>NC_082675.1:61655000-62968400 GCF_025265405.1 Mesoplodon densirostris | reverse complement strand
TCAGGGGTAGGGAAGGTGAGTTCTGAGTGTTCATGGCTCATCAAGAAACTGTCACTGGGAGACAGTATTCCTGAAGAAGGTAGATTGTGTTATTCTTACAATGTAAAACTGTAGCCCCTCTATATACAGGTGTCCAGTGCCCACCTCATGGTTGTGATTAGTAGTGTTGATCCTGTTTGACATCATTCTATCATCTGGTGATACTGAACATCATGAGGCCTCTTCTGGATTCCTCAGGTCTCCAGCCACTTCTCAACTTCCTCCAGGTTTCCTCAACGCTTGGATTGCTGGTTGTGCTTGGTTCTACTCCTGATTCCCTTCTTCACTGTGATACCAGCTGCTTTTGCCTTTTGTCTGTGCTAGAGTTCATAATCTGGGGTTTGTGAAGGGTCTTTAGTGGGCCAGAGAAGACCCTGAAAGTGTATAGAAATGTTTTTTTCCTGAAGAGTTCATAGATTCAGTCGATCCTCAACAGTCCATGACCCCCGAAGGGTCAGTCCACATGTTGATGACTCCTGTTCTGTTTGTCTAGTCCAGAATTCTCTCTTGAGTTCCAGGTCTAGACTTCTTCTTGCTTACTTAACATTCTATGAATGTCCCATAGATACCTCAAACTCCGTAGGCCCTAAACTAATCTCATCTTTACCTGTCAAACCTGTTTTTTCTGTAATTCCACTTACCTGGGCTCCCAAGATGGAGACCGAGGCATCAATATCCACATCCTCTCCTCCCCGCCATACTTCCTATCTAGTTGTTTTCCATGTCATACTGGTTCTGCCTTTGAAATGGCTTTAAATGTCTGCCTTTTTCTGTTTGTATTGCCATTGCCCTATGGTTGGCCCACATCACTTCTCCCCTGAACGAATACAGCAGCCTTCCTGTCTCTATCTAGTTCATTTTCCACCATTCATCTTTTTAAACACAAATCTGATCACATTTCCGGGCTAAAAACCCACGTTGGTTCTCTAGTATCTAAAAGGAGTATGTCTCTTAGGACCCTCCATAATCTGTTCTTAATCTTTTTCTAGCAACATCATTTACCCTCTCTCCCACTCCCCAAACCTTCTATTTTCTAGCAATTTAGACCTTTTCTGTTCTGCAAACATGACATGCCTTTGTTCTTAGCATATGCTGTTATTTGTTCTCCCCCACTCATTTCTGAGCTTCTGCTCATCCCTTCATTCCTTGGTTCAGGCAGCATCTTTTCTTGAGGTCTTTCTTGACTCCTCTAATCAAACTGAGATATATTCCCTCCTCTTATCGCAGCTTGAGCATAAATGCTGTTGTAGTTACCTGCTATTTTTCCTACCAGACTGTAACCTCTTTGGGATTAGAGCTCCTGTCCTTATTCATCTGTATTACCAGTACCACCTAGAATGGCTCTTGGCACATGATAGGTACCCTTTAACACCCCCGAATCAGTCAGGGAGAGCCACAAGCACACCACCTGTTAGACTGCATTACAGCTTGTTTCATGTTATGATTACTTCTGTAGGCTTTAACAGATTTTGAGTTACCTGAGGGCCAGGATCTTGTCTCTTTCCTGTTTATGTTGTCAGTGCTTCACACAGTCAGTGTCACAGAATGGATGTGTTTGAAGGAATGAACGATGGATACATACTCTTCATAATAATCTCCCTGAAGATATTATCTGGCTGTGGAAGACATGGAAGTTGGAACTTTTTCCTACTAGAAATTGGCAGTATTTTTGATCCTGCTTACCTTTGGCCAATTTAATGCTTAGTTGGCCAGTTTAATGCTTTCCATACAAAATCCTGACTTAAATACCACACACTGCTCCACTTACCTTTTTACTCTAATACAAGTGTCTCCTGGGCATTCGATCTTGGAAAGTGGAGCGGCTGGTCATACTTCAGTGCACTACTTTATTTCTCAGCCCTGTTCAGAGTATTTCTTATCCCTTGCTTGGGCACTCTCACATTCCAGGTAATCTGCTAGGGGCTTTGCTTACGTTTTTCACTTAGCTTCACAGAATGAGGAAGAGAAAGCAGGTTCAGAGAGACTCAGAGACTTGTCATCCTCACACAGCTAGTAAGTGGCTCAGTTGGAATTCAAGCCCGCATCTATTTAAATTCAAGAGTTGTGCTTTTCCATTCAGTATTGGGAAATGGCCAGGCCATTTGCTTTGGCTCTTTCAGCTCTGATTTTTGAAAACTAGCTGATCATGATGGTCAAATCTCATTTGAATTAACATGTGTACCCCTTTCTTTCTGAGTTAGTGTGGTAGGAGTGCTTCTTTTTCAGTGATTAGAGAATTCCTGGATTGGATGAATTTTTTAAATCAACTTCATGGAAAATAATTTTATATTTCAAGTGTGAATTTTAAGTTCTAAAATTAAAACATGTTAAGCGTATTTTAAATATAAATTTCAATGGCTCTTTTGTAAAGATTTCAAATTATATCATGAAAATATCTTATTGCTTAGTAGAATTTTTCTGTGAGGGAAAGCCCTGGAAATTTCCAGCCATCTGCAAATGTTTGAACTATGTATAACTTGTTTGGGGTATACAAAAGCCAAAGATATTTTCTGGGAAGTGAGACGTGCCTCTTCTGTGGTCGCCTCTCCTAACAGAAGCCTCTAATAATTTGGTGATATTCCCTGAGGATATGGGGTGATTTATAATAGGGTTCCTTTTGTTGTTCTTTGGTATTGTGGGGCATGTTTGCTGGACCCAGGACTGATTTATTATCATGTGAAAAATTGCTCATTCCTAGAAATGAAAGATGGAAAAGACCCCCTGAGGGCCTCACATTATTTTAACAACTTGCTGAAGCACATGCTTTGTGCAACTTTTGTATTTTTTTGTCTACTTATAGTGACTCAAGGGGACGGGCTTCCAGCATGCTGCTTTGTTCTATTGTCTACAGCTTCTTGTAATTATGAGCCGGTAGTCATTCAATCTCTCTCACCTCCCCTCTAGTAAGAAAAGAAAACTTTTAACAGTGGTAGGAACAATGAACAAAAATAAGTAGACTAGGAAATTATGATAATTTTGGGTTTTTTTGTGAGAAAGTTTAAACTTTCCTAAACTAGTTGATTTTCTTTTATTCTTCAGCATCAGTAGTTTCTACAACATGGGGTGGCAGTTTTAAAGTTCAAGTTACAAAGTGATTTTAGTCTTGTCTCTCTGCGTTTCCCAGTCAAATGAGCCTCTCTTTTAATTACCCATTGTCTTTCCACTTCCCTTCATTCTTACTGTCTTCCTTCCTCCTCTCAGGTTCTTTCTTTTCCTCTCTTTGATGCTTTCTCTCCAGGTCAGCCAAGGGCTGTGACTCAAAGACCCAGTTTAACTGTACTTGGTGACATATTGGGCACTGCACGTACTCCTGATCACATTTTGGGCTATTAAACATTGGCCTGTTATTTGAAAGATTTGAAATAAAATATTTGAATTGATTCATTATGTGGTTTAATGGAAGTAATTTACTTTTTTTAATCTTTTGTTTCTCCAGTAGTAAAAATTGAAGTAATTGTTGTTAACATTATATGCTCTTGGATATTCACTTTTATGCCTTTTTTAAAAATTAAACAATACTTTATTGCTAAAAAATGCTAAGCATCTTTTATGCCTTTTGATTCATAGTCACAGCTTATTTTTTCTGTAAAACAAGAAGTTTTATAAAGATTTTTAACACAACATTGGTGAGTTTTGTGGAAGAAACTTATTATCATGATCATAAAAGTAGGGGCTCAACATGCCATCTATCAGAGTTGTGCTGCACTGGGCTGCTGTGTAAAGCAAAACAAGCAAGACCATTGCCCTTCAGGAGCTTTTGATCTGGAATTTATGAAAATAACTCTGGCAGGGATATAAGGAATTCATTTGAGCAAGTTTGTGAATTAAGTAATTACATTATTTATAAACAAAGGATACCTGTAATCACTGCAGTGGTGGCTGAGGCCTGGGTTTGGGCAGGTGCATATAAAGGAAAATGTAGACTCTACTGCTCACCCAAGTGATTGGGGAAGACTATGTGAAGAGAAGTAGGATTTAAAATTCCTGCTTTCTAAATGTTCTGGTCTCTTCAGCATTTCCTGCCATGCCTGCAAGATAAGTCCAAATTCCCTAACCTGCATTAAAGGTACCTCTAAGACAGGTCCCTCTGCTCCCCAGTCTGATTACACTGCCCTCTTCAGCCCTGACCCCCTAGTGGGTTGAGCTCCTCTTGGCTGTCCCTCTGTCCTGTCCCCCACAACTGCCACACTGTGTTGCAACCTGGGCCTAGGATGTTCTCTGTATCTGTCCACAGGCAAAAAAGGACATTAAAAATGTACATACAAAGCAGTTATCATATAGGTCACCATCAATTAATTAGAGAAAGGGATATTAACAACCCCCTCAAATAGGAAAGACATAATCTTAAATAAAGTATAGTTTTAAAAAAATTAAAATAAATTTAGTTTTTTTTTTTAAAGCTCAATAAATTCTTCTTATGTTTCACATCTTTACTGAGAACCAATAAAAATTTTATCAAAGACCAGCTTTTAGGAACCACTGAATTAGTCAATTGCGCTTTCCTAGGCACGCAACTGATTTGGGCACTTCTTGTATTTTATCTTATTTTTGGTGTTTCTTTTATAAGTATATATCTTTTCTTCCTTTCAAAATGGCAGTTGTTTTATTAACAGATTTGTGTCATCCTCTTTTTATGTTTGGTGCAGATGAAACGTGCAGCCGCAGTGTCTTGAGTCAAATTATATGTGCTTCTGGATTGGGAGAACAGAGAGGAGTTATGGTTATGGGGAGGGATGGCCAACAGAGGGCGGCTTGATGTGCTTCAAGAGAAGCTCCAGTGGTGGAAGACCCTGAGTTTATTTTTGATCAGAATTGGAGCATTGAAGCATGAGTGACGTAGAACATAGCCTACAAAAGGATCTGAACCAGCAATGAACTAATTCAAGTTTGATTCTTCATGAAAAGCCTGAGATTCTCGTATAGGTTTTTGACGTTTTTTTCCCCATCCTTCTCAGGTTCAGCTGAGAGTTTTGAGTTACAATATTAGTTGTAATAATATTCTCTTTATCGAATACCCAGGACATTTAAAATAAAATATCTGCTCTAGAAAGCTGTAGGGGCAAATATGTCTGTTGACCACTTTAATTTTTGTTAGTTTGAAGGGTTGCATAAGAATGGAGCAATAAGCCAACAGCTTCATGTTTTGCGAAAAGAAGTGAAGCAGTTGCAAGCAGAAGCTGCTAAACCACCATCACTTAATATTGTGGAAGCCGCTGTGCATGCTGAAAACTTGATTACGTAAGTTTTGAGGGCATTATAATTTAAAATACTATTTGTTATTACTGACAGTAATCATACATGCTGCTATACCCACCAGTCACCCACTAATTAGTACAGGAATCAGCAGTCTTTGGGCCAAATCTGACCTGCCATCTATTTTTATAAGTAAAGTTTTATTATGACATAGCCATGCCCATTTATTTACTTAATGTGAATGGCTTTTATGCTACAATGGCAGAATTGAGTGTAGTGACAATTTATAGCCCATAAAGCATAAAATATTTATTATCTGGCCCTTTGTAGAATAATTTTGCTGACCCTTGAATTAGGAGGTGATACATTGCATTAGAATTCAATCACGGAGAGATTTAGTGCTTAAGTTTTATATTAAAGTCACATTTACCCAGGAAGTCATCATTGTCCATTCAGATTATGGAGCAAAGTAGGCAGTGGAATTGCTAAGGGGAACTAGGGCTCTCAGGTGTAGTTGCCAACCTGCATTTGACCATTGTGTTTTCTCTTAGAGCTCTCCTTTTTCTTCCCAAAGCCACCAAGACATTACCTGGGAAAGGGGAGGTTGACTCTGCCTTTTACTGCAGAGGTGACTGCACGTTTTAGTACCAGCAGCTAATCCCCCAGTAGATTAGGATGGTGGTGTGGACAGGGGAATGGAGACCTTTTGTGGGTTGGATTGGGGGTGGGGGTCTGGGAAGGAGGAGGAGATAAGGTGAACAAGAGATTGATGTTTCTTTTACTAGGAAAGAAACTCAAAACAGAGTAAGAATTAGAAGAGATATCTTTTATTCTAGGATCTTATTCTATACAAAAATCTTTTTCTTCAACCTAAGTCAGTATTTTGGATTTTAAAATTTAGGGAAATAGAGGTTCTTGTGTTTAAAAATATGTATTTATATTATAATACATGACATTGAGTAATAAATTATGAATTACATACAATTATGAAAACATTTAATGTTAATAAAGGCTGAATTTTTTCCCCCTAGGAGGACATACAATCACTTCTGTGTATTGAAAAGTTGTTGGGTCAAGTTAGAAGCTGTCCCCTGAAATATTTCTAAAGTGACATTCATTTGGGGCTCTGAGGACTCTTAAGAATATTGCCTGAGAAATGTAGAATATCAGGGAAACACTGTGGGTCTGGATTCTCTTACTGTAGACCAATAGCCTTACCTACATTTTCCCACAGGGCCTTAGTGAATGCCTACCAGTCACACCCCACCCCTGGAGTTCAGAAGGTTGGCATCAGCCTCTTCTTTACTGTTGTGGATTACGTCAGCGATGAGACCCAGCGTCATCCTCCCACAAGGCAGTTCTTTACTTCATGCATTGAGATCTTGGGACAGGTAAGGTTATCCTGTGTTTTTAGCCTTATTTACATATGATGAGTCCCTACAGTGTCCTCATTAGATATAGGCACGGTTGACTCCACACTAATATTATAGGTTCAGAGTCTTACCTAAGTCAGAAGCCCCTTTGAATTGTTGACCTCTCAAGATGTCGTTAGAATTGTTGGTATGGAATTCTGCTTTTCATACAAGAGATATTAAATTATTAATATATGTAAGTCTCTGGGGAGACATCAGATTCTATCTTATGCTGTTTCTGGTAACAGTGGTATTACCAAAGCTCTTTATTGTTTATAAAATTCTTTTTGATTCATTATTTTATTTCACCCTCGCAGTAACTCTGTGTGATTGATAGCATTCCCATCTTAAAGATGAGAAAACTGGTCTCTAAAAGATTAAGTGACTTGCCTAAGGAATACAGCTGGTGAGTGCTGGAGCTGAGAGTGACCCCAGGTCTTCTGACCCAACATTCCGTGCTTGCTCCACCTGTCCATTGCTGCCTCCCAGTTGCTAGTCACCATTTATTTACTTATTTGGCCTACTGTTAAATATATGGATATTTAACAAAGGCAAGGGCATTGTATCCATGCAGATTTATGAAATGTGTCATAAAAGCAAGAAATGCCACTTGCTGGAAAACATATAAATACTAATTAATCATGTACTCTCACCCAAATTCAATTAAATAAGTACCTATTTATTTGGATACTTATAGGGAGGTGATACTGAGCAGATATTAAAAGAGATGTTTTAGAATAGATTTTTGCCTGATTATAAAATTGTTGAATGCTTATTGTAAGCAATACAGACAGCATAAAAAGTATAAAGAGGGGGCGGAGTCAAGATGGTGTTCTAGGAGGATGCGGAATTTGCGTCTCCTCACAACTAGGGCACCTACCAGGCACCAGAGGGGGACCATGGACACCTAAGGGGATGGGAGGAACCCCCAGTGACTGGGTAGGACGTGGGACATGGGGGGAGTGCAGGGGGAGGAGAAGTGGAGGTGGGATGGGAGTGGTGTCCCTGAGGGGCGGCTGGGGGAGGGGAAAGGGGGGAATTGGGGAATGATTGGGAGGGCAGAGAATCAAAAGGGAGCGCAGCCAGGTTTCCCCTGCCCACTTAGGACCCCAGGAACCTGCTGAGATCCCGGGCCTGATCTTCTGCTCACCTAGGCCCCCTCCAGCCACGCGAGTCCTGAGGGAGTGGGAGGGAGGGAAGGGGGAGCAAAAGTAAAGGCCAGAGCTCCGGGACCGGCACCCCTGAGGGGTGGCTGGGGGAGGGGAAGAGTTCCTACACCCAGAGGGACCCACCCACAGTTAGGGGTACAGCAGCGACGGGGGAGACCCTGGGGGAGATGGTGGGGAAGGGGCATGAAGGAACGGAAGGGAACGGGACCAGTGCTTTCCCTGTCCACTTAGGCACTGGGAAGCCTGTTGGGCTCCCGGGCCTAATCCTCTGCCCTCGGAGCCTCCCTCCTGCTGTGCAGAGCCCAAGCCCCGCCCCTACAGCCCCACCCAGGACCCCACCTCTGCACTCGGAGAAACCCTCCAATGCTCTCGGTCTAAACCCCACCCACACACCCTCACCCAGGGCCCTACCTACAAACTCCAGAACTCCACACTCCACAGGCCCTCCTTTCCAGGTGCTGACTCTCCCCTTCTGCGCCGGTCCTGAGCAGAGGCCCCGCCCCACGCTCAAACGTCACCTCCCACCTGCCTAGGTCACGCCCCACCCTAAACCCCACCCCTGCCTAAATTCCACCCTGCCTAAACTCTGCCCCCATAGCCAAGACTTTATTTATTTATTTCCTCTTTTAGATTGGGGTTCTGTTTTACCTTGTTGATTCATTGTTGTTGATTCTTTTATATTCTTATTTTTCCTAATAAATCTTTCATTTTTCTATTTTTCTTTTATTCTTTGTTCTTTGTTATTGTTCTCTCCTTTGGCTTGTTTCCCCCTTCCCCCCCACCACCCCCTGCCCTTTTTTTGTTTTTTTTAGTTTTTTTTCTTCTTTCTTCTGTTGTGGTTTTATTTTACCTTGTTGCAGTTGTTTCAGTTATAGTTTTATTTTTCCTAATGTAATTTTTGTCTTTCTAATTCTGTTTTGGTTTTATTCCTTGATATTGTACTGCTCCTTTTTTTCTTTTTTCTTTTTTACTGCTCCACAAAGCTTGTGGGATCTTGGTTCCCAGGCTGGAGGTCAGGCCCGAGCTCCTGTCGTGGGAGCTCCAAGTCCAAACCACTGGACTAAAAGAGAACCTGAGACCTCAGGGAATATCAATCGGGGTGAGGCCTCGCGGAGGTCCTCATCTCAGCACCAAGACCCAGCTCTATCCAACTGCCTGCAAACTCCACTACTGGACATCTCAGGCCAAACAACCAATAAGACAGGAATACAGCACCACCCATCAAAAAAAAAAAAAAAAAAGAAACAACAAATAAATATGTTACAGACGAAGGAGCAGAGTAAAAACCTACAACAACAAATAAATGAAGATGAAATAGGTAACCTACCTGAAAAAGAATTCAGAGTAATGATAGTAAAAGTGATCCAAAATTTTGGAAACAGAATGGAGAAAATACAAGAAACATTTAAAAAGGACCTAGAAGAACTAAAGAGCAAACAATCAATGATGAACAACACAATTACTGAAGTTAAAAATACTCTAGAAGGAATCAATAACAGAATAACTGAGGCAGAAGAACAGATAAGTGAGCTGGAAGATAAAATGGTGGAAATAACTGCCAGGGAACAGAATAAAGAAAAAAGAATGAAAAAAGTTGAGGACGGTCTCAGAGACCTCTGGGACAACATCAAACACACCAACATTCGAATTATAGGGGTCCCAGAAGAGGAAGAGAAAAAGAGAGGGTCTGAGAAAATATTTGAAGAGATTATAGTTGAAAATTTCCCTAACATGGGAAAGAAAATAGTCAATGAAGTCCAGGAAGCGCAGAGGGTACCATACAGGATAAACCCAAAGAGAAACACGCCAAGACACATATTAATCAAACTATCAAAAATTAAATACAAAGAAAAAATATTAAAAGCATCAAGGGAAAAGCAACAAATAACATACAAGGGAAGGGAATAACAAGCAGTAACATAACAAACAAAGGAATCCCCATAAGGTTAACAGCAGATCTTTCAACAGAAACTCAGCAAGCCAGAAGTGAGTGGCAGGACATATTTAAAGTGAGGAAAGGGAAAAACCTACAACCAAGATTACTCTACCCAGCAAGGATCTCATTCAGATTCGATGGAGAAATTAAAACCTTTACAGATAAGCAAAAGCTAAGAGACTTCAGCACCACCAAACCAGCATTACAACAAATGCTAAAGGAACTTCTCTAGGCAAGAAACACAAGAGAAAGAAAAGACCTACAAAAACAAACCCAAAACAATTAAGAAAATGGTAATAGGAACATACATATCGCTAATTACCTTAAATGTAAGTGGATTAAATGCTCCAACCAAAAGACATAGACTGTATGAATGGATACAAAAGCAAGACCTGTACATATGCTGTCTACAGGAGACCCACTTCAGACCTAGGGACACATACAGACTGAAAGTGAGGGGATGGAAAAAGATATTCCATGCAAATGGAAATCAAAAGAAAGCTGAGTAGCAATTCTCATATCAGACAAAATAGACTTTAAAATAAAGACTATTACAAGAGACAAAGAAGGACATTACATAATGATCAAGGGATCAATCCAAGAAGAAGATATAACAATTGTAAATATTTATGCACCCAACATAGGAGCACCTCAATACATAAGGCAAATGCTAACAGCCATAAAAGGGGAAGTCGACAGTAACACAATCATAGTAGGGGACTTTAACACCCTACTTTCAGCAATGGACAGATAATCCAAAATGAAAACAAATAAGGAAACACAAGCTTGAAATGACACATTAAAGAAGATGGACTTAATTGATATTTATAGGACATTCCCTCCAAAAACAACAGAATACACTTTCTTCTCAAGTGCTCATGGAACGTACTCCAGGATAGACCATATCTTGGGTCACAAATGAAGCCTTGGTAAATTTAATAAAATTGGAATCGTATCAGGTATCTTTTCTGACCACAACGCTATGAGACTAGATATCAATTACAGGAAGAAAACTGTAAAAAATACAAACACAGGGAGGCTAAACAATATGCTACTAAATAACCAAGCGATCACTGAAGAAATCAAAGAGGAAATCAAAAATTACCTAGAGACAAATGACAATGAAAACATGATGACCTAAAACCAATGGGATGCAGCAAAAGCAGTTCTAAGAGGGAAGTTTATAGCAATACAGTCCTACCTCAAGACACAAGAAAAATCTCAAACAACCTAACCTTACACCTAAAGCAATCAGAGAAAGAAGAACCAAAAAACCCCGAAGTTAGCAGAAGGAAAGAAATCATAAAGATCAGATCAGAAATAAATGAAATACAAATAAAGGAAACAATAGCAAAGATCAATAAAACTAAAAGCTGGTTCTTTCAGAAGATAAACAAAATTGATAAACCATTAGCCAGACTCATCAAGAAAAAAAGGGAGAAGACTCAAATCAACAGAATTAGAAATGAAAAAGTAGAAGTAACAACTGACACTGCAGAAATACAAAGGATCATGAGAGATTACTACAAGCCAGTATCTGCCAATAAAATGGACAGCCTGGAAGAAATGGACAAATTCTTAGAAAAGCACAACCTTCTGAGACTGAACCAGGAAGAAATAGAAAACATAAACAGACCAATCACAAGCACTGAAATTACACTCTGATTAAAAATCTTCCAACTAACAAAAGCCCAGGACCAGATGGCTTCACAGACAAATTCTATCAAACATTTAGAGAAGATCTAACACCTATCCTTCTCAAACTCTTCCAAAATATAGCAGAAGGAGGAACACTCCCAAACTCATTCTATGAGGCCACCATCACCCTGATACCAAAACCAGACAAAGATGTCACAAAAAAAGAAAACTACAGGCTAATATCTCTGAACATAGGTGTAGAAATCCTCAACAAAATACTAGCAAACAGAATCCAACAGCACATTAAAAGGATCATACACCATGATCAAGTGGGGTTTATCCCAGTAATGCAAGGATTCTTCAATATATGCAAATCAATCAATGTGATACACCATATTAACAAATTGAAGGATAAAAACCATATAATCTCAATAGATGCAGAAAAAGCTTTTGACAAAATTCAACACCCATTTATGGTAAAAACTCTTCAGAAAGTAGGCATAGAGGGAACATACCTCAACATAATAAAGACCATATAGGACAAACCCACAGCCAACATTGTTCTTTTTTTTTGCGGTATGCGGGCCACTCACTGCTGCGGCCTCTCCCACTGCAGAGCACAGGCTCCGGATGCCCAGGCTCAGTGGCCATGGCTCATGGGCCCAGCCACTCTGCAGCATGTGGGATCCTCCCAGAGCGGGGCACGAACCCACGTCCCCTGCATCGGCAGGCCGTCTCTCAACCACTGTGCCACCAGGGAAGCCCCAACATCGTTGTTAATGGTGAAAAACTGAAACCATTTCCTTTAAGATCAAGAACAAGACAAGGTTGCCCACTCTCACCACTATTTCAACATAGTTTGGGAAGTGTTAGCCACAGCAATCAGAGAAGAAAAAGAAATAAAAGGAATCCAAATCAGAAAAGAAGAAGTAAAGGTGTCACTGTTTGCAGATGACATGATACTATACATAGAGAATCCTAAAGATGCTACCAGAAAACTACTAGAGCTAATCAATGAATTTGTAGAGTAGCAGGATACAAAATTAATGCACAGAAATCCCTTTGATTCCTATACACTGATGATGAAAAATCTGAAAGAAATTATGGAAACACTCCCATTTACCATTGCAACAAAAAGAATAAAATACCTAGGAATAAACCTAGCTAAGGAGATGAAAGACCTTTATGCAGAGAACTCTAAGACACTGATGAAAGAAATTAAAGATGATATAAACAGAGGGAGAGATATACTATGTTCTTGAATTAGAAGAATCAACATTGTGAAAATGACTGTACTACCCAAAGCAATCTGTAGATTCAGTGCAATCCCTATCAAACTACCAATGGCATTTTTCACTGAACTAGAACAAAAACTTTCACAATTTGTATGGAAACACAAAAGACTCCGAATAGCCAAAACAATCTTGAGAAAGAAAAATGGAGCTGGAGGAATCAGGCTCCCTGACTTCAGACTATACTACAAAGCTACACTAATCAAGACAGTATGGTACTGGCACAAAAACAGAAATATAGATCAGTGGAACAGGATAGAAAGCCCAGAGATAAACCCACACACATATGGTCACCTTATCTTTGATAAAGGAGGCAAGAGTATACAATGGAGGAAAGACAGCCTCTTCAATAAGTGGTGTTGGGAAAACAGGGCAGCTACATGTAAAAGAATGAAATTTGAACACTTCCTAACACCATACACAAAAATAAACTCAAAATGGATTGAAGACCTAAATGTAAGGCCAGATACTATAAAACTCTTAGAGTAAAACATATGTAAGACACTCTATGACATAAATCTCAGCAAGATCCTTTTTGACCCCCCTCCTAGAGAAATGGAAATAAAAACAAAAATGAACAAATGGGACCTAATGAACTTTAAAAGCTTTTACGCAGCAAAGGAAACCATAAAAACGAAAACACAACCCTCAGAATGGGAGAAAATATTTGCAAATGAAGCAACTGACAAAGGATTAATCTCCAAAATATACATGCAGCTCAATATCAAAAAAACAACCCACCCAATCCAAAAATGGGCAGAAGACCTAAATAGACATTTCTCCAAAGAAGATATACAGATTTCCAACAAACACATGAAAAGATGCTCAACATCATTAATCATCAGAGAAATGCAACTCAAAACTACAATGAGGTATCACCTCACACCAGTTAGAATGGCCATCATCAAAAAATCTACAAACAGTAAATGCTGGAGAGGGTGTGGAGAAAAGGGAACCCTCTTGTACTGTTGGTGGGAATGTAAACTGATACAGCCACTATGGAGAACAGTATGGAGGTTCCTTAAAAAACTAAAAATAGAACTATCATATGACCCAGCAATTCCACTACTGGGCATATATCCTGAGAAAACCATAATTCAAAAAGAGTCATGTACCACAATGTTCATCGCAGCACTTTTTACAGTATCCAGCACATGGAAGCAACCTAAGTGTCCATTGACAGATGAATGGATAAAGAAGCTGTGGCACATATATACAGTGGAATATTACTCAGCCATATAAAGAAATGAAATTGAGTCATTTGTAGTGAGGTGGATGGGCCTAGAGTCTGTCATACAGAGTGAAGTAAGTCAGAAAGAGAAAAACGAATACCATATGCTAACACATATAGAATCTAAAAAAAAAATGGTTCTGATGAATCTAAGGGCAGGACAGGAATAAAGACACAGGCATAGAGAATGGACTTGAGGACACGGGGAGGGGGAAGGGTGAGCTGTGACAAAGTGAGAGAGTGGCATGGGCATATATACACTACCAAATGTAAAATAGATAGCTAGTGGGAAGCAGCTGCATAGCACAGGGAGATCAGCTCTGTGCTTTGTGACCACCTAGAGGGGTGGGGTAGGGAAGGTGGGAGGGAGACACAAGAGGGAGGGGACATGAGGGTTTACATATGTATATAGCTGATTCCGTTTGTTATACAGCAGAAACTATCACAACACTGTAAAGCAATTGCACTCCAATAAAGATGATAAAAAAAAAAGTATAAAGAAGAAAAATTTCTCACAATCCTCATCTCCTGGAGATATTGGTTACATAGCTAACATTTCATTAGTTTGTCTTGTGTATCTATGTCTATTAGTTTATGTGTGTATATGTAAAAATACACAGTTAATAACTAGCACATGCTGTTTTATAACCTGCTTTTTTCATTCAAACACATGTTTTAGACATTATTCTTGATAATAAATACAGACCTATATCATGGTATTTAATATATAGTGTTCCATGGTATAGATATATTGTAATGTATTGAGCCAGTGCCCTCTGGATGAATATTTAGGTAGGTTGTTTGTTTTGCTACAGTAAGCCTGAGCTACATATTCTTACATATCTTTGTGAAATTATTGTGCTATTTTTCCTAGGATAATTTCCTAGAAGTATGATTGCTATGTCAAAAGGATTAGCATTTGATGTATATTGTTGTACTCTCCTCCTGGGAAGTTTGTACCTATTTACATTATAATAGCAGGGTTTGAGTTTATTATTCTCCATATTAGAACTAGCATTAGGAATGATCATTCTTTATAAGTCTTGCTAATCTAATAGGGGAAGTGGTACTTTGTGATTATTTTAAGTTGTATTTCTTTAAGTATTTGTTCAGTTGCCTGACTTTTCAAATGATTATTGGCTGTTTAATAATTTTTGTGTGTGATTTTTCTAGTATTGTCCTTTGCACGTTTTCTGCTGGAGAGTTTCTTGTTTTTTGATTGTTTTGAAAGAGCTCCTCGGAGTGCTAACCTGGTATCTGGAATGTGCTATAATTTTTCTACTTTGTCATTTTTCTTTAATTTTTTGATGCTTTTTGCCTTATTGAAGTAAAAATTTTTATATATTCAAATCTATCAGTCTTGTCCTTTATTATTTCTGCCTCTGGTCAAGCTTATCAAAGCTTTCCTGACTTTGAGGTTATTTAAATATTCACTTATATTCTAGTACTTTTAAACATTAGAACCAAGTTACAAGAAGGTGAGGTTATCTTGAGTGTTTATTAGTTGTGAAAATTAGCTTTTTAAAAGTATTAAAAGCACATCTCAATAAAATGTGTAACCTAGACGTTTTTTTTCTTGACGTAATGCAGAATCACTTTGAATACTTAGCAGTCATGGTGGGTACATTGCAAATTTCCAGATTCAGATTATCCTAATATTTTAATCTTTTAAACATTTTCTTTGGTGTGTCCAAATGAAATGAATGGATTATCCAGAATTTTTAATATCACTTACATTGGAAGTGACAGGTTTATCGATGTTGATTTTACATTTCTTTTGATTGTTTCATATTCTCATTTAGAAAACATTCTATTTGCCTTATGTACTATTCCTTAAAACTTGGGTGCTTAAGTAAAAGTTGGGGAGGGGAGAATTTAGTGACATTTTCCCTTTTTAATTCTTTCAAGGTGTTTATAAGTGGCACTAAATCAGAATGCAGAAAAGTCCTTCAGACCATTCTGAAGAACAGAAGGCTCTGCTCTCTCTTGTCTCCTTTCTTCACTCCCAACGCTACGCCTGCGGAGTTCATACAGCTGTATGAGAAAGTGGTGAAGTTTCTGAGTGAGGACAACAGTGATATGATTTTCATGCTGCTGACCAAGGTGAGCTGTCATTCAGTCCTGATGTTGTCATTGAAATGTAGATACTGCTGTTGTTTCCCAGCTCCACAGAAATGCACGGCCCTCGGAGCTCTGTCTCCAGGTGGACTGGAGACTGACAGGCCGTTTTCACATTTGATATCATCTTCAAATAGCATCCCAGAGCTGCTGCTTCTGGGGGCGCTGATTCTGTTATATAGGACAGTCTTACTCATGTAGTATAAAAAGGACCAGCTCCCAAACTCCCTTTAAAAACTTCATACAGTTTTGAAATATTCATAGTACTAATTTAGTACAGCCTTCTTTTGAATGTATGCCCTAATTGTGTTTGATAATTGAGTTGTAATATGTCAGAGTCTCTCATATTTAGAATAAGCCCAATCAAAGCAAATTGCCTTTGTTTTATTCCTAATAGAATATTAACTCAGACCAAGGCAATGAATTTACTTAACCAGTTGAGAATTTCAGAGCCTTAGCTATTTTGCCTTCAGTTGTACTTCTCTGACATCTATGAGTCATAAAACCTGGACATTTTTTAGGACCTGGAGACTGATCTCAGTTTGTAATGGGGGAGACCATGTTTTATAGTTTGGGATTCTGGAAGGTGATATCAATACTCTGAATTTTCACTAACTGATGCACTCTTTGAAACATGGCCATTAGATGGAGATAGTTCCATAAAGTGGCTGCTTGTTTGTGGCACTATGACCAGTGAAGAAGAACTACGAAGTTCTGATCCTTGTGTTGTAGGGAAAACTTACCAACAAGATTTTTAAATTGCAAAAAAGCATGCAGGGCTGAGAAAACTGCCTCTGCAATCCCAGAGACTGAAGTATAGATAAAGGCATAACGGTACTTGTCAGTTACTGAACTGCCTAGATTCTTTTAAGTATATAAATTTTAGTTTCAATCTTTATAAAAAGCTAAATGCTAGGTAAGCTTTAACTTTCAAACTAAATTTGCACATAATTTGCTCTATTTCAATTAATTTTCTAGTATAAATAAAACTTCTTATTTCCTTTTCTTTTTAGTTCGATCTTAAGCAATGGTTAAACGCCACTAAACCTCCTCTGTCTGATCGTACCAGGCTTCTGGAGTCCATTCATTTGGCACTTACTGCCTGGGGCCTTGAACCAGATGAAGATATTTTGATGCCATTTAATCTTTTCTGTAAGCACTGGACTTACCTTCTTCTCTACCAGTTCCCTGACCAGTACAGTGACATTCTGAGGCTGCTGATGCAAAGTAAGTGCCTTAATTGTGACTGATTAGATCACAGTGAATGTTTAATATGACATTTACCATTCTACAGATGTCATCCAAAAATGTAAAAATAATGCAAGTATGCAGGAGTTTAGAATCACTAATCTTCACCCAGAGTGCTCAATGAACAATGCCCAAAAGGTTGCTGTCTGTAAAAATGGTCAGTTATTGTCCTAAATGTCAGAATGGACCCTAATTGGGCAGGACAGCTCTTAGACATTGGGGTTGGAGTCATGCACCCACCTGTTTACCTTGACTTTGCAGCTGTCCTGAACTGGGGTGGGCCTGCTTACTCTGGTGACTATAGATTTGGGAAGAGGAGGAAGTTGCTCCTTTACAGTATGCTTAATATGCCAGTTGGTTTCTCTATAATTCCAAAATGGTGGATAAATTTAGTCTTTTTCCCCCCTAATTTTTTGACTCTTGTTTTTTGCAAATGAATTTTATCCCTGTATAATGATACGCTGTATTTATATTATCCAAGAGAAAGAGAGCAGCATTAAATTTTCCAAATTCCCACTGTTTCTGTCCCTCTCCTGCAGTTTTCCATCAGAGTGTTGGAGATCAGAGGAGAAATAAAGAGTGTAGGCTTTTTTATTTTTGGAATTTCACTAGGCAGGAATTTTATTGAAATTTGAAAAATGAGATAGTATTTACTTTTTTCATGTAAACTTCATACTGTTTATAGATGTAATGGAAAACTAAATTTTGCTTTATGTCAAATCTTTGTGTTACATCATAGAAATAGTATAATGAATAAGTTAATGATCTTATGTATTAGACTACCTGAAGAATACTGAAATGTATGGTCTCATTTTCAAAGCACTACAAAACGTTCATTGTTTCCTATAGAGGCAAGTTGCAGGATGCGTGGAGAATGGTGGTAGGGAAATGTACTTGTATAATTATTTTTTCTTTTTTTTTTTGCGGTACGCGGGCCTCTCACTGTTGTGGCCTCTCCCGTTGCGGAGCACAGGCTCCGGACGTGCAGGCTCAGCGGCCATGGCTCACGGGCCCAGCCGCCCCGCGGCATGTGGGATCTTCCCGGACCGGGGCATGAACCCGTGTCCCCTGCATTGGCAGGCGGACTCTCAACCACTGCGCCACCAGAGAAGCCCTACTTGTATAATTTTTAATGCATATTTGCATAGCTAAGTTTTGCCCTAAATTTTCAAAACTGGTTAAGCATATATTGTGGGGTTTTTCCCTGAAACCTTTTAAAGAGAGTATAAATTGTTTATATAGGCAACCATTGACTTGGATTTAGCAGGAAATTTTTATTTCCCAGGAAAAATAATTCAGTTACAGGCTTAAGAAAACACTACCACCTCTGTCAGATTCCATAACCTCCAGCCTCCTGGTTTCCATCCCTCCCTGGCCACCATATCGGTGTTCCCAGGGCTTCATCCTTTGCTCGTCTGATTTGCCCTGGGTGAGCCCATTGCAGTTTTCCCTGGCTTCACTGACATCTTCTAGGCGTGCATGACTCCACACCTGTAGCTGTGTTCCAGGCCTCTGCCCTAAGATCCAGACCGCAGTAGCTACTGGGACACAGACCCTCCACTGTCCCCGAGGTACCTCCCACCCACTAGTGCAGCTGACCTCATCATCCTTCCCCTCAGACCAGCCCCTATGATGTTGGCCTAGTTGATCCTTGTGCCACCTCCGGGGGGAAAGGACCTGAGGGCGTATAATTCCTGTCCTCTGGGAAGTCAGTTTTGCAGGTAGAGTGCTGGTTGGTAGTCTCTACTTTTGCATACTGTTTCTGTGTTGCTTTAGGTTTTGCCTGGTGTAGGAGTGGACTTTTAGGGGCGAGTAAGAGACTCCTTCTGAACAGAGCCTAGACTCTGCAGTTGCATTCTGCACCGTGGGTCCTTTGTTGTCTCTCTCACATTGTCCAGCCAGGAAAATGGCACCTTTACTATTCCCCAGTCAGGGGCTGGTAGGTGGGAGTCCCCCCGCCCCAGATTGCAGCTCAGATGGCTCGGCTGTGCTCACTACCAGTAGGGTTACCAAGAGTACAGAAAGTCAAGTGTCCATGTGGACAGATCTTTTAATAGTTTCTCTTAACTTTGATCTCTTCACAACAGATTTTTTTAAATGTTTTTATTGGCATATAATTGCTTTACAATGGTGTGTTAGTTTCTGCTTTATAACGAAGTGAATCAGTTATACATATACATATATCCCCATATCTCTTCCCTCTTGCATTCTCCCTCCCTCCCACCCTCCCTATCCCACCCTTCTAGCTGGTCACAAAGCACCGAGCTGATCTCCCTGTGCTATGCGACTGCTTCCCACTAGCTATCTATTTTACATTTGGTAGTGTACATATGTCCATATATACACTACCACTCTCTCACTTTGTACCAGCTTACCCTTCCCCCTCCCCGTGTCCTCAGGTCCATTTTCTAGTAGGTCTGCGTCTTTATTCCCATCTTGCCCCTAGGTTCTTCATGACCATTTTTTTTTTTAGATTCCATATATATGTGTTAGCATACGGTATTTGTTTTTCTCTTTCTGACTTACTTCACTCTGTATGACAGACTCTAGGTTCATTCACATCACTACAAATAACTCAATTTCGTTTCCTTTTATGGCTGAGTAATATTCCATTGTATATATGTGCCACATCTTCTTTATGCATTCATCTGTCGATGGACAGTTAGGTTACTTCCATGTCCTGGCTATTGAAAATAGACCTGCAATGAACATTGCATCACAGATCTTTATGATTTGTTTTGGATTTTTATTTAATACTCATTCATTTGTAAAGTACATGTGTTCTTTGATTCAAGTTGAAAGTTAGTTTGTGAAGGATGCTGACTTGCTGTCCTCTGTCCCTGCCTGGTAAGGCTCTGCTGAGCAGCTGCTGAGCCCCGAGTGTTGGAAAGCCACCCTAAGAGCCCTGGGCTGCTGCGCCCCAGGCTGCCAGCAGGGGGCAGTTTCTGCTGAGACCTCGGTGCTTCAAAGCTCTCCGGATGTTCTCTTGTCAGACAAGCAGGTGTGTAGCTCTTGGTCTCTGAAGTTTTTGTGCGTTTCTTTTCCATTTCCTTTTAGTTTTTTTTAAAAATTAATTTATTAAAAAAATTTTTTTTTCTTGGCTGCGTTGGGTCTTTGTTGCACGCTCGGGCTTTCTCTAGTTGCAGCGAGCGGGGGCTACTCTTCCTTGCTGTACGCGGGCTTCTCATTGTGTTGGCTTCTCTTGTTGTGGAGCACGGGCTCTAGGTGCGCAGGCTTCAGTAGTTGCGGCACGCGGGTTCAGTAGTTGCAGCCTGAGGGCTCTGTGGCACACAGGCTTCAGTAGTTGTGGAGCACGGGCTTAGTTGCTCTGTGGCACGTGGGATCTTCCTGAACCAGGGCTCGAACCTGTGTCCCCTGCATTGGCGGGAGGATTCTTAACCACTGTGCCACCAGGGAAGCCCTGTATGTTTTTTAAACAACTGGGAACACATTTAAAATTTATATCTAACAAAGCATCTTTTTATCTCTAAGAGCCCTGTGTTTTCCTTTGTCAGTCATCTCCCATTCCCTCTACCCCCACCCGCCTCCTGTGCCTGGAGCAGCTTTCTCTCATGCCTCAGAGTCTGATTCTTGCCTCTCTGTTCAGGAACAGCCCAGCCCCAGCCCCTCTGTGTACCTTGCCTCCCCGCCTTAACCCTCCTGCTTCACTGGCTCCTTCGAACAGGTTTTCACACAGTGTCCCACAGAGCTCTCAGCTTCATCAATTTTATATGATGTGGGTCCACATGAATTTAGTTGAAAAAATGGTTCTTTTGCTTTAGAAAAGGAGTTTGAAATCTGCTGATTTACTTTTCATATGCTATATACCTTTGTAACTCGATACAAAGTCAAAGCCCTCCGTCACAGTCTACTGTAGTATTCTACTGAAAGTAGACATTCACTAAGCATTTTTTAAACTGGTCATTCTTTTCCAGGTAATGGAGACTATACAGTGGCTCTCAGACTTTTTTTATAAGCTTCGGTTATCCACGTTGGACTTTAAAAGTTTTGGTTTATTTTCAAAATGGAGTCCTTACATGGCAGATATGAAGACACTCTTGGGCTACCTTGTAAAAAGACTGCTTGACTCAGAAATGGCCTGCTTGGCCCAAGATCCATCTGCCAGCAGCAAAACAGGTAATATGCCTTTAGTGCAACATGGAGCTTAGGTGTTCTGACCTTCCATTAGAAGAGACTTGAATAGACACATTAAGAGATTTAAAACTTGGTGATAAATCTGTATATCTGAGTGTCATGAAGAAGAAATAGGAAATACAGAGTACAAGTGTGAACCCATATATGTGTCATACCTATATTCACTTACCAGTGGGTGCTTGCTTCAGCTTGTTTCTGCTTCTCCTTTGTAAGGTGAAGTACAAAGAGATAGGTTTCAGTCTCCAATTCTTTCTTCCTATTATTTATCTCATTAAGAGTGTTTAAGTTTTTATTTTTTAAAAATGCGTGTTTTAAATTTTCCATGACATTGTGTTATAATAAAACTTCTTCAATTTAAGGAATTTCATTGCAGCAAATGAAAACTGAAACATGTTTAGTTATATTAAATATGTTGTTTGTATATCACCATAGGTTTATGAATATACAGATGATAAGAAGATTTTCTATATAGTTATCAATGATCTTGACAAAGGGTGGACTTGTTTCTTCTTTTTCTTAATTGAAGTATAGTTGATGTACAATATTATATAAGTAACAGGTGTATAATATAGTGATTCACAATTTTTAAAGGTTGTACTCCATTTATAGTTATTATAAAATATTGGCTATATTCCCTGTGTTGTACAGTATATCTCTGTAGCTTATTTTATACCTAATAGTTTGTACTTCTTAATCCCCTACCCTTATATTGCCCCTCCCCCTTCCCTCTCCCCACTGGTAACCACTAGTTTGTTCCCTATATCTGTGAGTCTGCTTCTTTTTTGTTATATTCACTAGTTTATTTTTTAGATTCCACATATAAGTGGTATCATATAGTATTTGTCTTTCTCAGTCTGACTTATTTCACTTAGCATAATGCCCTCCAAACCCTCCATATGTTGCTGCATATGGAAAATTTTCATTCTTTTTTATTGTGTGTATACGTGTGTGTGTGTGTGTGTGTGTGTGTGTGTGTGTATGCCACATCTTCTTTATCCATTCATCTGTTGATGAACACCTAGGTTGCTTCCATATCTTGGCAATTTTAAAAAATGCTGCTATGAACATTGGGGTGCATAATATCTTTTCGAATTAGTGCTTTTGTTTTTTTTTTGGATATACACTCAGGAGTGGAATAGCTGGATCATATGGTAGTTCTATTTTTAGTTTTTTGAGAAACCTCCATACTGTTTTCCACAGTGGCTGCACCAATTTACATTCCCACCAACAGTGTACAAGGGTTCCCTTTTCTTCACATCTTCGCCAACATTTGGTATTTGTGTTCTTTTTGCTGATAGCCATTGTGACAGGTGTGAGGTGATATCTCATTGTGGTTTTGATTTGCATTTCCCTGATGACTAGCAGTGTTGAGCATTTTTTCATGTGCCTGTTGGCCATCTCCATTTGATGGGCTTGTTTCTTGTCTCTAAAAATTTTGCTTTGTTTTAGTGCTAAGATCCCTACATTCAGTAATCGTCCAGCTCTTTAAGCCATGGATACTGGTTTTGGAGGACAATGAAAGGTAAATAGTTTTTCTGATATTCAAATTTCTTTGAAATTTATAGACTTAAAGTTCGGATGGTGTTTTGGTCCAGCTGATGATTCACAGATTTGATTTTAAATTTAGAGAACGCTTCTTTACAAAGTAAACTTAAGACATTTTCTGTTTGTGGAATTGTTAGTCTGATTGATCAAAGCTATTGATTTTGAAGCAAAACTGGACACTCATTTCCAGTTTTCCACAATAAAGAAGTTGAATGAGGTTGGTATTTAATTTCAGAAAAACGGATGTTGTTCTCCTGAATTAGGTTCTGATAATATAACACTGCAAAGTATGAGGCTAACTTGATTTTACCTAGGTAAACCTAGTATCAGATATTTTTTGGAACTAAGTTGGCTTTCAAATTACTGGGTGGGAATTGCTCTTTTAACATGAACTCTGCAACTAAATGAAAGCATATTTCACAAGCATTTAAAACAGAGGTATTGAGCTGTCCGAATGCAAAGAGTTGCCTTACGAGTCTTTTTTCCTCTAAAAGCATACAAACAAAAGGTAGATGTCCAGAGTTCTGTAAGAATTACACAGTATATATCACAGTATTTAAAGTGTTTTCATAAGTATGAATTAATCTGATCCTGAGATTCAGAAAACTTGAATGTCTTGCTCAAATCCCACAGCTGGTGAGGGCTAGACTGGGACCAGGGTAGAGCTTTGACCCCCATGTCCAGATTGTTTGTATCATCCAGGCTGCTTCAAGAGCCCATTGAGGAAAACAGAAAAAGTTCTGGGTCTTTGCTTTTCCCAGAGGGCTATCCTTAGACAATCCACAAGCTTCAGGATTTTGTGGTGACCGTGAGACTGCTTACCATAATTTAGGCTTCCTGTCTATTTCCAAGAAGAACTAATGGAATTTATTTTTATATTGAACTTTCTATACCAGATTCAGAAACTAAAAATTTCATATAAAGAGTTTTTCCTTTGGTTATTTCCTCTCTGTTCATTTTTGACCATCTTTTTTTACATGACTTTTCACCCCCCATGCTTTAGGTAGAGAAAACTGTCTTCTAAGGCATTTGAAATATAACCAAGATACACAAGGGATGGGTTTACGGGCATAAATTGGATGTGTTGTAAAAGGTGTTAATTTAATAGTTATTGAGATAGCACACTTCTGAAACTTAATTACATTGGAATAAAGGTTAGGAAGGAAAGTAAATAAAATTATATGATTGATATTAAAAGCTACAATTCACCTCCAGGAATTTACAGTCTTTAAAGTGCTCTAAATATGTCTTAGGGCTACATAACACAGTTTTCTAGAACTTAGGCAAACCCCAGACTCTGGGACGTACAGTAATTTAATCATAGTGTTTCCTTTCTAAGTGTGTGTTTCTTTTATTTAAAGCAGCCAACGACATTACCCCTGGCTGGAGAGTGATGCTGTGGTGGCCTCAAGCATCGTGCAGTTGTTCACTGATTGCATTGACTCATTGCACGAGAGTTTTAAAGGTAGGAAGATATTATATCATGTCTCTGGTTAGTTTTCACTTTTCCTTAAGTAATTCAGTTAATCTTTTTCCTCTGATTTTCTACTTTATTTACTTTTACTTTATTTGTAGGCTGTCATCTTTGACCAAAGAAAGGTCACCCATACAATTATTTAGTGTGAAGTGTGTAACTTATCATCTTTTTCGGGAGATAGTGCTGAGTGTCATCAGTTATGGCTTTCTCTTTTCAAATGTTGTGTTTCCCCCATGGTGACCCTCATTCTATCTTCTGTGACTTTTCACTTTTTTGGTGTGTTTTCTTCTGCTTCATTTTGGGCAAATTCTTTTTTTTTTTTTGCCACACCGAGTGGATTGTGGGATCTTAGTTCCCCAACCAGGGATTGAACCCGCACCCTCAGCAGTGAAAGTGCAGAGTCCTAACCACTGGACTGCTAGGAAATTCCCCTGGGCAAATTCTTGAGATCTCTCTTCCAGCTTTCTCCATTCCATCTCTTCAGCTATGTCTAGTCTGCTTTAAAAAAAAAATCCATTGAATTTTTCATTTCAGTTTCTAGAAGTAATGTTTGTTTATAAAATTTATCCAGATACTTTTTAAAAATATTTATTTATTTTTTAAAAAAATTATTTATTTATTTATTTTTGATTGTGTTGGGTCTTCATTGCTGCGCGCGGTCTTTCTCTAGTTGCGGCAAGCAGGGGCTACTCTTCATTGTAGTGCACGGGCTTCTCATTGTGGTGGCTCATCTTTGTTGTGGAGCACAGGCTCTAGGCGTGTGGGCTTCAGTAGTTGTAGCACACAGGCTTGGTAGTTGTGGCTTGCAGGCTTAGTTGCTCTGCGGCATGTGGGATCTACTCGGACCAGGGCTCGAACCCCTGTCCCCTGCACTGGCATGTGGATTCTTAACCACTGCGCCACCGGGGAAGTCCCTATCCAGATCCTTTTTGATAGCATCTTCTTTCTTTAATTTAAAATTTCAATTTTTATTATTTTAAAATGTTTAAACATACTTCCTTTCCTTTATGAGCTGTATGCAGTAATTCCATCATCTCAAGTTTCTGTTCGGGGGTGGCTCATGCTTCTATTTGATGTTCCTTCAGAGGCTTGTTTCCTTGTGTATTTTGTAATTTTCTATTGTGAGCCCATATTTAGAGAGACTTTATCTGTGAAAATTCCATGAGGACTAGGATGAGGGTGTATGCCTCTAGAGAAGATCTGCATTTGTTGCCATTTGGCTCTGTGTAATTCCTTGGCTTTGGGTTTCTCACACTACACAGATACATGAAATCAAACCCCATACTCAATTATCACAATCAGCTTTCTTGCCTCCCTGACTCCCAGTCCAGGCTAAGGCAGAGAAGATCCGTTCCCCTCCCCCCTTATCTGCCCTTTCAGTGAGAGTGTAGCCCTTAGAAGATCTTGTTTTCTGTTTCCTTGTGCTGTTGAAAACCCCACATAAGCAAACAGCCCCAGGGCAACTGAGGCTTCCGCATCAGTTTAATACTCTGCTTTCCTAGTCTCTCTGCTTCTGACCTCTTTTCTTCCACCGAATGTAGGTAGCTGTGCATTTTCAGAGTTGTTGTATTTTACTTAGTGTATCTAAATGTTTTGTATTGGGAGGCTTGTAAGGATATTAGGTCCACCCAACCCAGATTCTTGCAAGAGCCTCCTAACCTTCCTATCTCATTTCTGTTCCTGCCTATTTACTAGATTGATTTTCCAAAAATTCTGTTTGTATGCTATTATATTCTTATTCAGAAACTTTTAAATGTAATAATGTTTTAGCTCAGCATTCAGATGTGTCTGGCTCAGAGCACTTCAACATGATGTGATGTTTTTTTTATGGAAGCATTCCATTCAGCCATACTGTTCCATTCACTGTTCCCTAAAAGTCCTTGGATCTTCCCTCTGCCACTTCTTTGCTTATGCTGATTCCACTACCTGGATGAAGCCTCGGGCCCTTTATATTCTCCTGCATATCTGTTCATGTGCATACATTTCTCTCCTGCCTCTAAACCTTTATAGCACATTGTTGCAGTTTGAATCCTTGGGAAGCAGACGCCATGATGGAGCCAGAATGCTGAGATTTATTTGGGATAATGCCTGTGAAAATAAGAGGGAGAGGAATAAGGGTGCGCAAGGAAAGCCTTCAGACCCTGGTGCAGGCCTAACACCTGTGAAAGGAGAGTAGGAAGAGTCTCAGCCTGCAGGGCAGCTCTGAGAAAGTATTGGCTGGCTGGTTAGGGAGTTCTAGAGCGAAGATTCTTTTTTGAGGATCCTACCTTGGGCGGAAGCAGCCAGGTCTGTGCTTAGTTGTTGGCTGAGGGCTACCTGGGAGGAGCATGGCCTCCACTCTGGTGCTAAAGGTGCTGTGCTCTGATCTGTGGCAAGTTCTGTTTGAAGGGAGATCTGAGTGGTGCACCCCCGTGGCTACCATGTGTTTATGTGGCACTGAGTCCTGGAGTTAACAATATGTCATCCAGTATTTTATATACAATATATATAGTAGATAACATATCAGATAATAGACTATATATTATAATAATATGTATAAATATATATAGCAATAATATATGTGTTATAATATAAAACAATATATCATCCAATATTTTATATATATACAAAAATTGACTTTTTTTTAGTGTAGTTTTAGGTTCACAGCAAAACTGAGCAGAAAGCACAGAGAGTTTCCGTATACCCTTTCCTCCCTGCTCCGCATGCATAGCCCCCTCCCCACCCACTATCACCATCCCCCACCAGAGTGGTACATTTGTTATAGCCGATGAACCTACACTGACACATTATTACCCAAAGTCCATAGTTTACATTAGGATTCATGCTGGGGCTTGTACATTCTCTGGGTTTGGATAAATGTATAATGATGTGTGTCTACAGAGTATCATACAAAGTAGTAACAGTATCATACAGAGTAGTTTCATACAGTATCATACAGTATCATACAGAGTAGTTTCACTGCCCTAAATATCCTCTGTGCTCTGTCTATTCATCCCTCCCCCACCCCAGCCTTTGGCAACCACTGATTTCTTTTACTTTCTGCATAGTCTTAGCTTTTCTAGAATATCATGTAGTTAGAATCATTCAATATGCAGCTTTCCAGATGGGCTTCTTTCGCTTAGTATATGCACTTAGGTTCCTCCATGTCTTTCATGACTTGATACCTAATTTCTTTTTAGTGCTGAATAATATACCGTTGTCTCGATGTACCTCATGCAGCGGTTTTTTAAAAAAATATATTTATTTATTTATTTTGCTGCATCGGGTCTTAGTTGCACCACGCAGTATCTTTTGTTGCAGTGCGCGGGTTTCTCTAGTTGAGGCGCACGGGCTCCAGAGCACACGGGCTCAGTAGCTGTGGTGCTCATGGGCTCTCTAGTTGTGGTGCACGGGCTCTAGAGCACACGGGCTTCATTGCTCTGCAGTTGCCCCGCGGCATGTGGGATCTTAGTTCCCTGACCAGGGATCGAACCCACGTCCCCTGATTGGAAGGTGGATTCTTTACCACTGTACCACCAGGGAAGTCCCCATTTAGTATTTTTAATTGACCTTTTACATATCTGATCTCCTCTTTGTTCCTCCTCCCCCCCCGCCCCCGTTACAAGATATAAACTCTAGGCACAGAAACATTCTTCTTTTTATCTCTCCCCAACCCAAGACTTAGGACAGTGCCGTACTCTGAGCGTCTACTTGATAAAAGTATTTGTTCAGTGAGTAACACATGAAATCCTAATAGCACTCAGTTTTTTTTTTTTTTCTCTTTTTGGAAAGGTAGACTTCTAGCTGCGTATTCCCATCCACAACATATTTATAGTGAGACAAATATTTCAGCATAAAATTATTGTCACGAAGGCTATTATTTAGTTTCTTAGTATAAAGGGGCAGGCACTCTCACAGGCCTGTGTATATCAAATAAAAAAGTGGCCTAGGAATAGGAGAGTACACAGATAACATTAAGAATTGGCAGCTCAATTCAGAGAGAGGAAACAGAAGAACTGTGCACAGCAAGATGTAGTATTAAATTGTAGCCTTTTAGTGAGATCGTCTGATTCAGCTCTCTGTTTTTATGGATGAGAAAAAATGAGGATCTGAAAGCAAAATGAATTCGTCTGAGGTCACAGAACTTATTTGTGTCTGGGCTGGGACTAGAGATGCTCGGTCTGGTCCTAAGAGATTACCTCCTAGACATCTTCTCCTACGTATCCATCCTAATTTAAACAAAACTATCTTTTTTATCCATATTTAAACAAATGCTACTCTTCACCCCTGTCTTAAAAGGTTGTTAAAAACATACGTTACTGTTTCATGAGGACTGGGGATTGAGGGCACAGGAATGTTAGCAGTGATAAGTCCACTTATCATGTGTTGATGCTCATTAGTCATTTTTCAAAAGTCAGTGTTGAGAAACTCCCATCAGGTTTCTGCTCTCGTTGTATGTGGCTCTCTCTTCTTTGACCAAATTCCATTCCTTTGCTTAGAACCAGAAAGTCTGAAAAAATCTGTTTCAGACTAGATGCTCCTGAGGGCACTAAAGTAATTGATACTCGTGAGGATAACACTGAGTGATTCAGGTCACAGAAGAGTGTGAAATTTGTTTTAGAGTGACTTACTTGAGTGACAGTTAACAGTCTAGTTTTACTGCACCAAGGGTTAAGATTTAGTCATTTGGAACATTTCCTTTTTTTAAAAAAAATAAATTTATTTATTTAGGCTGTGTTGGGTCTTCGTTGATGTGCGTGAGCTTTCTGTACTTGTGGCGAGTGGGGGCTACTCTTCGTTGCGGCGCATGGGCTTCTCACTGCGGTGGTTTCTCTCCTTGAGGAGCACGGGCTCTAGGCGTGTGGGCTTCAGTAGTTGTGGCTCGCGGGCTCTAGAGCGCAGGCTCAGTAGTTGTGGCGCACTTGCTTAGTTGCTCTGCGGCATGTGAGATATTCCCGGACCAGGGATTGAACCTGTGTCTCCTGCATTGGCAGGTGGATTCTTTTTTTTTTTTTTTGCAGCATGCGGGCCTCTCACTGTTGTGGCCTCTCCTGTTGTGGAGCACAGGCTCCAGACACGCAGGCTCAGCGGCCATGGCTCATGGGCCCAGCCGCTCCGCGGCATGTGGGATCCTCCCAGACTGGGGCACAAACCCGTGTCCCCTGCATCGGCAGGCGGACTCTCAACCACTGCACCACCAGGGAAGGCCGGCAGGTGGATTCTTAACCACTGCGCCACCAGGGAAGTCCCTGGAACATTTCCTTTTGAGGAACATTCGATTTCTCCAAGGTGCCAAATGAATGAGGTGTCAAATGCATGAGACTGAATTTATGCTGAAGGCAACAGACTGAAGGGATGCCTAGAGTTGGTTGTGGTTGTGGAAGTGTATTTGAGTTAAAAAGTCATATATTTAGGAGTTTTAGAGAAAAACTGTTCACGCCTGCTATCTCCCTCACACCAGCTGCTCTTTCCAGTTGCCCTAGTAAGTAAATTACCATTCTTTATTATTGCTCTGCCATCACTTTTTTCCCTGGTATGTGAAAATCTTTGAAACTGGGTAATTATTGAGAACGTTAGGTTTTTAGACTTTCAGTTCAAATTTGTGTTTTGTGTTCGTTTACTTGTTTTAAAGATAAACCAAAAGGTCTTAAGCTATATTTTCTTTTTCAATTTTAGATAAGCTCTTGCCCGGTGATGACGGAGCCCTTCGGTTACACCTGATACATTATTGTGAAGCATGTACAGCACCCAAAATGCCAGAGTTCATTCTGTATGCTTTTCACAGTGCCTACCAGAAACTCCCGTGGAGGGACCTGCATCCTGACCAGATGCTCATGGAGGCCTTCTTCAAGGTAGGCCCTTTACTCTCTATGTCACAGCCTGGCTTCTTGGTAGCAACCTGTTCACCGTGGGTTTCAGGCCCAGTTGCAGTGGGTGACAATGTGGACCCTGCCCGAATTCTGTATCGCCCAGACAGTGCTTGTGTAAGGCAGCATCCTATGGACATCATTTCACTGTGTTAGTAGATGACTGGACAGCATTTACAGAAAACCCAGAGAAAGATTTTTGTCTGTAATATGACAGTCGTCCCCTAGATTTCGGTGATATTATCATGTAAATACATAGTTTAATCACTTTGTCACACTCAATCTTGGCGTTTCTGTGAATGCATGTTTTTCTAGGATAGTATCATTAAAACTGCTTCTTGTTAAATATTCTATTAAAGTAGAATGTAAATCGGTACTCAAACCATTAGTTTCTTTAAGCAGTTATGTAAGGGGATATTAGGTTGTAGGAGACAGAAGTACATTGTAACAACCAGTAATGCATCATAATCATAGAAAAGACCTGAAATGGCCTGGAAAAAGTCCCAATAAGTGTGCGGAGTTTTTGCAGTAGAAGCAACAGTTACAGAAAACAGGTACAGTAGTGTCACTTGCATACCAGTCAGGCATTTCTGTTGTTCTTAAGTTTTTGTTTTAAAAAACCCTTTAATCTTGTCTTAGCTTTTTATGATCATTTCAGTTTATTTGTTCATAGTCACCAGTCATTTGTGTTTACTCATAACCTAATTCACATTTATTATTGAGACACTCTAAGTGCTTTTCTTTAAAAAAATTATTATTTATTTGTTTATTTTTGGCTGTGTTGGGTCTTCGTTGCTGTGTGTGGGCTTTCTCCAGTTGATGCGAGTGGGGGCTACTCTTCATTGTGGTGCACGGGCTTCTCATTGCAGTGGCTTCTCTTGTTGCAGAGCACGGGCTCTAGGCGCGCGGTCTTCAGTAGTTGTGGTGCACGGGCTTAGTTGCTCCGTGGCATGTGGGATCTTCCTGGACCAGGGCTCGAACCTGTGTCTCCTGCATTGGCAGGTGGATTCCCAACCACTGAGCCACCAGGGAAGCCCCTAAGTGCTTTAATTACTGCAGATCCATAGTTATTTATGACAATTAGTAAAATGTACTGCAGTCTTTTAGTGCTGTAAGTGGAGACCCCACCCACTGCTACTCTTGTCAGCCACTCCTCTGTAGCTGAGCTCTAAGGAAAGCTGAGGACAGTCATCTTAGTGAAATACAAAGTTAAGAATGATTTTATAGCTAGGTTTAGCCTATGAGACAGGCACAAAGTAGGTATTCATCATCATTATGAATATGGAATTGAACCTTTGTTTAAAGAGCTGTAAGAGAGCGTTTAAGTAACAGTGCAGCTTTAGCTATATGACAAATTAAATAGATTGGTCTATAAAGGGATGCTATAGACTTTGTATCTCTAGGAGTTTTAGTCTAATGATAGATAACTTTGCCCGGCCCAGAAGCTGGGAAACTTTCAGTTCCATGAGTCTTGCTGGCATAGTAAAGTATGTTTGTGAGGGGGTCGAGGGTGAAGATAGAGAACAAATTATAAAGGAGGATGAAGAATCATTTTCTAAAAGGGAAAATGAGCAAATAGCATGATATAATGATGGTACTAATTGGAAGACATGAATCATCAAATTCCACTGATTGCGATTTTATAAATGGAGTTGAGCTTTTTAATCTTCTTTTTAAAGGAAAAATTTATAGCTAGCCATGTTTTATTTTAAACAGACTTGAAATAGGCTTATAAGAGATAACTTTGATATTGATTATATACTTTAAAATACATTTGCCCCCCATCCCCGCTATTTTTTTTTTTTTTTTTTTTTTTTTTGTGGTATGTGGGCCTCTCACTGTTGTGGCCTCTCCTGTTGTGGAGCACAGGCTCCGGACGCCTAGGCTCAGCGGCCATGGCTCAAGGGCCCAGCCGCTCCACGGCATGTGGGATCCTCCCGGACCGGGGCATGAACCCGTGTCCCCTGCATTGGCAGGTGGACTCTCAACCATTGCGCCACCAGGGAAGCCCCCCGCTATATTTTAAATGGGATAATTAAACATTATGTAGTCATCAAAAATTATAAAGACTAATGATATGGGGATATATTTATAACATAACATTACACTAAAAAAGCCATATAAAATTATATATGCTAATATAGTAGGTCTCAAAGTATGGTCCTAGGGCCAGCAACATCAGTACCACCTGGGAACTTGTTAGGAAGACAAATTCCTGCTCCTACTCCAGATACAGGACATTAAAAATTCTATGGGTACCCCCCCAACCCCCATCCCACGCAAGTCCTCCAGGTGGTTCTGATGCACGCTTGGCTTTGGGAACCAGTGACTAGTAGATATATCACCTTTGTCTTTCCCAGCACATTTGAGGACTGTGGTAGGCTCCCTCGAGCACCAGTGACTTACTGTGGCAGGGATTTGCCACCCTGGCTGTAGCTAGGGAAGATCATTCCTTTCCTGTTAAGAATTAGTGGAATAGGGACTTCCCTGGTGGCACAGTGGTTAAGAATCGCCTGCCAATGCACAGGACACAGGTTCGATCCCTGGTCTGGGAATATCCCACATGCTGCAGAGCAGCTAAGCCCATGCTCCACAACTACTGAGCCAGCGCTCTAGAGCCCGCGAGCCACAGCTACTGAGCCTGCGTGCCACAACTACTGAAGCCTGTGCGCCTAGAGCCCGTGCTCTGCAACAAGAGAAGACACTGCAATGAGAAGCCCATGCACTGCGACGAAGAGTAGCCCCCGCTCACCGCAACTAGAGAAAGCCCACACGGAGCCACAAAGACCCAACGCAGCCAAAAACAAAAATAAATAAAGTAAATTAAAAAAAAAGTAGTGGAATAAATAATGAACTCCAAACAAGCTGGAAGTTGTGCCATACATTGAACATGGAAGGAAAAACATTATAATCTAAATCTCTGAGGGCCGAAGGTTTATGAATGATTTTTATAATCTGGGAAAAAAGTATAATTTAAAAGATATATAATTTAGAAAACATTGATTTCTATACATTTTTAGGATACATAGCTAAAAACATTGTTTCCTTTTAGGTGGAACGAGGAAGCCCCAAGAGCTGCTTCTTGTTTTTGGGGTCTGTCCTCTGTGAAGTCAACTGGGTCAGTGTGCTCTCTGATGCCTGGAATCCCAGTCCCCACCCAGAGACCCGGAGCATGATTGTCTGCCTCCTTTTCATGATGATTTTATTGGCAAAGGAAGATCAACTGGTGGATCAAACAGTAAGTTTGGAGAGCCTGTGATAAAGACTTGGCAAGGCTCTCTAGATCCTCACTCTGTAGGAAGTTGTGGTTTTTAAGTTGTTCCCCTCGTGCCTCTTTCAGTGTGAATATATGCATGGCATACGGGATGTGCCTTCAACTAGGTGTCTGATTTTCTTATATAGTTCATAGTCTAAGGGAACCACACCAAATATAAAAATCAATTTCAATTTATATCTCCTTAATTGCTTGTTCTACCACCAGATCATAGAGTTCCTTTGAAAATCGGGTTCTGAATACTTATAAATCTTAATGTGTTTTGCCAAAACTTTGGTTATTACTTTCACGAGTTCTCCTAACTTGAGCAGGTACTTATTTGACTTCTTAACTCTTCTCTGCTCATCATAGGCCATGTTAGTGGTCACTCCATAGACTAGGTAGAGATGCATATTTCTGGAAAAAATAGGAGCTCTGGAACTAAAGGAATGTGTGTTTCATTTTTAGGATTCTCCTCTACTTACTCTCCTTGGACAGACAAGCTCACTCTCGTGGCATCTTGTGGATATTGTGTCATATCAGAGCGTGCTAGGTTATTTCAGCAGCCATTACCAGCCATCCATCATCCTGGCAAAAGAATCTTCCGCTGAGTTAATTGTGAAGCTCCTAAAAGTGTCTGCAGGTCTTTCCGTTCCTCCTGACAGCCAGAAACATCTTGTAAGTTAAGTGGGTCCTTTAGAAGGCAGAGTGTTCTTCAGGGCTGGTAGTAGTGTAAGTGCTACTGAGGACTGTCTCGAATCCTGCGATGGCTCAATAGAAAAAGTTGGAGAATGTATATCATTTTGGCCTCTTGGGTCTTTCAGTTTCATTTATTTCTTCTGGTAAGCCTTTACCTACTAGCAGTGTCACATGCTAACAAGAGGTGAAAAGGATTGAGGGCCGACAGTGAGCTGTGGGTTTACTGGTTTGAATGTCATTGGCAGCAGAATGGCAGCAAGTTATGAGCATGAGTTGGAGGTCTGACAAACTCAAATCCCCAACTCACTGCCATTCTGACCTTGGTTTTCTCACCTGAATTGGAAATAATAATACCTTGCCTTCAAAGTGTTGTGAGGATTAGATCAGAAAATGAACATAAAAGTTTTTGGAAAAGTTCCTGGCAAGCACTTAGTGTGTAGTTAATGTTGTTATTAATGTAGTAAAAACTACTACTGGGATTTGGGAGAACATGAGTTCTGGTCTAAGTATTACCAAAGATTTTTATTTCCCCAACACAGGGTCTGTCCTCATATGACTCACTGCTCTGTCCTCTTCCAGTGCAGTGCTGTGCTCCCAGGGAATATCCAGTTAACACTGCATGCATGGATTCATTTGAATGATCCTTTTTTTATTGTCAGGATGCAGTTCCAAAATGCCGAGCCTTCACTCATCAGATGGTACAGTTCCTCAGCTCCCTGGAACAAAATGGAAAAATCACGTTAGCAGTCCTTGAACAGGAAATGTGTAAGCTCTTGGATGATATCATTGTTTTTAAACCACCTGGTAAGTGACTATGGTGGAGTCATGTATTCACTCAGTAAATGAATTCCTGCTGTGTATAAGGCATCTTGAGACCAGGAAGATGGTCGGGACACTGTCATTCCCGTTTACAGAGAAGCAGTGGTCAGAGAGATGACGGGACCATAGGGACACTTGTCATCTCAGCACTGGTGGGGGTGGGTGGCATGAATGGTAAGCACTTGAGGCGTAGACACTGTCAGTTGCTGGTGTGGGGTTAACTGGACTGAGGGCTAAGTTAGATGACTAGATATAATGATTAGGAGATAACCAGAGACCATCCATCGAGCAGCATTCCTAGATGTTTTGGCTCCTAACTGGGAGGGCACTTCAGAATGACCTGTAGGCTTGTAAAGAAACTTCATATGAGAACTTGTGCTCCTAGCAGTTTGGTGGACTGGACATCCTGATTGCCTCTCCTGCTGAAAATAACTAAGGATGCTGGATAAAATGTTTTTAAGAAGCCAAAAATTAAACTTATTGACAAGGTGGCAGTAAGTCTCAGAAGTCAGAAGCTAAGTAAAAAGAGGAACACATAAAAGTAGATGGAGTACTGAGGCTGGCTTTTACCTTGAAGGCTTTTGCTGACACTCCTTAGATTAGGGGAGATGATAAAGCCCAGGGCCTGCCTAAGATGGGAGCCTGAAAGGACCTCCCGTGCGTTACCACACAGGATGGCATACTCAGGGTAAGGATGAGTTAGACATGAACCTGCCCTGAGAAAGGAAGACAACAATCCTTAGATTCATTAAATCCAGCAAATCCCAAGCAGGGTAGATAGAAAGAAATTCACCCCTGTACATACTGTAGTGAAACTGCAGAAGCACCGGGGACAAAGGAACAACATTCAACATTTACAAGGACAGCCGGCTTCTCATTGGCAACAGAGGAAGCTGTAAGATAGTGGAACAACACCTTCAATGTGCTGTGAGGAGATGACTTGTGTAACCTGGGATTGTAAACTAAGAACAACCGTCTTTCAAGGATGAGGATGAAATAAAGATGTTTTCCTTGAAACCTGAGCGTGTTTGTCCCAGTGGACATCACTAAGGGAAATACTAAAGAAAGCATGTTCTTTAGGTAGAAGTAGAGTGATCACAAGTGAAAGGCTTGAATTGCAAGAAGGAAAAGTAAGCAGAGAAAGTAGTGAAATGTGGGTAAATATAAACAAAAACTGCCTATGTAAAACTACAGTAATCATCATTTAGGGGTTTAAAAAGCAAAAGCTAACATTAAATTATATGACCACAGATATACGTAAGTTAAGAAAGAGGTTGACTTAAAAGCATTCTAAGGTTTTAATATTGTTTGAGGGGGGTCAAGAGCTTGATTACATTTATGTCTTCATAGAATATGAATGGTAAAAAATCTAAGCAATTCACCAAAAGAATAGAAATAAAATATGTAAGTTCTAAGTTAGTAGAAGGAGATAGGATTGGCCAGGACTTCCCTGGTGGCACAGTGGTTAAGAATCCACCTGCCAATGCAGGGGACACGGGTTTGATCCTTGGTCCAGGGAGATCCCACATGCTGCGGAGCAGCTAAGCCCATGTGCCACAACTACTGAGCCTGTGCTCTAGAGCCCGCGAGCCACAACTACTGAGCCCACATGCCACAACTACTGAAGCCTGTGCACCTAGAAACCATGCTCTGCAGCAAGAGAGGCCACCACAATGAGAAGCCCATGCACCACAATGAAGAGTAGCCCCTGCTCTCCGCAACTAGAGAAAGCCCGCACACAGCAACGAAGACCCAATGCAGCCAAAAAAAACAAAAAGGATTGGCTAAATTTTGTTCAATCCAAAGAAAGCAAGAAATGTGGAAAAGGTAAGAAAAATAGCCAAAATAAAAACATAAAATTTAAATATATCGGTAAATGTAAATGGACTGATGCTCAGGTTAAAAGATGAAGATTGTCAGACTGGATTAATAATCAACAAAATCAAGTTTTTTATATATTTATTTTTTAAAATTTTATTTTAGTTGTGGCATACAGACTTAGTTGCTCCGCGGCCTGTGGGATCCTCCCGGTCCAGGGCTCGAACCTGTGTCCCCTGTACTGGCAGGCGGATTCCCAGCCACTGCACCACACGGGAAGCCCCAACATCCAGTTTTAAGCTGTTTATAAGAAGTATATCTAAAGCATAGGCTATAGAAAGCTTTCTACAAGGCAGTCACATTAGATATTAAAATAGAAAGATGGTACAGCTGTATCAGTATGAGACAGATAGGACTGTAAGGCAGAAAGCATTACCAAGCCAGACAATCTCCTGTGTGTGTTCCTGCCCTGAAGTTGCATGAAAAACACATATATACATAAAAAACACATATTACTTACATAAATAAATAAGAAAAAAGCATTATTAAAAATGAAGAGAGTCGTTGGAAATAGTAAAAGGTTCAATTCACCAGGAAGAAAATGCATAAGGGGAAAATTGACAGAACTAGGAAGAGAAATGTCAATTTTGCTCACAGTGAGGGATTTTGACCCATGTCTCGCAGTAACTGATGGATCAGGTAGACAGAAAATCAGTAAGACTATAGGATGTCTGAATAGCACAGCTGGATGTAATGAGTACGTAGAGAATAATATACCCTGTAAGTGCAGAATGCACACTGTATCAGTCTCACATTGAACAGTTAAGAAACAACCCATTACTAGGGTTAAAGCACATCTCAATCAATCCCAAAGGACTGGTATCAGATAGATCACATATTCTAACCACAGTGCAATGAACTTAAAAATCAGTAACAAAATATAACCAGGAGGGAAAAAACTATACATTGGAAATTAAGAAGCAAACTTTTAAATAACTGATGACCAAAGGAACAATAACAACAGAAATTTAAAATATTTAGAACTGAATTAAAAAAACAGAGCATCAAAACTTGTGGGATTCAGCTAAAGTGAAACTTAATTTCATGGCCTTAAATGTTTATATTAAAATTTCTAAAAGCTGAAAATTAGATAAACACTGAGCTTAAGAAATTATAAAAAGAACCACAAAATATAACCAAAATTTGCTTAGAAAGAAAGAGATAATAAAGAGAAGATAAATAGGAGGAGACTAAGGGTGAACAATGAAACTGGTAAATGTATAGGAAAATCTAAATGAAATCTGACTCTATAAAACAGTAATAGTAACGTGTTGTTGGGTTATGGTAACAGTAGGGAAGGTAATAGGAAATTAGCATTGTCTGGGAACCAGTTAACATCAGACTTTGAAAAATCAAGAATGCATGTTGTAATTTGTAAGATAACCACTATGAAAATGTTAAAAGAATATTTGAAGAGAGAAAAAGGAATGTAGAATTGGAGGGACAAATTGGAAGCATATAGTAAGATAGTAGATTTAGACCCACTCACATCAGTAATTACATTAAATATGAATGACTAAGATTGTCACACTGGATAAAATAAGGAAGAAAAAGACAATCCAGTAAAAAAAATGAACAAGACCCTTAAATTGACATTCTACAAAAGAGAATATTCAAATAACCAATAAACATATGAAAACATGCTAAACCTTGTTAATATTTAGGGAAATGCAAATTAAGAACTTGATGGCATACTCTGTCACATCCACCAGAATAGCTAAAATTAAAAAGTTTTCAATACCAAATGTTGGTGAGGATGTGGAACAGTGTTAACTCTCATATACTGCTGATCACAGAGTAAATTGGTACAACCATTTTTTAAACGTTTGACATCATCTACTAGTTTGCATATCCCTCGGCTTGGGATATGCAAACTAGTTAAAAAAAGAAGAAGAATTAGCAGGCAATACTGGAGAAATTGATTTAGAGTTGGTCGTATGTAACTGGGCCATGAAGATTGAATAATAGCCAGGCAAAGGAGTGAAGGGCGTTCTAGAAAGATCTTAATCAGAAGAGTGATGGGATCAGTTCTGGTTTTTAAGAACAACATTTGTTGGCTGTGTTGATGATGAATGGGAAGGGGAGAGGCTGCGATCTATTAAGAGGCTTATTGCAATCATTTTTTGTTCCCATGAGTCATAACTAAAAAATAGATTAAAATCGCTATTCACAGATGCAAACTGTTATATATAGAATGGATAAACAACAAGGTCCTACTCTATAGTACAGGGAACTAAATTCAATATCCCGTGGCAAACCATAATGGAAAAGAATATGAAAAAATGTATATATATATGTATATATGTATAACTGAGTTACTTTGCTGTATAGCAGTAATTAACACAACATTATAAATCAACTGTACTTCAATAACAAAATAAATTTTTTTTTTAAATCAGAAAAAAAATTTATTCACCTGGAATTCAGAGATAAGGGCTTTATTACCAAGAATATTTATACATAAAAAAGTAGATCCACAAACATATAATGCTTAAAAAATTCCTTGCTTGATAATCAGTAGATCTTATGATAACATTAAGTTAGGGTTTATTGTACACTGTGCAAGTGGGTGAATTTGGTTTGATGGGTGTGATAAGACCTCCCCACTCGCGTTGACATAAATACCAAAGCCTGGAGGTGAGAAAGCCACAATTCTATTCCCTTAAAACAATGAACCCAACTCAAGGAGAATTAGAAATAGTTGGCAAAAATTATGCCTGATGAAGGGAATTCCCTGGCTGTCCAGTGGCTAAGACCCTGCAGTTTGACTGCTGAGGGCCGCGGGTTCAATCCCTGGTCGGGAAACTAAGATCCCGCAAGCTGCACAGCACAGCCGAAAAAGAAACAAACAAATAAAAATAGTGTACAATTCAAAAATTATGCCTGATGAATAGTTTTCTCAACACACCCTCAGTGAAAAACATTTTCTATTCTTGGATGTGAAGAAGGAATCTACCTCAGTCACTTATTTGCAGTTCTCTTTTAAAATGAATTTGCTCTTTTTCTTGTGTTGTATTCTTTTTTTCACTTTTAATATTTTGGAAAGACCCAGTCTGTCCATTTTTCTTATTTAAAAAATACAGAAATAAAAGAGCTGCTGTTAGGAGTCTGTAAAAAGGTTTTTACTTTGCTTTTATATTTAGTTTTAAATAGTATCCTTCATTCTGTGTAAATCATTCTAGAATTATTTACAACTTTGGCATTGGTAGGGGTGGAGGTACTGTTTCTAGTTTACCAAATGACTCCTGAGATCTATGTATTTTGTCTATTTATTAAAGTATCGCTTGGCCACACGCTGTAACCAAGGATCTCGCAGTAGTTCCTGCTTTGCTCTTACAAAGTATGTATGTGCCACATCCTATCCTTAAAAACTAAACACAGAAGGATTTTCCCTCTGGCCCCTGGAGAGCAGCTAGCTTGAAGCACCATTGTTCCCTTTATCACATTCACATCGTCATACCAGCAGCCTTTTGCAAACATGTTGGCTATGTTCCCCTTCAGATCTGGACAGCCAGGCCCGCCACATGGCCCTCAGCAGCCTCTTTATGGAAGTTCTAATGATGATGAACAACGCGACTATCCCAACAGCAGAGTTCCTCCGAGGCAGTATCCAGACCTGGATTGGGCAGAAAGTGCATGGGCTGGTGGTTCTGCCCCTGTTAACAGCCGCCTGCCAGAGCCTGGCTTCCGTCCGCCACATGGCCGAGACGACGGAAGCCTGCATCACTGCTTACTTCAAAGAGGGTAAGAGGACCGTCATGTCAGGCTCTCAGTAGACCCATCTTTTCCAAGAAAGATTAAAGCTTTGTATGAAGGAGATACCTTTCCAGACCCTTCCTGTTGAGGGATTGTACTGTTCTAATATCTCTGTAAATGTTGTTGATGTTTCAGAATATAGTTTGTTTTTTTCATAAAGATGTGCAGTTAGCATGAGAAATTTTGGCCCATGTTGGTACCATCATGTTTCAAGAGAGGGAACCTCTAATTCATTTTATGTGGGCTTTGGAGTGTCAGACCAATCCTTTTATGGTAGGCAAATTGTGTATGTCATAGGCCTAGTCATAGTCCTAAAAACAAATGCTATATACCAGAATCTTTATAATAATGATCCACTGTATTAATTTTCTCTATTTTGTCACTTGTTAAAGATTTTCATATGTCCTCTTATTGCATTTTGTCATGTGTTCTAAACTATTACGGAGTTCTCTTCCCACCTTCCCTCCCGCCCCCCACTCCCGCTTTGTCTTCTTATTTCCTACCTCTAAACTCTCAGATTCTGGAAACAGCCTGATCTGGTTAAAAAGAATTCCTCAGAGCAGTACTTCTCGACTCTGTTACCCAGATATACGTCATAGTGCACACAATAGGGGAGAATGAAGGGTACTGGAGTGAGAATGCTAGGAAGTGCCTGCAAGCTGCCCATGCCCTTTCTTAACAACACGTGAATAATCCATGTTCCCGTGTCCCCCTGTGGAAGGTGCTATGTGTGTCACCATGTCACCCTGCTCCCATTCCTCCCAAAATAATTGAGAACCATTAGGATAACACTCTTGCTCCAAGTTTATTTACTGTTTGTTGCTAAAATTAAATTTGTTTTTTTAATTTGTGAAACATTTTCAAGAATTTCTGTCAAGATATGAGTCAAACTAAACTTTGATAATTAAAAAATGCTTATGAAGGATAGAGTAATAATAATACCCCTCAGAAAAGCATAAGTATTCATAACATACTTAAAAATGGTATTAGGTAAAGTTAAAATTCTTAGATAACTGGGAGAGGTGGTGTCTACATGTGATTTTAATGATCATAATATGGTGAAAGAGGTGATTTATGAAAATGCAGCCATGATACCTGACTTCATTGTACCCTCTGCACTGGCAGCCAGGACAAAGGCATTTAGAGTGAGGGCCTCCAGTCCAAGCCATGAGGCATTGTCAGGCCCTCCAGGGTCAATGTGAGTGGTGTTTTCTCGACATGAAGCTTTTAAAGTGAAAAGGTTCATTAGGTAGTTAAATAGTTTGATTCTTGCTCTTACCTTTCTCTCCCTCTTGGTGTTCTTTTCTTAGGCTCCCTCAATCAGAATTTAGGTTGGGGCCCCATTCTGGTGTCCCTTCAAGTTCCCGAGCTCACCATCGAAGAGTTTCTGCAGGAGTGCCTGTCCCTCGGCAGCTACTTGACTCTCTATGTCTATTTGCTTCAGTGTCTAAATAGTGAGCAGACGCTAAGGAACGAAATGAAGGTGCTGCTTCTCTTAAGCCAGTGGTTGGAACAGGTGTATCCAAGGTATATTAGCCCTCCGGTTGCCTACAGCCGACCCATGGGATTGGGATAGCTTGAATTTGGGTTTAAGTTAATGTCCATTTAAGTGCACAGACCCAAGTGATACATAAGAAACAAACAAGGTTATGAGGTACAGTGACACCTATTTTAGATTTTCCTTGCATGGGCCGATTTTCTGAGCAGGCTTTTTATTTCCTAAAACAGGTATTTTGAAGCACCACCTTTAGCTTCCGTATCCGTTAAGTAGGGGCGACGTTTACCTCACTTGATTAAGTGAAAGGACATCGAGCTCATATATGCTGTCTGGCATGTAGAAGGGGCAATAAATGTCAGCTGTTCCTTTATTGTCCAAATACTTTATTAACAGCATTACCTGTCAGCCTAAGCTTTTAAAGTACTAAATGTCCCTTACACTTAAAACTGACGTGTGGACTTTCAGTTAAATGAGAGTGGGAAGAGTCTACTCTGAATCTGATTTTTCTCCCCCACTCCCCCCAGCTCTGTGCAGGAAGAAGCAAAGCTGTTTTTGTGGTGGCACCAAGTCCTGCAGCTGTCCCTGGTTCAGACCGAGCAGAATGACTCGGTCTTGACGGAGTCTGTCATTCGAATTCTGCTCACGCTTCAGGCCCGTCAGAGCCTGCTGGCCGAGGAGAGGCTCAGTTCAGGGATTCTCAGGGCAATTGGGCTGGGCCGGAAGTCGCCCTTGTCTAACAGGTGAGGAAGCACCTGCTCTTGCTTTTGTAAACCGGCCACAGACACCTGCACATACCTAGGGGGTGCGATACTTGGTAGATTTTCTATTTAGGAGCTGAGCTAGGGTCCTCCCAGAGATTAAGAAGAAAACAATCAGAGCCTGATTACATCTTTACATTTTAAAAAGGGTGTTTATTTTTTCCGTTTTAAAACAACTTTTATGTTCAAAGACTTTTTTTTAGCAGTATCTCATTGTATCTTGACTTGGTAACCTGACCACACTACACATTGCTTTTTGTCTTTGAGCCAGTGACGGTGTGCAAGTTTAGGTTAAAATACCCCGGTCAGCTGCTTCACTGCCAGCACTTTGTCAGGGAAACCCAGGTTCCATGAGGGACTTGGTCTAGCAGAATTGTTAAGTCAAGATGAGTGGAAGTTAACTGATTAGAAGGATAAGTAATGAGAAATACATTCAAGTTTTTGTTGCTAAAAATTCCAAGGTGTGAAAGAATTTGCCACTAGCCCCAGTTTATCTCCTAAGACTATCTGCATCATGGTTTTCTTTTAAAGGCCTTATCTGGTTTGAAAGGAATTCTTACTATTCTGATGTCAGCATTCTTATGGAATAGCCTGCTGCAACTTTGGGAGCCACCCAATCCAAACCAGTGAACATCGTACTCCTTTGTGGTAGAATTTAGCAGGACTGTGTGATTTGATTCACTTAAATTGTAAAATACACATCACATAAAATTATCACGCTAACCCTTTTAAAATATACAATTCAGGGACTTCCCTGGCAGTCCAGTGGTTAAGACTCTGTGCTTGCACTGCAGGGGGTATGGGTTCGTTCCCTAGTCGGGGACCTAAGATCCCGCATGCCGTGTGGTGTGGCCAGAAAAAAAAAAGATAAAATGTACAGTTCAGTGGCGTTTAGTACATTCACAGTGTTGTTGCAACCATCACCACTGTTTTGTTCCAGAACATTTTTGTCATCCCAAAAGGAAATCCTGTAGCTACTAAGCAATCACTCCCTCTTCCCCTCTTCCCCACGTCTCTGGCAACCACTGATGGATTCCTGACTTTATGTATATCCTGTTCTGGGCATCTCATGTAAATGGAATCACATAATACGTGGCCTCTTGTGTCTGGCTTCTTTCACTTACCATAAAGTTTCAAGGCTCATCCATATTTTAGCATGCACTGGTACTTATTTCCTTCTTATGATTGAATAATATTCCATTGTATGGACACACCACATTTTGTTTTTCCATTCATCAGTTGATAGACATTTGGATTGTATCCACTCTTTGGCTATTGTGAATAGTGCTGCTGTGAAAGTTATTTACAAGTTTTTGTTAGAACACCTGTTTTCGGTTCTTTTGGAATTGTTAGGTCACATGGTTACTCTATATTTAACTTCTTGAGGAACTGCCAAACTGTTCTCCATAGCACCTGCACCATTTTTAACGTTCCCACCAGCCGTGGCTGAGAGTTCCAGTTATTCTGTATCTTTGCCAACACTTTGATTCCTGAGACTGAATTATGTTTTCATTGTTTGGGTGGTGATAATGGAAGGGCAGATAAAGACTCCTTGATCATATTTACAGTTTTCCTGAAGAGGCTAACAACAACAGTAGGTCTGGAGATGTGTTCATCTTATTTTCTAACAGAAAATATGGTATTCATTTTAAAATGCTTACTTTAATAGTCATTTACTTCTTCTAATCCCTCCCTAACACTTAAGGTTCCGAGTGGCTGCCCGAGCCATGGCTGCCTTTCTTTCAGTTCAGGTTCCTGCCAAGGATCAGATCCGTTTGAAGCCGGGCTCTGAATTACATCTGACCCTGAAAGCTCAGCAGGTCAGTAAAAAGCTTTGTGGTTAAGGGCTAGAAGTTTTCCACAGGAGGAGGGAGGTGGCACCTGTACTCTCTTTACACGTGATGACCTGGTGATGATGACCTGGTAGGCTCTACTAACTGGAAAATGGTTAACGCATGTATCTGCCTCGGATTTTAAACCAGTTTTTGTAGGCACTTGCCCAGAGCCCTGTTACTAACCTTGTAGAAGAAGCAAGGCCATGGGCAAGCCAATCTAGGATCGAATTTGGTTCTGATGACATGACTGTGTGCTGACCCGTCACAAGCTGGGGCTGGGGACAGGCACAGAAGATGAGACTACAGTTGAGACCAATAGAGGTTAGCTAGGCTTTAACTTGGAGCCAAGGCGGTGGTTCTGTTTTGTGAGTCTGTGGGTTGACCAGTGTTGGCTGACATGGACAAAATGGTAGCTGTGAAAAATAGTCTGTTCTAAAAACATGGAAGGCTACATGGCAGTGGTCCCCCATTCCCGTAACTATTTTCACCCATAAACAGGCTGGCCAGGTACAAAGGTATATAATATAAAATGATGGCTGGCATTCTTGAGTGCTTACTGCATGCCAGGCACTGTTATAAGTTTTAACTCACTTGACGTTAACGAGTTAAAATTTTAACTCTTCTAATTCTCATAACAACCCTATACAATACGAACTTTTATTATCCTGGTTTTGTGGATGAGGAAATGGAGACAGAAGGAGACTAAGTAATTTGTCCCAAATCACACAGCCCCTGAGGGCCGGGGCTGGGATTCACTGGGCCTGTCCGGGTCCAGTGTCACGCTCTTGTTGCTCTGCAGTACCGTCTCTGTACACGGTAAATGCTTAGATCCCTGAGCTCTTGTCTTTTGCGGCATTGTCATGTCTAAGCCAGCCGTGTACAGTGTGATATCTTGGTATTAAGAGCAAAGGTGAAGCGAAAAAATCAGCAGGTTCTTCACAGGCATCTTGGTTTTTACAGTACCCGATACTTGTCACCGGCTGATTAGACAACCACCATTTGCATCCCTAATGCCATCTAAGAGCCGTCACAAGTGGGCAGATGAGTGTTCCAGGGGGCGGTTGTGAAGTCAGTGCCCTGCATTTCAGGCTGCATTTGAGAAGTCTGCTCTCCTGTGCCCACCAGCACCTGGAGCATAGCTTTGCTTTAGCTGCGGCCGGCAGGTCGCCCAGGCCTTGCCAGCCTTTGCCGGCCTTCCTTTAGACTTAAGTGATGACATACTTGTCATCAGGGTTTTCAGACTGGAAAGAAGTCAACTTTGTATAAAATGATTATTCTTAGGCAAACTGTCAAAGTAGACTGTTCTTTTTACAAAAGAAAGGGGAGAGAAAGAGAGAGACATATGGACGCTATGGTTAGTGGGAGTGCCTGTTCCCACTGATTCTTGTTCTTAGATAGACTCCGTTCATACAGCAGTTAGCTTGGTACCAAAATCCCTTCCATTGTTGATTTTCAACCCCAAAACTTCTGTCTTAAACCACTTGGTAATTTATTTCTAAGCTGCCTGTTCATTTACTATCCTCAAAAAATCTTCTCCCTCCTTGTTTACCAAGCAAATTCCATCTTTTAGTCTCTATCCTCTAGTGCAGTGGTCCCCATAAATGAGAGAGGCAGGAGAGTGGCACTTCACAGTTCACACTCAGAATGTTCGGGGTGGGTGAGCTCGTATAGCTGAAAAATAAAACTCCCTACCCCCCAAGAACCGTTGTTCTGATTTTTTGTTTGTTTTCTCTAAATACAGTCTTTTTCTCTTCTCTTCTCCCAGTATGAAGGGAGGAAAAATTAAAATTATGGAAGTAAAGAATGTTTTTCTTTCTTTATTCCCGAAGAGAAGCATGGGAATAAGTCAATTCTGTTGGGCAGAAGCCAGAGGAACTTGATCTGTCCGTTGTGTTTGTTGGCTGATAGAACAACCTTATCCTTCACCCTCAGCAGCACTTAACCACTGGCTTCTTCTGAATTTCATCTAGTTACACGGTTTAGTACGACATTACTTTGTAATCTGAGAACAAACCCAACAGCAAATTAAAGCTGATGCCCGTGGTTTCCGGTTGAGTCTCCAGGAAGAGCGGCAGTAGATGATCTGGCGGGGAGGGCTGCAGTGCTGGCACCGGGGCGAGGAGGACAAAGCAGGAGGACAGCCTGGCTCAGCAGTGGCACTCTGGGGGAGGGGTTGGGAAACAGCACAGGCCAGGCAGAGGGAAGGCTGGATGTGGAAGGCGGCAGACGCCAGAGAAACTTGGGTTGCCGGCCTCCTTCTGCTTGTGGTTGATCAGTGCCTGCCTTTGAGACATCTAGTTCCAGTTCTGTAGGCTTCCCCGGAGGCTCACAGTTGCACCAGATGACGTCGGCAGGTGTGCTACGCCTGCGGGAATCATGTTATACGCATCCAAGTGGTTAACCCTCTTGTCTTCCATGTCTTTTAGGCTCTAAATGCTCTTGAATCCTTGACAGCAAGTAAGCAGTACCTTGAATACCAGGATCAGATATTGCAAGCCGCACAATTTATAAAGCGTCCTGGCCATTGCCTCCAAGATGGGAAAAGCTTCCTGGCTCTTCTTGTGAACTGTCTCTATCCAGAAGTGCATTATTTGGACAACATACGATAGTAACACTGAGGCTCTTGATAAACCTGTTGCTTTTTATGTTTACATTTAACTTTGCTGTTGCACAAATAACTTTGCTCAATTTCACTTCAGTTTGGCCAATGAATTAGTTGACTGAGATGCAAGTTGGTGGGCACTAGATAATTGTTGTGCATGTGCACATGTGTATGTGTGTGTTTCCTTAGCTCTTTTTTTTTTTTTTTACATCTTTATTGTCCTTAGCTCTTAAAATGTTCCAGGGACTTTGTAATTTTTATGTTCATCCAACAAGAGAACTTACGAAGTTCTCCTTGGGTAGAGAGCCACTCTCAGTTGCCGAATATCCAGTCATCTCATGAGACCCCGGGTGGGGTGCTTTCGTATGTCTCCACTTCTGTCTTCTCCTGTTTCATTTAAATGTCAAGACTCCTGTGCCAGATATAACTACTTTGGGAATCGTGTTGAACCCTCACTTTTGAATCCCAGTTGTGTTCCTTCAAAGTAAAAAAGCTTTGAAAATTTCTGCATTTCTCAAATGTGGGGAAATATACCAGCTTAAATTATTATGTTTTCCTCTTAGAAGGGAGATAAGAATGCTGAATCAAAGTGAGTCGTTGTCTAAAATGTGACCACTTGATCCTGATTATAGTGGACAGCAGAGATGGTGACAAGTCCATTTCCATCCAGCCATGTGTCCTCATAGAGAAGGAGCCATTTGTCTACATTGGGGGTGCGTGCTGGCGGTCTGTGGGGAGCATGTCGTGCACAGATGTGTTTTGTTTGATCACCACGGCTGAGAGTGTAGACAGGGCTTCATCTCTCCAGTGCACTGTAGACGTACATTCCCTTTGGTCATACCCCAGCCCGCTCCTTCATTCATGTCTTATTTGGCCCCTGTAGACATGTAAATTTGCAGCTCTTTCCAGACAGCAAGTTTGATATCTGAAGGTCCTGCTGTTGAGAGAGACAGAGACAGAGAACTTGACTCTCTGTTTCCTGCTTGTTTTATCACTCCGGATTTAGACTCAAATGAAGCTAGCAAACCTGCTGAAACACTGGTCGGTGGAAACTGGGTCAGGTCAGGAGACTTAACTGAAATTTGGTTTTTTTTAAATTGTCACGTGCCTTCTGTTGTTAACAGTTTGTTCTTTACCAAAGCCTGTCTGCAATGTTGCCGTGTTTTGCTGCCATCTGCTTGCTCTTGTCATATCCCCCCCACGCCCCGGAATTCGCACCTTGACTTCTGTCATCATATTCATAATTCTGTTGGCTCAAAATTGATTTGTTTGTCCAGCTGGCATAACGTGTCTTTTGCTTGCAGGTTATCTATAGCCCGAGGCTATTTACCTAAAAATGTCTTGGTCACTGAGAGCTTTTAGCAGGGGGATTGGGGTATAAATTAACCGAGTGATAATCTCTTTCCAAATATCGTTTTGGGGTGCTTCCCCCAACATTTGGAAGTGTGTAGGAGCTGTTCTTTATTTTGAATCTTTTTAGTTGGACTGAACAGTTCTGCCCCATGGAAATGCTCTGGTAGAGATCATCCCTGTTAGCCTCCAAGTTCTGTAGGCCACTAAGTGTCCATCTCCGAGGGACGCATCTCAGAGCTTTCCTTGTTACACGTTTTAGAAGCTGTGGACAGTTCCATGGCTGATTTGGCAACAAAGATTTTATGACAGGAAATATTCTGTGTGCTGTTTTCTTTGAGGAGGATATAATTATTGGTATCCTAACATGAAATTTTTGAGTGACAGTACATACATTTAAAGAAAATTATGTTTAATCTTAATGTTTGAAGGTTTATAATATTTATAATGTATTTGCTCTGTAAAAATTATAAAAAATAAATCAATCTTTGGTTGTAGCTGGTAAGAATCCGATTTTTAGGGATATCACACTATCCTGTAAAGTATTTCAGTTGTTAAAGTTGATGCAGATTTTTTTATGCCTGATGTCATCTGTTTTTTTTGACACTGTAACTTGATCATTAGAGATGGTCAGTAAAAGTACTTCCTCTCACGCTTAACAGTGGAAGGTTTACTCACCACATAGGTTCCTATGAGAGGCTCTGGGCTAAGAAATTGCTTTAACGACACTAAGATAGTTCAGAAGGTGGCAATGTTGCTGTAGCCTCCTGGGAAAGAATAGACCGGTCTGCCCACTGGCTTTCAGGAATAATGAGCTTTGTTGGCAAAATAGTCACCTCCAGAGAGCGCAGGGCCTGTTTCAGAGACAGTTACCAGGGCTGCATGTTGATACCTGGGTCAGTAAGACCAAGGCACCTATGTGCTGGAGCGGCGTTGAAGGTGCCCTAGTGCAGACTTTCCCCATACGTGGCCAGCAGTGGCTTCCGGTTCATAGGGGGATGCAGAGCAGCTTCCTGGGCTTGATGAAAAGCACCTCTTCTCTTCTCCACTCTCCTTTCTGCAGTTCACACAGGATGGGCCAGAGAGGCACCCTTGACCCCCTGATCTCCTGGCTCCCGTTGCTAACTCTGCAGAACGCTGCAGGCACAGATCCCAGGGAGGGAGGTCCTGCTGATGTGTCTGCTCAGCCTAATGGGGCCAGGGCCCACCCTCCATGTTCCTGAAGCTCCTGGCACGAGTCGCTGGTGGTTTCACGATCAGCCTGTTGGCACAGTCACGTCTGCCTCCTCGAGGTTGACTGAGTCTCTCAGTTCTTCGAGGTGGGGGAAGCTGGGTCCAGAAAATGAAGACCCCTGAGCAGCCCACCCTCTCTTTAACCAAGTGCCAACCCCCTTCCTCCCAGTCAGTGTATCCACGTTGTGCAAGTGAGAGTGTCCATGCCCTTTCTTCCTTTCGAGTGAAGGTGAGACAGTTTTCTATTGGATTTTTAAAACTTAATTAATTAATTAATTTTTGGCTGCATTGGGTCTTCGTTGCCACGCACGGTCTTTCTCTAGTTGTGGCAAGTTGGGGGCTACTCTTTGTTGCGGTGCATGGCCTTCTCATTGCGGAGGCTTCTCGTTGCGGAGCACAGGCTCAGTAGTTGCGGCACACGGTCTCTAGAGCGCAGGCTCAGTAGTTGTGGCTCACAGGCTTAGTTGCTCCGCAGCATGTGGGATCTTCCTGGGCCAGGGCTTGAACCCGTGTCCCCGGCATTGGCAGGTGGATTCTTAACCACTGCGCCACCAGGGAAGTCTCTCTATTGGATTTTTAAACCTGAAATGAATAATTTCTGGAGCACGAAGCAGATGTTATAGAATCATGACTTTTGAAGTCAGTAGAGGCATTAAAGCTCATCTGGTCCCATCTCCCACTCAGCAGGGATCCCAGCCCTGATCCTCCAGCCTCTCCTCTGCCCTTTCCTGTGGCCACTAGTCCCGCCCCTCATGGACAAGCCCAAGTGGCCATTGGTGAGCTTGGTTGTCGTTCTGCTTTATACTGGGCTAAAACTGGCTTCCTGGTGACACTGGTCATGGTTCTGCTGGAGCTGTTCTCCTGCCCCCTCCTGACAGACCTTCAGACCTTTGGAAATTTTCATACCTCATCACACCTCTGACCCTGCCCGTCCGCCCAGCCCTCAGCCTTCATCAAACGAAATGCCTAGTGCTTTTAGTTAGTCCTTTGCCCCCATGATGTCTGCCAGGGCTGCCCTTTGGGAAAAGTGCCCAAATTAGCCCACGTTATTAGAAAAGGGCCATGCCCAGAAATAGTAGGGTCAGGACTTGGGTAAAACAAACGAGGTACCCAGGGCACACTTGTAAGGTAGCACTCACCTGCTGGCTCCGAGAGAGTGTGCCTCCTTAGGTTATGTGCCCTCAGCCTGGCCTCTGCTTTGGGAATTAGCCACACTAGTGTGGGTCACGCAGCAAAGCTTGCTCCCCTGGACATGTGGGCAGCATCAGCTCTCAGCAGCTGTGCCCTCTGGTTGGCACATTCAATCAGTGGTGAGTCAAGCTCCAGAGCTCGGTTTGTCATCAGAGCTCAGTTTATCATCAAAGGCACTTTGCACTTATCCTTCAAAACTGTCTGCTCTGCATTTTGGACCAACTTCACTCCTTCTTCTGAGCTAGTAAAATTTTATTTTGAGCTGAAAAATTTTCTGCTTAGTTAACTTTGTCTTATTAAGCAAAGTGGAGAGTATAATGCTGCAAATAAGCACGATGCTTAAAAAAAAAAAAAGTTCCCTCCTGTCATCTTCCATTTGCATCTGGGTTGTGCTGGGTAAAGTTCTTGGCATCCAGCCAAGAACTTGCCTGCACAAATACTGACCTTGTCCTGGTCTGTGATGATCCTGGTCTGTGGTGACTCTCTCACATTATAGAGGCATCGTGTCCTATAGAAGCGGTAGTTGAAGTTTCCTTCAGTCTAGATAGGTTCCTGACTTCTGATGACAATAACTTGAAAAAAAAACTACTGACCCTATTTTGGGGTAATGAAACCACTAAGGAATGTTGTTCATTATAACTTTATTTTTTAATGTACTGATGTAATATCTCCTGAGCACTGAGGTTTAGGATTTATTTTTCTTTCAATGGCTTAAATCACTCAAGTGGCAGCAAATACTTCTTAAATGTGTTCAACTCTTTTTTCCTACCCACATGCCTAGTGTGGCCTTTAAAAACCACAAGTTATTTTGGTCATTAAATGTGCAATATTCACTTCTTATTCATTGTTGGCATTTTACTTGTTTGTACAAAGGATGAGTTTCTATATAGTGATGAGACACAGGAAGAAATGAGAATTGGTTAAGTAAAATTCTGCAAATAAACGAGATTCAAATTTAATTTACGTGTGGTAGACATCTCATTTTTGGCAAGTTGGTTGGCAGGTCTTTTCATTCAAAAATCACAAAAAGAAAAATGTGAAATTAGAAAGCTTGTAATGGGTAGAATCTATATTCTGTGACATTTCATCACAATGGGTGAGGCCTCTAGTTTCAAAGAGAACTTAAAACTTGGGGGTTTAAGAATTGGCATAGACGGGGACCACCTGGTGACCCCAGAGAGTTCAGGAGAGCCCTGAGGTCTGTAATGTGCTTGTGACCCTAGTAGGAGAAGGTACATGAAGCTGCACAAAGGCTTCCACTGCCTGAGTTCCTGGGTGGGGGCAGGGCACCTCTGGGAGGGCAGCCAAGCTGCCAGGGAGGTCAGTGCAACCTGAGCTTGGTCACAGTCTGCTCCAGAAATCACTTCATGTTGGAATGCTAGGGAATTCTTCCTTAGTGTTCATTTCCATTACATTAAGACACATCTTGAATGGGCCAACGTATGGTGAGAGGGCCCGCACATTTGATTCGGGATTACATCAGTTTGGGATTTCCCTGGAACAGCGCTCTGTGTGTCTCCTCAGCCCTTGCGCCCTTGTCTGGGTTTGGCTTCCTTCTCCAGACAGAATCACAGGATTTTGGAAAGTGGCTTAGAGGCAAGTTGTCCCACCTCCTACTAGTGTAGGAATCAGGTTACCTGTCTCTAGACAGGTGGGCTTCCTTGCTGGGAAACGCCCAAAGAAATGCAGCTCCAAAGTGGTCCATGTCACCATGGGGCAAATGAGAATCCTTCACCCAAGGAGAGGGAGCCAAGATCTTCCTCCAAAACCTGCTTCTCTTCTGAAGACAGCCCTCTTCCCTCTTGGTCTTCCTTTGCTAGCCTAAACCCTTTTAGGAGACAGACCCACATTCCCCGTCTGTTGGTCAGAGGGGCCAACCCGGCCTCTCTCCTGGACACCATATTTTAATAATGGCCTAAATTTGTGGCTTGGACCAGACTTACCTTGGACTCTCTCAGCCTGCTCTAGTTGACCTGCTCCCTGACACATCCTCCTTAACCTTTCTTAAGACCCCTCTCTCTACCTTCCCTCCCTTCACTTCCTCTTCCTCCCCCCTTCCCCTTCCCCCCCCCCCATCTCTCTGCTCCTCCACCTGAGGTCACAGCCAGCAGCCTCTGGTGGAGGTGTGGAGGTGAGTTGTCCCCACAGGGGCTCTCCGGGGAAATCTTTAGCCCTGCGGCCCCTCTGAGTTCACTGGCATGTGGGACTTGGGGACAGAGAAGGTCTGGGGGCCCAAACCCTAGAAAACCAGAGAGTTCCAATCCCAAAGAATTCTGTATCTGTGTATTGGCAGACCGTGTTTTCTCCCTTTAGCTCATAAACTATGACAAAGAGGAAGGAGCACAGGAGAGGAGGAAAGACATGTGAGAACCTGGGAAGGAAAAGGAGGCATGCGTGTGGAAGGAGCTGGCACCAGAGCTGTTCTGTCACAAGCACGTGTGACCCTGGCCAGGTCACTTTCCTCCCTGAGACTTTTACCTCATTTTAAAATGAGGCTAATTGCAGCCTTGCCTGTCTCCTGGGTTTTTAGTGAGAACTACCTGGGATCATGGAAGGGAAGGAACTTTGACGATCACAGGGGCCCTCAGAAAATGAGGGGTATTGTTGTGGAGGGCATGGAACTGGACTAAGTGCCAGGCTGGAGGTGCGACAAAGCTCAGGACCCCGACTCATGGTCTGTAAGGTCCCTGGCCGGAAGGCCCTGTGGCTGGCTGAGCCCTGGCTTCACCTGGCTCTGTCATCCAGTCTGGTGAGGGGGCATATGTATATATGTAAAAACTCAGCCCCACTCAGTGTCATTTCTGTCCCAAGGCAGGCCTACCTTCATGGTATATTATCTCGTGGACGGTCCTCATGGAGCTACATCTCAATTTAAAATTGAGGACATGAGCTCCTTGAGGGCAGGGAAGGTGTGCTGGGCTCTTGGTGGACCTGGGCAGTAGTGGCCCTCCCTCCCGCTGCTTACCTCCAGGAGCAGCCTGCTGGGCGGCTGGGAACAGAGGGAAGCTGCAGGGTGTCAGAAGCCCCTCTCACCATCCACAGAGCACCCTGCCCTGCACCACACGGCCAAGTCCTGTCTCCACAACACCAAACCTCCTAGGTCACTTCTCAGGCCCGGGACACTGTGCTGACCGAGCCTGCTGCCTGTGGCTTGGTCCTTGCTTGCCACCGATGGCATCTGGGTGCTCTGAGAGGGGAGGGTTGGGAAGGACTCCCGGGCTCTGGGGTGAGCCCAGGGGGTCTGATGATGGTCAAGTGCAGTCCCCTCACCACCTTCCCCTTCTCCCCCTAGCAGTTGCTTTATCCGGAGGCTGAGCAGGAGGCTGCCTGGGCTGTGAGCAAATTGGTAGAGGAACTGTGCCTGTTCCTCCTGAACTGTACCTCCCCACGATCCACCTCTGTGTCCGAAACCTTGCAGCAGAGAGGAATGCTGCTGCTCCAGCCCGCAGGAAGCCCTATTCCAGAGTGCAAACACCACAGGAAGGACCACCGGGTTGGCAGCCAGCACCCTTACAAGTCAGGCTGACTCAGAGGGAGTCTCCAACCTATCTTGCCTAAAAATCACCTGGAGTCGACTGGACCCTGGTTGGAAACAACAAGCTAAAAAAGGACAATTGGGGAAATAGGAATGTGGGCTGTACGATGATATTATTGAATAATTGTTAATTTTCTCAAATGTGATCATGGCCTTGAGGTTATGGAGGAAGAATGCTCTTGTCAGGAGACACAGCTGTGGTATTTAAGGGTAAAGTACTGTGATGTCTGCAGTTTACTCTCAATGGTTCAGCCAAACACACACACACATAAACATATACACACACTTGTGCATTAAGCTAATAGGGCAAAATGTTAGTAAGTGTTGAATGTAGGTGGTGGGTACCTGGGTGATCGTCTTGCGTTTTCAGCTGTGTGTGTGTATTTGAAAAATGCTCATAATACAAAGTTAGGGACAAAATCCCCTGGATAATTTGTCTAAAGACCCTGCCCTCAGAGCCTGTGATTCAGGTGGTCCAGGTGGTGCTGAGGATGGGGAGCTGAGCAAGCGTCCCAGGTGTTCCTGATACAGGTGATCCTTGCAACTCACCTGGGAAATGCTGCTCTGAGAGCCCAGGGTCCGAAGGTGGAAACCCCAGCCCCAGGGTGTCGTGGGTCTGGAGCAGACCAGTGGTCAGACAGTGAAAGCAGCCGTGCAGGCAGTGCAGGGTGCCCTGACTCCCTCCAGCTGCTCATCCCCGCTGGGGCCGAGCCCTCCACACCCAGGAGCCTCCATGCTGTGGCCTCGGCTCCAGCCACACCTGTCCCTACCCTGGTGCTCCAGCAACTTTCAACTGCTTAGACAGCACCCTGTGCCCCACCTCCCAGTCTTTGCTCAGAATGACCCTTCTGCTTAGAATGACTTTTTTTTCTTACCGCCCAACCTCCATTCTCCCCCATTTGTGTGGCCAGTGTGTACCACCTCCATGTCCCCTCCTCCAGGAAGCCTTCCGAAGACTGGGTCACTCACCCCTTTGTATGTGCTCCACAGCACCCCCAGCAGACTGATGCCCTCACGTGATTTCCCACTTACTAGTCTGTGTTGCTCACGAGCGTGAGAACCCCTGGAGAGTCCTCCTGTGGAGTTGTCAGGGCTGTTCCCCAATGCTCCGGCTTCCCTTCTTCCAGGTGCACTGAGGGTCACGCTGCCCAGCCCCTCCAGGAGAGTGGGGCATGTGGCTAGTTCTGGCCAGTGAACTATGATCCCAAGTGGAAGACCCTCTAGAGCTTTCTTTGTATCTCCAACCCAGCAATCCACATTAGAGAGGGTGGATCCCCGGGAGCCTGGGTCCCTGAGTAAGTACAATGCACACAGCTCTTTGCCGATCTGTGCCGGGCATGCAGCTAAGGAGAGAAGAAACCCTAATTGTTCTCGGCCACTGTGATTTGGCTTTGTTACTGCAGCACGACCTAGTCCAGCCTTATTCATTTCTATATCCCCAAACACCTGGCCCAACTGCTAGCACAAAATGATGCATAAGAAATAATTCCTATCACTTTTTCTTGGCTGTGGAACTGGCCTCAGAGACCAAGCGGATGGTATAAGACACATCACCCCTGACGATACAGGACTCTTAATGGAGGTGCCCAAAGTATCCCTGCACAAAGAGGTACAAATGCCAACTCCATTGACCTCTTAACAACTCAGACAGGCTCCTGGATGGATCCCAGGTTAACCATGAGCCGCCATCACCCCTTTGCTCTGGCTAAGGCTCCAGTGAGGAGACTTGTAACCCACCACCCTGTTTATTAACCTGTGAAGATCCTTCAGCCTTCATGCCATCTCCCCGGAAAGCATCAGAGAGGACCCCGTGCTCACAGCAGGTGGCTCCAATTACCACTGCAGCGTCTGGAAAAGTTCTGGAGGGAAGAAAGTCTGTTCCCATTGAAGGCCATTATCTCTGCGGCCCTTTTGCCAGCTCGCCTGGGTCCCAAGCATGCCTCCTCCCCCTCTCTCTGCCCCCAAAGCAGGAGCTAAAACAATCAAGTGTGAGGATGGAAGGCAGCACCCTGCAGTCAGCCTGGCAACACTCGGGCAAATGGGAAATGGCCAGTGCTTTTGGCCAGTGCACATCCAGGGAAGAGGCAGGTGGTAGAGAGGTCAGAGCTGCAGCTGCTTTATCCACGGCCACCCTGTGGCCCAGACTTGCCCTCACATCTCCCAGATTTTGGTCCTTAAGAACAGTGGATTCCACATGCTTTGAGATGATGGGTGTTTTGTTTCTTTTTCCCAGAGGTCCCAGCTGAAGGCAGTGCAGAGAGCCGATGGGGTAAGAGGAGGGCAGAGTGTGGGACAGTCACAGAGGAGACCCCAGGGGCCAGGGATACCGGGCTTCTCCTTGTTGCTGATTTGATGTTCCTGGGACCACAGGGTGGCACAGCCCAGACCCAGGCTTGCCCTCTGGAATCCTTACTCCCAGCGAGGCCGGTGTGGGTGCTATGCTTGTCCAAGTTTAGATGTCCCAAGGTCGCTCTGCAAGGAGGAGCCTGTAACACCGCTCACACCTGTAGACGGCTTTGTACTGCCCCAAGTCCCTTCACATCCACTACTTCCTCAGACCTTGACAGCCCGAAGCCAGGAGAGAAGACTGTTACTGTCGGTGTTCAACAGTGGACGAACAGAGGCCCAAAGAATTGAAAAAAGTGCCTTGGTCCACACAGCAAGTCGGTGACAGGATGGAGTCTGGGCCTGGAGACCCCTCTGACCAGGGTCCTGCCTGCTTTACTATGGTGTTCTAGGTAAGCAAAGGCAAGACGAGCTTTGCAGAAGTGTCACCTGGGCTCATGTGCGAGTGCGGGCACACACACACACATGCACATGCAAAATGCCGCCCCGTTGACAGAAATATCTCTGGGGCTTGGAGACAGAAGTCCACGTAGGAGACCTCTGAGCCTCTGTGAGTAGGGGCCTGACCTCAGGGCGCCGCCAGGCTAGGGCTGCCAAGGTGCCTGGGAGCCAGGAAGGGCCGTCCCAGCCAAGCCACGTGTTGGCCTTCATTCCTCATGGTGTCCAGGGGATGCCGGTGGCCAATGGGCTCCTTAAGGTGAACACACGGCTGCTGGTGGGCCCTGAGGACTCATCTGGCTCAAATTTTCATAATTGGACTCCTGAGCTTGGGGCCTGTGGACAGGAGAAAGTCGGCTGACCACCCAAACAGGAGGGGTCTCTGACCGCCCAAACCACAGTCCAGGAAGCGGGGGAAGGAGGGACGAGAGGGGATTCGGGGGCCTGCATCCAACAAGGCCTGGAGACTAACCGAAGCTTGCAGGCAGGGCAGCGGCAGACCTTGCAGACCAGGGAGGGGACCACCTGGATGACAGCATCCCAGGGTCTGTCTTCTCAAAGGGATCCCATCTGTGGCTTCAAAAACCATCTCTGGGGTCCTGACCTCCGGGCCGGGCCTCCTGCTAACCCTAACCGCTTTCCTGACTTCCGGGACATCCTCGTGGCCTCTCAAACATAAACAGTCCACAGAGCTCGTGTGATCCTCACCGCACACCACCCCCCCCATCTTCAGCTCAGTAGGTGGCACTCGGGGCGCCAGCTCCAGACCTGCTGGCCCCCTCCCTTGCTTGTGCTGCGCACTCTGGCCATCCCTGCCTCTGTCTGCCCCATCTCCCCACCCTCTCTAATGCCACCTTCAGCCAAGCAACCTAGCCAGCTGCAGCCTTGGTCAACAGCCCTCACAGGTCTCCTGGCCTCCACGCCTGTTCAGATGGGGCCACTCATCTGCTTAAACCATTCACTGACCTGCCATCGCACTCCGAATAAATCCCACAGCCTGCCTGTCCTCTGTGCCCTCTTCCTGGGTCACGCGTGAGCCTTTCTAGAGCCTTTTCCTCCTGGGTTGCCCCACCACCCCTGCCTGCCCATCGAGCACCTGCCTCAGGTCTCCTCAGTGTCCTCAGAGAGGACATCCTGGTCTAAAGCAGCCACAGCCCACTGGCACCTCCCTCTCCTGGGGCTTTACTCCATCGCCTTGTCCATTTTTTTTCCCCCACAGCTCTTATTTTACAATCTAAGATCTCTTGTTTATATGTTTATTGAAATTCTCCATGGTAAGGTGTGAGTTCTCTGAGGTGGAGGATTTTTGCTGTACTTTTAGCATCCCAAACAGTACCCAGTGCGTGGTAGGTACTCAACAGATATTTGAACAACCATCAGCTTTCTGATTAGGTGCCCTGGTGAGGCAGTAAGTTAGCAAAGAAGAGGGACTGTGCACAGGTATTTGAGAATGTGGGGATCACTGAGCGAGCAGCTGCAGAGAGGGGCCTGGGCTGGTAATGTGGCTCTTCCAGCCCCCAGGCACAGGTGGGAACAGAGCTATGGGAGTGCCCGGGCTTGTCTAAAGGGTCCTAGAGAAGGCTGTCATCCCCCGCCTGCCTCCCCCAAGCATCTCGGACAAGGTCTTGGAACTGGATGCTTTCTTCTTCTACACAGGCCTTCACTTGGACAGACACCAAGAGGGGGCAAGGTCAATGCTTCCTAGCTGAGTCTGTGAGCCCTCAGAGCCTCTAATGACGTTTTGCTTGCAAAGCCTTCAGCAGGGTGTCTGGGAGAATGATTGCCTAATGGTGGCTTTTGTGTGGATCTGTTCTAGAATGCTGGGTACTATGAGAGGAAACACAGCCTCCAGGGATCACAGCGAGGTGCAGAGATAAGGCAGACCCAGAAAAACGACCCTTCAGCACCACGGACACCAGGCAGCTGGTCCGGAAGATAGGCCAGTGTGAGGCCCACAGTCAGTGCTGGGAACGTGGTGGGGAGCAGGTCAGCGTGGCCCGGTCTGGCTGCCAGGCTTGGTGGACTGAAGTAGGGGGGGAAGGCTGCAGGGAGGGCCTGGACCCTGATCAGGGCTGGGACCCCAGCCCCAGCCCTTTGCCCATTCTTCCTTCTCAGGCTGCCCTCCATGAGAAGCCTGCTCCCCTTGGCCAGGGGGGGACTACAGTGGGGCAGGGTGGGGGTGGGCGAGCTTACTTACCGTGGTGAGGCGTCCTGGATGACTGGGTAATCTGTGTGAGGGACAGAGAGAGAGGAGGCATGAATCTCCATGGTAGCCTCTGGGCTACAAGCCCCGCTGTCCAGCCCGCCCCACTGTGGAGAGTGGGCTGGAGGGAACAGCTAGCCAGCAGGATGCGAAGAAGTGACCTGAAAGATGATGAGTCACTGGGGAGGACAGGGAGTGAGGAGTGGACTTAGCAGGAAGACCTGCTTCCCTGAGGCCCCTGAAGCCCAGAATGCTTGGTGGGTTTGAAGATGCTGCCGGAAAGCCAGTGTGGCCCCAGCAGAGATGGTAGCCAGAGCAGCTGCGACACATTTTGGATTTCATTCCGGGAGAGTTTGAGGCTGGTGCTACTGACCTGGGTGGTCTGGGAGGCTCTGGGAAGCCTCCTCTCTGGGGCACAGAGCACGTTTCCCATCCAGCTGAGTGACAGTAGGGAGGAGTGACAGCAGCTTTCTGAAGACGGCCGGCTAGTCCGAGCTTCCACTCTTTTACACGTGCCGTTCCGTCTGCTAGGAGTACTATTAGCTCCTTGTTTTCCTAGCTCACACCTGCTTAGAGCTTTTGATTTAGCCTCCCCTTACTTGTGTAAAGCCTTCCCTCCCGGCCCCCGTCTCGATGCCCCATCAGAGAGAGGCCCACACTCTCTGGGCTTCCGTAGTACGTGGGCTGGCAGCACTTCTCTCTGCAGACTGCAGTTATCTGCTTACTCCTCAGCACACAGTCATCAGGGAACCACGTCGTATTCATCTCTGTATTCCTAGCACCTATGCAGCACATAGTAGCTGCTCAGGATGCTTGTTGTGACCGAATGAAATGGTGCCATTTGGGAAAGCCTGTGTGCGGTCGGAACCCTTCCGGATGAGTCATTTATGGGGTGCTGGTAAAGAGGTGGGCTCAGAGCTATATCGTCTGGGTCTATATCTCTGTGACTCTAGGCTAGAGGCAAGTTCCCTAACCTCTCTGGCCTCAGCTTCCTGATTGTAAAATGGGCTCACGCTGGTTCCCACCTCCTGGGCTTGATGCAGGGAGAGGAAAGTGAGATGATGCACAGGTGCATAAGTGATGTTTTGCTTGTGTCATGCCAGGTGGTCAGCCTGGAGGAGAGCCCCGGCCGCCCCTCGCACCCATCCTGGCCTGGGGCACACCCACCTAGGCGGTGGCGGGCGGCGGCGACGGCGGCCAGAACGCCGAGCAGCAGCAGCACCTTGACGCCAAGCGCACCGAGCAGGAGGGCGATTGCTGAGGCCCCGGAGGCGCCGTGGAAACGGAACAAGTAGACACTGGCTTCGGCGCGGCCCAGGCTGTTGGAGGCCGCGCACGTGTAGCGGCCGTCGTGGGCCAGCGCGGGCAGCTCGGCGGTCACCTGGTGGCCGTGATCTTGACCTGGGCTCGGCACGGCGGCCGAGCCGTTGCCCAGGGCCGGGCCGAACCAGGCGAGGGAGGGCGGCGGCTCCCCTTCAGCCGTGCAGAGCGCATGGAAGGTGTGCGCCGGGCCGGGCAGCACCGAGATGTTGACGATCCGCGGGGCGGCTGCGGGCGACGGCCGAGGAGGAGCGGAATGAAGAGACGTGCGGTCAGAGCAGCGGCAGGCAAAGGGAAAGGCAAGGGCAAGGGGCAGCCCTCCCCGTCCCCTTGGCCCAGAGGGTTGGAGAAGGTGGGGGGTGATACGGAGAGGAAGGAAGAGGCGCTGGGGCGCCACGATGCCAGGGTCCCAGTACCCGTGTGACCTTAGGCAAGTTATTCCGCCGCTCTGTGCCTTAGTTTCTTCACGTGTAAAATGGGGATCACTTACATTACAGGGCTGTTGAGAAGATTTGACAAGTGGGGTGCCTGGGCAAGTGCTCTCTAAACGTCGTTACTATTGCGGTAGCACACGACTGGGGGCAGTCTGCTGGAGTGATTTCAAGGGCACCTCTCACTCTCAGACAGCCTCACCAGGACCTAGACTTGAGACGATTCACTGAATCGGTGGGACTGTGGGACTGGGGCGGACAAGGGCGAAGAAACTGAAATGCACTCAGAGAGGCGGCCCAGCCAGCCCAAGGGCACATGGGAGGTTCTTGGCAGCGGTCAAACTCAACCCAGAATGCCTGGGTCCCCTACAGGGGCGCTCCGGGATTTTTACAAAGCTCCTTAGGTCATTCCAATGCTCAGCCAGGGTTGAGAACCACGGCTCTAGGATCCTGGTTCCCACACCTTTATACCACAGGGTCTAGAGAAGTGCCGGGCACTTGGTGGGCTCCCTGTGCACCCCCTCTGTGCACACAGCCCACTGCAGTCCTTGCCATATTTAAGGTGACCGCTCCTCGTTTTTCTCCCCCCTAGTCTGAGAGCTGTTCGGTCATATTCACTGTCTACGAGCTTCATTACAATGTCCAACCCAGGCCGCCCCCAGCCCTTCCTGGGGCCATGATTCGGGGGTATTTTTAACAGCTTCCCGGGTGTCCCGTAGCCATCGCCAGGCGTGAGACCCCCTGCTCTAGAGAAAGGGGTGTGCCTGTTGTACCCCTTCCGATCCCAGCACAGAGCCCGCACCTAGGGAGCCCTCGGACGCGGCGGGGAGGCGGGCGGCGCGCTCACCGGTCACGCGGAGCCGGACGCCGTGGCGGCTCTCGTAGCGATCGTGGACTTCGCCGGCGAACTCGACGCGGCAGAAGTAGCGGCCGTCGTCGGCCGGCGTGAGGCGCTCGACGCGCAGCGACAGGTCGTTGCGGCGCGGGTTGCCGAGCAGCCGGAAGCGGCCGTGCAGGCTGAGCGCCGTCTGGCAGAGCTCGCTGCTCCGCGCCGCCGCGCACCGGAACACCTGCGGGCCCGTGTACGGCTCGCCCGCGCGCCAGATGGCCGTGAGCGGCCCGTCGTAGTGGCGGTGCGGGTGCGTGAAGGTGCAGGGCAGCACTGCCGCCTCGCCCGCCGCCGCACTCACCTCGGCCGGCACCTTCATGGACCAGCGCTGCGCCGTCGCACCTGCGGGGCGGGCGGGCGGGTGAGAGGCAGGCGGCGTGCGGCAACCCTGCCCGCGCCCTCGGGGGGCCTGGAAACCTCAGGACTCGGGAAGCGCCCTCCCTGCCCTCGGGGGTGGGGGGAGTCTGGAAACCCACCCCAGGACTCGAGAGGCATCTCTTGGGACTTTGACTCCCGTGACTTTGTAGGTGCCTGGACTCTCCCCCCCCCCATTTCCCTGGGACTATTTGCCTCACTCAGGGTGGTCCCACCTCACTTACAGGCCCAGTGACCCCAACCTCTTTCCCATCAAAACTTGCCCTGCTGCAGAAAAGCCCTGGGATCCTATGGTTACAGTACAGTCCCAAGACCACCCCCCCACCCCCGCCCCAGAAGGTGACAAAAATAAAGGCACTTACTGTGCAGCTCTGTGTTGAGCAAGTTCCTGGTGGTATCTCTTTTAGTTCTCACAAATGATCCTAGAGGTAAGCAGAGTTATTCCCGGGTTACATGTTATAAACCGAGGCACAGAGAGTTTGAGGCCTGAGGTCACACAGCTAGGATGAGGCAAAGCTGATGTTCAACCTCAGGACTGCCTGACCTCACCGTGGCACTCTAGTGCACTAGGGCATGGAAACTTGGGGCTTATCCAAGGAGAGCAGCACTCCCATTGACAGAGGGGAAACTGAGGCCTTGGGAGGCGGTGGTATGTTTTGAAGCTGGTGTGTTGAGTTGGTGGCTGAGATTCCTCTACAGTCAACCCAAGTGGGCTTCCCAAAAGGCCAGCGCCCAGACAGGGAGCTGAGGGAGGGGTGGACCATTATGCTGCCTCCTTGCTTTGCACAAGTGCCTCTGGGCTCAAGTTTCCTCACCTCCCGTGTCGTGAGCCTCTGAAGTATGGTTGAGCTGAGGTCTGGAAGCTGCACTCTGCCTGCAGCTTACGGAGGGCTAGAGAGTCACTGCCTGTCTTGTTGCAGGTGTGTGCTTCTTTGGGGGTGGGGTGAACGGGGTGGGTGGATGGGTGTCAGTGCTGGGAGGATCAGGTCAGGGGGCCTGGGAGCCTCCTCCAGAAGGGAGGGACAGGCTTAGCCTCTAGTGCCCAGGTACAGTTCAGGAAAGGGATCTTTACAGGGAATACTATACCAGCCCCTATATTTCCAAAGGGCTTTGCAATTTACCAGGTTCTTTCACATGCATCACATCACATGACTCCAAGTCCAGTGCTCTTGGCTCTGTGGGGTAGCCCCACTTGTCTCCTGGACAGGAATCTCCTCAGCCCACAGCTGGCAGACCATTCTCCAGGGAACCCATACCATCTATGAGTAATCTACAGGTCAAGGCATTCCTCCTGCTCAGAACCAAGTTTCCCACCCCTCACATGACGGCCCATCGCTCTCTGGAGCCTTCGCCTTCCTTCCCTGTGATGGCCCTCCCGGGATGCCGTCATGGCTATCCTGGACCCAGTGAGCCTTCCCTTCTCCGGCAGAGGTCTTAGTCCTTCACCTGCCCCTCTCCATCCTCACTGTCCGCTTGGTACCCTCCTTGCAGTGTAGTGTCCTGACCCCGGGGGCTCCAGGTGTGTGTTCCAGATGTGCTGGGCCAGGTAGAGTGGGGTATGAATCGGGTTGTGTGAGCTGTGCCTCATAGAAAACCTCACTTTGGGATCATGCCGAGCTTGCAATGAAATAAAACCACACAGTCTGCTTTTTTTTTCACACAGTCAGCTTCTAAGCCAAATCTCCTTTCTTCTGCACAAGTGGAAGTATGCTTTTGAACCCAAGCGGGGGACTTGACATCTTTCCCTAGTAAGAGCTCGTTTGTTCAGTTGTTAATAATCAAAGGGCCTAGTTCCAAATTTGAGAGACCCTTCCTGAAGGTTTTGCTCGTTCAGTCAGTACTTCTAGCTGCAGAAAGCATCTCCCAATCTTGAGGCTCAGCCCCTGCCTCAGTTTCCCTGCGTTCCCACCTTCTGTGACCTCAGCCTCCTCTGACCTTCTGCATTTTGCAGGCATCACAGAGCCAGGCATTGACTCCCCATGGATTGTTTACTGTTGTGCATTCATCAATTGGCCATCATTGATCGGACACATTCCCCACTCGAAGCCAGGCACTGGGATTAGAGCCAGGGCTACAAAGAGCAAGAGAATAATTTATCAGCCTGTTGGAGCTCACAGCTCAGAAAGGGTGACAGATCTGGGAACCCGTAGTTACACTAAAACCTGCCAGGTGCTCTAATGAGGGACATGAACAATGTTCCCTCTGTCTGAACATGGTTCCTGGCCCCTTTTACTCACCAGCTCCCTCCTAGTTGTCCCCGGGCCTCCGCTGAGTCATCCTACAGCGGGAGGCCTTCACTGAGCCCTAAGCCTGGGTCTGGCACCCCTTCCCCATGCCCCAGGGCTGGCAGAAGTGCTTCCTCTGTATGGGCATTGCCTGTTCAACTGTATGTCTCGTCCAGGCACCCAGAAACTCCGGGAGGGCAGGGAACATGTGTGGGCGTCATATTTGTGCAGCTGTTGCCCAGCACATGCCTGCCACATAGTAGTTGACGTTGAATTGAATTGCTGAGAGAGAGCAGAAGGGAGGGTGCCCGGGCTGGCAGGAAGGGTGGGTGGGCAGGGGTTGATTGAAAGTCCCATGAGAGAGGGGCTGCCGCCTCAGCAGAGCCTTGAGAAAGCAGTGGGATTTGCTAAGCCCTGAAGTAGGCTGAAGGCATTCTAGGCAAAGGGTAAAATGGAAGTACGGACACCAGCACAGAGGTTGCATGGCATGAGAGGATAAGGGTGTCAGAGTACACGGTGCTTTGGGGGCTCGTTGGGAGACATTGCTAATCTTATTCCATAAGCGATACAATCCATGGGGTGCTGTCATTAGCCCCCCTTTCGGAAAGGGGATCTGAGGCTCAGAGAGCCTGAGGGACTTGGCAACGTCATTTGGCCAACCAGGCAGAGCCAAGGCTTCCCCTCGGAGTGTAACTGAGCAGGACCCTAGGAGGTCTTCCCGGAACAGATCCCCACCCATGTCCTCCGCCTGCCTTTCGTCTGTAGAAAAACTGTAGTCAAAGAATCAATTTCATCAGAAAAGTGAGAAAATGCAGAAAGAAAGGAAAACAGTCAAGCAACACAAAATAATTATACTTTAGCCAGGAAACAAAGTCAAGGACCTCTAGTTCTTCCTCAAAGACCATAGATAATATTCTGAGCGAAGTCCTTTGAGCTGTTTTGCAGAGACTGAGACCGCCATCAGCTGGGAGAAGTTAACTGTATGCTGCCCGCAAGCACGGAGACCCCAGACCAGCTGGAAGGTTGATGATGCTGACTCCTGATGACCTCACCACCAACCAATCAGAAGAGTGTCCGTGACCTGACCACGCCCTGCTCCTTGAACACTGTAAGACTCCTCACTACCCCCTCCAGGGCGGGACACACGGTTTTGAGGGCATTAGCCCACTGTGGCCCCCTTTGCCTGGCAAAGCAATAATGCTATTTCTTTCTACTTCACCCAAAACTCTGTCTCCTAGAGCAGAGCCCCCCCGGGGAGGTTTAATCCAGCACCAGTGAACAGAGGCTGAATTTCGACAATAGGTGGGTCATGTTCTGACCTTGTCCCTGGACTCTGTGCTGCTCGAGGATGACAGCCTAGATTAGGAGCATCTGATGTGTGGTACAAATGACAGGTCAGGGCCCCTCCTCCCTGGCTGGGTGCTGCTCTGGGGGGAGAGAGGGCACACAGAGGCCCTTTCACCAAGTGTGACAGTCTTGGCTCCCATTAAGGGAAGATTTGTGTTTCCTGTTTGTCTGCTGCATGGTGTTCCAAGAGGCGGGCACCTGGACTCACTTTTACACAGAGGCCTTTGGTTGAGTTCACCCAGGGGACTTGAGGTGAAGGTGGGAAGTCTCAATAGGAATTACCCAGGGAGCAAATGCATTTGCTTTGGCAGGAATCCAAGCTCCCCAGCCTCCTGGGACATTTACTATTCCCTCTTGGAGCTCCTGCATGTCTCTTAGGACAGGGCAGGGACAGCCCCTGGAACTGGAACCACAGCTCCTTTTGACAGGGTCTCCACTCTTCCTGCTTCACGTCTATCAACCCCCGGGGGTCAACAGGAGGCCCACATTCTTCCCCTTGTCCGAAATCCCTCCTCTCAATGGTGGGCCACTGGGCACGGTGAAGCGCATTCCAGCTTTGGTGCGGCTGGACATGGGTGACATTCTCACTTGTATCAAACCCCCAGTCTGTGCCTGGCACTGTTCTAGGCTCATCCACTTACAGGGAGATCTTTGGGCGAGTTGCTTAATGTCCCAGGTCTCAGGCTCCTCTGCTGCAAAATGGGGTACATAGTACTTTCCTCATAGGATTGAGGATGGAATGAAGTCACACGTGAAGGTCACCCGGACGGTGCTGACACTCAGCAAATGCTCAGTGATGTTAGTTCCCTCCTTCACTAGCCGTGCAAAGAGAGTGGGACCAGGAGGGAGCATGGGGGTGGTGCTAACCAGTGGTGGGGAAGGAGAAGGGCTCTGGACGGACAACTCAAGGCGGTACAGGGTGAAGCGGGTGTTCAGGACACTGATGCCGGAAACTACACCATCTGTGGCTCCACTTGGCACCTTAGACCACATGTCATGCAATAGCGCAGGCCTTGCCCTTAGCTTACCTGAAAGCTAGTCATTGATTCATGTACTTATTCACTCAATAGATGTTTATTGAGGGTCTGTCTTGTGCTTGATACCATGCTGAGTGTTGGGGATACAGCTGTGGTGACAATCAGTGGCTGCCTCAGTGTGCTTACAGCCTGTCCATTGCTCAGCCATTGTTTGTTTTTCATTTATACATGATTCTAATGAGTTTGTTTAATTAGCTTCCCAGACTTGGGAAATACAGATTGAAAAGCTAGAAGGTGTCTTCAGTTTGTAGTCCATTGAAAGCAGCAAGGGATGATAATCAGCATTCAGTCAGGGAGGCAGTTTCAGTAAAAAATAATGTGACAATCAGGACAGAAATGATAAAAGTACAGCACAGAAGGGACCCTTTAGAGGAGGGGTAAGTGCAGAGGCCCTTGAAGCATCATGACACTGCAGCAGGCTAGTGAAACATCGCTCGCGGGGATGACCTGAGTCACCTTGGAAAGGTTTATTGCCATGAGAGATGTGCCCCTCGCATGGGGTCTCAGGCATCTGTCTGGGGTTGTAGCCCTGGCTAGACTGGCCCTGACTTTGTGACCATAGGTGAGTCCTCATAGCTCTCTGGCCTCAGTGGGCTCATCTGTCAAATGATGTCTTTAGATGCTTACTAAGGAGAATTTTTCTTATTTTTTATTTTATTTTTTTTGCAGTACGCGGGCCTCTCACTGTTGTGGCCTCTCCCGTTGCGGAGCACAGGCTCCAGATGCGCAGGCTCAGCGGCCATGGCTCACGGGCCCAGCCGCTCCGCAGCATGTTGGGATCTTCCCGGACTGGGGCACGAACCTGCGTCCCCTGCATCGGCAGATGGACTCTCAACCACTGCGCCACCGGGGAAACCCACTAAGGAGAATTTTAAATCTAAAAGTCTGTCCAAAAATGATATTTGGATAAAAATGACAAGGAAGTCTGGCAAGCATTTTAGAAATATGTCAATATAAAATTAACTGAAAGGCTTTTAGGTACTTAAAGTAAGCCATTAGCTGTTGAGAAAACCCAGCTACTCGGAAAGAGGCATCCACTCTTGATGGTCCTGTGCAGCCGTTTACTAAACTCTCCACATTGCTCGCTCCTGCCTCCCGTGGTGACGATGCGCATTGAGGGGGGGCTGGGGCTGCAGCACTGGGTACCAGCTTCCACGTAATCATAATCACGAGTCAACTGAGGGGTAGCTGACTCACCCTGGACCTATTATCCCAAAGCCCCTGTGCCAGGGGTGTCAGGGTGGGACGAGAACTCGGCAGTAGAAACATCTGCAGAACCTGGATGGGCAGAAGTGGCATCTGGATGGATCAGAAATAGAGGCCTTGGTTTTGCCTGCAGCTCAACCAGATTCCCACCAGTTCCTTGGTGAGGAAGAAGGCAGGGATGTGCATGGGAGCCTCTCTGTAGCTCATGTGCAGTGCGTTCTGTGTGATGGCATTTATGTGAACTGGCGAGAAAACTGTTTATGATTTTGTATCTGAGCATGCGGCAGTCGCTGTCCCTGGACCACAGAGAGGAAAGCAAGCCAGTGGTGGTGGCTGTGATGGGATAATGGCCAATGGGGGTGTCCTCAGAGAGTGGCGCTTTAACAAGAATTAGGTCTGCTGGGGTGGGCTTTTTGTGGCAGGTTGCTGGAGGAAACAAGCATGGACATTGAGGGGGAGAAGGATGATGCCAGGCAGGTGCTCACCATGGACAGACGATGCCTCGTGGAGGGCTAGACTTGTGGCTCTCAGAGGTGGAGCCCCTCAGAGGTCTGCTCCCCACCCCCTAGGAGGGCGGACATTATCAGCTGACGGGCAGCCAGTCTGATGAGCCCAGCTGTCTGTAAGGGGCTACCCTCTTTGGGGACAGCTGGACATGTTAGTAGGTGTGTTCTCAGCAAGTGACTCCAGGGATGGCTTCTTGGGCATTGTGGCCCCTGAAGGGTCAGGAGAGGGTGTTTTGGGGCAAAGACAGATGTTCATCTTGGCCACCGGACCTCCCCAGTTAGGTGTGGCTTGAGCTGGGCAGTTGCCTTTCATCCGATTCCCTCCCGCACCTCAGTTTGCTCTCAGTAATTCTTCCTTCTGGGCCTGCATATAGTCCAGACAGGTTGTCAGGGGGAGAAAAAGTGAGAATGGGGCAGAGACCAGAAGGGAGAGGAGGAAGCAGAACCAGGAATTCCATCCATCGGTGGGAAGCAGACCCCACAGGCTCCAGGGAGCTGGGAGATGCAAGTCAGTGAAAGGCCTGACTGTTCCCCTTCTGCCCTCGGGTTGTCCTGTTTCCCCTTTAACCCTTGCCTCTCTGGCCACTTGGTTGTGGAGCTGGCCCCTCTCACCTGGGCTGACAGAGATGCAGAGCCGCGGGTGGAGCCTGCCCCGGGGCAGTGTCCGCGCAGCGTGCTGCTCTTGGGAGTTCTGATTCCACCTGTCCCTGCCGCGCTCTAGCTCCCTGCACCCCTCCTCCTCCCGGCTGGGACTTCTGGGTCCCAGCTGCTCGCCGCAGGAGCCAGCAGGGGCAGCAGTGTCCCGGCTCATTCAGCCTCCATTTCCTTCTGGGCCCACGGCAGCAGTCCCTGACCTTTCCCCGCGTCCCAGATAAGCGCCCCATGTCCTTGGATGACTGCTGTGAATTGTCTTGCCTTCTCAGTTTGTTTTTTTGCAGTGGTTCAGAGCTAGCCAAGTAAGTTCCTCTGAGCCCCAAGCTTTGCCCCAGGCTCACCACCCACTGCACGTAGGCGAGCTCAGGAGACTCCAGTTCACACCCAGCCTGTGACACCCAGAAGTGCCCTGACCTGGTCAAGCCTCCCTGAAACAGGGAAAAGGGCCCCCACTCTGCAGGGTTGTGGTGAAGAGTAAATGAGCTGGCCGTTAAAAGCCTGGCACGACAGTCCTCAAGGATAACAGCTGCTGTGATTGCTGCGCCAGCTCATCAGAGATGTGGGGACCAGTGGAGGTCTTGTCCAAGGTCACTAAGTGGCCAGAGTTCCCAGACTACTGCTCTTCCCACCACCCCTCATCTCCCGCTTTCTAAAAGCAGATCTGGGGGGAGACAGAAAGGAAAGACAAAAGAGAGTGTGAGGGCCCCTGGGAGATGAGGGGCTGCCCCAGGGTGCTGGGTGGTGGTGGGGACGCCTGTGTGAGGGAAAAGTCACGGAAAGTGGAAGAGGGGGGTTTCCTGGATGAATTCCTCCACTTCACTTTTGCCAAAGGCCAGCCCTGAGCCCTGTGCTCAGAGGTGTGACAGGGATGGGACCGTGACCTGTGGCCACCTTGCTCTCCGGTCCCTGGGCTCCGGCTGCTTCCAGGCCCGCTGCCACATGGAGAGGCTGCAGAGGGGTTTCAGGAAGAGGGACGCTGCTCACCCTGGTTTAAGAGCTCTTGGTCTCAGCAGTGAAGCAGCTGCCGACCACGAGAAGAGGGGTCCCCTCGCCGACCCAGCTGCATAGATCCCACGTGTGCCCCGCCTCCCTGGGGAGTTGTGACACGCAGCTGGAGCATTTGTGTGGTCTGGGTTTTGTACTTGAACATGTGACTGCTCATGCTTCCTGTAAGTTTTTTTTTTTTTTTTTTTCGTCTTTCACTGATTCATAGCTGCTGACTCTTAGCAGGAGAAAAAAACCAAACCAAAACAAAAAAACCCCAAACCTAGTGTCCCTTGAAGCTATATGACTTGAGCCACGTTTCACTACCATTTACTGCACAACCGCTGAGCGCCAGGACTGTGCTGGGGGCCTTCCACCCATGATCTAATTCTCCTTCAAGCACCCACGAGGTCATGGGGACCCCCATTTACCGAGGCTCAGAGAAGTTAGGTAACCTGCTCAGGGCCACACAGTTAGGAAATAGCAGAGCCAGGATTCACAGCCTCGTCTGACCTGTTCTCCTGTCTGCCCCAGTTGTGGGCAGGGTCACCTCTTCCAGCCCCACCCTCTATGTGGGACCCAACCCGAAATCATCCAGAAAGATGGCTGAGTTAAGTCAACGTGGGAAAAGGAAGCCCCTCCTCTATCAGCCCCCACCACAGGACTCTGTGGGTGGGACAGTGGGCAGTATGGGGTCAAGAGGTGGTGGTGTGGTCCCGTCTTGAGCCACACACCCCCAAGTTCAAATCCCAGTTTCACCCTGCACCGCCTACTGAACCTCTTTGTGCCTCAGTTTTCTCATCTGTGAAAAGGGACTATAATAGTTCCTTTCTCATAGGATTATGTTGCTTACGTGAATTACTAATTAAAGGGCCCAGCACTTAATAAGAGCTATGTAGGCACTTGCTGTTAGTATTCAATGCAGCCCCGAACAGAACTCCACTCTGTGTTGAATGCTAGAGAGGAAGGATCAAAGGCCTGAGGAGTGGGAGTTTATAATCCAGTCATGGAGATAGGACTCCACCCAAGGAAGATTGACTAACAGCTTGGAACACCATGACGTCAGTGCTCTCACCATGTGGCACGTGATGACCAATGGCTGTGCACATGGAGGCCTGGATGCCAAGTCCGGGAACACAGCCATGAGGATGTCTCAGGCTGAGTGGGGTCGAGGAGAGGATTGGGGCCTGGACAGAGGGGCTCATGAGGGTTGCCTTTGTCATTATCCCAGTGGCCCTCAACTGCATCGTGCATCACAATCACCCAAGATGGTTGAACATGCAGATTCCTGGGCCCTGCTCCTGACATATTCGGATTCTGCAGATCTGGGGTGGAGCTGAAGAACCTGCTTTTTTTTTTTTTTTTTTTTCTTGATGTGGTCCACTTTTAAAGTCTTTATTGAATTTGTTACAATACTGCTTCTGTTTTAAGTTTTGGTTTTTTGGCCGCGAGGCATGTGGGATCTTAGCTCCCCAACCAGGGATCGAACCCACACTCCCTGCATTGGAAGGCAATGTCTTAACCACTGGACCACCAGGGAAGTCCCAGAACGTGTTAACAAATGCACGCCACTCCAGGGATTCTGATGCAGATGGTCCATGACCACCTTTTGAGAAATACTGTTCCTAGGGCCACCGACTCCTTGAGCTAAGTGACCTTAAGTGAAGTGACATTGATACCTAAGCCTGCAGCAAAGGGTTCCCACTCACTTCTTGGGGTTCCTGCTGGGCGGTCAGGGTGCCCTCGATCACTTGCCCTACTCCCCAAGTGACGTCACCCCACCCTTACCCCAAACAGCCATGTGCTCTCCCCTCTTTCCCGGGGCTGTGCCCGTTAAGAAGCAAAGCACTTGGATGACAACAACACCCCCAGTCTGTCAGAGCCTGCGCTGTCCTCCCCAGAGCTGGCCTGTTATGCCCCTGGATCCTCACAGCAAAGGCCTGGGCAGGAGGCCTTTCTACAGGTAGAGACACTGAGGCCCCGAGGAGTCCAGGCACTGCCTCAAGTCACCAGGAACCCAAGGCAAAGCCTGGACTTGAACTTCTGGCTTCTGTCACCACAGCCTCCCAAAGTGCAGCTCTCCCTTCCCCACAGGCCTGGAGGCTCTGGCAACCCAGCTGCCCTGAGTGCAGGGAGAGAAGACCGTACCTAAAATTTTGTGAGAATCTATTCTGTTCTGAAAATGCACCAGAGAGCAGAGTGGGAGACTCACCCATCAGGATGACGCACATCAAGGAGGCCAGGAGTTGGAAGGAACCTTCCATGCTGTGAGGTATGGAGCCCCCAGGCAGCCCCACACTCAGCCAGGCCACTGGCGAGACCCCTGCTTGGCGTGGGTGTGGAGGAAGGAAGGTGAGATGGGGTGGGTGGTGTGCCCAGGTCTGCACCCCAGCCAGGCTCTGCGGGTAATGGAGGAACTGGGGAGAGGCAGCCAGGCGGCTCTAAGTATGATTAGATGAGACCCGTGGGGTTTAGTCATGTGGAAAACCAAGAGAGGAACCACTCGGATGATTCTCCAGGACGGGAAACAGAGAAGTGGACAGGGAAGATGCAGGATCCTTCCCTGTGGCCGCTGTCCCTTTGAAAAATCTGCTGTTCTTTTGCTTCCTTCACTCCCTCTTTCCCTCCTCCCCTCTCCCTCCCTCCTTCTATCTTTCCTTCCCTCTCTCTTTCCCTTCCCACATGTTTAGTGTGCCAGGATGGGTTTTCATCCTGGTGAAGCTCTTTTACTGTGGCCATATAGGTTTTGAAGTGGTGATTATGGATGGAAGGAAAAAATTGTCTCCAAAATGTAATCATTATTGACAGTGGTTACATTACCAAGCAGCATAAATGGGAAATAGTAAAACTATTAAGCAAATCAACCCAGACAAGCATGTCAAAATGCTCAGAACATCAAAATGCCAGATTAAAATAGCCTGCTACAGGGGCAGAATCTCAGTATCTGTTGCAAGGAGATAATGGGAAGCTGAACGAAAAAGTGGCCAGGTTGGGGGCTGGCAAGGATGAGCGAATCCTAGAGTAGGAGAGGGTGTTTTAGTTCAGATAAAGGTTAACCTACTGGGGAAAAAATGCGATTCCCAAATATAATGGATTAAAAAAAATAGAAGGTGACTTCTCTCCTATGTATCTGTCCCACGGTGAACTGTTTATACTGGCAGGTGGCCTTACTTCTCATGGTCATTCAGGGATCTAGGTCCCTTCATATCGTCACTCTGCTACCCTTCCCCCCAGGGGGTTGTTAAGGCCTTCAAGGTTGAAGCTGGCTTGTTCAAGGTCTAGCTTGTGTGAAGGGGAAAGATAGAAACTCTAAGTCTTGTCTAAGGCTCGTCTTTTCTTTATCCAGGATCCAAAGATTGTACACATCACATCCACTCACATCCCATTGGCCCAAACTTAGTCATACAACCACACCTACTGCAAGGAAGGCCTGGAAATGTGGTCACTACTAGGTAACCATACGGTCAAGTTAAAATTTTATTACCACGGAAGAGGGAACAGATGTTGATGGATAGTTACCTATCTCTGCCACAGATATTTGCTATAACTCCAGAAAACTAAACTTTGCAGAATAATTTATTCCATAAACTCTAAAATGTCATTGAAAGATGCACCTTTGTTTTATATACCACTAAGAGAGAAAAAAATGTCTAGCTTTTTATAAGATGCCACTGACTGCAATATGTATTCTGATCTCAGAAATGTTGAAGTGTAAAAACAGGTACATCCTAGAATTGATGAATTTAATTCATTTTTAGCTGTTTGTATTTTTTGGTAATACAGTCTCAATAAGAAAAGGCCAGCCTATCTTCCCTATGCTGAGAGGAGCCATAGGAAAGAGGCATGTCTATGCTTAGGCCAGGGTTTTAGAGGGAGGCCAGGCATACGGATGGTAGCAGGGATTGAAACGAGAGGCTCCTGTGGGGAGTGGGGCCTTTGTGAGAGTCTCTCCTCTGCCTTCCTCTTTGACTGTCTTGACTAACCTCTGACCACCTGATACGTTCCCCTTTCATGGCCACTTGTCACCTCCTGTGTACCTCTTGTTTCCTTAACATAAGGATCCAGCCAGAAAAATGAAACCCCTGCGAGGTGTTGAACATGGAGAGGGACTGGATATAGGTAGCTGGTAATACAGACAGTTGAAGGATGAAAGAGAAAATAGAAGATTCTGACATAGCCCAGATATTAGTAACTACAGGAAGTAGCTACCACTCCTAAGGTTGGGGGTGGGGGGCGCAGGCGGGAAGAAAGGAAGAGATGAGGTTACTGAGGAGTCGGAGCTTAGAAGCAGGGTCCCTGCACAGCTGCTGGTCAGATGGATGAAGGGGGCACCGTGCGCCTAATGCTCAGACTACGGGATGAGGAGCGGCAGAGACACGGCTGGCTGATGCTGTACCTCTGAGGGGGTTCTGTGGGTTGGATTGCCAAAGGAAGCTGAAGGCTGGACCTAGAGCTTCTGCAAGGCGCTGGAGCAATACTAACAGGAGCTGGAAGCCCTCCTCCCATCTTCTAACCTCTCTCTAGTGCCTTGCATCAGCTAGCAAGTGTATCTGAGAAATGTGGTTTGCAGAGTCCCAGCCTCAGCACCTAGAGCAGAGTGTAGAAATGTAGGCTTGAGGCTGAGAGCCGAGGTGTAAATACACAGTACTCAACTGGACTGTAAACCTTTCCTGGAAGCCCTTCTTCCATATATCTGGGGCAGTGTCTAGCATAGCTCCTGGCACATGATATGGGTTCAAAATTATTTGAATTTGAGCTGTTGAAAGTACTGTTTAGTTAATTCAGGAATGAAGAAGGGACCTGACTAGAGAATTCACAGACATTAAAATAAAAACAAGAGGATATTATGAATAATTCCATGCCTGTAAATTCAACAACTTGGATGAAATGAACAAATTCCTTGAAATACATGAACTATCAAAACTTACTTGAGAAGAAATAGATAATCTGAATAGTACTATATCAAGCTAATTAGATTCATAGTTTAAAACCTTCCAACAAAGAAAACTCTAGGCGTAGATGGTTTGGTGAATTCTACCAATATTTAACAAAGAGCTAATACCAATTCAGAATCTCTTTCAGAAAATGGGAGAGGAGCACACATTTCCCAACTCATTTTATCAGGTCAGTATTACTCTAATGCCAGAAAAAGACACTACAAGAAACAAAAACTACAGATCAATATCCCTCATGCACAAACAATTCTCAAACAAAAGTGTTAGCAAATTGAACTCAATGATATACAAAAGGGATAATACATCACAACCAAGTGTGGTTTATTTTAGGAATGCAAGGCTTGTTCAACTTTGAAAAATCAATCAATGTAATTCACTAAAGTAACAGACTAAAGAGGAAAAATCATATGATTATTTCAATAAATGCAGAAAAAGCTTTTGACAAAATTCGACACTAATTCTTGATAACTTTCAGCAAACTAAGAATAGAAAGAAAGTTCCCTAACCTGATAAAGAGCATCTACAAAAGAACTATAGCTCACATCATACTTAATAGTGAAAGACTGAATGCTTTCCCCCTGAGACTGGAAGAAGGCAAGCATGTCTTTTAACCACTCCTGCTCTACCTTAAACTACAAGTCCTAGTCAGTCTAATAAGACAAGAAAAAGAAATAAAAGATACACAAGTTGGAAAGGAAGAAATAAACTGTCTCTATTAGCAAACAACATGGTTACTTACATAGAAAAATTTAAAAAATGGACCAAAAAACCCCTCCCAAAACTAATAAGTGAGATTAGAAAGGTCACAGTATAAAAGGCCAATATAGTGAAATCAACTGTACTTACATATAGTAACAATGAATAGTTGGAATTTTAAATTAAAAAATCCCAGAATCATTTACAATAACATAAAAAAAACCCAATAAGCACTTACATAAAAACCTAAAAAAAAAAACATATGCCAGATCTGTATGCTGAAAACTATGACACACTGATCAGAGTGTTTCAAACAAGACTTAAATACGTCGAGAGATATACTCTGTTCATTGTTCAAAAGTTTCATTATTGTTAAGAAGTCAGGTCAATTCTTCCCAAATTAATCTATAAATTCAACACAATCTTAATCAAAATATCAATGGGCTTTTTTTGGTAGATCTCTATAAGCAGATTCTAAAATTTATATGGAATGACAAAGGAACTAGAATAGTTAAGATTTTTTTTTGAAAAAGAGAACAAATTATAAGGACTACCATTATCTGAGTTCAAGACCAAATATAAAACTGTAGAAATTGAGATAATGTGGTACTGGTATAATGATAGCTACAAAGATCAATGAAACAGGGTAGAGAGTCCAGAAAAATAAATAGGCAACTGAGTTTTGATAAAAGTGATAAGGTAATTTAATGGAGAGAGGATAGTCTTTTCAGCAAATGCTGTTGGAACAGTGGTATGTCTGCATACATACATACATACACACATAAATAGAACCTTGACCCATAACTCACACCTTATACAAAAATTAACTAAAAATACATCATAGATCTAAATGTAAAATGTAAAACTATAAAATTTCTATGAGGAAACATAGAAAAAATTCTCTGTAACTTTGGATTTGGCAAAGAGTATTTAGGTGCAACACCAAAAGGATATGTTTAAAAAATGATAAATTGGATTTTGTTAAAATTAAAAACATTTGCTCTCCAAAAGACACTGTCAAGAGGATGAAAAGATAAGCTACAGACTAGGAGAAAATATTTGGAAAGCACATCTCTAACAGAGGCTCTATAAGCAGAATGCACAGAGAACTCTCAAAGTCCAACAATAAGAAGATGATGATCATCATCATCAACCCCAAATGAGAAGATTTCAACAGATACTTCACCAAAGAAGATATACATATGGCCAATAAGTACATGAGATTATGCTCAACATCATTAGTCATTAGGGAAATGCAAATTAAATTCATAACGAGTTAGCACTACACGTCTTTTAGAATGGCTAAAATAAACAAAACTGACAATACCAAATGCTGATGATCAGAAGAACAGCTGGACACTTATACTTCACCGGTGGGAATGCAAAATGGTAAGGCCACTTTGGCAGTTTGGCAGTTTCTTAAAAGGTTAAAAATACACTTACCATATGACCCAGCAACTCCACTCCTAGGTATTCACCCAAATGGGATGAAAATTTATGTTTACAAAAAGTCTGTGTGAAAACGTTTATAACACCTGTATTCATACTCACCCCAAACTATAAACAACCAGATGTCCTTCAATCAGTGAATGATAAAGTATTGCACATGCATACAAGAGAGTGCTACTCAGAGGTAACAAGGAACAAACTACTGATTCACACAACAGCATGGATGGATTAAATGCATTTTGCTAAGTGAAAGACGACAGACTCAAAAGGGTACATATTGAATGATTCCATTTATATGATATTCTGGAATAGGCAAAACTATAGGAATGGAAAACAGATCAGTGGTTGCCAAGGGTAGGGACTGAGGAAGTGGTTGACTACAATGGAACTGCATGGGGGAATTTCATGATGATGGAACCATTTTGTATAGTGACTGGTGGTGAACACATGACTCTATGCATTTGACAAAATACATAGAATTATACACTGCAAAGAATGAATTTTACTGTATGTAATTAAAAAAGTCAGTGAGGATATGGAGGTGGAACCCAAAATGGAATATAAGTCACAACAAGGAATCTAAATATGTTACAGAAGAATAATCTAACCAGCTGGAGAGAATAAAGAACTAGCTTAAATTACTTTGGAAAACAGTTTTGACTGAATAAGGTTAAAGACAAAGAACTCTACATAGATACTGTACTCCAGTTAGTAAATTTCTCATAGAGATATGGGTTAGAGATTCTGAAACTACTTATGTGTACACTAAGATTGAACAAATAAGTAGATTGAATGTAGATAATGAGAGCCAGATTTCTCTCTGCTGGAGAAAAAATTTACAGTTAAGAAAGGGGGGGGGGGCTTCCCTGGTGGCGCAGTGGTTGAGAGTCCACCTGCCGATGCAGGGGACACTGGTTCGTGCCCCGGTCCGGGAGGATCCCACATGCCGCGGAGCGGCTGGGCCCGTGAGCCATGGCCGCTGGGCCTGCGCGTCCGGAGCCTGTGCTCCACAACGGGAGAGGCCACAACAGTGAGAGGCCCACGTACCACAAAAAAAAAAAAAAAAAGAAAAAGAAAGGGGGAATGCTAGAATGAACCTTGTAACATTGGATTGGAATTGGAGGTATCAGTATGAAATCTTGGTTTAAAATGTATATATACAGATAGATAGATAAAAATGAATGTGTGTGCGTGCCTGGGATAGTAGCGGTCTAGACACCATGATACCCCTGAATCAACAGGCACACCTAGTGTCCATATCTTGGTTTCTAAATAAAACTCTCCAATATAAGGAATCAGGGATCCTTGAGAGAAGCAGTTGATTCCAGGGCAGGGGAAATATAAGATGTGTCTGGGTCATCTGGTAGTACCAGAAACTAAGGAAGTGCTAAAATAAAGGATGAGGACAAATTGAAGGAACTCTTAATGTCCAAAGCTAAAATAAATTTGAACAAAATAAGTAACAATAGTATTAGGTTATAATCCATAGAGTAGAATAAATGTGAGTCTATACTGATATAAGTGAACAATTGAATAACTATATTTTAAAAAGTTCTCTCATCCTTATCTTTTATTCTTTGGAGTGAGAAGTTGTCCTCTCCAACCCTGCAAAGACCTGCATTGGGACTTTCTCATTTCCTTTCACTTCTGCTTGTAATCTGGCCAGTTCTTTCCTGAGTTCATAGCTTCCTAGTAATACCTTGACCTTGACAATGAACACACACTCTACTAATGTTCTAATTTTTTAAAACCTCTTTTCCTAGAGCAACAAGTACATTAGGTATATGATCTGTCTACCAAGTTATCACTGTTAAAAACTGACCATCTTTCCAGTCTCCAATATCAGTTTTTCAGCCTATTTACCACCAAACTGCTAAGCCAATGGCACATAATATTAGGATTGCTTTTTTTTTTTAAAGGAAGCTCCCCACTTCTAGTATCAATTTCTGCATCAATCATGCCTCAAAGATAAGCTAGGTTATATGTGGTAACAAATAGTCCCCGCATCTCAGTGGCTTAAAGCAACAAAGGTTTACTTCCCACTCGCTCTACCCTATTGACCACTGTGAGCTGGTGGGGTACTCTGCTCGGCATAGACATCACTCAGAGATGAGGTTGACAGAATCAACCGTCTTATGATACCTACACCTCAACACTAGGCTTCAGGGTTTCCTGGTACAGAGGAACAGAGACACAAGTTCTAGAAATTAAATTCTTCACTTCATTGGCAAGAACTGTCATCTGGCCACACGTAACTTCAAGAAGGCAGGAGATTACAATCTTTCATGTACCCAGAAGGAGGGCTGGACCAGATGAATGTCAGTATTCTGCCAGTAGAATCCCATTTTTTTTCCAGTTGACAATATGCCTAGCCCATGGCAATTCTAAACTACTTCACCAGATATTTATCATCCTTTCTCCTCCCTCTGCTTTTGCCTCATAGCCCATTTCTTACAAATGAAACACAACAGAAAGTCTGCTGAGGAACTTCTGGGAAAGTTTTTGATTCCTGGATAAAAAGAGAAAAACTGGTGAAGAGAAAGTCTTTAACCCTCATCTCTTTTTTCCCTAGTATTAGGATGTGATGTCTGGAGCTGTGGTAGCCACTTTGTGATTATAAGGCCCTAACTACCAGCATGAAAAGCCAACATGTGGAGAACAAAGTGGAAGGATAAAAAAGACCTGAGTCTTTGATGACATTTGGATTTGTTATTGTATTTCAGATTGATTTTCACAATGTCTGGCATACCAGTGCACCATAAGTGCTTGCTTAATTTAATCATACATTTTACCCTCTATCATAACACTATTTTTATCTGTGTCTGTGTGGGTCTTATTACCTCAACCATAGTTTACAACCCCTCCTTTGTGCCCCTTTCTTAGCACCCTTTGCTTTCCTTATAAGAGCTCTTATCACCCTGGTTTGACATATTCTCCTTTTTATCAATCTAATATTTATTATTTAGGCTAACCAAATGAATATTAGAATATTTCTTTGTGTCTTTGGGATTAAAAATTTAGCTTTATCTTTCTAAGGGCATTTTGTTTTCTGAACACCTGTGATTGGTTTCATAATGATATGAAAAGACAGAAATAATTTTAAGCCAGCACAGTTTTTAAATTTTTTAAAAAAATATTTAAAAATTGAAGTGTAGTTAATTTATAATATTGTGTTAGTTTCAGGTGTACAGCATGGTGATTCAGTTATTGTTTTCAGATTATATTCCAATATAGGTTATTACAAGATATTGATATAATTCCCTGTGCTATCAGTAAATCCTTGTTTATTATCTATTTTATGTATATTAGTTTGTGTCTGTTAATACCATACTCCTCATTCGTCACTCCCACCCTCCCTCTCCCCTTTGGTAACCATAAGTTTGTTTTCTATGTCTGTGAGTTTGTTTTTGTTTTGTATACAGATTCATTTATATTATTTTTTAGATTCCACATATAAGTGATATCATAGTATCTGTCTGACTTCACTAAGTATAATATTTTCTAGGTCCATCTATGGTGCTGCAAACCTTTTTTTTTTTTTAACCTGTCTGCCCCATTTTATGATACTCCCCAAAAGCAGAGGCCATCTTTTTTCATTTTTTTTCTTCTTCAACATCTAGCACACAGGACCTCAAGACCATGGTTATCTAACTACTTAATATAAAATACACATGTTTTCCCTTGTTATATTTTTTTATTTATTTTTTATTTTTTATTTTTTGCTTTATAACAAATTTAATCAGTTATACATATACATATGTTCTCATATCCCCTCCCTTTGGCGTCTCCCTCCCACCCTCCCTATCCCACCCCTCCAGGCGGTCACAAAGCACCGAGCTGATCTCCCTGTGCTATGCGGCTGCTTCCCACTAGCTATCTACCTTACATTTGGTAGTGTATATATGTCCATGCCACTCTTTCACTTTGTCACAGCTTACCCTTCCCCCTCCCCATATCCTCAAGTCCATTCTCTAGTAGGTCTGTGTCTTTATTCCTGTCTTACCCCTATGTTCTTCATGACATTTTTTTCCTTAAATTCCATATATATGTGTCAGCATACAGTATTTGTCTTTCTCTTTCTGACTTACTTCACTCTGTATGACAGACTCTAGGTCCATCCACCTCATTACAAATAGCTCAATTTCATTTCTTTTTATGGCTGAGTAATATTCCATTGTATATATGTGCCACATCTTCTTTATCCATTCATCCGATGATGGACACTTAGGTTGTTTCCATCTCTGGACTATTGTAAATAGGGCTGCTATGAACATTTTGGTACATGTGTCTTTTTGAATTATGGTTTTCTCAGGGTATATGCCCAGTAGTGGGATTGCTGGGTCATATGGTAGTTCTATTTGTAGTTTTTTAAGGAACCTCCATACCGTTCTCCATAGTGGCTGTACCAATTCACATTCCCACCAGCAGTGCGTGTTCCTTTTTTTCCACACCCTCTCCAGCATTTATTGTTTCTAGATTTTTTGATGGTGGCCATTCTGACTGGTGTGAGATGATATCTCATTGTAGTTTTGATTTGCATTTTAAAAGACATGGTACACTCAGGAAATGCTTGTGGGATGCCCATCCTCTGGTAGTGTGAGCTCCTTGCTCTCAAAGAACAGGTTTAGATTTTAATCTATCACTCACACTTTCTGAAGAGCTGAGTGCCTAAGCTAAAGTGTCTGAACAAGTGAAAATATAGCCTATCTTTGGCCTTTGGTTTCTCCCCTCATTGGAGTTATCAGCTTTCCTGTTCATGGCTGAGCCCAAAGCCAGGAGTCTTCAGATCTCCAAAGACTTTAAAATCAGATGCTTGCAAAGTCCTACTGAGTCTCTGCCCATGATCATGGGCCAGGATGCTGGCACAAGTCCTCTGTCAAGGACCTATTGTGACAAGATGTGACTTTCTGCTCCATGAGAGGCTGCCGAGTGAACCTCCCAACCCAGCTTCAAAGGCCAAAGGGGGCAGCAGAGCTTGGCTCAAGGGCTAATTAGAGGGCTGATTGATGGGGTGGGGGGGGGCGGGACAAGGCCCAGGGTGGTTGGAAGCAGGGAAGACAGGGTGGGAGACATGGGAAAGGAGTTTCTGAAGAGGCAAATGGGGCAGCAGCAGCTGGAAGCCTGATGGGACCCTCTCCTGTTGCCCTGTGTCAGGCCCCAGTGCCTCAGGACCAGAAAGACATAAATCAGGGCCAAGTGTGGGCAGGTGGTGCAGGAAGAGCTGCTGTCCATCCACACATCATAACAGGGCCTGAGGAGGAGCAGGAGGACTGTATACACACACATGCACACACGTTATATCTATGCATATGTATATACGATAACACATATACATATATGCATAACTTATAGATGTACATACACATAGTAGCTGGTCAGTTAAATAGTTCTTCACTTTTTTTGTTTTGTTTTGTGTTTGTTTGTTTTTATGTCCATTACTCTAGGGTGTGGATCAAAAAAGATCTTGCTGTGATTTATATCAAAGAGTGTTCTTCCTATGTTTTCCTCTAAGAGTTTTATGGTGTTGAGTCTTACATTTAGGTCTCTAATCCATTCTGAGTTGATTTTCTTGTATGCTGTTAGGGAGTGTTCCAATTTCATTCTTTTACATGTAGCTGTCCAGTTTTCCCAGCACCACTTATTGAAGAGACTGTCTTTTCTCCATTGTATAGCCTTGCCTCCTTTGTCATAGGTTAGCTGACCATAGGTGCGTGGGTTTAGCTCTGGGCTTTCTATCCTGTTCCATTGATCTATATTTCTGTTTTTGTGCCAGTACCATATTGACTTGATTAGTGTAGCTTTGTAATGTAGTCTGAAGTCAGGGAGTCTGATTCCTCCAGCTCTGTTTATTTCCCTCAAGACTGCTTTGGTTACTCGGGGTCTTTTTTTTTGCTTTTTGTTTTTTTTTTGCGGTACGCAGGCCTCTCACTGTTGTGGCCTCTTCCATTGTGGAGCACAGGCTCCGGATGCACAGGCTCAGTGGCCATGGCTCTTGGGGCTTGCTGCTCCGTGGTATGTGGGATCTTCCCTGACCGGGACACGAACCCGTGTCCCCTGCATCGGCAGGCAGACTCTCAACCACTGCGTCACCAGGGAAGCCCTACTCGGGGTCTTTTGTGTCTCCATACAAAATTTTAAGATTTTTGTTCTAGTTCTGTAAAGAATGCCATAGGTAATTTGATAGGAGTTGAATTGAATCTGTAGATTGCTTTGGGTAGTATAGTCATTTTCATAATATTGACTCTTCCAATCCAAGAACATGGTATATCTCTCCATCTGTTTGTATCATCTTTAATTTCTTTCATCAGTATCTTATAGTTTTCTGCATACAGGTCTTTTGTCTCCTTAGGTAGATTTATTCCTAGATATTTTATTCTTTTTGTTGCAATGGTAAATGGGACTGTTTTCTTAATTTCACTTTCAGATTTTTCATCATTAGTGTATAAGAATGTCAGAGATTTTTGTGCATTAATTTTGTATCCTGAAACTGTACCAAATTCATTGATTAGCTCTAGTAGTTTTCTGGTAGCATCTTTAGGATTCTCTATATATAGTATCATGTCATCTGCAAACAGTGAGAGTTTTACTTCTTCTTTCCCAATTTGTATTCCTTTTATTTCTTTTTCTTCTCTGATTGCCATGGCTAGGACTTCCAAAACTATGTTGAATAATAGTGGCGAGAGTGGACATCCCTGTCTTGTTCCTGATCTTAGAGGAAATGCTTTCAGTTCTTCACCATTGAGAGTGATGTCTGCTATGGGTTTGTCATGTATGGCCTTTATTATGTTGAGGTAGTTTCCCTGTATGCCCACTTTCTGGAGAGATTTTATCATAAATGGGTGTTGAATTTTGTCAAAAGCTTTTTCTGCATCTATTGAGATGATCGTATGGTTTTCATTCTTCAATTTGTTAATATGGTGTATCACGTTGATTGATTTGAGTATATTGAAGAATCCTTGCATCGCTGGGATAAATCCCACTTGATCATGGTGTATGATCCTTTTAATGTGTTGTTGGATTCTGTTTAGTATTTTGTTGAGGATTTTTGCATCTATGTTCATCAGTGATATTGACCTGTAGTTTTCTTTCTTTGTGACATCTATGTCTGGTTTTGGTATCAGGGCGATGGTGGCCTCATAGAATGAGTTTGGGAGTGTTCCTTCCTCTGCAATTTTTTGGAAGGTTTGAGAAGGATGGGTGTTAGCTCTTCTCTAAATGTTTGATAGAATTCACCTGAGAAGCCATGTGGTCCTGGACTTTTGTTTGTTGGAAGATTTTAAATCACAGTTTCAATTTCATTATCTGTGATTGGTCTGTTCATATTTTCTGTTTCTTCCTGGTTCAGTCTTGGAAAGTTATACCTTTCTAAGAATTTGTCCATTTCTTCCAGGTTGTCCATTTTATTGGCATAGAGTTGCTTGTAGTAGTCTCTTAGGATACTTCGTATTTCTGCGGTGTCTGTTGTAACTTCTCCTTTTTCATTTCTAATTGTATTGATTTGAGTCCTCTCCCTCTTTTCCTTGATGATTCTGGCTAATGGTTTATCAATTTTGTTTGTGTTCTCAAAGAACCAGCTTTTAGTTTTATTGATCTTTGCTATTGTTTTCTTTGTTTCTATTTCATTTATTTCTGTTCTGATCTTTATGATTTCTTTCCTTCTGCTAACTTTAGGTTTTGTTTGTTCTTCTTTCTCTAGTTCCTTTAGGTGTAAGGTTAGATTGTTTATTTGAGATTTTTCTTGTTTCTTGAGGTAGGCTTGTATAGCTATAAACTTCCCTCTTAGAACTGCTTTTGCTACATCCCATACATTTTGCATCGTTGAGTTTTTGTTGTAGTTTGTTTCTGGGTATTTTTGATATCCTCTGATTTCTTCATTGATCTCTTGGTTATTTAGTAACATATTGTTTAGCTTCTGTGTGTTTGTGTTTTTAAAGTTTTTTCCCCTGCAATTGATTTCTAATCTCCGAGCATTGTGGTCAGAAAAGATGCTTGATATGATTTCAATTTTCTTAAATTTACTGAGGCTTGATTTGTGACACAAGCTGTGATCTATCCTGGAGAATGTTCCATGTGCACTTGTCTTCATTGTTTTTCATTCTTTTTTCTTTATTCTGTTCCGTGACAGTGAATTCCAACCTTCTGTCTTCCAGGTCACTTATCCGTTCTTCTGCCTCAGTTATTCTGCTATTGATTCCTTCTAGTGTAGTTTTCATTTCACTTATTGTATTGTTCATCTCTGTTTGTTTGTTCTTTAATTCTTCTAGGTCTTTGTTAAACATTTCTTGCATCTTCTCAATCTTTGCGTCCATTCTTTTTCTGAAGTCCTGGATCATCTTCACTATTATTATTCTGATTTCTTTTTCTGGAAGGTTACCTATCTGCACTTCATTTAGTTGTTTTTCTGGGTTTTTATCTTGTTCCTTTGTCTGGTACATAGCCCTCTGCTTTTTCATCTTGTCTATCTTTCTGTGAGGGTGGTTTTTGTTCCACAGACTGCAGGATTGTAGTTCTTCTTGCTTCTGCTGTCTGCCCTCTGGTGGATGAGGCTATCTGAGAGGCTTGTGAACGTTTCCTGATGGGAGGGACTTTGTTCTTCACATTTATGTTTGTGTTATTAGACAATAAGCTGATGCTGCCTTCTCCCTGTCTCTCTGGGCTGGTCCATTTGTGGTTTATAATTAGGGTGACTGTATAATTTATTATCCAAACTGGGATAATTTTGTCTGGGACAATTGCTAAACTGATGGGGCCCTCAGTACGATAGCCATCAGCTGGGCTGTCCCTGGCAAACCAGATATGTAGCCATTTGTTTAGATACATCCTTTACTATGAATTTCTTGGTAGGATATCTCAAAGGCTTTATGGATCTACATAGAAATACTGGGAGTGTGGGAATGGGGGATGGGGGAAGGCCTTAGTATTCCCAGTTATCAAAGGCAGAATTTTGCCCTTTTATTCTGAGTTCCCTTGCCCTGATTTTCCCAGGAGTCACTGGCAGAGGGGATTGAGGTGTATTTACACAGTCTCTGAGGGTGAGCTATAAGACAATGCCAACCTACTCAGGGTTGAGCAAACAGTGAAAGTATGTGAATCAGGGGTCACTGTGCTTTACATGCCCAGTAAGATTGTGCAATATACAACCTGCACAACTGTATGTGGTCACCCTGTGTGAATGCCCGGGAGAAGGTAACGAAGAGTTGGAACATGAAACCAGGATTGTTTCCGGGGACCTTAAGGGCCCTCTCTGCAACCTAAGACTCTTAATCAGGTTTAATCTGGTGAAAATAATTCCCAGCTGGTTCCTAGGTCAGTGGAACCAGGGCGTAAACCTCAGGAGAGGTGGTGGGTGAAAATATAGAGGCAAGCAGGAAAGGTAAGTGAAACATGCTGGAATTTCCAGTCGAAAGGCTCAGGGTTACAGGCTGATAGGAGTTTCTCATTCCTTAGCACCAGCTCATTTCCTGCCCACCCCAGCTAAGTAAGGGCCCAATTCAGGGAACACCAGACAGGGTCGGCTGCAAGGCTTCCAGAGAGGAGGGCATGATGTGAGGCGCTGGACTGTGGGTGCGGGTTGGTGGGACCCCAGCTCTCACCACACTGGGAGAAGGGACAGAAAGCCCAATTTCCTCTGTCATTCTGTCCGGGTAAATGAGGCCATGTCCTACTGCTGGCTCTGAATGAAGATGGGGGGCTGGTTGTTCCTTTCTGTGTCTTCTTTCCATTTCCTCTTCTCTGGAAAACCTGGTTATTTTCCTCTTTCTGTGTCATTTCCTACCTTTGCCCTCTAGACCACGGGGGAAAGGCAGTGTGGTATCCCATTGGGAACACAGCTTCTGCAGCAGATGGTGCTGCGGTTGAGCACCAGTCTTGCCACTAACTACAGTGAGACTTTGTATACTCCTGATTTTCTACATAACATGTGGTAATAGCGGCTCTCCTGCTGCTGCTGCTGCAAGGGCCACAGTGTGAGGTTTACGAGGGATAACGTCCAGGGCCTGGCTCGTAGGAGGAACCCAACTAATCTTCAGAATGGCCTGCTATAAACTTTTTGTTTTGGATCCCACAAATGTAGAATACACATATATTCAGATTCTGATGAAGCAACAACCTGCTTCCAAGAGTGAAACAGAAGATAATAATGGAAAATAGATACCTATGAGAGGTCAAAATGATTTCAAGTGCTTTAGAAACATTTGGTGAACTGATTAACAAACCCATTTTCTGTTCATTAAAGCAGGTCCTCTGAGAACCTGGACAAGTGTTCATTGTTAGCTCTGGTCATTTTGGGAGGCAATACTATTGCTTTTAAAAATATCATTGTGTAACGTAGACACCTATCTTTGTCCTGTTCTGCATGCCTAGTGCTCCCCTAATCTTCCCCTTCCTCCTGCTGCTCCTTCCCAGCAACTCCAACAGCACTCCTGACCCCAAAGCTGTTCTTCCTCCTTGGCCTTGAACTCCAAAATTTCAGACATGTCTCTTCCTCTCTATGCTTTTAAAATCTCCCCTTCCTCAGAGAGACATTGCTGATTGATGAAACAAAGCAGAGAGTTCATAAACCACTTGCAAAGCAGAGGGAACACAGCATATATAATAAAATATTTCATATATTTCAAATCACTGGAGAGAAATCAATTCTTTAATAATCGATGCTGGGAAAACCAGTTGAGTCAATTGGATTAAAAAATAAAGCTGGATATAGTCCTTAATTTTTTTTTCTTTTCTTTTTTTTTTTTGTGGTACATGGACCTCTCACTGTTGTGGCCTCTCCCGTTGCGGAGCACAGGCTCTGGATGCGCAGGCTCAGTGGCCATGGCTCACGGGCCCAGCCGCTCCGCGGTATGTGGGATCTTCCTGGACCGGGACACGAACCCGCGTCCCCTGCATCGGCAGGTGGACTCTCAACAACTGTGCCACCAGGGAAGCCCTTTTCTTTCTTTTCTAATTGAGGTATAGTTGATTTACAACACTATATGTTTCAGGTGTATAACATAGTGGTTCATAATTTTTAAATATTATACTCTATTTATAGTTATTATAAATATTGGCTATATTCCCTACACTGTACAAGATATCCCTGTAGCTTATTTATTTTACAGTATTAGTTTGTACCTCTTAATTCCCTGCCTCTATCTTGCCTGTTCTTCCTTCCCTCTTCCCACTGGTAACCATAGTTTGTTTTCTATAGCTGTGAGTCTGTTTTTTAAAAAATTATATTCACTAGTTTGCTTAATTTTTTAGATTCCACATATAAACGATATCATATAGTATTTGTCTTTCTCTCTCTGACTAATTTCACTAAACATAATACTCTCTAAGTCCATCCATGTTGTTACAAATGGAAAAATTTCATTCTTTTTTGTGGCCGAGTAGTATTCCATTGTGTATATATACACCAAATCTTCTTTATATATTCATCTGTTGATGGACACTTAGGTTGCTTCCATATCTTGGCTATTGTAAATAATGCTGCTATGAATACTGAGGTGCATATATCTTTTTGAATTAATGTTTTCATTTGCTTCAGCTATATACCCACGTGTGGAATCACTGAATCATAGGGTAGTTCTATTTTTTAGTTTTCTGAGGAAACTCCATACCATTTTCCATAGTGGCCAAATCAATTTACATTCCCAACAACAGTGTACAAGGGTTCCCTTTTCTTCACATCCTTGATAACATTTGCTATTTTTGGTTTTTTGAGGATAACCATTCTGGAAAGTATGAGGTGATATCTCATTGTGGTTTTGATTTGCATTTCTCTGATGATTAGTGATGTTGAGCATCTTTTCATGTGCCTGTTGGCCATCTGTATGTCTTCTCTGGAAAACTGTTTATTCAGGTCTTCTGCCCTTTTTATTATTTTTTAGCTGTTTATACTGGTTTAATCCATGTCAAATGTAGTTTACAAAGGGAAAGGACAAGTAGCTTTGCATAGAATATACAGATACAGCATCACACCATGGGGCCCACAAGAAGGGCAGGGGAGACAACAATTTCCCCTGGGAACAGTAGCTCTAATCCCAGGGAAGGTTCTCCGCAGAAGGCTGGGTAGTGAGGATCACCCTCATCCAGCCCCAGTCTCAGCCCCTGCTTCAGCTTGGTTCCCATTTCCTGTGCCTCCCCCCTCCCCCAACTCCTTATGAAGAGTTCCAGGAGCTAAGACTAAGGAGAAGATCCTGTCACTTGGGGCATGTGCCCCACGTCTGGGAGAAGAAATATACACCACTGAATACTGAGCATATGGGAGAGTGAAGGGAACCACGGGACAGGGAGAGGGAGAGGGAGAGGGAGAGGCAGGCGCCCCAAGAGGTGGATAGGCAGAGCCCCCAGCCAACCCTGAAGGAGGCACTGCTTCCAGGTGTCCTTAACAAAAGAAGAAAATCATACAACCAGAGGGGAGAGGAGGGGGTAGAGGGCGAGGAGTTGTCCCATTTATACACAACAGTGTAAACATACACAGTCTACGTTATATGTGCTTCAGTCTGGTTTTTACATGTCTGCCTGTCTGTCTGCCTGTCAGTCTGGGGGCACAGGGCACCTCAGTGCTCAGTGGCAGCAGTGGCCATATTGGCCTTGATCACGTGACCCCCTTCTGCCTATTTTTAAAATCAGTTTTTTCTTTTTTTGATGTTGAGTTGTATGAGCTGTTTATATTTTTGATATTAACCCCTTACCAGTCATGTCATTTGCAAATATTTTGTCCCATTCAGTAGGTTGTCTTTTCATTTTGTCAGTGGTTTCCTTTCGTTGGTGGTTTCAAGTTTAATGAGGTTCCATTTGTTTGTTTTTGCTTTTGATTCCTTTGTCTTCAGAGACAGATCCAAAAAATATTGCTATGACTTATGTGAAAGGGTGTTCTGACTATGTTTTCTTCTAGGGGTTTTATGGTTTCTGATCTTTCATTTAGGTCTTTAATCCATTTTGAGTTTATTTTTGTGTATGGTGTTAGAGAATGTTCTAATTTCATTCTTTTAGATGTAGCTGTCTGGTTTTCCCAGCACCATGTATTGAAGAGACTGTCTTTTCTCCATTGTATATTCTTGCCTCCTTTTGTCATGGATTGATTGACCATAAGTGGGTGGGTTTATTTCTGGGCTCTCTATTCTGTTCCCTTGATCTGTGTGTCTCTTTTTGTGCCTGTACCATACTGTTTTGATTACTGTAGATTTGTAGTACAGTCTGAAGTCAGGGAGTGTGATACCTCCAGCTCTTTTCTTCTTTCTCAAGATCGTTTTGGCTATTTGGGGTCTTTTGTGTTTCCATGCAGATTTTTTTTTTTTTTTTTTTGTGGTACATGGGCCTCTCACTATTGTGGCCTCTCCTATTGCAGAGCACAGGCTCCAGATGCACAGGCTCAATGGCCATGGCTCATGGGCCCAGTCACTCCATGGCATGTGAGATCTTCCCAGACTGGGGCACGAACCCGCGTCCCCTGCATCGGCAGGTGGACTCTCAACCACTGCACCACCAGGGAAGCCCCTTCATAAAGATTTTAAACATTATTTGTTCTAGCTCTGTGAAAAATGACATTGGTATTTTGATAAGGATTGTAGATTGCATTTGGTAGTATGGTCATTTTAACAATATTAATGCTTCCAATCCATGAACACAGTATATCTTTCCCTCTGTTTGTGTTGTCTTTAATTTCATTTTTCTGCATCTTACAGTTCTTTTATCTCCTTAGGTATGATTATTCCTAGGCAGTTTATTCTTTTTGATGCAATGGTAAGTGGGATTGTTTCCTTAATTTCTCTTTCTGGTAGTTCATCGTTAGTGTATGGAAATGCAAGAGATTTCTGTATATTAATTTTGTATCCTGCAACTTTACCAAGTTTATTGATAAGACCTAGTAGTTTTCTGGTTGCGTCTTTAGGATTTTCTATGTATAGTATCATGTCATCTGCAAACAGTGACAGTTTTACTTCTTCTTTTCCAATTTGGATTCCTTTCATTTCTTTTTCTTATCTGATTGCTCTGGCTAGGACTTCCAATACTATTTTGAATAGAAGTGGCCAGAGTGGGCATCTTTGTCTTGTTCCTGATCTAAGAGGAAATGCTTTTAGCTTTTCACCATTGAGTATGGTGTTAGCTGTGGGTTTGTCATATATGTCCTTTATTATATTGAGGTATGTTCACTCTATGCCCACTTTCTGGAGAGTTTTTATCATAAATGGATGTTGAATTTATCCACTCAAAAGCTTTTTATCTTTCTTTGCATCTATTGAAATGATCATATAGTTTTTATTCTTCAGTTTGTTGATGTGGTGTATCACATTGATTGATTTGCATGTATTGAAAAATTCTTGCATCCCTGTGATAAAACCCACTTGACCATGGTGTATGCTCCTTTTAATGTATTGTTGGATTTGGTTTGCTAATATTTTGTTGAGAATTTTTGCATCTATGTTCATCAGTAATATTGGCCTGTAACTTTCGTTTTTTGTGATATCTTTGTCTGGTTTTGGTATCGGGGTGATGCTGGCCTTGTAGAATGAGTTTAAAAGTGTTCCTTCCTCTGCAGTATTTATGAATAGTTTGAGAAGGATAGGTGTTAACTCTTCTCTAAATATTTGGTAGAATTCAACTGTGAAACTATCTGGTCCTGGACTTTTGTTTACTGGGATTTTTTTTTAAATGACTGATTCAATTTCATTACTGCTAATTGGTCTGCTCATATCTTCTGTTTCTTCCTGGTTCAGTCTTGGGAGATCATACATTTCTAGGAATTTGTCTTAGAATTTGTTTCTTCTACATTTCCCATTTTGTTGGCATATAGTTGTTTGTGATAGTTGCTTATGATCATTTATATTTCTGTGGTGTCAGTTGTAACGTCTTTTTAATTTCTGATTTTATTGATTTAAGCCCTCTCTCTTTTTATCTTGATAAATCTGGCTAAAGGTTTATCAATTTTGTTTATCTTTTCAAAGAACCAGTTCTTAGTTTCATTGATTATTTCTATTTTTTTACCCTGTATTTCATTTATTGTCTTTAATTCTTAATCTATATTCCTCTTAGTACAATTACCTAAAGGTAAAAATTGAAATAATAAAAATGTTAGAAGGAAACATGGGTGATTTTAAAATGAGTCATGAAGTAGAGATCTTTTTAAGTTTGGACAAAACCTTAGAAACCATAAAATGAAATTTTCATAAATTTGACCTTTTAAGAACTTCACTTTAACATTGGCTATCGGAAAATTTAAATATTTTGTATGAAAAAGAAGTCAAAAGGCAGATGACAGAGTGAGGGGAAACATTTGCAGCACATATGTAGATAAAGACTAGTTTTCTCTGTTTCACATATTAATAAGATATAGGACAGTTCTCAGAAAAGAAATAAAAATGGCTGACAAACTTAATGGTAACTAAAAGATAAGAGATTAAATCAAAAATGAGTTACCATGTTTCACCTATTAGATTGGCAAACATTTTAAAACTAGATTAAAACTTTTGGTGATTGAGGGTAGGTAAATGGGCTATCAATAATACTGGTAGATGTATCAACCAGTCATCTTTTGGGAGACAATTTGACATAATCAATCAAGATTGCAATTGTGTATATTCTCTTATCCAGCAATTCTACATTTTCTAGATGTTCCTACAAAAGTTGGAAAAAATATACATACAAGACTCTTCCTTGCAGAATTATTTTGTTGTAGTAAACAACAATTATCCCCCCCCATTTCTTTTATATGACATCTGACATATAAGATTTCTTTTATATGACATATGACAGCTACAAAAGTTATAAATGCAAGGCAGTATTATAATTTTTGCTTTGAATAGTCAAATATGTTTGAAAGAATGTTTAAGAAGTCTTTTATAGATATTCGTGATTTTTGATGCTCTTAATTCCTTCCTAAAGATGCATATTTTCATCTGGTATCATTTGTCTTCAGCCTGAAGAACTTCCTTTAGCATTTGTTTAGTGCAGCTCTGCTGGTGACAAATTCTTTTAGTTTTCTTTTATATGAAAAAATCTTGATTTTGTCTGAATATTTGATGTATATTTTTTGCTGGATATAGAATTCCGGGCTGACAGTTTTTTTTTTTTTCTTTCAGTACTTGCAAGATGTTCATCCAGTGTCTACTGTCCTCCACTCTTTCTGACATGAGAAATCAGTGGTCATTTGAATCATTATTGTCCTCTTTGTAATATGTTGCTTTTCTCTGTGTGCTTTCAAGATTTTCTCTTTATCACTGATTTCCAGCAGGTTGACTGATTCTTTGACATGGTTTTATTTTAGTTAACCTGCTTGAGATTTGTAAGATTCTTAGGTGTGCAAATTTATGTCTTTCACCAAATTTGGGGATGATTTGGTCACTATTTCTTCAAATATTTTCTTCTACCCTATTTCATCTCTCTTCTCTTTCTAGGACTCCAATTGCATGTGTGTTAAGTCTCTTGATATTATCCTACAGGCTCTATCACTTTTCTCTCTACTCTTCACATTGGATATTTTATGCTGATCTCTCTTTAAGTTCACTGACTCCTCCCTCTGTTTTCTTCATTCTGTTGATAAGCCCATACAATTAATTTTAAATTTTAGATATTGCATTTTTCAGTGATAGAATTTCCATTGATTCTTTTTTTAAGAACAGAGGTTTTATTTTTTCTGTTTACACTGTTTTTATTTTTTTTCAGTTATACATATATCTATTCTTTTTCAGATTCTTTTCTGATATAGGTTGTTACAGAATATTGAGAAGAGTTTCCTGTGCTATACAGTAGGTCCTTGTTGATTATCTATTTATATATAGTAGTGTATATGTTTTAATCCCAAACTCCCAATTTATCCCTCTCCCCCTTTGGTAACCGTAAGTTTATTTTCTTTGTCTGTGGGTTTGTTTCTGTTTTGTAAAGAAGTTCATATGTGGAATCACTTTTTTTTTACATTCTACATATAAGTGATATCATATGATCTTTGTCTTTCTCTGACTTACTTCTCTTAGTATGATAATCTCTAGGTCCATCAATGTTGTTCCAAATGGCATTATTTCATTCTTTTTTATGGCTGAGTAATATTCCATTGTATATATGTACCACATTTTCTTTATCCATTCATCTGTTGATGGGCATTTAGGTTGCTCCCATGTCTTGGCTATCGTAAATATTGCTGCTATGAACATTGGGGCACATGTATCTTTTCTTTTTTTCTTTTTTTTTCTTCACTGTAACAGCTCCTTTACATTGCAGTGAAAATTGATTTGTATATTTTTTGCCTCTGAGTCCTTGTGGGATTTTTTTTATTCAAACAGAAAGTCACAAAAATTATAATCACCCTCAGCAGTTCACTCAGACCCATGTAATTAATTTTTTAAAATCTTGATCCTTTGTTAGCACTTTTATGAGTTCATCAGTTTCCCATTAGAGTTCTGAAAATGCTTATTCATTCAGTTCAGCAGTATAGTCAGTTACCAGAAACCTGTACTTGTCAGTCTTTTCCATGAATTCCTTGAAGATGAAACACTTTTATAGGAACATTTTAGCAAAAGAATCAGAGTACACCCAGAACTGTCTGTAAATGACAAAAGACGTAAAAATGACAACAGTTAAAGATTTGATGAAAGTTCATAATGATGCAATTGAAAAGGAAATTTAGTTATTTCTGAGATATACATTTTAAAGTAATAACTAGAATCATGACTTATAACATTATACCAGAACATATAATATTTTTAGAAATTTCATGTAATGTCTAAAACATTTATATTAACATATTTCCATACAAAAACCCAAAGAAAGTTCAGTATTAGTTGGTTTGTCTGTTTGTTTGCTTGATTTTTTTATACTGCAGGTTCTTATTAGTCATCAATTTTATACACATCAGTGTATACATGTCAATCCCAATCGCCCAATTCAGCACACCACCATCCCCACCCCACCACAGTTTTCCACACTTGGTGTCCATACATCTGTTCTCTACATCTGTGTCTCAACTTCTTCCCTGCAAACTGGCTCATCTGTACCATTTTTCTAGGTTTCACATACATGCGTTAATATACGATATTTGTTTTTCTCTTTCTGACTTACTTTACTCTGTATGACAGTCTCTAGATCCGTCCACGTCTCAACAAATGACTCAATTTCGTTCCTTTTTATGGCTGAGTAATATTCCATTGTATATATGTACCACAACTTCTTTATCCATTCGTCTGTTGATGGGCATTTAGGTTGTTTCCATGACCTGGCTATTGTAAAGAGTGCTGCAATGAACATTGGTGTGCATGTGTCTTTTTGAATTACAGTTTTCTCTGGGTACATGCCCAGTAGTGGGATTGCTGGATCATATGGTAATTCTAGTTTTAGTTTTTAAAGGAACGTCCATACTGTTCTCCATAGTGGCTGTATCAATTTACATTCCCACCAACAGTGGAGGAGGGTCCCCTTTTCTCTGCACCCTTTCCAGCATTTGTTGTTTGTAGATTTTCTGATAATGCCCATTCTAACTGGTGTGAGGTGATACCTCATTGTAGTTTTGATTTGCATTTCTCTAATAATTAGTGATGTTGAGCAGCTTTTCATGTGCTTCTTGGCCATCTGTATGTCTTCTTTGGAGAAATATCTATTTAGATCTTCTACCCAGTTTTGGATTGGGTTGTTTGTTTCTTTAATATTGAGCTGCATGAGCTGTTTATACATTTTGGAGATTAAACCTTTGTCTGTTGATTCGTTTGCAAATATTTTCTTGCATTCTGAGGGTTGTCCTTTAATCTTGTTTATGGTTTCCTTTGCTGTGCAAAAGCTTTGAAGTTTCATTAGGTCTCGTTTCTTTATTTTTGTTTTTTATTTTCATTACTCTAGGAGGTGGATCAAAAAAGATCTTGCTGTGACTTATGTCAAAGAGTGTTCTTCCTGTGTTTTCCTCTAAGAGTTTTATAGTGGCTGGTCTTACATTTAGGTCTTGAATCCGTTTTGAGTTTATTTTTGTGTATGGTGTTAGGGAGTGTTCTAATTTCATAGTTTTCCATGTAGCTGTCCAGTTTTCCCAGCACCACTTATTGAAGAGGCTGCCTTTTCTCCACTGTAAATTCTTGCCTCCTTTATCAAAGATAAGGTGACCATATGTGTGTGGGTGTATCTCTGAGCTTTCTATCCTGTTCCATTGATCTATATTTCTGTTTTTGTGCCAGTACCATACTGCCTTGATTACTGTAGCTTTGTAGTATAGTCTGAAGTCAGGGAGCCTGATTCCTCCAGCTCCATTTTTCGTTCTCAAGATTGCTTTGGCAATTCGGGTCTTTTGTGTTTCCATACAAATTGTGAAATTTTTTGTTCTAGGTCTGTGAAAAATGCCAGTGGTAGTTTGACAGGGAGGCATTGAATCTGTAGATTGCTTTGGGTAGTAGAGTCATTTTCAAAATGTTGATTCTTCCCATCCAAGAACATGGTATATCTCCCCATCTATTTGTATCATCTTTAATTTCTTTCATCAGTGTCTTATAATTTTCTGCATACAGGTCTTTTTTCTCCTTAGGTAGGTTTATTCCTAGATATTTTATTTTTTTTGTCGCAATGGTAAATGGGACTGTTTTCTTAATTTCACTTTCAGATTTTTCATCATTAGTGTATAAGAATGCCAGAGATTTCTGTGCATTAATTTTGTATCCTGCTACTTTACCAAATTCATTGATTAACTCTAGTAGTTGTCTGGTAACATATTTAGGATTCTCTATGTATAGTATCATGTCATCTGCAAACAGTGACAGCTTAACTTCTTCTTTTCCCATTTGGATTCCTTTTATTTCTTTTTCTTCTCTGATTGCTGTGGCTAAAACTTCCAAAAGTATGTTGAATAACAGTGGTGAGAGTGGGCAGCTTTGTCTTGTTCCTGATCTTAGTGGAAATGGTTTCAGTTTTTCACCATTGAGGACGATGTTGGCTGTGGGTTTGCCACATATGGCCTTTATTATGTTGAGGAAAGTTCCCTCTATGCCTACTTTCTTCAGGGTTTTTATCATAAATTGGTGTTGAATTTTGTCAAACACTTTCTCTGCATCTATTGAGTTGATCATGTGGTTTTTCTCCTTCAGTTTGTTAATATGGTGTATCACGTTGATTGATTTGCATATGTCAAAGAATCCTTGCATTCCTGGAATAAACCCCACTTGATCATGGTGTATGATCCTTTTAATGTGCTGTTGGATTCTGTTTGCTAGTATTTTGTTGAGGATTTTTGCATCTATGTTCGTCAGTGATATTCGCCTGTAGTGTTCTTTCTTGGTGACATCTTTGTCTGGTTTTGGTATCAGGGTGATGTTCGCCTTGCAGAATGAGTTTGGGAGTGTTCCTCCCTCTGCTATATTTTGGAAGAGTTTGAGGAAGATAGGTGTTAGCTCTTCTCTAAATGTTTGATAGAATTCGCCTGTGAAGCCATCTGGTCCTGGGCTTTTGTTTGTTGGAAGATTTTTAATCACAGTTTCAATTACAGTGCTTGTGATTGGTCTGTTCATATTTTCTATTTCTTCCTGGTTCAGTCTTGGCAGCTTGTGTATTTCTAAGAATTTGTCGATTTCTTCCAGGTTGTCCATTTTATTGGCATAGAGTTTCTTGTAGTAATCTCTCATGATCCTTTGTATTTCTGCAGTGTCAGTTGTTACTTCTCCTTTTTCATTCTAATTCTATGGATTTGAGTCTTCTCCTTTTTTTTCTTGATGAGTCTGGCTAATGGTTTATCAATTTTGTTTACCTTCTCAAAGAACCAGCTTTTACTTTTATTGATCTTTGCTATCATTTCCTTCATTTCTTTTTCCTTTATTTCTGATCTGATCTCTATGATTTCTTTCCTTCTGCTAACTTTGGGGTTTTGTTTGTTTTTCTTTGTCTAATTGCTTTAGGTGTAAGGTTAGCTTGTTTGTTTGAGATGTTTCCTGTTTCTTAGGTAGGATTGTATTGTTGTAAACTTCCCTCTTAGAACTGCTTTTGCTGCATCCCATAGGTTTTGGGTCATCGTGTCTCCATTGTCATTTGTTTCTAGGTATTTTTTGATTTCCTGTTTGATTTCTTCAGTGATCACTTCATAATTAAGTAGTGTATTGTTTAGCCTCCTTGTGTTTGTATTTTTTACAGATCTTTTCCTGTAATTGATATCTAGTCTCATAGCGTTGTGTTCAGAAAAGATACTTGATACAATTTCAATTTTCTTAAATTTACCAAGGCTTGAATTGTGACCCAAGATATAATCTATCCTAGAGAATATTCCATGAACACTTCAGAAGAATGTGTATTCTGTTGTCTTTGGATGGAATGTCCTATAAATATCAATTAAGTCCATATTGTTTAATGTATCATTTAAAGATTGTGTTTCCTTATTTATTTTCATTTCTGATGATCTGTCCATTGGTGAAAGTGTGGTGTTAAAGTCCCCTACTATGATTGTGTTACTGTCAATTTCCCCTTTTATGGCTGTTAGTATTTGCCTTATGTATTGAGGTGCTCCTATGTTGGGTGTATAAATATTTACAATTGTTATATCTTCTTCTTGCATTGATCTCTTGATCATTAGGTAGTGTCCTTCTTTGTCTCTTGTAATAGTCTTTGTGTTAAAGTCTATTTTCTCTGATATGAGAATTGCTACTCCAGCTTTCTTTTGATTTCCATTTGCATGGAATATCTTTTTCCATTCCCTCACTTTCAATGTGTATGTGTCACTAGGTCCGAAGTGGGTCTCTTGTAGACAGCATATATATGGGTCTTGTTTTTGTAATCATTCAGCAAGCCTGTGTCTTTTGGTTGGAGCATTTAATCCATTCACATTTAAGGTAATTATCAATATGTATGTTCCTATGACCATTTTCTTAATTGTTTTGGGTTTGGTTTTGTAGGTCCTTTTCTTCTCTTGTGATTTCCACTTAGAGCAGTTCCTTTAGCGTGTTTGTAGGGCTAGCTTGGTGGTGCTGAATTCTCTTAGTTTTTGCTTGTCTGTAAAGCTTTTGATTTCTCCATCGAATCTGAACGAGATCCTTGCCAGGTAGAGTAATCTTGCTTGTAGTTTCTTCCCTTTCATCACTTTATGTATATCATGCCTCTCCCTACCGGCTTGTAGAATTTCTGCTGAGAAGTCAGCTGTTAACCTTATGGGAGTTCCCTTGTATGTTATTTGTCATTTTTCCCTTGCTGCTTTCAATAATTTTTCTTTGTCTTTAATTTTTGCCTGTTTCATTACTATGTGTGTTGATGTGTTTTTCTTTGAGTTTATCCTGTATGGGACTCGCCATGCTTCCTGGACTTGGGTGGCTATTTCCTTTCCCATATTAGGGAAGTTTTCGCCTATAGTCTCTTCAAATATTTTCTCTGGTCCTTTCTCTCTGTCTTCTCCTGGGACCCCTATAATGCGAATGTTGTTGCATTTAATGTTGTCCCAGAGGTCTCTTAGGCTGTCTTCATTTCTTTTCATTTTTTTTTTTATTCTGTTCCGTGGCAGTGAATTGCACCATTCTGTCTTCCAGGTCACTTATCCGTTCTTCTGTCTCAGTTATTCTGCTATTGATTCCTTCTAGTGTAATTTTCATTTCAGTTATTGTATTGTTCATCTCTGTTTGTTTGTTCTTTAATTCTTCTAGGTCTTTGTTAAATATTTCTTGCATCTTCTCGATCTTTGCCTCCATTCTTTTTCCGAGGTCCTGGATCATCTTCACTATCATTATTCTGAATTCTTTTTCTGGATGGTTGCCTATCTCCACTTCATTTAGTTGTTTTTCTGGGGTTTTATCTTGTTCCTTCATCTGGTACATAGCCCTCTGCCTTTTCATCTTGTCTATCTTTCTGTGAATGTGGTTTTAATTCCACAGGCTGCAGGATTGTAGTTCTTCTTGCTTCTGCTGTCTGCCCTCTGTTGGATGAGGCTATCTAAGATGCTTGATGAAAGGAATTGGTGGTGGGTCGAGCTGACTGTTGCTCTGGTGGGCAGAGCTCCGTAAAACTTTAATCCACTTGACTGTTGATGGGTGGGGCTGGGTTTGCTCCCTATTGGTTGTTTGGTCTGAAGCAACCTGACCATGGATCCTACCTGGACTCTTTGGTGGGTCTAATGACACACTCTGGGAGGGCTCATGCCAAGGAGTACTTCCCAAGACTTCTGCTGCCAGTGTCCTTGACACCACAATGAAACAGAGCCACCCCCTGCCTCTGCAGAAGACCCTCCAACACTAGCAGGTAGGTCTGGTTCAGTCTCCCCTGGGGTCACTGCTCCTTCCCCTGGGTCCCGATGCACACACTACTTTGTGTGTGACCTCCAAGAGTGGAGTCTCTGTTTCCCCCAGTCCTGTCCAAGTCCTGCAATCAATTCCCAGTAGCCTTCAAAGTCTGATTCTCTAGGAATTCCTCCTCCCATTGTTGGACCCCCACCCAGGTTGGAAAGCCTGACGTGGGGCTCAGAACCTTCACTCCAGTGGGTGGCCTTCTGTGGCATAAGTTTTCACCAGTTTGTGAGTCACCCACCCACCAGTTATGGGATTTGGTTTTACTGTGATTGCACCCCTCCTATCATCTCATTGTGGCTTCTCCTTTGTCTCTGTATGTGGGTTATCTTTTTGGTGAGTTCCAGTTTCTTCCTGTCAATGATTGTCCAACAGCTAGTGGTGATGCTGGTGTTCTCGCAAGAGGGAGTGAGAGCATGTCCTTCTACTCCCCCATCTTGGTTCCTCCTCCAAAGCATGTATCTTTTCAAATTAGAGCTTTCATCTTTTCTGGATATATGCCCAAGAGTGGAATTGCTGGATTATATGGTAGCTCTAATTTTAGTTATTTTAAGGAAACTCCATACCGTTCTCCATAGTGGCTGTACCAATTTACATTCCCATCAACAGTGTAGAAGGGCTCCCTTTTCTCCACTCTCCCTCCAGCATTTATTGTTTGTAGACTTTTTGTTGATGGCCTTTCTGACCAATGTGAGGTGATACCTCATTGTAGTTTTAATTTGTATTTCTCTAATAATTAACGATGTTGAGCATCTTTACATGTGTTTTTTGGCCATCTGTATGTCGTCTTTGGAGAAATCTCTATTTAGATCTTCCTCCCATTTTTTTAATTGGGTTGTTTGTTTTTTTGATATTGAGCTGCATGAGCTGTTTGTATATTTTGGAGATTAATCACTTATTGGTAGCATCATTTGCAAATATTTTCTCCCATTCTTTCAGGTTGTCTTTTCATTTTGTTTATGGTTTCCTTTGTTGTGCAAAAGCTTTTAAGTTTCATTAGGTCCCATTTGTTTATTTTTATTTTCATTACTCTAGGAAGTGGATCCAAAAAGCTATTTCTTTAATTTATGTCAAAGAGTGTTCTGCCTATGTTTTCCTCTAGGAGTTTTATATATCTGGCCTTACATTTAGGTCTTTAATCAATTTTGAGTTTATTTTTGTGTATGATGTTAGACAATGTTCTAATTTCATTTTTTTTTACATGTATCTGTCCAGTTTTCCCAGCACCATTTATTGAAGAGACTGTTTTTTCTCCATTGTATATTCTTGCTTCCTTTGTCATAAATTAATTGACCATAAGTGCATGGGTTTACTTCTGGGATTTCTATTCCATTGATGTATAAGTCTGTCTTTGTGCCAGTACCATACTGTTTTGATTACTGTAGCTTAATATACAGTCTGAAGTCAGGGAGCCTGATTTCTCTAGTTCTCTGTTTCTTTCTCAAGATTGCTTTGGCTATTCAGGGTCTTTTGTGTTTCCATATAGATTTTAAGATTTTTTATTCTAGTTCTGTGAAAAATGCCATTGGTAATTTGATAGGGATTGCATTGAATCTGTAAATTTCTTTGGGTATTATAGTCATTTTGAAAATATTGAGTCTTCCAATCTAAGAACTTGGTATATCTTTCCATCTGTTTGTGCCATCTTTGATTCCTTTCATCAGCATCTTATAGTTTTCGGAGTACAGGGCTTTTGCCTCCATAAGTAGATTTATTTCTAGGTATTTTACTCTTTTTGATGTGATGGTAACCATTGATTCTTTTCAAAGTAGTTTTTATTTATCTGCTGAGCCTTACAATATTTTCATCATTTAGCATAGTAAAAATTGCTGCTTTAAAGTAATTTTCTAATTATCTACACATCTTTGCCTTGAGATTGGTTTTTGTTGATTTTCTTTTCCCTTGAAAATGAGTCATGTTTTCCTGTTTCTTCATATGCCAAGAGATTTTGAGCTGTGTCCCAGATATTGTGATTATTATGTTGTGGAGGCTGGATTTGTTGTATTCCCATAGAGATTTAAATTTTTGCTTTAACAAATAATTAACTTTGTTGGACTCAAACTGTAAACTGTTTTTTTGGGGGCCATCTCTAATCTCAGTTCAGTTGTCTTATCCTTAGCTGGGCTGCTTAAGTTCTGTCCTGTATGTGGGTGATTAAGGGTCAGGCAGAAAATTGGGCAGAGTTTACACATGAAATTTGAAACTTCTCTCTGTTTCTCTCCTTTCTGCCTAATTCTCCAGCAGCTATGGTTGCCATAAACTCTGTTCCCTGGTTCTTCAGATCAGAAGGACTGTGGGTTTTCTACCAGGTTTAGCCACCCCTCAGGATATTGACTGCAGCTTGCTTTCAGGCTAAGTCATTAAAAACAGGAGACTCACCTCATATGATTCCCTTCTTCCAAGTATCACTTTCCCTCTGCCTGCTTTGTATATTCTCCAGGGCCTTCAGGTGGGATTTTTTGTTTTTGCTATTTTTTGTTTGTTTGTTTCCGAGTTTATAGTTGTTGTCTTTAGTAACATTGGTATAGTAAGAGCTTACTCATCTTAGCAGAAGTGGAACTCAGTCCAGAAACTGAATTCTTAACCACTGAGATGTACTGACTATCACTTAGTAAAATGCTATTCTGGCTTCATCTAACATTCTATAAAGGGTCATTGATCTGAGAAATATCTTGAATGGTGGGTTTTCAGACACTGTATAAAACTGGTGATGTCTTTTGAAGAGGAGGAATTTTTTGTCAATGCTTTTCAACTTGAAATGCCCATTGCACCTATACACAAGGGCTTTTCTTTCTAAAGAGAAAGTAATGACCGTGTACACAAACAGGAGATGCTACTCATCTTGGCTAAGCCAGCCCCTGAGAATGACTCATTATGCCTTAAGAGACTGGGGAAAATGGCCAAGTGGACAGGCCATCTGCTAATGCTTCGTTCTAACTTGACTAGATTTAGACCAAATTGATTCTGATTTGGGAAATGTATAAACTTGATGTTCCAGGTCATTAGGCAACTTCTTCTGTTCACTTTTATTTACCATCAAGAGGAAATGAGATCCTAGGATGTGATTAGAAATGAGTAAGCAAGTGCAATTGTACTAAGTCATTCATTCACGCAGGGCTGGCATTGGGTAGAAGGGGAGGGTAGGTGCTAGGACCACGTGGGGAGAGGTTAGTGGCATCAGGAACTACTGGGGCCTGCTTAGTCATCTTCTCTCCCTTCCTTGGAAAAATGGGGTGGGGTTGCATGCTTGTTGGGAAGGACCTGAGTCTCAAAGAGTAGTACCATCATTTGTTATACCCTTGGTCCTCTGTGACTCCCTTTTCTCCTCTATAAAACCATGGCCATGGATTAAATGTACCTGAAGGACCCTTCTGATTCCATGAATCACCATGGAAGGGCCTCTCCTCCTTATAGGTGCTCACCAGAGGGGGAATTATGGGAACAGAAGTCAAGACACGAGAGGTTGGGAGCAGGAGTAGTAGACACTGCAGGGGAGGTGCCAGGGCCAAAGGCATCCTCACTTTCCATTAACCCTTCACCAGATCCACCGTAGACCTGAGGGTGGGAGTGAGCAGGACCTGGAACTGCACAGCGAGGGTGAGAGAGGCCAGTTCTCTCTGCCCTGGGCACTACCCTCACTTCCCAGGAAACCTTTGAAGGGCATAGTTGCCCAAGTCCTCCCCTGGAAACCAAACCTGAAAAACCACTACTTCCTTTAACTGGGCTAAGTTCAGCCTCAGCAGCTAGCAGTGACCTTGGGAAGAGAATGCATGGCCCTTCGCACTTCCCATTCTCTCTTGGGGTGGGACTCCAGGTGGATTAAAACAATCATAGAAGGAGAGGAGGAAGGGGGTTAAAGTAGGGGAGTAAACCGAAAGGGAAGATAGAGGGTGTACAGCTAAATGTCACCATTTCTAAGTTGCAGATTTCACTCAGCTCAGGGCCATCTTTTCCCTTGTACCACCCACCCCTCCACATCTGGGTAGGTCCTCTGCATGCAGTCTCCTCTCATTAACTGTGAAGTTTTTACACACCAGCACCCTCCATCAAATTTTAAAAAGCAGGAGGAGGATGCTTTGGAGTTGATTCACTCCTTCTTTTTAAATTTTTCATCTATCTAATTTCCCCACAAACATTTTCCCCTCCTTCCAAACAGCTCTCAAAATTCTCCCTTCTGAGAGGCTCTCCCTGATCAGAGCAATAGACTCAGAGTTCTCTGACGGTGTTTGGCCTCAGCTCGCCGCCACTCCTGTCCACAGCCTGAGACATCCCTGCTCTGGGACATGAGGGGTCCCTACCTGATTCCTGGATGGCATGAGGGACGCAGCTTTCCCCCAGGCAGAAAAGGCAGTGTAGGAGGGTGGAGAGTCAAGATCCGAGGGTGAGGGGCTTGCATTTGTCAAGAGGACCTCCAATGACAAAGTGCAGCTACTGCTCAATGAAATATCTTACCAGCTTTTGTTTTCATTCTTAAATATTAGTTTTTCCTCCCCAGTCATCAGGGTGCTGCATGCCCACTGCAGAAATTATGAAAAGTACAGAAAACGATAAAGAGATTGAAGAAAATCATCCATAAATTTATTACCCACTGGGAATATTTTTGGATGTTCTCTTTCAGTTATTTCTTTTTACCTCCATTTTTCTTAATATAATTGAAATCAAATAGTATATATTCTTTGCTATACTGCTTTAAAAACTTAACCTTACACAAATAGGATTTTCCTATGACATAAAAATTTGTAAGCATCATTTCATTAAAAAAATTTTTTAACATCTTTATTTGGATATAATTGCTTTACAATGGTGTGTTAGTTTCTGCTTTATAACAAAGTGAATCAGTTATACATATACATGTGTCCCCATATCTCTTCCCTCTTGCGTCTTCCTCCCTCCCACCCTCCCTATCCCACCCCTCTAGGTGGTCACAAACCACCGAGCTGATCTCCCTGTGCTATGCAGCTGCTTCCCACTAGCTATCTATTTTACGTTTGGTAGCGTATATATGTCCATGCCACTCTCTCACTTTGTCCCAGCTTACCCTTCCCCCTCCCTGTATCCTCAAGTCCATTCTCTAGTACATCGGTGACTTTATTTCCGTCTTGCTCCTACGTTCTTCATGACCATTTTTTTTCTTTTTTTAGATTCCATACATATGTGTCAGCATACGGTATTTCTTTTTCTCTTTCTGACTTACTGCACTCTACATGACAGACGCCACATCACTAGAAATAGTCCATCCACATCACTAGAAATAACTCAATTTCCTTTCTTTTTATGGCTGAGTAATATTCCATTGTATATATGTACCACATCTTCATATCCATTCATCTATTGATGGACACTTAGGTTGCTTCAATGTCCTGGCTATTGTAAATAAAGCTGCAATGAAAATTGTGGTACATGACTCTTTTTGAATTATGGTTTTCTCAGGGTATATGCCCAGTAGTGGGATTGCTAGGTCATATGATAGTTCTATTTTTGTTTTTTTAAGGAAGCTCCATGTTGTTCTCCATAATGGCTGTATCAATTTACATTCCTACCAACAGTGCAGGAGGGTTCCCTTTTCTCCACACCCTCTCCAGCATTTATGGTTTGTAGATTTTTTGATGCTGGTCATTCTAACCGGTGTGAGATGGTATGTCATTGTCATTTTGATTTGCATTTCTCTGATGATTAATGATTTTGAGCATTCTTTCATGTGTTTTTTGGCAATCTGTATATCTTCTTTGGAGAAATGTATATTTAGGTCTTCTGCCCACTTTTGGATTGGGTTGTTTGTTTTTTGGATATCGAGCTGCATGAGCTGCCTGTAAATTTTGGAGATTAATCCTTTGTCGGTTGCTTCACTTGCAAGTATTTTCTCCCATTCTGAGCATTGTCTTTTCATATTGTTTATGGTTTCCTTTGCTGTGCAAAAGCTTTTAAGTTTCATTAGGTCCCATGTGTTTATTTTTGTTTTTATTTCCATTTCTCTAGGAGGTGGGCCCAAAAGGATCTTGCTGTGATTTATGTCAGAGAGTGGTCTGCCTATGATTTCCTGTAAGAGTTTGATAGTGTCTGGCCATACATTTAGGTCTTTAATCCATTTTGAGTTTCTTTTTGTGTATGGTGTTAGGGAGTGTTCTAAGTTAATTCCTTTGAATGTAGCTGTCCAGTTCTCCCAGCACCACTTATTGAAGAGGCTGTCCTTTCTCTACTGTATATTCTTGCCTCCTTTATCAAAGATAAGGTGACCATATGTGCATGGGTTTATCTCTGGGCTTTCTATCCTGTTCCATTGATCTATATTTCTGTTTTTGTGCCAGTACCATACTGTCTTGATTACTGTAGCTTTGTAGTATAGTCTGAAGTCAGGGAGCCTGATTCCTCCAGCTCCATTTTTTGTTCTCAAGATTGCTTTGGCTACTTGGGGTCTTTTGTGTTTCCATACAAATTGTGAAATTTTTTGTTCTAGTTCTGTGAAAAATGCCAGTGTAGTTTGATAGGGATTGCATTGAATCTGTAGATTGCTTTGGGTAGTAGAGTCATTTTCAAAATGTTGATTCTTCCCATCCAAGAACATGGTATATCTCCCCATCTATTTGTATCATCTTTAATTTCTTTCATCAGTGTCTTATAATTTTCTGCATACAGGTCTTTTTTCTCCTTAGGTAGGTTTATTCCTAGATATTTTATTTTTTTTGTCGCAATGGTAAATGGGACTGTTTTCTTAATTTCACTTTCAGATTTTTCATCATTAGTGTATAAGAATGCCAGAGATTTCTGTGCATTAATTTTGTATCCTGCTACTTTACCAAATTCATTGATTAACTCTAGTAGTTGTCTGGTAACATATTTAGGATTCTCTATGTATAGTATCATGTCATCTGCAAACAGTGACAGCTTAACTTCTTCTTTTCCCATTTGGATTCCTTTTATTTCTTTTTCTTCTCTGATTGCTGTGGCTAAAACTTCCAAAAGTATGTTGAATAACAGTGGTGAGAGTGGGCAGCCTTGTCTTGTTCCTGATCTTAGTGGAAATGGTTTCAGTTTTTCACCATTGAGGACGATGTTGGCTGTGGGTTTGCCACATATGGCCTTTATTATGTTGAGGAAAGTTCCCTCTATGCCTACTTTCTGGAGGTTTGTTTTTATCATAAATGGGTGTTGAATTTTGTTGAAAGCTTTCTCTGCATCTGTTGAGATGATCATATGGTTTTTTTCCTTCAATTTGTTAATATGGTGTATCACATTGATTGATTTGCGTATATTGTAGAATCCTTGCATTCCTGCGATAAACCCCACTTGGTCATGATGTGTGATCCTTTTAATGTGCTGTTGGATTCTGTTTGCTAGTATTTTGTTGAGGATTTTTGCATCTATGTTCATCAGTGATATTGGCCTCTAATTTTCTTTCTTTTTGACATCTTTGTCTGGTTTTGGTATCAGAGTGATGGTGGCCTCGTAGAATGAGTTTGGGTTTGTTCCCCCCTCAGCTATATTTTGGAAGAGTTTGAGAAAGATAGGTGTTAGCTCTTCTCTAAATGTTTGTTAGAATTCACCAAAGCTAGATTTGTGACCCAGGATATGATCTATCCTGGAGAATATTCCATGAGCACTTGAGAAGAATGTGTATTCTGTTGTTTTTGAATGGAATGTCCTATAAATATCAATTAGGTCCATCTTGTTTAATGTATCATTTAAAGCTTGTATTTCCTTATTTATTTTCATTTAGGATGATCTGTCCATTGGTGAAAGTGGGTGTTAAAGTCCCCTACTATGATTGTGTTACTGTCAATTTCCCCTTTTATGGCTGCTATTATTTGCCTTATGTATTGAGATGCTCCTAAGTTCAGTGCATAAATATTTACAATTGTTATATCTTCTTCTTGGATTGATCCCTTGATCATTATGTTGTGTCGTTGTCTCTTGTAATCGTCTTTGTTTTAAAGTCTATCTTGCCTGATATGAGAATTGCTACTCCAGCTTTCTTTTGATTTCCATATGCATGGAATATCTTTTCCCACCCTCTCACTTTCAGTCTGTATGTGTCCCTAGGTCTGAAGTGGGTCTCTTGTAGATAGCATATATATGGGTCTTGTTTCTGTATCCATTCAACCAGTCTATGTCTTTAGGTTGGAGCATTTAATCCATTTACATTTAAGGTAATTATCGATATGTATGTTCTTATTCCCATTTTGTTAATTGCTTTGGTTTTTTATTGTAGGTCTTTTCCTTCTCTTGTGTTCCCTGCCTAGAAAAGTTCCTTTAGCATTTGTTGTATAGCTGGTTTGGTGGTGCTGAATTCTCTTAGCTTTTGCTTGTCTGTAAAGGTTTAATTTCTCCGTCAAAACTGAATGAGATCCTTGCTGTGTAGAGTAATCTTTGTTGTAGATTTTTCTCCTTCATCACTTTAAATATGTCCTGCCAGTCCCTTCTGGCTTGCAGAATTTCTGCTGATAGATCAGCTGTTAAGCTTATGGGGATTCCCTTGTGTGTTATTTGTTGTTTTTCCCTTGCTGCTTTTAATATTTTTTCTATGTATTTAATTTTTGCTACTTTGATTAATATGTGTCTTAGCATGTTTCTCCTTGGAGTTATCCTCTATGGGACTCTCTGTACTTCCTGGACTTGATTAACTATTTCCTTTCCCATGTTATGGAAGTTTTCAACTGTAATCTCTTCAAATATTTTCTCAGTTCCTTTCTTTTTCTCTTCTTCTTCTGGGACCCCCATAATTCGAATGTTGTTTTGTTTAATGCTGTTCCAGAGGTCTCTGAGACTGTCCTCAATTCTTTTCATTCTTTTTTCTTTTTTCTGCTCTGCAGTAGTTATTTCCACTATTTTATCTTCCAGGTCACTTATTCGTTCTTCTGCCTCAGTTTTTCTGCTATTGATCCCTTCTAGAGAATTTTTATTTCATTTATTATGTTGTTCATCACCATTTGTTTGCTCTTTAGTTCCTCTAGGTCCTTGTTAAAGATTTCTTGTATTTTCTCCATTCTATTTCCAAGATTTTGGATCATATTTACTATAAGTATTCTGAATTCTTTTTCAGGTAGACTGCCTATTTCGTCTTCATTTGTTAGGTCTGGTGGGTTTTTGCCTTGCTCCTTCATCTGCTGTGTGTTTCTCTGTCTTCTCTCTTTTTTTTTTTTTTTTTGCAGTATGCGGGCCTGTCACTGTTGTGGCCTCCCCCGTTGCGGAGCACAGGCTCCGGACGCGCAGGCTCCGGACGCGCAGGCTCAGCGGCCATGGCTCACGGGCCCAGCCGCTCCGCGGCATATGGGATCCTCCCAGACCGGGGCACGAACCCGTATCCCCTGCATCGGCAGGCGGACTCTCAACCACTTGCGCCACCAGGGAGGCCCTGTCTTCTCATTTTGCTTAACTTACTGTGTTTGGGGTCTCCTTTTCACAGGCTGCAGGTTCGTAGTTCCCGTTGTTTTTGGTGTCTGTCTGTAGTGGCTAATGTTGGTTCAGTGGGTTGTGTAGGCTTCCTGGTGGAGGAGACTAGTGCCTGTATTCTGGTGGATGAGGCTGGATCTTGTCTTTCTGGTCGGCAGGTCCACGTCTTGTGGTGTGTTTTGTGGTGTCTGTGGCCTTATTATGATTTTAGGCAGCCTCTCTACTAATGGATGGGTTTGTGTTCCTGTCTTGCTAGTTGTTTGGCATAGGGTGTCTAGCACTGTAGCTTGCTGGTCGTTGAGTGGAGGTGGGTCTTGGCGTTGAGATGGAGATCGCTGGGAGATTTTTGCTGTTTGATATTACGGGGAGCTGGGAGGTCTTTTGTGGACAAGTGTCCTGAACTTGGGTCTTCCACCTGAGAGGCACAGCTGTGATGCCTGGCTGGAGCACCTAGAGCCTGTCATCCACATGGCTCAGAATAAAAGGGAGAAAAAGAAAGAAGAAAGAAAGAAAGAAGGAAGAAAGAAGAAAGGAAGGAAGGATGGAAGGAAGGAAGGAAGGAAGGAAGGAAGGAAGGAAGAAAGAAGGTAAAATAAAATAATATTAAAAATTACTAAAATAAAAAATTAAAAAGTTACTAAAATTTTTTTAAAGTAATAAAAAAAAATGAAAGAGGAGAACAACCAAAGCAAAAACAAATGCACCAATGATAACAAGCTCTAAAATCTACTAAAAAAAGCCCCCAAAACCAAAAAACGGACAGACCAAACCCTAGGACAAATGGTAAAAGCCCAGCTATACAGACAAAATCACACAGAGAAGCATATACATCCACACTCACAAAAAGAGAAAAGGGGAAAAAAATATATATCTTTGCTCCCAAAGTCCACCTCCTCAATTTGGGATGATTTGTTGTCTATTCAGGTATTCCACAGATGCAGGGTATATCAAGTTGACTGTGGAGATTTAATCTGCTGCTCCTGGGGCTGCTGGGAGAAATTTCCCTTTCTCTTCTTTGTTCCCACAGCTCCCGGGGCTCAGCTTTGGATTTGGTCCCGCCTCTGCGTGTAGGTCGCCTGAGAGCGTCTGTTCTTTGCTCAGACACGACGGGGTTAAAGGAGCAGTTGATTCGGGGGCTCTGGCTCACTCAGGCGGGGGGAGGGAGGGATACGGCTGCGGGGCGAGCCTGCGGTGGCAGAGGCCGGCGTGACGTTGCACCAGCCTGAGATGCGCCGTGCGCTCTCCCGGGGAAGTTGTCCCTGGATCACGGGACCCTGGCAGTGGCGGGTTGCACAGGCTTCCAGGAGGGGAGGTGTGGATAGTGACCTGTGCTCGCGCACAGGCTTCTTGGTGGCTGCAGGAGCAGCCTTAGCGTCTCATGCCCGTCTCTGGGGTCCGCACCTTTAGCGGCGGCTCGCGCCTGTCTCTGGAGCTCCTTTAAGCGGCACTCTTAATCCCCTCTCCTCGCGCACCAGGAAACAAAGAGGGAAGAAAAAGTCTCTTGCCTCTTTGGCGGCTCCAGACTTTTTCCCGGACTCCCTCCCGGCTAGCCGTGGCGCACTAACCCCCTGAAGGCTGTGTTCAAGCCGCCAACCCGTCCTCTCCCTGGGATCTGACCGAAGCCCGAGCCTCAGCTCCCACCCCCCGCCTGCCCCGGCGGGTGAGCAGACATGGCTCTCGGGCTGGTGAGTGCAGGTCGGCACCGATCCTCTGTGCGGGAATCTCTCCACTTTGCTCTCCGCAACCCTGTGGCTACGCTCTCCTCCGTGGCTCCGAAGCTCCTCCTCCCATCACCCCCATCTCCACCAGTGAAGGGGCTTCCTAGTGTGTGGAAACCTTTCCTCCTTCCCAGCTCCCTCCCCGAGGTGCAGGTCCTGTCCCTATTTTTTGTCTCTGTTTATTCTTTTTTCTTTTGCCCTACCCAGGTACGTGGGGGAGTTTCTTGGCTTTTGGGAAGTCTGAGGTCTTCTGCCAGTGTTCAGTAGGTGTTCTGTAGGAGTTGTTCCACATGCAGATGTATTTCTGATGTACTTGTGGGGAGGAAGGTGATCTCCATGTCTTACTCTTCCGCCATCTTGAAGCTCCTCCTGTAAACATCATGTTATATGGCTGCATAACATCCTGTCAAAAGTATATGCCTATTTTACTCAACAAATGGGCCTGTTTTTTTGATATTTGAGGTGTTTCCACTTTTAAGTTATTATAAATAGGTCTAAAATGAACATGTTGGTGCACAAGTCCTTTGGGACAGATTCTCAGGAGTGGGACTACCAGAAAGGACCAGTTTCCCTTAATCCTAGGCAGGCTGAGCCTTTCCCAACCTCTATTCCTTCAGCCCCATTACGAGCTTCAGGCCCATTCTTAAGTCATATACTATATTGCACCTCATTACTTTCCCAAAGTTCATACCAGATCACACTTCCAACAGCACTTGATGGAAATCCAGGTTATTTTGAGAGGTCATTTGCAAGCTGGAAAAACCCTTATCTCTCTTTGATCACAAGGAAAGTTACACATCCTGATTTACCCATCATGGCCAGTGTCGCGAGCCTGTCCCCAAATAACGACAATACTAACTATCGCAAGAGAATCAGCAACTCTTTAGTAAGTGCCAACTTTGTTCTGAGTGTTCCGTATTTATAATCAAATTCTCACAACGCTGAGAGATAGCAACAGTCCCATTATATAGATGAAGAAGCAGAGGCTCAGAGAAGATAAGGAATGCACCCAGGCACACAGGTAGTGAGAGGAAGAGGGAGGTGTATCATCTGGCCCGTAACACCCATGCTCTTGCCACACACTACAGGGCATCAGAGAAATGGGGAGAGATCATGCTGTTGAATGCTGAGGCTGGGCTTTCTAAGGGTTTGGGAGTCAGGGGTGAGCATGGGGTGGGGTTGCATTGCTTTTGGTTTCCCGTGTGATTTTGACCTCACCACCTGGGTCACCTGACTCTGGGATCAAGGCCAGCCGGTGGCTGAAGAGTGTCTGCTCAAGGCTGTGTCCCTGAAAGCACAGATCTTATCAAAGTTCTTTTTCCCCCCGCAACTTTATTGAGATATAATTGACATATAACATTGTGCAAGTTTAAGGTGTACAACATAGTAATTTTATATACGTATATATTGCAAAATGGTTACCACAATAAGGTTGATTAACATATCCATCACCTCATAGTTACTTTTTTTTTTTTGTGCGAGAACATTTAAAATCTATTCTCTTGGCAACCTTCAGATATACAACACAGTATTGTTAAACGTAGTCACCAGGCTGTACATTACATCCCCATGACTTATTTATCTTATAACCAGCAGTTTATACCTTTTGATCACCTTTACCTATTTCCCCCACTCATTTCTGGTAGCCATCAATCTACTTTCTGTTTCTCTGAATTTTGTTTTTTAAGATTCCACATATAAGTGAGAACATACAGTATTTGTCTTTTTCTGTCTGATTTATTTCACTTAGTATAATGCCCTCAAGATTCATTCATGTTATTGAAAATGGCAGGGTTTCCTTCGTTTTTATGGTTGGATAATATTTCATTGTATATATACACCACATTTTCTTTATCAGTTCATCCATCAATGGGCACTTAGGTTGGTTCCATATGTTGGCTATTGTGACTAATGCTGCAATGGATGTAAGGATGCAGATGTTTCTTCAAGATAGTGATTTCATTTCCTTCAGATATATACCTAGCTGGATCATATGGTGGTTCTATTTTTAAATTTTTGAGGAACCTCCATGCTATTTCCATAGTGCCTGCACCAATTTACATTCCCACCAATAATGCATGAGGGTTCCCTTTTCTCCGCATCCTCGCCAACACTTGTCTTTTTGATAATGGCCATGCTAACAGACTTGAGGTGGTATCTCAGATTTGCCAGTTCTTGTTGTAATTGCAATGCAGGGAGAGACTTTGTAAAACGGCTGGTTCCGTCCCACAGTCCAGGCTGCAGGTTCCTGGTGACTCCTCTAGTGCTTTGGAAAAAAAAAAAACTTTTAGTTTACATCCTTGGACATCTAACCTCTTGCAAACACAGATTTAATAGCTGAAAAAATATGATATATATATATATATGCTTATCTGTGTGCAGCTTTTCCCCCATTTTTCTTGGTCAGTTTGCTCTTCTTTCCCCCTTTCCTCCCTTCCCCCTTCCACATCAGTGTCCTGCACCCACAATCAGGTAACCCGTGTTTATAGCTACTATTCATCACCCTGCCATATTTCTTCATATAATGCAATGACATATATGTGTGTGTATATAATATATATGTAAAAGTACATGTATATTCTTATATTTACATATATTCAAACACAATTACATATACAGCATTTTGGTGTTAATTTATTAAAAGGACTCAAGTTATGACCAATTGACTGCTCGGTTTTATTACCTACCCATGCTTTCTTTTCTTCTTTCTTTTTTTAAAATTGAGGTATAGTTGGTTTACAATATTATTTAAGTTTCAGGTGTATAACATAGTGATTCAAAACCTTTAAAGGTTATACTCCATTTATGGTTATTATAAAATATTGGCTATATTCCCTGTGCTGTACAATATATCCTTGTATCTTGTTTATTTTATACATAGTAGTTTGTACCTTTTAATCCCGTTCTCCTATCTTTCCCCTCCCTTTCCTCTCCCCACTGGTAACCACTAGTTTGTTCTTTATATCTGTGAGTCTGTTTCTTTTTTGTTATATTCATTCATTTTTTAATAAAACTTTTTTTATTGAATGAAAGATATTTTAAATTCTTTAGCACTTCACAATTTACAGAAGTTTCACACACATGATTTCATATAATCCCATAACAACATTTTATTTTAATCCCCTACCCCTATTGCACCCCTCCCCCTTCCCTCTTCACACTTGTAACCACTATTTTGTTCTCTATATCTGTGAGTCTGTTACTTTTTTGTTTTATTGACTAGTTTGTTTTATTTTTTTAGATTCCATATATAAGTGATATCATACAGTATTTGCCTTTCTCTGTCTGACTTATTTCACTTAGCATAATACCCTCAAAGTCTAACCACATTGCTGCAAATGGCAAAATTTCATTCTTTTTTATGGCTGAGTGGTATTCTGTTGTATGTATATATGTTTGTGTGTGTGTATGTATACACACACACACATATATATATATATAATTACATATATGTGTGTGTATATATACATCACCTCTTCATTATCCATTTATCTGTTGATGGACACTTAGGTTGCTTCCATATCTTGGCTATTGTAAGTAATGCTGCTATGAACATTAGAGTGCTTTTGTCTCTTTGAATTAATGTTTTTGTTTTCTTCAGATATATACGCAGGAGTGGAATTCCTGGATTATATTGTATTTCTATTTTTAGTTCTTTGAGGAATGTCCATACTGTTTTCCACAGTGGCTGCACCAATTTACATTCCCACCCACAGTATACAAGGGTTTCCTTTTCTCCACATCCTCATCAACATTTGTTATTTGTGATCTTTTTCATGACAGCCATTCTGGCAGGTGTGAAGTAATATCTCATTGTGGTTTTGATTTGCATTTCTCTGATAATTACCAGTATTGAACATCTTTTCATGTGCCTGTTGGCCATCTGTATATCTTCTTTGAAAAAAATGTCTATTCAGGTCTTCTGCCCATTTTTTAATTGGGTTGTTTGTTTTTTAGATGTTGAGCTACATGGGCTATTTGTATATTTTGGATATTAACCCCTTATCAGTCATATCATTTGCAAATATTTTCTCCCATTCTCTGGGTTGTCTTTTTGGTTTGTTTATGGTTTCCCTTGCTGTGGAAAAGCTTGTAAGTTTAATTAGGTCCATTTGTTTATTTTTGTTTTTATTTTCATTACTCTAGGAGGTGGATCCAAAAAGCTATTGCTGCAATTTATGTCAAGGAGTGTTCTGCCTATGTTTTTCTCTAGGAGTTTTATAGTATCTGGTCTTACATTTAGGTCTTTAATCCATTTTGAATTTATTTTTGTGTATGACGTTAAAGAATGTTTTAATTTCATTTTTTTACATGTAGCTGTCCAGTTTTCCCAGCACGATTTATTGAAGAGACTGTCTTTTCTCCATTGTATGTTCTTGCCTCCTTTGTCATAGATTAATTGACCATAGGTGCGTGGGTTTTTTTCTGGGATTTCTATCCTGTTCCTTTGGTCTATAAGTCTGTCTTTGTGCCTGTATCATACTGTTTTGATTACTGTAGCTTTATAGTATAGTCTGAAGTCAGGAAGCCTGATTCCTCCAGCTCTGTTTTTCTTTCTCAAGATTGCTTTGGCTATCAGGGGTCTTTTATGTTTCCATACAAATTTTAAAATTATTTATTCTAGTTCTGTGAAAAATGCCATTGGCATTTTGGTAGGGATTACATTGAATCTGTAGATATGTAGACAATGCATAGATCGCATTGTCATTTTAGCAACATTATTTCTTCCAGTCCATGAACACGGTGTATCTTTCCAACTGTTCATGTCATCTTCAATTTCTTTCATCAGCGTCTTATAGTTTTCTGAGTACAAACATTAGTTAGATTTATTCCTAGGTATTTTATTATTTTTGATGGGATTGTAAATGGAATTGCTTCCTTAATTTCACTTTCTGATAGTTCATTATTAGTGTATAGAAATGCAATAGATTAATGTATATTAATGCATATTAATTTTGTATACTGCAACTTTACCAAATTCATTGATGAGCTCTACTAGTTTTCTGGTGGTGTCTTTAGGATTTTCTATGTATAGTAAGAGTGACAGTTTTGCAATATGAATTCCTTTACTCTCTCTCTCTCTCTTTGTTTTTTTGCCATGCTGCGCAGCTTGTGGGATCTTAGTTCCCTGACCAGGGATTGAACCTGGGCCCATGTCATTGAAAGTGTGGAGTCCTAACCACTGGACTGCCAGGGAATTCCCTCCTTTTATTTCTTTTTCTTGTCTGATTGATGTGGCTGGGACTTCCAATACTATGCTAAGTAAAAGTGGCAAGAATGTGCATCCTTGTCGTGTTCCTGATCTTAGAGGAAATACTTTCAGCTTTTCACCATTGAGTATGATGTTAGCTGTGGGTTTGTCATACATGGCCTTTATTATGTTGAGGTATGTTCCCTCTATGCCCACTTTCTGGAGAGTTTTTATCATAAATGGATGTTGAATTTTGTCAAAAGCTTTTTAGCTTTTTCTGCATCTATTGAGATGATCATATGGTTTTTATTCTTCTGTTGGTTAACATGGTGTATCACGTTGATTGATTTGCAAATATTGAAAAGTCCTTGCATCCCTGTGATAAATCCAACTTGATCATGGTGTGTGATCCACTTAATGTATTGTTGGGTTCGGTTTGCTAATATTTTGTTGAGGATTTTCGCATTTATGTTCATCAGTGATATTGGCCTGTAGTTTTCTTTTTTGTGAAAGCTTTGTCTAGTTTTGGTATCAGGGTGATGCTGGCCTCATAGAATGAGTTTGGAAGCATTCTTTCCTCTGTAAGTTTTAGGAATAGTTTGAGAAAGATAGGTGTTAACTCTTACCTACATATTTAGTAGAATTCACCTGTGAGGCCATCTCTTCCTGGACTTTTGTTTGTTTGGGGAGTTTTTTTTTTTAAATTAGTGATTCAATTTCATTACTGGTAATTGTTCTGTTGATATTTCCTATTTCTTCCTGGTTCAGTCTTGGGAGATTGTAAGTTCTAGGAATTTGTCCATTTCTTCCAGGTTGTCCATTTTATTGGCATGTAGTTGTTTTTCATAGTCTCATGATTCTTTGTATTTCTGTGGTGTCAGTTGTAACTTCTCCTTTTTCATTTCTGATCTTATTGATTTGGGCCCTCTCTCTTTTTATCTTGATGAATCTGGCTAAAGGTTTATCAATTTTGTTTATCTTCTCAAAAATCAGCTCTTAGTGGGACTTCCCTGGTGGTGCAGTGGTTAAGACTGTGCACTCCCAATGCAGGGGACCCAGGTTCAATCCCTGGTCAGGGAACTAGAACCAACATGCATGCCACAACTAATAGTTCACATGCCACAACTAAGGAGCCTGCCTGCTGCAACTAAGACCTGGTGTAACCAAATAAATAAATAAATAAATAATATGTTTAAAAAATCAGCTCTTAGTTTTACTGATATTTTTGTTTTTTTAAAATCTCTATTCTATTTATTTCTGTTCTGATCCTTATGATTTCTTTCCTTCTACTAACTTTGGGTTTTGTTTGTTCTTTTTCTAGTTCCTTTAGTTTACCTTTATGTTGTTTATTTGATTTTTTTTTGTTTTCTGAGGTAGGCTTGTATCACTATAAAACTTCTCTCTTAGAACTGCTTTTGCTGAATCCCATAGATTTCTTTTTTAATATATAAATTTATTTATTTATGGCTGCATTGGGTCTTTTTTTTAACAGTGATAAAATATACTTTTATTTACTTGGTTGAGTCAGAGGGTCATAAAAAAAATTATTGCTAAAGTAGATACCAGGCAAACAGAATGGTGCTTTAGAAGTCCAGTTACCTTGGAGTTTATTTAAACTAAGAGAAAAAGGTCATAATGTTTTCATGTAATACATACTTCATTCTTTAAATAACAATTCTGACAAATAACAGAAAGAATTAAGGAATGCTGTATTTGTGATCCATACAAAACACCAACATTTTGGGTTATACATAATTTAAAGAAATGTCCCAAACACTTTTCAAAATACTGTAGTAGCCAATACATGGAGGCATGCCTTAGGTGGCCATAGGAATGCAGTTTAGAAAATAAAGAAAAAAATCACACTGTAACTACTCAATTTCTTCAAAATCACTGAGCAAGAAAAGCAACAATGAACTTCCATACTGATTTTACATAACTTCTATACAGTACCTTGACTTAAATCCAAGAACAAAAGTTAAGACTCTCCTCCTCTATTTTTAGTAAACAACTGCATGGTAAACTTAGATGACATTTCCCCTGGATTTTACCTGGGAGTGGCCTTTTAAATTTTTTATTTAAAAGAGGGAAGGTTTGGCACTTTTATACTGATGTCACCAATGTTAATATTTCTTGGGTTCTCAGGAAGATTCATATTCTTTACAGCTGATACAGCATGGGCTGGAGATCCCAAGCCAGCCTCAGATTTCTCCAGTTTATTTTGTGCATCAATTTGTGTAACAATCTCATTCATGTTGGTCTCCAATACCATTCCTCCCATCACCATTTCTGCAAGGATATTGTGAACCTCGTCTACATGGAAAATTAAATCCAGTTCACAGACGTTTTCAAAACACTTGTCTAATGTTTCCACAAATACTTGAATTAGATCTAAAATTCCAAGTTCACTTTCTGAAGAATCCACCCAGAAGACAAAATATAATGTTGCATAATGTCTATAAATCAGTTTGTTGTCAGATCCTCCAATTAATAATCCTCCTTCTAGGAAATTACAAACATTTTCATCTCTCTTAGATACCAAATGGAAAGTCTCCCTGATGGTTTGCTGTTGTGTATCTTCACTGTAGGGCTGGTAGAACTTGGAGAGCCATGGCTTCCCGTGGTGGTTAAAGATGAGGATCACCTTGATCATGGCTCAGCCGGGCCGACCAGGTGGGAACTGGGGGCCAGGGTGGGGGCGGGCACACGAGCCTCACCTCAGGATCTTGCTGGCGATCCTTCCCCACCCACCCCCTCCCACACACGCTGCATTGGGTCTTTGTTGCTGTGTGTGGGCTTTCTCTAATTGCACTGAGTGGGGGCTACTCTTTGCTGTGGTGTGTGGGCTTCTTATTGCAGTGGCTTCTTTTGTTGTGGAGCACAGGCTCCAGTAGTTGTGGCACGTGGACACAGTAGTTGTGGTACATGGGCTTCAGTAGTTGTGGCTTGCGGGCTCTAGAGCATAGGCTCAGTAGTTGTGGTGCACAGGCTTAGTTGCTCTGCGGCATGTGGGATCTTCCTGGACCAGGGCTGAAAACCTGTCCCCTGCATTGGCAGGCGGATTCTTAACCACTGAACCACCAGGGAAGTCCCTGAATCCCATAGATTTTTGGATTATTGTGTTTTCATTTCCATTTGTCTCTAGGTATTGTTAAAATATTGATTTCTTCAGTGATCCATTGGTTGTTCAGTAGCATATTGTTTAACTTCCACATGTTTCTGTTTTTTTGTAGTTTTCTTTTCCTTGTTAATTTCCAGTCTTTTGGTTGGAAAAGTTGATTGATATCATTTTAATTTTCTTAAGTTTAGGGTTTACTGAGACTTGTTTTGTGGCCTGTCATGTAATCTATCCTGGAGACTGTTCCATGTGCAGTGGAACATGGAAATGAAAGGAATATGTATTTTGCTGCTTTTCCATGGACTGTTCTATCATCTTTCATCTATCTATCTATCTATCTATCTATCTATCTATCAAGTCTATCTGGTCTAGTGTGTCATTTAAGGCCAGTGTTCTTATTGATTTTCTTTCTGGATGATCTATCCATTGATGTAAGTGGGGTGTTAAAGTCTCCTACTATTGCTGTGTTACCATCAATTTCTCCTTTTATGTCTGTTAATATTTGCTTTGTGTATTTAGGTGCTCCTATGTTGGGTACATATGTATTTATAATTGTTATATCTTCTTTTCAGATTGATCCCCTGATCAGTATGTAATGTCCTTCTTTGTCTCTTGTAATAGTCTTTGTTTTAAAGTCTGTTTTGTCACATATAAGAATTGCTAACCCTTTTTCTTTTGATTTCCATTTGCATGAAATACCTTTTTCCAGCCCCTCACTTTCAGTTGTATGTGTCTTTTAATCTGAAGTGAGTCTCTTATAGGCAGCATATATATAGGTCTTGTTTTTGTATCCATTCAGCCACTCTATGTCTTTTGATTGGAGCATTTAGTTCTTTTACATTTAAAGTAATTATTGATATTTATGTTCTTATTGTCACTTTGTTAATTTGTTTTTGATTATTTTTGTAGTTCTTTCATCTTCCTTTTTTCTTCTTCTGTTATCTTCCCTTGTGATTTGATGGCTATCTTTAGTGTTATGTTTGGATTCTTTTTGGGTTTTTTTCTGTGTGTATCTATTATAGATTTTTGTTTTGTGGTTACCATGACGTTTATATATAGCAATCTCTGTATATGTGTGATTGTTTTAAGTTGCTGATCTCTTAATTTCAATTGCATTTTAACAGCCCTGCATTTGTACTCTCTTGCTCTCATGATTACTGTTTTTGATGTCATGTTTTACATCTAATTGTTTTGTGTTTCAACTGTTTATTGTGGATAGAAGATTTTACTACTTTTTTCTTTTAACTTTTCTGCTAGCTTTGTGTGTGGATGATTTACTACCTTTACTGTATATTTGCCTTTACTGATGAGCTTTTTCCTTTTGCAATTTTCAAGTTTCTAATTGTGGGGTTTTTTCTTAGAGAAGTTCCTTTAACATATCTTGTTAAGCTGGTTTGGTGTTGCTAAATTCTTTTATCTTTTGCTTGTCTGTAAAACTTTTGAGCTCTCCCTCCAATCCAAATGAGAGCCTTGCTGTGTAGAGTATTCTTGGTTGTAGGTTTTTCCTTTCATCACTTTAAATATATTGTACCACTTCCTTCTTGCCTGCAGTTTCTGCTGAAAAGTCAGCTCATAGTTGTATGGGAGTTCCCTTGTATGTGACTTGTTGCTTTTCCCCTGCTGCTTTGAATATTCTTTCTTTATCTTTAATTTTTGCCATTTTAATTTACAGTGTGTCTTTGTGTGGTCCTCTTTGTGTTGATCCTCTTTGGGACTCTCTTTGCTTTCTGGATTTGGATGTCTCTTCCTTTCTCATATTAGGGAATTTTCCAGCTATTGTGTTTCCAAATATGTTCTCAGCACCTTTCTCTCTCTCTTCTCCTGGGATCCCTATAATGTGAATATTAATGTGCTAGAAGTTGTTCCAGACATCTCTTAAACTTTCCTTATTTCTTTCCAATTTTTTTTCTGTTCAACATCAGTGATTTCCACTACTCTGTCTTCCAGCTTGCTTGTGCATTTCTCTGTATCATTTAGTTTACTGCTGATTTCTTCTAGTGTAATTTTTATTTCAGTTATTGTATTCTTCATTTCTGTTTGGTTGTTCTATTTTCTAACTCTTTGTTAAAAACTTCTAACTTCTTACTCTGTGGTCCATTCTTCTCCTGAGTTCTTTGATCATCTTTACAATCATTACCCTGTACTCTTTCTTGGATAGATTGCCTATCTCTCCTTCACTTAGTTGTTCTTCTGTGGCTTTGTCTTGTTCTTTCATTTGGAACGTGTTCCTCTGTCACCTCATTTTGCCTAACTTGCTGTTTTTATTTTTATGTATCTGGAAGGTTGGTTATGTTTCCCAACCTTGTAGAAGTGGCCTTTTGTAGGGGACGTCTTATGCATCCCAGGAGTTCACTCCCTTCTCATCACCAGTTCTATATGCTCCCTATGTAGGCTGTGTGGGTCCTTTTTTTGTGGTGGGCTGACTACTGTGGGCAGTCTGGTAGGCTTAGTTAGCCCTCAGTCTATTTGATTCCATTTTCTTTTTCACTGTGAACAATGCTGCAACAAATGCCCTAGAATATATGTCCTTATGTACTAGTGATTTTATTTCTATAGGATGGATTTCCAGAAGTGGGATTGTTAGGTCAAAGAGCATAAGCGTTTTCAATTTCAGTGATAACACTAGATGGCTATCCAAAATTGTTGTGATACTTTACATTTCAACCAGCAATGTAGGAGAATACTGTTTCTCTATGTCCATATCAGGAGTAAGAGTTTCAGCTTTTGATTTTTTTGCTCATCAGAAAGGGATACAGTGATATTTAGTTATTATGTAACATTTATTTCCATGCCTGATAGTGAGTTTGAACATCTTATCACGTTGCTGGCCATTTGGATTTGCTCCTCTGTGGGTTTTTAAAATTAATTTGATTTGTCCACTTTTCTGTGATGACTGTCATTTTCTTACAACATTTGTGAGCTCTCTTTGCATATTTTAAATATTAATTTTATATCATCCACATTAGAAATATTTTTCCTTGGGCTATTGTTTACTATTGTTTTGTGGGATCTTTTACTGTTCAAATAGCTCTTTTTTTTTTTTTTTGCAATTTTCATGACCATATATATCTATTTTTTCTTTTATAGCTTCTATATCCTCAATCTTAGATAAGAATGTGTTCTTTGTCCTTATTCCATATATATTGTGTTTTAATCTGCTCAGGCTGCCACAACAAAATACCATAGACTGGATGGCTTAAACAACAGAAATTTATTTCTCATGGCTCTGGAAGCTAGGAAGTCCAAGATCAAGGTGCCAGCAAATTTAGTTTCTGGCTAGGGCTTTCTTCCTGGCTTGTAAACTTTATTATCCAATTAAAATTTTAATTATCTAATTAAATATTAATTATCCAATTAAAAAATAACCAGTGGTATTCAAAATGGAATTACATGAGCTTTATATATTGACTTTTAGAGAAGTGGTACTTTTATGAAATCAACCCTTTATTTATTTTATAGTTCCCTTCTTATTTCTTGTGCTTTCTTATGAAATGTACCTTTTAAAAACCTGTTAATCCTTAGATCCTCTGATATACTACTGCAGTCTCTTATCTGCAAAAATTCTTCTTATCCCTGCATCATAGAGACACCCTTATTATTATTATTATTATTATATTTTTTTGTTTTTGTTTTATTTTTATTTTTTTATTTTACAAATTTAATCAGTTATACATATACATATGTTCCCATATCCCCTCCCTTTTGCGTCTCCCTCTCACCCTCCCTATCCCACCCCTCCAGGCAGTCACAAAGAACCGAGCTGATCTCCCTGTGCTATGCGGCTGCTTCCCACTAGCTATCTACCTTACGTTTGGTAGTGTATATATGTCCATGCCGCTCTTTCACTTTGTCACAGCTTACCCTTCCCCCTCCCCATATCCTCAAGTCCATGCTCTAGTAGGTCTGTGTCTTTATTCCTGTCTTACTCCTAGGTTCTTGATGACATTTTTTTTCTTACATTCCATATATATGTGTCAGCATACAGTATTTGTCTTTCTCTTTCTGACTTACTTCACTCTGTATGACAGACTCTAGGTCCATCCACCTCATTACAAATAGCTCAATTTCATTTCTTTTTATGGTTGAGTAATATTCCATTGTGTATATGTGCCACATCTTCTTTACCCATTCATCCGATGATGGACACTTAGGTTGTTTCCATCTCCGGGCTATTGTAAATAGGGCTGCTATGAACATTTTGGTACATGTCTCTTTTTGAATTATGGTTTTCTCAGGGTATATGCCCAGTAGTGGGATTGCTGGGTCATATGGTAGTTCTATTTGTAGTTTTTTAAGGAACCTCCATACCGTTCTCCATAGTGGCTGTACCAATTCACATTCCCACCAGCAGTGCAAGAGTGTTCCCTTTTTTCCACACCCTCTCCAGCATTTATTGTTTCTAGATTTTTTGATGATGGCCATTCTGACTGGTGTGAGATGATATCTCATTGTAGTTTTGATTTGCATTTCTCTAATGAGTAAAGATGTTGAGCATCCTTTCATGTGTTTGTTGGCTGTCTGTATATCTTCTGTGGAGAAATGTCTATTTAGGTCTTCTGCCCATTTTTGGATTGGGTTGTTTGTTTTTTTGCTATTGAGCTGCATGAGCTGCTTATAAATTTTGGAGATTAATCCTTTGTCAGTTGCTTCATTTGCAAATATTTTCTCCCATTCTGAGGGTTGTCTTTTGGTCTTCTTTATGGTTTCCTTTGCTGTGCAAAAGCTTTGAAGTTTCATTAGGTCCCATGTGTTTATTTTTGTCTTTATTTCCATTTCTCTAGGAGGTGGGTCAAAAAGGATCTTGCTGTGATTTATGTCATAGAGTGTTCTGCCTATGTTTTCCTCTAGGAGTTTGATAGTGTCTGGCCTTACATTTAGGTCTTTAATCCATTTTGAGCTTATTTTTGTGTATGGTGTTAGGGAGTGATCTAATCTCATACTTTTACATGTCCCTGTCCAGTTTTCCCAGCACCACTTATTGAAGAGACTGTCCTTTCTCCACTGTACATTCCTGCCTCCTTTATCAAAGATAAGGTGACCATATGTCCGTGGGTTTATCTCTGGGCTTTCTATCCTGTTCCATTGATCTATCTTTCTGTTTTTGTGCCAGTACCATACTGTCTTGATTACTGTAGCTTTGTAGTATAGTCTGAAGTCAGGGAGCCTGATTCCTCCAGCTCCATTTTTCGTTCTCAAGATTGCTTTGGCTATTCGGGGTCTTTTGTGTTTCCATACAAATTGTGAAATTTTTTGTTCTAGTTCTGTGAAAAATGCCATTGGTAGTTTGATAGGGATTGCATTGAATCTGTAGATTGCTTTGGGTAGTAGAGTCATTTTCACAATGTTGATTCTTCCAATCCAAGAACATGGTACATCTCTCCATCTATTTGTATCATCTTTAATTTCTTTCATCAGTGTCTTATAATTTTCTGCATACAGGTCTTTTGTCTCCTTAGGTAGGTTTATTCCTAGATATTTTATTCTTTTTGTTGCAATGGTAAATGGGAGTGTTTCCTTGATTTCACTTTCAGATTTTTCATCATTAGTATATAGGAATGCCAGAGATTTCTGTGCATTAATTTTGTATCCTGCTACTTTACCAAATTCATTGATTAGCTCTAGTAGTTTTCTGGTAGCATCTTTAGGATTCTCTATGTATAGTATCATGTCATCTGCAAACAGTGACAGCTTTACTTCTTCTTTTCCAATTTGGATTCCTTTTATTTCCTTTTCTTCTCTGATTGCTGTGGCTAAAACTTCCAAAACTATGTTGAATAAGAGTGGTGAGAGTGGGCAACCTTGTCTTGTTCCTGATCTTAGTGGAAATGGTTTCAATTTTTCACCATTGAGGACGATGCTGGCTGTGGGTTTGTCATATATGGCCTTTATTATGTTGAGGAAAGTTCCCTCTATGCCTACTTTCTGGAGGGTTTTTATCATAAATGGGTGTTGAATTTTGTCAAAAGCTTTCTCTGCATCTATTGAGATGATCATATGGTTTTTCTCCTTCAGTTTGTTAATATGGTGTATTACGTTGATTGATTTGCGTATATTGAAGAATCCTTGCATTCCTGGAATAAACCCCACTTGATCATGGTGTATGATCCTTTTAATGTGCTGTTGGATTCTGTTTGCTAGTATTTTGTTGAGGATTTTTGCATCTATGTTCATCAGTGATATTGGCCTGTAGTTTTCTTTCTTTGTGACATCCTTGTCTGGTTTTGGTATCAAGGTGATGGTGGCCTCGTAGAATGAGTTTGGGAGTGTTCCTCCCTCTGCTATATTTTGGAAGAGTTTGAGAAGGATGGGTGTTAGCTCTTCTCTAAATGCTTGATAGAATTCGCCTGTGAAGCCATCTGGTCCTGGGCTTTTGTTTGTCGGAAGATTTTTGATCACAGTTTCAATTTCAGTGCTTGTGATTGGTCTGTTCATATTTTCTATTTCTTCCTGATTCAGTCTTGGCAGGTTGTGCATTTATAAGAATTTGTCCATTTCTTCCAGGTTGTCCATTTTATTGGCATAGAGTTGCTTATAGTAATCTCTCATGATCTTTTGTATTTCTGCAGTGTCAGTTGTTACTTCTCCTTTTTCATTTCTAATTCTATTGATTTGAGTCTTCTCCCTTTTTTTCTTGATGAGTCTGGCTAATGGTTTATCAATTTTGTTTATCTTCTCAAAGAACCAGCTTTTAGTTTTATTGATCTTAGCTATCGTTTCCTTCATTTCTTTTTCATTTATTTCTGATCTGATTTTTATGATTTCTTTCCTTCTGCTAACTTTGGGATGTTTTTGTTCTTCTTTCTCTAATTGCTTTAGGTGCAAGGTTAGGTTGTTTATTCGAGATGTTTCCTGTTTCTTAAGGTGGGATTGTATTGCCATAAACTTCCCTCTTAGAACTGCTTTTGTTGCATCCCATAGGTTTTGGGTCGTCGTGTCTCCATTGTCATTTGTTTCTAGGTATTTTTTAATTTCCGCTTTGATTTCTTCAGTGATCACTTCGTTATTAAGTAGTGTGTTGTTTAACCTCCATGTGTTTGTATGTTTTACAGCTCTTTTCCTGTAATTGATATCTAGTCTCATAGCATTGTGGTCAGAAAAGATACTTGATACAATTTCAATTTTCTTAAATTTACCAAGGCTTGATTTGTGACCCAAGATATGATCTATCCTGGAGAATGTTCCATGAGCACTTGAGAAAAATGTGTATTCTGTTGTTTTTGGATGGAATGTCCTATAAATATCAATTAAGTCCATCTTGTTTTATGTATCATTTAAAGCTTGTGTTTCCTTATTTATTTTCATTTTGGATGACCTGTCCATTGGTGAAAGTGGGGTGTTAAAGTCCCCTACTATGATTGTGTTACTGTCGATTTCTCCTTTTATGGCTGTTAATATTTCCCTTATGTATTGAGGTGCTCCTATGTTGGGTGCATAAATATTTACAATTGTTATATCTTCTTCTTGGATTGATCCCTTGATCATTATGTAGTGTCCTTCTTTGTCTCTTCTAGTAGTCTTTATTTTAAAGTCTATTTTGTCTGATATGAGAATTGCTACTCCAGCTTTCTTTTGGTTTCCATTTGCATGGAATATCTTTTTCCATCCCCTTACTTTCAGTCTGTATGTGTCTCTAGGTCTGAAGTGGGTCTCTTGTAGACAGCATATATATGGGTCTTGTTTTTGTATCCATTCAGCCAGTCTGTGTCTTTTGGTGGGAGCATTTAGTCCATTTACATTTAAGGTAATTATTGATATGTATGTTCCTAGTCCCATTTTCTTAATTGTTTTGGGTTCATTATTGTAGTTCTTCTCCTTCTGTTGTGTTTCTTGCCTAGAGAAGTTCCTTTAGCATTTGTTGTAAAGCTGGTTTGGTGGTGCTGAACTCTCTCAGCTTTTGCTTGTCTGTAAAGGTTTTAATTTCTCCATCAAATCTGAATGAGATCCTTGCTGGGTAGAGTAATCTTGGTTGCAGGTTTTTCTCCTTCATCACTTTAAGTATGTCCTGCCACTCCCTTCTGGCTTGTAGAGTTTCTGCTGAGAGATCAGCTGTTATCCTGATGGGGATTCCCTTGTGTGTTATTTGTTGTTTTTGCCTTGCTGCTTTTAATATGATTTCTTTGTGTTGAATTTTTGACAGTTTGATTAATATGTGTCTTGGTGTATTTCTCCTTGGATTTATTCTGTATGGGACTCTCTGTGCCTCCTGGACTTGATTAACTATTTCCTTTCCCATATTAGGGAAGTTTTCAACTATAATCTCTTCAAATATTTTCTCAGTCCCTTTCTTTTTCTCTTCTTCTTCTGGAACCCCTATAATTCGAATGTTGGTGCATTTCATGTTGTCCCAGAGGTCTCTGAGACTGTCCTCTGTTCTTTTCATTCTTTTTTCTTTATTTTGCTCTGCAGCAGTTATTTCCACTATTTTATCTTCCACCTCACTTATCCGTTCTTCTGCCTCAGTTATTCTGCTATTGATCCCATCTAGAGTATTTTTTATTTCATTTATTGTGTTTTTAATCGATGCTTGATTCATCTTTAGTTCTTCTAGGTCCTTGTTAACTGTTTCTTGCATTTTGTCTATTCTATTTCCAAGATTTTGGATCATCTTTACCATCATTATTCTGAATTCTTTTTCAGGTAGACTGCCTATTACCTCTTCATTTGTTAGGTCTGGTGGGTTTTTATCTTGCTCCTTCTCCTGCTGTGTGTTTTTCTGTCTTCTCATTTTGCTTATGTTACTGTGTTTGGGGTCTCCTTTTTGCAGGCTGCAGGTTCGTAGTTCCCGTTGTTTTTGGTGTCTGTCCCCAGTGGCTAAGGTTGGTTTAGTGGGTTGTGTAGGCTTCCTGGTGGAGGGGACTAGTGCCTGTGTTCTGGTGGATGAGGCTGGATCTTGTCTTTCTGGTGGGCAGGTCCACGTCTGGTGGTGTGTTTTGAGGTGTCTGCAGACTTTTTATGATTTTAGGCCACCTCTCTGCTAATGGGTGGCGTTGTGTTCCTGTCTTGCTAGTTGTTTGGCTTAGGGTGTCCAGCACTATAGCTTGCTGGTCGTTGAGTGAAGCTGGGTGCTGCTGTTGAGATGGAGATCTCTGGAAGATTTTCGCTGTTTGATATTGTGTGGAGCTGGGAGGTCTCTTGTGGACCAGTGTCCTGAAGTTGGCTCTCCCACCTCAGAGGCACAGCACTGACTCCTGGCTCCTCAATTTGGGATGATTTGTTGTCTATTCATGTATTCCACAGATGCAGGGTACATCAAGTTGATTGTGGAGCTTTAATCCGCTGCTTCTGAGGCTGCTGGGAGAGGCTTCCCTTTCTCTTCTTTGTTCTCACAGCTCCTGGGTCTCAGCTTTGGATTTGGCCCCACCTCTGCATGTAGGTCGCCGGAGGGCATCTGTTCTTCGCTCAGACAGGACAGGGTTAAAGGAGCAGCCTCTTTGGGGACTCTGGCTCACTCAGGCCAGGCGGTAGGGAGGGGGACGGAGTGCGGGGCGAGCCTGCAGCAGCAGAGGTCGTCGTGACGTTGCACGAGCCGGAGGCGTGCCGTGCGTTCTCCCAGGGAAGCCGCCCCTGGATCCCGGGACCCCGGCAGTGGCAGGCTGCACAGGCTCCCGGAAGGGCGGTGTGGACAGTGACCTGCGCTCGCACACAGGCTTCTTGGCGGCGGCAGCAGCAGCCCCAGAGTCCCACGCCCGTCTCTGGGCTCCGCGCTTTCAGCCGCGACTCGCGCCCGTCTCTGGAGCTCCTTTACGCGGCGCTCTTAATCCCCTCTCCTCGCGCACCAGGAAACCAAGAGGGAAGAAAAAGTCTCCTGCCTCTTCGGCAGCTCCAGAGTTTTCCCGGATTCCCTCCCGGCTAGCTGTGGCACATTAGCCCCCTTCAGGCTGAGTTCTCGCCGCCAGCCCCAGTCCTCTCCCTGCGCTCTGACCGAAGCCCGAGCCTCAGCTCCAGCGCCGCCCGCCCCGGCGGGGGAGCAGACAATCCTTTCGGGCTGGTGAGTGCCGCTCGGCACTGCTCCTCTGTGCGGGAATCTCTCCGCTTTGCCCTACCCAGGTATGTGGGGAGTTTCTTGCCTTTTGGGAGGTCTGGGGTCTTCTGCCAGCGTTCAGTAGGTGTTCTGTAGGAGTTGTTCCACGTGTAGCTGTATTTCTGGTGTATCCGTGGGGAGGAAGGTGATCTCCGCGTCTTACTCTTCCGCTATCTTACCCGGAAGTTTCCGATTTCCCCTGCAGTGCTCAGTTGGTTAAGGTCATTATCAGGGTTGGAACCCAGATCCATTTGGCTCCAAAAGCCATGCTCTTTCCTTCACAGCAGTGTGTTCCATTAGCCCGAGCCTGGGGCTGAGATACCTTTTTTCCTTTGTGCTTAGTCCAGTTTCACTCGCTTCTAGGGTGCTGCGTGCAGACGTCTCGTGCCCAGCGCCTCAAACCAGAGCTCGCAGTGTCGAGACACCCTTATTAAGAGATGGTATTGGTCTTATGGCTTGCATTTACCCATAGAATATGGTGGAAGTGACACACTGTGACTGCCAACCTTAAACTATAAGAGTCCTGTCAACTTCTGCTTTTGCTCCTTTGGGAGCCAGCTGCCATTTATAGGAGCTTGGGCTGGACCACAGAAGGGAAAGAGACCATGTAAACAGAGGAAGGCTTAGTCAGACCCCATCCTTGCCAGCTATTCCAGTTAGGGCACCGGGCATGTAAGTGAAGCTGTTTTAGATGTTCCCAGTCCAAGCCAATCTTTTAGCTAAACACAGACTCTTGAGTGACCCCAGCCAACTCCACAGAGAGCAGAAGAAGCTCCAGCTGAGCCCAGGCAACAAGCACAATCATAAGAAAATCTTAAACCTTGTTTTAAGACACTAACTTTTGGGTAGCTTATTATGAATCAATACATAACTGAAACACAGAAGACTGTCTGAATGTATATCACAGTTAAAAACATACTTACACACACAATGAAACAGACCCTTGGTACTACCATCTTGCTTAGCAATAAACATTATTAAGTAGTTACTTAATGCTCCTTGATCACATCCTCCTCCTTTCCTGCAAGAGATAGCCACAGTCCTGAATTTTCAGTTAATCCTTCCCTTGTTTTTGATTTTACCACCTATGTATGCACTCGAAAGTAAGATTTAGTTTTGATGTTTATATAAATGGAATTATACAGTATATATGCTTTGTCACTTTTTTTGCTTAATATTTTGTTTTTAAGATTTATCCAAATGGATGTATTAGCTGTAGTTCATTCATTTTCAGTGCTGTATTACATTCTGTTGGTAACATTTGGATTGTTCTAATATTTTGCTCCCATGCTATGAATATTTGTTTTAAATTATATTTCAATTTTTTAAATTTAGCTGTTGTTTTTATCAAGGTAAAAATATTGATAAATTTTATCAATTTTAAACATGCACATAGTTTAAAGGGTAAATAGATACACAAAGTTTTTTATAAAAAAGAGTGGTTTTTTCCTTTCCAGGTCCACCTTACCTTTTTTCTTAATCCTCAGAACCATCCACTTTCAAATTTTAACTGATTATTTTGTTCATTTTCTCCACAGGTCTAAATAACATGCATAGAGTGCTACTTGATTTTTGGAGAATTTAGTTCTTTTTCATGTGAACCCTCTCATCCCAACGCATGTCTTGTGTTCCCATTCCTCATCCTTCCACATCTTGTAATTTTTTCTAGATGAATATTATAATGACATAAGTACTTTCACAGTTGTTTATGTTGCCTTTCTTGTACTTTTTGTGTTCTGTATGGTTAAGATTATTTTTTCCTTTTTGTGTGCTTCATTTTTTATGTATTTGTCACTAATTGAAACCAAACCCACCCTGGCCCCCTTGGTGAATATCTGATCTCCATGTATTCAACCACATTCTTGTTCCAAAAATCCCATTATCTGGACAATATCTTTCCAGTTGTCTTCTGTCCTGCTCTAACTGGGACTGGTTGCTTGCCTAGCTGGGTCTACACCTGTTGTCTTGATAGCTTCCCTCCAGTTACCTAGCAGTTTCCCTTGACTTTTTGCCTGGGTCCCATGTCTTCTCTTTCTCCCATCAATCAATTCTTTGTGCTCTTGGCTCATATTTCTCAGCAATTATTGCAGAAAGGGTACACAAAGGGTAAATTATTTTTAGATTTTTGCATGTAAAATATCTTTGTTTTACTTTCACACTTAGTTAACATGACTTAAAAAAAGAGAATTTTAGGTTGAAGTCCTTTTCTTTCATAATTTTGAGGGAATTTCTCCATTGTCTTTAGCTTTTAGCTGAGAATCCCGATGGCATTCTGATTGTTATTACTTTGTAAGTAACTCGTTTCCCACCACCCCACCCGCACCCCAAGTATCTTCTCTTTGCCTTCAGTGTCTTGAATTTTGTGTCTTATTGTGGCTCTATTACCATGTATTACTCTGGGTGTTTGGTAGGCCCATTCAGTCTAGAAAATATGTTCTTCACTTCTGGGAAATTTTCTTGACTCTTTTCATTGATAATTTTCTGTTTATCAGAATAAACTGGAATTCCTTTCCATGGATATCAGCTTCCTAAACTCATCTTCTAATTTTATTATCTTTCTCTGCTGTTTTCCATCTTTGTCATTTTGCTTTACTTTCTGGAAGAGTTCTTCAACAATATCTTCCAAACTTAATATTCAAAATTTCAATTCTACAGTTATATTTTTAATACCCAGAAACATTTTATTGTTCCCCCCAAATTACTTTTTGTAGTTTCCTGTTCTTATTTCATGATTACTCTAACTTTAAAAAACCTCTTGGGACTTCCCTGGTAGCCCAGTGGGTAAGATTTTGTGCTCCCAATGCAGGGGACCCAGGTTTGATCTGTGGTTGGGGAACAGATCCCACATGCATGTCTCAACTAAAAGCCTGCATGCCACAACTAAGAAGCCCACATACTGCAACTAAAGATCCCACATGCCACAACAAAGATCCCATGTGCCGCAACTAAGACCCAGTGCAGCCGAAATAAATAAATAAATGTTAAAAAAAATTAAAAAATCTCTCTGAGGTTATCAATGATAGCATTATGTTTCAAGTGTTTTCCTCCCTGCATATCTTTCTGTTTCTTCCACATTGCTTTTTAAGGAAATCTGTTTGTTTTAGTCTGTCTTTCATAATAGATGATTTCCTTAAAAATCTAGTGATGCTTGGTTGTCTGCTGGATTAAAAAGGGAATTTAAAGCCCCACTGTGTGGGTGGGACTTGCTAACTTTGGTTTTCACTATAGGATAATATGAGTGGACTGTTGCACTGCCAGTGTCTTTAGATATGTCCTCTTGGGTTGAGGATATTCTTCAGAAAAATATCCTGTGGTCTCTTTCTTGGCAGTATAGGCCTGTATCCTAGTTTTCTTAATTCAGTGCTTCTCAACTTTTTTTAAGTCACAACATACATAATTTTCTATCATAAACTGGTGAAAAATCAATGAAGCTGTTGTACCTGGAGTGACTGCTCTGGGGGCTGTAGCTGCCCAGACCCCCTGTGGCCATTCCATGTGCCTATGAGCTTATTAAGAATTCTTTCTCTCTCTTTTTCAAAAAATGTATTTCCCCCCCTGCCCCGACTCCATCTAGAGCCAAGGCCCAAGCAGGCACATAACTGTCCTGGCTCATCCAGGAGGGTGTCATCCTTTTATGCAGGCATGTCTAATATGACCCCCCGACCCTGCTTTTCCCCCAGGCTTTCATTCCCCTCTTCCCCTCGACCCCCATGTGCCTTAGGCCCAAGGGATTGGCAGATATCTGGTAAACACCAGCTCCAGTGTTTTCTTAACCCTCTGTATATGCTTTTTCTAATCCTTCTAGTCTCTTGGGGATTCTCTTCCTTTCCTACCAGCTCGGATGCACCTTTTAAAAATCCACCCTTTTAATGATATGCTGTATGGAGATATTTTGCTGAGTATCTTGCTGGCCATGTGGCTGGAAAAAGAATTACTGACCACTGGTTGACATTGAGGTTTGGAGATGACAGGCACCTCTCTCAGGGTCACACAGTGGGATCCTGCAGGAAAAGGGCTGCTTATTTTGATGCGACCAACTTTTGTTCAGTTTCTCTAAGTGTGCTATACTCAACAGATTCTGTGGGACACAAAGGTAGATACAATCAGTCAGTCTCTTTTTTCAAGGAAGCTTGCACTCTAACAAGTGAGAAAACTGGGGTGCAAGAAGAGATGTGTAGAACGATGTGCTGAGTGGAAAAGGTTGGCTCTAAATTGCTCCAGCAAGTTGAGGTGTGGATGGCTGCCTCTCAGGAGGTGGCTTTGCCTGTGTCTGGGCAGTTCTCAGTGTGAGGGAGGCTTTCCTTTATCTGAGCTGTAATCTGCTTCCCCTGATCCCAGCTCTGCCCTCAGGGCCATGTTGAATAAACCTAGTCTTGCAGATTTTGAAGATATTTATAGTTAGCCTGTGGTGGTTTGTTTTTGGCTGTCTCTCAGTCTCTTCTCTGGGAGAATTCCCCAGGTTGTGGGACTTAGTGGGAGACTGGGGGTTAGGGGAAGTTTCTTTCTTTCCCAACATGGTATCTGAAATGTGCCAAGTCCTCTCCAGGACCTTGGCAGCTCTAGATCAGTCTGTGACCAAGGCTGGGTTAGTTAGAGGATCCCCCTCTGGACTGTGAACCTGGAGGGAATGCTGCGATATGCAGCAATGAGTCATTGCTGAGCAATGACTGAGCAATTGTAGTGGAGATAAGAGTTCAGAGAAGGCAGCAGTGGAACCAGCAGTGCCAACATTGCTGTCCCAACTAGACTGTCCCCTGGGGCTGCATTTGAGACAGGAAAGGGGTAGGGCACAACCTTTAAAAGAATGACATAGCCGTTGAGGACACAACATAAACTGGTTAGAACTAACTAGGTCCAACATGGCGGACGAATTGACTTCCACTAGACCTTGAGCCTCAGTGTACGCTCAAGCTAAGTGACATCCGCAAGCTCAATGACACACTTACTGGTGCTATGACAGTTCTGAGGACGATCATAAAAGGCCAAAAAGTGGGTGTGGGGCCCGATTCCTGGACATCACTGCCCCTTCCCCAAAATAGTTGGAATAATCCTCTCACTCATTAACCTATGAAATTACCCAACCCTATAAAAACTGACAATCCCATCCCCTGGGGCATCTTGCATTCCGAGATGGCCCACACTGTCTATGGAGTGTGCATTTCCCTGAATAAGCCTTTCACTTTACTATGGCTTGCTCTTGAATTCTTTCCTGCGTAAAGCCAAGAACAGACACTTGGTGGCAGTCCCAGGGACTCACCTGAGACCTGGAATGTGACCATCCTCTCCGGCCCCACTTTCTTTCCTGCAGCACATTGGCTGCCTCACTTGCTGCCCAGTCTTTCTGTTTCAGTCTCTTTTCCAAGCTTAGTTCCCAAGCCTTCCAGTCATTTCTGTTGTTTACCAACAGGTTCTCTCTTGCCTAAGTTAGCCAGAGTTGATTTTTATTATTGACAAGAACTAAGGCTGGTACAAAAACTGTCTTACTCCCCACCTCCTCCTTACCACCCCCAAGTCTTCTGTTTTCTAAACCCAACAGTCACTTTCTAGATCCTTCACTGTTTAAATGGTGTCCCTGTAAGCAGGGTTAGAGCTGAGCACTGCTCCAAATGGTGTCTTATCAGGAACTGGTACATGGGGGACTCTCAGTGACCTTGACCTTTGTACCATAGTGACATGGTCTACTCTACATCCTGAAATGTCACCAATAGGATTGCTCTTCCTTCTTCTTAGGGGAAGCATGAGAAAGGGTGGGCAGGGGGGTATGAAAGTGCTCTTCCTTCTGCATAATGGTATGGTTTGAATTTTCACAGCTGAAATGCAAGACTTCATATTAAATTTTCTCTTGTTCATTTCAGTCCATCGTTCCATCTGTGAAATAACTTGGAATATTGAATTGTCTTTCATCTTTACATCTCCCAAGTTCTGCACTGTGGCTGCCATGCAGTGGCAGGAATGAATGACTTGTTAGACATTAACTATTTGAGGAGAACATCTAGATTGTTTATGCCCACTCTGTCTTCCTTCCACAAGGTTCCTGAGAGAAATGTCCCTGCAAGGAACACTTGCAAATGACAATAAATGCACTTCATCACTGTCTGGGCCTGTGCCCAACACCAGCTACACTTTCTCCCTGAAGTGTGGCATTCTGATAAAGGAATATTGGATCATGAGTCTTAGGCAACAAATCATCCTATAATTTTGCAGGCAGTCAAATGAAACTAAAAGGTCTGTAGATTCGGGGATTTCCTTGTTTATGGGTCAGCCCAAACTGGGGAAGCCCTCCTAGGCAAACCCTCTTTTAATTCCTTGGTTGTAATGAATGGGAATTTTGAGAAACCAAGTATCTGAGGTTGGTCAAGGGGTTTCACTTACCTTTATTCCCTGTTAGTTTTAATGCCTGGTGTTGCTGCCCTGTCCTTCCACCATTCCCTGGGGCTTGCCAGCAATCAGAATGCGCTCTCAGGTTTAAAAAGAGCTCACTCCATAGTGAAGGAGAGGACAAAGTCTTGTCCAGGGCCTGCCCTGAAGCCAGTGTTGTCCCTTGACTGACTATTACTGGGGGAAGGGGTGAGAATGTTTTGAATTCTTTTATTATGGCCCTCAGGGCAGACGTTAGGGGTTGAAGATGACATCCAAACACAACCTTCTTTTATTTTTATTTGAAACACTGATAGACAAGTTTTCCATGATTTCTTTTTAGAAACATAGCCAGCATGACTTCTAAACAAAAGGGACACTGAGTGGTAGGTTTGCAGATGCTTCGTGTTCTCTGTCTCACTGCACATGTGCAACCGGTTTCTTGGAAGGGTCACAGTGGCCTTGGTGGACCTTATGGAAGAACAATAGACAATGACAACCATTGATCTAAATTTACTTCCCTGGAGAAGGAGAAGACTTTTGCATGGAAGTGTCAGGGGGAATCAGGCTCTGTGTTGGGGATTTTCCAGAGGGTCTTTCAAAATACAACTTGTTTCACTTAAGGAAATATGTCTCCGTTTGGCATGTGTTCTATTTTCTGCAATTTATCAATCATTATTGCTGGTGAATCTGATGACACTCTGGACATTTATTCTAAAATAATAAGGTGCAAAATATTTGATCCTAAAGAGAAACTCAGGTAGAGTAGTAGGAGCTTTCTGGCTCTCTTCTATTATGTGTTTATGGACCTAGGCTGTTTGTTGGCACTGGAGATATCATCCGGGTACCTGGCCACAGGCAAACGCTCATGATTTGGGCTAATTGTCATGACAAAGGCTAATTGTGGAACCCACATTCTTGGCAACAGTGATTGGTTTCATCTGTGAGTACTGAAATATGGTAAGAGCCTGGGATTTGTCTATGGACACTGGGAGAGAGAAACCTTCTCTCTCCTTGAGGTTGCTCGGCTGGGGGAAGGGAGGTGTGACAGAGCCTCTGGTGGTCACCTTCCTTGTCATGTGGAGAGGGCCTTTGTAGAATGAAGGCTAGAGGCTGTCTATTTTTTTTTAACATCTTTATTGGAGTATAATTGCTTTACATTGTTGTGTTAGTTTCTGCTGTATAACAAAGTGAATCAGCTATACATATATATATATCCCCATATCCTCTATCTCTTGTGTCTCCCTCTCACCCTCCCTATAGCACTCCTCTAGGTGGTCGCAAAGCACACAGCTGATCTCTCTGTGCTATGCAGCTGCTTCCCACTAGCTATCTCTTTTACATTTGGTAGTGTATATATGTCTATGCCACTCTCTCACTTCGTCCAAGCTTACCCTTCCCCCTCCCTGTGTCCTCAAGTCCATTCTCTACGTCTGCATCTTTATTCCTATCCTGACCCTAAGTTCTTCAGAACCATTTTTTTTTCTTTTTTAGATTCCATATATATATGTGTGTTATCATACGGTTTTTGTTTTTCTCTTTCTGACTTACTTCACTTTGTATGACAGACTCTAGGTCCATCCACCTCACTACAAATAATTCAATTTTGTTTCGTTTTATGGTTGAGTAATATTCCATTGTGTATATGTGCCACATCTTCTTTATCCATTCATCTGTCGACGGACATTTAGGTTGCTTCCATGTCTTGGCTGTTCTAAATAGAGCTCAATGAACATTGTGGTACATGACTCTTTTGAATTATGGTTTTCTCAGGGTATATGCCCAGTAATGAGATTGCTGGGTCGTATGGTAGTTCTATTTTTAGTTTTTTAAGTAATCTCCATACTGTTCTCCATAGTGGCTGTATCAATTTACATTCCCACCAACAGTGCAAGAGGGTTCCCTTTTCTCCACACCCTCTCCAGCATTTATGGTTTGTAGATTTTTTGATGATGGCCATTCTGACTGCTGTGAGGTGATACCTCATTGGAGATTTGATTTGCATTTCTATAATGATTAGTGATATTGAGCATTCTTTCATGTGTTTGTTGGCAATCTGTATATCTTCTCTGGAGAAATGTCTATTTAGGTCTTCTGTCCATTTTTGGATTGGGTTGTTTGTTTTTTTGATATTGAGCTGCATGAACTGCTTGTATATTTTGGAGATTAATCCTTTGTCAGTTGCTTTATTTGAAAATATTTTCTCCGATTCTGAGGGTTGTGTTTTTTTCTTGCTTATGGTTTCCTTTGCTGTGCAAAAACTTTTAAGTTTCATTAGGTCCCATTTTTTAATTTTTGTTTTTATTTCCATTTCTCTAGGATGTGGTTCAAAAAGGATCTTGCTGTGATTTATGTCAAAGAGTGTTCTGCCTATATTTTTCTCTAAGGGTTTTACAGTGTCTGGCCTTACATTTAGGTCTTTAATCCATTTTGAGTTTGTTTTTGTGTATCGTGTTAGGAGTGTTCTAATTTCATTCTTTTCCATTTAGCTGTCCAGTTTTCCCAGCACTGCTTATTGAAGAGGCTGTCTTTTCTCCATTGTATACTCTTGCCTCCTTTATCAAAGATAGGTGATCATATGTGCGTGGGTTTATCTCTGTGCTTTCTATCCTGTTCCACTGATCTATGTTTCTATTTTTGTGCCAGTACCATACTGTCTTGATTAGTGTAGCTTTGTAGTATAGTCTGAAGTCAGGGAGCCTGATTCATCCAGCTCCGTTTTTCTTCTCAAGATTGCTTGGCTATTCAGGGTGTTTTGTGTTTCCATACAGATTGTGAAATTTTGTGTTGTAATTCTGTGAAAAATGCCAGTGGTAGTTTGATAGGGATTGCACTGAATCTGTAGATTGCTTTGGGTAGTATAGTCATTTTCACAATGTTGATTCTTCCAGTTCAAGAACATGGTATATATCTCCATCTGTTGGTATCATCTTTAATTTCTCTCATCAGTGTCTTATAGTTTTCTGCATACAGGTTTTTTGTCTCCTTAGGTAGGTTTATTCCTAGGTACTTTATTCTTTTTGTTGCAATGGTAAATGTGAGTGTTTCCTTAATTTCTCTTTCAGATTTTTCATCATTAGTGTATAAGAGTGCAAGAGATTTCTGTGCATTACTTTTGTATCCTGCTACATTACCACATTCATTGTTTAGCTCTAGTAGTTTTCTGGTAACATCTTTAGGATTCTCTATGTATAGTTTTATGTCATCTGCAAACAGTGACAGTTTTACTTCTTCTTTTCTGATTTGGATTCCTTTTATTTCTTTTTCTTCTCTGATTGCTGTGGCTAAAACTTCCAAACTATGTTGAATAATAGCAATGAGAATGGACATCCTTGTCTTGTTTCTGATATTAGAGAGAATGGTTTCAGTTTTTCACCATTGACAATGATGTTGGCTGTGGGTTTGTCATATATGGTCTTTATTATGTTGAGGTAAGTTCCCTCTATGCCTACTTTCTGCAGGGTTTTTATCACAAATGGGTGTTGAATTTTGTCAGAAGATTTTTCTACATCTATCGAGATTATCATATGGTTTGTATCCTTCAGTTTGTTAATATGGTATATCATATTGATTGATTTGCATATATTGAAGAATCCTTGCATTCCTGGGATAAAACCCACTTCCTCATGATGTATTATCCATTTAATCTGCTGTTAGATTCTGTTTGTTAGTATTTTGTTGAGGATTTTTGCATCTATGTTCATCAGAGATATTGGCCTGTAGTTTTCTTTTTCTGTGACATCTTTGTAGGGTTTTGGTATCAGTGTGATGGTGGCCTTGTAGAATGAGTTTAAGAGTGTTCCTCCCTTTGCTATATTTTAGAAGAGTTTGAGAGGAATAGGTGTTAGCTCTTCTCTAAATATTTGATAGAATTCTTCTGTTAAGCCATCTGGTCCTGGGCTTTTGTTTGTTGGAAGTTGTTTAATCACAGTCTCAGTTTCAGTGTTTGTGATTGGTTTGTTTATATTTTCTATTTCTTCCAGGTTCAGTCTCAGAAGGTTGTGCTTTTCTAAGAATTTGTCCATTTCTTCCAGGTTGTCCATTTTATTGGCATAGAGTTGCTTGTAGTAATCCCTCATGATCCTTTTGTATTTCTGCAGTGTCAGTTGCTACTTCTCCTTTTTCATTTCTAATTCTATTGATTTGAGTCTTCTCCTTTTTATTCTTGATGAGTCTGGCTAATGGTTTGTCAATTTTGTTTACCTTCTGAAAGAACCAGCTTTTAGTTTTATTGACATTTGCTATTGCTTCCTTCATTTGTTTTTCATTTATTTCTGATCTGATCTTTATAATTGCTTTCCTTCTGCTAACTTTGGGGGGTTTTTGTTCTTTTTTCTCTAATTGCTTTAGGTTTAAAGCTAGGTTGTTTATTTGAGATGTTTCTTATTTCTTGAGGTAGGATTGTATTGCTATAAACTTCCCTCTTAGAACTGCTTTGGTGCATCCCATAGGTTTTGGGTCATCGCGTTTTCGTTGTCATTTGTTTCTACGTATTTTTTGATTTCCTCTTTCATTTCTTCAGTGATCTATTGGTTATTAAGTAGTGTATTGTTTAGGCTCCATGTGTTTGTATTTTGTACAGTTCTTTTCCTGTAATTGGTATCTAGTCTCATAATGTTGTGTTCAGAAAAGATACTTGATATGATTTCAATTTTCTTAAATTTACCAAGACTTGATTTGTGACCCAAGGTATGATGTATACTATAGAATGTTCCATGAGAACTTGAGAAGAAAGTGTATTCTGTTGTTTTGGATGGAATGCCCTATAAATATCAATTAAGTCCCTTATGTTTAATGTGTCATTTAAAGCTTGTGTTTCCTTATTTATTTTCAATTTGGGTGATCTGTCCATTGGTGAATGTGGGGTGTTAACATCCCCTACTATGATTGTGTTACTGTTGATTTCCCCTTTTATGGCTGTTAGCATTTGCCTTATGTATTGAGGTGCTCCTATGTTGGATGCATAAATACTTACAAGTGTTTTATCTTCTTCTTGGATTGATATCTTGATCATTATGTAATTTCCTTTTTGTCTCTTGTAACATTCTCTATTTTAAAGTCTATTTTTTCTGATATGAGAATTGCTACTCCAGCTTTCTTTTGTTTTCCATTTGCATGGAATATCTTTTTCCATCCTCTCACTTTCAGTCTGTATGTGTCCCTAGGTCTGAAGTGGGTCTCTTGTAGATAGCATATATACAGGTCTTGATTTTGTATCCCTTCAGCCAGTCTATGTCTTTTGGTTGGAGCATTTAATCCATTTACATTTAAGGTAGTTATCGATATGTATGTTCGTATTACCATTTTCTTAATTGATTTGTGTTTGTTATTGTAGGTCTTTTCCTTCTCTTGTGTTTTCTGCCTAGAAAAGTTCCTTTAGCATTTGTTGTAAAGCTGGTTTGGTGGCACTGAATTCTCTTAGCTTTTGCTTGTCTGTAAAGATTTACATTTCTCCATCGAATCTGAATGAGATCCCTGCTGGGTAGAGTAATCTTGGTTGTAGGTTTCAGAGTTTCTGCTGAAAGATCAGCTGTTAACCTTATGGGGATTCCCTTGTATGTTATTTATTGTTTTTCCCTTTCTGCTTTTAATATTTTCTCTTTGTATTTAATTTTTGATAGTTTGGTTAATATGTGTCTTGGCATGTTTCTCCTTGGATTTATCCTGTATGGGACTCTCTGAGCTTCCCGTACTTGATTGACTATTTCCTTTCCCATATTAGGGAAGTTTTCAACTATAATTTCTTCAAATATTTTCTCAGTCCCTTTCTTTTTCTCTTCTTTTTCTGGGACCCCCATAATTCAAATGTTGGTATGTTGAATGTTGTCCCAGGGATCTCTGAGACTCTCCTCAAGTCTTTTCATTCCTTTTTCTTTATTATGCTCTGCAGTAGTTATTTCCACTATTTTATCTTCCAGGTCACTTATCCGTTCTTCTCCCTCAATTATCCTGCTATTGATTCCTTCTAGAGAATATTAATTTCAATTATTGTGTTGTTCATCATTGTTTGTTTGCTCTTTAGTTCTTCTAGGTCCTTGTTAAATGTTTCCTGTATTTTCTCCATTCTGTTTCCAAGATTTTGGATCGTCTTTACTCTCATTACTCTGAATTGTTTTTCAGGTAGACTGCCTGTTTCCTCTCATTTGTTCGGTCTTGTGGGTTTTTACCTTGCTCTTTCATCTGCTGTGTATTTCTCTGTCTTCTCATTTTGCTTGATTTACTGTGTTTGGCGTCTCTTTTTCACAGGCTGCATGCTCGTAGTTACTGGTTTTTTGTGTGTCTGCCCCCAGTTGGTAAGGTTGGTTCAGTGGGTTGTGTAGGCTTCCGGTTGGAGGGGACTGATGCCTATATTCTGGTGGATGAGGCTGGATCTTGTCTTTCTGCTGGTCAGGACTGCGTCTGGTGGTGTGTTTTGTGGTGTCTGTGAACTTATTATGATTTTAATTAGCCTCTCTGCTAATGTGTCCTGTCTTGCTAGTTGTTTGGTATGGAGTGTGCAGCACTGGATCTTGGTGCTCGTTGGGTGGAGCTGCATCTTAGCGTTGAGAGGGAGATCTATGGGAGAGCTCTCGCTGATTAATATCATGTTGGTCTGGGAGGTCTCTGGTGGTCCAATGTCCTGAACTCCGCTCTCCCACCTCAGAGGCTCAGGCCTGACACCGGCTCGAGCACCAAGAACCTGTGAGCCACATGGCTTGTGGCAGGCAAATTAATGGTCCCCCAAAGACACGGACATCCAAATCCCTGGAACTGCCTGGCTGATGTGCAGTGATGGGGACCTGGAGCTGCTGGAGGCTCAGGGCAGTAGCCTGCAGTGCACAGGGCGGCCTGGTGTCCTCGGGGTCAGAGCCGGGCAGTCTGTGCCACCTGCTCTGCCTAGCACGCCAGGGACTCTGCCTCCTAGAGGTTGTCTTAATGAGACAGATCAAGAGACAGCAAATGTGAGGGAAGGGACAAAATGGAGGGAAGTAGTAAGATGGAGACAGATAGGCAAGTCCTGGCTGTTTATTATTGTTAATTTCAAAACATATATATATTTATATATTATATATATTACTATGAAAGTAATATTTGTTTAGTATAACAAACATGAAAATCCAGAAAATCCAAAAGAGAAAAATAACAAAATAATAAAACAATGTAATCCCTGTATCATAGAAAAATACTGTTAATGTTTTTTTATGTGGGCTTGTCATTTTTTCTATACATATTTATGTATCCACATATGTATCTTAAAATCCATCTATGTGTTTTTTTTTTTTTTTTTTTTTTTTTTTTTGTGGTACGTGGGCCTCTCACTGTTGTGGCCTATCCCGTTGTGGAGCACAGGCTCCGGACGCGCAGGTTCAGAGGCCATGGCTCTCGGGCCCAGCCGCTCCGCGGCATGTGGGATCTTCCCACACCAAGGCGCAAACCCGTGTCCCCTGTGTTGGCAGGCAGACTCTCAACCACTGCGCCACCAGGGAAGCCCCCATATATGTATTTTAAAGTCCACTGTCAACAGTAGGAGAGAAATCACCATCTCCCAAGTTTCCTGTCACTTCCATGGCCTCAGCTAGTTCTTTCTCTGTACTCAGACAGAAGTACTGAGAAGCCACACCACTTTTTTCTTTGTAATTAATTTTTATTGGAGAATAGTTGATTTACAATGTTGTGTTAGTTTCTGCTGCACAGCAAAGTGAATCAGTTATACACATACATACATATGAAACCGTGCACCTCAGATTGGGACTTGAACCCATGCGCCCGGGACTAAACCTGGCCAAAACCCAGATTGGGACTTGAATCCACGCAGCTGGGACTCGAATCCAGCCCAAACCCACGGTCTTCCAACTAAGATCACATACCTGAGTGGGAAAATCAGGAAGCAGACAGGTTGGAGGCAGGCAATAGACAGGGCCCTGGTTTCAGGACTTAACGAAGCTCAGGTTCTTGATGTCTCATCACAGAAAGAATTCAGTGAGACACAAAGTAACAGGTAAGAAGTGTACTTATTTAGAAAGAAACACACTCCACAGACAGAGTGTGGGCCATCTCAGAAGGTGAGAAAGGCACCAGGGTATGGGGTTGTCAGTTTTTATAGGGGCGGGTAATTGCATAGGCTAGTGAGTGGGAGGAGTATTCCAGCTATTTTAGGAAGGGGAGGGGATTTCCAGGAATTGGGCCACTGCCCACTTTTTGATCCTTATGGTTGGTCTTGGAACTGTCATGGCACATATGAGTGTGTCATTTAGCTTGCTGATGTGAGTGTATACTGAGGCTCAAGGTCTCTTTGAAGTGACTTGTCTGCCATCTTGGGACCCATTTGGTTCTATTCAGTTTATGTCATGTCCTTGGGCTACGTCATTCTTTCAAAGGTTGTGCCCAGCTTCCTTCCCTCCTGTTTCATAACCACTCTTTTTTATTTTATTTATTTTATTTATTTATTTTTGGCTGTGTTGGGTCTTTGTTGCTGCATGCAGGCTTTCTCTAGCTGCGGTGAGAGGGGGCTACTCTTCATTGCAGTGCGCGGGTTTCTCATTGCGGTGGTTTCTCTCATTGTGGAGCACAGGCTGTAGGTGCGCTGGCTTCAGTAGTTGCAGCACGTGGGCTCAATAGCTGTGGCTCATGGGCTTTAGAGCACAGGCTCTGTAGTTGTGGTGCATGGGCTTAGTTGCTCTGCAGCATGTGAGATCTTCCCGGACCAGGGATCAAATCTGTGTGCCCTGCATTGGCAGGCAGATTCTCAACCACTGCACCACCAGGGAAGCCCTCCACTCTTTTTTAGATTCTTTTACCATATAGGTCATTACAGAGTATGTTGGCACACCACTTCTACTTGTTAATATGTCTCTTTTCTAACTTAAAATTGTCAGAGAGATAAGGCAATACTTAGCAGCACATGATTGTTTATGGAGGCTCCTCCCGTATCCCCACCAGCCAGCTTGCTGCATCTAGCTCTATGATGTCTATTAGGGGAGGAAATACCAGGTCCTTCCCTTGATCTGGCCGTGTGCCTGCGTGTTTGCCTGCATGCGTGCGTGCGTGCGTGTGTGTATGAGTGCACCTCTGACACTCCATTTACCCTGCCTGAATTGCCAGGCCTGCTCAGGAGAATAGATTTCAATCTGTGTGCATACTTCTGTCCTCTGTGGTGCCACTTCCTGTTCCCCCTGCTTAGGAGTTATGGCTGCAGCCCTTGGGGTGGAACAGATCTGAATTTAAATACTGTTTTTGCCACTAAACTATGTGACTTGACCTTTGGAACTGATAGTGCTCATCTGAGGAATGAATTGATCTAGAAGAGTCAGAGTTGGGCTTCTGTGAAGGAGGTGATAATGCTGTTCCCTCAGGAATCCCAGGGAGGTCCCCCACCCAACCCCACACAAACACCATATAAAATCCCACATTCTCTGTGCCCCGGAGCCTGAAATAAATTTTGTGGAGGACAAACATTTTTTCTTCTATAACCAGAGATAAGAGACTCTAGCCCTCTGGAGCTACAGGATACACTAGCCTGAGGGTCGGTGACTGATAGCAAAACTCATGAAAGTGTGTTGAGAGAGAGAGAGAGAGACAGAGAGAGAGAGAGAAAGATCTTGAGGAGCAGGAGTGGGAAAATCAGGAAGCAGACAGATTGGAGGCAGGCAATAGACAGGGTCCTGGCTTTGCAAGTGCTGATGGGTGTTTCATCCTCTGCTGTTTCTCGGACTTGTTTACTGAGCCAGATGCCTTGAGGCATGGGCTTGCCCTGCCTACATTTGTTGTCCTGAGCAGTTTCACTGGCCACTCTTTGTACACATTAAAATGGGTGGTGTTAAGTTCTGTGAAGCAATTAGATTTTAAGGAGATGGCCCTGATTGGGATATGCATAAAAAGATGTTCAATGGATCTGGGCCCACAGGGCACCTATCATTTACTCAAAAGTCCTCCAGAAGAGTGTGGAATTCTCTGGGCCTGAGGCTCCACCCTGGTGACACACTGGGGGCTGGGAGGTCAGGCTGAGCTGCTGGGAGTCACAAAAGGCCTATAGTCGATGAAATGGATGGATACCGTTTCCCAGCACCTGCCACCTGCCTGCTCAGTGAGGGTTAAGGGCCGGCACCTCTCTTTCTTGAAACCTGCAGGATGACACCAGGCATCAGGTTTGATGAGTATTGAGAGTGGGCTGGGTGTGAGGAGATAAATGAATTGAGGAGGATGAGTAACTGGGTAAGAGAGGCAACCTTCCTTTTCTGAAGATTTGGGTTGAGGAAAAAAGCAGGGCTGGTGAAATCAGGAAAAGAACCATCAACCAGGCTGACTTCTTTCTTTATTCTGAGCAGAGAACTTTGCTGCCAAAGAGGTAGGATAGGATTCAAGGATGGCCAGTGTTCATTCATTTATCCAACAAATAATTACCCATCAGGCACATATTGATGTGTTGAGGATACAGAGAAGATACAGTCTCTGCTCTCAAGCAACTTGTAGCGCATTTCTACCTCTGTGCCTTTGCTCACACCATTTTCTCTGCCCGGCCTTCTCTCCCTCCTCTCTCCATCTTTTCCAGGGTTTCTCAACTTCATCACTGTTGACATTTGGGGCTGGGTAATTCTTTGTTGCAGGGGCTGTGTTGTGCACTGTAAAACTTTTTAGCAGCATCCTTGGCTTTTTCCCACTAGATGCCAGCCCCTGCCGTTGGTTGTGATATCCAGATTGTCTCTAGACATTGCCAAATATCCCTTGGGGGACAATGGAACCATGGATCCATTTGGGGTTTATTCATCTTTTGTGACCTCCCTCAAGTCCCACCTTCTCCCTGAACCTTGCTCTGGCTCTTGCTGCTTCTGAGGACTTCTCCCTTCTTTGGTCTCCTGTACCAGTGATTGGTGCTGCTGCGCAATTTAACACGTCATCTTCTACTCCTCTCTGGCCCTGGAGATGTAGAGGTCATTCAGGCACTGAGACAAACCTATTACATCTCCGAGAACGAGCTGCTTCAATTCTGCCAGGGAACCCCCAGTTTCCTCAATTGTCAAATCAAACTCGGTGAAAGACCAGAAGATGGGCTAACAGATGTGAAAGAACCTGGATTATAAATTTGCTATAAAGCATTGATTAAGCAATTATTGGAAATTTATAACATGAAGAACATTAAACTCTCAATAATTAGAGATGAATAAGAACCAAAAGTCATTCTCTGAGCCCTTGGGTAGCTGGTACCAGGATTCAAGTCATCCATTCCCTCATACATGCAATGTTTACTGAGATGTACTATGTGCCTGGCATTGGGTCAGGCACTGGGTGTGCAGAAATAAAGTTTCTGCCGACACCCAGCTCCGTTTGCTGGGGATGAGGAATGGAATATTGACTGCCATAGCATGAAATAAAGGATGTCATAGTCATCAACAGTTGCAGCCACAGCTTGTGGTGAGCTGGTGAGCCCTGAGGGAACTCAGGAAGGAAAAGAATACCTGCCATCTAGCAGCCATCAGACTGCAGCCACTACCCACAGCGAGCCCTGAGGAAACTCAGGACAGGAGAACACAGGATACTGGCCCCAGATAGCTGAGGTGCATATCAAAGGAATGATTTCAGTGAGCCCAGACTTTTGCCTCTTCCCATACATAGAAAAGCACTAAATTCCTTAACTTGAGCTATCTGGTTTTCTTTAATTAACAATAATCTTTTGCCATTCAGACTACCTGCCCTTTGTTGCAAAACTCCTATGTATCCTGGCTCCCCCCTCACCTCCTGGAGCAGTTCTCTCAGGGTTACTTGAGATGCAGCCTCCCAGGCTTGAAGACCTAAAAATTCCCGTCAAATAAAACATAACTCTCAACTTTTAGGTTGTGAATAATTTTTCAGTGACAGAGACCAGATAAAGGTGGCAAGTGATGTAACAGAGATATTTCTAAAGTGCTGAAAGAGCACAGAGGGGAGGCACCTGACCTGGAAAGGGAGGTATTAGGAGGCCTTGTTGTTGTTGTTGTTGTTTTTTTGCGGTACGCGGGCCTCTCACTGTTGTGGCCTCTCCCGTTGCGGAGCACAGGCTCCGGAGGCGCAGGCTCAGCGGCCATGGCTCACGGGCCCAGCCGCTCCGCGGCATGTGGGATCTTCCCGGACAGGGGCACGAACCCGTGTCCCCTGCATCGGCAGGCGGACTCTCAACCACTGCGCCACCAGGGAAGCCCAGGAGGCCTTCTTAGAAGAGGTGACCACTAAAACAGTCTTGAGAACAAATAGGAGATAGAAGAAAAAGGCTGTTTCAGAAGAAGGAAGGACACATGTAAAAGGCCCGGAGTTTGCAAGAGCAAGTGTGCTTAAGGACATTTTTAGCAGTTTTATGCGTCTGAGGAGGTCTGTTGACTTAAGGGACTGGGCAGTTTCGTGACTACCAGACTAGCGAGGGCCTTAAGTGGCCTTATTTCAGTTTTTAAAAAGGTCCCTAAAGAAGGCAACGTTTGAACCTAAGAAAATGCATTTAAGCCGTCGGGTTTTCAGCCAGCACGGCGGCAGGCGATTCCCGACACCGCCTGGAAAAGAGGTCTTTGCAGACGGTGACCACCCGGGCCGGCAGGACGGTCGAGACCCCCGCGCTCGAGGCCCCGCTGCCGCCCCGTCCGCCGCGGGCTCGCACCGCCGAGCGCCGGCTGCAGGCTCCGGGGGTCTTGAGTCCTTGGTCGCAAGAGCGACTTTGCAGAGGGGGTTGGGCATGGCGGGGACGGGCCTCAGCAGCCCGAGCGCCCTTCCTTCCCGCCCGCTGCCCGCCCCATGGTTCCGCCCCGCCGGGGTCCCCACCTGCCGGCCTCCCAGCCCCCAGCGAGGGCAGCATCCTTTCCCAGAGCGGTTTCTCAAGCTGGCGGAGTTCTCTGGAGTGTTACAGCTTGGAGCGCGGCTCCCGTGTCTGTCCGGATGTCCTCAGTCCACGACAGGCTTAAGCAACTAATATTATTGGTTATATTATGAACAAATGACTGAACGGTGTCATCCCCGTTCTCTTTAACCAGAAAGTACTTATCACGTGTCTGCCATTTACATTACCCTTTGCTAGGCATGTGGCAGTGCGCACTTCCTCTCCTCCGGGAACTTAATGTCGGGAGACAGTTACCGCTGGCAGAGTTCACCCTCCATTCTATTGCACCTTCTCGGAGGTGTCTCCAGGAGCTACACAAACCAAACACATGTTGCCATCTGCAGTGTGGGTGTTGGAAGGAAAGGTCACTTAAGTGCGCAACAGAGGCTTCAGAGAGGAGGTGGGGCTTGTAGCGGCCGTCGGAGGAACAGGCAGCCCTTAGCTGTGTGGACAGGAGGAGAGGGCTCTTCCAGGTTGGGAGTGGAGTAGGAGGCGAGCAAGGTGAGGGGTAATGAGGTATGACCAAGGCGGGGGTGGGGGGATTCTCTCGTTGGTGGGAAGTGTGTGCTGGCCTATGAGACCTCCCCTCCTCCAGCAGATACGGTGCTGCCTTTAAATTTCAAGTGACCTCGGTAAGACCACAGGGTGTGACGCCTGAGACCTAGAACAAAGACTGAGCCACTGGGGAAATGGCACCTGCCCTGGGTGGGCACAGGAGGTCCAAACTGGGAAGCAGGAAGCTGTCTGGGGTTTTATGGGCAGCTGCATAATAGAAGCGTGACATTTGTCTTCCAGGGTGATCCTTTTTATTAAGAAGGTCTGTTTAGACATCATTAATGGCTTATTCAAATGCCAGTTACGCAGGGCTGAAGGAAATCTCAGTTTCAATGGGTTCTTAGTTAATCATCAGAGCAGGGCTGGAAGAAAGAGGTTTCCCAGGGAAGGACTGATGTTTCAGAGACGCTTTGAAAAATACTTATATATACACTAATGTTTTATTTATCCTAACAGACTTTCTCCCTGAAAAGAACACCCCAACTTCAAAGGAAAGGAAGTGGCAAGTCATTTTTTAAAACATGTTATTTATTTATTTATTTAATTTTTAGCTGCGTTGGGTCTTCGTTGCTGTGCACAGGCTTTCTCTAGTTGTGGCGAGCAGGGGGCTACTCTGTGTTGCGGTGCGCGGGCTTCTCATTGTGGTGGCTTCTCTCGTTGCAGAGCACGGGCTCTAAGAGTGTGGGCTTCAGTAGTTGTGACACACAGGCTTAGTTGCTCGGTGGCATGTGGGATCTTCCCAGGCCAGGGCTCGAACCTGTGTCCCTTGCAGTGGCAGGAGGACTCTTAACCACTGCGCCACCAGGCAAGTCCCTGAGTCATTTTTAGATTTAGAAGGTAGCAAGTATTAATGAGAACCTACTGCTGGGGGTGGGGGGTGGGAGTAAGTATCTTCTCACAGATAGTGTAAAATTGATGGTCTTCTGGTTTGTGTAGGAGGCTATGGGCAGAAGATGGAGAAGACACACCAGGGAGACTGCTGATTGCTCAAGCGCTCTCCTCCCAAACCTCCCCAAAAGATGCCGTTTGAATTTACCTCTTTCTAGTCTCCAACTTGGAGTCTCTTTGGGGTTGCCAAAGTCTTCCTTTAAAGCACAAACACCTGGAACACTCCTTAAAGGAGAGAGGGAAAGGATGACAGGAGATTGGGAAAGGGAGGTAAGAGGGATGGAGATAAGAAGGATTCTGAGGAGTGGGGCATCTTGAAGGAGGGGGATCTGGGAGGGTGTCTGTAGGGAGATACTTGGCTGTGGCAGTAGAAGAGCACTGAATCTTGAGAAAGGGCATTGACAAGGAGCTGGGAGGGCACTAGACACAAACTTTGCCTAATGAGCAGTCAGTGATTATAAAAAAGTAGCATTAGTGCCACCTATGAGGAGGAGGCTTTTTCAGACCTCCTGAGGGTGTCCTAGATTTCTGTTGCTGCTGAACAAGCTACTCCAAAACTCAGTGGCTTAAATCAATAACCATTTATATCCGATGAATTTGTGGGTCGGAAATGGGGGTGGGGCTCTGCTGGGTGATTCTTCTGGTCCATGTGGAGTCTATGAAGGTCACTTGATGGTACTTGGTGCCTTTTTAAGAGGAAGAAGAAGAAAAAGAAAAAGTCAGCCAATAAATATTTATTGAGCACCTCCTTAGCGCAGTAGTTGAGAGCACAGACTCTGGAATGAGCGTGGTGCCGTCTCTTCCCACCCACGTTGTCTTGCCAGAATCACTTAGCCTCTCTAAGTGCCAGTTGTCGCATCTGTAGATGGGGTTATTATGAGTTTCAAATGAGATCACATATGAATTCTCAATAAAATCTAAGTTGGTGCTGCTCTTGTAGCTTCTATTTCTCTGGAAAGAAATCTTGCTCCACGTTTGGGGGCACAAAGATGTAAGCAGATGCCGTCCTTTACTCTCAAGCAGCTTAGTGAGACGAGTTGTACACCACAGATGGATAATGTGACAACCCAAAGCAGCTGTGACAAGTGCAGGTTTAGTACAGGAGCTCAGCAGAGGGGAGATACTGCGAGGGCTTCGTGGAAGGTGAGCCTGTTTCAAAAAAATGTTAGAGGAAGGAGGGCATTCCAGGGCTTCAGGGAAAACAGGAGTTGAAGGGGGACCAGTTGTTTTTCACAGTTTTCTTCTGAAATATTCTATACAGGAGCTGGTTGGAATCCAATGTGGCAACCGCAAGCAAGGCATTTCAGGTTTTATCTCAGAAATTCATGTGATTTTTGTGTTCTAGTTCACAATTTCTCCATTTTTATTTTTAATATAAAAACGATCTTTTAAATGACTTCTTATTTAGTAGGAAGGAAGGACTTAGTTACCCCTTATCTTCCCTTCTCCCAGGCACGTCAGCTCACTGTGCTGCTGGGCTGCTGCCCCTGGGTTAGACCTGGGGTCACATGGGTTTGAGTGAGCACAGACTGCGGTAAAATCAACACTTGTAAGCAAGCAGCCTGATGTGGAGGGCGTGGAGGCCAGGTCGAAGTTGCTGGAGGAGAGGCCTGGGGACCTGAGATAAAGGGCTCGCTGCAAGTGGTGAGAACACTGCAGGTCAATGTCTGCAGATCAAGTTCAATTCCAGATGCTGTCACTTACTGGCTGTGTGACCTGGTGAAGATATAACATTTCTCAGCCTCAGGGTTCTTTCTCATGGGTACCGTGAAACTGTAACTGTGCCGGCCTCAGAAGGTGGTGGGATTTTATTGAAGGGGATAAAGAACATAAACTGTCTACCAGTTCCCGCACCTAACAGAGACTTCAGGAGTATGAGTCTTCCTTCTCATCTTCCTCTCCTTCTTGCTCTCCACACTTCCTGCCTTGGCTTCCAGCGTGATGCAGAGGCAGCCGGAGTACAGGGAAGGAAGGACTGGCTGTGTCTTTTCCAAACCCTACCATTGATCTCCCTGTCCTTGTTATAGTCATTTAGCCTAAGTTCCAGATTCCACATCTGCAAAATGGGAAAACTTCTTCATGGGGTTATTACGAGGTTCAAACGAGATCATATATGAGTGCTCAATAAAATCTAAGTCAGTTTAAATTATCCCAAGTGTCTCCCATCTTTAAGATAATCACTCTCTCATCTCTCATCCAGCTTTAATTGCTACACGCTTCCTCTTTTAAAAAACTATTTACAGGGGCTTCCCTGGTGGCGCAGTGGTTGAGAGTCTGCCTGCCGATGCAGGGGACACGGGTTCGTGCCCCAGTCTGGGAAGATCCCACATGCCACGGAGCAGCTGGGCCCGTGAGCCATGGCCGCTGAGCCTGTGCGTCTGGAGCCTGTGCTCCGCAAAGGGAGAGGCCACAACACTCAGAGGCCCACATACCACACACACACACACACGCAAAAGTAACCTGTAAAAACTATTTACAGATTAGCAAACATTTTCCAACTCACTGTCTCTACTTCCTGTTCCCCACTCTCCCCTAAATTCAGGGCTCTCCAGCTTTTGCTCCCACCATGCCAAGCTCTTCCTCCCAAGGTCATCAGGGAACTCCTTGTTGTGGAATCTCATGGACAACCTCTCAGAAACAGAAGCCACTATTAGCACTCCCTTCTTTAAATCTGTTTTGCTTTGGATTCTGCGGTACCCACTCTCCTGGTTCTCCTCCCACCTCTCTGGTTACTCCTTCTTGGCCTCTCTAATGCCTTTTTTCTTCTGTTGCAGCTTAAAGGCTGGTTTTCTCTGGGGTCGCTTGTTCATCTTCTCACTCCTTGAGGTCATTTTATTGATTCATGGTTTGAATTATCACCTGCAGTCCAAATCACTTTCCTAAGGCCCAGACCACTGTGGCCAACCGCCTCCTGGAAGCCTCTACTAGGCTTTTGCTGCAACTTTGCTTCTTGTCTGTGTTTCGCTTTTCAGTGAGTGTCACCACCACCACAGTGGTCCAGGACAGTCATCCTTGACGACCTCCTTTGTCTTATTCCCCACATGAAATCGATCACTAAGTCTTAATTCTATCTCCCAAAGGGCTTTATTTTTAAAAATTTATTTATTTTTAATTAAGTTGAGGTTTACTCAGAATTATTTACCTGCTGTCTTCACTGATTCTTCTATCTCCCTCTATTCCGCAAACAGAAACAATCCCAGGGACTCGCCAGCTCCCTTTGTCCTCTCCACTCTCTCCATTTGGGTCATTTGCACTTTTTCAGCTTTTTTTGTTCTTTTCCATTATGGTTTGTTACAGGATATTGAATATAGTTCCCTGTGCTATACAGTAGGACCCTGTTGTTTATAATAATTTGCATCTGCTAATCCCAACTCCCAATCTACCCCTCCTGCCACTTAGCAACCACAAGTCTGTTCTGTACCTCTGTGAGTCCGTCTCTGTTTCATAAATAAGTTCATTTGTGTTATATTTTAGATTCCACATATAAGTGATATCATATGGTATTTGTCTTTCTCTTTCTGCCTTACTTCACTTAGTATGATATTCTCTAAGTCCAACAATGTTGCTACAAATAGCATTATTTCATTCTTTTTATGGCTGAGTAGTATTCCATCATATATATATATATATATATATATATATATATACACATGTATATATATACACACACAAGTATATATATATATATATATATACACACACACACGTATATATATATATATATATATATATATATATACATGTATATATATATGCCACATTTTCTTTATCTATTCATCTGTCCATGGACATTTAGTTTGCTTCTATGTCTTGGCTATTGTAAAAAGTGTTGCTATGAACATTGGGGTGCATGTGTCTTTTTGAATTATAGTTTTGTCTGGATATATGCCTAGGAGTGGGATTGCTGGATCATACGGTAGCTTTATTTTTAGTTTTTTGAGGGACCTCTGTACTGTTTTCCATAGTGGCTGCACCAATTTACATTCCCGCCAACAGTGTTGGATCACAGGTGTTATAGCTAGATTTAGACAAGGTTTCCCTGCCCTGACACTATTCACACTTTGGGCTTGTACGATTCTCCAGGGTGTGCTGTTGTACAACATTTGGCAGCATCCCTGGCCTGTACTCTCTAGATGCCAGTGGCACCCCTCCCCTCCCCCCAACCCGGGTGTGACAATCAAAATTGTCTCCACACATTGCCTATTGTTCTCAGGGGGGAAATGCCGTTCATTGAGAACCGCTGATCTAGAACAGTCACCCGAGACCGGGAGGTTCCCTTGGGAATGACAGAAGGGGCCTGGGTCCCCGAGCAGTTGGGGGCACACAACTGTGGACAGCCTACCTCTAGACTTATCCACGAGGAGACAGAAATATCCCTCCAGTCATACTTAATTCTAACTAAGTCAATTATCTATTTTCTTTTGAAATACAAACTATTGAAAATAAAGCTCAGTAAAATTTAATTGCTTGGCAAAGACAGACAAACAGAATGAAAAAGTATTGTAAAAGGTCATGGTTTAAGGAAGTTCAACTCAAATGTTTGGGGTTGGTTGATTAGCTGGGAGTCTTAGGTGAAAGAGACAGTTATACTTTTTACACGAGCTTAAGCAGAAAAGGTGAGGAAGCTCACAGAATCAAAAGGTGAGGCAGACACGCAGGCATCAGTGAATTTATAGGGACGTCAGGGACTTGAGCCTTCTAGAGCATACTCTCTGTCTCTCTCTACCTGTTCCTCATTCTCTCCTACTCCCAGGGGACTTTCTCCACACAGCAGGGAACGTGGCTACTGACAGCCTTGAACTCACATTTCAGCAGCTGCGTCATCGTGAAAGAAAGGAGTTCTTTCTCACCGGCTCCAGCAACTGCTGTCATATGACCTCCTGAATCAATCACTGTGGTAAAGTGCAATGATTGTCCTAACCTGGCTCATGGGCCTCCCTCAGCGGCCAGGGGTTCAAGGTCTGTAACCAGAGGGTCAGGGTTGGGAGGTGGGCACAGACTGGACAAAGACGACAGTCACTTTGCCACTCAGCTCACACACCCTCTTCTTCCCATATACACAATTCCAAAAATGTCCCTGCTTAAGAGAAAACTGCGTTGTTCAGACCTCCTTCCCATGGGAGACATCCAGAAGTCTATTGAATACCCTTCCCCCTCAGGTCTGGATGTACTCCTCATGACCTTGCGAAGGGATAAATGTGCCACCCACAACACAGCCAATATGTAGCCATTATGGGGAAGAGCAGGAGAACGATAAAAACGTCCACTTAAAAAAGGGGAAAGAGAACAGGAGATGGCTGCTGGCTGGTGAGTAAGTGGGTACACATGTTTGTTGACTCACTGCCCTGGCCACGGGTGAGTCCTCGGTCAGCCAGTGTGGTCTCCCTGCATTCTGCTTGCTGGACCCTCCATCCAGGGCTCACCTCGGCCACACCTGAGGGGCACTGGGCAGGTTTTGCTGCTGGGGCTAGCCTGCCTTTAGGCCCACTCCCTCCTGGCATGGGCTCTGGGGCCTGAGTTTGCCTTAAGGTTGGTAATCATAAGCTTCTGCTTGTCCAGTCTGTAGTGTCTCTGGCAATAAAGCTTAATAAAGGGCTTCCCTGGTGGCGCAGTGGTTGGGCGTCTGCTTGCCGATGCAGAGGACACGGGTTCGCGCCCTGGTCCGGGAGGATCCCACATGCCGCGGAGTGGCTGGGCTCCTGAGCTATGGCCGCTGAGCCCTGAGTCATGGCCGCTGAGCCTGCGCGTCCGGAGCCTGTGCTCCGCAGCGGGAGAGGCCACGGCAGTGAGAGGCCCGCGTGCCGCAAGAAAAAAAAAAAAAAAAAAAAAGCTTAATAAAACTCTCACTGGTTACAGTTAAGGGAGCATCATTGACTGGTGAGTCATGATGTTTGAGTCTGGCTCCAGCCTTGCATTACTGTCTCTTAGCCCATCCCCCCAGTCCTTTGCCTTGGATCCAGGGACAATTTACTTTCTGTCAGGCCCTCCCCTAACATTTGTGGGGCTGGAGCAAGAACACCATGGTCCCCCCGCTTTTTCTTTCCACTCAGCTCTCCTCTGCCTCATGCCCTCAGGTGGTCAACTCAGTGAACACATCCAAGCTCTATTTGCACCTACCCTCCATCAGCCATCTCTCAGCAGCAAAGGGTCAAGGGGTGTGTAACTTTGGAGTGTAGGATCTACTCAGAAGAATAACGTAGGGAAGTGGCCTTCACAGGCCCAGGAAGCAGGCTGTAGGACACTTGGGAAGGACATTCTGTGATCTGAGGTGCTTGAAGCGTGGTCTAGAAGAGGGTCCCAGGCTCCAGGTGGACATATCCCCTGGGCCAGAGTTATTAGTCCCATGGGGAAGGACGTGGCCAGAGGAAGGTCAGATTAGGACACTTTAAAGCATGGGGTGGGGTGGGGGAAATCAGGACAGGACCTTTCTTGCTCAGGTCTAAAGCCAGTACTGCTTCTGTCCCCAGGTGGCTCCCTAATAGTTGACACTTAATCATGGCTAGGCATTCCTAAGCTTTTTTGGCAAGGGATGAATTTATAATAGAAGGTATTTAGCCTGGGGATCAGACTTCCCCATTTCTCTTCATCCTCCCAGATAGCTGTTTCCTACTCAGGACATTAATTTCAGCACAGGGACAGAACTCAGCTAAGGAAGGGACCTCCCAGGGAGCCTGCTGGGTCAGAATTTGGGGAGTGATAAGAAACTGGAGACTGCTGATGAAAATAGCGAATCCCTCTCCCTTCATCTTGTCTCCCAGTCTCCCTCTGATCTACTTCATCGGTAGAAATCAACAGGCAAGGGAGAAATGGGGGTTGCAGAGTCCCAGCCCCGGCATCACAGAGCAGAGTGCAGAAGGGTGCATTTGGAACTGAGAACCAATAGCTCAATAAACGTGTACAGGAGGAGTGCACAGTCATTCAACCCCAGGGATCTGTTGCATTTGCTAAAGGCAGAAAGACAATCTCAACATGCCCGTGCATCCTGCTTTAATGTGAGCCCCCAAAAGTAGCCAGAGTACTCCAACGTGCTAACGTTTTTCTGCCAAAGCCTTTTCTAAAGCTTTCACCATGGGGACATATGGTTTGGGTCACAGCATACATCAGTTAATAGTTTAACCATGTATCAGGGATGATCAGATTCCCAGCCTGGGATGGGGATCTATGGGGGTGAGGGTCTTCCCTCAGCTCCCCACCCCATCTTAGCTTATTTCATCTTCTAGGTATTTCACTTGCAATATTCTGTATCAGTTTTGGTTGTTGGTTGCAACAACAGAAACAGATTCTGACTCACCTAAGTACCAAGTGAGTTTAATGGAAGGATATGGGGATAGTTCACTATGTGAAAGTAATAGTAACCTGGCCTCAGGGGGTTAGCTGTGGGGAGAAGCCATGGTGACTCTGAGTATTTTCAGAGCCTTTCTCCAGATCACTGTTGTCAGACCCAGCTCCAATTTCCTTCTATCCTGGATGTCTGCTCAGATTTCAAATTCCTGCAGTGCAGAATCTGATTGGCTCAGCTTGGGTCAGGTGGCTATTCCCTGGGCCAATCCCTGTGGCCAGGGGATTGGAGTATATGATAAACCAGGTCTGAGTCCTTTGACTTTCCTGTGCCTGGGAGCAGGGTGTCGAGGCTGGCAGCCCCAAGAGAATGGGGATGGGGAAGAAACCGATTTCCTAAAGAAAGGGAGGTGCTGTTACCAGAAGAAGGTGGGAAGTATGCTGGGGAGATGAAAACAACAAATGGCCTTTAGGGCAGGCAAGCTGGGATCTCAAGGAGATCCCTTGAAGCGGGAGTAGGAGAAGAGGAAGTAACCACGTTCTAAATGGCATGGAGGAGGAAAGCTGCTTCTTAACCCACGTGGACCCCATACACTGCCCTGCTGGCATAGACACACACCTGATTAAACTCCCTGGTCCTCGCCTACTGCCTCTTGTCTCTTTTGTTTTCTACTGCCTTTTCTCTTCATGGTGATGTGCTCAGTGGGGAATGTGTTTTAATCGTGCATTGTCCTTGCTTTCTTTTTATTTGTCTCTCCTCCTCTTTCCCTCCTTTTGAATGATCACCGTCTTAGTTCTGGATGACCACCTTCTTGGATTTCCCACCAAAACTAATCTGTCTAGAATCTCTTTCCTATAGGATTTGCTCTTACCAGCTATTAGGTGGGAAGAGACCAGATAAACTAATTCCACTAGGGCTTTAATATTTGAGATCTTAATGAGTTGCTGCCGTCACAGCGTAATGCTCTTTTACTGAGACTTCAATGGAGAAATTTCAGGCTTTATGGGAGGGGGCTGCTGGTGAAGGCATCTTAGGGTCTTGGTACCTCTTAGATCATGGAAGTGTTGGCCTGATCCAGTCCAGGTGTGACTGTGCTGATCCTGATACCAGGTGCATGCATGCCCCTCAGGCACCTAACACTGATCCTTAGACTTCACCTCACGGCCTGGAAAGAAATAATGCTTTGCATCAAATTATAACACAGCATTAAGCACACAAAGTCTGTCCGCATTGGACTGTTTGACCAAAGGTATTCCAGGGTGACAATCAAAAACGTTATCCATTGGTCTGGTAAGGGTATTGATCCATCAGATCCAGGATGCTGAGGAAGGGGCTCCTCAGGTTGCAGTGGGCCTGTGTCTTAGGGCCTTTGAGGGCCTTGTGATGAGCAGTGATGGGCGGGGCTGCAGGTGATTCGATGAGGAAAGGAAGGTCAGAGGCGGGACAAGTGGGATAGGTGTGGATGTTGAGGGAGGGCCCCAGTAGAAAGAAAGAGAAGCACAAGCCTTCCTCACACAATGAGTGGAGAGGTAGAGGCAGGGGGAGGGCCAGGACCTGGGGAATCACAATGTCAGCCTTCTTCTCTTGGCTTTCTTTGTGTCTATGTAAAATCTGCTTAGCTATTTCTAGCTCATTCTTACAGATGAAAAGCAGTAGCCCATTAGGGTGGGCAAGATGAACTCTGTGCCATCGCCTTGGCTAAGGGTAAGAGTGAGATGGGAATGACAGTCAATATGGGCTGACTTGGTGCATGTAAGTTTTATGCACCTAAAGGAAATAGATTCTCCACTACAGGCACTTCCTTTTGCCCCTGACCACCTTCTATATACACCACCTACACTGTCAATCTCAAGGCCCATCAAAACATGGCCCCTTGGTAAGAGCATCATTTTCTGGGACCCTAGCAGTTTTTCTGGAAAGGTTGGTAGTCAGGGGATCCAGGAGGAACCCAACTGAGCTTCCAAGACCAAGTCCAGGTGAGTCAGGGAGGGAATGTGTCAGAAAAATAGCAGAGTCACACCTCCTCCAGGAAGCCATCCTTAATGACTCCAGCTTCCATGGATCTCTGAGTTTTCTGAGTTTGCAGTCACTTTTACATAGGAAGGCACACTAGAAACATCTATAGCATCACTAAAGATTCAGTAGGTCCAGGATGGGATGGGAACAATTGCATTTTTCAAAGGCTAGTATGCATAATTCTGATAAATGCCCTTGGTTGAGAAGCATTGTGGAGCATTTATAAGAGGTGCCTAGGAACAGAACTTGCAAAATGGAGCCCACTGAAGAAATTTAGCTGCCAAATGAGCTTTGTTTGGCTATCATAGTGTTAAAAAAATCTGAATGTGAATGCTTTTAGGTGGGGGTGTGCAATCTTCAATTTGCCAGTCTCCCACTATTCCCTAGTGTTCCACTCTTTTCATTGCCTGTGACTGATGGGCACTAGTACATCTGGGTGACGGCATCCCTTACATGGGCACATTGGGAGGCACCCCACTTCTTCCAGTGGTGCTGCCTTAGCTCTGAGTGTTTCGGAGGGTCCTTTTCAGGTACTAACTTCAGAATAACTTCATACCACACACAAGAAAATCAGTCTCCTCATTCTGTAGCTATATAATAATTATTTTAAAAAATGACACACTTGCTGTGCACAGGGTAGTCCTGGAAATGTATAAAATTTTACCTGAAATTGACATTTACAGTCTTTGAACTCACAGATTTGAGATAAAGACTCCAGAATTAGCTAGCAATGTAATAGAGGAAAGGCTTTTTACCCATTCGTTCTTTCAAAGGGAAGAATGAATTCTCCGGAAGTGAACTCTGACAACTCAGTGCCATTTGAGTTGCCATGGAGGCTTTATAAACCATTAAGAGCCCAGGGCTTGGGCATGGTCTAGCCCGGCATTGCCCAATAGAAATATAATGTGAGTCACAAATGCAAGTCATATATATAATTTAAAATTTTCTAGTGGCCACATTAAAATTTTTTTAAGGTAAAATTAATTTAATAATATATTTTATTTAACCCATTGTATCCAAAATATTGTCATCTCAAATTTTAATCAATATAAAAAATTATTGAGGGACTTCTCTGGTGGTCCAGTGGTAAAGAATCACCTTACAATGCAGGGGACACTTTTTAAAAAAATAATTATTTATTATTTACGGTTATAGGAAACAAATTTTAAACAAATTTGCATACATGTTTTGTTGCTGTGATATATGAGAGAATGATCAATAAAAGACTGTCAAGCATAAAAATATCAATGTATTACATCAGGATAAAATTCTGTGGGAGAAGTGAAATGGAAATATAATTTCAAGGAGTAAAAGGAATGATGCAATGAAGCTGATTGTTAAAGAGCTTGTCTTGTACTTTTAAAATGGATGATGGTGTCTGTCACATCACAATGATTTTTTTTCAACATCTTTATTGGAGTATAATTGCTCTACAATAGTGCGTTACCTTCTGCTGTATAACAAAGTGAATCAGCCATAACTATACACATATCTCCATATCCCTTCCCTCTTGCGTCTCCCTCCCACCCTCCCTATCCCACCCCTCTAGGTGGTCACAAAGCACCGAGCTGATCTTCATGTGCTATGCAGCTGCTTCCCACCAGCTATATATTTTACATTTGGTAGTGTATATATGTCCATGCCACTCTCTCACCTCGTCCCAGCCCACCCCTCCCCCTCCCCATGTCTTCAAGTCCACTCTCCACGTCTGCGTCTTTATCCTTGTCCTGCCCCTAGGTTCTTCAGAACCATTTTTTTTTTTTTAGATTCCATATATATGTGTTAGCATACGGTATTTGTTTTTTGGGGATGCGGGTTTGATCCCTGGTCAGGAAACTAAGATCCCACATGCTGCAGGGTGACTAAGCCTGCGTGCCACAACTACTGAGCTTGCGAGCCTCAGCTAAAGCCCGTGAGCCACAAACTACAGAGCCCATGTGCTCTGGAACCCACACGCCACAGCTACAGAGCCCACGTGCCCTGGAGTCTGCGCGCCACAACTAGAGAAGAGAAAACCCACACGCCGCAACTGGAGAGAAGCCTGCGGACCACAGCAAAGAGCTTGTGCGCTGCAACGAAAGATCCTGCATGGCTCAATGAAGATCCTGTGTGCCGCAACTAAGACCCGACACAGCCAAAAATAAATATAAGTAAATAATAAATCTTAAAAAAAATTATCGAGATATTTTACATGTTTTTTGTCCTTCATGTTTGAATCCAGTGTGTATTTTATACTTAAAGCCCACCTCAATTTGGGCTAGCTTTATTTCAAGTGCTGTGTGTGGCTAGTTGCTATTACAGATCTAGCCTCTTGCTGAGAGGACAACCTAGGGTCTCAGAATGTAGAAAGTCCTCCTTGTTGGATTGGCTCCTCCTGTGGCCGGCCCGTGTTGGTGCCCTAAGATGTGCTTGCTCTTGGGTCACTAACTCATGTCCTGGCTGCTATTGTTTCCTTGATCTGATGGACTTAATTTTAACCAGGTTTCCTGGTATTGTGCCAACTTTCCTCTGTGCTTCATTTCTATCCCTTCAAGTCCTTGCATGTCACTGTGCTATAATTCAAAGCTTCTATGGGCTAGGATCCCACGGATCCAACCCAAACAGGAAAAAACTGGCTTTCTCACTGTTTATTTGGAACCAAGAAGTAGAAAATGTAGGACATTTGTTTTCAGTGTTTCATTGAGTTGGAACTGAACTGAAACTCAGTTGTTTCCAAAAGGGCCTTCCAACGTGGGATGATTTAGAGGATTCAATTGTTGGATTGAGAGGGCTGATTAGAACATGAATGGACCCTAAGCTTTCCTGCTTTGATCATTATCACTGGTTGTCTCACCCTTTGTTTAGAATCCTATTAGTCAGAGGCTATAAAACCTTGTATGAGGCTGGGGTATCTAAAGTACTGTGGGAATATTTCAGTAAGTATTCAACAAAGTATCACTGTGTAAAAGGTATTAGTTTAGGTGTCTGTCCCAAATCTTTGTGAATCCCAAAATAGACAGTCTTATCTGTCACCATGGCCTCTCTCCAGTGTGGTCTGGGCACAAAGGTGTATGTATGTATGTATGTATGCTGTATAGTGGTACCATATACCACTGAGGCAGGCATGTTGGCACCTGTCCAGTAGCCATTCCTCTTGCTTTTGCTGCAACATGGCAGAGCTCACTTGCAATAATAGAGGCTGACAAGTGTCCTGCAAATAATAGAAGTGTGCCAGATAGATGCTTTCCCAGACTCCTTTGTAGCCAGGAATGGCCATATGACCCAGTTCTGCCAAAAGGACTCAAGGGAAAGTTTTTAATTTTTTTAACAAACTATTTTATTTATTTTTGGCTGCGTTGGGTCTTAGTTGCTGCACATGGGCTTTTGTTGCTGCATGTGGCGAGTGGGTGTGCGGGCTTCTCATTGTGGTGGCTTCTCTTGTTGCAGGGCACAGGCTCTAGGCAAGTGGGCTTCAGTAGTTGCCCACTGAATGGGGGCTGTCCAGGAGGTAGCTCATGGGCTCTAGAGCGCAGGCTCAGTAGTTGTGGTGCACGGGCTTAGTTGCTCCTCAGCATGTGGGATCTTCCTGGACTAGAGATCAAACCTGTGTCCCCTGCATTGGCAGGCAGATTCTTAACCACTGCGCCACCAGGGAAGTCCCAAGGGAAAGTATTTTTGGAGAGCTTCTGGGAAAGATTTTTCTCCCTGATAAGAAGAGAGAAATGTGAGAGAATGACTCTCTTGCAGCTCTGGTTTCCTCCTTCTTCCTGATGTGGTTGTGATGTTTACAAATAAGGCAGCTGTTTTGGAACCATGAGATAACAAACCTGAGGATGAAAGTGAAGCCATCTGAGGATGCTGAGAATGATGATGGGTGGAAAGAGGTCACATCCTTGATGACATCGTTGAGCAGTCACATCAAACTTGGAACAGAACTTCCTACTTTTAGGATGCTGTGTAAACCACTTTTTGTCAGGTATTCTGTTGCTGGCAGCCAAAAACATCCTGACTGGTATGCATGCCTGATATTTAATGATATGTTCCTGCTTTCTGTTTCTTGGAAAGAAGAGGTTAGTGGAATACTCTTCCCTCAAACTTGTCACTTGGTATCTCTCATCCTCATCACCACACTCTTCCATCTACTCATTTACTTGTCAGCTCACCTCATAAGGCTCTTGTTGAGGGAAGAAATTATGACTGTCTGGTTCACTGTTGTAGTCCTGGTTACTATTATGTAATAAATAGTCATTCAGTAAATATTTGCCGGGCTTCCCTGGTGGTGTAGTGGTTGAGAGTCTGCCTGTCGATGCAGGGCACATGGGTTCGTGGCCCGGTCCGGGAAGATCCCACATGCCGCGGAGCGGCTGGGCCCATGAGCTATGGCCACTGAGCCTGCGTGTCCGGAGCCTGTGCTCTGCAACGGGAGAGGCCACAACAGTGAGAGGCCCGCGTACCGAAAAAAAAAAAAAAAATTTGCCAATTGATGAATGAATGGGTCTGTCCAGGAGGTAGAATCCCTAGAATGTGGCTGTCGCCTAGAGGTGAGGGAATGAGTCAGGGCTGGCACAGTGTTTCTGGCTTGTGCGGTTGGCTGGAGGGTGCTATCTCCACCATGAGCCACCATGGGAGGGAGCAGAATAGTTGAAGGAGTTGAGTTTTGTCCTAGATGTGTTGAAACTGAGGGGATATTTTTGGCATGGTCCCTGTAGACAGTTGGACATAGGGTCTGGGTTGGAGCTTGAGAAAGATGGGCTTGTGGAGCATGGGAAGAGAATGACCCTCCATCCCCATGGACTCCTCTCCATCCCCCCTGCCACCACTGGAGTCCAATCCAGCCTCCTCTCTTCTGCACTATTGCAGTGGCCTTCTAACTGGTTTTCTGAGTTCACTCTGATGCTTTTCCCCTTCATCATGCTCTAGCCACACTGATCTTCTTTCCCTCCTTGAGAGCACCAATCTCCTTCCCATCTCAAGGCTTAAAGGCCACGAGGACTTCTTCCACCAAGAACTCTGCTCCCTCCATCCTCTACCTTCCACCACCTGCACGACTCCAGTCTATTTTTTAGGTCTCAGCCTAAATGTCATGTCCTCAGGGAGGCCTTCCCTGACTACCCCCAACCCCACCCACCTTTGTAGCCTCAGAAATTTAACTTTGTTGGAACACCATGGGTGATTTGCTTTTTGGTGACATATACTGTCAAATAAAACTTTAAAAGACTTATGTATCTGAATTAAATTATTAATTAGAATGAGAAATGTAACTATCGAGGATCAGAAACTCATGAGTGTGGACAAGTACATTTTTCCTCTGGAAGACAAATCTACACAGGAAGCCAGATAGCTTGTGCATACAGGATTATATAAGAGGCATTTGTTGCTTAATTAAATGATCATTAGCTAAACCATGATACCCCAGTGCATCCTTTTCCACCACAGAGATCTCCCTTGACACCTGTTCTTGGACCACCACCCCCTGTGCTGAAGACCCCTGCGTATGTTTGCCTCCAAATCCTAAGTTTCAGTGGTTGACCTGCTATGCATGAGATGTAAGCTTGCTTCAGCTACGTTAACACCTACCTCGTTAATACTTAATAAGGTTAAGGTCAGATCTGGAAGTATTCTTTTCTTTTAGATGACTTTGCATATGTCTGCTCTGACCTGTTATATGTATTTCATAGTTCAATTTTAAGAGCTGTGAAAGCAGACTATTATAGGACTTATATTCACTTCTTTAAAATCTTTCATTCACTATATTTGTTTAGATTCCTTCAAGATCTGCATTGCAGATTGTTTTAGCAAATGGAACTCTGTAGCTGTGAATCTACAAGCCTTCTAATAGTCTGGGGGGTTGTCAATGCATGTTCAAGAAGGATATTTAACTCTAAAGATTAAAGCTTTTTGGAAGGAAGCTGTTAGATAAGGGGGAGGCTGAACACAGTCACATATATAAAACCTCGTTCTATACTTAACAAGCTTGAAAATATTCTTGCAAGCTTGTTTGTAAGAATCCTCCTTGGAAATTCCTGATCTCCTGGAACTTAACCTTCCAATCTCAACATATTCCACAGTAATCAAGTGTCTGGGTAGCAAGAAAATTGGCACCTGTAACTCAGAAATGTATATAGTGTCTGGAGTCTTTAGCAAAAGAGGCTCAAAACCTTCTCTCTGTTTTCTACCTCATACCAAAGGAGGCAGATCACTCTTGTAAAATTTATTATCTTGAAACGATAGGTGGAAGTGGTTTTGTTTTGACAGAGAGCACTCCAAGGGTCCAAGTCATTGTGGCTTCCTTTTGCTTCCTGTTTGGGCAGCTTTTTGAAACTGGTTGGACTAATTGTCCATTTTTAGTGTGTTTTCTTTCAAGTATGCTAACCATGGGTGAAAGGAGGCAGAGACAAGCACTGGCCTTCACCCTCGGGGGATGACATTCTGAACAGTAGTTTGTCCTAGAACACTGACCCCCGAGGCAGGTCATGGCCCAGGGTCAGTCCTGATGGGTACCCAGGGCCTGTCTGGGAATGCATGGAAGCTGGCTCTCAGGATATTCTTCTCCAAGTGTTAGGAGAGTGCCCTGAACATATTTAAATGTCCTCAGTAATGCATTTTAATTCTTGAGTGAGGAGGTCAGTGGATAGTTGAAGGGATAACCAAGGGGATGGGCTCATAAATCTGAAATTAAACAGGGTTTTCTCAACTACGCATCTGGTGTGACTACGAAGTATAGGAAAGGAATAAGGATTCTAGTACATTGAAATATAAGCCATACATACCTATGCGTGTGATTGTTAATATACACAATGGCTATAAAAAGCATATATGACTTCTAAACAAAATTTACACAAAACTGAGCTGTGTGTATAATTTATTCATAGTCTTACATAGAAATTTGTCATACAGGCAATAGAAAAGAATACAAGCGTTCCCTAGGAAAATCAATAAAATATTCACTAAAATTATTAGGATAATACTTAGCAACAAAAATAGCTTGAGAAAATGAATACTATTTAAATTAGACAATGTACAAGGTTTTAACATGTTCCTATTTACAAGTCTGTGTGAACGCATGGGAAAAGGGCGTGTGGTCAGCCCGCTAGGGCTTCCCTGTGAACAGGGACTTGGAGACACTGAGAGGCTCTGGTTCCCTCAACCATGCCCCAGGGTTTCCAGTCCTGGTGATCTTTGGTCAGCTTGCATTTTTGTCCCCCCCCCCAACTCTTGTTTTACAAATTCCCTAACAAGGGAGATTTCAGTTCCAACACTGAAAATTTAGTTTTTCCACAGGAATATACGTGACTCTATGACAGCTGCAAAGTCATGGTTTCAAAAGGCTTTGGTCACAGGGTTTTTAAATTGGAACAGTGTTTCCCTGAGAAAATGAAGTGAAATTCTCCCTAAAATATTTGTAGGTTTACTTCCCTTCTTCTGTTTGTTCATTCAGCAAACTGTATAGTTTGCACTGAGTACTTCAAACCCAAAGAGGAAAACACCTTTAGGATTCCAGTGTCATTTTCCAATTCTCCAAAATTTCGGAGCTTCCCACTGCCATCTTCAGCATGTTTGGTTATAAAATCTTTATAGGACTGATAACTTAAACAAAGCAAAACACGAGACTCCTTTACCTGTATTTCTCTTTTTTAAAAAAAAATAAATGTATTTATTTTATTTTTATTTATTTTTGGCTGTGTTGGGTCTTTGTTGCTGCACACGGGCTTTCTCTGGTTGCAGTCAGCGGGGGCTACTCTTCGTTTTAGTGCGTGGGCTTATTGTGGTGGCTTCTCTTGTTGTGGAGCATGGGCTCTAGGTGTGCAGGCTTTAGTAGTTGTGGCACATGGGCTCAGTAGTTATGGCACACAGGCTTAGTTGCTTCACGGCATGTGGGATCTTCCCGGGTCAATGCTTGAACCCGTGTCCCCTGCACTGGCAGGTGGATTCTTAACCACTGTGCCACCAGGGAAGCCCCCACCTGTATTTCTTTTTGATGGTTCAAATACCATTGGTTTCTGAGTGAGAATATTGTAAGTGTGCAGAAAATAGTGATTTTTTTAAAAAAGAATTAAACAACTTCTAAACACCCAAAAGCAATCTGGCATTAACTTTCAGTCTTTATAATATATGACATCCTTAAATGAACTGAAAATGTGACTTTAAAGAGCCCTTGGATGTTGATGATTTGGTATTCGATTCTCTGCTTTTGTGGCATTTACAAAGTCAGTTTTGGTGGATTAAAGTAAAAATAGCTATGCTGAGTATTTTAGAAAAATATAACTTTTTTTTTTTTTTTTTTTTTTTTTTTTTTTTTTTTGCGGTACGCAGGCCTCTCACTGTTGTGGCTTCTCCCATTGCGCAGCACAGGCTCTGGACACGCAGGCTCAGCAGCCATGGCTCATGGGCCCAGCCACTCCGTGGCATGTGGGATCTTCCCGGACCGGGGCACGAACCCGCGTCCCCTGCATTGGCAGGTGGCCTCTCAACCACTGCGCCACCAGGGAAGCCCATAACTTTTTTTAATACCTAGGAACTGGTAAAGCCAGGAACTTCTCTTTTTACCTCATTGAAAACAAATATATTCTCCTAAAAAAAAGATAATAAACTACCTAAAAAATCCTTTGCCATACCCAAGAAAAGTGACAATACAGAATAATTTTGAAGGATGGGATCCCATTCTCCCTCCTGCAGCTCTGCCAGCCTGAAACAAACCGACCATCTCCTGTAAGAGAATGTCACACACATGGGACAGCATGGAGGCGGTTCTGCTGAGGAGCTGGGGAAAGAGCTCAGTGACGGGCCCTGCGATGTTGACCACTGCCATAATGTGTAACTTGCATTGATTTTAAATAAGCCAAATGGCTTATCTGAGAATTCTGGGTTGACTTTGATTTTGTGACTCTGAATTCCATTCACTTAAGGGTTAGTTGGTTTATAGAGATTAATTTTTTAATACTGTTAACATCATGTGCAACCAAACACCAAGAATATCAATAAATATCAATAATTAGCTTTGGTCTTACTTCTTCTTTCTGGTGGACCATTCTGACTTTATAAATAGAGTACAGTCTCAGTGCCAATGCCCCACTGGGGTTTAAAATTCCATAGTCAGAACACATCACCTTAATGTGTCTTGTCACTTGTTTGGGCAAGTTTTGGAGTCTGAAAGAAAAATACAAAATGAGCAAAAGAACAGATCGCTGATGGCTTAGTATAAAATTTGTTACTAGGAAAAACAACAGTTTTGAGACCCTTGAAGTCAACTGGGGCAGTTAGTCAGAAATGACTTGTGACCATGGCTGTGGATGGGGGTTGCATTCACAAAGGGCTTTCGACCATCCTTTTCTTGGCTTGTAGGTAGAAGATGCGGTTTTCTTCAGGATAAGTGACTTTACTGAGGGGCATCTTATAAATGTTGGGGTTTTTCGTGGTCAGCAGGAGGAACAGTAGTGTCGCCAAACAGAAGGGCCAGGTACAAGATGGCAATCCGACCTGGGAGCAAAAGAGACAAGCCACATGTTCCTTTGAGATCCTGTCGAAGGATCTCAAAGGAACCACGCTTCACTCCACTGTCATTCAGCTCAGGGGATGACTCGCTGGGGGCACTGCTCTGGACTCTGCTTGTCCCTGTAGAGACTGAGTCTAAGATCTCAGGGCATTCTGCAGCTGAAATGTCAGCATGCATTCCTTAGGGTTGATGCATGTCTTTCCCTCCCTCTCATACAGTCAGACTTCCTACACCAGATGTGCAAACATGACACCTTGCTCCCAGAGATGACACTTCTCCAACCACCAATGGCTCCTGACCACTCATTAGGTTCACAAAGCCATTTTTGATTAGTTCAGCCCTCTCTCCCCTTGACCTCTACCCAGACTAGGTCTTGGTCTCTACTTGCTTTACTTCTTTTTGTTCCATCTCTCAAAAAGACTGTAAGCTCCTTGATGGTAGCTCTTCCTTCTGTGCGTCCATGGCAATTCACACAATTCTGAGCACACCATGTACTTGGTTGGGTTTGGCCCTATACTTGGACCCCCAGGGTATCATGGTACACAAATCTGACTTCACATCACATCTGGAAGAGTTTAAAAAAAACACAGATGCCTAGGCATCATACAAGATCTACTCTACCAGAAATGCCAAAGGGACAGGGCCTGAGGATCTGCATTTTTCAAAATCTCCCTAACTGACTCTGTTTCACAGCCTGCCTAATTCTGGCCCACAGGCCAAGGTCTGTGAACCTTTGTTGGGATGTGAAGGGCCCCACAAGCTCTAAGGCATGCCATCATGCCTGTAACAGGGCTTTGACATTCCACCATAAAGATACTGTGTCTCCAGAAGGACCCTCCCAGGTAAGCTCTCGAAGCTGCTGTTGAGAGGGCTAGATGCTGTCCTAACCCAGTGGCATCCATGACCACATCTACATGGATAGAGTTATCATGAACCAGTCCTGCATCACCTGCAGAGGTCGGTGAGGAACAGCACTGAGAGGTGGGGGACCCCAGAATACTCTGGGGATACTGGGCTCCTCAGGGTAGGGGAAGGACAAAGTCAAAGGAAGGAGAGAGTAGCAGGAGGCTCTTAATGGGCAACCATTTTGGCTACTAAATAATTCAGCCAGGGACTTCTCTGGTGGTGCAGTGGTTAAGAATCCATCTGCCAATGCAGGGGACACAGGTTTGAGTCCTGGTCCGGGAAGATCCCACATGCTGTGGAGCAACTAAGCCCATGCACCATAACTATTGAGCCTGTGCTCTAGAGCCCACGAGCCACAACTACTGAGCCCATATGCCACAACTACCAAAGCCTGCGCACCTAGACCCCATGCTCTGCAACAAGAGAAGCCACCACAATGAAAAGCCTGCACGCTGCAACTAGAGAAAGCCCGCACACAGCAACGAAGACCCAATGAAGCCAAAAATAAATAAATAAATAAATAAATAAATAAATAAATAAATAAATAAATAAATTTATTTATTTTAAAAAAATTCAGCCAGGACATGGGTCTAAAAAAGTCTTACTGATGACTGACTGGGGATTAAAAACAGATAAGGGGCATGAAAAACTGTTGGCTTAATTAAAAAAAAATCTGGGTCTTTAACCAACTATCCTTTTCCTCCCTTTTCTTACTTATCAACTAATACACAGTCCCGGTTTTCTGTTTAAGTGAAAGATATTCTAAAGTCAACTTCTTGATACTCAGAGTTAAAGTATGAACTTGATAATATACTATACACCCTAAGTTTCACTTCTTTAAATCAAACAATCTGATATTTTTAGCAAGCCCGGTGATTGTACTTTGGACTAAGGTTTACTGTGATGCTGGAGGGTAAGTGAGGACAGGTGGGTCTGGCAGATAGACAGTAGTGGCTGTCTGTCATGGAACCTGCCCCGGGATGCCACCGAGGTGGACTTCAGGAGGACTTCCATATCATTGAAAACTGATCGATCACACTGATGAGAAAATGAGATGAAAGCAAACTCACCACAGCCATCAGGTTGGACATGCTGGCTCCAACGTAGGCAGTGAACAGGGCTACAAAAAAAGAAAAAAGAAAAAAAAAAGGAAAGAAGAATGCTTGGTAGGTGCACTTTTCATTACAGGAAAGACTGCCTTTAGGTATAAATCCCTGGAATGTAAACTTGTGCGTTTCACCAGTGAGCCCAGCATCCTGGTTACAAGTATGAGCTTAGAGTCAGTGGCTCTGGGTTCAAATCCAGCCTCCACCCTGTAGGAGCTTGGTGCCTCCTCTCAAAGTCCCCATTTCCTCACCTGTACAAGGAGGTAATAGGAATCTCTCCCTCACGGGCTGGTGTGAGTGTGAAGAAGATAATGCTTGGACTTAGCACACAGTAAGTACTCAATAAAGGTAGCTTTTCTGTGGTACTATTTTGTTGTTATTATTGATAATACTTAAGGAAAAGCCTTCCACAGTAAATAAACTTCCCCATTATTTTATCCAAGCATAATAATTAAAATTAAACTTATGAATGTTCCTTCAGACAGCATACTATCTCATGGCATCTGGGATTCTCAGATCACTGGTTAGAATTCACAGTTCCAAAAAATCATAGTATACATATATATATATATATGTAGTAACTCAGGATTCCTCCCCATAATAACATTTTCCCAAATACCATTAAGGTGGGCATACAGGTCAATGAATTAATTAACATCCTGTTTTTATTTACTTTGAGCACAAATTAGAATAGGTAATTTGAGTTATATGTATGACTTTCAATGTAAAACAACAAAAACAAAGATCTCAACTAGCTAACTCAATTCCTGGCCCCAAGGGGGCTCGCGGAAGCCCTTAGGTTTCACAGAGGCGGCCTAAAGAATAGCCTTCTTATGATGGCCACATGGTCACTTGGGTCAGCAACACTCAGTGTTAGACACACTCATCAGCTGGTCCTCAAGTCCATCGAGAAATCACATCTGCTACTCTGGGGAGTTGGGCAGCAGTGGCGGGAGGGACCTTATGACCCTCCTTTACTTTACTATAGACTTCCATCCTTTTATTGATATTTTATATTTTTATCCTGATATTTTTTGTTCAACAGTATACCTAATTCTTTCACATCTGAATTGTCTCATGCTAATGGGAAAGACTCATCTGTGGAAATGATCTGGGCTTCAAATCCCAGTTCTGCAATTTTGTTTGCTGTGCAACACATCACTGAACTAGGAATCTAGTTTCATCATCTGTAAAAAGGCAACTTGAAGAGGTGTCTTACAGGGAGGTAATGAATCTCAAATGAAATCATATATTTTCACAAACAGCAGCTGTAAACTCATCTCTGTCACCATGGGTTGGAAGTACTGCTCTGAGCAGAAGGGTTGGAAGATTTTCTCTGCTTGGCTTTGATAATTTCATTCTTTTCCCCCCATTTAGTTCATTCATTCATTCACTCATTCAAGAAATATTCACTGGCCATTGGCTAAGCACAGGGGACACTCTGTCCCTTCTCTCCTGAGTACCAGCTTTTCTATGACACTCCCTTGAGCACATGAGACCTTATTTCTCTCCTAGAAGCGCAATAGCTTACTACCTATTAACGCACTTTTGGTGCGTTTGGTGTAATGCTCTTTCAATTCCCTGTTGCTTTTCTTTCTATAGTAAGAGCATCAGATTGTCTAACAGTTGCTGCCCACCACTTAACACTAGCTGGGTTGGGCTGGGAAAGCCTTACATTAGAGGTGAAGTTCTGTACACCATGGTTTGGAGGTGATGACCCTGACAGCGTTCTGAGTAGCTGAGGGAGAGAAAAGGCCTTTGAGTGTGGAAGGGAGGACTGGATCCTAGGTCTTCATAGACAACTTCCCTCCCCACAGACCACCATGTGTGAGTCCTACTATGATAACCCAACCTGTAAGAAGAGATACAAAATGTGTTTACAGTTTGCACTGATAACATAACAAAATTGAGGAGTCCCCTGGCCATGCAGTTTCTGGCTTAGGGACACAGGGAAGGCAGCTTTACCAGGCTCTATCAGTGACTCCGAAGTCCTCTTTCCGATAAAGCCATAGGAGCTAATAAAAGAGCACCTCTGTGATAAATGTCTGCTATTTATTTACCTTGGCTGACAAGGTTGATCTTTTGTTTGGCAGTATCGGGGTGATATGGGCAAGCATAAACTTGCTGTGTGAGTTTACAGTGAGATTTGCTTTATAAGAGGGACTAGAGGTCTGTCTCAAAACTTTATGTCCAAAGATGAAAAAGACTGACAGTGCCCAGTGTGGATGAAACAGGCACTCTCATATACTGTCAGGGGCAAGGGAAATTGGTATGGCCTTTGTGGGGTGCATTCGGCATCTATTGAAATTAAAATAGGCAGAGCTGGGATTTGGGCACCAGGGAGGGTCTGGGCTCTTAACTAATTCAATATACTGACTTGACCAGTATGCTCTACTAATAATGAAAATCTGATCTATCCAAAGGAAGGGAGATGTGATAGGCAGAATAAAGGCCCCCAAAGACGTCCATGTCCTGATTCCCAGAACTTGTGAATATGTTACCTTACATGGCAAAAGGGACTTTGCACTTGTGATTAAGTTAAAGATCTTGAGATGGAGGATTATCCTGGGTTAGCCAGGTTGACCCAATGTGATCACAGGGTCCTTATAAGAAGGAGGCAAGAAAGTTCCATCTAGGGAGTAGGATGGAGTGTTTTCATTTTCTGCTTTATACTCTTCTGTATTGATTGAATTTTTGTTTGTTTTGTTTGGAACAATAGGCCTATACAGCTATAGAAGTATAGAAAGAAAATAATGATAATATCACAGCTTTGGGAAACACACATCTGTAAACATCTTTGGCTTTTCCTTTCCCATAGTCTGTGAAGAGACCTTCACAGACCTTATCAACAACTCCTGTGACCAAAACAGTTTCTGCTTATCTTTAAGGATGTGCTCAGACTGTCCCTATGCTGGCCCAGACCATGCTTTCTACCAACTGGAATTCCTCCTCTTACTTTTTAGGACTTACAGAAAAGCCACCCTTTCTAGGAGGTGCTTTTTAGTGATTCTGAACTATAATGTTCCCCCAGGGACTCACTCTGCACTGTAGGTGTTTCCTGGCTCTTCATCTTGTGGCCTCTGTGGGCTTCTCTCTCTTACTCACCTGGCTTCTGTTCTCTGTACAGAAAACCACCTAGGATCTAAAGCTTCTGAACCTCTAGCTCTTCCTTGTAGTGTCTGGGTTGTACCATGAGTGTTTAATACATATTTGCTGCTACTGCCAATACAGAAAAAATAAAGGTTTGAAACCTCAAACCAACCTCAGAATAAAGAGTCTAACCCAGGTGAGCTCAGGAGGCCACATAATCTGTTTCTACCCTTCTCCTTTGCCCTAAGCTTTAAACAAGTATGGGAAAATGAGCAAAAATTTTGACAGGACTATTAGGTGAAATAGTTATGTAACTATAAAGAAATTGACAAAATGACATGTGAATGGCAACACCACAGCAACCTGAGTTTTGTTAATCTTCCTACAGCATCAGACAGTCAAAATTGGATTAGGCCTTAGAAATCCTTGGTTCCATCCCATGTCCTGCCCAACGCAGGAACTCACTCTAAATCCTGCCTGACATGTAGCCCACCACTTTAATAATGGCTGGATTGATTAATCTGGTGATAAAATGACTCTAGACAAATATTCCCATGAGATTACAAAAGTTTCTGCATGTTCCAATATCCCTCCACCCCTTTGTCCCCAAGGAAGTGTCATTTCCTTCATTCTAGAACATTATCTTACACACTTTTATTTGTGTTGAATTAGGGATGCCAGAAGCTATAAGTGAATAAGCTCCCCTTCCAATGGCCAGAGAAATCCATGGTAGCTTTTCAAATCCAAAACACTTGAGGTCTGTTTTCACCTAAATGCCTAAAGGGAAGCAGAGTAGTGTAGTGGGTGTCACTCTGGAAGTTGTTAGCAAATGTGGATTCTGGACTTATATTTACCCCTAATGGATGCCTTTCAGTGTGTCACTTTCTCTCTCTGCCCTTATGTAGAACCCCAACAGTAAAATGAGAAGGATGGAGTGGAGATCTCCAGAACCCTTTCTAGCTCCCAGAGGCTGAGTCTGGCTAGAAAACAGAGGTTAGAAAGGATTAATATAGCAGTTCTCAAAATACGGTCCCCAGAGCTACAGCATCAGCACCACCTGGCACCTTGTTAAAAATGCAAACTCCTCCCCCTACCTCTAACAATGAGTCAGTGACTGGGGGTGAGACCCAGTAATCTGGGTTTTAACAAGGTTTCCAGGTGATTCTGATGTTTGCTTCATTTTTGAGAACAGCCAGATTAAGGTGATTCTCTAAGGGCCCTTTAATACCACCTGATTCACCAGGGGAACCGACTCTATACTTAGCTTGTTTCTTTTTAGTTTCTTGGGTCAAACAATTAGTATGAAGAACATAGGACAAGTCAAGTTTCTATCCCTCAACATACACATATTGTAAAATGGTTCTCTCATCTTCAAAATGAGTAACGAGGTAGACAGAGCAGACCCAAATCCTCCCAGAGAGGGGAGGCCAGTTGCCCTGGTCCCACCCTCAGCAGATAGATAGCAGGGGACTCAAACTAGAACTCCTGCTCTAGTTTCTCACACTGTCCTTTCTGACTGTTTGTCGTTGATGTTGATCCCATAATCATAAGCAACCATTCCCCAGATGCACAGGATACTCACCGCAGGCAAGAGCCAGGAGGTGGGTTTGCCAGGTGAGCGCCATGAACATTCCTCCAATTGCAATGCAGGTTAGAGAGCTGTTGAAACCCCAGAGTCCAAAGTAGATGTTCTCAAATGGAGCTGAAAGACTGAGTCCTATTAGGCAAGACAGGAGGAGTCAGAACTTTGGACTAAATGCAGGATGCTCTGGAAGGAGGCTGGGGGTGGGGAAGTCATCCGAGAACTCCCACTGGTCCCTTGGAAGCAGACCTTCAAGAAAAGTCTGGGGTATAGAAGATGCCTGAGACAATGGATGAAGCAGAGGAGGTGCTCAGTATCTGGTAACAAGTCTTACACTCACCTGCTGCCATCCCCAGCAACGACCCGATCGCAGCATGTAGGCACATGAGTGGAGAGGAGAGGAGGATGGCGCCTAGGAAGATGCCCCCTGTCCACGGATTATCACAGCCATATATCTGACCAACACCCACGGGCAGGGACCTCAGTAACTGCAGAAACAATTTAGAAAATGCGATCATTAAAACTACTGTACAGAAACTCATAGGGCACCCACAAACACAATGCGATGTCATTTTAGATTTAGCGTATCTTATCTTTCAAGATCAGTGCTACTAATTTTTAAAATTCTCTCTCTCTCTATGGAAAAATCTCAGTCATTCTTCTGCTTTATCCCCAGAGATACACCAGCCCTTCCCTGCTGCGTGCTGAGCATGCCTTTCCCAGACCCTTCGCTCACTGGCTCTACTGCTTGCACTGATACCTGGCTTTGGTCACCGATAAGCCCCCAGTGCTGTGTCACCGCTCCTCACTGATCCTGTGAGGATCGGCCATGCCTCCCAGTGAGGATGGCGGGGACCACAGCTTACACTTCTATTGCTTTCAACTCTCCATCAGTTCCGAGGCCAATAAATCAATGCATCTCTATGGTCAATAGAAGTATTATTACTCCCACGTAATTTAGTTATTAGTACTAAGGCCAGAGACCCAAAGTCGGGTTATCCTATCCACAACTCAGAAGCAATTATTGGCAGGTTCATGAGTCAGGATCATATTTACACTTCTATTGTTAATAAGAACATGTATTAGTTAATTAATTTTACTTTATTTTTTGTTTTTTAAAACTTATATTTATTTATTTACTCTTAATGTTTTTTATTTTTATTAAAATTTTTTTAAATTAAAAATTCTTTTTATTTCTTTTTATTTTTCATTATATATACATTTTTAGAGAGCTTGTATTAATTTAAACCAAGATAACCTTAGCTTATTCCAGTTATCAACAACTGCCAGTCCTCAGAACACAAAAATACATGTAAATATCACAATTCTAGCTCTCTGGCTGAGTTCTGAATTCAGGTAATGTGTTCACAGAGTGGCAGTTCTTAGGAACAAGGCATAGGGTTTGATTCAAGCTAACAAATGATAATTCCTTATAACAACACTTCTGGTAGGGCTAGGATAAGCATAATTAGTTGTGTTAGTTCTGTTTTGACCAAGGCTATCACTGAAAGGGGCCCTCCCCACCTCCCATCTCACTCCTTCCACCTTTTGGCAAGGACCTTTGGGAGGCAGTGACTTTGATGCAGGGAGGCCAGCTTTGGCACGAGGAAGTGTCCACTCCTTCCATGAATTAGGCTGGATCCAATGCTGGTTTCTGATGCTAGTCTGGTCCTTGCTCAGGGCACAGGATCATAATGTGAGCTTAATTCTAACCTAAGATGGGCCTAAATTCTTCCAGCCCATGCTGGATCTTCACATCTACACAGGATCACTTCCTGTTTCTTGTAGACCAGGGAACTTGACACAGGAAAAGACCGTGTGGTCTTTTATCGCAGAACTGGACAGCAGAACTATCCCTCAGGTAGCCAGGGAAATGGGGAGTTGATGAGATGGGAAATAAGTATGCTGACGTTGGAGAGGTAGTTCAGAGTGAGGAGAAGGACAAAACCCCCCTTCCCCATGTCAGCACTGTCCACTAGCACTTTCTGTGGTGATGGAATATTCTGTATCTCTGCTGTCCAATACGTGCAATTATTCAGCACCTGAAATGTGGCTAGTGAGGCTAAAGAAGTAAATTTTAAATTTTATTTAATGTTAATTATGTTTACATTTAAAATAAAATAGCTACTGTATTAGATAGGGCAGTTTTAGATAGTTTAACTAATGCTATTTTTTCATGGGCAGTTCTGATACATTTTTAAAATTTTCCTTCTGAGTTATTTCCAAATGCTCCCATTCATTTTCTGGGCAAGAAGCTAAATAAAAGGCTGCTTGAACTCCTCACATGTTTTGACTGCTCAGCAAAGAGGACAACAAAAGGTATTTTACAACCTGATAGCGGAAAAACCAGTCTCTTGCACCCTAAAAAAGGTAAGGTTGGTTTTCTTCTGATTTCAAGTGTTTTCTTTTTCTTTTTTTAAATAATCAAGAAACCTTAAACAGATTTATTAAATAAACACCAATACAAAGAGCTGGAATTTGATTTGGGTTAACCAGGCTTTTAAAAATAGTGCTCTCTCTATGCACAACTGTAATGAAATACACAGCACACATCCTAGGATAGTGGTTCTCAAACTCCGGCCCTCGTCACTATTATTTGGGGAGTTTGTTAATACAGGCTCCTAGGCTCCACCCCGATGATTATGATTTAGGGAGTCGAGATGGAGCTTGTATTAAGTATTTAAAAAACAGTGATTCTTATGCCTCCAAAGCCTGAGAAATCTGAATTACTGTACATATTCTATGAGATCCACCATAAGAAAAAGCAGAATAGAGAGGTTCTGCCACAGGATCTAACAGTAAGCAGCCAGTTCTTTTGATTGGAGGAGGCAGGTCAGGGGCCACTTAACACCAGGCTGGAGGCCCCTGCCTCAAGGGCTGGCCTCCACCATACCCCACAAATAAGGGCCAAGTTTGAAACAGAGTGTCTGAATTTCAGTGGGGATATATTCTGGAGTTAGCACTGCAGATTTTAGGAAAAGAGGAAGAAAAGTTAGCTTTGACCAAATAGTCATTTAAAAAATCCCTTAGAGCCCAAAGCTTTGGAGGAGAACAAATAAGCATTTAGACAGCAAGACGAAGGCGTTAAAGGACTTCCTGGTGGTCCAGTGGTTAAGACTCTGCTCTCCCAGTGCAGGCGGCCTGGGTGTGATCCCTGGTAAGGGAACTAGATGCCGCATGCAGCAACGAAGATCCCGCGTGCGGCAACTAAGACCTGGCGCAGCCAAATACGTATTTTAAAAAAAAATTCTTAAAAAAAAAAGAGGAAGGTGGCAAGGTCCCCCCAGTGCTGAGTCTCTATAAGCTTCTGATGCCCATGAATAATTAACCAGGAGGACACGGGGTGTCTTCCAGAGCCAGTGGCGGGGGTGGGGTTGGGGGGAGGGGGTGTAAGAAGATAGTGTATCTTACCTGCAGGGCACTGAGGTCAGACCAGGTGACATTGGGAACTGAGGTTACAGGTGTGAACAATTTGCTTGGGAAAAATGGATTGTAATGTCCCGTGGCAGAAAGGTACATTGACAACGCCATGTTGAAGGGCAGAGTGAAGACAGGGAGGTCCCATTTGCAGAACACGGAGTTCAACGCACTTGAGAAAATTGGACTGAAAACAACAACAGAACAGAATGGAAGAATATGCATGTGAAGCCTTCCAAACTCCCAATGCCCTGGAATGGAAGCCAGGTTGATGAACTGAATCTCTATACTATGGAGGGGCTTTGTTTCATTGGCAAATATGTCCCTAAAATGTTGTATGGCCAAACTTTTCCCAGGGAAAAAAAAAAAAACCCAAACCCAAACACACCTGGAATAAATCCTGTCATAGAATAATTCTTACATTCAGTCAAAAATAAACTCTCAGCTTATTTGGCTTGTGGAAAATTATGCTCTGGGTTTGCTCACAGTGAGTCATAAATCTAGGTTTTAAAAATATTTTTGAAGTATTTAAGACATCTGAAAAAAATATTGTCTAAACAGTTAAAGCCCCTTCTGTAACCTACTTGATCATATGCACCTCCCTCCCCACCAGAGGCAAACTTGATCTTGAACTTGTATACCATCTCCACGAGTCTTAGTATATTTAGTCTTGAAAAAGAAAAACAATGGTCCCAGGAAGGATGCAGGTGGTGTGGACTGGAGGAAAGAGATCTTAAACTCAGCAGGGCAGAGTTCTAAGTCCTTGAGCAGTTGAACTGTGTGGTCGAGGGCAGGGATGTACTTTCAGTTCCCTCATCTGGGAGATTGGATTATATGGTCTCTGGGCCCATTTTGTTCCCTCACTTGTTGATCCAATCAAGGAGCCTTCACTTTAAGGTCAGAATCCCAGGTTTCCGGAATTGGGGGAGAGGGTGAGTGACCATGCGCAGGTGATTCCTCTTGCCCTTGAGCCTTATCTTAAGAATAGGTGGGAAGTCCCTCCTGAGCAGGTTGGCCGTGCCGGCAGGTTCTCCTCCACACATCTGTGCTGCAGCCAGAGTGGGCACACTGTCCATAGTGGGCTACATGTATCATTTGTATGGATACTAGTATTTTATATTCTGAATATACCATGGTAAGAAGGAAATGTTTGTTTTCAAAAAAGAAAAAAAAGGATTTAAGACAGTGTCAACGTAGAAACTAGTTTGAAGGATTTAGGGTTAAAAAAGGAATCAAATTTAGTAAAGAATTATTTTGAAGGGGACAGGGACAGGTGTTAAGGGGAGTTCACACAGGCACAGGGGTTCTCAGTGAGGTCCCTGGATCAGCCACATCAGCATCATCTGGGAAGTTGTTAGAGATTCAGATTCTGAGGCCCTGCCCCAGATGGACTGAATCAGGAAGCCTGTGGGGGGGGAGCAGCAGTCCGTGTTTTAACAGGTGAGCCTGATAGTGTGCATGTTTGAGGACCACTGATGTGGGGAGTGGTTCTCAACTTTGGTTGTACTTTAGAACCTCCTGGGAGCCTTCAAACTCCCAATGCCCTGGAAACACCCCAGACCAATTATATCAGAATCTTGTGTGTGGGTGGGTGGCTGTGAGGTGTGTGTGGAGGCCACACGCATCGGTGTGTTTGAATGTTTCCAATAGACATATCCTGAATCTAAATTTTAAAATATATTTTTCTAAAAATTGTTTTATATACATAACATAAAATTTACCATTTAAACCATTTTAAAGCATTCAGTTTAGCAGCATTAAGTACATTCACATTTTTGTACAACTATTACCGCCATCCATTCACAGAACATTTTTCATTTTGCAAAACAGAAACTCTATACTCCCTAAATAATAACTTCCCCCCTTGCCTCCTCCCCCTATACATTTTTTCAAAAAGGCATTTCGAAAACCAGGTACAACTTACCAAGTCATGGACATAGCAGACACAGGGAATAATAGCCACCAGAAATAGTCTCCCTTGTCTGAAAAGACAGCCATAAGGATTCCCACCAGGGTGGCATTGTAGCCCTGGAGCCCTGCTGCAATGGCGGACCTGTGGGCAAAAGGCACAGCTTGGACAGCTTCCAGGAGGATGTTGGCTGGATGTGCACATAAATGACACTTATAACTTCCAGATAATATTTACATTTGAAAATGAGATTATATTTAGGATTTTATTGCAAAGTCTGTAGAAGCCAAATACAAATAAAAGCATGAAAAAGTAAAATATACATAGATAAAATGCAAATGTGCACATAGAACAACCCCTATTGAGGTGTCATAGCTAAAGATAGAATTCCAGCATCTAGAGGAGGAAAGGGAAATCAGCAATCCAACCTATTCTGCTTCCTTTTACCCTTTTGTTCCAAAAGTTATTATTTCTTTTAAGTCATTAGGACCTCTGACTTGAATAGAGCTTTGATGTGAAACTGTTTCCTAAGTCTGATTTTCTTGGTGAGAGATGTAAGATTCTTAAAATGTAAATTTACTTCCATGGTGTCTTTGATCTTATAAACACAGATCTTCCAACTTAGCGTATATTTTCATTTGCCTGTGCTTCCATTTTGTTGTCTCCAGATATACATTTCCAAGTTATTGCAAAGAAAAACAACTACTTTTACTTGGCAAATTACTCCATTTAATTATGTGCATATTTAGCACCTAATTCTTTCTTGGGTCCTTTTTGCTTCCCAGCATTTAACCTCACTTCTAAATGTTGTCCTGGGTAAGTTTCTACTCCTGGCCAAAATGGTTCCCATTTCATATTTGGGGACAAGACGCTCCAAGTGAGAAATGGAATGATTTCTATAGAATAAGCCCCGGGGCTGACAAGCCAGACCCTCCAGGGCTCTGAGAATTGGCACCTTGAAGGTACCCAGCATTCAAGGATGAAGTCTGTAGGAGTCACAGGTTTGCAGATGGTGAAGTGGATGGGCGAGGTTGAACACAGGGCCTGAGGGGGAGGTGATGTAGCAATGAGTCACACTACAGGGCAGTACAGGATGGTGTGAAAGCTTCTCCTGGCCTGTTTGTCACTTTAGCAGGAGGCACCAGTTCAACAGCAGGGTGATATTCATCTGGGCAAGAGTATTAGAGGTGAGACTTCGTGCTCAAAAGCCCTTTGTCTCCCTTAAATAATCCTTCAGGATATGTGGCAGGTGATGCGACTTGTATTGGTTTAACCCAGGAAATGATAATTGAGGCCATACCTGATGGCAGTGGGAAGCTCTCAGCAACTGACTTTCAGATTTAAGGCTTGAGTTTGATCAACAAAAAATTAACTGCAATGCCTACATGTTGTGGAATGCCATAGTTTCAGCAAGAGGAAGATGTGTATTCATTTAAAGCAGAGGATTACCTTTTCCATGTGCCCTTTAGGACTGAGGGGAGTAAAAGAGATCTGAAAACTAACACATGTAAAGATGGCTGGTCTTTTAAACCATTGGTCCCCAACGTTTTTGGCACCAGGGACCGGTTTCATGGAAGACAATTTTTCCACGGGCTGGGTTGGGGGGGGATGCTTCAGGCGACGGGGAGCGGCAGATGAAGCTTTGCTTGCTAGCCCGCTACCCACCTCCTGCTGTGTGGTCCGGTTCCTAACAGGGGGTGTTGGGGACCCCTGTTTTAAACCATACTTGATAAGGACAATGGGTCAACTTCTACTGGGGCAAAACAATGAAGAAGATTTGATATGATACAATCCTGGACCACACTTCCAAACTGGACAGATTGTTTCTTGATGTGCATTAGAACAGAATTTGACCTAAAGTACAAAATCACCCTCCATAGAGAACAAGTCAGGCTCCTTGGACCTGATAGGAAAGTGGAGCATTTTCGGACTCTCTCCCTGAGAAGCCCCTTAGGCAGTTTACAGGAGCTTAGCTGTATAATTACCATCCACTGGGGATGATGCATGGATCCGGGACAGCTAGAAGACCAGCAACCTCCCTGAAGGAACTGGTCAGGCAGGAGCCATCTCCTCCCATGGTAGGAATCAGCTCATCAATTCTTCAGTGGCAGATAGTTTATGAAGTACACACTATTTTTAGCCTAACACATAGTTCAGAAGACACACTAACATTACTTAAGTCAGAACTTGCTTACTTGGAATTTATGTCCGTTTGTCTCTCTGGAAGCTGAGCTAATCTTTGCACTGTCCATGAAGAATGAATTTACTAAGCTAAGCATGGAAATAAGATATAATGGGATTAGTGGGATTTTTAAGCCACTAAAACTTTTCTTGAGCCCATATTCATTTTTTGCAAATAAAAAAATGCTGATGATAAATAATTGATCAATCATTAAAGCAGATCCCTTTGGACCCTACCCTGGGAATTACTTATAGCTTTGTTCTGGTTACCATGTAGTGCCAGGAGGATCTGGCATCATTCAGAGTGGCCGCTTATTCAGGTACCACAAATAAGAGGCTATAAATGATTTCCTGACCTCTGACTAAAGGCACATATAAAGCATTCTGTGGAATAAAGGTTGTTTCTCCTGGGGAGGGTGCGGCCCAGAGTAACTGGTTGGCTCCTGTGCTCTAAGAAGCAAGAAGCGGAGGCTTGGAGGGATGCGCCTACCTGTCCTGACCGAGTAACAGGGCTGTCAGGGTGGAGACCACAGTTCCCACACAGCCACTGAGCGCCCACCAGGGGTTCTGGACCAGGAGTCCCACCAGAAACAGGATTCCGCTGATGGGGTTGCTGACAAACACCACTTGGGATATGCCCCGAAGGACCCAGTCGACAAACTGGAGCGCCTGGGGTTTGTCTGGAAGAGATGAGATGGGCAGAGCTAAGGAAACAGTGAGGCAAATGGGGCTCCTTCCCAAGTCCAGGGCCCACCCTGAGCAAAATCCCCTCTCATGAAGGTGAAGCTAATTTTTGATATTCCTTTAAGCTTTTTCTCTGAACCCTTTCCCCTTAGTGACCTTCAGATCCCTGAAAGCAACCAGTTTCTTTCCTCTCAATCCAACTGCCCCTACTAGAATCTCAGTTCCAGAAAGCATCGAATGAACTTATTTACCACGCTTAGAGGTTCAGATTCATACGCCAAAGGAATGAATTACCAATAGTAAAATTTCAGGGTTTTTTTTTTTTTTTTTTTTGCGGTACGCGGACCTCTCACTGTTGTGGCCTCTCCCCCTGTGGAGCACAGGCTCCGAATGCGCAGGCTCAGTGGCCATGGCTCGTGGGCCCAGCCCCTCCACGGCATGTGGGATCTTCCCGGACCGGGGCACGAACCCGCGTCCCCTGCAACGGCAGCGGACTCTCAACCATTGCACCACCAGGGAAGCCCTTTTTAGTTTTTATTAGTTTTTTTTTTTTTTTTTTTTTTTTTTGTGGTATGCGGGCCTCTCACCGCTGTGGCCTCTCCCATTGCGGAGCACGGGCTCCGGACACACAGGTCCAGCGGCCACGGCTCACGGGCCCAGCCGCTCCGTGGCATGCGGGATCCTCCCGGACCGGGGCACGATCTCGCGCCCCCCGCATTGGCAGGTGGACTCCCAACCACTGTGCCACCAGGGAAGCCCAAAATTTCAGTTTTTAAGTACCGAAATTATAAGGAGGAACCAGGTGCCTTCCTCTGATATCAACCGGACTGCGGCCCTGACCACTATCTCCATTAAAAAAAATTTGAAGAAGTTTGCTGGTTAGAAGATAAAAAGTTAAAAAGGGAGAGGAAAGAGATAGATAGAAGGTAGGGGAGTATAACTAAAGATATGACTAGAAGAACCAGCAAACCATTTCCCCCAAAGCCACTGTTCCAATGGATGGAAGCGTAAATACCTTTAAGCCAGTTGGCAAATTCTTTCATATCACCAGTTATGTAGCCAAGTGCCTTGGGGAGGCTTCTTCTCTTGCGAACTGGTGGACCCTGATTTCCACCCTGGTCCAGTTTAACCACAGTGGGGCTGTCCTCCATGGATAGCTCTTCCTCTGGCTCCTTAAGGAAAGAACAGAGCTCATAAACATCCTAATGCAGAACACTTCGGACGGGCCAGTGTGGGACCTGGTCACAGTAGCCACAGAGGGTGAGTTTAAAGGCACTTCATCTGTACCATGACATCCCATGGAACTAAGAAAGCACCATTTTCCTCTTGAAATGTTGTCACGGAGATTATTACCAAGACCCAAACCCCATACTACTTTTGTCATCACTGTTTTCAATGCCACCACAAAAAAAGGCTCTGGTCTTTAATTTCATAAGGTTCAGTTTCTAACTCAACAAATATTTATTGAGCACCTATATCCTACACTTAAAGAGCTCAGTCTAGTGGGAAAGACTGAAAAATAGTTAATTTCAACATAAGGAGTCAAATAATGATATAGAAATAGCTAAGATAAGTACTTAAGCTTCTTGCTGCCAATGAAAGAAGCAGACCAATCAGCTACTTTCCAAGACAAGCAGCCACTTTAAATTAAATTTTTATTTTACAAAAAAGAGTTTTGTTTTTAAAAGTTTGAAAGAGAAGGAATGTTTACAAAACAGTGTGTGTGTGTGTTAACACAGCCTAAGAAAACTGCCTCTTACTCACTCTCCAAATCAAAGATTGCTTGACTATGTCGTCACATCAGGCAACTGCCTCTGATATTCTTTATTTTTGGAATTTGTTATTTAAATGTTTAAAGACTGGAAAAATAATATTCCACAAAGGTGTAGAAAATGGGAAAGGTGGAGGCGGACCAAGCTGTTGAAAACCAAAGAGTTACAATTTAAGAATTGTATGCTATAAGAATGTACAGGGCATACTTATAGTAAGCATGCCTCGGGGAAATACTAACAGTATAACCGTGACTGGAGCTCACTATGAGACTCTTCACTTCTCATGATAAGTGTTAATAGGAAAGCACCAGCATCAACAGAATATGGTACCCTGTAGACAAAAATGAAGGTTTTATGGTGCCGATGGTAGATATAAAAGAATACCAATGATGTCATCCCAGAAGCAGGCAAAGGGAGAAGGACAATAGAAAAACTACCTTGAGTTTGCAAGGAAAGCAAGGAGCACAGCCAGGCCAGTGTGAAGTAGGGGAACACCAAAACCATCAGACCCCAGAAGGCACAAGTGTGGAATGTGGAAGCCACAGGCACGTAAGACATGACCAAGGAAATACCCCAAACTCGTGCAGTTAAACCAGCTCTTCTCTCTGTGGCCAGGCTGTGAATAAGGGGTTCTCGTGGCTATTTTTGGTCCCATCGTTGTTCCATTTACCATAGCCAACAAATGGCTATTAACAGATAATAAAAGTTATGGCTTTTTAAATTTTATTTTTTGCAGTCCAGATTTTAGTTTTGGTTTCTATTAATCCCAGTACAGAAATCAATGTAACATTTTTTATTGAGTCACAATTTCACTTCAACTGTATTATTTCATTGCCCAACTAACCATTCTGCTTTTGAACAATGGCCAACCATTCCACAAAGTAGAAGCTGTTTATGCAATGCATTCTAGACCAAGGTCATTTTGTCTTGGCAAAATAGTGATAGAAACCAGCATTTGTGAGACTTCCAATGAACATTTTCATTAAGAAATTCTTAAACTGAAAACTGCTGGAGGTCAGGAACCAAAACTAAGTCTATATGGAGCTCAGCTGGCCCCAAAGTTAAACAAGGAAAACTGTTTGAATTATTAAGCAATTGTGAAAAATTGGATTTTATTTCATAATCTAAGTGATGACTATCATTTATTTTTATTTATCTCCCTCTTTAAACATCATAACTGAAAATATTGCTTTGAAAGCCCTTTCCTCAGCTACAGTGACCCCATTCTCAAAGCCATGCATCTTATGAGAGGCATCAGGCTCCAGGCCAGGCAATGACAAGAAATTGCCTTGAGTTTCTGTAACTGAGTAGATCTGGCCCTACAGAGGCAGCACCGAATGAAAACATTAAAGTGGACATTTTCCATCGAGTACAGAAACAATTAGGTATACGGGTTATTCCAGGGTGAACAAATTCATGTTTTCAAAATTTCCGGCATTTATTTATTTATTTTAGAGGGTTTTAAATACATCATCACCTCAGAGATTTTGGAGATACAGATATGAAACCTGATATTCTAACTGGCCAGACATGACTGAGAACCTGACTGGCCAGAGTTCCCTGCCTAGCCACGTGAAGTTGGATGAAGATTGAATCATTTATCTGAATCCACAGCCCAACATATAGAAGGCTTTCTGTGCTTTGTCTTTCCAGTATCCACATATTGGGGTAGGTTGTGCGGTTGCCATGTCCTAGAGAGAGGGCTCTTCTCATGAGTTGAGCAGACAGTTGCTGCTGTGGCCGAACCCCCCAGGAACTATTTATTCTGAACTCCTGAATACTCTAGAGCCCTGGGAACCCTGACTACTTGCTCCAGAACTTAGGCATGAGAATTGGTTATGAGAAACCAGTAACTTAAAGGTTGTGGTTTACCCTAGAATTTTATCATGCTAGACTGTTTGCATTTCTTTAGGGAAATTTAAGAATCCACACATCGTAATTGGAAAAGCAATGCAAGGTGATAAAGCAGGAACTTAAACTGATGCTCAAACTTCTCAAATCTAAGAAGGTCATTAAATTTCAACTAAAAAGACAGGACCAGAAAATAAAAGGAAGAAACTCTATAAAATAGGAGGAGCATAAGTTAAAAATCCCAGACTACTTTTTCCTAGCTTTTCCATGGTTGTCAAAACTCTGCAGCACAAAGGTCCATCATCCAACCCCAGATGAGTGTCTTGTGACTTTCTTGGCCAAGACCCCTGTGCATCTGGCTCAGCCCAAGCTGCACTGCTCAGCAGAGCATGAGGACCCACTTCCCAGGCTCTGTTCAGAAAAGACACAGCAGAGTCACAGAGACAGAAGCTGCACAAAGGTAGCATACCTGTTTTGGTGGCCCATGGGCCATGCGCGCTGCCTCACCAGCTTTTTTTCCAAAAGGGTCCCTCCAAAGAGGACCAGGAGGGGCGTCACCAGCGGCGCCAATCAAAGACCGTCCATTCATCCTTCCTTTCTTTCCATACATGACAAAGGGCAAAAATAGATGAATCAGCAGGATTCGTGCCCTGGTTGTGGTGTGAAATGCAAGGTAGAGAGAAGCAGGAGCTCTCCCAGGGAGTTCCTGGGGAGAGGAGACCTTAACAGAGAAGACCAACTTCTCCATAAACAAGAGCTCCATCAGCAAAGAGAGATGATGAGCTGACTGCAGACATTGAATGTTCATTTTACTTCACTTAGAACAAAAGAAAAATATGGCAAATCATCCTGCACAGAGACCTATGCATAGATTTTGTTCTGCTGTGTTTCTCTACTATCAGGAAGCTGACAGATCTGAAGCCTGTTCCAGAAGGAGGGGTGGGCTTCAGGCTCTGAAACACTTCAGGCAAACTGTTAGGGCTCCATCTTGGGGGTCAAAGCCAATGCCACAATTTCCCTCAGCCTTGATCTTTACAAATGTGAGAAGGAGAAGGCCTGGTATGGGTTCTATTTTCTGTGATAAGATGCTAGCCACACTTTGTATGCACAGCAAAAGCCCAGTCTAAGAAACTGCTAAATGGCATTTTTCCCCCTTGTATCTGAATAGGAATTGTTAAAAATTGGACATCGCCTTGTTTATAATAAACAATTATTAGTTGAATTCAACAAGTGCGGCAACTTTTTGTTTCCTTTTTTTTAAAAAAAAAAACTTCCATTGGGCTTCCCTGGTGGCGCAGTGGTTGAGAGTCCGCCTGCCGATGCAGGGGACGCAGGTTCGTGCCCCGGTCTGGGAAGATCCCACATGCCGCGGAGTGGCTGGGCCCGTGAGCCATGGCCGCTGAGCCTGCGCTTCCGGAGCCTGTGCTCCACAACGGGAGAGGCCACAACAGTGAGAGGCCCACGTACCGCAAAAAAAAAAAAAAAAAAACAACTTCCATCACATCCAAGGATAGTATTCTTCCTTCAGAGGTCCCAGGAAAGTCGTATGTGTGGTATTTCTTTATTTTTTTCTTCCTCTTTTATTTAATTTTTACTTTCTTCTACTGGCTTTGTCTGAAATCTGAAAATTTACACTCTACTAGAGTGACTCAGAAAAATCCACAACCATGGAAAATATTACTGACATGTCTTAGGAAAAAACTGTGTATGTGTATGTTTATCCATGGTTAAACAATCTGGCTAATACCTGACCAGTGGGTTGCCTTGTGTATATTTTTGTTTGATAAAGAACAACATCCAGAAAGCCAACTGTAGGGCACTCATACACAATTTTAAAAAAACGAAAGAATGAATGAAATAAAAAGGAGAGAAAGAGACAGGTAGGACTGTCACATTCCCCTTTCACATTTCCCCACCACCAAAATCACCACGTCTTGGAGAATGACATCCTTGAGCTCAACAACGATATTTCCTTAGCCAAGAGAGAGAGAGAAAAAGTTGAGAGAACATATAATTTGAGGCTTCATTTTATAGAAGGGAAAACTGGGGTCCAGAGTGGGGACCATCCACATTCACTCAGCAGGGTCAGCCTTATGGAATAGGTAAGCCCTGGTGGCTCTTCGTCTTCCAGGTTGGAGCCACACACATTGATGCCCCCAAGATTCTAATCAAGTCAACACACAGTGAAGGAGCAGCTTCTGAATGCCGGGATGCAAGGGGTGTTAGGGCTCAGTGGCACAGTAGACACAGCCTGTCTTCGTGGCCTCCCTGACATAACCCTGGGGAGGGGGTGTTGAACAGCAGCAAAGGGCTCTGCTATGCCTGGCTTCACCCCATGCCCTTGCCCGAAGCAGTGACTCTTCTGACAAACAAACATCTCACCGTGCCTCAAAGTAAGCCTCACTCTCCTGCATCGCTGACATATCTACAACAAGGCCTATATGTGCTGAAGTTAACATCCCAAGAATGTTCTGGAAGCTGCACCCGATGAGCTTACAGCAGGAGTCAGAAAGCACTTTTCATAGCCCAGATCACTAGTACAACAAAGCAGTACTCACCATTCTGAAATATCAAGATTTCAGTTCACCTACACTCCTTGTTTTATTACAGGAAGTACAACTCATGCTATTGTCAGCATATATTAGAAATCTGTACAATTAGAGAGCCCTGAAAGTTGTTAATTTTCTATGCCTCAAGTATCACTTTTAAAAATAATATAAAGTTTTGGATATAGATATAGAAGAAAGCATATAAATGTTCATGCTCTATCATAAATAAGAGAATTTTCAGCATTGACATTTATCTGATACTTACAGTAATCTTTATTTTAGGTAGTTTTTGATTCTAAGCAGTGGGAGGTGCTCAGGTTTCTCTAAAGCTGTAATCAGAAACAAAGAAAATGCTGTCAGCTATCCTGTCTCCTGATTAAAACACTTTTCTCCTCAGAACACACTCCCCTAGAAGCCTTGAGGTCTGAATTCCACATCAGAAAGGGTAGCTGCAAAGAAGCTGCCAAATTCGTGCCTGTAGTGGGACTCACTCGTTCTCCCAATGGGTGTTCCAGCACCCTCCCTCCAGCACGACAGCACATAAAACCATAGTTGGAAAGGGCCATTCCCAGTACCCACTTTTTTTTTTTTTGAGTCGTATTTATACATCTCCAATTTTACTTATTTCAAAAACACAGCCTGAAACTCCTATAGAGCTTTGGTGAGCTCAGAGCCCTTTAGCACCTCAAGTGGACTCCTTGCTGAAACCCTCTTCCACATGGAACTCCGGTGCTGATCCACCCTGCTGTAGAAAGCATGAACCAAGACACTGCTTGCAAGCGTCCAGGAAGAAGCCCGTGGTTTAGGTAAATGGCTTTCTAGTATACCAGAACTCTGTCTTTGCTGCTTTTACTCAGTTTCAATCATCTGAACATATTTCTCCATTAAAAAAAGAAATGCAAAAAAGAGCAAAAATTAGAGAGGTCTAAGAAGACAACCCCCTGACAAGGAACAGTTAGAAATGAACAGAGGTGAGGAGAGTACTCACACTGCAGCTGGCTTCCTGGGCAGAAGGCACTGGCTGATAAAGCCCTGCTGGGCTCTATTAAAAGGGAGGTGCTTAGGAGGAGGGTGCTGGGGGAGGCACCCAGCACTTTGATACTCAGAACCCACTCTGCATATCTGTGCTTTTTTTTTTCTCCTCCCACTTCAGGCACCAGGGCCAAAGTACTGCCGAGCAACTGGCCCCCTGTGCTGTGCCTTCTGTCTGTCTCTGTTCTTGATTGGGTGCCAGCAGCTTTGCCATCGTTTCTGTGGGTTCCCAGGTCTTTGTCCAGCAGCAGTCCTGCTCAAGCTCATTGTGTCTTCCTCGTGCTGTTTCCTCTAGCGCCTACCCTCACCCTGAGATATTCTGGGGAAGATTTGTAACTTCCCCAGAAAAGGATCAATGAGTCTCACTTAAACTAAAAACTGAGAGACACGTTGCTACACAGTAGACTCTGGAGCTAAGTATCGGCTCCTGGGGTGGAATGTTCTCTCAGACTTGACGTGGCTTCTGCACAGGTGTAGGAATCCAGCAAAGCCTTGCAAGGTGTGGTGCGAGTGTGGGGGAGAAGCGGGGTCCACAAGTTGTTTTCTGGAAACCAACCTGCCCTTGTCTCCAGTGAGGAGGAAAACAAAAATAGAAATGTTTCCCTGGAATTGTCCGCCTTTCCAGGTGAGAATCCCAGTACAAACTCTGCTGCCTTTAAAAGTCAGGAGGCAAACACTCCATAGCAGAGGAATCTAAAATTCAAGTGAGAAATCCCTTTCTTCCCCATTTTTCTTAAATTTCATTATTGTGGCTTGGTCTGTGATGGCAGAAATCATGTGAACTCTGGTTCACTTCTATGAGCACAGAATTTTAAAAAACAATAAAACACACAGAAAGCTGTGCAGGTGTCAGCAGGGCCTCCCACCCACCTGGACGAGCTGATAATCCTCATGAGGGAGGCGGCCAGCAACTCTCTGGCTCCACCCCCTGGACACCAGCCAGACCACAGGGCTCCATGTAGGGGGGATTCCCTCCTTCCAAGTGTCCCCTGCAGCTCAGGGTATGTGTGTCTGGGGCCTGGGAGGGAGACCATAGGTCCAGGTTTATGACCAGAATTTTGAGGTTCAGGCAAATCTCCCTTCAACATTTTCTTTCTGTTAAAATAAGGAGAAAATAAATTCCTCAGGTTACCCTGAAGGAGAAAAATGAATCACAAGAGGATAGTCTGAGGGCCTGGTATAGGAATGAAAGGAATCACACTAGTGTTTCCATGAGTTCCTTATGCAAATGGACTGCCATCCCTCGTGGTAATAATAATAGTAATAGTGATAGTAATGATAATGATTGGAATTGCACAAATGTTTGGGCATTCACTCTATGTGCTGGGCACTGCACTTTGGGGTTAAGCACTTTGTACGTATTAGTCATTTAACCATCACTAAAATCCTCTGAGGTGAATGCCATTATCCCCTTTTTGCAGAGGAGGAAACAGGCTCACAGAATTTAAATAACTTGTCCCAAGTCTAACACTGAGGTTTGTACTTGGATGTACTCTAGCATCATCCAGTATTTCCAACTTCTGCCCATTGTTTGCCTTTCATTAATTCATTAATTAACTCAATGAGCTCAGCCACCAACCATTATCTCTAGACCTCATCCTAAAGCCACCTCCACATGGTACCCCAGTAGCCTTATGCCTGAGTGGGCTGCTCAGGGGTGGAGGGTGTGTACTGAGTCTTAAGACTTCTTGCAGAACAACTTCCTCCCCACCCTACCTCCCTGCCCTCTTCCCTGATCTTTGTAAAGGCACACCTTCGGTTGCTGATTACAAGATAGAGCCATGCTATATGGTTTACAGAAAGTAGTGCAAAGCACGTGGGATTTCAAGTCAGGCAGACCTGAGTTTGAATCCTGGCTTTGTCCCTTGCTAGTTGCGTGACCTGAGATATGTTACTCTCTCTGGACCTCAGATTTCTCATTGTAAAGCTGGGTAAGTTGACTTCCTTTGTAAGGTTGTGATGAAGTTTTGTAACTATGTATGTAAATCTCTGTACCTCACACATGGAGGTGCCACCATTCGGATGTCTGCTCTTCTCAGTCTGGGTTGGTTTGTCCTTGAGGATTCCTGAAAGCATCCCTCTTCCCTGCCTGAACCAGGGGAAAAGGTTTCTTGGCTCTGACATCCAAAGGGGTGTAGTTATGAGCGTGGAAGAACCCTAAAGTGGTAGGTGGGAGTCAAGTTCTCATACTGCAAGACGCCAAGATACCAGGGTCTGCCCTTGCCCAGTGGCTGTGGCTTTGGAGAGAACCCTGAGCTGGACATTAGAGGGATAATTGGGCACCCAATAACAAGTGCATACATAGGTTCTTAGGTGCTTTTAAACAGCTCTAATTACACAATTCAATGACTATTTTTCAGCCCCTCCTGGTATCATTAATTGAGAGTTTGAGCACCGACATTGCTTTCCTTCCCGAGTTGCCCCCAGGCCTCCTCATGGTGGAGGTGCCCCCCTCTCCTGATTCATGGAACTCATCTGTCACCCTCTGTCTGCCTCAATCACAATGAACATATGAGGAGGTTTCTCTCCTCTCACTTTCTCCATAGAGTTTCTGCCCCTAGAAAGTTCTTTCTCTCCTCTCTCCCCACCCACTTTGCATGAGCATCCACACACAGCTTTCTTCCTCCGCCCGTCCACACTATGCTCCTGGGAACTGAAAGCAATTATGTACATGTTTCTCACTGGGCAAGTGACTATCCCCCTGGACCCTGCGACAGCTCTGTTATTGTCTCTTATTTTAAAAAATACTTTATGGTGTGCAGTCCCACCTGGGCTGGAGGATACTAATACTTCTTTTTATTGATAACAGATCTCTTTCTTTCCAGAAAGGTTTTGAGGAAGTTCATAAAAATATATGTGAGATGAAGTAAGGACTAGATAAATAAATGGGGACGAAAGGAGACAAAAACTATGGATAATGATGTGACTTAAATATTTTTCCTACAATGTCTTGCATTTGTAGGTTTTTTTTAATAAGAGATATTTTAATTTTTTAAATAATTTATTTATTTGTTTTTATTTTTGGCTGTGTTGGGTCTTTGTTGCTGTGTACAGGCTTTCTTTAGTTGTGAGTGGGGGCTACTCTTCGTTGCGGTGCACAGGCTTCTCATTGTCGTGGCTTCTCTTGTTGGGGAGCATGGGCTCCAGGTCCGTGGGTTTCAGTAGTTGTGGCACGCAGGCTCAGTAGTTGTGACTCGTGGACTCTAGAGTGTAGGCTCAGTAGTTGTGGCGCATGGGCTTAGTTGCTCCGCAGCATGTGGGATCTTCCTGGGCCAGGAATTGAACCCGTGTCCCCTGCATTGGCAGGTGGATTCTTAACCACTGTGCCACCAGTGAAGCCCCCATTTGTAGGTATTTTAAAATATGTATTGTTTGACTCAGAAATTATCCCAACATTATTTCATTTTGGTTTCTGCTTGATATTGATGTATCCATAGGCAATTTAACTTTACAAATAATTTGCACCACAGCATAACAGGACAGTGTCCACACTCAGGAACTCCGCAGGAGAGGAACAAGCAGAGGGCTATTCTGCATCCTGAGCAGGGCTTTTCTAAATGGGAGAGAGAGCACTAAAGAAAAAGCAGCCTCAGTCTTCTTCTCCTATCCTCCCGCCCCCGACAGAGAGAAGCAAATAACACACATGGAATACAGAGTGTCCCTCTGCACTGTGTTCTGGGACCACAGTGTTTGGTTTGGTAAACAGTCAGACAAAGAGGCTCCAGACGAGGGCCAAAACCCCAGTTGGCTCAGAACACCACTCTGGGTACCCTTTGTGGTAGGCATTCCCTAGATGTGGAGCCAAGAGGCAGGCAGGCGCTAAGTGCACACATCTCTCCACCTGGCCAGGGGAGCATGGGGATGGGAGATGGTAGGAAGCACTGAGGCACCTACATTTTTAGCTCTTAAATGCACTTGTGCAATTATTCAGCCCCATTGAGTATCTGGTTGTTTGTCCTTCTGCACACAGCAGAAGGGTGAGAAAACCTCCATCCCTACATATGACTTCTATCAGATTCCTTCTTTCCATGCATCACCTTCTTTCCAGGTCTTAAATTAAACTCAGGCGAGTTTCAGGTCCATCATGTAGGTATCTGGTGTCCTCAGCCAGTACCTAAGGGTGTGCACTGCAAAAATGCACCATGGCAAAAGGGGCAGCTTTAACATGCTAGACATTTACGTATTTATTGCAACAAAACTCCTATAGATGGTGCTAAAATGTCTTGATGAAAGGGGTGCTGGGGTGCCTTTGAATGAAAGGGCCATACTGGCTAGCAATGGTCCTGCTGGTGCTTTTGTTTCTTCAGGATTAAAAAAATAATAATTTCCCAATGAGGGACAATAAGGAAAAGGGTAGGAGGAGAGTTTTGTAATCTATTTAGACTAGGTTGAAAGAAGAGATTGGAGTGTAGAGGAAAATGAGTGTTGGGGACTGGCATGGCCCTGTTTACCTGTAATATTCCTAAGCTTAGGAAGTCGAGCTTTATTTTATAATTGGGCCAGGAAGAGAAGGGGGATGGCCTAGCACAAGCATTGTGAATGAGGCTCTCTGAGCCAGTGGGCTGGCCAAGAGTTACAGGCTCTTGGTAAAGACATCAGCCACTGGAGGTTGAGTTGGATGGGCTGAGGCCCTCTCCTAGCCAGGCACAGGAATCGGGGTTACTCACTGGGGAGCCTCTTGGAGAGAGCTGTCATTAATGCAGCCAAGAAGCTGCAAAGGCCGGGGTAGATATGTTAAACTAAGGTTGCTTTCTGGAGCTAAGGAGGTGGCAGCTGGCTCAGCCTCCTCACAGTTGCCCTAACTAGAGGCTTAATGTCTGCTAGCTGCACAGTGTTGCCAGCTCCGCCTGATTTAAAGATCAGAAATGCTCCCTATTATCATCCCCCTGCCTCACTCCAATTGGCTGCCAAGATTTACAGAAGGATTCAGAGTCTCTTGGCTCTCACTCCTCCTCCCATTCCCCTTGCCTCTTCTTTCTCTACTGTCGGCACCTGTCAAAGCTGGGGTGGGGACCAAAGGCAGAGGGAGACCTTGAGAGGACATTATTCAACTACTTGTCTGGTCAATTGGCTTAAAGTTGGACTACACTGCACCCTCAAATTCTTGAGTTGGTAAATTGAACTATTATGATTCACCTGGCCACAGATTTATAACAGAGCCTTAGTAATCATATAATAACATTGGCTAAGGAAATGCAGTTGTGTGGGGATACTATGACAGACATGGAGGAGAATTCCCATGCAGCTCTGATATTGCATCCTATTCTTAAAGAATAAACTTGCGTCCATGTTTTATTCAAAACAAAAATTAAGCCCGGGTCTATAAAAATATGCACCCGGATATTGGTTCAAGATGGTGGAGTAGAAGGACGGGCACTCACTCCCTCTGTGAGAGCACAGGAATAACAACTCACTGCTGAAAAATCGACAGGAAATCACTGGAACTGATAAAAAAATACTCCACATCCAAAGACAAAGGAGAACCACAATGAGATAGTAGGAGGGGTGCAACCACAATAAAACCTAATCCCATAACTGCTGGGTGGGTGACTCACAAAGTGGAGAACAATTATACCACAGAGGTCCAGCCACTGGAGTGAATGTTCTGAGCCCCATGTCAGGCTTCCCAACCTTGGGATCTGGCAATGGGAGGAGGAATTCCCAGAGAATCAGACTTTGAAGGCTAGCAGGATTTGATTACAGGACTTCGACAGGACTGGGGGAAACAGAGACTCCATTCGTGGAGGGCACACACAAAGTAATGTGTTCATCAGGGCCCAGGGGGTGGGAGCAGAGACCCCATAGGAGACTGAACCAGACCTACCTGCTAGTGTTGGAGGGTCTCCTGCAGAGACAGGGGACAGCTGTGGCTCACAAGGACACAGGCAGCAGAAGTTCTGGGAAGTACTCCTTGGCATGAGCCCTCCTGGAGCCCGCCATTAGCCTCACAAAAGGACCTGTAGGCTCCAGTGTTAGGTTGCCTCAGGCCAAATAACCAACAAGGAGGGAACACATCAACAAGTGGATTAAAGTTTTACTGAGCTCTGCTGAAAAGAACAACACTCAGCTGTACCCATCACCAGTCCCTCCCATCAGGAAGCTTGAACAAACGTCTTAGATAGCCTCATCCACTAGAGGACAGACAGCAGAAGCAAGAAGAACTACAATACTGCAGCCTGTGGAATGAAAACCACATTCAGAGAGAGATAGACAAAATGAAAAGGCAGAGGACTATGTACCAGATGAAGAAATGAGGTAAAACCCCAGAAAAAAACCTAAATGAAGTGGAGATAGGCAACCTTCCAGAAAAAGAATTCAGAATAATGATAGTGAAGATGATCAAGGACCTTGGGAAAAAAAAATGGAGGCAAAGAGCAAGAAGATGCAAGAAGTGTTTAACAAAGACCTAGAAGAATTAAAGAGTAAACATCTAGAAGAATTAAAGAACAAACAAACAGAGATGAACAATACAATAACTAAAATGAAAAATACACTAGAAGCAATCAGTAGCAGAATAACTGAGGCAGAAGAACAGATAAGTGACATAGAAGACAGAATGGTGGAATTCACTGCTGCGGAACAGAATAAAGAAAAAAGAAAGAAAAGAAATGAAGACAGCCTGAGACACCTCTGGAACAACATTAAATGCACCAACATTAGCATTTTGGGGTCCCAGAAGGAGAAGAGAGAGAGAGAAAGGACCCGAGAAAATATTTGAAGAGATTATAGTTGAAAACTTCCCTAACATGGGAAAGGAAATAGTCACCCAAGTCCAGGAAGTGCAGAGACTCCCAGGCAGGATAAACCAAGGAGAAACAAGCTGAGACACATAGTAATCAAATTGACAAAAATTAAAGACAAAGAAAAATTATTAAAAGCAACAAGGGAAAAATGACAAATAACATACAAGAGAACCCCCATAAGGTTAACAGCTGATTTCTCAGCAGAAACTCTACAAGCCAGAAGGAAGTGGCATGATATATTTAAAGTGATGAAAGGGAAGAACCTACAACCAAGATTACTCTACCTGGCAGGGATCTCATTCAGATTCAACAGAGAAATCAAAAGCTTTACAGACAAGCAAAATCTAAGAGAATTCAGCACCACCAAACCAGCTCTACAACAAATGCTAAAGGAATTCTCTAGTGGGAAACACAAGAGAAGAAAAGGACCTACAAAAGCAAGACAAAAATAATTAAGAAAATGGTAATAGGAACAAACTTATCAATAATTACCTTAATTGTGAATGGATTAAATGCTCCAGACACAAGCTTGCTGAATGGATACAAAAACAAGACCCATATATATGCGGTCTACAAGAGACCCACTTCAGACCTGGGGACACATACAGACTGAAAGTGAGGGGATAGAAAAAAATCTTCCATGCAAATGGAAATTAAAAGAAAACTGGAGTATCAATACTCATATGAGATAAAATAGACTTTAAAATAAAGACTGTTACAAGAGACAAGGAAGGACACTACATAATGATCCGGGGATCAATCCAAGAAGAAGATATAACAATTATAAATATATATGCACCCAATATAGGAGCACCTCAATACATAAGGCAAATGCTAACAGCTACAAAAGAGGACATTGACAGTAACACAAAAATAGTGGGGGATTTTAACACCTCACTTACACAAATGGACATATCATCCAGACAGAAAATTAATAAGGAAACACAAGCTTTAAATGACACAATAGACCAGATAGACATAATTGATATCCATAGGACATTCCATCCAAAACCAGCAGATTACAATTTCTTCTCAAGTGCACACGGAATATTCTCCAGGATAGATCATATCCTGGGTCACAAATCAAGACTTGGTAAATTTAAGAAATTTGTAATCATATGAAGCCTCTTTTCCAACTACAGTGCTATGAGATTAGAAACAATTTACAGGGAAAATAAGGTAAAAATGACAAACACACGGAGGCTAAAAAATAAGCAGCTAAATAACCAAGAGAGCACTGAAGAAATCAAAGAGAAAATAAAAAAAAAAATACCTAGAGACAAATGACTATGAAAACATGACAACCCAAAATCTATGGGATACAGCAAAAGCAGTTCTAAGAGGGAAGTTTATAGCTATACAAGCCTACCTCAAGAAAGAAGAAAAATATCAAATAAACAATCTAACCTTATACCTAAAGGAATTAGAGAAAGAAGAACAAAACCCAAAGTGAGTAGAAGGAAAGAAATCATAAAGATCAGAGCAGAAATAAATGAAATAGAAACAAAGAAAACAATAGCAAAGATCAATAAACCTAAAAGCTCGTTATTTGAGAAGATAAACAGAATTGATAAACCTTTAGCTAGAGTCATCAAGAAAAAGAGGGAGAGGACTCAAATCAATAAAATTAGAAATGAAAAAGGAGACGTTACAACAGACACCACAGAAATACAAAGCAACATAAGAGACGACTACAAGCAACTCTGTGCCAATAAAATGGACAACCTGGAAGAAATGGACAAATTCTTAGAGAGGTATAACCTTCCAAGACTGAACCAGGAAGAAATAGAAAATATAAACAGACCAATCACAAGTAATGAAATTGAAAGTGTGATGAAAAATCTTCCAACAAACAAAAGTCCAGGACCATATGGCTTCACAGGTGAATTCTATCAAACATTTAGAGAAGAGCTAAAACCCAGCCTTCTCAAACTCTTCCAAAAAATTGTAGAGGAAGGAATACTCCCAAACTCATTCTTTGAGGCCACCATCACCCTGATACCAAAGCCATAAAAAGATACTACAAAAATAAGAAAATTACAGACCAATATCACTGATGAATATAGATGTAAAAATCCTGAACAAAATACTAGCAAACAGAATCCAACAACACATTAAAAGGATCATACCTCATGATCAAGTGAGATTTATCCCAGGGATGCAAGGATTTTTCAATATATGTAAATCAATCAATGTGATACACCATATTAACAAATTGAAGAATAAAAACCATATGATCATCTTAATAGATGCAGAAAAAGCTTTTGACAAAGTTCAACACCGATTTATGATAAAAACTCTCCAGAAAGTGGGCACAGAGGGAACCTACCTCAACATAATAAAGGCCATACATGACAAACCCACAGCAAACATCACTCTCAATGGTGAAAAACTGAAGGCATTTCCTCTAAGATCAGGAACAAGACAAGGATATCCACTTTCGCCACTATTATTCAACATAGTTTTGGAAGTCCTATCCACGGCAATCAGAGAAGAAAAAGAAATAAAATGAATACAAATTGGAAAAGAAGAAGTAAAACGGTCACATTTTGCAGATGACATGATACTATACATATATAATCTTAAAGATGTCACCAGAGAGCTACTAGAGATAATCAATGAATTTTGTAAAATTGCAGGGTACAAAAGTAATGCACAGAAGTCTCTTGCATTCCTATACACTAACAATGAAAGATCAGAAAGAGAAATTAAAGAAAAAATCCCATTCATCATTTCAACAGAAAGAATAAAATACCTAGGAATAAACCTACCTAAGGAGATAAAAGACCTTTACTCAGAAAACTATAAGACACTGATGAAGTAAACCAAGATGACACAAACAGATGAAGAGATATACCATGTTCTTGGATTGGAAGAATCAATATTGTGAAAATGACTGTACTTCCCAAAGCAATCTACAGATTCAATGCAATGCTTATTGAATTACTAGTGGCATTTTTTACAGAACTAGAACAAAAAATCTTAAAATTTGTATGGAGACACAAAAGACCCCGAATAGCCAAAGCAATCTTGAGGGAAAAAAATGAAGCTGGAGGAATCAGACTCCCTAATTTCAGACTATACTACAAAGCTACAGTAATCAAGACAATATTGTAGTGGCACAAAAACAGAAATATAGATAAATGGAACAGGATAGAAAGTGCAGAGATAAACCCATGCACCTATGGTCAACTAATCTATGACAAAGGAGGCAAGGATATACAATGGAGAAAAGACAGTCTCTTCAATAACTGGTGCTGGGAAAACTGGACATCTACATGGAAAAGAATGAAATTAGAACACTCCCTAACACCATACACAAAAATAAACTCAAAATGGATTAAAGACCTAAATATAAGACCAGACACTATAAAAATCTTAGAGGAAAACCTAGGCAGAACACTCTTTGACATAAATCACAGCAAGATCTTTTTTGGCCCACCCCTTTGAGTAATGGAAAGAAAAAGAAAAATAAACAAATGGGACCTAATGAATCTTAAAAGCTTTTGCACAGAAGAGGAAACTATAAACAAGATGAAAAGACAACCCTCAGAATGGGAGAAAATATTTGCAAACGAATCAATGGACAAAGGATTAATCTCCAAAATATATAAACAGCTCATGCAGCTCAATATTAGAAAAACAAACAAGCCAATCAAAAAATGGGCAGAAGACCTAAATAGACATTTCTCCAAAGAAGACATACAGATGGCCAAGAGGCACAGGAAAAGCTGCTCAACATCACCAATTATTAGAGAAATGCAAATCAAAACTACAATGAGGTATCATCTCACACTTGTTAGAATGGGCATCATCAGAAAATCTACAAACACAAATGCTGAAGAGGGTGTGGGGAAAAGGGAACCCTGTTGCACTGTTGGTGGGAATGTAAATTGTTACAGCCACTATGGAGAACAGTATGGAGGTTCCTTAAAAAACTGAAAAAAGAATTACTATGACCCATTAATCCCACTACTAGACATATATCCAGAGAAGACCATAATTCAAAAAGACACATGCACCCCAATGTTCATTGCAGTGCTATTTACAATAGCCAAGACATGGAAGCAACCTCAATGCCCATCGACAGATGAATGGATAAAGAAGATGTGGTACATATATACAGTGGAATATTACTTAGCCATAACAAGGAACAAAATTGGTTCATTTGTAGAAATGTGGATGGATCTAGAGACTGTCATACAGAGTGAAGTAAGTCAGAAAGAGAAAAATAAATATCATATAATAACACATATATGTGGAATCTAGAAAAATAATACAGATGAACCAGTTTGGAAGGCAGGAATAGATACAGAGATGTAGAGAACAAATGTATGGACACCAACAGGGGAAAGCAGGGGGTGTGATGGTGGTGGTGGTGGAATTAATTGGGAGATTAGGACTGACATATATATACTAATATGTATAAAATAGATAAGTAATAAGAACGTGCTGTATTAAAAAAAAAGTAAACCCGGTGGAGAAGGACTTATATATTTTTTGATGCAACCGCTCTTATTAGAACTTAAAAAAATCAGCTGAGTATTATAGCACCATTATCCTCTGCAGATAGTTATTTGAAATAAAAAATTAATTTATTACTTAATATTATGATGCAAAAATAGTGATAGAACTAGAAGCATTCATAATTAATCACGAACACTTAAAAAAATAAAACATAGCAATTCTCAACACTGTTTTTATCCTTTTTTTTTTTTTTTTTTGGCTGAACTATGTGGTTTGCGGGATCTTATTTACTTGACCAGGGCCTGAACCTAGGCCCCTGGCAGTGAAAGCATGGAGTTCTAACCACTGGACAGCCAGGGAATTCCCTGTTGTTATCCTTAGTTGGAGAAATGACTTTGTTTCACTTTGTCTCTAAGTGAAAGAAGGCAGGTTAGAACTCAGCTTCTAGGAGCTAGTGGTGCCTTCTCCCAATTAAGGGGTAACTCTGGGACTGGGAGAAATATTAATATGGGAAGAAGTAGGGTACAGACAGAGAAGGACAGATTTTCCACTGCTTTATCCACTTCCCCTGCCTACAGTCTTTTCTCTCTCAGCCCAGGTTCTTGTTTATTTTCTCCCAATACCTGGATCAAGGGACATATTTGAATAGAGAGCTAATATTTAATTATGTCAGGTGGCCTTGGTGGTTAGGATGTGCTGATGTGAGTGAAGTCACAGAATTTATGAGTAGTTTTATGAGAGTCCTGAGTAGGTTACCTAAGCTCTCTGGCCCCCAAATGCACTGGCCAGCTATACCCATGTGTCAGCTGAGGCCACAGAGTGGGCCAGGGAGAGTGGATGGATGAGGAAAAGTCCTTCCTCCTTACAGAAGAATGTTTAGGACACAGCTCAAGGGATGCCATCTTTGAAGACAAGGGTCTGTGGGCTCATGATTGAACCCAGATGTGACATTGATGATGAGTTAAACACTGTTGAGTGAGGGGGAAAAATCCAGTAAGAAATTTAAAGAAACATACTGATAAGTGATGAGCAAAACAATATTCCCATGTGGACTCTTAATACACAGCATCATCTAGATTTTTGGCTCCTTCTGGCTCACATTTTTGCAGAATCTGGGGTTTACAGACCTCAGAAAGAGTCAACTGCCATATAAATCTGACAACCAATTTCTCAATAGCTTCTCATGCCCAACAACTTACAAGGAGAAACTAGCTTTAAATTAATATCCATTACAGATTTGAAGGGAGAAAAAAGTTACCTAAAGGCAGCCTTGGGGGCAGGTGGAGGACTCAGAGCTTTGCTCAGTGTAGAATCTGAGATTTCTATTTGTGGAGGCGGTGGGAAGCCTCAGCCTTTTACCTTGATTATGGTAAGAGATGAAGCACTGAAATCCCTAAAAGAGCCTCAAGCCTCTTTTGCTTCAAACACATTGCTCCATTTATTTTCCACTTGGTGCATTTCATCCTATCATAAAAAATAATCCAAGTCCTAAAAATAAAATCCCCAAACATGGTTTCCTGATAGTGACCCTTCACACTTACATTAGTCGCTTCATCCCAGGTAAAGTCCTTTCTCCTATCATTATCCATTTCCTCAATTCCAGTATGGCTCCCACTTCTCTACTCAACTTGACTTCTAGACTTCTTGCCCATTGGACCCACTCTGTCCTTCTTGTTCCATCCATTCACTCATCCATCGTCTAATGGATGCTAAGTAGAGGACACATGGATGAATTTGATGCTGTTCTAACTTCAAGGATTTCCGTTTGGTGAGCTTTTCTATCTTTCTGAATCTTCCCCTCATCTCTTAAATGTGAAATGCCTCTTGTTCACTAGAATTCTCTGTTCTTCTCTCTGTATATTCCTTTGGCAAAGCACCTCCATCCTACTTCCTCTCCTGCTCTACTTCATACCACTACATAATTTTTGTTTAGCTGGTTTATTGGAAAGAGTCCTGGAGTAGGAATTGAGAGGTGCTACTTCTGACAAGATTGGCACTTCATCCATCACTTCTCAGCTGCCTCACTTATTAGAAGAGGAGTTGGACAAACTCAGTGATTCTCAGTCTTGTCTGCACGTTGGAATGACCTGAAGGGCTTTTAAAAATGTTGATAGTGGCTCCTTCTCCTAAAGAGTCTGATGTCATTGGTTTGGGGTGGGGCAGCTTTAAAAGTCCTCTTGATGATTCTAACGTGAAGGCAAGGTTGGGAACCACTGGACCGAATCTAATTCTAATTCCTTACCTTCCAAAACGAGGAAGTGTGTCATTGTGGGATCAGATGGGTTTTGGAGTTTGACAGACCAGGTTCAAATTTCAGCCAGATATAACACCCTAGGGGAAATTATGTCACCTTTCCAAGCCTTAATTCCATTATGAAATTAATAGAGATTAATAATACCTACCTTGCCAAACATACAGATAAAACAAGATCGTGGCACATGACAGGCATTCAAGCAAAGGTAACTTTTATTATTATTTCCCCCTAAAATAGTTCCTACCTCTGGCTTCCTTACTTCTGCCTGTGGTGCCATCATTATCCCAGTTCTCAGGCTCAACAACTACTTGCTGAGTGAGTAATAGTTGGTAGATTTGAACATACTCACCCATGAAGGAGAGGGGAAGGTTCACTTTCATTCACTCTTATTAAGGTTCTCAAGTCTTCAAAGTGTGATTCCCTGGGAACTTGTTTAGAATCAAGGAATCTCTGCCTCACCCAGAACTTCATAATCAGAATCTGCATTTTAACCAGGTCCCCAGGGGATTTGCATGCACTGTAAAGTTTGGGAAGCACCACTTGCAAGACTCTCTGTCCTTGGGACTAAGTGAAAAGGGATGGACTCAAGCTCCTGGAGTGGTGACAGCTTAAAGAGTCCAATGTCTTGGTTGGAGATGGCATGGTGAGCCCAAGTGAGTCATGGTTGTATTCCAGCTGGCAGCGGGGAGCACGCTGTCACACGCTGGGCCATGCCGCTAGAAGGCCGGGCTCTAGGCGAAGCCTCTTCAATCCCATTAGACTCCATCAAGCCACTCTGTCAGGTCCCACCCTCTGCCTGGTACTAATTGCTTCACGTGGGCTTGGTGAGTGCCTCACAGCTCCCAGTCACCATGACAGATTATCACAGGTCACAGGAGGGTGATGTATGCCTAACTGGACCGCTCCTGTTCCTGTGTCCAGCCAGAGGCCTCGGCATCCTGCCCACTCACAGGACTGATACTCCCTGCACTGCATGAGCAGCCCCTGGCCCTAGACTCTGGGGATCTTTTCTAGTATTTTCCTTAGTGACCCTCATCCCTTGATCCTCCATCTTGGATTCCTTGGTCTTTTTACACTAGGGCCCCTTCAGTGATTTCCCCCCATCCCACTCTGGTATACAACTCCTTTGGCCAAAAGGCAAAAAACCCTGTGTGGAATTGTACTTTTTACAGCCTACATTACAACAGTAGGTATGTTAAATACACCTTTCACACCACACGTTACCCCATGAAGACTCACTGTCTGAGGGAAGGTGACACTTCAGGACGGGACTGGAACCACTGGACGCACCTCCCAGAGCATTTCTCTTTTCTCTCACAGTGTTGACCGTTGTTCATAACTACATGGTTTTGTGAGTATTTGTTTCATTGAATTTACCCACTGGACTGCAAGCTTCCTGGGCAGAGTCGGGCTGGTCCTGTTCATGCTGTGGCTCCAGTTCTGGGCTCCGTGTCTCGCTCACAGAGATCTTCGTAAGCTATTTGTTGAGCACATAGGTGAATGAGTTGGTGAATGATTCTGTGACTCTGGGAACTTGAAGGGTAAGGCAAGTTCTTGCACAGTACTGTACTGAGATGGGCGTGCGTGTCTTTGGTGTGGCAAAGGGGTCGGTGTAGATCTGTCCCAAATACAGTCCTCAAAGCAGGGTACAGCATTATGACTGGAACACGTAGCTCATGGGGGCAGAGCCCCTGCCATCTGGATACACACAGGTGACCCTTGCTCATGTTCTGCTGCCACAAGCCAATCAACCTAAGGCACCAAGCACCCAGCACTCCAATTTTCAGGTCAACCTCTGTGATTAGAGGCTTTGATTTTCCTCTAAGACTTTCCTAAGCTGGAGAGGACCAAGCTCTGGCTCTACGTGTGTAGACTGGCCAGTTCTTGAAGCACCTGAGTCATCCTGAAGGTGGATAAGCAGACAGGAAGCTGCATCTTCAGGGCGTCCTTGGTAGAGATCAGTGTGGATGGTACAAGACAGTTCCAACCCCAGCTACCAAAACCTGGCTCAATCCAAACCCAGTAAGCCTGGGCTCTCCAAAGACTGGGTGTGGGTTATGGCTGGCTCCTCCTCCCTTTACGTCCTAGGTCCTAGGCTATAAATTCATGATGTCTTGGCCAGTTCACTTCCTGCCAGCTGTCCTAGGACTCAGCATATTCTCTCAAGCTATAGGCCATGCTCTGAGGCATTGCCCCTCCACTTAACCATCATTTGTTCATCCCTGGTTTCCCATCCTACTGTGGATAAAGGTAAGTCCTCGGGACCCTAGGGCATGGTGTGAAGTGTAGTTCTCGAATCCTGGTGCAGCAACAAGACACAAAGGAACATTAGTGTCAGGGTCAAGGCTGTGTCTGATCACTGGTCCTTCTATGGGCAGAATAGTACTTTTTCCTTAGCACAGAAGGGATCTGTAATATCATTGGCCTATGAGGGAGCCCATCATGCAGTCTTCCAGGGAGGGACAGAACGCCCGTCAAGTTTAATTGAGAACTGGCAGATTTTAAGGCTCTCTAAAATGATATGAGATGATGTGCAATTAAGTGCTAAACTGTGAGCAGACACAGTTTAGAGCTAAAAGAGTTTGGGTAATATCGGTGGCGTCTGGAGTAGGCAGAGGGAGTTTTATGGAAGATATGGGCCTCATAAGGCCCTTAACATTTAAACAAAATAAATTTATCTATCTATTTATTTATTTATTTATATTTTTGGCTGTGTTTCTATTTATCTTTGCTGCTGCGTGTGGGCTTTCTCTAGTTGTGGCAGGCGGGGGCTACTCTTTGTTGTGGTGCGCAGGCTTCTCATTCTGGTGGCTTCTCTTGTCGCAGAGCACTGGCTCTAGGTGCGCGGGCTTCAGTAGTTGTGGCACGCGGGCTCAGTAGTTGTGGCTCTCGGGCTTTAGAGTGCAGACTCATAGTTGTGGTGCATAGGCTTAGTTGCTCTGTGGCATGTGGGATCTTCCCAAGCCAGTGATTGAACCCGTGTCCACTGCATTGGCAGGCAGATTCTTAACCATTGTACCACCAGGGAAGTCCAAGGCCCTTAACATTTGAGTAGCACTTAGTGAAGGTAGGAAAAGAGGGAACAGCCTTTCAGGAAGAAACTTGAGTGTTAGCTGAGAGAAGCATGGCATGCTTGTGGGTTGTGAACAGCCTCGTGATTGCACTGGAGAGTGTGTGCTGTGAGTCACAGGCCATGAATCCACCCCACTCGTGTCCACAAGGAAAGCAATGTTCCTTCATGTTTGCATAAGGCATCTGAATTGATAGGCACTCTGACATTTGCTTCCTCGTGGTACAATACACTAACCAGGCATTGGGTCCCTACCGAAGGACTCAGCATCAAAGAAAGTATAGGTAAGAAAAATACTACATTATGAAAGAAAAGATGGAATTATGAACCTCTGTGGCCATTTAAATAGCAAAATTATGCTCGAAGCTTTAAATTTGGGCAATATTAACTAGAGTGTTTTGGGGTCTTGTGTAAAGTATACATTCAAGTAATAGCAATAACAAACTGTAAGCAAACACTGAACACTCAGTTTTTTTTTTTTTTTTTTTTTTTTTGCGGTACGTGGGCCTCTCACTGCTGTGGCCTCTCCCGTTGCGGAGCACAGGCTCCGGACGCGCAGGCCCAGCGGCCATGGCCCACAGGCCCAGCCGCTCCGCGTCATGTGGGATTTTCCCGGACCGGGGCACGAACCAGCGTCCCCTGCATCGGCAGGCGGACCCCCAACCACTGCACCACCAGGGAAGCCCCTGAACACTCAGTTTTAATTGCCTTCTTAAAATTTGGGAGGAGTAAGCAAAATTTGCCTGCTTTCTGTTTCCCATGCATGTATTTCTCTAATGAAACTTTCTACTGGTCAAAAACCTCCTTAAATGTGGCAGATGCTTGATAACAGTAGCTGATGAGGACGTTTCTCTCACTGAGAAGCAGTTTTAAAAGCAGAGCCAACTTGCAATTTCTATTTGTTAGCCCCTCTCCTCTGCACCCAGTTAATATCCAAAGCTCTGCCTGCTTTCAGATCAAATAAAGGTTACCAGCAAATAAGAAGTGATAGCTGTCACTTTAAGAAAGTCATGCCAAGTCACTAGGCTTTTTTTCTTAAGTTCTTTTTCTTAAGTTTCTTGGGGATGCTCTGGAAACGAGGGTCTTGGAACAGTCTCTCGAAGGCTCTGCCAGTAGTAACTCTCCAGCTTGGAGGTTTCTTGTAGAACTGCTAACAAAGGAGACAGTTTTCCTGCCAAAGAAGCTGATGTCGGAGAGGAATGAGGCACTGGAGAGGGACACGAGGGAGGCAGCACTGAGGCCGGAAGGAAAGGTGGGCTCTGCTTGGTCATCGGCTACGTATGCACGGTGTCAGCAGCCAGACAAATAAACAGATACAGCTCTAAAGTAATTGGAGGTCAGGAGCGATTGAAGTTCTGTGGACAGAACAGCAAGAAGATGAGAGCAATGTGTAGGGAGAGTACGGAGGGACGGATCCCGGGAATGCTCAGCACAAGTTCATGGAGCCTGCAGCAGGGCAGTGCCAAGGGAGAAAGGCTGCAAATGTGAGATAATTTGGGAGGAAAAAGAGATAGGCTTGAGGTGAAGGATGGGTGAAGCAAAAATGGCATTAAGCGTAAGGGAGTGGAGCAACTAGAACTCACACACGGTGCCAGAGGAGACACGCATGGACACAACCACCTTAGAAAACTGCCTGGCAGCATCTACGGGAGTGGATAGCTGCACGTCCACAGTCCAAAAATTCCTCCCTAGGAACATGCACAAAAGAAATGTGAATACATGGTCACGTCGAAAGACAGGCACCACGAAGTTCAACACAGCACTACCCCTAACAGCCAAAAAAGGGAAACAAGTCAATTGCCCATCAACAGTAGAGCAGATAATGATTTATTTGCACAGAAAGAGAATGAATGACCTACAACTCCATGCAATGCTATGAATGCATCTCACAATGTTGAACAAAAGAAGCCAGACACAAAACAGTACAGACTGTGTGATTCTATTTACCCAAAGTTCAAAAACAGGCTAAGCTGAGAGAACTCAGGGTATCAATCACCATTGGAAGGGGGCACAAGGGGGAACTTCTGGAGTGCTGACAATGTTCTGTGTCTTGACCCATGGCTGGCTACCTGGATGTGTTAGTTTGTGAAAAGTCATCAAGCTGTATACTTATGATATCTGCCCTTTAATATCTATTATTACACTTTAATAAAAGTTTTTGAAATGACAGTATAAAGTAAAGACAGTTGAAAGCCCATTTTGTGACAATGAGCTTGAGATGGCTGGACAGGCAGGTGGAAATGCCCAGGATGCAGTTGGAGATGGGGAACTCTGGTCTGGGCAAGAACCCAGGCCTGGAGACATTTAATTTGGGGGCTGTTTACTCAGAAGAGACAGGAAGGTGAGAGTGTGGGCAAGTTTTTGGGACAATAGGGGAGCAGTTAGAACAGAAGTCAGTTAAAACAGCAGTCAGCTAGAAGAGCAGTAGGTCCCGTTAGAAGGAGGAAAGAGGGTGAGGAGTGAGCAGGGCCATTTATCAGAAGCCTATTCAGCACTTCCCTCCAGTAAGACCCTCTGCTTTGCTCTGTGAGCCCTGATTTCTGTCTTTTGGGACTTATATTTTGATGGGGTGGAGGAAAGATGTTCCTTCAACCCTTCAGGTGCCATCATCTTCCCCTAAAAGCTGAACAAACAGAGGGCTGGCTGGCAAGGTGAATGGTCCACCCTGGTGAGGGCGGAGTGAGCCACCAGCCCAGCCGTCCACCTGCAAGACATGTGATGCCTTTGACCCTGCGGCTGCTGACAGCAGAGGGCATCAAGGTACCTGGGCAGGTGAGCAGACCCCACAGAAGGGTCTTGAAGGTTAGCCTGAGAGAGAGTAGGCAATGCGCTGCCTGGTTCTCCTCCTTGGAATACAGGGGCCTCTTGAGATAAAGGAGGAATGTGCTGGAATCCATGCACACAAAGAGAGGTGACACAGGCTTGTTGTCCCACCACCTCATGTGGGCTCCTGGGCTGGTGCTTTCCCTGTAAGCACGGTAGGTCAGAAGGTCAGGGTGCCATCGCAAACACCTGTGTGGTGCTGGAGGCCAAGGCAATATGTCCATAACAGAGCCAGTACATTTCCTCTAATGGAAAATACCAGGGCAGTAGGGACTACCAAACACACCCACATAAAACATCAAGGCATCTGCAGAAATACAGAAGAAAAATACATATCAAGATACACACACACACACACACACACACACACACACACACACTCCAAAGTCCCCACCATGAATTCTTAACCATTACACATGGGATGGCAGGAGTGGTAAAGTAGCTGGTTGGGGGTGAGTGGGAGAAGCCCTCCATCAAAGCTCCTCTACCTGTTTTTAGGACCCTCCCTCTGTAGTGGGGTGCTACCCACCCCTCCATCACTAACTCTCATTGCTCCTCAATGAGATGTCAGAAGGGTGTGTCAGTTCCTCAGTGTAGAAGTGCCCCAGGACTAATGGTCCTCATTTCCACCCCATACCTTTGCTAGGCTGTTCCTCCTAGAAAGATGTTCTTGAGAGTCAGAAGGATGGAAATCCTGGTTCTTGGGCTCCTGAGCATGATAATATGAAGATGTGGGGCAAGTCTTGTGCACTCTGCTCAGTCTCCTTGTCTTTAAGATGGGGACGCCCCCCTCCCCCACCAGTGGTACGTGTGGGGTGGCATCCGGGAAGCCCCTGGTAGAGAGAAAACAAATAGTAGTTGTTCTCCATCTCACTTCCATTAACCTCTACCTGGAATGTCCTGATAGTCAACATGACCTTGTGTTTCAAGTGGTTTCACTAATTAGATAGTGTACCTGCCTCCCCTGATTCTGGCTCAGCTCCCAGGGTCAGGAGCACCCACTGTGCAGCCCAGGTTGGCTAAGGGCTTGGGTGTTGCTCTGGAAAGGAACACAGTGTCTCCAGATCTTCTGAGTGACTTCCTCAGGGACATTTGTTTTCTGTAATTTCTAAAATGTCTTTGAAAAGCTAGTAACTACTTGCATATTTGAATTTGATAGCTCATTTAAAAAATCATAAGTTTCAAGAGTTCATTGCATTTTATTTATTTGTTTATTTTATTTTATTTATTTTTGGCTACATTGGGTCTTCGTTGCTGCATGTGGGCTTTCTCTAGCTGCGGAGAGCATGGGCTACTCTTCCTTGTGGTGCATGGGCTTCTCATTGCGGTGGCTTCTCTTGTTGTGGAGCATGGGCTCTAGGCTCATGGGCTCTTCAGTAGTTGTGGCATGTGGGCTCAGTAGTTATGGCTCACAGGCTCTAGATCGCAGGCTCAGTAGTTGTGGTGCATGGGCTCAGTTGCTCTGCGGCATGTAGGAACTTCCCGGACCAGGGCTTAAACCTGTGTCCCTTACGTTGGCAGGCGGATTCTTAACCACTGTACCACCAGGGAAGTCCCAAGAGTTTACTGAATTTTACAATACAATTGTGGAAGGGCTTCTGGATGCTGGTGATACTGTTTCTTGACCTGGTGCTGGTTACATGAGTATGTTCATTAATTGGAAATTTATTTATGTTCACTTATGACTTTTTCACTCTTCTGGATATATGTTTAAAAATGGATTTGTTACAGATTTTCTGAGCTCTGCCACTTGACTTCATAGTAGGCATTCAAGACTGTAACGGAGTGCCTGCTGGCTCAGCCTGAGGGCACTGGGTCAGAGGTCTTGGATCAGTCTAAAGGGGTCCTTGGATAGGTCATTTTAAGGCTACCTCTGGTGGGCAAAGAGACCTCATCAGCCTGTTACTAGCCAGATCAAAAATGTTAGACTGGAGGTATGCAAAAAATACCATGAGCGTGTCAAGGAAGGAAACAACTTTGCCTTGAGAGTCAGGGAACCCCTCATAAAAGTAGCCAGTGACATTTGAACTGGGTATTGAAGCCTGAATAGGACTGTTTCTGGTGGGAAGAATGGGATGACAAGAATAGTACAAACAAAGACAGAAGAAAATTAAGGTGCATTGGGTCTGAGGCTCATGACATATTCTAATGTGGAAGAGCTTAGTGAGTGTGTGTGTGTGTGTGTGTGTGTGGTTGGTGAGAAGTGAGGCTAAAGAAGGAAGCAGCAGCTGGCTCATGAAGCACTTTGTCTGTTGAGCTCAGGAGTTTGGGATTTATCCTTCAGGTGGAGTCTCTGAAGGCTGCTAAGTAGGAGAGCCTACAGCCGCTTCTACCACCACCACCCTCTCTCCATCACCAACTTCAGCAACGTCACCTCTACCTTCTTCACCACCTCCACCTCCACCACTCTCTTCACTTCCACCTCCACCACTAGAGTACCTATTGCAATAACTGCCTCCATAAAATGAGCTATCATAATGCTAATTATAGCACAATTAATTAGGGAACAACACTTAGATGACGTCTATATTTTACTACCTAGCATGGCCTGGGGAAGAACTCTGTGAGTGTGGAGCCTGGAGCCGAGCCCCTTGGTGGGAATGGAGGCTCTGCTTTGCTAACCTGCACTTCTGCTCACCACTGGTGTCCTGAACTGTGCTGCAAGCAAAATGATAAGGTTCAGACCAAAAATTATCAAAGAGACAGGAAAGCTTCTGAATATAGGGATGAAGACAGCCAAGACAGAGCTTGGATTTGTTTATAATTTGTTGATAATAAAATTTTTAAAACTGTTTTTGCAGTTCAAGTTTTCTGGTTTTCTAGCAGTGCAAATCACTGCCTATGGTAGAATAATAATATCCAGGAGCTGATCAAGGAGCATTGCTTTTATTATCTCAATGAACTGTTAAAAGAACTACAATAACAGGTTCGTATTTTTCCTTAAGATGAGAAACTTGGGCTTAGGGACATTAGACAAATTCCTCAGAGCCTCACAACGAATACGAGGTTTTTAAAAAGCAACTGTGCACTCTTGTGTGATGTGGTATCCTTTTGGGAATCAGTGAGGTGGGGGACAGGCCTGAGATTGGGAGATTGGACTCTGGCTGGAGAGCCTGTAGTGCAAAAGGAGAGCGAGGAGGAAGGCAAGACTTGCGTGGCTTTCGGAGATGCTCTGGCGTCCTCTGGTGACAACATGAAGGTATCAGAAACCAAGGAGTGCTTTGTGTGCCTGAGTTCAGTGATGGTATATGTACACAGGATACGTGCACATACACATGCAAAAGGGCACAAAGTGGGCAGTGGAGATGGGGAAGGGAAAGGAAGAAGTACAGGAAGAGCCATCCTGGTCCTACTTACCTGTCAGCCTCTGCCCACCCTCCCCCACCCACGCCCCCCATCTTGATACAGACTACTTGGCTCTCTCCATTGATCCAAGGTTGAGCAGTAGTTCTCAAGCTTTGGTGTGCACAGGAATCAACAGAGAGTCTGAGAGCGCAGCATCTGGGCTCCAGCTTGAGAGTTTCTGATTATTAGGTCTGAAAGAAATCTGCATTTTAAAACCACATCCAGGTGATTCTGATGCAGATGGTTCTTGTACCACATATTCAAAAAAACCACGCTGCTTAATATTTAGTTTTAAAAATGGATATCTCACTAGTAAACCAAAAATATGCATCCTAAACCAGTTACCAAAAAGATCCAGAGGAATTCACAGGTTACTGTCTTATTTCTGCTATCACCTGGTTAAAGATAAAAGATACAACTCTACAAAACAACCCCCAGCCATGCTGGTGGCTTAATTCTCAAAAAGTTAAAATATTTTAAGAGCATTCAAATGAATAAGTTTATTAAAAGAGTGGATCCCAAACTTGAGTTTCTTGGAAGTGTGTGTCTTCTTTTTTTTTTTTTATCCCCTGCTGACCAGAATTTATTTATGTGTCAATGATAAGCTGCAGGGATCATTCTGGGAGGTCATTTGCCCTGTTAGTTTCTCTTTAAAAAAAAATTTATTGGAGTATAGTTGCTTTACAATGTTGTGTTAGTTTCTACTGTACAGCAAAGTGAATCAGCTATATGTATGCATATATCCCCTCTTTTTTCAATTTCCTTCTCATTTAGGTCACCACGGAGCACTGAGTAGAGTTCCATGTGCTATACTGTAGGTTCTCATTACTTATCTATTTTATACATAGTATCAATAGTGTATATATGTCAATCCCAATCTTCCAATTCATCCCACCCCACCTTCCCCTTGGTATCCATATATTTGTTCTCATTTTTTCTCTAAGTCTGTGTTTCTATTTCTGCTATGTAAATAAGATCATCTATACCATTTTTTTCAGATTCCACATATATGCGTTAATATACAATATTTATTTTTCTCTTTCTGACTTACCTCACTCTGTATGACAGTCTCTAGGTCCATCCACCTCTCTACAAATGACCGAATTTCATTCCTTTTTATGGCTGAGTAATATTCCATTGTACATATGTACCACATCTTTATCCATTCCTTTGTTGATGGACATTTAGGTTGTTTCCATGTCCTGGTTATTGTAAACAGTGCTGCAATGAACATTGGGGTGCATGTATCTTTTTGAATTATGATTTCCTCTGGGCAAATACCCAGGAGTGGGATTGCTAGGTCACATGGTAGTTCTATTTTTAGCTTTTAAAGGAACGTCCATACTATTCTCCACAGTGGTTGTATCAATTTACATTCTCACCAACAGTGCAAGAGGGTTCCCTTTTCTTCACACCCTCTCCAGCATTTATTGTTTGTAGATTATTTGGTGATGACCATTCTGAATGGTGTGAGGTGATATCTCATTGTAGTTTTGATTTGCATTTCTCTAATAAATTAGTGATGTTGAGCATTTTTTCATGTGCTTGTTGGCTGTCTGTATGTCTTCTTTGGAGAAATGTCTATTTAGGTGTTTCGTCCATTTTTGGATTGGCTTGTTTGTTTTTTTTGATATTGACTTGAATGAGCTGTTTGTATATTTTGGAGATTAATCCTTTGTCAGTTGCTTCCTTTGCAAATATTTTCTCCTATTCTGAGGGTTGTCTTTTTGTCTTGTTTATGGTTTCCTTTGTTGTGTGAAAGCTTTTAAGTTTAATTACATCCCATTTGTTTATTTTTGTTTTTATTCTAATTACTCTAGGGTCAAAAAAGATCTTGCTGTGAACACTATGTCAAAGAGTGTTCTGCCTATGTTTTCCCCTAAGAGTTTTATAGTGTCTGGCCTTACATTTAGGGTTTCAATCCATTTTGAGTTTATTTTTGTGTATGGTGTTAGGGAGTGTTCTGGAAATGTGCTTCTAGAGATGTTAATATGCGGCCACATAAAAAGCCTTCACTGATAAAGTAAGGGTGAGAGATCCATCAAAGCATGCTGGCACTAAAGTCTTTGAGAAGCCTAGAGTAAAGGGAGATGTTTAATTTTATTTAGCTTAATGTACCTGGAACTTGTTGGATCATGTGACTTCTTTTCCTTTTTTCTAGTAACATGTTTATTAAAGTTCTCAATAGACCAGCTTGGGAAATACTACCCTAGAATAATAGGAATGTAAATTAAAGATTTTTCTGAGTTCTGAAAGAAAACTCCAATAAGTGGGAAAGAGTAGCCTTTAATAAATGGTGCTGAGACAAGTAGATATTCACCTGTAAAATACTGAGAATCCTACCTCACACTGCATACCAAAATTAGCTCAAAATGGATCAGAGACCTAAATATAAGGGCTAAAACTGTCAAACTCTTAGAAGAAGAGTTTTCACGACCTTGGATTAGGCAATGGTTTCTTAGATATGACACCAAAAGCACAAGAAACAAAAGAAAAAAACAAATTGGAATTCATCAAAATTTAAAGCTTTGGGGTTTCAAAGGCCACCATCAAGAAAGTGAAAAGACAACAATAGAGTAGTAGAAAATATTTGCCAGTCATATATCTCATAAGGAACTTGTACTCAGAATATATAAAGAATGTTTACACATCAATAATAAAAAGGCAACCTAATTTTAAAAATAAGCAAAAGATATGAACAGATATATCATCAAAGAAGATAATTCAAATGGCCATTAAGAACATGAAAAGACCCTCAACATTATTAGTCCTCAAGAAAATGCAAATCAAAACCATAATGGGATACCACTTCACACCCACTAGGACAGCTACTATTAAAGACAGATAATATAACTGTGGAGCAAGTGGAGGAAATTGGAACTCTAATACATTCCTGTTGGTGAAATTGTAAAATGGTGTAGCCATTTTGGAAAATAGTCTGACAACCCCTCAGAAGGTTAAACAAATAGTTACCATATACCTGAGTAATTCCTCTCCTATGGATGTACCAAAATGAAATTAAATCACACAAAAATTTGTACATGAATGTACATAGCAGCATAATTCATAACAGCCAAAAGTGGAAACAACCTAAATATTTTTTAACTGATGAATGGATAAACAAAAAGTGGTATGACAACACAATGGAATATATTCAGCCATAAAAGGAAGGAAGTACTGATCCCTGCTACAGTGTGATGACTTTGAAAACCTTACTTATGCTAAGTAAAAGAAACCAGTCACAAAAGATCATATATTCTATTGTTTCATATATGTGAAACATCCAGACTAGGCAAATCTATAGAGACAGAGAGCAGATAAGTGTTGACCTAGGGCTTGAGAGGCTGGGGAGAAAAGGGGAATGATTGCCAATGAGTACAGAGTTTCTTTTTGGGGTGATGAAAATGTTCTAAAATTGATGGTGGTGATGCTTGAACAATTCTGTGGATATTATAAGCTTTCAGTGGGTGAATTGGATGATATGTGAATTATATCTCAATAAAGGTGTTATAATAAATCCTATAAGTTTCCTCTTCCATAGAGGGAATGGAAAGTCCTTGAGAATTATGTATGAAAAGGAATATTTATTTTAAAACTGAGTTTCTAGTCTCTCTTGCTGCCTTCAACAAGAGCTGCTGCCTGCCTGAGCTGAAATGATAATAAGGACATAAAGTTTAAAAAATATGTTCCTAAGGGTGGTGGAGACAAGATGGTGGAGTAGAAGGACGCGAGCTCACCGCTTCTCATGAAAACACTAAAATCACAGCTAACTGGTGAACAACCATCAATGAAAAAAATACTGGAACATACCAGAAAACATATCCCACATCCACAAAGAAGAAGCCACAACAAGATGGGAGGAGGAGTGCATTCATGATGAAAATAAAATCCCATGTGGGCAACCCACAAACTGGAAAATAATTATATCACGGAGGTTCTCCCACAGGAGTGAAAGTTCTGAGCCCCACATCAGTCTCCCCAACCTGGGGGTCTGACCTCAGGAGGAGGAGCACCCCAGAACATCCAGCTTTGAAGGTCAGTGGGGTTTGATTGTAGGAATTCCACAGGACTAGGGGAAACAGAAACTCCACACTGGGAGGGTGCATACAAGGTCTCCTGCACACCAGAGACCAGAAGAAGAACCAGTGACCACATAGAAGCCTGGACCAGACCTACCTGCTGGTATTGGAGGGTTTTCTGCAGAGGTGGGGGGGGGCAGCTGTGGCTCACTTTGGGGACAAAGACACTGGTGGGAGTACTTCTGGGGAGTACTCTTTGTCATGAGCCCTCTTGGAGGCCGCCATTTTCTCACCAAGATCTGACCCTACCCAAGAGCCAGTAGGCTCCAGTGCTGGGACGCCTCAGGCCAAACAATGAACAGGGCAGGAACACAGCCCCACCGATCAGAAGACAGACTGCATAAAGTCTTCCTGATCCCACAGAGCCCACTAAATACACCCCTTGACACGGCCCTGCTCACCAGAGGGACAAGACCTGGCTGCACCCACCAGTGTAAAGAACCAGTCCCTCCCACCAGGAAGCCTGCACAAGCCTTAGACCAGCTTCATCCACCAGGAGACAGACAGCAGAAACAAGAAGAACTAAATCCTTGAAGCCTGTGGAACAGAAACCACAATCACAGAAAATTAGACAAAGTGAGATGGCAGAAGTATATGTCTCAGATGAAGGAACAAGATAAAACCCTGGAAGAAGAACTAAGTGAAGTGGAGATAGGTAATCTACCTGAAAAAGAACTCAGAGTAATGATAGTAAAGATGACCCAAGATTTCAGAAAAAGAATGGAGGCACAAACTGAGAAGATACAAGAAATGTATGACAAAGAACTAGAAGTTCTAAAGAACAAAGAGAGATGAACAATACAATAACTGAAATGAAAAATACACTAGAAGGAATCAGTAGTAGAATAAAAGGGGCAGAAGAATGGATAAGTGAGCTGGGAGACAGAATGGTTGAAATCACTGCCATGGAACAGGATACAGGAAAAAGAATGAAAAAAATGAAGATAGTCTAAGAGACCTCTGAGACAATATTAAATGCACCAACATTTCCACTAAAGGGGTCCCAGAAGAAGAAGAAGAGAGAGAAAGGACCTCAGAAAATATTTGAAGAGATAATAGCTGAAAACTTCCCTAACATGGGAAAGAAAACAGTTACTCAAGTCCAGAAAGCACAGAGAGTCCCAGGTAGGATAAACCCAAGGAAGAACATACTGAGAGACATAGTAATCAACTAACAAAAATTAAAGACAAAGACAAAATATTAAAAGCAACAAGGAAAAAGCAACAGATAACATACCAGGGAATTCCAATAAGGTTATCAGCTGATTTTTCAGCAGGAACTCTGCAAGCCAGAAGGGATTGGCATGGTATATTTAAAGTGATGAAAGGGAAGAACATACAACCAAGAATACTCTACCTAGCAAGGCTCTCTTTTAGATTTGATAGAAAGATAAAAAGATTTACAGACAAAGAAAAGCTAAAAGAATTCAGCACTACCAGACCAGCTTTGCAACAAATGTTAAAGGAACTTCTCTAGGTGGAAAAGAAAAGGCCACCACTAGAAACAAGAAAATTACGAATGGAAAAGCTCATCTGTAAAGGCAAACATAGAGTAAATATAGGGAATCAACCACACACAAATATGATATCAAAACCAGTAATCATGAGGAGAGTACAAATGCAGGATATTGGAAATGCATTTGAAATTAAAAGATCATCAACTTGAAACAATCTTATTTATATACAGACTGCTATACCAAAACCTCATGATAACTGAAAACTGAAAATCTACAATAGATACACATAAAAAAGAAAAAGGAATCCAAACACAACACTAAAGTTAGTCATCAAATCACAAGAGAATAGAACAAAAGAAGAAGGGGAGAAAAAAGATCTACAAAAACAAATCCAAAACAATTAACAAAATGGCAATAAGAAGATACATATTGATAATTACCTTAAATGTAAATGGATTAAATGCTTCAATCAAAAGACATAGACTGACTGAACGGATACAAAAAAAAAAAAAAAGGCCTGTATATGTGCTATCTACAAGAGACCCACATCAGATCTAGCAACACATACAAATTAAAAATGAGGGGATGGGAAAAGCTATTCCATGCACATAGAAATCAAAAGAAAGCTGGAGTAGCAATAGTCATATCAGACAAAATAAACTTTAAAATAAAGACCGTTACAAGAGACAAAGAAGGAGACTATATAATGATCAAGGGATCAATCCAAGGAGAAGATATAGCAATTGTAAATATATATGCACCCAACATAGGAGCACCTCAATACATAAGGCAAATAATAACAGACATAAAAAGAAATTCACAGTAACACAATAAGAGTGGGGGACTTTAACACCCCACTTTCATCAATGGACAGATCATCCAGACAGAAATTCAATAAGGAAACACCTTAAATGACACATTAGATCAGAGGGACTTAATTTATATTTATAGAGCATTCCATCAAAAGCAGCAGAACACACGTTCTTCTCAAGTGCACACGGAATATTCTCCAGGATTGATCACATTCTGGGTCACAAAGTGAGCCTCAGCAAATTTAAGAAAATTGAAATCATATCAATCATCTTTTCCAACAACAATGCTATGAGATTAGAAAGCAACTACAAGAAAAAATCTGTAAAAAAAACACAAACACGAGGAGGTTAAATGTCTTGCTACTAAACAACCAATGGATCACTGGAGAAATCAAAGAAGAAATAAAAAAATAACTAGAGACAAAGGAAAACAAAACATGATGATCCAAAGCCTATGAGACACAGCAAAAAAAGTTCTAAGAGTAAACTTTATAGCAATACAATCTTACATCAGGAAACAAGAAAAATCTCAAATAAACAACCTAACTTTACAGCAAAAGCAACTAGAGAAAGAAGAACAAACAAAATCCAATGTTAGTAGAAGGAAAGAAATCATAAAGATCAAAGCAGAAATAAATGAAATAGAGACAAAAAAATAGAAAAGATCAATGAAAATAAAAGCTTGTTCTTTGAAAATGTAAACAAAATTGATAAATCTTTAGCCAGCCTCACCAAGAAAAAAAGGGAGAGGGCTCAAATCAATAAAATTAAAAATGAAAAAGGAGAAGTTACAACTGACACCACAGAAATACAAAGGATCATTAGAGACTACTACAAGCAACTCTATGTCAATAAAATGGACAACCTAGAAGAAATGGACAAATTCTTAGAAAGGTACAACCTTCCAAGACTGAACCAGGAAGAAATAGAAAATATGAACAGTCCAGTCACAAGTACTGAAATAGAAAAAGTGATTAAGAAACTTCCAACAAACAAAAATCCAGGACCAGATGTCTTCACAGGTGAATTCTATCAAATATTTAGAGAAAACACCTACACTTCTGAAACTCTTCCAAAAAATTGAAGAGTAATGAACACTCTTAAACTCATTCTATGAGGCCACCATCACCGTGGTAGAAAAACCAGACAAAGATACCTCAAAAAAAAAAAAATGGAAATTACAGGCCAATATCACTGATGAACATAGACTCAAAAATCCTCAACAAAATACTGGCAAACCAAATCTAACAATACATTAAAAGGATCATACACCACAATCAAGTGGGATTTATCCCAGGGATGCAAGGATTTTTCAATATCCACAGATCAGTCACTATGATACACCACATTAACAAATGAAGAATAAAAACCATATATGATGATCTCAATAGATGGAGAAAAACACTTTTGACAAAATTTAACACCCATTTATGATACAAACTCTCCAGAAAGTGGGCACAGAAGGAACATACCTCAAAATACTAAAGACCATATATGACAAAGCTACAGCTAACATCATACTCAACTGTGAAAAGCTGAAAGCATTTCCTTTAAGATCAAGAACAAGACAAGGATGTCCACTCTTGCCACTTTTATTCAACATAGTTATGGAAGTCCTAGCCACAGCAGTCAGAGACAAAAAACGAAATAAAAGGAATCCAAATTGGGAAAAAAAGAAATAAAACCATCACTGTTTGCAGATGATATGATACTATACACAGAAAATCTTAAAGGTGCTACAAGAAAACTAACAGAGCTCACCAATGAATTTTGTAAAGTTGTAGGATACAAAATTAATACACAGAAATCTGTTGCATTCCTATGCACTAACAATGAAAGATCCAAAGAGAAATTCAAGAAACAATCCCATTTACTATTGCATTAAAAATAATAAAATACCTAGGAATAAACCTACATAAGGAGGCAAAATACCTGTACTCTGAAAACTGTAAGGTGCTGATGAAAAAAATTGAAGATGACACAAACAGATGAAAAGATGTACAATGTTCTTAGATTGCAAGAATCAATATTGTCAAAATGACTATACTACCCAAGACAATCTACAGATTCAATGCAATCCCTATCCAATTACCAATGTCATTTTTCACAGAATTAGAATAAAAAATTTTACAATGTATGGAAACACAAAAGACCCCGAATAGCCAAAACAATCTTGAGAAAGAAAAACGGAGCTGGACAAATCAGGCTCCTTGACTACAGACTATACTACAAAGTACAGTTATCAAAACAGGGCTTCCCTGGTGGTGCAGTGGTTGAGAGTCTGCCTGCCAATGGAGGGGACATGGCTTCATGTCCCGGTCTGGGAAGTTCCCACATTCCGTGGCGCGGCTGCACCCATGAGCCATGGCCGCTGGGCCTGCGCGTGCTCCGCAATGGGAGAGGCCACAACAATGAGGGGCCGACGTACCGCAGTAAGGTACTGGCACAAAAAGAGAAACATAGAACAATGGAACAGGATAGAAAGTCCAGAAATAAACTCACATGCCTATGATAAATTAATCTATGACAAAGGAGGCAAGAACATACAATGGAGGAAACAATCTCTTCAATAAATGGTACTGGGAAAAATGGACAGATACATGTAAAGGAATGAAATTAGAACATTGACACCATACAGAAAAATAAACTCAAAATGGAATAAAGACCTAAATATAAGACCAGATACTATAAAACTCTTAACAAAAAACATAGGCAGAACACTCTTTGATATAAATCACAGCAATATCTTTTTCAATCCATCTCCTAGAGTAATGGAAATAAAAACAAAAATAAACAAATGGGATCAATTAAACCCAAAAACTTTTGCACAACAAAGGAAGCCATAAACAAGACAATAAGACAGCACACAGGATGGGATAAAAGACTTGCAAATGATGAGACCCACAAGGGATTAATCTCCAAAATTTACAAACTACTCAGGCAGCTCAATATCAAAAAAAACACCCAATCAAAAAATGGATAGAGGACCTAACTAGATATTTCTCTAAAGGAGACATACATATGGGCAAGAGGCACATGAAAAAATGCTCAACATCACTAATTATTAGAGAAATGCAGATCAAAACTACAAAGAAATATCATCTCACACCAGTCAGAATGGCCATCATCAAAAAATCTACAAACAATAAATGCTGGAGAAGATGTGGAGAAAAAGGACCCCTCTACACTGTTGTTGGGAATGTAAGTTGGTATAGCCACTATGGAGAACCATACGGAAGTTCCTTAAAAAACTAAAACTGGGGCTACCATATGATCCAGCAATCCCACTCCTGGGCATATATCTGGAGAAAACCATGGTTTGAAATGACACATGCACCCCAATGTTCACTGCAGTGCTATTTACAAAAGTCAAGATATGGAATCAACCTAAATGTATATCAACAGATGAATGGATAAAGAAGATATGGTACATATATACAAAGGACTATTACTCAACCATAAGAAATAATGAAATGAGATTCGTTCAAGGTGGTGGAGTAGAATGACGTGCGCTCACTCCCTCTTGCAAGAGCACTGGAATCACAACTAACTGCTGAATAGTCATCTACAGGAAGCTACTGGAGCTAACCAAAAAAGATATCCCGCATCTAAAGACAAAGGAGAAGCCACAATGAGATGGTGGGAAGGGCCCAATAACAATAAAATCAAATCCCATAACTGCTAGGTGGGTGACGACTCACAAACTTGAGAACAATTATACCACAGAAGCCCACCCACTGGAGTGAAGGGTCTGAGCCCCACATCAGGTTTCCCAACTGTGGGGTCCAGCAACGGTAGGGGGAATTCCCAGAAAATCAACTTTGAAGGCTAGTGGGATTTGATTGCAGGACTTTGACAGGACTGGGTGAAACAGAGACTCCACTCTTGGAGGGCACACACAAAGTAGTGTGGGCATCAGGACCCATGGGGAAGGAGCAGTGACCCCATAGCAGACTGAACCAGACCTACCTGCTACTGCTGGAGGGTCTCCTGCTGAGGCAGGGGCTGGCTGTGGCTCACTGTGGGGACAAGGACACTGGCAGCACAAGTTCTGGGACATATTCCTTGGTGTGAACCCTCCTGGAGTCTGCCATTAGCCTCATTAAAGGGCCTGTAGGCTCCAGTGCTGGGTTGCTTCAGGCCAAACAACCAACAGGGAGGGAACTCAGCCCCACCCATCAGCAGACAAGTGGATTAAAATTTTACTGAGCTCTGCCCACCATAGCAACATCCAGCTGTACCCACCACCAGTCCCTCCCATCAGGAAGCTTGCACAAGCCTCTTAAATAGCCTCATCCGCCAGAGGGCAGACAGCAGAAGCAAGAATAACTACAATCCTGCAGCCTGTGGAACAAAAACCACATTCACAGAGAGATAGACAAAATGAAAAGGCAGAGGACTATGTACCAGATGAAGAAACAAGATAAAACCCCAGAAAAACAACTAAATAAAGTGGAGATAAGCAGCCTTCCAGAAAAAGAATTCAGAATAATGAGAGTGAAGATGATCAAGGACCTCGGAAAAAGAATGAAGGCAAAGATCGAGAAGATGAAATAAATGTTTAACAAAGACCTAGAAGAATTAAAGAACAAACACCTAGAAGAATTAAAGAACAAACAAACAGAGATGAACAATACAATAACTGAAATGAAAAATACACTAGAAGCAATCAGTAGCAGAATAACTGAGGCAGAAAAACAGATAAGTGACCTGGAAGACAGAATGGTAGAAGTCACTGACATGGAACAGAATAAAGAAAAAAGAAAGAAAAGAAATGAATACAGACTAAGAGACCTGTGGGACAACATTAAATGCACCAACATTAGAATTTTGGGGTTCCAGAAGGAGAAGAGAGAGAGAGAAAGCACCCAAGAAAATATTTGAAGAGATTATAGTTGAAAACTTCCCTAACATGGGAAAGGAAATAGCCACCCAAGTCCAGGAAGTGCAGAGACTCCAGGCAGGATAAACCCAAGGAGAAACAAGCTGAGACACATAGTAGTCAAATTGACAAAAATTAAAGACAAAGAAAAATTATTAAAAGCAGCAAGGGAAAAACAACAAATAACATACAAAGGAACTCCCATAAGGTTAACAGCTGATTTCTCAGCAGAAACTCTACAAACCAGAAGGGAGTGGCACAATATACTTGAAGTGATGCCCTACAACCAAAATTACTGTACCCAGCAAGGATCTCATTCATATTCGATGGAGAAATCAAAAGCTTTACAGAAAAGCAAAAGCTAACAGAATTCAGCACCACCAAACCAGCTCTACAAAAAATGCTAAAGGAATTCTCTAGTGGGAAACACAAGAGAAGAAAAGGACCTACAAAAACAAACCAAAAACAATTAAGAAAATGGCAATAGGAACAAGCATATTGATAATTACCTTAAATATGAATGGATGAAATGCTCCAACCAAAAGACACAAGCTTGCTGAATGGATACAAAAACAAGACCCATATATATGCTGTCTACAAGAGACCCACTTCAGACCTAGGGACACATACAGATTGAAAGTGAGGGGATAGAAAAAGATACTCCATGCAAATGGAAATCAAAACAAAGCTGGAGTAGCAATACTCATATCAGATAAAATAGACTTTAAAACAAAGACTATTACAAGAGACAAGGAAGGACACTACATAATGATCAAGGGATAAATCCAAGAAGAATATATAACAATTATAAAAATGTATGCACCCAAAATAGGAGCACCTCAATACATAAGGTAAATGCTAATAGCTATAAAAGAGGAAATCGACAGTAACACAATAAGAGTGTGGGACTTTAACACCTCACTTACACCAATGGACAGATCATCCAAACAGAAAATTAACAAGGAAACACAAGCTTTAAATGACACAATAGATCAGATAGATTTAATTGATATTTATAGGACATTCCATCCCAAAACAGCAGATTACACTTTCTTCTCAAGTGCACATGGAACATTCTCCAGGATAGATCACATCTTGGGTCACAAATCAAGTCCTGGTAAATTTAAGAAAATTGGAATCATATCAAGCATCTTTTCTGGCCACAACTCTATGAGATTAGAAATCAGTTACAGGGTAAAAAAAGTAAAAATAGAAAAACATGGAGACTAAACAATACATTACTCAATAACCAAGAGATCACTGAAGAAATCAAAGAGGAAATCAAAAAATACCTAGAGACAAATGACAATGAAAACATGTTGATCTCAAACCTATGGGAGGTGGGAAAAGCCATTCTAAGAGGAAAGATTATAGTGATACAATCCTACCTCAAGAAAAAAGAAAAATCTCAAATAAACAATATAACCTTACACATAGAGGAACCAGAGAAAGGAGAATAAACAAAACCCAAAGTGAGCCGAAGGAAAGAAATCATAAAGATCAGAGCAGAAATAAATGAAATAGAAACAAAGAAAACAATAGCAAAGATCAATAAAACTAAAAGCTGTTTTTTGAAAAAAATTTATTTTGTTTATGTACTTTTAGCTATGTTGGGTCTTCGTTTCTCCTTGTGGTCTTTCTCTAGTTGTGGCAAACAGGGGCTAATCTTTTTTTTTTTTTTCCTTGTGGTACGCGGGCCTCTCACTGTTTGGCCTCTCCCATTGCGGAGCACAGGCTCTGGACGCGCAGGCTCAGTGGCCGTGGCTAATGGGCCTAGCCACTCTGCGGCATGTGGGATCTTCCTGGACCGGGGCATGAACCCATGTCCCCTGCATCAGCAGGTGGACTCTCAACCACTGCGCCACCAGGGAAGCCCAGGGGCTACTTTTCCTTGCAGTGTGAAGGCTTCTCATTGTGATGGCTTCTCTTGTTGCGGAGCATGGGCTCTAGGTGAGCGGGCTTCTGTAGTTGCAGTGTGCGGACTCAGTAGTTGTGGCTTTCGGGCTCTAGTGCACAGGCTCAGTAGTTGTGGTGCACAAACATGCTTAGTTGCTCCATGGCATGTGGGATCTTCCTGGACCAGGGCTCGAACTTGTGTCCTCTGCATTGGCAGGCGGATTCTTAACCACTGCACCACTAGGGAAGTCCTAAAATCTGTTTTTTTAAGAAGATAAACAAAATTGATAAACATTTTGCCAGAGTCATCAAGAAAAAGAGGGAGAGGACTTAAATCAATAAAATCAGAAATGAAAAAGGAGACGTTACAACGGACACCACAGAAATACAAAGTATCATAAGAGGCTACTACAAGCAACTCTATACCAATAAAATGGACAACCTGGAAGAAATGGACAAATTCTTAGAAAGGTATAACTTTCCAAGACTGAACCAGGAAGAAATAGAAAATATGAACAGACAAATTACAAGTAATGAAATTGAAAGTGTGGTGGAAAATCTTCCAACAAACAAAAGTCCAGCACCTGATGGCTTCACAGGTGAATTCTATCAAACATTTAGAGAAGAGCTAATACCTATCCTTCTCAAACTCATCCAAAAAATTGCAGAGGAAGGAACACTCCCAAACTCATTCTATGACGCCACAATCACCCTGATACCAACACCAGACAAAGATACTACAAAAAAAAAGAAAATTACAGACCAATATCACTGATGAATATAGATGCAAAAATCCTCAACAAAACACTAGCAAACAGAATCCAACAACACATTAAAAGGATCATACACCATGATCAAGTGGGATTTATCCCAGGGATGCAAAGATTCTTCAATATACTCAAATCAATCAATGTGATACACCATATTAACAAATTGAAGGAGAAAAACCATATGATCATCTCAATAGATGCAGGAAAATCTTCTGACAAAGTTCAACACCGCTTTATGATAAAAACTCTCCAGAAAGTGGGCATAGAGGGAACATACCTCAACATAATAAAGGCCATACATGACAAACCCACAGCAAACATCATTCTCAATGGTGAAAAACTGAAAGCATTTCCTCTAAGATTAGGAACAGGACAAGGATGTCCACTCTCATCACTATTATTCAACATAGTTTTGGAAGTCCTAGCAACTGCAGTCAGAGAAGAAGAAGAAATAAAAGGAATCCAAATTGGAAAAGAGTAAAACAGTCACTGTTTGCAGATGAAATGATACTATGCATAGATAATCCTAAAGATGCTACCAGAGAACTACTAGAGCTGATCAGTGAATTTGGTAAAGTTGCAGCATACGAAATTAATGCACAGAAGTCTCTTGCATTCCTACATACTAACAACAAAAGATCAGAAAGAGAAATTAGGAAAACAATCCCATTCACCATTTCAACAGAAAGAATACAATACCTAGGAATAAACCTACCTAAGGAGGTAAAAGACCTGTACTCAGAAAACTATAAGACACTGATGAAAGAAATCAAAGATGATGCAAACAGATGGAGAGATATACCATGTTCTTGGACTGGAAGAATCAATATTTTGAAAATGACTATACTACCTAAAGTAATCTACAGATTCAATGCAATCCCTATCAAATTACCGGTGGCATTTTTTTTTTTTACAAAATTAGAACAAAAAATCTTAAAATTTGTATGGAGACACAAAAGACCCTGAATAGCCAAAGCAATCTTGAGGGAAAAAAATGTAGTTGGAGGAATCAGACTCCCTAATTTCAGACTATACTACAAATATACAGTAATCAAGACAATATGGTACTGGCACAAAGACAGAAATATAGATCAATGGAACAGGATAGAAAGTGCAGAGATAAACCCATGCACCTATGGTCAACTAATCTATGACAAAGGAGGCAAGGATATACAATGGAGAAAAGACAGTCTCTTCAATAAGTGGTGCTGGGAAAGCTGGACAGCTACATGTAAAAGAAGGAAATTGGAATGCCCTCTAACACCATACACAAAAATGAACTCAAAATGGATTAACGACCTAAATATAAGACTGGACACTATAAAACTCTTAGAGGAAAACCTAGGCAGAACACTCTTTGACATAAATCACAGAAAGATCTTTTTTGACCCACTTCCCAGAGTAATGGAAATAAAAAGAAAAATAAACAAATTGGACCTAATGAAACTTAAGAGCTTTGGCACAGCAAAGGAAACTATAAACAAGATGAAAAGACAACCCTCAGAATAGGAGAAAATATTTGTAAACGAATCAACAGACAAAGGATTAATCTCCAAAATATATAAACAGCTCATGCAGCTCAATATTAAAAAAACAAACAACCGAATCAAAAAATGGGCAGAAGACCTAAATAGACATTCCTCCAAAGAAGACATACAGATGGCCAAGAGGCACATGAAAAGCTGCTCAACATCACCAATTATTAGAGAAATGCAAATCAAAACTACAATGAGGTATCACCTCACACTGGTTAGAATGGGCATCATCAGAAAATCTACAAACAACAAATGCCAGAGAGGGTGTGGAGAAAAGGGAACCCCGTTGCACTGTTGGTGGGAATGTAAATCGATACACCCACTATGGAGAACAGTATGGAAGTTCCTTAGGAAACTGAAAATAGAATTACATATGACCCAGCCATCCCACTACTGGGCATATACCCAGAGAAAACCATAATTCAAAAAGACACTTGCACCCCAGTGTTCATCATAGCACTATTTACAATAGCCAGGTCATAGAAGCAACCTCAATGCCCATTGACAGATGAATGGATAAAGAAGATTTGGTACATATATACAACGGAATAGCACTTAGCCATAAAATGGAACGAAATTGGGTTATTTGTAGAGACGTGGATGGACCTAGAGACTGTCATACAGAGTGAAGTAATCAGAAATAGAAAAACAAATATTGTATATTAATGCATATATTCGGAATCTAGAAAAATGGTGCAGATGAACCAGTTTGCAAGGCGGAAACAGAGATAGAGATGCAGAGCACAAATGTATGGACACCAAAGGAAGAAAGCTGGGGGTGTGCTGTTGGTGGTGGTGGGATGAATTCGGAGATTGGGATCGACATGTATACACTAATACGTATGAAATAGGTAACTAATAAGAAGATGCTGTATAAAAAAATAAATAAAAATCAAATTAAAAAAATAAAATAGTTACTCTTAAGCATTTTATTATATTTGCAAGTAGCTATTGAAGGAAAAAAAAAAGAAAGCCAGAAAAGGCCTGGTCGGTGGGGTGTGAAGCTTAGGCATGAGTGGAGTTTAGGTGGGGGATGGGCCCTATGCTTAATACCCACATTACCCAAAAAGGTGGCCCTGGAGGGGGTAGGGGGTGGGGCTTAGGTTCAGTGCCACAAGAGGGGCCCAGGAGTGCCTCTGGCCTTGGAAGACAGAGGACCAGTCCTGGGAGCCCAGCAGGCTTCCCAGGGCCCAATTGGGCAGGTGAAATGTTAGCTGTGCTCTCCCCTGTCCATCTGATCTTCCAGACCCCCGAGGGTCCCTCCAGGCATGGGAACCCCTCCCCTCTTCCAGCCACCACTCAGGGGCACAAGTCTTGTCTGGTCTTCACTTCTCCTCCCCATCACTCCCCCCAACGTTCTGCTCGGTCACTCGGGGGTTCCTCCCATCTCCTTGGGTGTTGAAGTCCCCACCAACCTCTGGCAAGTGCCCTAGTTGTGGGGATATGCAAACTCCGTGTCTTCCCACACCGCCATCTTGACCCCAGGGGTTCTTAAGTAGCCTTCACATGAACACTGCTCTGAGGCAGGTACAACCCTCATCTCGTAGACAATGAGCTGCAGGCTCTGAGATAACCTCCCAGCCTGTAAGGACTGGATTCAAAACCAGGCTAGTCTGAATTCACAGCTGGGACCTCTTCAAACCTACCTCCTGACTCACCAACTAGGTTTGATGACTGTAGGAGGTGTTATGAATTTATTATCTTTCTCGTAGGTTCATGATCTTTCTGAACTCAGTTTATATCCTCAATTCCTACATCTTTCATTTTTGGAAATGTTCTTTTCCACCTTTCTCAACACTGTTGAGCAATCTCAACAGTGACAAAAATTTCCTCTTATTTCTACATTTCATCAGAGATTCTAAAACATTCTAAAAGAAGAAATAAAACATACATTCTTTACTATTGTTCTTTTAGGGGTTAAAATATGTTCAACTAATTTGGAGGCGAAGTGCAAAATCTTCATATCTATATCTATCTATGTATCTATGTATCTATCTATCATCTATCTATCTATTATCTATCTATCTACCCATCTATCATCTATTATCTATCTATCTATCATCTATATCTATCTATCTATCATCTATCTATCCATCTACCTATCATCTATCTATCTATCAACTATCTATAATCTAAGTATCTATCTATCTATCATCTACCTGTCTATCTATCATCTATCTATTTACCCATCTATCTATCATCTATCTATTATCTATCTCTATCTATCTATCTATCTATCTATCTATCTATCTATCTATCATCTATCTAGATCTATCAATCTATCTATCATCTATCTATCTATCTATCTATCATCTAAGTATCTATCATCTATCTATCATCTATCTAAGTATCTAGCTATCTATCTATCTACCTACCTATCATCTATCTATCATCTATCTATCTCAGTTTGTAGTGTGGCCAGAATGCTTCCATGTGCTAGTGGAGGTAGACGGGATGCTCTCAGGCTTTACAGGTTGACCCCGCCCAATTCTGGGTTCACTCTGAGGCTCTGACAGGGCTGAGCAGAGCACACACTATGCCCCACCCCTTTTATAATTTCTTCTGACCAAGAATTGAGTTAATCATGTGGCTTAGTCCCTCCATATTATCTTCTTGGTCTGTGCAAGGCCCCTCTCTTGAATGTATGAAGGTCTGTATGTTTTTTCATTTTTATACTCCATTCTCTTTTCTCTCTCATATTCTAGTGTACCTCTTTTTCTGTTTGCATACTTGCAAAATATCTGTTGTTTTGTGTGCATGCATTTTAAATTTATGAATTGGTATGATTATAAATGTCATTTTCCTCTTTATGCCAACACTATGTTTTTAAGATCTATCCTCATGGCTCTACGTGTGGTTCTGGACTTCTACCTGCTATGCTGGCTCCCTGGTGTGCAGCACCTCATTCGGCCTCTGCCCTCTCTTCAGTTCTCTGCAATGCAACCAAGGCCATGGTGAACAGCCCCACCTGGAACTGTTTATACTCTGGCCAGGAATTTCTGGGCCACAAGGTGTGTAGATACTCAACATGAGTGAATTCTAAGGACCTGGTCTCCAAATGGCAACAGTGTTCAATTTCCCACCAGCATCTCATGAGGACCCCAAGCTTGCTCCGTGAGTGCTTTAAAAGAACATCTGTTCTCTATTTGAGAACACATTTTTTGGGGGGTGCTGAGTGAGAGGGTTTGGAATCTTACATGTACATAAGAGCTCACACTTATTAATCATATTGTTCATAGCCCTGATATCTCTGCTCCTTTTTTGTTCTCTTGATATATCTGTTTCTGAGGTTTTGGTAAAATCTTAGCTACAGTTATTAATTTGTTTGTTTCCCCCTGCAGTTCACTCATTTGTTGCTTGATGTATTTTGAGACTGATTGTTCAGGTCACAAGTGTTGATGATGAGTGTGTGCTCTTGGCTTATTGTTCCCTTTACATCATCATTCTTTGTCCTTTATTTTGGGGCTTTAATTTCACTTTTCAAGGTATTATGGTTGATACCCTAGCTTTCTTTCAGTCCGGATTTGTTTAGTATATCTTATTTCATCCTCTCGTATTCAAACATTTATGTCTTTCTGTTTTAAATGTGTTTATTGTAAATAGCAAATTGTTTAGTCTTTAAAAAAATGCAACCTGATACTGGCATAAAAACAGAAAGATAGATCAGTGGATCAGGATAGAAAGCCCACAGATAAACCCACGCACATATGACCAACTTATCTTTGATAAAGGAGGCAGGAATGTACAGTGGAGAAAGGACAGCCTCTTCAATAAGTGGTGCTGGGAAAACTGGACAGGGACATGTAAAAGTTTGAGATTAGATCATTCCCTAACACCATACACAAAAATAAGCTCAAAATGGATTAAAGACTTAAATGTAAGGCCAGACACTATCAAACTCTTAGAGGAAAACATAGGTAGAACACTCTATGACATAAATCACAGCAAGATCCTTTTGGACCCACCTCCTAGAGAAATGGAAATAAAAACAAAGATAAACAAATGGGACCTAATGAAACTTCAAAGCTTTTGCACAACAAAGGAAACCATAAACAAGACCAAAAGACAACCCTCAGCATGGGAGAAAATATTTGCAAATGAAGCAACTGACAAAGGATTAATCTCCAAAATTTATAAACAGCTCATGCAGCTCAATAGCAAAAAGCAAACAACCCAATCCAAAAATGGGCAGAAGACTTTAATAGACATTTCTCCAAAGAAGATATACAGACTGCCAACAAACACATGAAAGAATGCTCAACATCATTAATCATTAGAGAAATGCAAATCAAAAGTACAATGAGATATCATCTCACACCAGTCAGAATGGCCATCATCAAGAAATCTAGAAACAATAAATGCTGGAGAGGGTGTGGAGAAAAGGGAACCCTCTTGCACTGCTGGTGGGAATGTGAATTGGTACAGCCACTATGGAGAACAGTATGGAGGTTCCTTAAAAAGCTACAAATAGAACTACCATATGACCCAGCAATCCCACTACTAGGCATATACCCTGAGAAAACCATAATTCAAAAAGAGACATGTACCAAAATGTTCATTGCAGCTCTATTCACAATAGCCCGGAGATGGAAACAACCTAAGTGTCCATCATCGGATGAATGGATAAAGAAGATGTGGCGCATATATACAATGGAATATTACTCAGCCATAAAAAGAAACGAAACTGAGCTATTTGTAATGAGGTGGATAGACCTAGAGTCTGTCATACAGAGTGAAGTAAGTCAGAAAGAGAAAGACAAATACTGTATGCTAACACATATATACGGAATTAAAAAAAAAAAGTCACGAAGAACCTAGGGGTAAAACGAGAATAAAGACATAGACCTACTTGAGAATGGACTTGAGGATATGGGGAGGGGGAAGGGTAAGCTGTGACAAAGCAAAAGAGAGGCATGGACATATATACACTACCAAACGTAAGGTAGATAGATAGTGGGAAGCAGCCGCAGAGCACAGGGAGATCAGCTCGGTGCTTTGTGACCTCCTGGAGGGGTGGGATGGGGAGGGTGGGAGGGAGGAAGATGCATGAGGGAAGGGATGTGGGAACAGATGTATATGTATGACTGATTCACTTTGTTATAAAGCAGAAACTAACTTAAAAAATTTAAAAAAATCAAAAAAAAATGCAACCTGAGAGTCTCGGTCTTTCAGTGGCGAATTTAATAGTTTTAATAGTTTTTTTTGTCAATTACTGTCATATTATGACTAATTTCTACCTTCTGCTTATTTTTTTGTGCTTTTTTTTTTGGAAGGGGAGATTTTCTATAATATTTTACTCCTTTTTTGCTTTCCATTGCAAAGAGAATTTTCCTCTGGTTTAAAATTTATAATTCTGATTTTGTTCTCATGGTGGTTGCCCTTATCAACCATGTTTATTCCTCCCTGTGGACCTTGTAAACGTACGAATTTTTATACAAGCTAAGTACTCTAATAGGCTCTCCTGCCTCTTCCCCACCCACCCTGCCACCATCATTTGATATTCCAGTTCTAGGTCTATTTCTTCTGTTTTTCCCCTTTGGTCCTAATAAACAATAAACATATTTGATCACCTTACACTTCTTGTGTACTTTGCAGCATTTCCTGGTTTCATTTTTCTCCTTATTTGGAGGCTTCCACTCAGAGTGTTTTCAGTACAGGCTTCTGTGGGTAAATCTTATGCTTGAGAACCTTTTGTTATTCTCTCAGATGCCTCCTGTATGTAGAGTGGCATCCATGTAGCATCTCTGGATTGAATATTTTGGCCCTAGTCTTGGAGTCTCTGGTTAGGAAACCTACATTCGTTCCTTCTCACCAAACTGACGTGTCAGTGATGTGCTGGTGAGCTCTCCATCCGGGAAAACAAAGCTCAGATTTGTAATTTCTGGGATGTAAATACTCCCACCCTCTCCAATTTCCAGCTACCAAGGTGATGTCACTAAGTGTGGCACCAGAGGGATATGCCAATTGAGTAACCAGCTTTCAGGAGCTGGTTGGAGCTGTCTCCCCTCTCCACTGCTGACATGGAATTGAAGGGCTGGAGGAGAAGAACTACTTTGGTAGCCTCTAGATGTCATACATTTTGTAAATCAAATTCTTTTATCCCATCTATTTCCACCTTGGCTTGGTATCCTGGGCCAACTCAACTTGCTTTATAGGTGAGGATATTAAAATAATTAGAACAGCTGATGGATTTGTTAGTGGTCAATAATCAGAATGGCATGCATGTGGAGGGTTTCCTGCTCTTAATAAAACCAGATTATAACACTTTGGTGGAAAATGCATGAAAATGGTATTTTAATTGTTCTATGTTATCACTTAGAGGTTCTGGGGCAGCTGAGTGAGCTGTGAGCATAAACAGCCTTCTGGTGAAATTCTCGGATGCTTGATCCTCAGACAGCCATAACTCACTGGTCATGAAAATAGAGGCTGAGACCTTCTTGGCCTCAAGGTGTGATCACAAACTCAGAGGTAGCCTCTGGAGTGTGACTTGTTCCCGTTTCCGATGTGGGGCATTTGTTTCCAGCGAGAAGTGTTCTGTTTTCCTGGAGAAGCCATAATTGGCTAGATATAATCTGGAAGAGAAATAGGCAGCCAAGTATTCTTGGGCTGATGGAAGAGGGCTGGGATCTCAGGGCTGACAGAGGAAAGAAAATATAAACGTAGACACCAGCTTTTGCTAAATGATGGATTTATAGTTTGTCCACTCACCCTTGTTTCCTTCCCTCATCTCCCGCCTTATGTCCTCACCCCACAATGCTAACCTGGAAGGGTGCAGGGGGTGGGCACTGAGGCACTATAAGTGGTTCATCCCTGTCTTTTGCGGGAGGGGTGGGAAGGCTGAGCCACGTGGCTTCCCACAAAGGGACCCTGTGTTTTAGGAGCTCAATGCTATAACCAGAGCAACTAAATAACAAGAGTTACTGGCCATTCAAGAAGGGCTGGATTAGTAATTTTAGGGTGCAAGACTATCCCCTAAGAAATGAGATGGGTTGCAACAACTTGCACTTCAACTGAAACAGAAAACAATGACCACGGTCATTACTGTATAATTCCCTTTGTAAGCAAATCAAACCTTCTTCTGATAACTTTCAACTCACCCTCCTCTCTCTCTCTCTTTTTTTTTTTTGGAAGAGGTATCTTTTATTGTTTTGGACTTTATGTAATACAGTCATTACAGTGAATACATAGCTGTTGTTTTTCAGTGTTAAGACAGAATTGGTGGCAAGTGATTCTGTGGAAAGAGGTAAGAATGCATTTTATCTATTCATCCTCATCTCTTTTCAAACACATCCTTGACCATGGAAAACCCCTCAAATGAGCATGGTGTGGACAATGTAGGTGAGCCCAATTTTAAGAAAACCCTGACACCAACTTGCAACCTTAAACATTTAATGAGAGTATGCTTATGAATATTACAAAAGGAAACACATTTGTTTAAAATATGATTTAAATGTTGAAAAAGATCAATTTTCATCTGATGACATTTCTAGTAATATTTTTTACATAAAGGAAGGCATGTTGGCATTTCCAGTGAACTTAGGTTCCTAATCCCAAGTCTGGAGAACATCTCATGACTCAAGAATAAATCTCCATACAACATTAAAATTGTCCTGCCTCTTCTCCAGATAGCCCTTTCATCTTTTACTTAAAGTAATTATTTATTGGTCATGCTGATTTTTTCAGTTTATAGGAAAGAGAAGAATCAATACTTATGAGGTAGAAGGGACTGTAGGGCCCCTCCTCATCATGAAACCAATAAGAAATTGAGGCTGAGAGGGGGGATGGACCCACCCAAGTTGTTGGAGTTCACTCATGGCAGAGCTGGGGGTAGACCTGCCCTTTTGCCTTGTAGACTGATTTCCTGACACTACGTCACTGCATTAAATGACTGAGTTGGCTAAAAATGTCACCCATCTCTGTCCCCTTCCTGGTGAGTTCTCTTTAGGGGTGTGGCTTATTTCATGAAAGAGAGAAAATTCCCCACAAAGAGAGCCCTTATGGAGTGAGCTATAGGTATAAGGTCTAAATTAACCATGTTTTTAATAAGTATTGTGCATCTTAGAACAGAGAACTTCCTGAATAGGGACTGCACGCTTATTTCCCTGTTCTTGGGAATAACTGGGGTATAGGCTTGCTTGGGGGCAGAATCACAGAACCATCAGAAGGAGAGTTTAAGTGGCCTTCAGCCTGGGGACCTGGACAGCCTGCTGAAGGCTGAATTTACAGTGACATGTTTTGGAAAGGACAACTTAGGAGACATCGTAGGCCTGGTACTTTGTGATGGTCGATGCTCTTCTGTTTTTCTCCTGGGACAGGTAGTAGATGCGGTTGGCCTCTGGGTAGGTGACTTTGCTGAGCGGGAGCTTGTAGATGGCCGGGTTGTTGGTCGTCAGGAGCAGGAAGGTGAGTGCCGAGAGGCAGAAGGGCCAGGTGCAGGGCGGTAATCCAAACTGGGGGGAGGGGGACCACAAGAGAAGCCTTGGTTACATCAGATGCCTGTGCTCGTCTCATCGGCCCTTCACAATCACCTAGGGTCCTGGGTGGAGGAGGGGAGGCTTGGTGGGCACTTAGCAGAATAATACTTAATTCATGACCAACATTAATCAAATTGTGCCATTGGGGTCAGTCTGCATTGTAACAGGGAACACATATTCTTCAAAATGAAGCTGCTGGAACCCTCTTATAATATGCTTTTATGTAGAAGACATATTTTGTCTTGGGTGTCTGGCCAGGCTCTACCTCCCACTCTAGGACTTGTGGCCATTCCCCACCTTCTCCCAAAGCCCCTGTTGAAGGAACAGCATCAGCAGCCATTTTTTGTTCAAAACCTTTTTCTCCTTGGTCATGTCTGCTTGCACTAGAGATAAGCACCTGACCCAAATGCAGCTTCCCATAAGCAGGATACCTGGGAATAGAAACACTGTCTTGAGAATTTGAGCTAAGAGATACAGAGACTGTGTCCAAAGACTCGATCTGAAAAAATTAGAGAGCCAACCAGTGCTGGGTGAATATTTGGGGGCCTCTGTGCAGCGGAAGAAACCCATCCCAGAGAGACACAGCAACAGAACAGACATATGGAGAGAAGCAGAGATGTCACATCCTAGTCCCAGGGAGCTGGAGATCAGGAGTAGCTACCTCTCTCCTCAAGGGCTCTCCCATTCCCAACAGCCTTTCTCATGATGTTCCCCTGTTTTTTATACCTTAAGATGCCCTGAGGCTTTTAAATACCCCTCCCCACTCTTCATTTGAGATAACCTGGATAGCTTGTTAGCAAAGAGCCTACAAATTCAAATATGAAGCCAATCAAATCAATGCCCCTTCTCCCCCAAACCTCCTTTTATCATAAGAAGTAAAGGCCTCAGGGAGCACCATTGAAGGAGTGATTCCAGTTGGTGTGTGTTCAAAGATGGTCCTGTTGGGTGGGACTTAAGGAGGAGCAATGACAGCCTGGTACCAGAACTGTAGCCTTAGGGAACACTCATGACTGAAGAATTCCACTCCGCGAGTCTTACCAAAGCCCTGCTAAGACTGCATAGGGTGTTTTGGAAAGCATCTCCTTCAAGCCCTACAGTGGGAAGGATGTGGGCTGGGAGTTCCACAGACCCAAATCCAAAACTCAGCTCTGGTTATCTTGTTGGAACCATTTCCTCTTTCTGACAACTATTTCCTCAACAGCAAAGTTGGGATAAAGATATCTACTCAGAGTTGGTGCCTAGTGCATACTAAGTGCTCAGTAAATGGTCCTCAGTTTGTGGTCATTGTCGTGAAGCAGAGGGCAGTGCTGTTGAATATACGGGGCTGCACATGCAGGAGCCGATTAGAAAGCAAAATTGTGTGGCTCCTAAGTGCCCTCTTCTGTGGAGGCTTGAACGGTCTCATAAATGTCATTCAGCATTTTTATATCCTGTTCCTCAAGGAGACTGGAAATTCCTTCAGAGTGAATTAATAGCCTGCACTTTTTTTGTATCCCTGAGAGTGGGCAGTACAGTGTCTTAAACATAGTAGGCACACAGAAAATAAACATGATTTTGTTTTGAAAAATGTCTAGGTAGAGTGATATAACCTGTAACTTCTCTGCACAAGATGAAGGGGCCAGTTACCCTGTAAATTCCTATGATCAGGAACCAAAGTGTCCCGTTTGCATCCCTTCTAGTACCTTGTCCAAGGAAGGCACGTGACACATATTTACTGGATGGACAGTTGGGTGAAAGGATGGGGGCAAGAAGAGGTGGGAAAGCCTGGGGCAGACAGGAGCCTCAGAGGCCAGGCTCCATCCCGTTTCTGATGGTCGGCTATCTAACCCCAGCTCTAATGTATCCCATGGTGGGGAGTTACTACCTTAGGGTTTCATTCATTCCACATTTCTTGAGCACCTACTATGAGCTGGGCACTATAATAGGTACTAGAGATAAAGATAAGAATACAGCCGGGCCCCTGTTCAGAAGGAGCACAAGGACTGAAGGTGGAAGAGGACTGGTGTGTACTAGACTTGTCACAATGTTGTCAAGCGTCGTAGCAGATACGTACACAAAATGTGATGGGGCCCAGAGGGGGACTTAGTCCACTGGGGGACACAGGATGGTGCTAGGGAAGTCCAGTTCTATTGCTTACAAAATTCCTTCCTATGCTCTGTCCAAACCACCCAATTTCACTGAGGAGGGAGGAGGGATTTAAACAGGGGTTAGTGGAATGCCCACCTCCACCTTCACCTGCAGGACCAATGGGACTTTTCCTGGTTGCCTATGTGAGCTGTGTCTTGAAACTTTATGGAGGGGGAGGCATCGGCTGTAGGCTGAGCCCTGTGCGCTCTGCGATGGGGCCAGTGTCCCTCCTGTGTGTGTTGGGGGATGGGCTGGCCATGTGGCTCCCCCGACCTCACACACCACCTGCACTGGGGCTCAGGCAAAGAAGGGTTCTCAGACTGCTGCACAGGCCCTCAGCCGCTAGCTCCTCTCGGGCTTGGCTTCCTGTCCTCTTGGAAGCCTTGCCTCGTGACTCCTGACTCCCTGGTAGTTGCTATGGGGTGAACAAAGATGTACACTGGCCCACAAGCTACTTAGGTAGATGATTTAGAAACACAGGAAGAAAATTAAATATGAAGATTTAAAACTAGTTGTAGAGGAGTTTGATTTACAAGAAATTTACAAGAAACAAGTCTGATTTACAAGATAATACTCTTCAGACTGTCCTTCTATACGCAGCCCCACTGGCCCACTGACCACAGGATCTGATTGACCAGTGTTGACATTAACACTTTGGAAGACCAGCTCTTTCTGTCTGAGGCTGTGGAGGAGGGAAGTGTGGTTTGAGACATGAGGGATGGATTGCGAAGGGGTTCCTGGAGGAGGGGTTTGGGGAGCTGAGAGAATACAGGGGAGGGTGTAATGCACATTCCTAGCCCAAGTTGACTCACCACAGATAATACGTTAGCCAGGGCAGCACCCAGGTAGGCTGCAAACAGAGCTGCAAAAGAGCCAAGAAATAGTCAGGTGACTAAGAGTGCCTCGAGTTTACATATTCTCTCCCTATACGTTTTATGCCACAAATGCTATCTCTCAGGTTAAAAAAAAATCGAGTTATGTTTCTGTTGCTTGGCAGCTTTGAAAAGTGTTAAATTCCATGCAAATTCTGGTACAACTAAGACAGCAGATGAAATTTGTTAAAAAGGACCAGAATTTAGCTGTTACATTTCTCCTGGGTCCCACCGCCTTGCATTCTAGCAAAGGAACACTTAGGAGCATAAACCATAAATGAACATTTTACTATACCGCCAAGGCACGTGAATCCCAGAACTCCCTGCTGTGATATTTCATCACAAGTTATTAACATAATATGGGTTTCCGGGGAGGAACAGCATTCTTTAAGCTTGAGGAAGACCACATACACCTACTGCCTCATCTTCTGGGCTTTGTGTGTGGAGGGTACCACTAGGCTGGCCACTGGGAAGACCCAAGTGCTGGTGAGAGGTGAGCTTCCGTGAAAACGGGCCGCAGTAATCGGGCTTTGCTTCTGAACTCTCACTTTCTCCACTAAAACCATCCCAATGGGGCCTCCCTGGTGGCGCAGTGGTTGAGAGTCCGCCTGCCGATGCAGGGGATACGGGTTCGTGCCCCGGTCTGGGAGGATCCCATATGCCGCGGAGCGGCTGGGCCCGTGAGCCATGGCCGCTGGGCCTGCGCATCCGGAGCCTGCGCATCCGGAGCCTGTGCTCCGCAGCGGGGGAGGCCACAGCAGTGAGAGGCCCGCATACCACAAAAAAAAAAAAAAAAAAAAACCATCCCAATGGTCCCTAGGATATTAACAACAGCAAACCTTTATCAGACACTTACTGAGTGCCCTGACCGCATTCTTCAGCATTCCTACAAGCATTATTTGAAGGTTCTATGGTTAATGTTTGGGCACATAAGGTTAACTGCTGTATCTGATGTAAACTGCCCAATTCCACATATAAAGATTAATTTGCATAAGACTTGCTCTGTTGGAAAGTTCCAGTCACCAGCACGGAAATCAGCAATCACATCAGACAGCCCATGGGCAACAACCGAACAACCTCCATCTGAAAACTCTGTCTCCATGTGGCTGAATACTTAGTGTTCAGTGAAAATAGTTTTCAATGTACTAATCACTAAAGGACCATTCAAAACAGTTTAAAATAAAAATGCTTTTATAAAGCAAACACATCCTCCCATTTATCTTTGGAGGACCAGCAGAATTTCTGCAGGGCGGTTTCCCTGTGGGCATGGATGCCGGCATCATCTGGGGTGGAAAGGGAATCCCGCTGGCGGTACCCACCGCAGGCGACGGCGAGGAGGTGTGTCTGCCAGGTGATGACGTAGAACATGCCTCCTATGGCGATGCAGGCCAGCGTGCTGTTGAAGCCACACAGCCCGAAGTAGATGGAGTCAAAGGGTGTCGCGAGAGTGAGGGCTGGGGGAGAAGACAGGCTGAGTGCTGTATGGGTCGCGTGGCCCCACCCACCAGCCCCAAAGCCCTCCACAGTCCTCAACCCAGACCAGTTATCAACACCAAAGTACGTATAAAAAGGACTTCTGACTATTCAGTGAAAAAACATCTAAAGGAAACAAATGGCCTTAGTCACATGCATATCAGTGGTTAACCTGGTATGGGTTCAAGAGACCCTTTTGAGTAATGATCTGAAGTCTGAGTGAGCAGTCCAGAGAAGGTCCCTTCCCTGCCAGAAAAAGGCGGGTTAGCAGAACCTTAATGTTCTCTAATGGAGGACAAATGCTTCTTATGTGATTAGAGATAAGACTTAAAATATAAACATGCCTGGAAGCAACTCCTCCTCAGCTTTTAATTTATACTGAGGTGGAAATGACTAACACCAGAGCCTTTCCTGAGGACAGCTTTTGTTCAGGGGAGTAGGAGGGCACCAGCACCCAAAATGGAAAGACAGGTGTAATGGAAGGAGGGACAGTTTATAGGAATAAGCTGGTGGAGCACTGAAGACACATGGCACCATTTTCTTTGGAGCAGGCCCCAGATACAGCATCGTTATGGCCCATTAATAAGGGGCCCATTAATTAATAATGACACTAACCTGCTAACATCCCCATGGTGGATCCGATTGCAGCATGCAAGCAAATAAGAGGTGACGATATGAACAAAGCTATGAGGAAAATGCCTCCAGTCCAGGGGTTATCGCAGCCGTACACTTGGCCGATTCCAACAGGGATGGCTCTCAAAAGCTGCCGGTCCAACAAGAGCACATTCAATTATGGAGGCAAAAGAGACAACTTGAAGCTTGGCTGGAAAAGATTTGGGGCCAAACCCTCCATACTAATATTTTGCAACAGTTTTCCAAGATATTTTCAAATAGGTTCACTCTAAAAGGCACACAAGATTTATTGTTTTAATCTTAAGTTCTTAGAACAGTAAGGGGTTAAAATGTCATTTCCTTTATTTAGAAACATGAGTGTAAGGCACTAAACTCTCAGTGGAGAGAAACTGAATACTTCAAATGAGGGTGTTATGCATTCGAAAAGTAATAGATGTCTGACCAAAGTTGGGGTTGAAAAACTCTTGTAACATTTTTTTTAAGCTAAAAACATGATGAGAAGGCTAAATATTAGATGGAAAAGTGGTCCTTTTTGTTTCCAAGAACAGCATGTCTGAGCTGTGGTCACGTTTGTGCAGTCGTCTGTGTGAGGAGATGGACTCGTATCCACAGAGCAGCCCCTGGGCAGGTGGTGTCCTGGCATCTGTGGGTTTTATTGATAAACCTGTCAGGTGGCTGATGGAGGAGTGCCCTGATGTGTTAGGCCTCCATGTGTCTCAGGTAGCGGACCTGTGTGTGAATGAGAAAGGAAGGCCAGGGTCCACTGTCGAGTGGGCACTTGCACACGTACTCTGGAGTTTGGGAAAAGGATCCAGGGCACATGGGCTTCCCCAGCGACTGAGATTGGGTCCTGTGTTTTGGAAGGTTGGCCAAAGGCCCTTGAGCAAAGAAACGCTTACAGGAGGGGCTCTGGGCCCTGCTGGGATGCACTGGGGTCCGTCCTTCCCCTTGTGTATATTTCATGATGAGGCAGTTCTTCCCTCAGCCCAAGTCCTCTGAGGACTCCTCCTGGGGTGCAGGGGAGGGAGGTCCTGTAGCTCCAGGGCCCTCGCCCCACACGAGAGTGTGCAGGGACAGGACTGCAGGGTAGTCTAGTGGGCAACCCTCTGGGCTCCGTCCCCCGTTATCCCAGGACAGAGAACAGGACTGGGCTCCGGCATCGCCATGCAGGGGATGGCGGGACAGGCAGAGGGTTTGGTGCAGAGGCAGCGGTGCTGGGTCCTCGGTCCCCAGCCAGTTGCACCCTCCAGCAGGCTCTCCCCTCGCCAAAGATCAGAGGAGCTTGTGGGGCCTCAACATCGTTGGGAGGTTTAGACCCTCTCTCTGACATCTACCACTTCTTTCCCCAAAACTCAAGGCTCTAGTTATAATTGTCAAAATGACAAAACATACTCATTCTTACCATAATCCATTCAAAATTGGCCAGAAAGGTATTTCTTAAAGAATAACCACCAAACATTGAATTTGTCTTTCCTGGAAATTTGGGGGTTCTAAAGCATTTGTACAGTATTTTCCATTTTTTTTTCATTTTTACAAAATTCCTAGTTATCTTTTCAATTGAAAATGTGGTCTGGAGCATGCAAAATATCTTAAACTTGCCTTTTCTACCACCATTTCCCCATAGCACGCCAATTAGAGCAGTTTTTTTTCTTTTCTTTTTTTAAATTTTATTTTATTAGTTTCTGCTTTATAACAAAGTGAATCAGTCATACATATTTCTCTTCAAAAGATACTGGTTGGTTGAATATCGCGAAAGGGAAGCCTGAGGGGCTGAACTGCTAACAGCACCTTTTCTCACCTTTGGCTCATGAAGGTACACACACACACACACACACACACAGACACACACACACACACACACCAACAAGGGTGGGGCTAATGTGAATACGTCTCTTCCTAGATAATGCGTCTTGGACAAACGGAGGGCTCTGTCTGTCCCCCCATGCTATAGTCTCCTTGAACTGTTCAGAGAAACTAGGCACCATTATTTCTGACACAAATTCCCTTCAACAAGCCCAGGTGGCTTTGTGGTTAGATGATGAATTGCCAATAACAAAGTTCAGAGTGATCTCTAGCCTATGGAGTCATTTAGTGTAACAGAGAGTAGGGGGACCTCAGAGAAAACGGGCCCAGTTAGAAAAGAAGGCTGATGGGCATAGTTCTCCAGGCTGACTTAACGCTTTTAGAGTAGCTTCTTATTTAGTTTGGCAGACTGACAGCGGCCAGCAGTATATACAGAATACTTGCAAAAAGCTTAAAAATCTCTGTTATATAGATATTTCTTAGTGGAGCAACACCTGTGCTTTAAAGTGTGAGGATGCCCCAGAGAGCAAGGGGAAGCAGCTCCCCAGGCTGGAGCAGAGACTTGTGGAGCCAACAGATGGCAGTGTGTGCGATGTGCATGTCTTCAATGATTCAACGACATTGAATGAGAAAAAAAATACACAGAGTCGCTTGGATTGAAACTGGAGTAAAGCATCAAAAGGGCTTTAAAAAAAAAAAAAAGATAGAAGAACCCAAGTCTAGGAGTCAGGAGGTGGGAGCTCTAGTCTTGACTTTGCTCCTTACTGATTAACCATGTGACCTCAGGCAGTCTCTTAACCTGGCCTTAGTCTCCCCCTGTGCTATGATAGGACAGTGTGTGGCCAAAAATGGCCTTTTTAGCTCTTAAAAAGAGGAAAGAAAAAGCTGGTGGCTAATAAGATATTGAGGTAGAGTGTCTCGCACAGTATAATTGGTAATAGTTGGTAATTGGTATATATTTGGTAATTGGTATATATATAATTGGTAATAGTTACCCATGGATGTTTCTGACATGCAAACTAAGTAAATGCCACTTTAACACTGAGTTTGGACAGATGCTGTCCTTCCACCTTCCACGATACCTACCAAGGGCACTTGGACCTCCGACCAGGTGATATTGGGCGTGGAGGAGGAGGGCTGCAGCAGCGTCGTGGGGAAGAAGAGGTTGTAGTGGCCCGTGGCCGCCAGGTACAGGGTCACTGCGATGTTGAATGGCAGCGTGAAGACTGGGAGGTCCCACTTGCTGAAGATGGTGCCCAGGGCACTGGAGAGGATGGGGCTGAGGGCAGAAGCACAGGAGATGCTGTTCAAGATGCCCCCTGGCCCTGACACTGGCCTGAGTGGGTTTAGGGGGCCCCCTGTGCCTTCCCAGGGAAAAGCAGCTGGCTGGCTCCCTCTCCCAGACGGACTGGTCCTGGGCAGCTCCTCCCCTGGACCTCCTTCCTCTGCACCTGCACAGCAGCAGGGTGGATGCCCAGACTCAACTTCAGAAGGAGGGCTTTCAGGGGAGGTCCTAAGGCAGGGGGCCACAGAACTTCCCTGAAGAGCCGCGTGGCTCCCTCCGCAGGCATGGGGAGAGAGCACAGGCTGGAGAAGTGGCTGATGGTGAGGAGAATCATATTCATTCAATCATCCAACAAATGTTTGTTGAGGAGCTGAGAGCGCTCCTGGCCGGGGTGCCCTGTGGTTTCTGCAGGTGAGTGAGGACCTGGAGCCTGGCCGTCTGAGGGCTCTGGGCAGGGCTGGGCCTGCAGCCCACACTGGGAGGTTGTCCCCGTCTGGTCAGGGTGCCCAAGGACAGGGCAACACTGGGGGAGCAGGAGGGATGGGAAGATTTCCAGACACTGACAGGACCCCGTAGTATGGCTCTTAACCTCTGTGGGCCTCAGTTCTCCTCCCTGTGCTCTGCCGGGGTAGGACCAGGGGCTCTTTTAGATCTTACAAAAATGAAGAGTAAAGGAGGGTATGTAATGAGATACTGTGTACAGATCACCTAGCACAGTGGTGCTGTTGCCGTATAACGTCAGTAATTATTTCTAGCGGCTGTTTCTGATGTGCAAGCTAAGGAAATGCTTCTTTAAACTCCAGTGTGGACAGACAGTCACGGAGTTGGGGTAGAAAGCCTGGCAGCCCTTGATCTACACCCACAGCCTCAGAAGCAAACTTACCAAGACATGGACATCACGATGACGGGGAGTAGAAGCCACCAGTAATAGTCGCCTTTGTCCGAGAACACAGCCATCAGCAGCCCCACCAGCACCCCGTTGTAGCCGTGAAGTCCGGCTGCGATGGCGGACCTGGGAGGGGGAGGGCTGGTGAAGAAGGGCTTCCCCGAGGCCTGACGCAGGGCGCTGCCTTCCTGATTTTCCTTCTGAGTCAGGCTTTTCTCAGCCGGAGCCTGACCACACACCCCTTCAAACCATCAACCCTTCACAGTCCCCTAGACAATGTGTGGTTGTTAAAAGTAACCAGGCAATAGTTGTTTTGAGTGATTAGTGACCTTATTTTGAGGGGTTTCTGAGCCGGGAGCCAGGCAGTGAGGATGCGAGGCTGGTGAATGTCCCCACGGGGAGCTACCTGTGGTCTCAGCCCTGGACCCTGGGTTTCCTGGGACTTACTTGTCCTGACTCAGGATTAGGGCTGTCAGGGTGGACACCACAGTGCCCAGGCAGCCCAAGATGGCCCACCAGGGGTTCTGGACGAAGAGGCCGAGGACGATGAGGATGCCACTGAGGGGATTGTTCACAAACATCACCTGGGATGTGCCCCGGAGGACCCAGTCGAGGAACTGGAACACTGGGGATTTGTCTGAAATGGAACCAGTCAAGGCGTCAGTCAAGGCTCAGCTGTTACACCTCTAGGCGAGGCCCCAGAGGGCGAGGGGGTGAGGGAGGCTGGGCATCCAAGGTGGGTTCAGCTCCCTGCTGTCATCTGCCACAGAGGAGGGTAAACCAAGAACCTGAGGGGGCATCTGACTGCCCAGAAAACCCTTCAGACCCACTGAGAGCTGGCTGTGGTCTTTAGGCTGCCATTCAGGCAATGGGTACCCTGTGCGACCTGTGCCTCTGTGAGAGTGGCGTGAATTTTCAAGAGCAGGGATCCAGAAAGAAAACTCTTGGAGCCCAGCTGGCATCAAACCCATGGCCTGAGGTCTGGAGGATTGATAACGGGAACCTATTGGAATAGTAGACACGGCTCTCCCATGATCCATCTCTAGGGCAGGCATTTTTCTAGAATGCTGGCTCTAGAATCCCAGTCCTACAATGTGACATTCATTTTTAAAAAGCATTTTTATTGGAGTATCGTTGCTTTGCAATGTTGTGTACAATGTGACATTCTGAGGGGATATTTGAAAGCACATGACTGTTACGTATGTTCAGAACCGAGAGCTTGCACACCTACATGTATTGGCATTTACATCCTGAGACACTGCGTGTGTGTCGTAAGAGTGAAACTCCTATCCTACCCTACCCTATCCTATCCATGGGAATGGGACTCGGTCTCATCTACAGAGATCTGTGCAGCATGTTTCCTGGGGGACGACCAGAGGGGACGTTTTTAGGGATAGGAGCAGGGGCTGTTCTCATGGAACCTTTACCTTTAAGTCCCTCTCCGCACTCCTTCATCCCTCCTGTGATGTACCCAAGGGCTTTGCGGACCCTCTTCCCGCTGGCAGCCAGGGAACTCTGAATCCAGGAAGTCTTGGAGATGCCTGTTTCTACCTTTATCTCGGAGCTCTCCTCCATGGTGTCCAGATCCTGTCCAGGAACAAGAGGGGCAAGAAGCTCCCACATTCTGAGCCTCTCACACTGAGTAGTGACTTGCTTGCTTGGGGACAAGCTAAGATTTCCACTTGGTATTTAGTGAAATTGCTATTTAATCATTTTTGTTCCTGTAGACCAGAATATCTTTTGTTTTGTTTGATCTTTTACCTCTTTTAATATGGGCAACAGCCTTGCACAGTCAGCCATCTGTATCATCCGTGGATTCAGCTAACTTCGGGTTAAAAATATTCAAAAAAAATGTTCCAGAAAGTTCCATAAAGCAAAACTTGAATTTGCTGCACACTGGCAACTTTTTACATAGCACTTACATTGTACTTACAACTATTTACATAGCATTTACATTGTATTAGGTATTGTAAGTAATCTAGAGATGATTTAAAGTATTCCAGAGGATGTGCGTAGGTTATATGCAAATACTATGCCATTTTATGTAAAGGATTTGAGCATCCACAGATTTTGGTACACATCAGGGGTCCTGGAACCAGTCCCCATGACTGTAGTATAACAAGACAATATCTTTATCCTCATTCTGTGGATGAGGTCACAGGCATGGATGGAGAGGTTCTCATTTGCAAAGGTCAAGGTCAAATGATAGAATTTAGATTTACCCACATATTTTTAGATTCTTTTTAAAAAACAAATATTACTTCTACTGTACCATACTCTTTGCAGAAGAAAGTATCCCCTCCCACCCCAGCATGTCTAGTCTTTAAAATTTAACTGTCCATAAAATTAAACAAGTAAATGTTCTGTTTTGAAAATTGGCACCAGCTTATTTCCTAAATGCTTGAATGCTGGATTCAGAGGAAGATGGATAAGAAGTAATTAAACTAAAAGAAACATGAAACTTTATAAAGTAAACTGAAAAGTAGACATCTTTATCCCATATAATTATGTTTCTGGAAATATGAACTCAAGAAAAGTTTGCCTAAATCAGAGGACGTCTTTTCTGGATCTCAGCTCTCTACCTTGCTGCGGACTCTGTGATGTGGGCGCTGCCCCTGACTCGGGCCACTCTTTACTCACCAGCAACTCGACCGTGGGCTTCCGGTATTGGTGGGGAGAAGGGTCTTTGGTGCGCCTTTCCTGGTGTTCACCTTTTCCAAATACTGGAGTTGGCAGGGAGAACATCATCTGTTAGGACCTCTACCCTGGCACCTTAGCAGCAAATTTCCTGCAAGGCTCAAGTTGGAATACTCAGCACTTTCTACTCCAGTGAGGATGCCCCAGCCTCTGCGCCTGGGGCAGGAGGACCCCCTCCTCTGCTACTGCATGCATCCAATTGGGCAAGCTCTTCGGGGGAAAAAATGCACATCTTCATGTAAATTGGACATTTTACAAGAATTTAGGGAATTCAGAGACTCAGCTGACTTTTAGTTAAGAGGCTCTGATCTTGTTCAACTCCCCTATTTTTTAGGTGAGGAAACAAAGCTGTCTGTGAGCCCTGAACCTGGGGTTCTTTTCCCACATGAACACGAAGATTGGTATTTCTGAGGCATTATTGCTCATAAAGCATTAAGCTGCCTGAACTATACGAGGTCTGTGTTCACATTATACTACAACTCTTTCCAGCTGGATCACCTCAGCTGTTTTGGTATTTTTAGGATGTATGTCTTAGAATTTTAGGTATTTTAGTAGCAGCTTCTTGTTGGATTAAGACAAGTGATATCCATGTTGCCACTTGAAACAGATTTTGGCATGTCCTTGTAATTCTAGAAAACTGTTATTAAGTGGCTCTGAATGTATTTTTCATTATTACAAGATAATTTATTTGTAAAGGTGAGTAATTTCAGAAAGGTTTTAAGTATCATGAAAGGCGGCCCTTGGAAGTTTTGCTGTTTATGCTCTGGTGCCCTCTTGTGGTCAAGTGTGAGAATGCCTGTCTGGGCTCAGAATGCCCTGTATCTTCAGACAATTGGCCATTCTGTCTGCATTCGTGAGGTTTCAGGGCACCTAAACACTAGAAGAGATACGTCAGTGGCTCCGTGCTCCCCCATCTGAAGGAGCAGGGACTGCAAATACCAGTGTGGTTGGGAAGTTACATTATGCCAGAGAAACAAATTAAGGAAGTTTGAAAGGAAGAGTAGGAAGCAAAAAGGAAGACTCTAGACTCTGAGGCTAGTGTGTTTGATATCCTGATGGATTCTCTGCTTCTGTCTGAAGTACCAGCTCTTCAGCAGCTTCCGCTAACCCGCCTCCCAGGCTCCTTTGCGTGGGGCTCTCTGCTAGGCCCTCTTTCACCCCAGCCCCCAACCACTCTCCTAAGAATATGTTTGCAGGGAGATTGTTAACTTTTTGAGGCAAACTATGCTTTCTTCCTGACGATGCCCTGGGGCCTCTGTCAAACACAAACTCCTGGGCTAAAGGGGTCCTTGATTTAATTCGGTGCCCTCTCCCCAGTGTATGAGGTTTTCCCAGACCACCCCAGGCCGTTTCTCTGGCTGGCTACTTTGGGTATAAAACAAGGAGGCTCAGACAAACTGGGGCAAGAAAGTCATATGCTTCTGGGAAGCATGTGATATCGTAAAAGGACGCTAACCCAGGAATCAGTTTTATTCCTGCCATGCCCTCACCAGCTGTGTGACCCTGGCCAAGTCGCCTCCCTTCTCTGAAGGGCAAAGTTAGATTGCCCCTCTGCTACGGGTCTTCATGATGCTGCTCCCACCATGCATCTGACTGGGGAGACCCCCACCTGACCCCACACCCCTCCCCCACTTGACCCCATACTCCTCCCCCACTGCCAGCTCTTCCCTGTTTGAGACAACATGTCCTCAGCGTCCAAATTCAAGTTTCTGGCTTCCCCGCTTTGGCTGCCCTCTGGACCCTCCTCTTGGCCTTTGGGAGCCCCTCCCTTCCAGGGCTCTCCATCTGTTCCCTTGTCTAGACATCACCACTGTCTAGCATCAGGACCAGCATCAGGACCAGTGGTTGTGACTTGGCAGCACATTAGAATCTCATGGAGAGCTTTTTTGGGGGTCATTTTAAAAGTGCAAAGTTTTATCTATTTTTATTTTATTTTTTGTATTTTGGCTGTGCTGCACGGCGTATGGGATGGTTCCCTGACCAGGGATCAAACCCAGGCCTCTGCAGTGAACGGGCCGAATCCTAACCATTAGGCCACCAGGGAACTCCCTCATGGAGAGCTTTTAAAGTTCCTTCTGCCACCCAGGCTGCTTCCCGGGTGAATTGGATGAGCACTTCCGGGAATGAGATGCAGGTGGTTCCAATGTGCAGTCAAGTTTGCAACCTTTTGGCCTAGACTGACAGAGTCAGCTGCTTGTCGTGGCTCCAGTCTCCCTGCCCCGGGGCATCTAGACCCTGGAACCCGTGGCTGTGGTCAGAGGTCGGGGGTGATGAGACTGAACCTCACCCTGTGGCTCTCCCCACTGCCTTGTGATGGAGGTGTTGCCATGGTCCCCATTTTAGAGGTGAGGAGATCAAGGACCCGGGAGCGGGGTCGGGGTGGGGATGGGAAGCGCACACCTTTGCTCCTTCTGCGAATGGATGACCACTCGATGTGGAACACGTTCCTGGGCTTGGGGTGCACAGCCTCCGAGCCCTCATCTGCCTTTGGGCTCGTCGTGGGCGGCTGCTCCCCAGCGCTGCCTGGCCACGGGCAAAACAAGACAGATCAGTGTCCCACCCTGCACCACCCCCGAGAGGCAAGCAGAGAGTGCAGGGAAATCATGTGCGGAGCCAGAGGAGCAGTGTGGTCTGAGCTGCAGCAGTGATTGCACCATTATCTGCGGAAAAATCCCTCTTTTCCATTCTTCCCTATGAAACTTCCACTTCCTTTCCTCACGGAAACTGCATCCCAGACACCTATCAGTGTCAAGATACGGACGGGCCAGCCTGCCTTGTTTCCCCAGTAATGCACTGCTCTAGGACCTCCTTCACTCGGCCTCGGACAGGCGTGGGTGGTGGACCCGAGCCGACCGCCCGTTCCCGTCCTTCAGCCGGTGCCCTGGCCTCCGCCTGTGGGAGGGAGTTTGTGTGTGGGGGTCCTCAGTGCTCGCTGCACATCAGAATCACCTGGGTGCTTAAAAAAATGCCTGACCCCTACCCCAGACCAATTTTAAAAATTGGAGTTTTTAATGCCCAAGATGTTTTAGGAGGTGGCCCTAATGTGCAGTTTGGGCTGAGAACCTCTCATCTAGGGTCTTGCTACTCAAAGTGTAGTCCCTGGACCAGCAGCACCAGCCTCCTCTGGGAGCGTGTTAGAAATGCAGAATCTCAGTTTCCACCCAGACTGATGGAATCAGAATCTACAGTTCAACAAGACTCCCCAGGTGATTTCTGTGCACATTGGTTTGCTCTGTGGGGAGCTAAGAAGCTGAATCAGCTACAAGAAACATTTCTACCCTTGTGGAGAACAGAGTAGCTTATCACGCGGGACAGGGTTTCTCAAACTGGGTCTGAGAATTGACAGTGTCAGGTCACCTGACACATGTTATGATGCATGTCCCAAACCCTACTACGCCCGACCCACACTGACTAATTGGAGTACGTGGTGGTCCCCGAGATAGGCACGTCTGACACTTTCTGCTTGTGGTTCCAGTGAAGTCTAGAGTTAGATGATCAAGTGGCTGCCTGGAATAGTGGAGAGCTTTCACACTGTTACTACATTTGCACACTTTTGTAAGTTAACTCACTTGGGCATTGTTATCACCAAAAGATGGAAAATCAAGGCTCAGATGATTTCTGAAGCATCCTACAGACAGTGAGCCGTGTGGCTCTCAGCCCTCAGTCCTCTTCTCTGCAGCTTTGCTGCTCAGTGTCTGGTTTGTGGACCAGCTTCACGGACATCCAAGGGAGCTTGTTAGAAACGCAGACTCTCAGGTCCCATCTCAGACCCACTGAATTGGAATAAGTTTTTTTTTTTTTTTTTTAAACGAGATCTCCAACTGACTTGTGTGCACATTAAAGTTTGAAAAAACTGGTCTAGTTCACACTGCTCACGTAGAAACAACATTAGCAAAGCTGAGAATATAGCAGGACCAACAACCGGAGTATGTGGGACATGTGTGAGCAAGGAAGGTATTCTGTCTATGCTCTTATAGATTGAAAGGTCACACATATGACCGTGTCCCTTCCCTCTAGGCTCGGGATGGGAAAAAAGCTCCTGTTTCACTCATCACCCTGCCCGTGGGTCACCATGGAGCCATAACTCCAGAGGCTAGAGAAGCCCCCTTGATCCTGTGCTTAAGACACACATGGAATGTCAGCCTGCCCTAGGGCACCTCTGCAGATAGGTTCTGGGCAGGGGGGGTGAGGACCGAGGGGGTATTATTGCATCATCTGGCAAAGCAGGTCATTCTCCCATAGCCAGTCCACAGTGTACACCTCCCAGGCTGGAAGGACACTTCTGCTGGCCCAATGCTTCTCATTTCTCACGTGCCAAGGGTCAGCCACCCTAGCCACACCCTGCGCAGAGCTATATTTTGACCTTAGCATCATAGGTTCAGACTTGCATGGATCTTCAAGATCACAGTCTACCTCCCATGTCCAGAGAAATCACCTCCCCCCACCCGAGTCACATAATTTATTAATTATGGCACAGCCAGGCGCTGCACCCAGGTCTCCAGACTTCCAGTTCGCTGCTCTACAGATGGCCGCAGAAGACCTGGTTCCCGTTTCCTGCCCTGGCCCTTTGCTTTCAGCAATTAGATTGTGCTTCTTGCTCAGAGCCCAGGAAACTGGGTCAGGGTCCACAGTGCTACGTGTTCCCAGAATCGATGTCCCAGCCACAGAAACAAAAATGAAGTGTATCTTTCTTTTCCTTGAACACATTTTTTTTTCTTATTTGGGGTGATTGGGGAGGTAGCCCCAAATGTGGTCTGACATAGTGCTGCTCCTGGACCTCCCATGGGCAGGACGGGAGTGCTGAGCTGTAGACCAACCACCCAGGGAGGGCGATGGCCCTTCCAGATGTGCCGGCCAAGCGGTGAGGATGACAGGTGGGAAGGATGCCACAAGGAAGATTGGAGAGAAGATAACACATTTCCTGAGGCTGTGAAAATACTTAAAGCTAAGGGATAGCAACTTACCACTACCTTTGGGACAGATTCTCAGGGCTTTCATAATGGATAAAGGCAATTTCAAAAATATCATGAACACATCTATCAAATGCTCTAGAAATAAATGTTCCATTGGTGTGGTGGGGAAAAAAGAAAACAATGATAACACTGGCGGGGAACCAGCATCGCTCATTCTGCATGGCATTTTGCAAGTCAAGTAATCTCATCGACAGTTTCCCTCACTGCAAGCACGGCGCTCAGAAGGAGATATACAGACCTCGTAGAGCTGACCTTGCAAACCCAACCTATAGAATGATGACAGATATTTCAGAGGGTACCTGCTATTTCGTTCTCATATTGTTATGAAGATGAAATTAATGCTTGAAAAATGTTGGGGAAACTAATTTTGCAGCGCTCATATCAGTATCTCCTCAGGGAGGCCATGTCTCTGGAACAGCTTGTGCTCTGGGCAGGGTGGGTCCTTAAGTCAGGGCAGGCCTGGCATTTTATACCTACCATCACCCATTCCTACCTCGTGTTCCTGTCTGTCACCTTCACAGGATGGTGGGATCCTTGACAGCCTGGGTTACAGAGGTTTACCTTGGCACTTCCAGCACCTAGCATGAGCCTGGCCTATTGTAGGCACTCAGAAGTATTTGTTGAATACATTAATGAGGGATAATTATCCTACACATTTTAATTTCTGAATAGTAAAATGAACAACCGTTGGCTATTTCGGGGTATGAACTATTAAAAAATAATATATCTCATTGTAAATGTTAAATGCTTTATAAATATTGAAATAAAAGTGAGTCTTTCATAGGTTAACGATGGTAATAGCTGAGTTGTGTAGGGATTTGGAAGTTTCAGGGCAAGAGCTGATTATCTCCAGCAGTACCTGGAGAAAAGAAAGGAAGTTTATAGATGTGATAAAGTGATTGGTCGTCTATGACCAACCAACCAGAAACCCAGAAATCCTTCATGAGTGGATAGAAGAACCCAGTTAATGAGAGAGAATAAAACAGGCCACTGAAGACAGAGATCTTGCTTGATGTGATTTGTTTTGGTTAACAAGAGATGACACCAGGTGGTTGAAAACCCCAAATCTTCTTGGAAGAGGGCAGCTGGGTGTTCCGAAGCCCAAGAACACATTTTTTTTTTTGACAATAACTCACTCTGGAGCGTTCTTTCCAGCTTCCCCTTCCCCCCGCCCCCCAGCATCATGGCACACATAAAAATAATACTGTGTGGCATGGTGCAGAATACAGATGATGATGTTTACGGCCTGGGCCTGAGGACTCTAGCCACACCAGCCCCGCTCTGTCTGCTTCGAGGACTAAGGGCTTTGCTTTCTTGGCTCAGCTACCTATGTGCTGAGAAGCTCTGTCCTTGAGAACCTGCAGGTAAACCTTAGCAGCTGAGTAACTCCTCGGCTTTCCCACCTGGTGTAGGAACTGCTGCTCCCTCCTTCTCTAACAAGTCTTTTAAGTGTCCCAATGTGTGTAGCTTCACACTGGGGCTGTTCAGGACCATTTCAGGGGCATGGTCCCTGCCCTTGAGGATTGCCACCATCCTGCGTTTTAACAGGCAGGAGTCCAGTGATGCTTTCCTCCCATTGACTCAGAGAAGGAAAAAATAGTCATGAGCCATAATGATTTGTTCAGAAGCACTTTTTTTTTTCTTTTCTGGAGAGTAGTATCCCATAGTACCCACACCTCTACTGACTGCTAACATACAGAAAATGCCATCCGTTCAAATATCATGGGTAAAAAACATTTTACAGAAGAGCCCACCTGTCAAATACAAGTTTGAAGCTTACTGCAATTTCTTTGAGGGGAAAAAAACAAACCCAAACCATATATGACATCTTTCAGAAGACGAAAAATGATCTAGTCTATTTTACTGAAATCAACCTTTACTCAAGCCTTTACCTATACTCCTTCTACAAGCTGTCTTTCTCAGGTTTTGAACAAGTTTTCCTGTCTCCTGGAGGTGGACCAATACTGTCCATCTATCACTAGCAATGCCCAACATATAGAAGATCTGGAACCTACTATCAAGACCCTTTTGTCGTCCCTCCCCAGATCATTGGGTCTCTTATTCCTCCAACGTACTGTGGCAGACACAACCACACACCATGAGGCAATTTCCTAGCTACTATGCCAGAAGGATTTTTTGAAATGACAATAGTATATAATTTGATTTTTTCCTACACCCAGTTCTACAGGATAACACTTTGGCCACAATTTGGGCATATGTTTCCCCATGTGGAAGTTGAGCTTTGCACTGTGATGTGTAATTTTCAAGGCTACTCTGTGTGTGTATATGTGTGTGTGCGATATAGATACCTGTGGGTGCTAAATTAGGTGCTATCTTTTTCTGTGAATTTGTGTTTAGTTGACATTTTCAAAGATCATTGTATAAACTATCAGAAGCATCGAATGTTAGAATTGGAAAAGGCTTTAGAGATTATCCAGTCCAGCCCTCTCATACAGTACCCCCAACCCAGTACCCGCCCCCTCATAGAGGAGGAAATGGAGGCTTGGAGTATTGGGAGGACTTTGGTGTCTCTGTCTCATGCCATGAAGACATTCATTAGCATATATGAGTTGGTCCTTCATTTAACTTCATGATGCCTTATGACAACCTCATGAATGAGGCTGAAGAGAGTGCAAAGGTCAGAGTGCCCATTCTGTCACTGGGGTAACACCTGACTGACCTTCCTTTAGAGTGAGTTTTCACTCTCCTTCCCCTATTTACACTGAGCTCACACCTCAGAATTACCTGTCTACATTGTCAGTTTCCCTCCTTTCAATCCATTCTGTGCTTCAACTGTTAGACCATATCATTACATGACTCTGTTACTCAACAATCTACATGGCTCCCTGTTGCCAAGAGTACAATAATGTTCAAACTCCTCTACCATGCTTTCCAGGTAGCCCACAATACAGCTGATTTCATCATCTTTCTCAGCCTTCCCTGCCCAACACACACCCTGCCTTGGCATTCTGGCCTTATCTCTGGCCCTCTGTGCCTCATCTCTGGCCCTCTGTGCCTCTTCTTGCCTAGCTTCTCTCCACCCTTCAATGTCTGCTTTATGTTCTACTTCCTCCATGAAGCCATCCTTGGCTTATTTGGCTACATGGATCATTACATTATTTGCAGAAGGTACCCTAGATCCATCTTTTGGAGTTAAGGCCATGGTGGACTTTTATAGTTACAATGCACATGAAAATTTTCCAATCAAATGAAACTACTTGAAATTATCAATCCTTTATAACCAAGTGAACTTTAGGTCTAGGCATTAGCAGAAAAAAACTGAGGCCCAAAGAGAAGTAGCTTCCTTGAGGCTATACAGCTAATTAGTCATGGAGCTAGATTTTGACGTCCTGGTTTTGATTCTTTTCTCATGTAGTGTAGGTGTTTTACAGATAGTTGGAGCCTTCGCAAATGGTATCAATGGACTTGTGACTTTTTTATTTTAAAAAAATTATGAAGTATATCATACCTTAAAAGGAGTAACAAAAGTCACCAAAAACAAATAAAAAGAACCCACCTGTGTACCATTGCATTTGTGACATTCAATGAAAGCCCAAGGAAATTCTGGGCCATTGTATACCAGCTTCTTCTCTTGTGGCAATGTTTCCATACACCCTTTCCCCACATCCTCTTCCCTGTCACCCTTTCTTTGCATTACCAATGGCAAACATAGCTAACTGATCATAGCACTCTTTCCCAATAAGTTTCAATACAGCCTCAGAATCCTTCTTAACACAAAGCTCCAGACAAACAATAGCAGTTAATCACAGTTGGCACTTGAGAGTAAACTTATTTTTCCCCTCTAACCTTAAATGAGGGTGTGGATGCTATACAAGTCTGAGAGAAGGGGTATGTGAAAGTAGGCAGAGGCCTGGCCATGGGCTTTCCAAGACTCACAGGATGGCCTAACTTCAGCAAGTTCACCAAGGCTCTTATCCTTTGGGGCCAGTTTTTGAGGAGATCCCATTCTCTGATCAGATAACTTCAATGTCCTGGAATGTTGTTCCTCATGGCATGGCTATCTGTTTCCATCTGGTTGTTTCTACATCCACTCTCTGTAGCTACACACAACATGTCTAAAGTAATCTAAGATGGCCATGTAAGAGAGGGCCATTGAGGAGATGGGCTGTTAAGCTGGGATGTTAAGATATTTGCGGTTCCTGAGATGCTCTAGTTCTATTGGCTTGTCTGTGGAAGGGGTACAGGACCTGAGGAGAGAGGCCAAGGAGCCTGGACCAAGTGCCTCCACCCTGGAAGCAGCAGGTAAGGAAGGACTCTTGGGAAGAAGGTTTTCAAATCTATCTCATTAGCATCCCACAGTCAGCTCAACAAGGGGCTGCCCTGGGAACCATACTGATGTCAGAGCAGTGGGTTACAGAGTTGTGGAAAGGATGATAAATAATATGACAGCTCATCCAGTGGGCAGGTAGGTGGTAAGGGGATTTGAGGGCTGACGGGTTAACCTGGATCCATCACCAGATGAGCAAGAAGAGCTCAGGGTTGTGAGTTAGAACACCTGGGCATTTGTCCAGGCTCATTTATCACCTGGGCAGGTTCCTGGACAAGCCATGGTTTCCTCATCTAAAAGTAAAGGGTTTGAACTATAACTATGTAAGAGCCCTTCCAGCTTCAAGCTTCCAGGATCTGAACTCTCTCTGGAGTTCTTAATAAGGTCCCCCACCCCAGGATTGCCCTTCTGCAGCTCAGCAGAAGAAAGGAATGGAAAAAGATTGGCCTACCTTTTTTCTCTTCCTCTGAAAACTCAGATAGATGGTCCTGTTGGCTGGGGCTCTATCTGAGTCATTTCTCTCCCCCAGGACCTCTTACCTGAGCTCTTTTTGATTTTCTGCACAGGGCTGGAGGGATCTAGACCACCGGGATTTGGGAAGAAGCTTCTTTCCAATTGGGCGGCGTCTCTGGTCCTCAACTCAGGCGTTGGACTTCTCCCTAAAGCCGAACCCCTTCAGTTCCCAGAGCCCGCAGCTCATCCTCTTACTGGCTTTCTGTAAATTCCCTTTGTGTTTCCTAACCCTATGCCTTGTGCACGCCTTCCACTTGAGGAAGGGTACCATGGAGGAAGAGGGAGAGGAGAGACAACGTTCTTCCTGCAGCTTGCTCACTCTCCAACCTTCCTAAACTCCCCGGGGAAGACTGGCTTGGCTACCATGGTTTCCCCAAACTGGTTTGATCAGGCAGGTTTCCTTTAAAGGGCCAGAGCCTGGACTGCCTGATAATAGCTTCCCTGTCTTCCCTCAGGCATCACCTCCCAGTTACTCCTCTCCTTAGAATTCTTGCTCCAGTATTTGCCTTTAAAGCAATTACCTAAGTGTTGTCTCCTCAGGGTGCCAATTTGCCTTCCCACATCAATGAACTCCCTTAACTCCCCCCACCACAGGCAGGGCACAGGCTGGGGAACAGTATTGCCATTGGCGTCTTGATGGATATTTCTGCACAGCCTAATACTAGATGCTGTCTTTCTGGTTTTGTGGAAATTTTTAGACCTTTCCTCCTTCTGACTTCTGCTGACTGGGTCCTGGGGGCTGTCTCAGAGCAAGAAGGGCATGACCTAACCCCCGCATCCAGAATGGACTCTGAGCTCTATATATTAGGGAAGCGGCCCTCCCAAGTCCCATGAGGCCTTTGGGGGGGCGGGGCTCTGGTGGGCTGGAGTCTGGGGATGAGGCCCAATCCAAACATGTTTTGTTTGTCTTTGTGAGTATGATGGGTCAAGCATCAACTGTATACCCACCCCCACCCCTGCACATGTATACCCCCAACCCCCCTCAGCGACAGGGTGTGAGGTGGCTACCCAAGTTCAGAAACAGAACCTCACACTGAGGATATTAGCTACACCTGAGTAGACAAACTCCCCACTGACGTCAAAGGCCCCCTTCTCACAAGGCCAGGTGTTTTGGAACTGCAGAGGAGGGGTCCTGATCACGGAGGGCCTCATGAAGAAGGAAAGCAAACAAAAGAGTGAGGGAGGAGCCCTGGAGGGACCCACATTCCAGGGTGGGGTGGGGAACTGACAAGAGGTCAGCTTACTGCACAGGGGGCCTTCCTTTGGTGTTGCAAGTTCAAGGCCCATGGCTGTCTACTGAGGACACGTTCCTTGTCCCCCCAGCTGGCTGGTCTCTTGGCTCAGCTCTGGAGGCCCATCTCTTGACCTCTTGCTCTAGCCTCTCCTTGAAGGCTCCTGAACTTCCTGTGGTGTATTCACTCCAGCCCCTAAGCACCTAAAAGTGACAGGGAGATGCTACCCACGTACAACATGTAACCAGTTTGAAAAGACAAGAAATGATCACCCGGGAGGGAGGAGCCATCCAGGAAATTCTCACACGTTCCATGAGCCAAATGGAGCTGTGTACTCAGAAGTGTGGTGAGTATCTGTCACGCACACTAGATTAGGGAGGGGCAGTCGAGTGCTCCTGGAAAGCAGAAATCTGAGGTGGACTCTTGTCCCCTGAGGGTCTTACCAGAGGCCACAGCTCAGATTCTGGGGTATCCCCAAGATAATCTATGCGTACAGATTATCTCCTGGAGGGCTTGGTCATCAGAATTTACTTCAGAACTAAGTCTTCTTCATAATGCTTATGGCTTCAACTCTGCATTTCCAACTTCGTAGGGGGAGGAGCCTGCATTGACCTCCAGGAGCCAAACTTGGGGAGGTCGGATTCGTCCAGGGGAAAAGCCTAGAGTTCCTGTGGAATAAGAGTTACTTCCTTTACTTCATTCTGTTCCAGCAGCCTGTGCAGCTGTAGAGGGGCTGGCAACTCCTAGTTATCAGTTCACAGAGAATAAGGACTTATCTAGCAATGCCCCCTGCCTCCCTCCTTGGGGCCTTGGAATTCTAGTTCCATTAGGGACAGAAGTGTTCTCTACGGATTCTTCTATCTTCTCTGAATGGCAAGAGGTAGGGAAAGCCAGGCAAGTTGAAAAATCTCACATAAAAATGGAATACCTTTTAAAGTTGTCAGGTGAGACTGTGGTTTATTGAGTGGAAATCAGACCTGCACTGAAACTGCCAGCTCCTAGCTGGTTTTTGGTAAGAGTTGTCCCCAGGCCCTCACAGCCTTTATGACCTGAGGAGACAAAGCTCAGACTCATACAGGAAGCACAAACAAACTGGGACACACAGTTTTGATGCAGCCACAGATGCAGGCCAGGAAGATTAAGTTTTTTGATGGGCAGATCTTAGAGGGTTGACCAGAAGAAGAATCCCTGCAGAGGGGAGAGTGATGAAAAGGAGAAAGTCAAGGACAAGGCACAGTTGAGAAATGCTGGCCCCTCAGTTTGCATTCACACAAGTAGCCATGTTGAGCATTTTGGTAGACTGACCAAATGGCTAACTAGTCAAGCTCTAGGAAAAGCTATAAAGGCAGCAATGGTATACTTTTGATATATTTATCTCCATGTTCTTAACTTTTTGCCACCTTAATGATACCTCCTCCTTATTCATCTGTAGGAACTCAGGGCTATAGAATCACTGAAACTTGGAGTTGGAAGAGAGGCTGCAGTTGTCAGCTGGTCTACCCCCACCCACAGCAAGCATCTCCAAGAGGTCCCCAGCCCTGTTCCTGAGCTCAGGGTCTCACAGGACAACCATTTTTCTGGCAACTTCCACTGTGAAAAAGCACCCCTCTCCACTGATTCAATATCTGCTTGCTTATCACTCCCACATAGTGGTCCTTATTCCATGCTCTGAAGTATTGTTGAGTAAACTGACTTATTCTTCCACATGTGTTACCTCATACTACGGACAGTCATGGCCCCAGATGTTTCTTCTCCAAGCTGAATACGACAGTTTCATCATCACTCCTGATGAAACAAAGGGGTCTCCAGACCTCATTCACCCAGCCCAGCCCCATGTCAGGATGCCCTCTCTTGCCAAAGATGCTCTCAGAATGTGCTGCCCATTTTTTCCTTTGTACTCTCCCCTCCTTTTTCATCCAACTTATTCTCAGAAATGACTCCTTCAAACTAAGATGCAAGTGATTGATCATGCTTACTGTGTTACCTTTCCAGGACTGTTTACATTTTAACAGGTTCAAAGACTTGAACTGAAGGGATGGTTGGGAATGTTTGGGCAGCAGGTAATGACAAGATAGAGGACAAGAGGAGAAGAGGCACAGAAATTTTCCTGAAACCCTTAACATCATGCTTGATACTTTTCCTAAACAGAAGACTAAACCGACAAGATAATTCACTCAAGATCATGAAACTGGTGCTGTGACCTTATGTGGCACAGGTAGTCTGTGGTGACATCCTCACTTTTACTTCAGGTGAGACTAATCACCTGGTTAGGCAAATCCCCATAAAGTGAATTCCTTGAAAGCAGGAACTGGTCTGATTCTTTCCTGGTTTGTTGTCAAGGGGGCCTGAGTAACATATTATTAATTCCCCATACAATATCTTCTGGATGAATGAGTGAATGAAGTCAGAAATACAGTTAAAAGAAAATGATAAAGTTAAAAGGAAATGATAAAGGTTAAAATAAAGGGATAAGAAAACACCAGGAAAAAAAAAAAGAAAATACCAGAAAGAAAGTAAGTATGGCAACATAAATGTCAGCTGAGTTGGAATTTGGTTAAAGGCACTAATGAGTATAAAAATGAGTACTTTGTAATAGTAAAAGATAAAATTTAAGAAGAAACAATGACAGTCATAGTCCATAGGCAGCAAACATTGTAGCTGCTAAATATATGAGACAAATATTTCAGAAATACAAAGAGAGTTTAATAAAATTATACAATTATAGTTGAATTTTAATAAACATTTCAGAATTAAGATTCATAGACAAAAAATAAATAAGTGCATAGAAGAGTTGAATGATGCAATTAATAAATGAATTTAATATGTATTTCCTTCAAATCAAAAATCTGCATTTTTCTGCATTTTGTATGTCCAAAATCAATCAAATACTTGGCCACACAGAAAAATGCATAACATTTTAAAATAAAGATGGAACAGACCATATTCTTTGCTCATAATCCAATAAAACTAGATATAAGAAGTTAAAAAATATCAAAAAGTTTAAAGTGCTAGAAATTAAAAAACACATTCTTAAATAATCCTTGCATCAAAAAGAAATATAAAGTAAAGTTATGAACTGTTTAAAACTGATGAAAGTAGAATACTTTATTCCAAAACCTACAGTACACAGCTAAAGCTGTACTCAGAGGGAAATCAATAGCCTTAAAATGCCTTTGTTGTTAAAAGAGAAAGATCTAAAATAAAGGAACTTTATATGAATTTTAAAACATTAGGAAAAAAACCATTTAAATAAACCATGATAAAACTGGAAAAAGACATAGAAAAAAAAACAAAATGAGTAGAAAAGGACAAATAAATTCTAAACTGTTTCTTTGAAAAAAACCAATAAAATGGATGAACCCCTCACAAGCCTGCTTAAGCAAAAGAGAGCAAAATCACATAAGATTAGAAATGAAAAAGGAGACAAAGCAACAGATAACAGGAGAGATAGAAATTATCATGAGAATATTATGAGTAATAGTATGGCAACAAAATTTTACAATGAAAGAAAATGTGTTATTTCCTAGCAAACTCCCAAGTTTGACCAAGAAGAAGTAAAACATTTTATTATGTTAATTATCATAGAAGAGACAGGAGAGATGATTTAAGACTATTTTAAAATACAGCACAAAAATAGAACAAAAAATAGAATTTTTTGTTCTAAGAATAGAACAAAACTATTTCACAGTGATAGTAGAACTCAACAGTGTTGTAGGAGAGAAGATGAAAATGGGAGGGTGAGATGGCCAGGTCAGAGGGAAGAGGCAGTGGAGAGAGGGAGAAAGGGGTATGTTGGGGAAAGAGAGTTTAAGACAGTGCCTCCTCTAAAGCACCCTCCTCCCCAACCCCACACATACATTCCTACTCACTTTAATGACTGCTTATTTCTGTTCATCCATAAATACTTATGTTCAACTATCATTTGTACACCCAAGGGCTGCTGCTGGTAGTTTGGGGTGATAATAGGAAAACATTTATGATGTGCTCCCTGAAGCCTGTCTCCTTCCCTCCTGGGGGCCTGCTCCCAAGCAACCCCATGTTGGTGGTGAGAATCTGTAAGGTTAGGGCTCATGACATACTCATTCAAGGGGACAGTAGCTGGCAAAGCTCTGGTGAAGGTGGGACAAGATCACTCCAGGGAGCTAGCTCTCAGGTCCTGAAAGGCTATTTGGGCTACTCAGAGGACATCTGGGCATCTGTCTATGGCCTGTGGGAAGAGTGCCCTGCACTGGGCAGAGTTTTCTTAGAGGGGTGGGGATTTTCACTTCTGCCCCACCCTCATCCATACGAGAGAGAGAGAGAGAGAGAGAGAGAGAGAGAGAGAGAGAGAGAGAGAGAGAGAGAGAGGCCGCTTCTGCCCACCAGCCTGGCTTAATGAGATTTGTTCTGCCTCTGGGAGGAGAATGTTTGACCAAATTTGAAAAGTTACCATCAATTTTCGGCCTCTTAGCCCCAAAAGATTTTTTTTAAACATTTTATCACTCCTGTACAACTACTCTTGGCAAGAGAATTCAGTGATTAATAATGCTTGGCCCCGGCGGTTGTTTCTTACATCACACTAACAGATAATGTGTTTTTCTATTTGTACATATATACCTGGCCATCTTGATCACAGTGCATTATAAAGTTTCTGGGGTCCTGTGACTTTTCCAGACTTGCTGGACATACTTTTTCTTTTCTCTGAATAACTTAGCTTTTATCCACTTTTTTCCAAATGAGTTTGGCAGCTTGTATTACAGTTAACTTTTAATTCCTGTGGGGGTTAAAGGGGGAACTTGGGAGGGAAAAACAACCAGGATACCAGTGACCAAAGTGGTACCTTGTAAATGACAAACTATGAAGTGGTGTGGGGAGAGAAGGGAGGGGGAGAGATAATCTTGTCCAGTTGAGCTGAAAGCATTTTTCATATCCAAATAGTTTTCCTCTCCTGAAAATCCAGTAGAAAGCATGGTTAAAGGAATGTTCCCATCAGATCCAGTGCTTTGGGTGGAGATTCTCAAGGGCTTAACAGGGAGAAGAGGGGATTTCCTATGACAATTTGCCCATAATGAACGAATAGGGTTTCTGGTTCTATCTCTTGTTAGAATAGCCGGGGTGGGGGTGGGGTGTCTCCCTCCGTTTTGGGTGATTGAGCTCCAGAAGCCTTCATCCTCCATATGGAGGGGATCATTCATCACAGGATGGTGAGACAACCTGGCCTGCATGCTCCCTTCTAACCCTGAGATTCCAGAGCCCCCGCTCCTCTTCCTGCCTAGAAACCCCTGCACTGAAGGGCCTGAGTTTTCTTCTTCCTCTCATGGTGGTGCACCTGCTGGCAGAGGGGAAACAGAGCGAGGGGCCGGAGAGGGTGAGCCTTAGGGGTGGTTCCCAGACATGTGTGTGGAAGGAAGTCCTGGTGTAAACTGCGTCTCTTAGTGCTCCTCACTGGGCCTGTCAGTCTCTGAAGGAGACTCAGGGCAGATTTTCCTGCTTCCGGTCACACTGATCTCTGTTTCTTGAGTGCCCTCCATTTCTTAAGAATCTTCACACTATCACCCAGCATGTAAATGCCTTGTGGCTTTATCTGGTGTAAAGAACATGGTGGTGTCCTTTGGGTCTGCCCACTTCCCACCAGCTCCTGTTATATGTGGATCTCCAGCTCTAAGCGTTGTTATATTGATCATCTACCTCAGGGACTAGTCAACTATGGCTTGTGGGCCAAATCTAGCTGCTTGCTTAATAAAGTCTTATTGGAACACAGCTACCATCATTGATTTACATGTTGTCTAAGACTGCTTTGCTCTACGATGACAGAGTTGAGTGTTTGTAAGAGACTGTATAGCCTCCAGAGCCAAAAATATTTACTATTTGACACTTTCTGGGAAAAAGTTGACAACCCCTGATCTATATATAAATAAAGATTGAATGTAAGCTAATGCCTGTAATTGGGAAGGCAAATTATGAAATTCATGGATAAGTTTTGTTCTTCTACTCAAGGCTAACCATTTGTTTAAAGTATCATAAATCTCATAAAGCTTCCAACACCCACAAGCAGACAGGAAAATGAAATAAATTTCCCCAGCCTCTCACATACTGAGCTCAGGTACTTTCCTCAACTGAATTCCCTGCTCAAAGTTGCTGGCTTGACCTACACTGAGAAATGCTTATCCTTCATCATGAGTCATATAGGATTCTAACTTATTGATTCCTTCCTGCTATGGAATACCCTCTTGTCCTTTACTTTGACCCCTGAACATTCAAGACTCCCTATTTAGACACTTTCAGTGCCCTAGCTGTCCCTGTTTTTACTTTAAAACTACCTGTGTGAAATTCCTCTCTTTAATGTAAAGCTGTATGTGCCCATCAGCCATTAGCTCCGTGCACCGTGGTGCCTGCATCCCCCGAATTTTCACCCACTCAGGAACCACTCAGCAAGTTCAGTTTCACAGCATCTATTATTTAGTTAAACATGCCAAGAAGATCATCTCTTAATCACCTTTCCAAAAGACTAAATACAAAGAATGGTTTTAAGCCAATGACATTGAAAACACATGCCTTACTACTGGTGCCAGCAAGCTCATCACCAACTTCCTCTAACGATGCACTATGGTTAGTTAAGGTGATTTGGGCAGGAAGAGAAAATCAGCACCAGGGAAAGGGAGTTACAGGTGTGTTTGTTTCCACACGGGTACAAAGAGAAGCAAAGAAAGTGAGTGCTGCAGCTGATTGACCCAGAGTTGAGATTACAGGGAGCAGACCCAGGTGCAGGAAAAGAGCATTTCTGCCTGTAACTTGGTTAATCACCACTGAGGGACTTCTCTTCTTCACTGCTTTTCACTGTCAGGTAGTAGATGCGGTTGGCCTCTGGGTAGGTGACTTTGCTGAGTGGGAGCTTGTAGATGGCTGGGTTGTTGGTTGCCAGGAGCAGGAAGATGAGTGCCGAGAGGCAGAAGGGCCAGGTGCCTGGTGGCACACCAACCTGAAATCAAAAACACTGGGGTCTGAAAATGTTCCTGGGTTCCAGGGACCTTGGGAGAGAAGGATGCGGTAGGGGTTGAGGATGGGGCATTGGTTTCTGGATTTATCATGTCAGAGTAGTTGGTTTGAATTTGAGGTGTTGGTACCTTTGGGCACAATCAGAATCTTTTAATGATGGAGCTGGAAATCCCCCAGGGATGATCTTGCATATCCGGCCAAACATGAGTACCTCCATCTGTCCATCCATGTTCTCCACTGCTGGTTACAATACTCTCTCTTTCATACACACACACACACACACACACACACACACACACCCTCAGAGGCACATGTATGCTATTGCCAGTCCTTCTCTGCACAGACCCTGGATAAACCTTGACAAGGGTGTTGTATGGAGTGCTAACTACCAGAACACAATCACAAGACTCCAAATGTCCTGAAGCCCTGGCTGGGGAGGGGCACTTTAGGGTAGTGTCAGGAGACCCCAAACTTACCACTGACATTATGTTGGAGAGGGCTGCTCCCATGTATGCACAGAACAGGGCTGTGGAAAAACAAGGACCATCGGGAGTCAGCTTTCCAGGGCTGGCCCCCAGCCCTCCCCAAGAGCAGGGCTCCACTCTGGCTCCAGCAGCTTTGGTGTTTGCACCATACCCTGACATCTGGCATGTTTGCCTGACATTATTAGTTATCTTTGCAGGTAGATGTGACCCATCTCCCATCAGGCTGTGTGTTCTCTGAGGGTAGAGATGAAAGCTTATGTACCCCTTCATCCCCTCCCCACTTCCATGGTGGCCTTGAATAGAGTCAGGGGTCAACAAGCATCTTTCACTAGTCCACACTGACCTTGGTGATGGTCTAGCACTGGCTGAATGGCTGGATGATTATCTGTCTTGGGGGGTGAGTGGTCAGACTATGTGAGCTCTGGATAAAGTCCCTCCTGTCCAAGATTCTGAGCTGCTGTGATGCTGTTGGACCTTAATCAAGTCCCACCATGGCTGGACCTTACTGGGTCCCCGAGCCAGGCATCTGTGTTCACCCATAGGATGAGAGTAGTTGGACAGTTAGGGGAGCTCATCCATACCCCTGGTGCCTCTGGACAAGCTCCTTCTACCGCTATACCTTTGCTCTATTTCTCTGTCCAGAACACCTTTTCCCCCATCTTTGCCTATCTAAATCCCACCCTGAAAGTGTTGAGATAAACCCCAGCCTCCTCTTGAAGCCTTCCCAGATGGCTCCAGCCACAGGAATCTGCCGCTCCTCTGAAGGACAAAGACAGTTACAGTCTGAACCTCAAAATACCTGGCACTTTTGACTTGGTGAATATTTACAGAGCCCACTGTCTCCAAGCCCAGCCTTGTGTTGGATGCTGAGGAGGATACAAGGGACATGGAAGTCATTTACAGTCCCCACACGTAAGTGGGGAAAAAGCAGGAAAAGCTCTTCTAGATGATATTCTGCCCTTTACAGAGCATGGTACTGGGGTACAGGTGTAATGACCATGGCCCATTTCTCTTCTCTTCTCTGTTTACTCTATGGAAATCAAGCTTCCTTAGTGCTATGTTATCATTTTCTGGGACCTCAGTGCTCCCAGGTACATACATCATCTCACTGGATCTTTCCAACTGTCTTTTTAGATATCTTAGCCTGAATAATTGTGCAATTATTTCTCCTCTGCTAGACCATGCCTTCCTGAAGATGTGGTCACCTCTGTATTTGCCATGCCTAGCCAAGGGCCTAGAACTTAGTGGTTGAATGAAGAGTTATTCAGGGCAGGAAGGCTGCCACGAGCACACGAGGAAACGTGTGTGGGATTTCCTCATGAAATTTATAACGCTGTGTACATATAGTAGCAGTAATAGTGGCGGTGACTCCATCTGAGAGTGGAGGAGCCTCAAATCCCCCAGCTGTTAGGGACCCTACAATTAAACCCTCTAGTGATAGGACCCCAGCCACAGTCCTTCCATCACTACTGCTCAGTACTGATTAGCGGCCACCATGGATGTCACATAACCAGGGGAGTGGGGAGGGCAAGGAACAGCAGAGTGACTTGGTTGCCAGCTTTCCCAGATACCCACCGCAGACAAGGGCCAGCAGGTGGGTCTGCCAGGTAATGGCGTAGAACATGCCACCGATGGCGATGCAGGAGAGGACGCAGTTGTAGCTCCAGAGGCCCAGGTAGATAGTCTTGAAGGGCGTGGCCACCGTCAGGGCTGTGGGACAAGGTGTTGCATTTCTGGCTGATTCAGTGTCACAGCACACAGATCACCCCACGCTGGTGCCAGGTCTCAGGTGGCCTCTCTTCTGTTATTCCCCCCACACCTGCTATGCCTACTCATCAGAGGAGCCTCTACAAATAGTGTCCAGTCTTAGGAAACCAACAATGGGAGGAGAGCAGTGGTTTCCACTGTTTTTCAAAGACTTCACTCAGAGATATGACTACTTCTACGGTGAGGGTAAGCCAAGGAGGTGGGACTCCAGGCTCTCCCCACTCCTTTGGCCAGAGCAGCTGCATTTTTAGCAAGAAAGATTTCAATTGAAAAAGTTCTGCTTCAACTGGTTGAGAAACATTACGTATATACAGATATAGCTATATCTATACATACGGATAGAGAAATGAGACAGCAAAAGGGGTAGGATGTGAACAGCAGGTGATCTGGGTAAAGAATTTGTGGGTGCCTCTTGGACTATTTTTATTTTCGTAATTTTTTTTTTTTTTTCTGGTACGCGGGCCTCTCCCTGTTGTGGCCTCTCCCGTTGCGGAGCACAGGCTCCGGACGCGCAGGCTCAGTGGCCATGGCTCACGGGCCAAGCCGCTCTGTGGTATGTGGGATCTTCCCGGACCTGGGCACGAACCCGTGTCCCCTGCATCGGCAGGTGGACTCTCAACCACTGCGCCACCAAGGGAGCCCTATTTTCGTAATTTTTGATAAGTTTAAAATTATTTCCAAATAAAACAATTTTTTTAAAAGTTGTGCTTCCAAGAAGTTTTTGAAAACTATTGCGATAAGTCAACAGGCTCCTATTCTTAAAGCGCCGACGTCTGTTTCTGACTCTACTGTCTGCAGTTATATATATAAGTGTGTATATATACACATATATAGAAATTAAATGACATTTGTCAAATGGCAATTCAATTTCTGAGAAAAGTTTTCCTTTTAGCTTAGTCAGAATTTCGAAGGGCTGGGTCATGTATGCCTCTGCTTGGTCTGCTACTGGCCCCCACCCTCACCGGGTTACCCTCCTCCTCCCACCCCTCAGCTCCCAGGGGCTCAGTTTACAGGCCAACACGTCTCAGTCCCTTTGCATCTCTCCACACATCCTGCTACTGCAATCTGCTCCCTTTGGAGACTCGAGAAACGGAAAAATAATTCTCAAGCCCTGACAGTGTTTAAAAACTCCAGTGAAGATAAGTCTAGACAATTTGCTGTGTGCTGGGGAAAAATGACCCCAGGAAAATGATCCCTGCAGAGAGGGGGCCCTGTCCTACCTGCTAGCATCCCCACGATTGAGCCAATGGCTGCATGCAAGCAGATGAGTGGTGAGCAGATGAACAGGGCCACCAGGAACACGCCACCTGTCCAGGGATTGTCGCAGCCATACACCTGTCCGACCCCAATGGGGATGGATTGTAGCAGCTGCAAAGTCAACAGAATCCTGGTCACTGGAGCGTGGGCTGATAATGCAAGGACCAGGCCCTAGGGCCAGGAGTGAGCCATTCCTGGGTGGGTAATGGGGTGGAACGGAAGGATGGCTGTGCCCTCGAGTGTGTGGGAGAACGTGGGAGGGCACAAACTGGAACAAATAACTCCTCACTCCACCACCTGGCAGGCATCTGAGCATCCCTCATGCAAAGCCGGGCAGGTCCCCCAACACAGAGGCCGGACACAGGTGCTTCTGAGGGACACATGGCTTTTGCTTTGAGGGGACCAGAGGATACCTCCCTGGACTGCCACTGGGCGTTTCAGGCACTAGGGGATTTCCCCTAGACCTTCTGAAATTCTAGAAATATTCCAGGAATTTTGGAAATATTCTAGGCCATTTTGATGAATGATTTGACCAAAGGTCAGCCAGCTCATGGTGGCCAAGCCCAGGCTAGAGCCTCTGAGCTTGACCCCTAGTCTACTGGTGGCTGCCTCACATTCAGTGCTACCTGGGGGATGGTGGGACCCTGGGAAGGAGGAGAAGCCACTTCCCCTGCTCTGGAGGAGCACTTCACATTGCAGAAAGGTAGCGTGAGGAACAGCTGGAGAACAGCACGGAGCCCCAAATCCCTGGGCCTGAGAGTCATTGGGTGGTGCTGGAATTGGAGATGATTGATTTGGCAGTGATGTCAGATGGCCTTTTTTTGCCCTAGCTGAACCACCCACACTTTGGCAAAAAGTTCTTTGAGGGCAAAATGGAAAGGAGGGAGATTGACAGGGTAGGGAGAGGACTGGCTTGGGAGTCGAGAGCTCTAGCTTTTCGGGGGCTCTGCAGGAGGTCATTGTGTAACCACTGGCATGTCTCCTCCTCATCTGGGCTCTGGTGGCCTCCTCCATAAGATGGGGAGGCTGTCCTAGCAGACTATCTTCCAGATTTAAGATTCTGCCAACTCCTTTCTCCATTACCAGCTCACATGACCTTTTTGAGGTCAGGGCTCCTTTACCTGGGCCCATAATAGGTGCTTAATAAATATGTGTTGATTAGCTCAGTGGTTTCCAAACTTTGTGTACATTGGAATCACCTAAAGGTCTTTTTAAAAAATGTTGATGCCTGGCCCCTCCCCAGACATTCTGTTTTAACTGGTTTGGGGGGGGGTTGGGAGGCTGGCTGGGGCCTCTGGTGACTCTAATGTACAACAGAGCTTGGGGACCAATGGATTAGCTACAGACAATCTACTGTAGATGTTGGGAGTGCATTGCATTTCTCCCTTTGATGAAATTTTGCTCTTTCTAACAGCTTGACTTAATTCTGGAGTCAGTATGATTTCTTTAGAGAATTTGAGGAGTCCCAGAGAGCTTTAAACTATGTCCATTCTTGTCTCCGAATGGGTGGCCTTTTAATCACCAAGCACTGTTTGGGCCAGGGTCTATAGACTTCTGCAAGGAATCATAGGGTGGGGGCCCTGTCTTATTTAAAGAAACCCTGAAAACGCTTTGTAGCAGTCCAGGGACCTCAGCTTCAGAGTGGGAACAGGTTGGAAATCTACTCAGTAAATATTCCATGACTCCCCTACATCTGAGGAATGCAGGATGCTGCGGGGAATCTGATTCCCACCTTCCCAACTGGGAACCCAGGTTTAAAGCCCAAGCAGGCAAGAATGAGAAGAATGAGGGGACAAGCCGCTTTGGAGTGAAGCCTGGGTTTAGAATGAAGCTCTGCCGGTTTCCAAATCTCAGCCTGGTGAATGGTGGCCCTGGTCCCTCCAAGCTGTGCTCCGGGCCACAGCCAATACCCTGGTGCGAAGTGCAGTCAGGTGTGCAGTGGAAATTTACTAAGGACAGGCCTCCTATGTACTCCGGATAATCCTTGTGTAACAACAACAAGCCAATTAAACAAAACAGACGTCACTCCCCTCATTGTTTTGAAGAGAAAGAGGGAAATGGCATTGATTCTTCAAAACTCAGATCTGGATGTGCAGAAGAAAAGGAGCCAGTGGTCAGAGTGGTGGTGGTGGGGAATTCAGAGGGTGAGCTTGGGCCTCAGGGTATCTGGATTTGGCTCCTACCACTTTGTTTGTTTTGAAGATGAACAAGAGGTACCTCTTCTGTGTGGCTGTCTCCACTCTGGTCCCCTCAGCAGAGGACAGTACAACCTCACTGTGCAGGGTGGGTGGGGGGCTTGGTGGCCCTTTCTCTCTGGCAGTGCCACATGTCCCTGTGGCTGTCACTCAGACCAGCCTCATCCCTAGGGCTCAGGGATAGCAGGTTGTGCTCCTGAGGCCGTGTGTGTCCAGTCACCAGATGGCTGATCATTGATGATTCAAAGTTAGTTTCGTCCCTGCTCTGACCCCAGCAGTTTTCCATTTGAGAGGGTGGGCTTTTGCTTAAATGCAGGGCTCTGTCTTTTCCATTGTCTTGAATTTAGGCCCTAATCTTGCCCATTCTAACCTCAGCCTCAGGTAAAGCTTTTAAAAAGACAAAAGCTTCAAAAAGTTTGAAGCTTCAAAAAGTTTGGCATTGCTGGCAGCAGCGTTTGCCGTGAGGGGCAGGGGAGCCTTTCCTTTTCTGACAGGTTCAGGCTCGGAGTTCGGCTGACGCTGCAGGGCCTGTGCTGTCCACCCCACCTGGTGTCTGCCCAGCACCAGGGCCACCCAGAAGTTTAAGCACATCTAGACAAAGGACTTGGCTGGGGGGGAGGGCTCAGAAATCAGATTTTGTGAACAATATTTGAGGCACTAGCTACAGTTTGACCTCGGGGATCTAACCCTCTCTGTGCCTTGGTTTTCCCATCTGTAAAAGGGGATGATGATAGAACTTACAGTATTGGGTTATGATGAGTGTTAAATGAGTTAGTAAGCTAAGGGCTTGGAACAGAGTCTGATACATAATAAACTTGCTTTAGTGTAAGCTCTTAGCTATCTCTATATTCATTAACAAAGGCAAAATTTTACAATTCTATATATCTAACCTTATGTTAGGTTTTTATTATATCTCTTGATCTCTGATGTCGAGAGATCAGTAGAATAAATGAATATGTACATGTGTGATAGAATATAAAGCAGGGTTTCTCAACTTTGGAATTGCTGACATTTGGGGCTGGTTAATTCTTTGCTGTGGGGCAGGGGCTGACTTGTGCATTGTGGGATATCTAGCAGCATCCCTCGCCTCTACCCGCTAGATGCCAGTGGCACCCTTTCTCCCCAGTCTTGATAATTATAACATTTCTGCAGACATTTGCCTTCCTCAGGAGGGCAAAAATCACTCCTGCTTGAGAACCACTGATATGGAAAATAAACAAAAATTTAACCCCATCTTCTATTGATAATATCTTTAAAATCTTAATTTTAAACATGATTTTAGTGTCCTGATCCTTCAACCAACTATCCATTTTATTTAAAATTTTCCCCTTAATCCCACCATTCTGTATTGTCAACTTAACCTTTATCTGTAAACTTGTTTATTATCTGTTTCCCTGTGCAGAGTGTAGGTGTCATGAAGGCAGGGCTGTTGTTTTGTTCTCCATGTATTCCCAGTGTCTGATAAAGTGCCCAACACAAATAAGGTCTTCAGTAGGGGTTAATTGAAAGAACATATGGAGGTGGCCGTGACCGTTTCCTGTCCTCCTCTCTGCTAAGACCCATGATCTGCTGGAGGTGCATCTAGAGAAGATGAGAGCCTGAGTAATCCACAAAGTGGTGAGTGAGACGGTCTGCAGTGGAAACAGGGCCCCACACACCTGCCACTGGTGACTTACCAAAGACATCTCAATCTCTGACCAGGTGATGTTGGGCACTGAAGACACGGGCTCCACCAGCGTCGTGGGGAAGAAGAGGTTGTAGTGGCCCGTGGCTGCCAAGTACAGGGTCACTGCGATGTTGAAGGGCAGTGTGAAGACTGGGAGGTCCCACTTGCTGAAGATGGAACTCAAGGCGCTAGAAAAGACAGGGCTGGAGATGGAAGGGGCAAAGGATTAATCGCTGTGCTCATCCTTCAGTCTGCACTGTCTAATCAGCTCTGGTCACTGGACCACTCGCTATCCCCTCTCCTTGGCACAGCCATTCCTCACTCCCTTGAGACTCGAGTGGTCCATTTACCTGGGACTGGAAATAAGGTGTTCAATATAAGTCTACATCTTTGGGAAACAAAATTTAAAAGTCTTATAACTTGTTTTCTATAGAAAAGGTTCTAAAATAATTTATATATTTCCTTGTTTCTTAAACCAAGAAAACTAAACAAAATCTTATCTTTACAAGATGTCATGTATTGCCTTTGGATCATTACAACGTACATCACGATGTATCCTGGGCTGTGATAACATTTAGAATATATGCTTTAATTAACCTTCTAAGAGGAGGCTGCTATGAATATAGCAATTCAGCTGAAGTACTTGGAATTATGCTAGGAGCCACCATGTGAAAATGAAACCTTCAGTTGACTGTGTTCTCTGTCTTCCTGGTGTCTTCCTTGGGGAGAGAGTGGATTCTGGAGAAAGATGGAGCGAGGTGCAAATCCTAACTCCTACACTTACAGGCTGAGCGAGCTGCGTTAGGAAATTAACCTTCCTCAGCCTCAGTTTCCTCTGAAAGGGCCATACACCTGGCACCCAACGCTCTACATCACCCACAGGCAGTGAGCTACAGGACAAAACTTGAACTCGTGATGCAGCTGATTGGTTCACTTTTAATTAAGTATGATGAATCTCAGTTGGGCATTTAAGACTGCCTGAAACCCCTACTATATGTCCCTAGCAAATTAACTCTCCAACTTGCTGAGACAACAATTTTGCATTTTCTCCTTTCTCCTCAGTTCTTCACTTTCTGCTTCCCTTTAGTTTCAGCTAACCACCTTGCTTTACTCCACTAAGAAAACAGAAATGACAAGATGAGAAATGCTTCATTTTCCCGACCGTAAGATTCATACTCCGACTGCTTTGTTCCCACATACTCTACCTCTCTGCCTTTTTCATGTAATGGAAGTATCCCTGCTCCCTTATCAGGCCAATTCTTTTCCTTGTACTTTGGGATCCAGTCTCTCAAAGACTTCATTCTTGCAATTCTCTCCTTTCTCTCCTGCAGCTTCAACCTCTCCTTTTTCTCCAGGTGACTCTCATAAATACATAATGTGTTCTAGTATCTTCTACCTTAAAAATCCTCCCCCTTTCTGATTTCTGCTCCAAATATTGCCCCTTTTCTCTGCCTCCTGCACAACAATACTCCTCAAAACGAGTCTATCTTTGTTGTCCCCAATTTTTCTACTCCCATTCTTTCCTAAACCCACTCCAATCAGGTGGATGTTCTCCCCACACCACAGAAATGGCTTTTGTCCAGTTCACTGATGACATCTCTCTTGCCGTGGTCATTCTCTGCTCCTTTCATTTGACAGTTGGATCCTCCGCCTGGATCGAAACACTTTCTGTCAGGGCTACCACGACGCTGCACTTAGTTGCTTCTCTAGCTGCTCCTTCTCAAGTCCCCTTCAGTGGTTCTTCCGCTCTTCTGCCAATCATCTAAATCTTGGGAGATCCTACAGCTCTGTCTTGGATCTTCTCTTTTTGAATCCTCTCCTCCTGGGTTATAACCTTTAGTTTCAAGGATGAAATATCTTCTATATGCTTCTGCCTTCCTAATCTTGACCAGATCACTACGTTCCAGATTTGCACATCCCATTTCTTTCTCAGCATCTCTACTCAGAAGGCTGAAGTTTAATATATCCAAACAGAGCTCTTGACTTGTGTCCTGTCCCTCACTAGCAACTGGTTTTTCCTTCTGTCTCCTCCATCAACCCGGCTGCTCAGGCAAATTATAGGAGCACACTGAGTCTTCCTTCATCCCCACCCCCAAACTCCACAGCCTCCCAGAAAGTCCTGCCTTAAAATATACCCCAAGCCCAACCACTTCTCTTCACCTTCATGGACAACACCCTGGTCAAAGCATTCCTGTCCTCTGTGGGTTATTGCAGCAGATTCCTAACTATGCTTCTAGCATCCACTCCCGCTCCAGCTAAAATCCATTCTCCACACTACCAGCAGAGTGATTTGTTTAAATTTAAACCACATCCTATCACTCCTCTGCTTAAAACCCTTTCACTGCTTCTCATCACTGTTGTAAAAATCAAAAGGCTTACTGGAGAGGTACAAACTATTAGGCACAAAATAAGCTACAAGGATATATTGTACAACACGGGGAATAGAACCAATCTTATAATAACTATAAATGGAGTATAATCTTTAAAATTTGTGAATCACTATATTGTACACCTATAACTTATATGACGTTGTACAGCAACTATACTTCAATTAAAAGAAAGGCTTACTAGATCCACAAGGTGTATGGGCCTTGGCCATCATCTACTTCTACCCTCACCTCCTGCCACCCCTCCTTCATTCACTAGGCTTCAGCCCCTCTGGTCTTGTTTCTTGAACACATCATGCTTCTCCAGTTGGTGTCTTTGCATATGCCACTGGTTCTGCCTGCAATATACTTCACCCAGATCTTCAGATGGCAGGTACTTTCTTATTTAGGTGACAGTTCAGATGTCTCCTCTTCAAAGTGGCCTTCCCTGACCACCCAAGTCTGGGATCACTCTTTGTCCCGTTTGCCCCATTTTGCTTCCCTCAAAGCACTTATCATATCTTGAAATGATCGTTTTACTGAACAGTTGATGAGTTTATTTCTATCTTTGCCAAGAAGAATGTCAGGTCCCAGAGGATGGAGACTTTCTCTTGCTCACAGCTCTCCCCGACGTCTAGAATAGTCTCTGCACATAGCAGGCCCTCAGCAAATTTTTGTTTGTTGGATAACTCCAGCACTACTTAGGACCTGCACTGTGGATTGGATTTCCAGGATTGCATGAGTGGATTCATGAAATGCCAGGGGAAGTATCACAGAGCTCAGCCAGCGTAGGGGCCCAATGTTTATTTTCTTTTTTTTTTTTCACTTTAAATTGGGAAGTGAGGGTGGGGATGGGGGCACGGTAGACACACTGCCACCCAGTGCACTGTGTCTGAGGGGCTTAATCTATGTAGTTATAAACCAAATGTATGCAAATGAAGACAAGTTCTCCTCCTCCTCAGGCGTGGCGTGTGGGGGACATTAAGGAAATCCCCACAGAAATGACTGTGTTAGCATTTTGTCCTGATAGATTAACGAAGAAATCCTAAGAAGAAATGTAAATTGCCCAGAATGCTTAATGTAGTAATTTATTTGCAAACACTCCTAAAAAGTAATGGAAGAGCACTTAAACTAAATTCAACTAACTGGTTTTAGTAACTCCAGACTTTGAAACCAAAGAAAGATGTTAAAAATCAGTTGGCATGTCAGAGAGTGGTAGAGTTCAGGGGTTGGGGGACATGGGCTCCCCTCAGGCTTCCTGCCACCATGTGACAGTGGGTGCGACCAGACCCTTTGACGCTATAGACCCACTGTAGGTTCAAGTGAACTGAGCATTACATGTGTAAAAGGCTATTTGTTCCTAACACCCTTCATCTTGACTTTTATTCCTTCTGAAAAATGAGGCAAATGCACAGCAAGACCTCAACTGATGCTTCTTGTTCAAAGATACTATGCTTTAAATATAGACATTTTATTTCAAGAAAGCTCTCTGATTCTATCACAAGTGAGTTTCAGCTTTTGGGTCTTGGTTAGGCCACGGGATAGACGATTCCCATGTAGGCTGGAGTTGAATAGTGCAGACTCTGGGTTCATCATCTGGGACAGGTTATATAGCCTCTGCATGCCTTAGCCTTCCCTTCTGTAAATTGGGGACAGTAATAGTCCTCCCTTGCCTAGCACTGTGCCTGGCATGTAGAAAATACTCAGTAAATGTTAGCCTTTATTACTAAGCCTATCATTCAGAGGAGGTTATCAGCACAGAAAAAAAAAAATGTAGCGTTTGCTCTTTGAAAGTTCCATGTTATTCCAAACTCAAAATGATCCTCTTGTGTTGCAACTCAACTCATGGACTCTTGCAAGACAGAGACAAACCAGGTTGACTATGAAGACACTGGGCCCCACAACCGTGTCAGACACAGCACCTTGGGGCCCTGTAGGTCCGAGAGCAGAAAGAAGGAGGTGCCTCACCAGGACATGGCTGTGAAGGTCACAGGAAGCAGAAGCCACCAGTAGTAGTCTAACTTCTCGGAGAACACAGCTATCAGCACTCCCACCAGCATCCCATTGTACCCATGGAGGCCCGAGGCGATGGCGGTCCTGGGGTTGAAAACAGAGGTACTGTGTGAATTTGTTGGCACTTACTGGGTCTGTTCCTCCTGGTGCTCACAGAAAAAAGTCAGCTTAGTCAATGAATATAGGGTAGTCACACAGCTGCTGGCACATTTCTAGATCACACACACACACACACACACACACACACACCTTGATTACCCTTACTGATCTAGAATTAAATAATGCACTTTGTGTCTAAGCTCCCCTGTGCTTCTCAGGGGAGTCTAGACTGCTTGATATAGAGGGAAATCTAAGAGAAACCTGAGGTGTGTCACAGGGAAAGGGTGTGTGTGTGTGTGTGAAAGAGACAGGACAGGAGGAGGAAGGAGGGAGGCAGGGAGGAGGAGAGAGTGTGCTCTGACTGCATTGTGTGACACTGTAATCATCTGAATTTGGCCGCTTTCCCCCTCTCTGAAGTTAGCCCCAGGGTGCACAAGCCGAGTCCGCTGTGATGCCCACGTCCCTCCCCGCGGCACAGCAGGAGGGCCCAGAGGCACCACAGAACCCAAGCTTGAGTCTCCTTCTGCTTCATCAGAGTTGCCTGTATGCACCTAGACTTCTCTTCCTGATCCAAATAAACACTGCCCTTGACCGTTCCCATTGCTCTGCTGGGTAAGGGGAGAGGGGAATGGGGTGAGGCACAGACCTGGACAAATCACATTGCAAGGCCACTGCAGAGAATGAGCTTTGTGTGCTGTGGTCTGCCCCGCCCTCCACTGAAAGTTGCATGAGGTCAAAGCTGATCTGATGTCAGTGTCAACAACAGTCAACAGTGTCTGGTGCACGGAGCGTGCTAGGCAAGCAGTTGATGAATGGATGTGAGTGTGTGTTAAATCCTACCACAGATACTGACTGTTTTGTAGGCGGAGGCACCTGGAAGCGTGATGCCTTATGGTGGAGGAAGGGAGTTCTAGCCAGAGGAGGCCGCTGCCTGGCAGAGACCACAGCTTAGGTGTGGAATAGGGGAACCTTCAGCTCTGGAGTGACCAGGAGATCAGCTCAGCGAGATTAGGGGAGTGAGAGCAGGGGAGAGGGTGGGAGAGCATCTCTAGGCAGTTTCCAACAAGAAAAGCTGAACATGGGGCACTTGTGTGGGGACACTTGTATGGGACATGGGACAGCTGGGTCTTTAGCTGCTCCAAGGCCAGGAAGATATGGGGCAGCTGCGGGCAGGCAGGGGGCTGAGAAAGAACGGTGCGGCAGGGAAGACCACTGAAGTTCAGAATCTCCTCAGGACTAGAATAACTACCTGAGAAACCGTGCCTGGGGAAGAATCATTATTTTTAAGTGTGTTTGCATTTTCTCTATATTTTCTCATTTCTGTTCCATGTTAGAATTTAGTACATTTTTAGTTTTAATACCAGTTGCTTCAGGCAAGCTGAGCAGAGACTGATGACCCACATTGGAGGAGAACCTCAGCCCCAGTGGCTGGGTGTATAGGAATAGCAGGAATAAAATGAGGGAATCCAGGGGAGATAAAATTAGGGAGACATCTACGGGCTGCCTCCATAGCTGCCCCTCCCCGTAGGGAGTCCCCTCCCAGAACCCTTCTCTATCAAAACGTTGGTGGCTTCTGGCTTGATTGTCAAAAGGAGACCCATTGCCTCACATCCCCATCCCTGCCCTGACCATCAAAAATACAAAATTAGGTTCAACCTCAATGCCCAAAAGACCTTCATTAGGACCATGTTCCACCAGGACACTGCAGCATCGTGCTGCTGAGCTTGAGGCTGAAGTGGTAAAGGGCTGTCTCAGGCTAGTGGGGGTGGGGTAGCAGAAGTAAGGGTTGGGGAGTGGGGGTGGGGGGAAGCAGGAGTGGTGGACAAGGAGAAGAGGTGGGGCTCTGGGGGTAGGCGAGTCGGATGGTGGAGGGGGGTGGTAGAGGTTATGACTAGGATATGCAGCTGCATCAGTGGTTCACTGGGGACAGTGGTGAAGTTGGGGCTCCTCAGAAGGATGTGCATGTACACATGTCATGTAGGGTGCCTAGAGCTTTGAGCCTATGATGTAGAACATGGCACTGACCTACCAGCAATGAGGCTGGAATCTTTTCTAGGCACCGTGGTAGAATATGGAACATGTGAGATGGACTTCCTGTTCTGAACATAGCCAGGGAGAGAAGACTCAGAAAGCAGAGAATGATCCAAGATAGTATGGGGGTAAGTTCTGTGGTTTTTCAGAGAGAAAGGAGGGTTCAGAGAGCACTGGGGTAGTCAGGGGTGGCTCCCTGGAGGAGGAGGGATTTGCAGGAAGGGTAGGGTTAGTTAGGCCGAAGCAAAAGTGCTCAGTTGGGAAGAGTGTGATGCTACATGGTAGGTTGGGTGAGGCCCGTCAGGGAAGGCTTTGGAAACCAAGCTGACGGATTGGGTTTTTAGCTAATGCACACTTGTCTTAGATTCTTAATCAGGATATTTGGGAAGATTAGGCAGGGAATGTGTGTGTTTCCCTCATAAAACTGGGAGCAAAAAAAAGAGTCCATGGAGCAACTCTTTGAATGGCTTGGCAAGTTTTCCAGTGGATTATGGTCAGGAGGGAAGTTGGCGAATTAGACTGTCAGAGCAGGAAGGGACACAGACTTCTTGAAGGTGACCTGTAGGTGGGTTGGATGGAATTCACCTCAGGGGAGTTTTGGCGAACAGTGATGGAACAGTCGGACAAGAGCTGATCCTGTCAGAGGCCATTTCTATGCCAGCTCTCTGTGAGGCTGTAGGTGAGTGGCATCAAGGAATAGGGAACCCACTGCTTGAAACAGAGACACAGATCCTGGCTGGAGCCCATTTCTTCTGTCACCTACCAGCCCTACACCCCAAAGAATCCAGCCTCTTATTCATCTGATCTCGCATGGCCTCCCAGCTAGAATTGGCGTGGTCCCCCAAGGCCATCTTAGAGGGGCACTGACACTTCTCATGGGAGACAAGTCGACCCACGCCTGTGCCTTGGTGGAGCTGGAATGTCGAGGGGGCTGGAGGAGTGCAGCGTTGGTTATAACACAAGCAACTCAGATCGCTCCCCAGGCTCTGGGGTCACCAGGGACCCCTGGCTCTGCTGTCCACTCTGTCCACGTGTCAGGGAGATCACTGACCTCCAGCCTAGAAGACGCAGGTCACGTGTCCAAGCCTGAACCCTGCCATCCACTGGCTGTGGCTCCTTCCATGAGCACCTTACTCCTCTAGCCTTCTTTCTCGCACTTGCAAAATGTGGACCCTCTTACCTTCACTGTCGACCTTGTGGAGTGGCAGGAAGAATCACAGGTAACAAGGCATGACAGTGCTTTTCGATATTTGACAGTACCCCATGGTAAGGAAGGAATGTGTTCATATTGTATAGTATGGCCCAGTTTTTCTCTCTCTCTCTCTCTCTTTCTCTCTCTCTCACACACTCCTACCCCCCCCACACACCCAACATGATTGAAACAAAGATTTCACAAAATATTTACCTTTACTACATATGGATTACTCTAACCTGTTTTATTTTATTCTATTATTTTAATTTAAAAAATCCTGTTTTTAAAAATTCATGATCTACAAATGAAGTGGTGACCGCCAAATTTGAAAACAAACTGAGTCTCCAAAATATAGTTTGGAGACTCTGGGCATTCCCAGACCTCTCTGATCATCAGAACTACCCAGGAGAATCTTGTTTAAAACACCACCCACCTCCAGATCCATTGAATGGGAATATCTCTGGGAGGGAGGGGGACTGGGGCAGTGCTGAGAAAGTACATTTCTTTCTTTTTTTTTTTTTTTTTTGCGGTATGCGGGCCTCTCACTGTTGTGGCCTCTCCCGTTGTGGAGCACAGGCTCTGGACACGCAGGCTCAGCGGCCATGGCTCATGGGTCCAGCCACTCCGCAGCATGTGGGATCTTCCCAGACCGGGGCACGAACCCATGTCCCCTGCATCGGCAGGCGGACTCTCAACCACTGCGCCACCAGGGAAGCCCGAGAAACTACATTTCGTAACAATCACTCCAGGTGTTTCTGGCCATCAGGAAAGTTTGGGAACCATTGGAATAACATATGGCAAAGTCTGAGGAGATGGTCCCGTTCTCTAAAATGCACTTGTTGTTGTTACTGGGCTTTGTGGCCACCAGTGCAGAGCTGCCCCCCGCCGACCCAACCTGCCCCCTCTCAGCTCTTGTTGTTCCCTTCTCCACGCCACCCCCCACGCCCTCACTGCCCTCTCCTCTAGCCTTCCTCTCTCCCACATCAATGTCACTAGCTCAAGGCTGCCCTTTCTAAACTTCCCAACACTTAATGAGGTCTGCCTTCTCTGAGCTCTCCTATATATACTGTCTTGTATTATTCTGAGACATTTCTTATCTGTTAGTCTTATCTCCCTCAACTACATTGTAGGCTCCATGAAGGAAGAGTTCCTCTGCACCTGCCTTCGAGGGAGTGTTTCCAGAAGTCTCTACAGTCAGCTGGAGCCTGGTACTGCCACTTGCTGTGAACTTAGGAGAAGTTTAACTGTGTAAAGAACTCCAGTGACATGTTTAAAGCTGATACTCAGGAGACTGTGGTTGGCTGATACTAGAATAAGGTCACTCAAGTAAACACTTCTCCACCTGTCTACCCCAAGAACCCAAGATCCTCAGAGAGAGGAACTCACCTGTCCTGGCTCAAGACAAGGGCAGTTAAAGTTGACACCACTGTCCCCAGACCCCCAGCAATTGTCCACCAGGGATTCTGGATCAGGAGCCCTATGAAGATGATGAGCCCGCTGAGAGGGTTGTTGACAAACATCACCTGAGCGGCACCCCTCAGAACCCAGTCTGTGAACTGGAAGGCCAAGGGCTTATCTGAAAGAGATAGGCAGAGTCATCAGCAGGGTTCAGCCTGTGCTTCCCTGCTGGACCACTGATTGGCGAGGCAACCAATGTAGACAGGGATGCACTAGCCAGGACATTTTCCCTCACTCAGTCTGGCGCCCAGCCTGAATCTCTGCGTGGCCTGACAGTCAGTCCACAGTGGTGTCAGTTTTGCCATACAGACTGAAGCACCATGCTGAGACCAATTTAATGTTATTCCAGCCATCGGCTTGGTTGGTAAGGAAGCCCCAGGAACATTCCAAGGGAAATTTATTGGTCCAAAGGAAGGGGTGGGGAGGGAAGGAAACTCTTTTTGTGTAGAGCTGTATGACTCAGTTGAGGGCTGGTGTCTGAGCAGCAAAGAATATAGTCTGGAGAAAAAAAGGCTGGGAAAGAAATGACTTTAGCCCAGCTGTGAAATCAGTATTGAGGTATGTATTGGCATTGAGTATTGACATGCATTCTGTTTCATTCTCTGGTTTGGTTTCCAGGACAACATATACAAGTGGGGGGCAGGTGGGGAAGGGTATGTTAGGGATATTTGTTGCAACATTTAGTTTAGGGAAACTAGGAGAAGAATGATGTTGAAAGGGAAGAATCTGGAACATTGGGGAGGGTGAGGCCAATATTTTCTTGGCACATAAAAAATGGCTGTGGAATAAGTGAAGGAATGGCCATTCAGTTTGTTTGAAAGTGGTTCCTACATTGCTAATGTGGTTGTCCTATATCTATTCCATGTAGGAGTGAAGAATTTGCAAAGAACTAAAATCAGTGGAATGCACTGAATTCTGAAACCATGGGAATTCAGGTAGTAGGATACATTACGGCCACCCAGAGCCAGCCCTGAGCTGGAGCACCTCAAATGTGGGGGCCCTGCCATGGGTGAGTGTGGGAGCAACTTCCTCAGTCCAAGCCAGAGGGAGGGCTGGCTCTCTGGCCTGGTCTGGCTGCTTCTGCCCTGGGCATTGGCCTACCTTTCAGCCAGCTCCTGCATTCCTTCATCTCGCCTGTGAGGTAGCCCACAGCTTGAAAGAGGCTGATGCCCCCTTGGCCCGAAGAGCCCTGAGGGGCTACCCCACTTTCTCTTCTACCCTTTTCATTGGGTTTTTCAATCTTCACAATGTGGCTTTCTTCACTGGATGACCGAAGATCCTTTAAGGAGAAGCCATGACAAAACATCAAATAATATAGCTTTTTGAGAGCAGGGGCATTTGGGGGTAGGGAAGATTGTCATTTTTTGATAAAGATAGAGGATCATGAAACAAATAAATGTCCGTTGTGCAATGCTGTCTAGAGTGCCCCACGCAGGCCTGCTCTTCCCAGGACTTCTACACATTCCTCATAGCAGGGTTCTTAACTTTTTGTGCCATGGATCCCTTTTGGCAGTTTGGTAGGCCTGTGGACTTCCTTCCAGAATGTTTGTAAATGAATAAAATAAATAAGATTGCAATGAAAACCAATTATATTGAAATGCAGTTATCACAGTATTTTAAAAAACCCTGCTATGCACATAGGGGCAGCAGATCCAATACCAATTATAATTTTAAAGTATTGATGAGTGACTATGTGGGATAACAACTCAGGACAGCTCTATAGGGCCATTCTAGCTCCAGAACTCACTGTAGGCTCACCTGAGGCCTTTATTGTGACTGCATCACAGCCCAACTTCTGCCTAATTCTGCTGCCTTTACTTCTCTACAAGTATTGACCCCAAGGACACACCCAAGTAAACTTCTTACATCCAACTCTCCATCTCAAGGTCAGCTTTCTGGGGGAACCCAATCATGTGACAATGACAAAAATCTCAGGTACTACTAATACGGCTGTTGTTCTTTGCTTATATTTATAATTGAAGTAAATGCTAAAGTTCATTGGAGGTTAGTGAAAATAAAGATAAATTATTTTTTCCATCCAAGTTCATATCCCCGTCAATCTTGTCTATGGACGCTTGGGTCAGGACTCCTTGCTCTAAAACTGTGCTTTCCGATATAGTATCCATATGGCTCTTGGCACTTAAAATGTGGCTAATCTGAACTGAGATGTGCTCGAAGTAGGTTTTGAAGGTTTAGTACGAAAAAAGAATGTGTAAAAGATCTCAGTGATACTTTATATTGATTAAATATTAAAATAATAATATACGTATTCATATATATTAGGCTAAATAAAATATATTATTAAAATTAATTTCACCTGATTAATACAGATAGCCAAAAGGCACATAAAAGATGTGCAACATCACTAATTATAAGAGAAATGCAAATGAAAACTACAATGAGGTATCACCTCACACCAGTCAGAATGGCCATCATCAAAAAATCTACAAATAATAAATGCTGGAGAGGGTGTGGAGAAAAGGGAACCCTCTTGCACTGTTGGTGGGAATGTAAATTGGTGCAGCCACTATGGAGAATAGTATGGAGGTTCCTGAAAAAACTAAAAACAGCTACCATATGATCCTTCAATCCCAATCCTAGGCATATATATGGGGAAAAGCGTAATTCAAAATGATACATGCACCCCAATGTTCATTGCAGCACTATTTACAATAGCCAAGACATGGAAGCAACCTAAGTGTCCATCAACAGATGAATAGACAAAGAAGATGTGGTATATTTATACAATGGAATATTAGTCAGCCATAAGAAAGAATGAAATAATGTCATTTGCAGCAACATGGATGGAACTTGAGATTATCATACTAGATGAGGAAGTCAGTCAGAGAAAGACAAATATATGATGTTGCTCATATGTGGAATCTAAAGAAAAAATAATGCAAAGGAACTTATATATAAAACAGAAATAGACTCACAGAATTAGAAAATAGACTTATGGTTATCAAGGGGGAAGTGGGGGGAGGGATGGTTAGTTTGGATTAACATATATACATTACTATATATAAAATAGATAACCAACAAGGACCTACTATATAGCACAGAGAACTATACTCAATATTTTGTAATAACCTATAAGGGAAAAGAATCTGAAAAAGAACATATATATATATATATATATATATATATATATATATATATAAAACTGAACAATAATATATATATAGTTATATATATAACAGAATCACTGTGCTGTATATCTGAAACTAACACAACATTGTAAATCAACCATACTTCAATAAAAAATAAAATAAATTAATTTCACCTCTTTCTTTTTCTTTTTACTTTTTAAAATGTAGTTAATATAAATTTAAACTTACATGTGTGGCTCATATTATATTACTATTGTATACTGATGGTCTACAGATTTCTCTAACCTCATCACTGCATCAAAACTTAAATGTCTTGAAGATGTCAGTAGAAATGGTGAAGTGAGGACCTCCTCAAATTCTCTCCTCCATTAAGGCAATGAGAACACTGGAAAAAAATGTGCCGGAGGTGGTGGATAACAGTTGAGGAAAACAAGAAGCTAATCAAAAAGTTAAAAGGAAAAACTGGGGAATGAGATATCCAAAGGGGGCTTTAAAAGGCTTGGGTATATTGCTGTGAATCTAGAACACCTCATGCATGTGTAGGGCTTGCACATGCCCAGGACAGTGTGTATGCTCAAGAAAGACCTGAGAATGCCCTAAGCTCTCACCTCTGGCTGAGTTTGAATCTCTATGGAAGCAGAAATTAAAGGCTAGGTGGAGTTGAAAACTGCCTAGGTGAGTGTTGAAGATGCCCCAACACACAGACAGCTCTCCTTGGCAAAGACTGAGAAGCTTACTGATCCCAGGCATTTAAGGAAATCTCTGTCCCATAATTAGCTAAACTTTAAGCTGACTGAGCAGAGATTTCAGTGGCTACAAATGACAAAAGAATAAAGACTTTCCAGAACTAGTCCAGAAAAGCCATTAAACAAACAAGCCAGCAACGACAAACCCTGGGGAGAGGGAAGAATCTGATTTTCAGAGTTGTCACATTATTTAAGACATCCAGTTTTTTTTTTTTTTTTTTTTTTCAGTACGTGGGCCTCTCACTGTTGTGGCCTCTCCCGTTGCGGAGTGCAGACTCAGCGGCCATGGCTTACGGGCCCAGCTGCTCCGTGGCATGTGGGATCTTCCCGGACTGGGGCACGAACCCGTGTCCCCTGCATCAGCAGGTGGACTCTCAACCACTGTGCCACCAGGGAAGCCTGACATCCAGTTTTTTAACAAACAATTATGAGACATGCAAAGAAACAAGAAAGTATGAGACAAGGGAAATAAAGCAATCAATAGGAACTGTCCCTGAGGAAGGCCAGACTTATTAAACAAAGATTTTAAATCACCTTAAAATATCATCAGGGAACAAAAGAAAACCATGTTTAAAAACTAAAGGAGATTATGAGAAATATGAGAACAATCTCACTAAATAGAGATTATCAATAAACACGAAATTATAAAAAAGAAACAAATAGAAATCCTGAAGTTGAAAGGTATAAAAATGGAAATGAAAAATTTGTTTAGAGGAGCTCAACAGCAGCTTGGAGCACTCAGAAGAAAGAATCAGAAAACCTAAAGGCAAGTCAATTGCGATTGTCCCATCTGAGGAACAGAAAGAAAACAGAAAGATGAAAAATGAACATAGCCTCAGAGACCTGTGGGACCCATCAAGTGTACCACCATATGCATAATGGGCATTCCAGAAGGGAAGGAGAGAGAAAGGGGCAGGAATATTTGACAACTTCCCAAATTTGATGAAAATCAGTAATAGACACATCCAAGTAGTTCAACAAACTTCCAGTAGGATAAACTCAAAGAGATCTTCACCTAGACATATCATAAACTATTAAAAATCAAAGACAAGCATAATTTTGTATAGACTCTTGAAAGCAGCAAGAGTGAATCAAGTCATTACATACAAGAAATCCTCAATAGAATTAACACCCAATTTCAGAAGCCATGGAAGTCAGAAGCCAGTGGAATGACATACTGAAAGTGCTGAAAGAAAGACTGTCAATCAAGAATTCTATATTCAGTAAAATAGTTTTTTAAAAATGAAGGAGAGGGCCTCCCTGGTGGCGCAGTGGTTGAGAGTCCGCCTGCCGATGCAGGGGATATGGGTTCGTGCCCCGGTCTGGGAGGATCCCATATGCCGCGGAGCGGCTGGGCCCGTGAGCCATGGCCGCTGAGCCTGCGCGTCCGGAGCCTGTGCTCTGCAATGGGAGAGGCCACAACAGTGAGAGGCCCGCGTACAGCGAAAAAAAAAAAAAAAAAAATGAAGGAGAAATTAACACATTCTGAGATAAATGAAACCTGAGAGAATTTATTGCTAGTAGACCTACCTATGAGAAATATTAAAGTGAGTCCTTCAGGCTGATATGAAAGGACACTAAGAAGGAAACCAGTATCTCAAGAAGAAATAAAGAGCATTAGTAAAGGTAACTACATAGGTAAATATAATAGACAGTATAAATGTATTTTTGGTAATTCTTTTTTTCCCCTTCTGATGTAAAGACAACTTCATAAAACAATTGTAAGTCTGTATTGGTGGGCATACAATGTATAAAGATGTAATTTGTATGACAGTAACAGCACAAAGGAGGTGGGGATAGAGCTACATAGGAACACAGCTTTTGGATAATATTGTAATTAAGTTGGTTTTAATCCAAGCTAGATTGTTATAAATTAAGATGTTTAATTGTAATATCCAGGGCAAGTACTCAGAAAATAACTAGAAACATATAGAAAACAGTGACAGAAGAATTAAAATGATACACTGGAAAATATCTGTTTAAGACAATAGATGACATAGTGAAATAATAGAGAAACAGAAAAAAGTCATAGAAAACAAATAGCAAAACGGCAGGCATAAATCCTACCTTATCAGTAACTAAATTAAATATAAATGGATTCACACTTCAATTAAAAGAAATTAGCAGAACAGAATTTAAAAGATTATACAACTATATCTTGTCTACAAGAGACACAAGTTATATTCAAATATGTAAATAGATTGTAAGGATGGAAAAAGGTATATTGTGCAAACCATTACCAAAAAAAAAAAAAAAAAAAAAGCTGGAGTGACTATACTAAGATCAGCAAAATAGAGCTTTTGCTAAGACAAAAATTGTTACTAGAGAGTAAGAAAGACAATTTTAATGATAAAAGGATCAATCTATGAAGAAGATATAAGAATTATAAACACTTACATGCTTAACAAAGCCCCAAAATACACGAAGCAGGAATTGGCAGAATTGAAGGGAGGAAAAAGTCAACTCAATAATAATAATTGGAGACTTCTATACTCCACTTGAAAAAATGGATAGAATAACTAGAGAGAAGATCAAGGAAATAGAAGACTTGAACAACACTATAAACTAACTAGTCCTAATACATATCTATAGAACACTTCACCCAGCAATAGCAGAATATACCTCTTATAGTGCACATGGAACCTTCTCCAATATAGACCATGCTAGGCCATAAAATAAGTAAAACATTTTTTACTGATAAAAATATCAGTAAAGGGATTGAAATCATTCACAATATATTCTCTGGTCACAATGGAGTGATATTAGAAATCAAACATACAAGGATATTTGGAAAATATGTGAAAATTAAACAACACACTCCTAAATAATCCATGGATCAGAGAGGAAATCAGAAGAGAAATTGGAAAATATTTCATTCATTGAGATGAATGAAAACAAAATCACAACACACCAAAACTTATGGGATGCAGCTAAATCAGTGAGTAGAGTGAAATTTGTAATTATAAATACCTATGTTAAAAAAGAAGAACTATCTCAACAACCTAACTTTTCACTTTAAGAAACTAGAAAAATAACAGCGAATTAAACCCAAAGCAAGTAGAAGGAAAGAAAAGTTGGTTCTTTGGAAAGATCAAAATTGACAAACTTTTAACTAGTTTGACAAAGAAAAAAATGAGCAGATTGAAATAACTAGAATCAGAAATGAAAGAGGGTGCATTACTACTAACCTTAAAGAAAAAGAAAGGATTATAAGGAAGTGGAATATAAAGAAATTAATAATTGTATGTTAACAAATTAGATAACCTAGATGAACTGTATAAAGTCTTAGAAAGCCACAAACTACGAAAACTGACTCAGGAAGAAATAGAAAATCTGAATTGACTCATAACAAAGTAAAGCAACTGAATTAGTTAAAAACCAAACCAAACCAAACCAAAATTTCCCACAGAACCCCAAGTCCTGGTGGCTTCACTTGTGAATTGCACCAAATGTTTAAAGAATTAATACCAATATCTTCTAAAGAGTAGAAGAGAAGGGAACACTTCTTAACACATTCTATGAGGCTACTATTATCCTGATATCAAAACCAGACAAAGTAATCACAAGAAAGAAAACTATAGACCAATATGCTTTATGAATATAGATGCAAAAATCCTTAACAAAATATTAGCAAAACAAATCCAAGCAGGATATAAAAAAGATTATGACCAAAAGAGAACTCTAAGAATCTGAGGCTGTTTCAACCTATAAAAACTATCAACAGATTGTTTAATAGAATAAAGAAAAAAACTCACATGATTATCTTGATAAACACAGAAAAACCATTTGAAAAATTAAGCAACTTTTCCTGACAAAAAACAATCAACAGACTAGGAATAGAAAGGAAGTTCCTCAACCTAATAATAAAAACCCACAGCTAATATCAAACTTAATGGTGAAAGACTGGATGCTTTCCCTCCAAGATCAGCAACAAGAGAGAGATGTGTGCTCTTGTCACTACTATTCAACATTGTACTGCAAGTTCTAGCCAGAGGAATTAGGTAAGAAGAAAACAGACAAAAGGGACCCATGTTGGAAAGAAAGAATTTAAACTATCTCTATTTGAAGATGGAACATCCTTTTACACATAAAATCCTTAAGGAATCTACAAAAAAACTATTAGAGATAATGAATGTGTTCAGCAAGTTTGCAGGATAGACAATCAATATACAAAACAAATTTATTTCTATACATTGGCAATGAACACTCAAAAAATAAGTTTAAGAAAACAATTCTATTTATGCAGCATGAAAAAGAATCAAATATTTTGGAATGAATTTAACAAAAGAGGTGCAAGACTGTACACTTAAAAACTACAAAATATCACTGAAAGAAATTAAAGACTCAATAAAAGGAAAGATAACCTATGTCTAAGGACTGGAAGACTTAATATTGTTAAGATGACAATATTCTCCAAATTGATCTATAGATTTAACACAATCCCTATCAAAATGCCAGTTGCCTTTTTATTTTTATTCAGAAATTGAAAGTTGCATCCTAAAATTCATATGGAAATTTAAGGATCTCAGAATAGATACAACAATCTTGAAAAAGAAGAACAAAGTTGGAGAACTCATACTTTCTGATTTCAAAACTTACTGCAAAGCTACAGTGATCAAGGTGGTGCGGTATTGCCATAAGGATAAACATATAAATCAGTTCAATAGAAATGAGAGTCCAGAAACAAACCCATACATTTATAGTCAATTGATTGTTGATAGGAATATCAAGACAATTCAGTGGAGGAAGGATAATCTTTTTAACAAATGATTCTGGGACAAGTGGATATCCACTTGGTAAAATATTAAAATTGGACCCCTACTTAATACCATATACAGAAGGGAACTCAAAATGGATAAAAGACTTACATGTAAGAGCTAAAACTATAAAACCCTTAGATTAAAACATTGGAGTAAATCTTTGTGACCTTGGATAAGGAAATGGTTTCTTGCATATGACACCAAAAGCATAAGCAATCAAAGAAAAAATAGATAAATTGGACTTAATCAGAATTAAAAACTCTGCTTCTAAGGACACTATCAAGAAAGTGAAAAGACAACCTGCAGAGTGGGAGAAATTATTTGCAAATTATATATCTGGACAGGGTCTAATATCCAGAATATAAAAAGAATGATTACAACTCCACAATAAAAAGACCAATAACCCAATTTTAAAAATGGGCAAAAGGTTTGAAAAGACATTTTTCCAGAAAAGATATACAAGTGGCCAGTAAGCACATGAAAAGATGTACGACATCATTAGCCATTAGGGAAATGCTAATCAAAATCACAATGAGATGCCATTTCACATTCACCTAGGCTGTAACAAAAAAGACAACAACACATTTTGGTGAGGAGGTGTAGTGGCACGATGTGCACATTGCTGGTGAGAATATACACTAATGCAGCCACTTTGGAAAAACAGTTTGGCAGTTTGTTAAAATGTTAAACATAGATTTACCATATGACCTAGAAATACCACTTCTAGTTATATACCCAAGAAAAATAGAAACATGTCCACACAAAAACTTCTACACAGATGCTTATAGTAGGATTACTACTTATACAGCCTCAAAGCAGAAACAACCCAAATGTCCATCAGCTGATGGATAAATGAAATACAGTATATTCATACAATGAAATATTATTTGGCCATAAAAAGGAATGATCTACTGAAAGAACCCAAAAACATTATGCTAAATGAATGAAACCAGCCACAAAAGGCCACATATTATATGATTCCATTTATATGAAATGTACAGAGTAGGCAAATCCATAGGGACAGAAAGTAGATTGGTGGTTGCCAGGGGTTGGGGGGAGGATGGAATGAGGACTGACTGCTCATGAGTGTGGATTTTCTTTTTGAGGTGATAAAAATATTCTGGCATTAGATAATGATGACGTTTGCAGAGCTTTGTAAATATGCTAAAAAACAGTGTAATGTATACTTTAAAGGCGTGAATTTTATGGTACCTGAATTACATCTCATTAAAAAACCTAAGCAGTCTTGGGTCCTCTTCCACTGAGTCTGTAGCTAGCCAGGCTGCCTTGGTGCTTCTGGGTCCAAGGAGTGCTAAAGGCCTGTGTTTGAACGAGGTCTTCCTTTTGGAGATAGTAGAGTAATTCAAAGGAGCAGGTATAAAGGGGAAAGATTTTGGGGACTGGTTGGAAGACTGGTATGTGTGTGTGTGCATTCTCTACTTGTCCTTAAAATCATGTCGCACACAGAGCCACATTTTGCATCTAAGGCCAAGTAGGACTGATTGTGGGTGTGAGCACGTATGGGGGGCAGAATCTCCCCAGCGGTGACACTTCCATGGCATTAGGTCCCATGTGCTGGGAGAGCATCTCTCTACACTCTTCCTCCCACCATCCACCTGGGAAACACCCTGGGAGGGACATTCCTCACCTTTTCTTCAGGCATTTCCAGGAGGGGCAGGGCCGGGTGTGTATCCTGGGGGCTTGAGGGCCAGCTAGGGCTGTTAAGCTCTGACTCGTAGAGTTTGTGTCTGCTGGAAAGAGGCTCTGCCAGGAGAGGACTGCTGTGAATGTGAGTGTCAGACATTTCCATGCGGCGGCCACTCATGGATCATGTGACTGGTGAAAGAAAAGGGAAAGAGCAGGTGAGTCAGGATGGGGCCTCAGGGACTTGACCAAGGCTGAATGGAGGCCCCAGGAGGACTGAGGTCTGTCCTGACACAAGGGACCTACTCCTCCAGTCTCTTGGGCTACCAGAGGGGCCTGAAGCCATTGCTCAACCCACGTGACCTGTACCTTTCAAAATCCCCCCATTCTTCCAAGCCCAGAAGAAAGTCCATTTCTGCTGTGCAGATTTCCCTGACCACCCAGTTAGACTAGATTTCTTTTTTTTTTCCTGATCACTAAAATATTTTTTCTCTACCTTTCATATCGTCCATTGTACTCTCTTATTGTGGTAATTAGTTGTACATATATTTTCCCCCTTGATACATACATGTGGATCTGGGTCTTCCAACCAAATGGGGGTCTAAGAGAGATTTGTTTTCTTAGTTGCTGTGCAGCTTATATTGCTGACAGTTGGCCTGCAGTGCCCCCTCTCTCCCCTCTGCCCTCAGTGCCCTTTCCAACTCCTGCCCCCTTCCCTTCCCCAGGAGCAGTAAGCAGCTCTGCTATGATCTCTCGGAGGCTATGTGCACCGGTCCCTCCATGGGGGGCTCCTTTTCCTTTCACCACTGGTCCAGGGCTTATGCCAAGACTTGGTTTTAGAACAACCTCTGCCCAGCGTCCTTAGTTTCCAGTTTAGTCCGGCTGCCCCCTGTTGGTTCTGTACTTCTCCTCTTCCTGTCTCAGCCATTCTTCCTTGGCCTCTTCCAGCTCAATTACGTCTTCCTTGACTTTGACTTTATTGCTTCTTTGGGAGGTGGTTTTGGATCTGCACACAGTCTCATCTCAGTATGAGCTAGAATTTTCCTCATTGGTCCGTGCTGCCATGGGTTAACCTTCCATCTACATACCTGTAACTCCCAAATCTAACATTTCCAGCCCAGTTTTGAGCCCTAGATCCATAGATTTAATTCTTTACTTCATACTTGCATGTGGATGTTCCCGAAGCAGCTTAAACTTAATACACTGAGACAACTCATAATGTTCCCTCTCCAAGTCCTGTCCTCCTCCCTCAAAGGGGCCCATCCCAGGAAACGTCCCCTCCCCCTTCCAAGCTGCTCCTTCAGACAACTCAGGAGTCAAACTTCATGCTCCCTTCTCTTCTGCTCTCTGAATCCAGTAATTCTATCTCTAAGATACACCTTGACGTACAGTATCACTACTTAGTTGTCATTACTTCTTGTCACTTCTCCAATAACTCTCAAATGATCACCTCTACCTCTTCTCAGAAATCTCCTCCAAGCCATGCTCCACAGGCAGTCAGAGTCGTCCTATTAACACTCAAGGCTACTCATGTCTGTTTCCTGATTAAATCCCTTCAATGGCTACAGAGGGAAAGCCACATCTTTAACATGGTGCTCAAGGCTCTGCAACACTGAGTTCGTCTATGCTTTAGCCCGCCCTGTGCTTCTCCTGCCCCTCATCTCTGGGCTCCACACTGACCTCCGTCTAGCACTTTCTACCTCAGGGTCTCTGTAAATGCTGGTCCATCTGCCTGGAAGGCTTCTCCCTCACTCTTTACCTGGGTGACTCCTACTTTTCCCTTTGTGTCAATTATTACCTATCAGTGATGCCTTCCCTGATGGTCTCCTGTCACATGTTCTCATGGGACCCAGTATTTTTCCTTATACTGATGTATCCCAGCTCCTAGCACAGAGCCTGGCACATAGTAGGTATTCGATAAATAAGTAGTTAAGTGAAGGAGAAGGAGGGAAGGAAGAAAAGGGGGAAGGAAGGGTGGAAGGCTACAGGTAACTGCGAGAGTGGGGGAACTTTACAAATCACCGTGGGTCTCAGATGTTGAATGGTTTAAGAAGGTGTGGGGCTGCCCACCAGCTCTGCACTTTGAGGCAAAACTCTGCTTTGTCTAGCACTTGTTCTCATTCCCAGGAAGCGCTCATTTAAACCAGGGGTGATTTTTAGCATGGGTCAGCAAACATCATTCAGATCCAACCAACTCCTCTTTCTCGTTCTGCCATGGCTCTGAAAGATGGCCTTTCCTCTATCCTGACTTTGCAGGTGGCGTTTCAGTGAGTTTCAGACTGCCCTGGAGGGGGCACCCTGGAAAGGTTTAGGAGAGGGAAAGCCCGCAAGCCTGAGAATCGGTCCCTTCCCAATGCACTCTCTCCCTCTGGTGGCCAAGAGGTGATACAGCATCCCGGCCTGTTGGTATGATTCCTTCCAAGTCACCTAATTGAAAACGTGAGGGGCAGTGAGATATCTAGACACACGATCTGCATGACACTATATATCTGAATGAACTAGAAATGTTCTGGAAAAATCGTGTATTAAATTCAGTGGCTGTGAATTACATTAAAAATCCAGTTGAAAAATAAGTTTTTTCCCCAAACATATTACATTGAATCTAAGATGTTATCAACTGTAAGATATATCATTGTTTTGTCTATAACCAAGAAAGAAGAAAATGCTGCCAATTAAAATTGCAGGTTGCACCCTGATTTAAGAAATGTTAAAATATGAGAAAGATGTATATTATATAATCAAGGAAATATGATAAAAATCATAGTGATGCGGCTCAGGAATACAGGAGTAGGAATTGTTTTCTAACTGCGGGACTTCAAACGTTTATATATTTTTTTGATGAAAAATGTGTGTATATATTAGGAGCCCTTTAAGGACAGGGCCTGTTACCTTGTTGATTTCTGTATTTGCATTGCTCAGCAGAAAGCCTGACACATAATAAACCCTCGATATATGTTTAATGATTATGGAAAAAATGAATGATTGCACAACGGAAGTACTCTCCAGAGTGTCTCCAGAAAGGCTCCATCTTCTCTTGCTCTGAGTCCCTCCTGTATGCAGATAATATCCCCCATTACCGATGGAGAAATCAAGGCCCAGGAAAGCAAAACAAGAGTTGTTTCTCACATGGATTAACTCTCTGCACTTTCTGAAGCAAACTTGCTGCCTTGTGGTGGCTACAGGGAGCAGAGACCCAGGGAAGCCACCAGCTTGCTGCAGAGTCAAGATTAGACCCAGTTTCCCACCCTGGGCTCCTTCTATTACTCCAACTGCCTTGCAGGGCACAGCTGGGGGAGGCGGGGGAGGCAGGCAGCCCTCCAGCCCGGGGCCAGGCCCTCAGCCCAGTGTCCTATTTCATAAGCCCACATAACCTCGGCAGGAACAACGTGATTGCATCTCCTCTGGGGAACACAGCGTTCCTTTGCCATGGGAATGTTTATCCTGTTCAAATGGGGGAATTTTGGCTTTGGGGTAGGGGCGAGACGTGCAGCAAAAGTGGCCTTGTAAAGAGAAGGTCACTGTTTGGAAAGAGAAAGGCTGTGGAAGCTGAGATGCCCAGCTTCACTCTTTTCTCTGCCAGGAGGTGCTGCATGGGCCTCTGTCTCTCCCTCTTTCACGGGTTCTTAGGACAGTGAAACTGCTGACTTGGTTCTTGGCACACAGTAGGTGCTCAGTGATTTTTATTTTCCTCCCTCAGTGTGCTCCCAAATTGAAGGGAAAGACGGCTAAAGCAACCAGATGAAGTGCAAGCTGGCTGGTCTGAAACAGAACGCCTTTCAAAAGTTTCCATAAGGCGTTGGCCACTTGTTAAAACTGGACAGTGAAATCGCTGCCCGAGCCACGTCCCGTCAGAAGGCGGCAGCCCTCAGAGCCCATTCCCAGTTCAGTTCTGAGCCAGTCCATGAAACCTGCTTCCAAGAACACATAATTATCTGCTTGGCGTGAGAACGCTCTCCTTGGCCGCCCGCACCTCCTCTTCTCCCTCAGAAATGTGGACAGAAACGGTTGTTTGGATCAGCCTCCTGTCTCTCCAAAAAGCCAGGCCTCAATGTTCCGCAAGGGGGCTCCCCAGATAGACTGGGCCCTCCTTCCTCTTTGTAAGAAGCTCTCTGTTGAATACCTACTGTGTGCCCTTAGGCTACCCCAGGGGGCACAGAGCTGCCACTCGGGCGGTAGAGAGGTAGGGAGAGAGTCAGCAGACTGTCAGCGTGGAGGGAAAGTGGGGCAGGGTCGGGGGGATGCAGGGACGGCTGTCGAAGCACAGGGCAGTTCCCCAACCTCCCTGCCTCAGGGAGACCAGCCCAGGCTTTCCTGTTAGGGCTTGGCTGAGCAGGCAAGAGGCAGGCGAGCACTCCAGCCAAGGAAATGCCTGAAAAAATACACACCTGTTTTGTGCCAGGAAATCCCAGTTGTGGGCCTGCTGGAGCCAGAGTCAGCCAGCAACCACGGCGAAGCTGGGTGTTAGAAGCCAGACTGTGAGTTCTCAGTCCATATACTTGGACCCCATTTCACCTCCCAACATCAGAAAGCGTGGCTTCCACTCTACTGTACTAATTTTGAAATTCTTCTTCTAGCTCTTTTCTCTAAAAGACTGTTTCCAGTAGCAATGTAAAAACATGCCTCTGCCCAGTGGAGAGAAGCGGCACCCTCCCTGGCATATTCCTGCAATTATGAGAGGAAAGGGCCTGTGATTGAGGGGTTTCTGGTTTTTTTTTTTTTTTTTTTTTTTTTTTTTTTTTTTTGCGGTACGCGGGCCTCTCACTGTTGTGGCCTCTCCTGTTGTGGAGCACAGGCTCTGGACGCGCAGGCCCAGCGGCCATGGCTCATGGGCCCAGCCGCTCCGCGGCATGTGGGATCTTCCCGGACCCAGGCACGAACCCGTGTCCCCTGCATCGGCAGGCAGACTCTCAACCACTGTGCCACCAGGGGAGCCCCTCTGTTTTGTTTTGTTTTTTTGAGGGGTCTCTTGAGGTTTTGGTGTGAATCAGTGCACAGTTGAAGCTCTCCCTCGCTGTGGCTTGTTGGGTTTAAGTCTGCCGGTGACCCTGTCATGGGGGTTGAATCTAAAATGGCCTCATTTACGTCATCTTCCACCCAACTGAGTTACTGAAGCTGCAGTGTCCTGGAGAAGGTGATTAGTAGGTTTTCCAAAATATTTACTGAATTGATTAATTTTGCCCAAGACTTTACAATTGATACAATTATGGAAAGGGAGAGTTTCCATAAATTTCTTCAACCGTAAGACGGAAAGGGATATCCTTTGCCTCTCTCAAACTTTGAAGGTCCATTTTTTAGTGCCTCTGACTGTTGGCTGGGGTCCCACGCCCCATGAGGCAGTCTGCTCTCACTGTGAACAGCTCTGATTACTGGAAACCCTTGGGTCTGTGGCGCTGACATCAAGCCCCTGAGTTTTACCCAGCGCGGGCTCTGGTTCTGTCTATCATGTTGGCACAGGACGCTCGCACTCCCTGTGCCACATAAGAGCTCTTCAGAGATTGAGTCCAAACTTTCCTTTCTCTAGGGCAGACCCGTTGAGCTTCCTTTGATTTGGCTCAGCAGACAAGGCCCCCAGACTCTCTGCCGTCTTGCTACGATCACAGTGACAGCAGGATCAAAGGCAGGGACTTCGCTCTGAAGGACCTTGCTGTGTCAGGCTGGGTCCCTAGGCCAGGGGCTCTGCTGATCCCTGAGCTTGGTGGACAGTTGCTGAAAGGGAGAAATCAGCTGTGCAGGGCTCAGTGGATGCTGGAATGGGGACAGAAGAGGCCCATGGCCTGGTGGATCATCTCCAGGGAGGCCAATGGACAGATAGGCTGGAGAAGAAAGGAAGGGGCCTGGCAGGCCACTGGGCCTAGGTGAGAGGTGCCTTTCTCAGGGCCAGTTGTTTAAGAGGTTGGCCAAGTGCTGCCTCTTGTTAGGAGTGGCTCAGAGCTTTTCTTGGCAGCTCCAGCCCAATGAGTTTGATTTGGGCTCAGAGGAGCCTGACTCACTGGGGCCAGAAGGTCAGGTGGGTGGGACGGGAGTCAGGAGGCAGCAAAACTCCTCTGGGCCATCAGCAGACTGTCTGGGGTTAGACGGCTGGTGGCCAGCGTGCCGGGGGCTGTATCTTTCTGGCCTCTCCTTCAGGGCCAGGGCTGGGCCTGTAGCTGGGAATTTAACCAGGGCCCTCAGCTGAAAGTCTCAGGAGTCTATGTGAGGTGGAGGTAAGAGACCAGACCTTTGATCTCCACCTTAGATACTAGCTTGTGTTTGGAAGGACATTCAGATGTGCACACCACACCCTTCTCAGCTGACACTTTTCAAGTGGGATGACCCTTCCATGTGCTATGTACTGAGCCCCTGCCTCACCATCCCAACTGCAGCAATTACCAGGCCATCAGAGTTCCCTTAGAAGGCCTTTGTCTGCATCAGTCTATTCTCTCCCTCTGGGCCAGGCCCTCCCCTGTCCAGGCCAGCTCACATCCCTTTCCACCTCCCCACTGGTGGTGGATATATTATCTTAAAACACTATTTGGTCATGTCATGGCTCAAAAAGCTTCTCAGGTGCTCCAGGTCTGAGTGTCTCATTACCTCTGGACGGGATATGCACACTGCTCCAGATGCTAATTGTTTTTGGTGGGAAATTGTTGTATATTTAAGCAAACATTGCTTATAAAAGGGTAGCATGCAAACATTTTAATTTTTAAAATAAACATTTCTGGACAGACATTTCGAGTCTGTAGCTGGCCGCTTTGGGCATGTCCCCAGACCACCTGGGGATGATGTGTCAAGTGCCTCCATCAGTTGGGGTTAGTTGGGGGAAAACTTAAGCAGCACTGAAGGTGGCAACTGTCCTTGCTCCCCTGTGGCTCTGCCTGAGGGCTGGGCCCCCTGTGCCTGAGCATATGCCAGTGGCTTGGGCAGGAGGTCTCCTCTGACCCCATGGCCCCCTCAGGCTTGATTCTGCGTCATGTGTGCTGTTCTCCATTATCCACCCTGATCCTGCCCACAGCCTGGCCCTGTCATCACTACGGTACCTTCCTGACCACCCGGAGGTGCTCTGACCTTGCCTTTGACCCATGTGGTGGTTGGGATCTGTTTTACAGTGCAAGAGTCACAGACACACAGGCACACACACACACACACACACACACACACACACACACACACTCATCCACACATTCACTCATGCACATGCCCCCGCCACACGCACACAATCATACACACACTCACACACATATCTCTTGCACACACACATACACATGCACACACTATGAACACTACAAACTTTGCACTGCTTTAAGCCTTCATGCGCATAGTATTTCATACTTTACAAAGCACTTTCCTTACTATAACTACATTTGTCTCCTCAAACGATCCCATGATGTGTGGAGAGAGGTAGGATGGTGTATTCATCTCACTTCACAGGCCCAGGGAAGTGAGGCTAGCTGCCTGAAGTCACGTGGGGGTTGACACAGGAGCTGGGGCTGACCCTGCCTCCTAATGCTCAGACCTGGGCTCTTTCTGCATCACTGACACCCTTGCTACAGGTCCTGGACTCTTCCCTGAGGATGACTCTCTCCTCCCATGCATATACCAGGGGCCTGGCTGTATACAGTTTATGCTTTTGGTCTTTGGATGCAGTGTGCACAAACACATGCCTCCTTTCATGAACTGGGCCACAGTGTGAGCTGGGACTTTGCGTGTGTAACCGGGACGGTGTGTAGCCCCATCTGCCACCGTGGCAGGGAGAGAGTTCTGTACTTGACCTCTCCAAAAGGCTTTGTTTGGCATGTCCGTAAGGCCCTTGAGCTACACCCTTTCTTTTCAACCAAACTTTGATAATTTTTTTTCCCGGCACAGATGTTTGCTTTCTGAAAGTGACACTGATTAGAGAGGGGAGTCAGGCTGTCCCTGGGAGGGTGCAGAAACTGGGACAGATCCCATCGGGCGCTGTCCTTGGAGCCTCTTATTCAGCTAAAACAGAGTCAGGTGAATATGGAAGGCCTCTGTGGACAGAGTGGAGGCGTTTAGAATGGGGTGAGGGGTACTGATGGGAGGGGGAGGGGAGCCAGTTAATGGGCCCATGTTCAAGCTCAGGCCATTCTTCAGCACCAGCCGAAGGGGCGACTGGACTGGATTCTCCCAGTGCAGCATCCTGCCTGCCCCATCCCCCGTGGCTTTAGACAGCGCTTCTCAATGTGCTGTAACATGCTTAGGAGCTGACTTTCCCCCAGTCTCCCAATTTTCAAAACTGGCTTCACATAAGCCATTTTCTGCACATGATGAACCCAAGCCACTGTTTTCATCTGGTTTGGTGGGAACTGAGTAAGGATGAATTGTTTTCAAAGCACCTCCCCTTTCCCTTCAGCCAGATGTGAATGCTCCTTCCTTTAAACCCTGAGAGCAAAGGTCCTCAACCTTGACAGCACAAAGTCATCGTCTCTTTCTAGGGAGCTTTAAAAATGCTGCTGCCTGGGCTCCTTCTCCAGAGATTCTGACTTAAGTAGTCTGGGCTGCAGCCTGGGATGGTTAAAAGCTCCCCAGGGATGTTGACGTGCAGCACAGGTGGAGAAGTGCTGACCTAGGTCTCTAAGTCTGTTCTTGTTTTGCACACAGTCTGCTCCCTCCTGCTCAAGATGAGTGATGAGCATCAGCTCCAGTTCTAAACTCAGGAGCTCAGCCCCACCTGCAGAAGCAGAATCTGCATTCGAACAAGAGCCCCAGGTCTGCTCCTTCAGGTCTGAGTGGCACAGATGTAGGGGTCTCAGCTGGTGGCAGAGGTGGGCTGTGGGCATGGTAGGAGAGGGCCTGGAAAAGATCTTCATTCAATTCAGAACTTTTTTGCTTAGTGGTCAGAGCATTCAGTAAACAAGCAAAACCAGACAGATTTAAGAACAGCAAAACAAAATCAAAACAAAAGACTTATGACTTTATTTAAATGTCATTACGTCCTCTATCTCCAGATGAAAGGATGTAGCAAACACTCCAGTCTTTTCCAGTGTGTGCCTTGGCCTGTAGAAGCTAAGTCCCTGCTTCCCATGCAAGCTGCTCAGGGTCAGAGCAATGGCCTACTTGCAAGGAAGCTAGTTATAGGGGATGCACAAGTTCAGAAATAAACATGTACTGCCTATGGAAACAGAGGCTCATTCAGTTGTTAGAATATTGAAATCGAATGCTCACCTTGCCTTGTAAGTCCATACAAGAACGTAAAGAGGAGACACAGATGGGTTGTTGATTTGCCCATCCCTGAAGAGAACAGAAGCTTGGACCCACATTGGGGTGAGTGGAAGTTAGGGGGCTTCGGTTGTGGTGACCTCATGCAGCCTTGCCAGAAGCTTCAGTGGGGGTGAACACAGCAGGAGGGCACCAAGGGAAAACCCTCAGTGATCAAGAGATTAGTGTGCGCTCTCAGAGAGGAGAGGACAGAGAGAGCCCCACCTGATGTGGAAAGGGACATTTTGTGCAGGTAGTGAGAAGAGAAATACAGTTGGGATTGGCAGAAATGAAAGAAAAAGTGAAAGGATTGGAGAACTCTAGACACAAGAAAGAAGAAGAAGAGGAGGAGGAAGAAGAAGAAGAAGAAGAAGAAGAAGAGGAGGAGGAGGAGGAGGAGGAAGAAGAAGAAGAAGAAGAAGAAGAAGAAGAAGAAGAAGAAGAAGAAGAAGAAGAAGAAGAAGAGGAGGAGGAGGAGGAGGAGGAGGAGGAAGAAGAAGAAGAAGAAGAAGAAGAAGAAGAAGAAGAAGAAGAAGAAGAAGAAGAAGAAGAAGAAGAAGAAGGAGGAGGAGGAGGAGGAGGAGGAGGAGGAGGAGGAGAAGGAGAAAAGATGTGACTGAGGAGAGGAAAAAAGAGAAAATGAAGTCACAGCACAGTAGACGCTGTAGACACTGACGTGCTGGTAGTAAAGGAAAGGGGGCAAAACCAGGCTGAGGAGGAGACAGACGGGGCGGGGCAGGCAGACAGCAGCCCCTGAGCCAGTTGTCTCTGCTCTGATGGGGCAACGGCCTTCAAGCTGCCACACCCCTTGGCTTGGCTTCCCCCTCCTCCCCTCTTCCACGAATCCTGTGAAGGATAGAGAAGAAGAATTGGGGAGCTTCTTTTTCATCACCCTGGCATATCATCTGGACTCAGAAATAGCCCCTGGGCCAGCTATCTAAAAAGGAAAACAGGAGCTTAACAATTCCAGCTCCATCCCGCCCTCACTCCTCCCATATGACTAGTCAGATTGACAAAACAATCTTTCTTCAGATGCCCAAAGAAGCCACTTGGGGTTGCATCAGTTGGGTGTCAAGGAATGTGTGCATTTGGAAGTGGCTGAAGTCATTTGCTGAGCTGCTTGTCCTCTGACTCCCTGAGGCTTGACTGAGGTAATGGGAGAGCTAAGTTGGCTATATTTAAACAGCCAAAAATCTGAAGAGATGGAATTTGTCTGGACATCACTGGAAAGTAAATTGAGCTTGTTGTGAAATCGCTGAAGATGTGTTTTCTCTTGAGCATCTGAAAGGAGGGTGAGTGTTGATGAGCAAATCCCACTGGGATGGAACAAAAAGCACATGGACTCTGGAGTCCAGCCAAATTCCAGCTCTGCCACTCACCTCGGTGCCACCTCAGACACAGATCCTTCCTCACTGTGAAGCAGGATGTTGGTAACTACCTTGCAAAGCCACATGAAGAGGGCCTAGCTCACTGCCTGGCATGAGGTGGGTGTCAACCGGTGTCAGTTTCTACCTCTATCCACCCACATGTTCTGGGGTTGTCCACAAATTCTAAAGACTCCAACTACCAGGGATTTTAAGAGAGTGGTTTGGCTGATGTAAATATTTAGAAATGTTAATCTTCCAAAAATTTCTTCATAGCAGGTCTTATATTGGATGTTATTCTTTCATTCAAAAATATTTGTTGAACACCTACTATGGGCCAGTCACTGAAGATTCAACAGTGAGCAAGAAAGAGCCCTTCTTGTCCTAATGGAAACCAGAAGGTAACCTGTAAGTGCCCAGGGATGGGATTGTCTGGCTCCCATGGCGGGAGGGTAAGTTATGGAGGTGAAAACAAGGGAGCACCTCTTGGTGACCTGAGGGACTGAGGGACATAACTAGGATGTTTGGGAGGAAGACTGGGGAGGCTAAAAATCCTGCAATATGCAGGACAAGCCTATATGACAAGGGATTGTCCCACTCAAAATGCTTGGTTAGGGCCTCCCTGGTGGCGCAGTGGTTAAGAGTCCGCCTGCCGATGCAGGGGATACGGGTTCGTGCCCCGGTCTGGGAGGATCCCATATGCCGCGGAGCGGCTGGGCCCGTGAGCCATGGCTGCTGGGCCTGCGCATCCGGAGCCTGTGCTCCGCAATGGGAGAGGCCACAACAGTGAGAGGCCCGCATACCGCAAAAAGAAAAAAAAAAAAAATGCTTGGTTAGAAACCATCATAGACCAAGTGTGAAAAAAGTCATGGAAACCAAAAACTTGCCTGCTGGTAGAAATATTTTTAATATCATCATTTCCCTAACATCAGCTTTTAAGAGATCTTTGAATTGAGTGTTAAGGGATCTTGTATCCTGTTTCTTTTGTTTTCCAGATTTTCTAGGCCCTTTTCTCCTAGGGCCTTTCCTTCTATATAATGATTGTATTCATTTTTTGGTAATGTTCCTAATTCCTTCATGCACAAATCTCATGCAACCAACTGTGAACTAAGAAGTGGGGTTTAATCAGGATTCTAGGATTCACATAACCCCTTGATCAGTGATTTGCCTCTACCGGGGGTCTAGCTTTGATTAGGGGTACAGATGGGGATCACAGATTTGGGAGAAGACAAATGGCTCATTGGGGATCTGAACCCACTGTCTTTGGCTGCATTATGTCTGTACTCTAACTCACTAAGACAAGAGCCAGGAAAACCCCTCTAAAAACTGATGACCCATCTATAACATCTTCAAGGGCTTCTGAGGTTCTAAGATATAAATTTTGGGGAATACACATTAAAAATGATATGACAGTATAACCCACCCAATAATCATATTCTTTTAAGAATTAAATTAAAATTAATTTAATTGTAATTAAATTAAAATTTAACCATGTTTATACTTATCATGTTCATAAAATCACATACATTCATTGTGAAAATGTAAACTACTGAAGAGTACAGGAAGAGAGCAAAAACTTATTCCATTGTCCAGATGTAGAAAAGGCCATCATAAACATCAGGGATCTATCATTCCAAACAACTCTTTGCTTATATTCACAAGCAGCCAGAGAAATGGACAGACAAAAATAATTTTCTAGAAATAGGATCATGCTTTACAAGATATTTTTTAAAGTTAAAAGTATTATATTTAATTTTATGTGAACTTAACAAAAGAAAAATGAATTAAAGTGAAACTAAAGGAACTGCTGATCTTCAGATAAGTGTTTATCACAGGAAATATTTTTGGTTTTTATAACCCTCTAAGACTAAGAAAACAGAAAAACTATTTGGAAAAAAATCAAGAATTCAGTATCTTTAAAAGAATTCCATGTTTCATTTTTAGGTAGTGTTGATTACCTCTTCACTAAGAAAAATGAGGAAATTGGTTTTCCATACTTTTATCAATTTTTATTAATTTTATTACCATTATTATTTTTGCTTTGTCAAGGTTTATACATTTTTATTTTATTCTTTAATTGTAATTCAAAGTTGTCTTCTATCTCTAACACTATTTATCTATCCAGAGAAAAAAGAACTAATATATTAGGCTATTACTAGGTGGGTCTCAATGCTCCTTGCCTGCTGGTAGTCACAGCACTGACCTGTGTAACCAGTGGGACATTGTAGAAATAATGGTCTGTGACTTCTGAGGCTGGGTTATAAGAGGCAGCCTTGTGCTCTTCGCTCACTTTCTCTGGGGGAAACTGCTGCCATGTCATGATGACACTCAAGCAGCCTTAGGAGTTCCTCAACAACCAGCATCAGCTTACAGCTGTGTGAGTGAGCCACCTTCAGAGTGGATCCTCCAGCCCTGGGCAAGCCTTCAGATGACAGCAGCCCCGTCACCATCTTGACTGCTGTCTTATTGTAGACCCAGAATGACCCAGAGCGACCCAGCTGTGCTGCTCCTGGATTCCTGGCCAAAGACATTCTGAGGATAATAAATATATATATAAATATATTTTGCAGTACGTGGGCCTCTCACAGTTGTGGCCTCTCCCGCTGCAGAGCACAGACTCCGGATGCGCAGGCTCAGCGGCCATGGCTCACGGGCCCAGCCGCTCTGCGGCATGTGGGTTCTTCCTGGACCGGGGCACGAACCCGTGTCCCCTGCATCGGCAGGCAGACTCTCAACCACTGCGCCACCAGGGAAGCCCCGATAATAAATATTTATTGTTGTTTTAAGCTGCTAAGTTTTGGGCAATTTATTACACATCAATTGATATTGGATACATTAGCCATCAATATGTCTTCAAGGATCTGATTTTAGCCAGTCTCTTAGCAGGAATCTTGAAAGGCATTTTTTCATAGGAAAAGGTTCTTGGGGAGAAGGAAGGAACCAATATTTATTGAACAGCTACAGTGTGGTAGGTATTGTTACCCTATGTTATCTTATTTAATCCTTATAGCAACCCTGTAGAATAGTGTGGAGGGCACTTGCTTACCAACTTGGAGGTAGTCTGCTGCCAAAATGTGATGACAGGACCTATAAAAAAGATCTGTTTGCCTCACACTTTTGCAGGAAATTTGTTTCCTATTGATTATCATGGGGCAGAAATATGTTTTGGGAAAAAAATATTGACTGTGAATATTTTTGGCTGTGAATATTGGCTGTGAAACACAATCAACCCAGTGTTTGTGGAATGTATATACCCAGCCCTGTGGCACATTCTGTGGGGACATGCCTGAGAAGTACTAACCGGTATTACCTTCAAGGAGGCAGAGACAACAGTTAAATGCAGGAACAGAATCAGAAAGCAAACTGAGAAAGTACTGACACAGTTAAAGCACTCCATCATTTAGTTGTTTGGCTGCAAGGGCATCTTATTTGCAAGGCTGTAGCCTTGAAGAATGTGAAATACGTGATTTCCTTCCTCTGGGGACTGAAGGATGGTTAGACATGTAAAAATGACGTAGGATGTATTATTTGGAAAATTCCCATGGTGGAACCTGTAGCTTGGATTGCCTAATCCTCCTTCTAGGGTACCTTACGATACCCAAGAGGCTGGAAAGGTAAATGTCAAAATTTTCAGCATCCCTTGAAGCTAGGCTTTAGAAGAAAATCAGGTTTTGTCAACTAGAAGCATTTAGGAAATATTTAGAAGGTGTAAGTGAATCAGAAGACTTTAGTTGTTTTCTGATGAGAGTCAGGTCATGGACATATGATGTTTGCTGCCACTCAGTGCTCAGCCGCCAGCGTTGTGGGGTTTGAGAGGCAGTAGCTGTAGTGACTTCGTGATTCTGGCTTCCTGATTCCTGGAATTCAGTGGTGGTTCTTGAACTCAGGTTTCAGTGGTGACCTCAGAGGTAGTAGCTCCTATGGTCAATCAGTTCTGTAGTGTCCGGGAGTAATTTCTGGCCCAACCTAGAGAGCTCCCTCCTACAACTCTGCCCCAAATTTTGTAAGTCCCTAAATACCTGTGTTAAATCTCTTTCTGCTTACAATACCTGCAAGGTTTTCTGTTTCCTGTACTGAACCTGACTGATAGATGTCCGAATAAAAACCCAGTGTTCAGAGACTAGAGCAGGTGACAGTTGAGAAGGGGTAATAAGAAAGGAATTTGGGGAAGAGGTAAATTTTTAGCATAAAGGAATAAGGATTTCAAACAGCCGAGAGGAGAGATGAGGGCACCATGGTGAGAGTGAGTAAAAGAGCCTGTTTCTCCTTCTCCCAAGCTGGTGCCTCTCTATCACCTTCCACCCTTCAGCAGGATGGGTTATGTTTTTCATTAAAGCCTAGACTTGAATGAACAGTTTCTTGGAGTTTCTGTTGTCACTGGGAAGTGTGTTATTTCAATATGGGATTCAATACCCAGAAAACAGACTCTCATGGAGCCCCTTGTGGATCCTGCAAAGATAAATACATCTGGAGAAAGCAGTGCTTTTCCTTTCCTTTTACCTTCCTCCATCACCCCGCTGGAAACTGCAAGCTGCTGTCCAGGCTCAGTTCCTGATCACCTGTCTCCCTGGGGGAGGATAAAACAGAGGGACCAGGTGTTCTCTGACATGGCAAATCAGAAGAAAAATCACTGTATTGGGAGTGAGGAGACCTAGGATTTAAATTTAGCTCTGCTGCCTACCGGCTGTTTAACCTTGGGCAGGTTTAATTAATAACCAGATCTTAAGTATTTCATGAATCTGCCCACTTTGCTCCATTTAAAAGGCTGCAACCTTAACTCAGACCATTATCATTTCTCCTGTTACAAGTCCTGATATCTGTGCATGCTCCACAATCCATTCTTCTAGATGCATCCAGAATAATCTTATAAGAATGCAAATCAGGTCATATCACCTCTTCTTTAAGACTCTTTAATGCTTCCCAGTGCCCCCAGGTTGTCAAAAACTCCTGGGCAGGACATTAAGTCTGATTTGGTCTCAGTAGGCATCTCCACCCTTCTCTACAGAAGAAGCTGTATTTTAAGGTGAACTAGAGCCAGCGGTTCCCAAAGTGGGACATTCATCCTGAGGGGTACATAAAACAGTCCACTGGGGTGTGAGTAGAAAATACTAGAACTTCTATATATATTTTTATCTAAAAATTAAGGTGAATTTAAGATAAGGAGTCTTGGCTCAGATCATTTTTCAAGTCATCACATGTCACAAGTGGACATTGGGTACCATGTGTGAAGGTCAGCACTGCAAGGTCACCTATGCAGCCTCTGGAGTCAGACTTCCTGGATACATGCTTTCTATTTGTTATTAATATTATATTATTGTTCTTAATTTTATTATTATCATCCTGGTAAAGAGTGGAACTCCCATGGTGCAAAAGGATTTACACAAAATGGACAGTCGATTAATAAGACTCTTGTAAAGAAACTTCAGGACTTCCCTGGTGGCGCAGTGGTTAAGAATCCGCCTGCCAACGTAGGACACGCAGGTTCGAGCCCTGGTCCATGAAGATCCCACGTGCTGCGGAGCAACTAAGCCTGTGCACCACAACTACTGAGCCTGAGCTCTACAGCTTGCGAGCCACAACTACTGAGTCCGTGTGCCACAGCTACTGAAGCCCACATGCCTAGAGCCCGTGCTCTGCAACGAGAGAAGCCACTGCGATGAGAAGCCCACGCACAGCAACTGAGTAGCCCCTGCTTGCCGCAACTAGAGGAAGCCCACGCGCAGCAACGAAGACCCAACGCAGCCAAAAATAAAAATAAATTAATTAAAAAAAGAAACTTCAGATTATAAAGAAAGATTGACTAATATAAGCCCAAATAAATCACATAAAAAAGTGGTGGGGCTATTGCTTCCTCAGTTCTGATTATAAACTCATTATCAGCCATATTAGGAAGTAAAGGCAATGACAATCTAATTAGCCAAGATGAGAATTAGGCCAAACAAAGATAAAAATAATGAAGTCGACTTTAAAAAGGATTTACATTCACTGTCATTAAAGATGACCCTCACCTAAGTGTGTATTGTGCCTTGACATATTGGCTGCTGTAAGTACATGAGTATAAATTATAATTAAACAAACATATTGGGGTGCCTGCTCAAAAATATTTTTATGGTAGAATTGCACAGTAAAGAAATTTGGAGACCACTGAGCTGCGCATAGACTTGGGTCTAAGCATTGTAAGAACCTGCCCTAGATCCAATTAATGAACTCTGGCCTAATGCAAGTATGTGAACTTCTTGGTTATTGACACTTTTATTGCATTTATAAAGTGGAGTTGTTAATGTGTTGTATATTCACAGTGTATTTTAAAGGAGTAGACTTGAAAATTTGGAATATTTTATCTGCAAAATCATTTGATCTGGATATTGTGCCATATTTACTTGAATTAGAAAAGGTAATTATTATATACCATACAAAATTATGTCCCTGCTAGGATGGGTTATGGCACCCTGCACCCTTGTGATGGTGAATTGCTTGCTGACATTAGGACCAACTGGATCACACACCTGTCCATCATTTAGCAAGCAATGCCCTTTTTGCACCACAGCCATTCTTGAAGTAATTTGTTTACCCCAGCCAACAGAACACAGTCAATAAAATGCAGGGATTGACAAAGTGGCACTGTATAGGCAACACAGGAAAATTGGAAAAGTGAATTGTAGGTGGTGAGTGACTAACAATAAATAATCAGCTTATTCCCATTGCAGAAATGTCTGTGACCAGGAGAAAAATCTGACCAGTGGAAAATTTGAATCAGACAAAAGTGGGTCATTTAATTCTGTATGAATATTTTTGAGAGTGAATATGTTCTGATTCCCTAAGCAAGATGGCTTTTCACTCTACCTGGTTTTGTTAACACCATGTCTGCTGACACTTGGACTCTGCCCAGTTACCTGGCATCTGAAATTACTGTTGGCTCTCCATACCATGGGATCTGTATCCACAGATACAGAGAGCAGACTGTACTATACCATTTTATATAAGGGACTTGAGCATCTGCAGATTTTGGTATCCACTGGGGTACAAGAGCCAATCCCCCGCATTTACGGAGGGACGACTGTATGTCATTAGTGATTTACTCTTCTGAGCTAAACCCAGATCTCTTCAGGTATCTTCTGTCGAAAAACAGGCAGCCCTGGAAAGAGCACAGAGAGTCAAAGGTCCCTCGGTGTGTCTTGGTCTATTAAATGGTTCCCCCTGTGGGGAGAGCTCTGGGAGAGTACTAGGGCTCTGAGCATCCTGGGAGGGGATGTAGGAGGAGGTCGGGAGCTGCTGGCACGTGGGAGGAGAGTGAAGTCAGAGGAGCACAGCACCAAAAGCCAGCTTTAATGGTTTCGTTTGTAACAAAAAAAGAACCTGATTTTAACCCTTTAGTTCAGGTTTAAAACTGACTGTATCCAACACTGAATTTATCATAATCCTCTGGACTTGGGTAGGAATCACATCTTTCAGAATTAATTCAGTGTAATACAGCCTTCAAGGAGTCCCCATAAACACAGTCTACTTCCAGTTTTCAGTGAACTTGCATTGGCTTGTTTGTTGAAGGACAATCCAGGCACAGTCAGATTCTGGGCAATCATACCATTTTCTTATCAACTATGGACAAACAAGAGACAGGAAGGGGAATTTCTAGGGAGAATAGAAAAATGATCTTGAATGCACAGAATTGTTGTGATTAGGGGTTACCTATCCTCTTGCAGGATCCTATTTCTCCCTGTTATTGTGGATTACTGAGCGTGATATCGTGGCCGTCCTGATGGCACGTTTTGAAGATTTCGTTTCTGACGTTCACCTCCCTGCTTGTTCAGCAAGCTGACCCATCTGTTCGATAATGCACCGCCACACACAACTGATTGATTTAATAGATTCAGTGAAAAAAATCAAAGTAGTTTGACAAAAATGTACTTCTTTGATGGAAGTTATTAGTCAGTTGCTAAATAAATGGATAGATTATTTTTATCTTGATTTTTTATTTTTGTTTTTAGACATAAGTTTAACTAACTAAAAAGACCAGGTATATAACTGACTTGGCTGGTTATGCTGACAGATATCTGATATGACATCAATTGACTAAACTGACGGGAATTTGAATGAGTTCAGTCAAAATGTTTGAATTCATCAGCGGGGAGTGTCAACCAATTTTTGCTCTGGAGAAAGCACTCAAGTGTCTGCGTTTTAGAAGGTGGAAGTACAAGCTGTTTGGCTTCAAGAAACAAAAAGCTGAGAGGAGAATTCTTTGAAAGACCTGAGTGATTTTTTTGTGTCTTCTGATCTCTGTAAGGACGTGAGTTTCTCCAGGAAAGACCAGCTTATGTGCCCCGTTACAGTTACATGTTTTAAGTCTCTGGAGAGGGTAGCAGCAGCGGAAGTGAACCTGAGGGTAGATGTTTTCTATGTTTCACCAGAGACCTCATACTAACTCTGTCCTTGGGGTGTCCAGAGCCGGACCATGGAAAAGCCTTGCCTACCAGTAAAATGAGTTTTCAGTTTTCGTGATCGGCGCTCCTCAGCCTGCCTCTAATGACTTTTTCCACCCTCCTACTTTCTTCATCAGAGTGTCTAACGCCCTCACACTGTCCCTCTCTAGGATAAATAACCTCTAATAGCCCCCAGGAAGGAGGGGCAAATCTCTCTGCTCACTAACGCTCTCCGAGAGAGAATATATTCCCATCGGAGACTGGCATTTCAGTACATACCGTGTACCAGGTCTGTGCTGAGCACTTTACACCTGCTACCTCATTTCTTCTTCCCAACATATGGCTCATCTACAGCTTTTGGGTAGTTCGTGAATTAACGTTCTTGGCTGCAGTTTAGAATTGAAGTTCTGGCAAATTTCTGGGTGAATTTGGCTTGATCTGGACAGTGAACTGGCCCTCCTGGAACAGGCCCTGAATCCCAGAATGATGGAGACCCTTGGGTATCATGTATGGCCATGTACACCCTCACCGAGAGTGAGTTATTGCAGTGGCTGATGCCAAAGGCTCTGACTGTTCAGATCTCTCAGACAGTGCTGCCCAAGTAGCAGCTTCTTTGATGAGACCAAAGGAAACACTCCTGACCTTGTCTGAGAAAGCCCATGTCACTCTAGTTCAGCAGAAAAGACTCAGAGGTTGAGGGCCACCAAGGCTATGTCTCATCACACTGAGACAGGCTGGGACCTGGAAACATTTGTTGCAGTGTTTGCACCTGGAGCACCTCTCATCAAGCAACAAAACATAAAGAAACTATATGGGACTAAAAATAACTTTGTGCATATGCAGTTGGGGTGAATTCTGGACCAAAAGATACAAAAAAACCAAAGGGAAAAAAAACCAACTGCCACTTCTGAAGAGCTGGGAGCAAAAACTGGGTGTCAGGAGCAAAAGCAGTGTACTGTGCATGCCCCCTGCACTCAACACCACAAAGGGGTGGGCAACACACCTAAGCCACCCCTCTAGACAGACCTCTGGACACACCCCTATCCTTACCCCATACAAGGAACAAGCTCGGCGCCCCTTGGGGAACGAGAGGGCAAGGGGAACTGTTACTTGTTCTTGCTCCCCCCTGCTGCAGCAGGGGCCCCAGTAAAGCCTTGCCTGAATTTCTTGTCTGGCCTCTAGTCAATTTCTATTGATTGGGGAAGGCCAAGAACCCTGGTTGGTATCAGTACTACAGATTTGGTGTTCCTCAAGTCAGTGTTTACTAATGGGTCAGTCTGATCAATGCATTTGAGGAAAAACATCATGCAGACTTTTCCTCCAAAGGCATTCATTCAGCAAACATCTGTTCTGTGGTACAGATGTCAGCTGGGCTGGGGGCATCCTTCTGGATCACTAATGGAGAGAGCTACCCCATTGGACTAAATATATAGAGAAAAAAACCCCACTGGAATTAGACGATGAAATCAAAGCATTTGTACCCAGACTCAGAAAATATTACAGCCCTAAGTGGCCTGAGTGGTGAATTGGCCTAACCTTGTCCCTCTCTCACTGAGGGGCTACAGAGCAGTTACATTTACAAAGCGTGTATGCTCTCCTCTCTGGACATTCAAGGTTGGGGTCAGTTGCCTGGTGAGGGGTGGGGAAACGCCTGGGAAAGGAGGAGATGGTTCTGGTCAGGTTCTCCCACTTCTATATTTTAGGTGACACTGGTGCTTCTATATAAATGGACCTTTAGGATTCCATGTTTTTTCCACAGCGCCCCCATGTGGCAGGTTGGGCTAATAGAGGCTAAGAAACTGCCCATGGTCACACAGCCAGTGGGTAGCTGACTGAAAAAGACAGTGCAGATTGGGGCGTACACTCTCTTTTGCCTGTTCTGCAAGACCATGTAGTATTGTACTGCACAGGGGCAGCCAGATTTGATGGAAAAAGGAACAACATAGGGAAGTGGTGAAGAATGAGGCTCTGGAGCCAGATGACTGAGTTTGAGTCTCAGTGTCCCCCACCCCCGCCAAAGTATCATGACTTTGGGCAGATTAAAGGGCCTGAGTTCCCCCCTTGGGCAAAATGAGGCCAGTGGTATTATCTGCCCAGAGTCGGCTTCATGGGCACACGACCAATGCAATTGTATATGGTTTTGAGCTTAAGAGGGTCTGGGCTTGGGGTCTGATTCTCTATAATTGCCATCTTAAAATTCTTCATAACTCAAATACCTTCAATTATTAAAAATCTTAAATTTGCTTTGAGTACAGTCTGATAGGACAATGGGTCACGAGTGTGGGAGGCTTGGATCCTCAGCTCACACTCAGTCCTGCCTCCCCTGATCTCTCCCGCCTGCTCCCCCATCTCTAGGTGCCCAGGGCCCTGCCTAGCTTCTCCCTCTTTGCCCTGAGTCTGGGGACGGCTGCTGCCCTCTGTGCGCAAGTGCGTTCAGGCACCTGGGCACAGGTGTAGGGCGGTGCACCCTGAGGAATCCTGGCCATTTCTGGTACCAAGTGAATCCGGGCACAGAGGTTGCCATTCCTTGTCGGGGGGAGGGGTCACCGTTCACAAAGGGCTGGGGTGGAAGCCTTACAGGGGGAGACACCTGGCTCAACTCCTCCACGCTGGACCAGGTGTGTCTGTCTGAGGGCTAGGGGACGGGAACCTGGCAGCCAGTGGGCCTTCTGTCTTTGCACTGAGATGCAGGGTGGGGCTCCTGGTATCTGGGACGGTCTGCACTCACCTGGCCAGTGCAACATTAAGTAGCAGATGAAAACACCATGACAGACCAAGGTGAGAGAGGCAGAGGGAGCAAGAGAGTGAGAGAGCGAGACAATTACCCATGGAAGAATAAAAAAAATCATATTTCAGTACATTTCACCATAGATTTCTCCTGCTTTTTGAACAAGGACCCCATATTTTCATTTTGCACGAAGCCCCACAGGCTCTGTATCAGGCCTGAATATGCCCGGGGTTGCGGTGAGGGTTAGATGAGCAAGCACCTGAAAGTGCTGCGGATAGGGCCCAGCGGAGTCGTGCTCGGCGCACGCTTGTCCATTTCCGGCTGGAGGTGCGGACCAGCTCAGGTTCTGCTCCTTTGCAGCAGTAGGGCTGCAGTCATGCTCCTTGGGGGGCGTCCCTCCACCCATCAAGCTTACAGTGAAAGAGAGAATTCTCTGCTCTCTTCCTAACTCCAGACACACTTCTTTAAATCGGGCCAGGTATTGACAGGTAACTACGTTTGCAACAGACAGGGCAGGTCGGGACCAGGGCTGTGGCAGGCATCTCACTGCACTCACTTGGAAGGAGAGCAAGGGACTCATCATGTGGTCACATCCACTGCGGTTCAGCTCATTTCCAGCATGATAATGAATTCAAGAATGAGCTTCTGAAATGAACTCTTGATCAGGAGGGAGGTGATAATTACGCTGGTTATTAACGATTACTCCTGGATAGGGGTTAGGGGTGTGAGCAATAGAATTAAATGAATTTCCTTTGAAAGTTCTGCTGCGCAAAGTAAGAGATACAAATACTACATTATGTGTTTAAAATACCTCCAGGGTTTGGTTTATAGACTTGTTTATATTTATATATTTATTTGAATGTTTATGGCTTTCTGTCATTTTCATGTTGGTATCTCCACACTCATTATGGTTTTATGGCTGCTTTTTGGAAATCAGTGGTTTCACACACCAGCACATGATTTGATGAGAGAAGGAGATCCAGAAAAGGAAAACAAGTTTAATATTGTAGTTGTGGGGAAGAGCCTTCCTTTGGGATCAGAAAGTTAAAAATGAAGCTCGAGGTTTGCACGGTTTAGGTAGAATCTTGGAAGGTTGCTGCTTAGTAGGCAGCTGAGAGATGGTCAAGTTCCACCCCTCTTAGGAAAGTTGGGGAGGCAGAGGCCTTGAGAGGTGGAGGGACTGATCAGAGCTCTTAACAGCTTATTGCTCAGAAGTCAGGATGAGGGCCTGTCTCTCCTGAGGTCCAGTGCTCTTCCAGACCCACCCTCCTACCTGCCCTGTACACAGGGTGACTTCCCCTTTGCGCACAGCAGGCAGGCACAGCCCACGGTACCTTTAAGGGTCCACAAAAATGCTTTCATTTCTTTTAAAATCATAAGAAAAACATGTACATAATCCAGCCTGCATTATATTTATCTCATTATCAATGCAGTCATAAAATATAATTTTTAATATTTTTTATGGAAGAAGGAATCTATGAAAGCCAAGTGCCTAGGGTCTCCACAAGTCATAATGTGGCCCTGCTGATACAGACCAACCAAGATAGCCATGGGAGGAATTTGGGGGTGGGGGGACCCAGCCTCCTGAATCAGCCCCACCCCATGGTGATGAGATTCTGCTCCCTCCCCATAACTCTTTATAAGTAAACTCTTTTGTCTCAAATGTCTTTTTGTCTATCTCTCTGCAGAAAGATCATTTCAAACTGGGAAGAGGGGCTCTGAGTAACATGTTATGATGGGTAAAAAGCGATAGGGATAAGCTGCATGAGCAAATGCACAGTGAGTAGCAAACCCCTGCTAACTCGGTTCTGGTCAGAAGGCACTTGAGGGTCTACAGGGTATGTATCAGTCACAGCTGCTATGTCAAAGTGTGAGTGTCCATTTATAGAAAGTTTCACGTAGTAAAATGTAAGATGTGTTTCATACCTTTGGTTGGGTGTGTGTTGATTGGCCTGCACTTCCTCAAACCTGATCAGCTTTCTAGGCTCCCCCATCTCAGTAAGAGCAACTGTCACTCACGGTGACAGACTGAATCTTTGAGTTGCCCCGAATTCATGTGTTGAAACCTAACCCCCAATGTGATGGAATTGGGAGATGGGGACTGTGGGAGGTGATTAGGTCATGAGGGTGAAGCCCTCATGGATGGGATTAGTGCCCTTATAAGAGAGGCCCCAGAGGGTTCCCCAGTCCCTTCCTCCATGTGAGGACACAGTGCAAAGACTTTCTAGGAACCAGGAAGCCAGCTTTCACCAGACCCTGAATCTGCTGGCCCTTTCATCTTTGACTTCTAACCCCCAAAACTGTGAGAAATAGATTGTTGTTTACAGACCACCCAGTCTATGCAATTTTGTTATATGACCTGAACAGACTAAGGTGTCCAGAGAGGCTCAGGCCCTTCTTTCTCTCACACTCCATACCCAGGTGCACCAGCTATTCCTATTAGCTTCTCCTATAAATCACATGTGGAATCAGCTTTTCTCATCAGCTCATCGCTAGGTGGCCGAGCCTAAGGCACCATCATATCTCTCCGGTGTTATGTGAGCAGCCTCTGGACCAGGACCAATCTCTCCACTTTCTTCTTCAGTCCAGCCTGAGCAGCCTGAGTGGTCCTTTGAGTATGTAGCTGGGATCCTGCTCCTGCTCAAGAGCCCTTGGTGACTTCCCAGCTCACTCAGACACAGGTCAGAGTCCTTCTGCTGCCCACTGTGTCTCCAGAACCTGGACTCTGGCTACTTTTTTGATGTCAGCTCCTTCCTGTTACCTCCTCCCCTGACTCGAACATGTGGAACCTGCTCCTACTCCAGGACCTTTGCATGCGCCATTCCCTCTGCTTAGAATACCCTCCCTGGTTAGTCATGGCTCCTCAGAAATGCATCCTCAAGCTCCCTCTCTGCTATCACAGCCCCAACTGGACTTTCCCCCACACACTCACTATCACCTGCTGCTCTAACATCCCCCATTTGTTTACTGTTTGTCCCTCCCATCGGGATAGAGCACCTCGTCTCTCCCCGCCCAGGGAGGGACCATGTCTTACTTGTTGTATCTCTAGGCTTACAAGAAATCATATTTCAAATAATATTTGTTGAACGAATGGAAAAAAGATTGGGACTGTAAAGTAGTTTACTCTGAAAATGTCTGAACATCTGCCTGTATGGTCAGGTTTTCTATTTTCATCCCAGATTTGGAACCGCAAATCTTTCTGATTCTTCCTTGTCTCATGGGGGCCCCTGCCTAGTTCCATCCCTCACCCTTTTCAAATGTTGGGTAGCTGGCCTCCCTGCCCCAACCACATGTTGCCAATGGAGAGTATTTCTAAAATATAGCTAGAGCCTGTGCCTCCCCTGTGAGAATCCTGCTGAGGCTCCCAGCAGCCTTCAAGGGAACGGCACACCCCTCAGAGCAGCGTCCAGCCTCCATGCCCACCCCGCCCACCTCGCCCTCTGGGCGACAGCTATTCTGTGCTTTTTCAGTTCCCGAAGCTGACCCCACGGTTTCAGGTCATAACTTTTTTACACCATAAATTATCATGACACTATTATTGCTCAAAACAGTTCTCAAATTGACGGGCAAGGGAGAGGGAGAAGAAAAATATCATTTCCCCACCCCAGTAAATTTCAGATGGATCTATGGGAAGAGGAAGAAAGTGAGGAGCACCTCTGGAAGAGCTGGCAATGAAACAGAGGGGCACTGGGGTAATTTTACTGGCAAACATCTTGTTCATTAATTCAGCCAACATTGATGAAACATGCATTGTGAGCCAGGTGGACACTGGGACCTGCGCTGGGTGGGGGGTGGGGGCAGAGGTGTGATGCTCATTGGTTTGTGGAGGGGCAGGCGGTGGACAGGTAGTTAGCCACAGAGTGATCAGTGCTGACAGAGGGAAGCTGGGGTGCTGAGGGAGCCCAGAAGAGGGGCTGTTGTGCTCTGAGCTAGTCATCAATGGGGAGGAAGAGGTGGTGAGGCAAAGACCTGGGCTACAGTCAGAGGAGAACATGGCCCTCGTCAGGGTTGAGGATGGAGTGTGATTGTCCAGGAACCGTGAAAGCACAGGACGGTTGAAGCAAAGAGTGGGCAGGGGAGGAGTGCAGGTTCACCAGGAGCTGCAGGGGACCTAGCACAGAATGGGTTGGACCTGTGCATAGCTTAGAAATACACTGGGTAACATGGACTTGGAGGCATGGAGAGCAGCCAGGAGGCTGTTCAGGAACTCACTTGAGACTGATGTAAGTAAGAAGTGATGAGTAAGGAGGCATGCAGGCAATCACCTTGGAGACCTGTTTGAGGTTTGGATGGGATTGGTTGGCAGACAGCTAAAAGGTCATTCTCAGGGGACAGGGACACTAGGAGCTACTTGAGGAGGGGAGACTTCAGGAGGTAGTCGAGGGTCTGACAGTAGAGGAGGTGGGCTGACTGGTGAGGAGGGCAGGCAACTGAGAGTCCTCTATGGATTTTAGACTCGCCAAGCCAGCCCCCACAATCCCATAAGCCATAAGCCAGTTCCTTAAATAAGTCTGTCTGTCTATCATCTATCTATCTATCTATCTGTCAGTGTGTCTGTCTATCTGTCTGTCTATATATTTATCTATCTATCTATCTATCTATCTATCTATCTATCTATCTATCTACCTATCTATTTCTCTCTCTATCTCTCTGTCTGTCTATCTATCTATCTATCTATCTATCTATCTGTATGTCTATCTATCTGTCTATCTATCTATCTATCTATCTATGTGTCTATCTATCTATGTGTCTATCTATCGATCTATCTATCTAATCTCCTACTGGTTCTGTTCTTCTGGTGGACCCTGACTAATACAACAGTTATGAGGGAACAAAACCCACACCTCACCTGAAGAAGGCTTCTTGGTTCCCTGAAGCCATGTCACTCCCCAGGCCAGGGTGCCTCTTCCCTTGCCTCCTTTATCAGGAGCCCCTTGGAGCAGCCAGTAGCAAAGATGAGTCTGTTTGGTGAAGGGAAGCACGTACCTACCTTGTGTGTGTGTGCCGAAGTACACGTCCCTGCAAAGGCAGGACTGATTCTTGGCTCTCAGAGACCCAAATCAACCTAGCCCAATGCACCTCACTTTAGAAGTACCCCCTTTCTCTTGTCAACTCCTGGGCAATTCCCTGTGGGTTTATCACATCACAGGAGAATCCCCATCCTCGCTGTCTTTCCATCTCCTTTAATATTTTAATAATATCTCCCTGCTCCCCAATAAGGGTTTGAAATATATCCACAAAGTTTCTAATGAAGATCCTGCTCTATCTGCATATGCCTCAATTAACCAAACTCAATCTCAGGAGTCCTGGGGGCGAGATCAGTTTTGTTCCAGATAGCTGTGCCAATTTCCACTGCTTCCAATAGTATTTCAAACTCACTTAGAGCACTTGGCAAGCCAAACATTTCCACATGGTTTACCCACATTAATTAATTTAGCCTCATGCTGCCATGGAGAGACGGGAGAGGGCAACTGGGTGCATAGGTGGAGTTTAAAGGAGGGCTGGCAGGGAGAGGGTCCTTGTGAGCTGGGGGAAGCCTCCTTCCCCCCATGCCTCTCCCCCCACATCCCCCCCCCGCCCCGTCCATGATGATGGGTGGATTTCCTTTTCTTGGATGTAATTTACACGGCTCAACAGGAGGGCCTCCATGAAGCATGAGCAACACGGGCCCCACGATCCCATTTCTGCACTGTCTTTATGATTGTCGGGGTGGCAAAAACCTTCTTAATGCATCTGCTAGGGGTAGCAGGCTCAGCCTGATGCTGGCTCCCAAGGACTGAGTCAGGCAGCTTGAACAAGGACGCTGCCTGCAATGCTGCAGAGTGTGTGGGAGGGAGAAAGGAGGGCTGGGAGGGAGAGGCGAGGCTGGAGGCTGCCACTAACTGATTGCAGGAGGCCATGGGTTGTTCAGACTCTGCTTTCCCTTCACCCCAGGCCCTGGCTCCCTTGAGTCTTGTATCTAATGCCCAATATTCTGTGATATGTCTTATACTTCAATCCCTCATTGCTATGGCAAGACCCCTCATACTCTGAATCCTTGAGTCATCTAGCCTGGTATCCTGTGCTGGAATCTATACCGTGGTGCTTCTCAAATCTGTAGTTTAGTAGCAAAATAATCTGTGCCATTTGTATTCACAAAACCTTCCCTCTGCCCCCAGTGCCCTGACTGTTGTAAACCCTGCAGCCATGCAGTCTATCCTACCAGTGTCCTCTGCTCTGGTGTTCGAGGTCCTCATTTAAATAACATTTAAAAAAAGTAATCAGCACTGAACACTTCAGTGAGGAGCTCCCGCAGGTGCATTTTTTGCCTTCTCCACCGGTCAGTCATAGTTTCAAACATTTTTTATTGAAGAAGCTTAGGGGCAATAGTCTGGCTGGGAGGGTGAGGTGTTAATACCTTCCAGTTGCATGTGAAGAGCAAGCCCAGAGATTTTCCTTAGCTGGAATCCTAGAGATAAATAAAAATAGCAAACTTTTCTAAAAATCCTTTTACTTAAGATTGGGGAAATGCCTAGTCATTGTATCTAAGAACATTAGTCTTAAGGTTTTATTGTTATTAATAGGATTATTATTTGGAATGCCTGGGGGGTGGTGTCAGAGATGATGGGAAGGCTAAACGCTACCCCTGGCATGGTGCCCACCGGTTCTTCTGTATCCACACTGTTTTGTAAGTCACCACTGCCCGCATGTGGCCACTGAGCACTTGAAATACGGCTAGTCCAAATTGAGATGTGCCGTAAATGTAAAATACACACCAAATTTCAAAGACTTAGTACAAAAGAAGAATGTGATAATTTTCATTAATAGGTTTTAATGTCAATGACATGTTGAGATGATACTAGTTTAGATATATTAGGCTCAATTAAATATATTATTAAAATTAATTAAAACTTACTTTTAAAAATGTAATACACTTAAAATTTTTAAACAGTTTTTAGTAAAAATTTTTAAATTATGTATGCAACACACATCAATGGCTCATGTTATGTTTCTATTAGACAGTGCTGGTTTAGAGCCCTGGATCGTTGGCTGTTTGATGATGCTGGTTCCAGGGGTACCCTTGGACTCTGTCAGTTTGAAGAATAGATCTGGGGAGTGTCTGATGTATTATCAACAGTCATGTGAAGGAAAGAATAGCTTCACTTTATTGCCTACCTACTCTGCACCTAGTCTTATAAGGAATGACACTCACAGTGACGTTAGAGATCACAGAGCTTGAGATCTGGAGGAGCGAGGATCCAAGCCCAGCTCTGGTGGACCAGATGTCCACTGGGCCCCCTGCCCCTCACTAGGCTCCTTGTCAGAGAGAGCCAGATGGAGGAGGCCAGGGGTTAAGTGCTGCCCCTTCCTGATCTAAAATGCCTGTTTCTCTTGGCTGAGTGAAGCCTTCAGAACTGGTAGGCACAATATGGTTGGTGTGTTTGGGCTGTGAAGCAGAGCCCTGGGGACTAGGCTCCACCTTCCAGTCTCTGGCAGCAGGCTTGGCTGTGGCAATCAACCTCCTGCATCTGCTTCCCAAGATGTGGACGGGAATGGGATGCCCAGGTTCATGGGAGAGCTGTGTTTACGGTACTCAGCCTCCAGATGGAAAGGAAACTGGTTCCATCTGATACCCTGATGTGGGGCATTGGCAACAAGACGTCAGAATATTTAGACATGCAGATAATTGGCTGAATTTTTATTTACTGTACAGGCATTTAGAGACTCATAGATTGGGATAGGAAGGAGAGAAGAGATTGAAAGATTCTCTAGTGTGATCCTCTCATTTTACATGTCAAATAATGGAACCAGAAAGGTTAAACTTCTGCCCAAACTCGCCATCAAGAAGGTGGAAGCTGGGGCTTCCCTGGTGGCGCAGTGGTTGAGAATCTGCCTGCTAATGCAGGGGACATGGGTTTGAGCCCTGGTCTGGGAGGATCCCACATGCCGCAGAGCAACTAGGCCCGTGAGCCACAACTACTGAGCCTGCACGTTTGGAGCCTGTGCTCTGCAACAAGAGAGGCCGCGATAGTGAGAGGCCTGCGCACCGCGATGAAGAGTGGCCCCCGCTTGCCACAACTAGAGAAAGCCCTCGCACAGAAACGAAGACCCAACACAGCAAAAATAAATAAATAAAAAGTTAATAAAAACTCCTACCCCCAACTTCTTCTTTAAAAACAAAAAACAAAAACCCTATTTGAACAGTAGTGGCAATATATTATGCTCCTACTCAGTTTAAAAAAAAAAAAAGAAAGTGGAAGCTGCCACACTGGGCCAGTGTCTCTTGGCCAGCAGCCTTCCCTTCGAGATGTGGGAGAGGTATTGGTGCTGACTGTTCCTGACCTCAGTGATTACAGCACACTCATCACCGCCCCTGCCAGGGATGTAGAGATACTGGACTCTGTTCCTGCGGTGCCTGGCTGTTGCCAGCTGCTGCAAAGATTTCAGTCAAAGGGCTTCTCATGGCCCCAAAGACTCTGCACTTTCCCCAGGTCTCCCAGTGCCTGAGACTTGAAGCTTGGGAATCTGTTGGCTCTACTGACGGGTGGCAGGAGGGCTAGTTTGGGTCACAGCCGTGAGGTTAGTGAAATGGCTTTGGCCCTGCCAGCTGCCTCCTGTGCGTGTGCCTTCGTGGCCCAGCAGAAGCACCTGTGAGCCTGTTAGAAATGTGGACTCTCAGCTCCACCACAAACCTGCTGACTGATAACCTGCATTTCAGCAGGATTGCTAGGGAATTTGTGTGCTCATTACAATTTGCAAAGCCTTGGTTTAGGGTAATAGTGACTTAATTCATTGCCGCATTGGAGGTATTTACACAACAAAAGAGTAAGGAGAGAGTGTGAAGTGTTTATTTCAAAAAATATACCTCCAACAGGGTGAGAAGGGGAGAGTTAAGACCTGTGTCTGATATTGGTAATTAGGTCTGTATTTGGGCGGGGGTGGGGGGGTGAGGTGGGGGGAGGTGGGGGGGGAGGTGTGGTGGGGAGGGTGGTGGGTAGTTTCAGAGCTTAGGCTCTGGAGCCTGATTGCTGAGGTTCAAATACTGACTCAGTGACTATGTCAGATAGCTTAGTCTCTTTTGAGACTTTGGGCAATTTGCCTCAGTTTTCTCGTATGCAAAATGGGGATAATGGTATCACTACATCATCTCGTCGTTGTTAGGATGAAATGATTTAACTCTTGCCAAGCCCTTAGAACAGTGCTTTAGCACACTGCACACGCTTAATTAAAGACAGTTTTTATTCTGATCATTTCCATGCATGAAGCCACCCCTGACAACTGAGTCAGAGATGTTGCTGCCTGCAGAGTGTGACATTCCTATTTTAGGGACCACTGCTTGAATGACAAGTGAGTCATGATGCTCTGTGCACCCTTCCATTCCAGGGGTCTGGACTTTGGGTCCCTAGGGTGCCAAGGTCTGGGGAAGGAGGGCCCCACTTAGCTTCCTGCAAGGCGAACTCTGAACACACAAGTGAGCTCCTGCCATTGCCATGTCCTGGGGCAGTTTCCAGAAAACAAAACCAATTCATCTCCAGGGAGTCCTCACCCTGTTTTGTTTGAAAATAAACATGTAACAGTTTATGATGTGAATTATAGTTCAATAGGAAATGAAGTAAGAGCATTCAACTCCTTCAGGATGGGTCATTTCATAGCTGGGGGGAGTCTGGGCCTGTGAGTTCCTGCAAAAAACAATGTCATCAACTCTGATGTGAGACAGAGAGAGCTGGTGCCCAAGGTGAAGGTCTCTGCCTTGTCTGTGCAGGGAGGTGGCATGCTTTGGTGGATTCAGGAGCCCTGGGTTTTCAGTTTGCTGAACCTTGGGCGAATCATTCTCTTTCCCTCCATCCTGGGCCCCTCAGGTATAAAACAAGAGGATGCAAGGCTTCCCTGGTGGCGCGGTGGTTGAGAGTCCGCCTGCCGATGCAGGGGACAGAGGTTCGTGCCCCGGTCTGGGAGGATCCCACATGCCACGGAGCGGCTGGGTCCGTGAGCCATGGCCGCTGAGCCTGCGCGTCCAGAGCCTGTGCTCCGCAACGGGAGGGACTACAGCGGTGAGAGGCCCGCGTACCGCAAAAACAAAAAACAAAAAAACAAAAAACAAGGGAATGCAACCTAAATATCCCCCGGTTTAGCTGGAGTCTTGGTCAGCATCTTGACAGGGACAGGAATGGTGGTGACCACCCCCTTTCTGAGAGGAGTCAAACCTTGAGGAAGCCTGGTGCTGCTGAGGTCTGGAGGAGCTCCCATGCCTCCCCACACCCACCCAAATGTGCAGCCTCTTAGGAATTCCCAGCACCTCTCTGCCCTTTCCTCCATAGAGCCTCCTGTTCCCACCCTGCCCCAGCCTTGCCACTTCCCCCTTCTTCTGCAAGTTAACCAAATTCTCTCTTCGTGGACAGTTCAATGGAAAGTTAGTCTGAAATGACAGTATATCATATTTCATGAATTTAATAGGGTTTTCATGATTTTACAAAGTACCTCCACCAGACACTCGCAGCTGGAGGCGGCTCAGCGGGAGACTGAAGCCCTGCATCTGGGTTTTTCAACTCTTGCCAAAATCCATTGAATTTGATCCGGAATGACTATGAATCTTTGGAATGTACAGTCCCTTTTCTCTTGCCTTATCCAAATAAAAAAGGGGAGGGGGGAGGGTGGTGCGGGGAAATGTCCTAAGAGAATTCCATATGGAAACACTAAACGTGCATTATAAAGGATTTCCTATAAACAAAATCACAGTCAGAGATGTTGGACCCTCCCCATGTTGAAAACAAAGGGCACTTGTGTATGTGTTTTTGTGCACTTTCTAACATACACATGTATTCATGGGGGTACCCTGGATGTCCCCTTTTCTTCCTAGCTTTCTTCTTTTCCATCTCCCCGGCCCCCAAACTAGCTCCAAACTCCTAACAAGAACAAACTTTAATCGTTCTGTGCATTAAATCCCCTACAAATAAATATCCAGGGCAACTTCAAACGCGCTTAATTGGAAGCACATGGGAAGAACTCCCCAGTCCTGGCCGAGGCTGTGGGGTTGTAATTTAATGTTATGATCTGCCAGAAATATGCGCCATAATGAGTGGAGTTTGGATTTCCTTTCTGTGTATCAGAAAACTGCAGGTTTGAGTTTTTTCACATTCTTTTTTCTCTTTTGCTCTGCTTTTGTTCGGTCATCAAACTTCACATTTAACATCCCCCCGCCAATCAACCCAAAATGAAAAAAGACAACCACAATCTAAACAAGCCTTCCTCGCCTTTAACCTCTCCCCGCAACTCCCTTGCTTCAAACTGTGCATGACTGTCCTGTCTTTCCCTCTGCTGTAAAAGAATTATGGCTTAGGGTTTATGGGATTTAAAAAAATGTGTTCAATCACCAGGATGAGAGAAATGAGGCTAAACCACCTCTGGACCCTCTAATGGTTTTATCATTGAATTATAGCTGGAATGGGCTAGCGGGAACTTAGAAAGGTCGTGAAGTCCATCCCCCTGCCTCCACACTGCTTTATCTACAGCACTGAGGTCCATGGGTAGCCACCCCTCCTCAGAGATCACCCAGAGAGGAGTTTGTGTAACACTCTCTGGCAACTGAACCCCATCTCTAAGCTTACAGTATAGGAAGTCTTTCACAGGCCCTATGGAAGTCACATGATCTAAGGCCATTTCTCTTCATCACATCCTTAGGAAGTGAAAGACTTTTAGATGTCATCCTTTGGTACGACTTCACTGGGGAGAATGCCCCCAGCCAAGCGGGTAGGAGCAACTCCTTCTGGTTTCAAAGGGAGGAAACCCAATGCCTAGTTCCTTTTGCATAGAACTGCTGAATATCAGGCTTAGAAGGAACCTCAGGCGCCCTCCAGTCCAGCTGCACCTGAAGAGCTGGGGTCCTCTTGACAGTGTCCAGGTATTCCAGCAATCGAAAGCCCACCATCCCCTCAGCCCATTTCTTCTACTTTCTGAGAGCTCTAATGATCAGACAGCTGTCTCCCCTATTGAGCCCAGATCCAAATTCTCATTCTTTGCTTTTGCTGGCCTTCATTTTGTTCTCTGAAGCTACATAGAATTCAATTCCTCTGAATGACAGTCATATTCATATCACACATTATCATATTCATATTATATTATTATCATATTCATATTGTATCACTGTATCCGTATCATATTATTATCATATTCATCCCAAGCTTCCCTTTCCAAGGATTAAGAAAGGACACAGGAGGGAAGAGAACTTAGTCTTGTCTGTCTCACCGGTCACCTAGATGGACCCTTTCATTCTAGCACTAAGGAAAATGTCCAGAGAGGTAAAACGACTAGTCCATAGCCTCTTTCTGACAGATCCAAGAAAAGAGCCCAGGCTTTCCAGTTTCCAGCCTGTGCATCTCTTACTAAGGCCTGCTGATTTTGATCTCAATATTCCCTCATGTAACATTTTCTAGAGCATTTTTCACAAACATCATTTTGTCCTATATGCAGAAACCTGCTGCCAGATTCTTAGTGTCAGATTACAGGAGCATAAACCGAGCTTCAGAGATGAAAGGATTTCTGAAAGTCACACAGAGCTGGAGCCCGAACCCATGACTTGCAAACACCCACCAGGCCACCACTTCAGAGTCGTAGAACCCGCCTTTCAAAGACGAAGGCCTGGCATCTCCCTGCGGGCTCCTCGCAGTAACTCGCCTCCTTGGCTAATCGACAGGTGCGTTTCTGAGCGCTTCCACTGACATCCAGCTTCTGAGAAATCCAGTCCCCTTCCCCAGGCTCCAGCACTCTCCAGCAGTGGCGTGGGGGAGGAGCAGGCCTAGGGGGAGGGCCATTTCTGACGCTAAATTGGCCCAAGGAGGGGAGGGTGCAGCTGGGTTCATTAACTACCTTCAGTCTCGCATATTGAAAGCTGGAAGGAATGTGTGGCAATTAATAAGCGCTCAGGGTCCCGAGGGAGCAGGCCTGTGGGTGAGAGGAGGCCTGAGGTCCTCTTAAGGTGCAGAAGATCTGGCCTCTCTGAAATTAATCCAACCCACAGGACAAGCACTCTTTCTGCCCGAGTTGTAAAAAGACAACGCCATTTTAAAAACCATCACCATTGACAAAATCCTAAAATGGCAAGATGTCCCTGTCACTCTGTGTTGCTCTGACTCTGATTCGAGATGAATGCTGTCAGTACCGGTGGTCGCCAGCCACATGTACAGTTCGGGGCGCGGGGGAGGGGGTGTCCTGCAGTATAAAATACACACTGGCATTTCACAGACTTATTATGAAATCAAGAAGGTAAAATATCTTAATAATGATCTTTTATAAAGATTGGATGTTGAAGTAATATATGGAGTTAAAATATTAAGATTAATTTTGGCTGTTTCTTTTAACAATTTTAATGGGAGTACTAAAAAATTTAAAATTACATATGTGGCTTATATTCAGCAGTCGCTGGAACTGGCTCATGCCAGCTCGTGAGAGCCAGTTGTGTGCCCTTTCTTCCCAGCTCTGTATTTAGTGAGGTCAGGTTAGTGGCTTGGAATCAGTAGTGGTGGGATTTTTAACACCATGGAAATTGGCAAATGCTAGAAATTAGGGATTTTTTTTTTTAATTTAAGAGCTCGTTTATCAACACACCACTCCTCACATTATATTTCACTGTTAGTTCTATTCTAGATGTTTTGTTTCCTACGATTTCCTTTCTGGGTGTGCAGGTTGAGTGTGGGAGTTGTTTTTTTTTTTTTTGCGGTACGCGGGCCTCTCACCGCTGTAGTCCCTCCCGTTGCGGAGCACAGGCTCTGGACGCGCAGGCTCAGCAGCCATGGCTCACGGGCCCAGCCGCTCCGTGGCATGTGGGATCTTCCCGGACCGGTGCACGAACCCATGTCCCCTGCATTGGCAGGCAGACTCTCAACCACTGCGCCACTGGGGAAGCCCTGAGTGTGGGAGTTTTGTGTGTTTTCCTCTGTCTCTTTTCCCTAGTGCCTGTACTATCGTTTTTATTGATTTATTCTTTCATCCACAATCATTGAATAAGTACTATGTATAAGGTTTAGACCATGAAGATTTATGATGAATAAATCACAGTCCTGCTCCTGGGGAATTCAGGATCTAGTGGGAGTGAGAACAGAAGTTGGGGCAAACTACTCTGGCAGTGGTAAAGATGGGGTCAAATGAATAGGACAGCCTACAGAGCCTGGACAGGGGTAAGACACAGGGGCAGGAAAGGCTTCAGAGAAGAAAGGTTATTTGAGCTGGGCCTTTAAGGATGAATAGGAGTTTGTCAGGAGAGAATCTGAGAAAGATCATTCCGGGGGGAATGAGGTTGCCAAGTAGCTTGGGGTTGGCACAGCATGGGAAACAGGATGGGGGAGTGATGTTAGATAAGACTGGAAGAGAATTTTGGAACACAACAAGGAAGGCTTTGTATAACATGCAAAGAAGCCTCAGACATATTTTCTCTTTTCCTTTCTTCTCCCCTTCCCTAATGTCTCTTCCTAATAATGGAAAATTGGAATGTAGAGCGTTTAACCTTTCATACCTCATCTCCCAGGAGTCAGGGATTCCATGCAGGAGACAGACTTTCAATGTCAGACCCTGGTGAGTTAGTGAGGAGATCAGACTGGACCCCTCTAAGGGCAATGGACTCAGAGACTCCATGTGTGGAAGTTGGGGGGTAATTCATCATTTGGAGTGTTCCTAAGGGGGTGGGTAATTTTGAAATACATGGATGTCTCACCTGAAGTGCAGAGTGAATGTGAAATAAGATCTCTGTCCATTGGTGCCAGCAGCAGGGTAGGAACAGCATAGAGACGTTACAGTAAAGGATGGTGAAAAGAGCACATGGCCAGAGGCTCACTGTTTATAATAGGAATATCACCCCCTCTTTTGGACCTCAGTTTCCTCATCTCTAAAATGGGCAAGTTAGATTCAATTCTATGTTTCAACATTTATCATATTTGTTGACTATTTTATGTATCCTCGTCTTAAGTTTTAAGAATATTTTCTATTTCTCATAAATAAATCCTAATTTCTTTTTTATTGTTGTGGTTTTGGTCAGTAGCACATAAGGAAAAAAAAAGTTTTCTCATCTCTGGCCCAGTATCATTTCCTTCCTCACTTGTCAGGGGCTGTCTCAGTCTATCCTGAGATCAGGGGCTGCTCTCTTTAGTTGTTAGAGGCAGAGACTCAGCTACCTGGACCAGGTGCCCAGGGCGGGCCCTTCCTTTCGTCATCTCTCCGTGGCTGGGGTTCGTGCTGCTTCAGAAACCAGTGGGCCAAGAGCAAAGGTTTTCTGACCTGGACGGGGTCACGCGTGTTCCATTTGACCATTTCCTTTTTCATCTGTACCTCACTTGTCGTCACTCTGCCCACCTATGTCAGAAAGTGGTCCTAAATGACAGCTTTGTCTCGCTTTTTTTCTCTCTGCCCTCTAGCCATCAGTGGCTCCCTGGGGAGTCAGAGGACACAGTTCCACTGGGTGAAGGAGGCTCTCTTCTTCCAGCGTCGCTCTCCTCTAGCCATCCTTCAGGCTGCTCCCAAGACCCTCCTCTCCTCACCCTGATGACTTGATCACCTGCCCCCCACCCAGCTCCAGAGACACCTCTCGTTTCCTTTCTGACTCTTAATTCCTTCAAGTTCTCTCTTTGTGAAATTTCCCTAGTCTCAAGTCTTTTCCCTACACACCCCCTGAGCACCTACAGACGCTTGCTATGGGTCCTCACCTGGTCCCTCTGGTCCTCATCTTGCCCTCCAGAGCATACAGTAGGTCTGGGAATGCAGAGATCCTGTAGGGTGCTGGCTGGCCTGCAGATGGGCTGTGTGACCCCAAACACATTTCTGCCTCACTGGCACCTTAACTGCTTTGTCTATAAGATGTGAATAATATTCCCTGTTTTACTTCACAGAGATTTTTTGAGGATCAAAATGGACAATAGAAAACAGGAGCTGAAGGGCTTAGTAAGTGACCAGGAAGTAGGTGGAACCCAGGTGCCGCTTCCAGGCCTTGTGCTCTGAACCCTCAGTGATGGATTAAGTGTCATGACAGTAGTTCCAGTGATGTTTCCCTCAAGCTATTTCTGTAAAAAACATGCAAACAGGAAAACTTGGACATAGGTCAGTTTGGAACTGAGTATGTTTAGTTAAAAAAAAAGGAAGGGCGACTTGCCTGGTGGCACAGTGGTTAAGACTCCACGCTCCCAATGCTGGGGGCCCAGGCTCGAGCCCTGGTCAGGGAATTAGATCCCACATGCATGCCACAACTAAGAATTCGCTTGCTGCCACTAAGCGGCCCGCGTGCTGCACCTGAGACCCAGCACAACCAAATAAATAAATAAATAAATTTTTTAAGAAAAAAAAGGAAAGACTCAGGTGGCGGCAGTTACGGAAGCTGTTTTCAAACACCTTAAGGGCTGTTGGGTGGCAGATGGTTGATTTATTGAAGCTGGAAGGTAGAAGGAGGCTGTAGACATTCAGAAGGAAGTGGAGTCTCGGGAAGGAAGGAAATTTCTAAGTAGGGCTGTCCCGTGGGCCCTGGGCTGTGGGCGCCAGAGGACCCTCAGAGGTGTCAGCAAGGGGTTGCAGACAGGAGGGCTTATTCCCCAGACTGATGGGAAAATGAGGGCAGCTTCTCTGGAGGACCAGGAGCAGCTCAGACTGTGGTTCTCTTTGTGCTACTTGGAGACTAGACTGAATAACTGTCCTGGAGGCTGGCTCAGGACTCAGAGGCCCACACTGACTGCTTATGTGCCAAGCACTTCTCCACAGCTGTGCGAGTAGAGCTATTATTATATCCATTTTGCAAACAAGAAAACTGAGGCTAAGAAAAGATACACCACTTGCCCCAGGTGTACTTGCAGAGCCAGTATTCAAGCTCGGTCTCTCTGACTCTGCTCAGATGTTGGTGTGGCTTCTGGCCACCGCCTAGTGCTTGTGGCATGGTGATTCTCTCCTGTTCAGCCTCTGGTTTTCCTTTTCTCTTGTGAAGCCTGCCCATGAAGAGTGCTTCTTCTCAGCACCTTCTCTTGTCCCCCTGCTGCTCTGGACTCTCTGCTCTGTGGCCTCTCGACTTAGCTTGGATCCTGAGCCGGGTCACCCCAGGGGGTCTCTTCCACCCTGCAGCCCTGCCCTGTGGTGCTGAGCTCTGCTGGGGGTGCTGGGCATACACATGGCCCATGCCTATCAGGTGCCTCTCTGGGGCCGCAGCTCTCCTGCCCTCTCTTCACAGCTCCCTTTCTTATTCCTAAGACACATTCAGGTGTTCCCAGTGCAGAAAGATGATATTTCACGGACACTTCATCCCCTACTGACCCCGCTATGGTTCTGGCTCATGTTGTCTGGTTTCCTACATGACTGAAAGTCTCCCTGATGCCTGCAGACATCTTCCAGGTCTGATCTCGTGGCTCTGCCTAAAGATTGATGTATTGTGACCTCTTTACAGTCTGCCACAATCTATTTCCCCAGCATCAATATCCCAACACACCACCCTACACATCATACGCTCTGGTTTCAAGGCACACCTCAGGGCTCCACAAACTCCCCATCCCCTTTCACAGCCCCACGCTTCTGCACATGCTCCTCCCTCCATCAGGTGTACCTTTCTCTCAGCTTTCTGCATGGTGCGTAGGCTCTTTCTCTAGCACTCAGTTGGCTTTTGCTGCAAAGATTTTCCTGCTTCCCCCCAAGAAAAATTAACTGCTCCTTTTCATGTTTCCTACAGGTTTCAGTTATACTTCCAGTATATTGCACAGTGTTTCCCCCACTAATCTATAAGCACCTTGAGGGTAGGGATGGGTCTTATTGGTCCTTGTAGCTCTAGTGCCTATGGCAGCCCCAGTGCAGAGCTAGTGCCTGGCCCATGCCTAGTAAATGAATGGGTGAACCACCTGCTCCTATGCTGCTAACGTGGAAGCTGCAGGCGTGGCAATGACATATATTAAGCAACAAATCTGCAATCATGAAAACATATTTTCCCCCATTTTTTAGAAGGAAACATAATTTTAAAACATTTGAGAATAACTGTAACTTAGAAAACCATTTAAGAAGGGGAAGTAAGTTCCCTGCTCTCTGAACATCCCTGTCAATGTGAACACCTGAACGTGTCTTAGATCATCACTACCAGGCCAACCCATTGATGAGAAAACGGAAACTCCCATGACAATATTTATCCCTTGCATAAAGTCGTATATTCTTTCAAAGACCTCCATATGTGTGATCTCATTTGATCTTCATAACCTCCCTGAGACAGACTGCAAAAATGGCCCCAATTTTCCATCTCTCTCTGTATCTGTGCCCTTTATAAAGAGCCTTTGTAGCTTGTCCTATCAAGAGGTGGAATAAACTTCCCTATCCCATGGATCTGTTCCAGCCTTGTGACTTGCATTGGCCAGTAGAACTTGGTGGAAGTGACGTTGTGCTAAACATGAGTTTAGGCCGCCAAAAGCCTTGCGGCTTCTACTCTCTCTGTTGGAATCCTGTGACTACCATGTGATAAGTCTAGGCCAGTCTACTGGAGAATGAGAGGCCACATGCAGCAGGACTGATCCAGCTGATTCATCCCAGCCAAGACCTCTGCCACATGAACAAGCTCACAAAACCAACTGGTAGTTGACCCTCCACGTGCCAGCAGACCCATGAGCAAGACCATCCTAGACCAGCCATCCCCAAGCCAATCTTCAGTTTGTGAGCTAAACTAATTGTTTTTTATGCCTCTAAGTTTGGGATAGTTTGTTATGCAGCACTAGCTAACTGATACACTCCCTGTGAGAGAAATAGGACAAGAATGGCAGTTATAGAAGGGGAGGCTTGATGATCCAAAACTTCAGTTCCTAATTCAGTGCTGTTTCCACAAAAATGTCTTTCAATAATTTGTTGGTCACAGAGTCCTTCCTTCAAGTAAAATTGTGTAGGGTCCCAATATGGAAAACTAGTCAAAAGAGCACTCTTTCCATTGAAGCTGGTACAGGGCCCTAAGTATACTGTATATTTACATTATGGCCCAGTATACTATATATAAACTACCTAGACGTGGCCTTGAGACAGTTGGTGGCATTCAAGACAAGCAGAATGTGTAGTTTATGGTTGGCAATAACCTCAATCTAGTGGGAGAAAAACAGATCAAGCCTGAAATAATGGTGAACAGTATAAAAATGGTGACACATATGTGATGAGATTTTTGGTAGAAGTCCTATGTCTTCAGAGTGTGGTAGAGATGGTGGTGGTTGATTGAGGGTAGTCAGAAAAGGGGTCATGGAAAAGGTGGATTGAAAAGCAGGATAGGATTTTAATGAGTGAAGGAGAGAGGGAAGAGCCTTCTTAGGGAGGAGAATGATATGGCTCCAGGGAAGGTAGGAGCATTATTTTTTGGGGGACTGATCAGGAGGTTTGGTTCTTCTGGCTAAAAGGGCTTCTGGGCCTTGGAAGGGATTGAGTTAATTATAAAAGTGGGACAATGTCAGAGAAGTCCTTTAAAGCCCACATCCTCCATGAAGCCTTCCCTGATTCCTCTCCAAAGACTAGTTTATCATTTGTCTTAACTCCATGTCCTGCATTAATTGTTTCATGACTTTTCTCCTCCTCCAGAGTGCATGTTCCTGGAGGGCAGAGTTGGCTTCCTCCTTTCTTTATGTCATCCTTGCAGTTTGGATGTCTATTGGGAGAGTTGACACTTGTATGTTGACCATGTGATGAATTTCACTGTGCCAAGTTCCTGTAACTCACAGCATTGGGATCACAGTTCCTCTCCTTGACTCCTGCCGTTTAAGGAAGTCCTGAAGATTATTCTGACCACAACACCCTGCCTAGCATTGTGGCTGGGGAAATGTGATGCTAACAGAGAGGGACAATTAGATTTCACAGCTTTTGAGTCTACGACTTCTGGATTATAAGGTATGGGGAAAGGGGCCCATTAGCCATTAAAGTTTTGGAGATTATTATGGGAGGTGTGCTGGTTTTAAACATGTTCACAAATTCTTTGGCAATCCTTCCATCAAAAGGTAGCTCTTGTCGGTCGCATTGTTTGCAAATATTTTCTCCCAGTCCATAGGTTGTCTTTTCGTTTTGTTTATGGTTTCCATTGCTGTGCAAAAGCTTCTAAGTTTAATTTGGTCCCATTTGTTTATTTTTGCTTTTATTTCTTTTGCCTTTGGAGACTGACCTAAGAAAACATTGGTACAATTCATGTCAGAGAATGTTTTGCCTATGTTATCTTCTAGGAGTTTTATGGTGCCATGTTTTACTTTTAAGTCTTTAAGCCATTAATCACTGTTTACAATAGCCAAGACCCGGAAGCAACATAAATGCCCATCAACAGACGAATGAATAAAGAAGATGTGGTATATATATACAATGGAATATTACTCAGCCATAAAAAAGAATGAAATAATGCCATCTGCAGCAACATGGATGGACCTGGAGATTATTATACTAAGTGAAGTAAGTCAGAAAGAGAAAGACAAATACCATATGATATCATTCATTTGTGGAATCTAAAATATGACACAAATGAGCTTATTTATGAAACAGAAACAGACTCACAGACATAGAGAACAGACTTGTGGTTGCTGAAGGGGAGGCAGGGTGGGGGAGGGATGGACTGGGAGTTTGAGATTAGCAGATGCAAACCACTATATATAGAATGGATAAACAACAGGGTCCTACTGGATAGCACAGGGAACTATATTCAATATCCTGTAATAAACCATAATGGAAAAGAATATGAAAAAGAATATATACATGTATACATATATATGTTTATATATATATATATCTGAATCACTTTGCTGTATACCAGAAGCTAACAGAACATTGTAAATCAACTATACTTCAATAAAAATAAATTTTAAAAATGTGAAGCTGATTCTCTTCCTCTTGATTATGGGCTAACCTTAGTGACTTGCTTCTTATAAGTAGAAAGTGACAAGTGATACTGCAGGTCTTTTGAAGCTAGCTCATAAAAGGCAGTATAGCTTCTGCCTGGCTCTCTGTAGCTTTGGACATGCATCTTTGGAGCCCTGAGTCACCATGTGTATTAACCATGTTTTTAATTTTCTGCATTTTGATGCTTTGATATTTGATGTCTTGCTGACCCTGAAGGGGCTGTCCCTCCAAAATTAGCTAATTCCTAGAGACAGCAAGGAACTCATCTGGGAGCACATACTTCATATGCAAACTAACCAATACAATCCATGTCCCCAGCCACCTCCTTCATTGGGCTCTCACATTCTGGGCCATTATTTACCTACTCTAATGACACCAGTGCCTGATACCAGACAACTAGGGACAGCCCCTATGCCCTTGAGCCTGCTGAGGTTATTTAAACCAGCCAGTCTTAAGCACCACCAGTTCCTCCCACAGAAATGCAATAAAGGCTCTTCCCTACGTTCCACCCTTCCCCCACCCCAACAGACCTTGGTGCTTCCTCTTGTGGCTCTCCGTGTGCCCCGGCCTCTTGGGATCTGTGAGTGTCCTAAACTATCTCTTCAATGGAAATTGTCTCCTGATCTTACCCTACCTAGATAACAATAAAACCTACATTTTAAAAGACCAGCTAAGAAGTCTGGGTACACTGAAAACACCATGCTAGAGGGACCACATGTAGAGATGACATAGAGAGGGAAGGAGATGCCCAAGGAGCCCCAGCTGATGTTGCAGCCTTCTTAACCCAGGTGCTAGGTATGTGTGGGAGCCTTTGAGAAGACCCCTGCTCCAGCCAACTTCTGACTGCAACCTGATGGATGACCCTTAGCAAGAGCTGCCAGTCAATTCCCGTGAGAGGTAATTATAAAGAATGGCTATTATTCTGTATTGCTCAGTTTGGATGGTTTGTTACAGAGTCAAAGGTATCTGAAACAGGAGGCATGATCAAAGTTATGGTTCTGCTGATTTCATTCCTGTTCCCTCTGACTGCCGAATCACTGTTCATGTCTTTTAGGATCATTTAATTCCTGAAATTTGAAATTCCTCCAGTTCTAGCAAGATTCTACAGACTGCCCCTACCCCACTACCCTAGAGCACCAGTAATAGCCCTCTTGTATCACTTGGTGCAATGCCTCAAAGAAAACATCTAAAACTATTTAGAAATATTTCTAGGGGCACCAGGATAAAATTCAGAGCTCAGTGTGGCCAATAAGAAAAAAAAAAGGAGAGGGGAGAAACCGAAAATGAGACAAACCAGGGTTTCAAAGAAAATTGAGGATCTGGAGAGCCTTCAAGTCTTTTGATTTATATTTAAACATTTCTCGAGATTGAAGTCTTGATTAGCCCAGTCCTTTCAAGTCCTGCCTCAGCCCTGATTTATGGGAAGGCCAGGCCAGAGCAAAATGAAAGCAAAATGAGGTATTCTTTAAAATTACCTTGGAACACTTGAAGGAGGGCACAAGTGCTAACATGGAGATTAAAAAGGAAGTGACGAGATGGGCTACTGAAGCCCTCGATCTGCAGACGTCTGGAGTGTGGGGAGGGGGGCCTGTGAAGGGTGGGCTACAAATCTCTGCAGGTGAGACTCCTGCAGAACGCTTTGTTTGGCATGCTCCCCATAGACTGAGCTCTCCATCAAAGAGTGGATCTGAGAGCCCAGGCTGGCATTCTGATTTATTGACCCATCCTTCATTAGCTGGAAGGGAGAAATTTCTAGCGTGGAGAGAATGACAGGATTGTGGAGGAAGGAGACTGATTGGCAGTGGATTATAACAGTAGAATCCAGACCCACAGCAGCTCAGGGGCTGAATACCTTTAGACCCAGGCAAGAGGAGCCTTTGATGCAGGCTCCTTACTTTGCCCCCTTCCAGCCACACCTTCCACCTAGGCAAGAAACCCACAGGACTACAAAGACATGCTCATTTGTAGCCCACTGTCCTCTTCTAGACTTCACCCTGAGTACCTGGGATCTGTAATTCCCTGACCAAATGGCTCCAAACCCACTCCCAGGGGCTTCATGGGCCTCCTCTTTGGTTCATCTTTCTGAGGACAGACCACACAGGTGCTGTGTACACCCCAAGACTTGAGGGTTGGCTGGGTGGTGGCTATTTATAGGAGGAGGAGCTGGGACACAGGGTCTGGGATGTTCACATGCATGTGCACAAGGCCCTTAAAATGTGGATGGAGCCAAGGGTGGGAAGAGGAAAGTGGTATAGGCCAGAACCTGGACCCTATACCTCCTTAGGCTTTGGTACAGAAAACTGAGAATTCTAAATTCGAACTTGGTTTTCCAGGTTGATATAAAGGTATATCTGTGAATGGAGGAGGAGGGGACATATTGTATTGAATATTTGACATTTGTTATCTTGATTTATAACTCTGACCTGTGTAGCCATATGGCGCACACGGGCCTCCATATGCACTCTTGCCTTGACTTGCAAATGTTAGGAGAGGGTCTGTGCAAAGGGCAGAGACAGAGCATGACTTTAGTCTATTGTGTCAACTGCAGGGAGCTCAGCCTTTCTCCAGCCTTCACCCTTGAGGGTAGGATGGTATGTGTGCAATGGTATTGTTTTCAATTTTAGTAGATCTCATAAATCTTCTCAGCTCAAGAGTCAGCAAAAGCTCTGAAGACCTATGGAACATTCTGGACTTAATCTACTGTCCTAAACCTACATCCTACAACTATCCTCTTTGCCTCCATGAACCTTCTGTGTGTAAGTATAAACTTCTTCACTGCTTCTCCCTACTCTCCTCTACTACACACACACACACACACACACACACACACACACACACACACATGTGAGCAGGTTCTTTCCTCTCAGTTTACTCATGACACATTCTTTCTCAAATATCATTCCTCCTGCTCTCCACCCATCCAAATCTTACCCAGTTTTAAGGATCTAGTTCAAGTTGAACTTCTTTTTTTTTTTTTTTTTTTTTTTTTTTTGCGGTATGCGGGCCTCTCACTGTTGTGGCCTCTCCCGTTGCGGAGCACAGGCTCCGGACGCGCAGGCCCAGCGGCCATGGCTCACGGGCCCAGCCGCTCCGCGGCATATGGGATCCTCCCAGACCGGGACACGAACCCGTATCCCCTGCATCGGCAGGCGGACTCTCAACCACTGCGCCACCAGGGAGGCCCCAAGTTGAACTTCTTAAACTTTGTTTATCCATTAATTAATTCATTGAATAACTAATCAGTGAAACTGTGGCATGTACCAATTCCTGTGTTACAGCCATGAAGATCTATCTATCACCTATCTATCTATCTATCTATCATCTATTATCTTTCTTTCTTTCTTTCTTTCCTTCCTTCCTTTCTTTCTTTCTCTCTCTCTCTCTCTCCCCCTCTCTTTCCTTTCTTTCTTTCTACTTCAACTCACCCTGATCTTGATTTTCCTAATTTCTTCTTCGTATAACATTATTGTGACTAAATTTTAACAAAATTTCTACATCGCTCTCCAAATTTTCTTAGTTGTAGATCTTGTATCTGAAACTGGATGACGTATTTCTCACGAGCAGGAACTGTCTGTTGGGCTACTTTCATATTCCACTCCTTGGTCAGCAGAGTATAAAGATAAAAAGTTGATATGCAGCAAAGATCAACTGATTAAGTGACAGGCAGATTGATGGAGCGATCAGTTGATTAGCTGCCAACCTCCCTCCCGCATAAAGAAATTTGCAAAGAGCTCAGGTGGTCTGGCTTCCATTCTCCCCTTGCCATTTTTTTTTAATCATTCCATTGTTTTATTTCTATTCCATTATGCATCTATCATGCTAGAATTTATTTCAACCCCTTTGAACATATTGATATTTTGGCTTGAAGTCTTAATAAGAATGATTTCTTTATTACAAATTTGAGTTTTTATTTGCAATTTATAACAAATTACTCTCATAGACAAGCATATGTTGAAATAAATAGGCCCAGTCATTTATTATTTCTTATTATTTCCATATGACTTTGGTTTAAGTTTCTAACAGAATCTCTGTTTCTATCTTTTTTTCTTTTAGGAAATATCTTGTATAAGAACAGTTGTTCTCAAAAGTGTGAACCAGTACCCATCTGTGAACCAGTACCCATCTGATGAGTACTGCTGACGGCCAGTACCCAGCAGCACCACCCAGATCTACTAGTTGAACAAGCCCTTCAGGTGATTCTGATGTATGATGAAGTCTGAGAACCTCTCTATCAGTTGAAAAACACTGAGCTGGCAGTGGAGACCTTGAATTCTGGCTCTGTCTCTTTTATTAAAAGCCTGTGTGACTCACTCTAAGTCTTAATTTCCTCATGCCAGTTTTTCTGTCTGTCTTGGTATATTTGGGGATAAAGATGGACTCTTCTCATTTTAGTTTTTTGGACTGGTGACATGGTGAAAATAACAATGATATTTACTTCACAAGGTTTTCTAAAGATCAAATAATTCATTGCATGTACACTCTAGCAGCATTCTTTTAAAAACCTCTCAGAATTCTCAAGAGAGCCCAGATTCTTATTATATTACATTGGATTCACAATCAAGAAATCTTGGTTTCTACCACATGTAGGTTTTACAGCCCATTGGGGAACGTACACTCACTTGGCCATATAGTATATTTGAAGTGTCAGAATAAATGATACATGTGATGGACAATAAACTCAAAGAGAAAACAGCTTTGAGAGCTGGCATGGTCACATAGAATGCTACATATGAAAAATAGGTTTTGAGTTGAGACTTAAAGATAAGCTGTGGAGAGACAGATAGTGAGGAAGGGCACTTTTGATCAGTCCAGGTGGGTGAGTGCCAGGATTAAATATGTAGACTAAAATGGGCTTGCAGATGGGGACCATCTACCAGCACTTGGGTCTGTGTTGAGGGATGAGTGAAAGTTTGAAAAGGATGTTGGGGCCAGGTATTGAGGGTCTTGATAGTGGGCAAAGGAATCTGGAAACTCTGAGTGAGAAAACTGGCATAATAGGTCACTGGTAATATTTTAGATTTTTCTAGGGTCAAAGGGATATTCAGTTGGTGTTGCGTTGGGGGTATCTGATCACATACTTTCAGGAAAGAAGACAGAGTCTGAGGCCTGAGCCCTTGAAACTTATCTTGGAATCTGCCTTGGCTGGCTCCATGGAGCCAATCTATGTGTTTAACTCCTAATAGTTTTAAAGACTAGTCTAACCACAAAATTTCAGATACCCCAGAGGAAAGGGAGCAAGTTCATCACAGCAGTGGTTCTCAATCTTGGCTATGTAGTAGAATCACAGGGGAGCTTTAAGAAATCCATATCTGGACCCTACCCCGGGAAAGTTCGCTGGTGGCCTAGTGGTTAGGATTCTGGGCTTTCACTGCCATGGCATGGTTCAATCCCTGGTCGGGGAACTGAGATCCCATGAGCTGCATGGTGTGGCCGAAAAAAAAAAAAAAAAAAAAGATAAAAATGAAAAGCAAATGGATCCTACCCCAGAGATTTTGATTTAATTAGTCCAGCATGGGGTCCATGCACTGTTCTATTTTCAAAGCTCCCCAGGTGGTTCTGATGTGCAGCTGGGGTTGTACACTGCTGCCCTAGGAGGGTCCAGCACAGATAGTGTTCAACAAGGAAATGTTTCTGTTGTTTCAGATATCAGTTGTCTGAGTTCTGGTGGCTTTTCAAATAATGGAGCAGATTGCCATGGTCTTGGCAGGCTGGGGAGTCTGGCAGACATGAGTGATAAAAAATATGGACCCAGAAAAGAAAACAGAAGGTATGGTGGAGCAGTGGAAAGGACTCTGGGTGTAGGCATCTGAAGACTTCCATATAATGCCTAATAACCAGTCAGGAGCTACAGTAATTGTAAAAATGTTGTCCAATTTCTTAGACTTTATAACTATCACATGTTTGTTTTTTTATCCTCCTCTCTGTATCCCCATAGAATTTACCAGTAAATCTTTAGAATTGAAAAAGGATGGCAAGCCTGTTGTCAGGGCCTGAAAGGAAAAATGGAAGGCTTTGTGGCATAACATCTTGAATGGCAGGAACCCACAGGCCAGGCCTGGGTATGGACAGCTGTCAAGAGAAAAAAAAAGAGCAGGGCTGCCAGGAAGAAAGCCAGCTGGGAACAGAAGTCCCTCGTGGCTCCCTTGTATTTAAAAGTGCAACTTACACAATGCTCAGCACACAGAATTTATTAAATAAATGATTGTCAAGTTGACATGTGTTCTAGTCCTGGCTTCCATTCCTTCCGGATTGTGTATCCTTGAGCATGTTTTTCATTCATAGAGCTCTGCTTCCTGCTCTGTAAAGTGGGATAAATCACATCTTAATTTCCAGGCTTCAGGAAGTGCCCCATAGGCTCGGGCGAATGAACTAATGAACTTCAAGGAGCCTAGGGTTAGAGCTTAAAGTGACGTGTCTTTGATGACACCATTTCCCCAAAGTCTCAAGTTTTAGCTTAAAAATTCATATACCATGTGCCTTCATTCATTCATCAAAATTTTCCTGAGCATCTACTATATGCATGGCACTACTGTAGCACTTGGGATTCAACAAAGAACAACAACAATAAAAAGACCCTGGTCTTGTGTTGTTTCTACTCTAGTGGAGGGAGATAGGGTAAATTCCTTAATTTATCTGCCTTTGTTAATATAGAAACAAGGAAACACTTACATTTTCCAATTTCTTAACACCCTCTTTGCCCTTGCTTCACAATTCTGGTGTCAAACGGTGCTGTAGGAGGCTCCATGGCCCAGGTCCCTGGCCCTCAGTGTGATACTGCCAAAGGTCCCAGGAGAGTCTTGTGAGGATCAATTAAAATGATGGAGTCATACTACTTGCAGACTTCAACACAATGTAAATATAAAGGATGGCTACTTTTTATAAGAATTTTATAATTCCAAGTTACTAATGTACTGTGTGCCAGAAAAGTAAGCTGTGAATTCTCTAAACTGCTGTTTTACTCTCCTGTCACTCTCAGACCCCAGTATTTGGGTACATGTAGGCATGGTTGGTCTTAGAGTGGGAAGTTGCCCAGGCAGTCTGCTTTGGGAGATGAGAGGAAGGACCTCTGCCATGGTTCTTTAAGATCCATCATTTGGGTTAAGTGCCAACTATATAATCCAAAAAAAGATTCATTTCAAGGTGAGAGTGAGGTGAGGCTTTGGGGAGACTGCAGATTGGGTCTTCAAGAACATGTAAGATGTCATGGAATTTTAGAGCCAAAAGGCAGCCCAGAGTGGTTAAGTGACAAGTTCAAGATCACACAGCGAACAGGGGTGTTGCTGGGATGAGAACAGGGTGCTGTGCTCTTCCTATACTTCCTCTCTATTACGAGATGTTAACGACACACCAGCTCATGTCAATCCCTCACCAGCTGGTCCCCCTCAATGGCACACTTGCTACAGGATGAAAGATACTTTGTTCCTGCTTATCTGGAACAAATTGATACAGTTCCAATTCTTTCTTCATTCTTGACAACACTATAATTTAGCACAGAGAAGAATGATGAGAAAGAATCAAATAGTCTTGCAGTTTTAAAGGCCAATGCATGGATTTTAGTCAAACGCTCTTGATTAAGGGTGGAGGTGGGTGGGCTGCAAACTGAAGCCTGAAGAAGGCACATGATTGTCTCAAGGTCACACAGCTGGTTAGCTGGTGGAGGGGCTGGGAACCAAGGACTCCTGACTTCCACCCCAGAGCTCTATCTCCCACTGTCCATTGAGAGTGGATAAGGGTGTGGACCAGTACTCTTGGTAGACAGATTATTTAACGAGCCAAATTATTTTACCATAATGGCATGAGCATTTCACAGTAAATCAGGTCTGTTGTCATTACCGCATGCCTAATTACCCACATTTAGCTAGCCAAAGTAAACTTTCCTCTTGAAATCCCTATTTTATAGAATACTGATTTCCCAGATATATTGCAATGTGGCTAACGCTGGCCAGGGATGAGATATGAAGTCTGGGCTAAATATACCTTGAGTTGCTTTTATAGCATTTGATTCCTAAATCTTGAATTTGATTTTGTAAGGAGAAAGCTCATAGTGGATTCTAAAGGAATAGGGAAGTATAGAATTGGTATATTAATTAATCATTCAGACTAGAGCAGAGATTGATTCAAGGCTTAGAGGTGATTTTTATTTCAAATAGGGAGGCATTTGAGAGCACTTACAGGCTGTTGACAGGGAACCAGTGGAGAGGGACGCATGAACACAGGAGAAGGGAAGGGTGGATCATTGAGGGTAGAGCCCCTGAGAGTTGGTGGGTGGATTGGATGTGGACAGGAGGAGGGCACCACATTTTCTCAGACTGGAGGTAAGGGTGAGAGAAGATAGAAATACATAGAAGGTTGAAGGTGTTTGTTGAGAGGCAGTTGGGATGGGGGCAGGGGGTCATGAGGGATGCAGTTGAAGCCTGATGCCCTCCTGACTAATGAAATGTTGCAAGTACATTGTGGCTGGAATAAGTGCCTGAGTTTTAAGGGGAACTAGGGAGATGAGCATTTCCTCCCACTCTTGTGAACCTAATTAAAATCCTACTCAGACTCCTGGAAGTGCTCTCAGACCATGCCAGCTTGTGATAAATTCTTCTTTCACTGCATCTGGCATTTACTACCAGTTCTGTTAAATTCAGAATATGACCATGCACATCCCTTTATTACTCTCGTCTCGTCCAAGATCTCCCTCCACTCCAAGCGTCTCTGTACCAGTCAGGGTAGGTTAGGTTGTGCTGCAGTGACAGCCCCCCCAGATCTCTGTGGATTAAAAAACTAGGCTTATTTCTTCCTCACACTAAATGTCTGACGTGGTTTATGGGGGTTGGGGGTGGTGGGCTCTGATCAACGTTGTTCTTCAGAGACTCAGGCTGATGAAGCAGCCGGTCTTCATGCCAAAGATAAAAGAAAGTTTGTGAGGTCTTGCCTCAGCAATGAGATGTTCTGGCTTGGAAGTGACATGACGCTTTTGCTCACAACTCATTGGCTGGAACTCTACGCTCCACAGACAGCAGGAAGAGTGATCCTACCACATGCCTTGGATGGGGGAGGCCCATGCATATTTAACCAACAGTGCTAATGACTGCCATAGTCCTCCAGCCAGACAACATTCTCTCTGAAGGCAAGGCCATGCCGGGCTCCTGCTTCTTGGTAGAGGTGCCATATTGGGCAGCCACAGTGCCAGGCATGAGAAGTGGTGTGCCAGCCACACCCACAGAGCTCACCAATCAGCATGGCACCACGGCCACACGCCACAAAATGCAGAAGGCAGACAAGGTAGGGAATGGGTGGGGCAAGGTCCTGTTGGGGATGGCAAGGGAAGGGAAGGGTTTGGGGACGTGAGGAACAAGCAGTAAGACAGAGAAAGGAGGCTGCCCATGGTCATGGGGGCACTGATGCTGCCATTGTGAGAGGCCCAGTCCCCCAGCACCTCTCAGGAGCAGAAGCCGGGCATCCTGTGAGTGTCTGGCTGAGGGGATGAGGACAGCTCAACGCCCACCCTGGTTCAACTGCAGTAATTAGTGTCAGGACACTGGAAGGACAAGCCTGGGTCGAACCCTGTGATTCTGAGGGGCAGGTTCTGAGAGACCATAGCTTCCCTTCTCCACGTCCTCATTGCTCTCTTCTAAAGACCGTGGCTTGGGCTTGTTATTCACGAATTATCTACACTTACTTGTTTGTTTGTTTGTTTTTTAAACAGGCCTCCTCTTGACGTAACTGACCACTTTGACTTCTTTGAACTCAACAACTCTCCAGTGAAGTGGTTGGCAAAGGTGGAGGCCCAGAAGGCAAGCAGCTTGCTCAGAGCCGGGTAGCGAAGCCCAGGGGTTCTGCCTCCACACATGTCCTGTGTGCCTCACACTCGCCCAGCTAACCCCCAGACACAGCTAAGCTTTTTCAGAAGTAGAGTAAAAATAAGCTCAGGCTTCTGCATGTAAGGGACACTCTGACTCGTTCCGAAGTTTTCAGGCATCCTAGGTGTTGAAAAAGACAGAGAAGCTGCCCCGTGCTCCAGGACAACAGCTCAAAACCGGCAGACGGATCTGGCTGTCCAGCCAGCTTGCTCTCTGTCAGTCAGGGTCCCTTTAAGATTCAAGAACTTGGAGGTAAGGAGGTCAACTGCAGGCCAGTGGAAGTTTCCACACTCTGTGTGTCTGGGCCAGTGTCTCTGTCTATCTCTGCTGGGAAGGGTGGGCCCTGTTCCCACAGGCCTGAGATTTATGACTTCAGTCTGGGAGGAGGCGTTGGCCTTTACTTCTTGGCATGAGCAATGGTAAACAGAGTTACGAAGAAAGTTTGGACCTGGTCACCCTCAGCCTGTGTCAGGCTAACTCTCTGGTCCTTTCTCGCCTTGTGAGTTGCACACACACACACACACACACACACACACACACGCACGCGCGTGCTATGGGCACATACACCAGCTGTAAAATGAGACAGAACAATAGAGTAGTTGACATTTAGATTTTCTCAAATACCCTAAATCAGTCACCAGACTCCCATGGACCACTAAAGGATGCATCTTTAGTGTCACATGAAAATACCTTGAAAATACCTTGAAAACACACACAGACACACACACACACACACACATTCTGAAAACCTTTCACCTTGCCCCCTCCCCCTTTCTGGTACCTCTCGCAAACCTGACCTTCTGAGCAAAGCTGGAAGTATTCTCTGCCTGCCCTGTCCTGCAGTTATCTGCTAATGGAGGTAGAATCTCTTGTCCCTGAGATTTTTCCTTTAATACACTGAAATATTAAAAGGCGAAAGCAGCAAGTATTGAAGGTTCGTGTGGAGATGAAACAAGAGTCAAAGATCGGTAGCTGACAGGCTGGAGCCTTAATTGTCAGGATAGGGATAGCCACGGGGAGGACGTCTGGCCAGATCAGGGAGGCAGTGATGTGGACGTGTGTGTGTGTGTGGTATATGTGTGTTATGTATGTGTGTGTGTGTCAGAGATAACAGCAGGGAGAGGGCTGCCATCAGCTTTCTGTTTAGAGGGTTTTTAAATGGTCCCATGTTTTAGGGGGTTTGGTCAATGTTCTGTGCTTATGAGAACATTATCCCACTTTTCTCCATTGAGGGCAGTAGATCATAGTGGTTAAGACACAGGCTCTGAAAGCAGACCCTCTGAATTGATATCCTGCCTCTGCTACTTCTACCTGTGTGGCTTGGTCAAACACCTTCACTTCTCTAAGCCTCAGTTTCCTTGCCTATAAAATGGGCATGATCAGAGAATTACTGTTATAGGGTTGAGACTGCTGAGTGCCTAGCACAGGGCTAGAAATCTAAAGTTACTATTATTCCTTTATTTTCTACCTGAACTGATATTGGAGTTATTCCACATTCTTGTTTCCTCACCTGAAACAATGCATAAATCGCCTAGAGTTCTTACTTCTGAGACAGAAATGACCCCCACCTACTTTGTTTCCTTAAGGAAGCAGTACACAAAACGCCACTACTCTGCCACTGAAGCAAAAGGCACATCTCCTCTGAACTCACCTCCCCACCTGGCACCCAGTGCCTGTGGCTTTAAATGGGGACAGGGTAAGAGGGCAGGGCTGGCTGGTTGAGTTACGGCAACAGTGACCCTCAGGAGGAGGCAGGACGCCTATAGGCTCACCTGCATCTTTCCTGTGCTGAGAAGGGTGCTCTCTGTGGAGAAGCAGGTCAGGATGTGCTGGTCCAGCCCTGGAGAGGAGTCCGAGCTGGGGTGTGAAGTGGAGGAGAACACCTTGGACGTGGTGTCGGGAGGCCTGGGGTGGCTCTGGGTTCTACCCTTGACCACCTGTGGAAGCCGGACCCGGCTGCCTCACCTTCCTGGGCCTCAGAGTCCTCCTCATGTGACAGATTGATGTCCACCATCACTCCAGGCTGATCCCCCTGCAGACCTCATGCTGATCCCTTACTACTTTCCTCCCTGCACATGCTCACACGGCCACATGACACATGCCCAAGCATACAGGCTCACAGAGGCACAGGTACACACACACACACACACACACACACACACACAGGTGCACTCCTCTTCACCATCTGAATCAGGTCAAGGTCCACCTCCTGCCTTCCTGGGCTCCATCACACCCTGACCACCTACTTGTCTACACCTCAACGGCAGCCCCACACAAAGTCCCTTCAGTTTCCTTGTCATGTGCGTGTTTTGTGTAGTCCTGTGCTCTTTTTATGGCTCCAGATGCATAGTTAGTTAATTCAAGGTCCTCTCCCCAGATCTTCCATAGTGAGCAGAGGTGAATTTTCTGTGATGCTAATGACACTTAAACTTCAGGGCCCCCATCAGCACAGTGTGTTTTCACGGTCATACGTTTTCGTATAGTTGGTGAATGTAAAATTATTCAGTTATAATCTGTTAATATCACTGTTTCTTTCACCTCTGATTTATCCCCCTCATACTATCCTCATTTTGGTGGTATCAGAGTGTTCCCTTTGGAAACTAGCTAAGGGGCAGTTGAGTTGGGGGTGTGTTGGTTTGGGTTTAGTGGGACATATTTACATGGTGCTTAGTCGATTCTCTTGTAAGTCGCGCGTGGCTAGCTGTCACTGTGGGGGAAGTCTTCAAGGAACACCCTGCTTCCCTGTGCAGACAGACTCTGTGTGGGCCACAGAGGGAGACCTGAGTGAGCGTGTCCTACAGTGACGGGACCTGGAAGAGCACGGAGAATGGGAGAGGGTAACAAGTACAGAGCCAGAAGCCGGTAGGTGTGTGGGAGATTCCTCCAATCGTCAGGTCTGAGCAGAGGATTCTGTTCCCATCACTGCCTCCTCAAAATGAAAGATCTCTTTTGTCAGGAATGTATTTGATCATGCAAAGTAATACAATCATAAATGCACCATTCATTTTGTTTCTTTTTTGATGGGAATTACTGACATAGAATTTATCAGAATCCTCATGTTTAAATGTCTTGTTGATTTGACAGGACATACTGACATTGACAGAGATAACATAAAACTCATTATACGCCACTACAATGAGGACTTGGATGACAATCTGGTAGTAAGTTTCATAAATTCACAGAGTATCTTAGATTTGTTGCTGAAAAAGAGAAGTTGAAATGCCCTGAAATCTCATAGTTCATGTATGAAAGATACTTGACAGAGGTTTTTCCAAAGTTGATAACAATTCTGGAAATTCACATGGCATTACCAGTGACAAATTGTGAGACGGAAAGAAACCTTTTCAAACCGTGAATAATAAAATACAAAATTGGATCAACTTGTTAGAGGAGAGACTGAATTATCTTTGTATTCTATCTATAAAAATGAGATTGAAAAATGATACTCATTTAAAGAGATGATTGAAGAGTTTGTCGCTAAAAAAAAGTAGGAAGAAAAGTATTACACATGAGTGTCAGACAGTTATTTTAGATTTTGTGATGCCTGGAATTTGTCAGCTTTTTAAAATTTGTAATTTGTTGTGACTGCTTTTTCTCTTTATAAATATAATCTCACCTTCAAACATAATTTGTATTTGGAATTTTGAATTCTTTTTCTTCAAGAGGGTCCCCCAAATTATAAAATTTTCTGATCCCCCCCAAGCTGGGTCTGCCCTATGTACCCCTTGGCCCCGGCTAGGAGCTCCCTCTCACAGCTGTTCTTAGGCCTGTGGCTGCAAGCAGGAGGTCTGGATGTGGGACAGGGTCTGGGTGGCACTGACAAGTGCACCCACGGTGAGCCAGTGGAGAACACGGGCCTGGCTGACATCACACATCCTTGGAGACCATCTAACTCTAATTCTAAAAGGGACAAAAGTTTTGTTACGCTGCCTGTGAGGGCCCAAACCTTTCCACCAACAGTCTCGTCAGGGCCTGGCTGGGCCCTGCCAGCCCCCCTTGTGTTTCCTTTTAATAAAATTTAATGTTTTCATTTTCAAAGACCTAGAAAATCCAAACACTTTTTAAAAGCCCCAAGGAACTATAAAAATTAATAGCACAGGGTTAATTTCTTTTTCAGTGGCGACTCAATTAAACCTGCCAAAGTCAGACTGTGATTTAAACTCACCACTTGCAGAGGGACCTGAGCGGAGCAGGCAAACATGGTATGAAACAATAATATTTACCAATTACCCTCTTGGATGTTTCCCACCCGGGCCCCTTCCCTCCGGGGAAAATTTTTTCCTTCCCTCCCTCCTCTCGAGGGCCCAGAGGTCAGCATCCCTAATTGTTTTCTCCTTGAATGGTCACATTGCTATCAACAAGTGACTGAACTTCTTCCCTGCTCAGGGTAATGGAAAAATACCACCCGGGCTGGCTGCCCTAGGCAACAGGCCACGTGGACACCATCCCGCATGTGGGCCTGAGCTCAACTTTGAAAATGAGAGAACGGCTCCCGCTCATCTCCGCCAGGCATTCCAGCCAAACCAGACATCTCACATTCCACACTTAGTCCTGCCCCAGGGCACTTGCTCCTAAGGCTCCCTTGCCAGGAATGCCCTCTCTCCTGTTCATGAGCACTTAGCCTTGAGCACTTCAATCTTATATTTTCTCTGAGGCCCTGATCAAGATCAAGCTCTTTTAAGAAAGCTTTCCTGATAAAATCCATCTCCATGTAGATTTTCCACGTAATCTCACTGCCTTCAGCTCCTCTGTATTGAGTCAACTGCACATTATCTCTTAATTGCATATGGGCTGACTGCGTCAGTCCTAGAGTTTTTAACACACAGGCTTCTAACAGGCTTATCCCTACATCCAGACTGTAAGCTCCTCCAAGGCAGGAACTCTTCTGGGTGCATCCTTTGTATTTAGTTTGGTGTTTTGCGTGGGATAGAGTCTTAATAATTGCATTTGGACTGGAATGGAGAGTTTCAGCATTTTCTCTACAACAGGATAGTGAACTGTGTGCCTCTGGAAATAGGATTTCAATGCAACATTGTTTGCATAGAAAAAAATTAAAAAATATAATAATAAATAACAAAAAAATAAAAAAATATCTGAGCAAAATGTCCATCAATGGGGAACAGATAAGAAGAATATGGTATAGGATAACATGATCAAGAGCAATTAAAATAAAGAATATGGAGTTGAATTATCAATATATATAGATTCCCAGAACAGAAATGTTGAGTGAAACAGGCAAATTGTAGAACAATATGTTGGTTAAGATACAATTTATGTAGACTGAATGCCACATAAACCAATACTACACAGCGTTTTATGGATCCATGTGAATACATCCATGTATGAACACAGAGATGAGAAAGAAATACATGTAAATCTTGGTAGGGCTTGCCTCTGCAGAGGGAGGGTAGAGAATGGGGAATGGGACCCCAGACTGTTTAATTCCTTCTAGATATTTTTTCTTCTCATTATAAAAATCTGAAGCAAATAGGAGAACGTTAACATTTGCTAGTTTGGCTTGGTGAGTACATGGCTGTCTGTGAGGTAGAGACTGGAAAGGTGTCCTCTCAGTGGGCTGCCCCTCTTCCCAGCCCAGTCCCGGGCCCCATTTCCCAGCCTCCTCGGCAGTGAGTTGCAGCTACGTGACCTCAGTCTGGCTGGGGCATGTGGGCTACAGTGACAGGTACCACTTCTTGTCTTGGCCCTGGAACACCTGGGCTGGGTCGGCAGCAAACCAGTCATTGACTTTGCTGTGACCTCCCAAGGGAGCTTCCCCAGACTCTGCTGGGCTGCAGGGGACAGGAAGAGGGAGGGAAGATGACCACTGAGCAAAGTCCGGGGACCTTTGCGGCCTGCAAGATGAGGGTGAAGTCTCCAGTTGCTGGCTGGGCCCCCAGACAGGCCCTCCACCCTTTTTTCATCTTGCCTGGCTTCCTCACTGTCCCCAAAACATACCTCACTCATTCCTGACCTGCTCCCCATCCGGATGTCCCCCTGCAGTGCTCTGAACCATAAACGTCTTCTGCCTGGCCCAGGCCCTGCCTGTGACTCCACGTGCCACCTTTCCCCTTCCCCGCCAGTCCTCAGAACTCCTATCTGCACTGCCTGTTTGGCTTTAACTGCAAACTGCCCTGTGTTGTCCCTTCTGTCTTGGTGACAGGGATAATGCCTTATCTTTGTATCGCTCTGTCAGGGAAGGACCTAAGTTGACTGGTTCTGTGCTGAGCAAAGGGGCGAGAATACCAGAGCCTAATCCAGCGTCCTCTGCCAGTCTGATGGGCCTACCCCACACTGTTCAGAATTTCCAGAGTCGGCATAAAAGAGATCCTTCCTGGAGAGGGGTGGGGACAAGCAGGACTGGAAGAGAGAGCGGAGCATGGAAGGCCCTACGAGGAGATTTAGGGACAAGGGTTCCGAACCTGAGGCTGAGGCTGAGGGTCATTCTAATAGAAGATCAAGATTATCTCCAGCCAAGGTTTCTTAACACTGGCTCCTCTGGAGGGACATTGGATCAGATCCCATAGAATGCAGGGGTGTTGTTTCTTTCAGAGGCAGCTGGGAAGGTGAGGAGACATCAGGAATCAGCACCCTAGTCGTCAGCCTGTCCTAGGAGAGAAGACTCAGGAGAGAGGATGGGAGGCCATGGTTGGGAAGGAGAGGGAACTGGGCTAAGCCCCAGGGGTTTAAAGGTAGAGAGGCAGGTGGGGGGAGGGGGAAGACCAGGGTGGAGAGGAAGTCCTGGCAGCGGGGATGGGGTCCTCATCTGTGGGGTGGCAGTGGTAAGTTACAGATTTTTTTGACCTTTTATTTTTTGGACAAATCCATTTAGCCTCCCTGAGACTCAGGTTTCTTATTTTTAGAAAAGGCATGATACAACTCTGCTGGGCTGCTGAGGTGTAAACAAGTAAAATATGTGAAAGTGCTTATCGACCCCAAGTGCTATACAAATAAATGCCATCAGTGTGACACCATGATGGATGCCAGACCAACGCAGGCCAGTCTGAATGGATAGGCGAATGACAAGTGAGTGAAAGACCTTGGAGGGGCATGGCTCACAGGTGGTCTAGAGACCCAGGGTGGGGATATGCGGGCAGAGGAAGACTCTATAGACGCTGATGGTTCAAGCACCCCCATCAGAGCTCAGGATTGAGTCGACTCCACAGAGGACATGGGAAACAGAGCAGCCCCTTGGATTTTAGTAATCTGATCAAATGGCACACAGAGCACCAAGACCACACGTTTAGAAGATGACCAGCAATCATAAAGTTAATTAGGGAAGACCCAGAATCAAATTCAGGATGGAAATACCTGGGAGGAGAATGTAAGGACCAGACACATTTTATACCACAGGGCTTCATGTATCTTGGATGCCCAACTTCCTAGTTCCCTGGGAAAGAAAATCTGAACCTCTTAATTAGACCCTGGAGCCTTCCACAAACTGGCCAGAAGGTCTTTCTGGTGTTTCCTCCCACTTTGGTCACCCTGCACAGACCTCCTCTCTGCTGAGCACCCCAACCCACTTTAACACGCCATCTTGTTTCTCTCTTTCCAGCCCGCTCTGTTCCATCATCAGAGCCCCACCCAAACCCCATCTTCTTGCCACTGGGTTAAGGGGTTCAACTTCACCTGCACCTTTTGCTCCCCACCACTCTACTCTCCCATTCCTAAGCTTCAGAATGCTCAGTGCCTCCATCTCCGCCTGACTCAATATTCCTTGACTAACATCGTGGCTGTTTCACAATGTCTCACCTTTTCTTTTACACGGTTAAGTTCTCTGAAGACACTGATTATTTTAGTTTATAATTCAGTGTGTCCTTTAATCCACCTAGGACAGTGCTGGGCACATAGGGAAACCAAAAATATTTGATGACTTGTTGGGAAGATAGAGTCCTTAGTGACCAACTAACACCTTGTCCCTTGGTGTCTGTGACCAAAGGGACACTTGTTGGGAATTAGAACTTTTCATGCTCTCCAAGGTGCAAGTGTTAACAGGTGACCATCACCTGGCTTCAGCTCCCACCTCCATATACCCCGTCCCCCTATCCCAGTGAGGCTAGACTCATTACTGTTCCCTACATAACATGCAGCACCTCTGTGATCCTGCCATGGTGACGCTGCCTTTGGGGCTTCTTCTCTACTCTACACCCCTTCAATTCCTAACCACTTCCTCTGGCTCCTGAGAAACAAGCTCACGCCCAAGGTGGTTGCCCAGAGGCTGTCTTCCTCAGCACCCTTCCTTTCTCATTTCCACCTTCTCTGCATTGTGTCTGATACTCGAGGTCTTGCAGTTCCACTGGGGTGGGGTCGAGTAAACCAGATTCGCAGATTAATACCATCCGAGGCAAGGTCATCCTAGTGACACAAGACATGGCTCTTCAAGGAGGTGAGCTCTCTTCCAGGTAGGGTCCTGGGATTCACAGAGGGGGCGGTGCTTGAACTGAGCCTTGAGGCAGGGTTTGGACTGGCGAAGGAGAGAGAAAGAGAGATGTGGAAGTGAGAGGGCAAAGAGTGCTGGGAAAAGTGAACTAACAGAGTGGCTGGAAAGGATCGTAAGAGATGGGTCAGAAAGGTAGATGGTGGGCCAGGATGGGAATTATCCATACTGACAAAGTATTTATACCTGAAGTGTTTCTGAGTGCCCACCTTGTGCTGGGCCAGGGACAATCAGATTGGTTTATGCCTGTGTCACTCTTGGAAATACCCAAATCGTCAGACACAAGCTGAATTCACTCTTACAGCCCACTGGGAGTTGGGAAGAGGGCATCCTCATAGGTCTATACCCATGTGGGTCTAGGGATAGTCTCACCTATGTGCCTTACCTGCTTTAGGAGTGTGAATAGTCTCTAGGCAAGAGTAACTAAGTGGGCAAGAAACCATGGCTGAGCTCCTAGTGCTTCAAAGAGAGAAAGCTCGCCAGACAAAACAGGCAAAAGCAGGAGAGGAAGCCACACTGGGGTGATGTTTACCCACAGACCCCAGGCCCAATAAGTGGGGCCTCTGACATGTCTTATGAAGGCAAGAACTTCTCATGGCCATAATTCAAGTCCAGAGATGCTGGGAATTGGGACCCTGAAAGAAACAGTGCTGGGGACATTTTGGGGGGACAACAGGGAGTGTGAATCAAACCCAACTGCTCCAGGCTGTTTCCAAATACCTTTTCCTTAGGAAGTAAGGTGTGCACAGCTTTAGTCCCCAAACCTGTGGCATGACAGGGCTGGCATGAAAGTAAATGCAAACTTAGACATGTTAACAGGGCTCGCAGCCTGCCTGAGTGTACACCCCCTTTTTAAGAGAGACACTGGCACAGAGAACATCCAGATCGGGGTGGCAGGAACTGTTAGGGAAGGGAAGTGGGAGGCATGGGGAAATGATGATGGGGGTGAGAGACATGGAGAGCACAGCACTGTGGCTGTCATGTATCAAGGGAACTGTCAGCTGGGTGAGAGCTTCACCTTTTGTGGGTAGTGCTCCCACGGGGGCAGAAGTAGGCATTTAGAGGATGCAGGTTTCCCAGCAAGAACTGAACTACCAGCGAAGGTGCTGTCTGAACTAGTATTGTCTGCTCTTTTCTTAAAACTTATCGTGGGTGGGGCCTGATGCTATATTTCATTAGAGCAGAAAGCTGGCTGCACTCAGGTCTGCAGATATGTCATTTGGGGCTTATTTGGAACATGTGGGGAATGCTTTCTTTGGTGAGTATTTTAAAGAATTCTCATGTGTATAAACTTTTTATACTTATTATTGGTAAAAGCATGTAGGAGCGTGTGCTCCCAGGAGTGGGAAAGTGACACAAACATCGCCCTCTATAGGTGTTAAATGTGAGGGGTCGACTCTAAGCAGAAATAACTGCCTACGTCATTTTCGGCACGCACGTTCAACTCATCCTGAATGTGACCAGACACAGATTGCATATAATGTAGAATTCCAAACAGCAGGGAAAGCACACAACACATATTATCTCATTTAATCCCCATGATAATCCCATGACGGGGAGTACTACTATCTTCATTTTATAGAAAAGCAAACCAAGACATAGAAAGGTTAAGTAAATTGGCCCAGGTCACTTCTCTGGTAGATGGCTGAGGTAGGACTTGAGCCCAAGGCTGCTTGAAGGTCTTAGTTTCTATGTTTTACTGGAGGTTTCTAATGAGAGGGTGTAGAGTGCCTTGTACAGACACTGATGGGGAATGTCTGTCTCACGGGAGGGGTGGACAGGCTTCCTTTCACCTCTACAGGTCTATGGTCTGGCCTCTAGGGTTTTCAGGCAAACACTGAAACATATGCTAAGTTCGGGGCAATGCCAAAGATGCAGTGTCGGGCAGGCAGAGAAACAGACACAAAGGCCAGGAAGGTGAAGTTTGATTATATCTCCCTGACTCCCTGTTCTCTCTGCAATGTGTTCTTACTATCCCTTTAAGTATTTTTTAAAAATAAATGTATTTATTTATTTATTTGTTTATTTATTTATTTATTTATGGCTGTGTTGGGTCTTCATTGCTGTGCGCAGGCTTTCTCTAGTTGCAGTGAGCAGGAGCTATTCTTCGTTGTAGTGCGCGGGCTTCTCATCGTCGTCACTTCTGCTGTTGTGGAGCGCGGGCTCTAGGCACGCAGGTTTCAGTAGTTGTGGCACACGGGCTCAGTAGTTGTGACTCGCGGGCTCTAGAGCGCAGGCTCAGTAATTGTGGCGTATGGGCTTAGTTGCTTCGCGGCATGTGGGATCTTCCCGGGCCAGGGCTCAAACCTGTGTCCCTTGCATTGACAGGCACATTCTTAACCACTGTGTCACCAGGGAAGCCCTGTCCTTTTAAGTTTACCTTAGTCCCTGGGAACCTGAGAAGCTGATCTGTCTTAGTGTAGGAACATGAAACAACCCAATGGAAAAGATTGGAGTTGGGAGATTCAAATCCCTCTACTCAGAGTTTCTCAGCCTTTTTTTTTTTTTTTTTTTTTTTTTGCGGTACGCGGGCCTCTCACTGTTGTGGCCGCTCCCGTTGAGGAGCACAGGCTCCGGACGCGCAGGCTCAGCGGCCATGGCTCACGGGCCCAGCTGCTCCGTGGCATGTGGGATCTTCCCAGACCGGGGCACGAACCCATGTCCTCTGCATCGGCGGGCGGACTCTCAACCACTGCGCCACCAGGGAAGCCCTCAGCCTTTATTTGATCCATGATAGTATAAATCCCCCTCCTTCCCTGGGAGATCTAGAGATGCTCTGATTTTTGCTGGGATGGAAAGTGTCCATTTTGAATTCTAAGGTCAGTTTATGAATCCTCACCAGCCAGGAAGATTTGGTTGAACATTTATTTCTGTGGATTATATTAAGCAAGTCTCTTATATCAATATTAGGAGCAGATTCTTCAGTTTTCCAAACTAAAACTACATTATACTATTGAATGGTCTTTCTCAAACCACAAATGCTACCTTCTTCCTTCCCCATGGAATTTGATTTACCCCCTTGGAAAGACCTTCCACCCTTTCCCTCTGCCCTCACATTGAGAATCACTGGTCTAGTGTAACACTTACAGCTGAGAAACCAGAGATATGACTTAATTTGGTCACAAAATGACTTATTCAGCCCATTCATTCAGTTCTAGTCAACAAATATTTATTGAGCAAATACTATATGCCTGGGATCCTAGAGGTAGCTGGTGCATCTGCATTTTCAAATCTATGTCAGGAGAGGGGACCCCTTGACCACAGGACTGAATGTTTAGTGGTAGAACTTGGTACTGGTGGGGTACATTCTTTTAGTTGGGAATCTTCCAGATGCAACTAAAATCTCACACCATATACAAATGTCTGCTCAGTCAGTGCAGAAAGGGTCGGTCCTGTGTGGATGCCCAGCTTTGAAGTTGGCAAAAATAAGAAGGATTAGAGACCTCTCCCTAAAGTCATGACATCTCCCTGCCTCCCCGTTCTTGTCAACACCCACTCCTCCTTGGGTTTGGTCTTATACCCTGCCTGCTGTTTCCTTTGTTGTTTTTTCATCCCCACCAAGGTGGGTAGAGGGGCGCCCCCGTTATTTCCTCCTATCATCCCCCCACCCCATCCTTCCCAGCACAAGGTTCCATTCTTCATTAATAGCATTTTAAAGCCAGCACGGAGCTGTTTTCCAGATGTGGCCATGCGCAGACAGTAATTGTGCTCTGTGATCCCTTCCAGCTGCTCCCATCGCTTGCCAACACACTGCCCCCACCCCCACCTTGCAGCCCCAGGAGTCCATGTTTGGGGGCTGCAAATTAGGGCAAACGTTGTAAAATGATCATGTGCTACACACGGCCTTCCCCACAAGAATTATGGACTTTATAACTGAGCTAATTGGCATTAGGTCTTGCCTGAAAGGTCAAGAGAGTGGCAGAGAAACAGGATCTTTGTAAATTGATCTGCTGGTCCCCCACGCCTTCCCCACAGCTCCCTTTCCCATTTTGAAATATGGCCTACCTGCCCTGTGGAATCGCTGACTCTTGTAAATTACTGCTTTGACTGTATAGGACTGTGACACATTGTTTCACATCACGTGGAAGGCAGTGGGGATGTTGAAGGGGTGCATAGTTATACCCTGCAAATTCTTCTACCAAACCACAAGCTTCAGCTTTCATAACACCTTGGTGAAGCAGGGCATTGTAATGCTCTTGACCTTCAAATCAAGCATAATTTATCCAAAGGTAGCATACAGGCTTTGGATGGAATATTTATTTATCTATTGTTCCAAATACTTGAGTTCCTTCTGAATGATCTTGCCTTTCTATTGTTTCTCATATGGGAACACTCCTATGGCCTTTTTTCATCTCCTACATCATTATTAAGCATGTTAGAGGCAGGGTTCAAGGTCGACTTTAGGAGGGAAAGAAAGTTGTCTTTCTGGAATCAGAGATATTACATTTTTATCTATACCTTGTGTGGGTCTTTCTGGATATGGTTATAAAATGTCTGTCCCCCGCTATCTGGTGCTCATGATTAGGGGTTAAGCATTGAAAATCTCTGTTAAAGCATATATAGTATCTGGGAAGAATAACTGATTTACCTTGTGGTTCTTACCCCTCCCCGCTTCTTTTTCTTAGTAAAGGACCATTGAGAAGTGAATGGAAGCTGACTTTAAATTGTACACACTCACTCGTATTTTGCTTACACTTTTGGGCTGCTTTTGGATCTTTCGAATCCCAGCTGTGGATCCATTCCAAGTCATGAATCCCTGCTCAGTTATCATGGCCATTGCCACCCTGGCCCACATAAACTTATTGGAGCCTTTTCTCAGAGGCCTGAGGAAGCAGGGCTTAGGCTGGCCAGCGCAATGGGAAAGGTGGGAGAGTGAAGTTTCAGGGCTCAATTTTGGGGTCACAATGTGGGAAGGAGGTCTGAAATCATCTACTCATTGAATAGTCTGCAGACCTAATAAACAATGCAACTCACAGGCATCTGCTAGGGCTCTTTCAGATGTATGTACATGCTGCTGCAATGTGAACATTCATTTGGAAATGTGGACCTTAAGTGTTTGCCCGATCAACAGATACCAAAATGGTAACTGTTATCATGCTGGGAGGTTATTTAATGCAAAATTGGGGTCTTTGAGCTGGGAAGTTTGGGAGCCCCTGTCTACTCGATTACTGATCCAGGTCCCATCACATCTCACCTTGATTACTACTGTTACCTGAACATGCTTCTCCCTCATGTCCCTTCCCCCACACTGCAGCCAGGTGGTGCTCTTAAGATGTCAGATCCTCCTCAGCTTAAACCCTCCCATGGCTGCCATCTTGCTCCAGGTCAAAGCCTTGCCGTGGCCTCCTGCTCTGGCCTCATCTGTTATTATTCTCCCCTTTGCTCTCTTCAACCCAGCCCAAGACCCAGCCCCCAACCCCAGCCCCCAACTTCTCCTCAAACATGTAGGCCCAGCTACCACCCACATCTTTCTCACTTGCTGCTATCCTCTGCCCATAAGTGCACCTGTCCCAGGTGTTCCAGTGGCTGGTCTCCCTCCCCGCTCCAGGTTGCTGTCATCCCTCATTGGAGCCACCTTCCCTCGCACCTTGTCTAACACAGCTCCCGCCACCACCAGCACTCCTGATCCCTCGTCCTTGTTTTACTTTCTCTACAGCACCCAGCACCTCCTGACTTCATATTTATTTGTGTTTGACCTTATCTTCCCACCAGACTACCAGCTCCTTGAGAACAGAACCTTTGTCTGGGGTGTCCACTGCTGAATCCTTAGTGTGTGATAGGCAAACAGTGTGTACTTAGGCGATCTGTACTCTGTGAGTGAGGCCCCAGCTCCAGGGCACTGGGGGACTAAGAAAGGAGGAGGGAAAACCACACACATGAGGGGAGGAGAGAAGCCTGGGGGATGGAAGAGCCAGCCACACTTGGTGCCCACTTTGTGGTAAGGGCACCAGGAGTTACTCGCCTGGTCCGTAAGTGGAGAGGATGCCCTTGCCTCTCCCATCTGACAGTCACACAGGGTTTGCTAGGGTCCATTTCACTCTCCTCTGTCTGCTGTATCTTTCAAGCTCAAGGCAAGGCTGAGCTAATAATGATGGACATATATGGATCAGAGTCTGGCACTGGGAGCCCTGTAAAGGTCACTGATCTGCCACAAAAAAATTATTTCACTTTTCTGGGTCTTGTTTTTAAATCTACAAGATGAAAGGATTTGTCTTGAAAATCTCAAAATCTAAGTGTTTGATTTTATTATGAAATGGGATATCAGATGCAAATTAACTCCAAGCCCTTTTAAGAATGCTATGCAGTAATACTTACTGCACTGCCAGGGGCCCTTGAGAAAAATGCCAAATCTGTGACTGTGCTCCCCTTTACCCACCTCTCTGAAGACCCCCCTTTGTGCACAGCCGCATAGGGGCTGCTTCCTCCACAGAGCCTGCCCGGGAGCCCCAGCCTCTGCCTCCTCACGGGTCCTTGACTCCCACGCAAGGCAGTTTCAGCACTGCCCACCCTGACTCGGCCTTAGGGGGCAGCCAACCCCACCACCCACAATACCTGAGTTTCTCTTCATTCACCTGATGGCCTCCTCTGTTCCCAGTATCCTGTCTAGCTGCCATTTGGGGTCAGAAGGCATTGCCTCCTGTGGGTGGTTGACCCTGACCGTGGGGGAAGCAGGGAGAGAGGACATCACTGGGAAGTGTCTGTAGTAGCCTTGGGGAGAGAGTGAAGAAATGAGATGGACAAGGGGCAGAGGGGGTCACATGAAGCCTCTCGAGGGCGTTCGGTCCACCCCGACCTGACAGACAAGGCTGCTGAGAGCAAGAGAAGGGAGAGCAGGATCTCATGATAAGAATGATAAGATAAGAATGATAAGAATGAGCTGGACACGGAGCCTGGCTGTACGGGAGCTGGCATGGAAGACATAACCCTCACCTCAGGTCCCCAGCATCCTTCACACACGTAAACACAAGGAGCCATTCAGAATCTCTTTTTGAACCAACAAAGCAGCAGTATCCTTTGTTAATATTTCTCTGCCTTGTCCTCGATGGTGTGGCATGTGAAGAAAGGCACACTCTCATTTTTCTTCAGCTGGAATTGAGCCCTGAGCCCCAGTCCAGTCCATAGGCCAGACCCTGAGACAGATCCCCTCACTTGTTTCTCCTTGGGGTTGGTCCTGACCCTGGGGTCCCTTGAGTCCACTTGGAGAGACCTTCCTGCTGTGTTTGTCACTGAGAGTCACTGCTGTGTGTAAACCCATGGCCCCGTCCTCCTCATCCTCCCACCGTTAAATGGGGAGTCCAAACTGGATGGGCCACAAGTAAATGAGTCCTTTCTAGAACTCAGTCTCCCCTGATGTCACAGTGTGCCCCCAGCCTTTCTGTCATGTTGTGACTTGTGTCCTCTGGCTAATATGCCCCTAGCATACTGCCCAGCCAAGTCCATATTGTCCAGGAAACCATGGCACACATCATATATGAATGTGGTCCCTAATCACCAGGACCTATTACCCAGGGCAGAAAGCACTGTCTCCGTTTAGGGTCTGTCTCTGGACCTTGGACCAGAGACCAACTAGCCAAGAGCTTCTGTCAGTCATTCCTGTTCTACATGATTTCTCTGGAATTTAGTCTACTGGGGGATGTAGACCCATGTCCTTCCTGTTTTTTACCTACTTGTGCCTGTCTGCTCTTTGGCACTGGAGCCCTAGCATGCTTGCTTCATCGTGCTCTGGTGGCCTGGCTGGCTCCTGCAGGCAGCTCATTCCTGCAGCCTCTACAGCAGAGTGTGACAAAAGGTCAGTGTTCCAGAAGGTGGTAGTCACATGGATAAAGTGAGCTTCCACATAAAGCTCCTCTTCCATCTCTGGGGTGAAATGCAGATGGCAGTAAACGTGGGTGAACCCAGCCTGCCCCAGGAAAGCCAGTCTGGAAAACTCCACAGCTGTCAGACACCCAGACGTACCGACCTTCAAAGTCACCACCCTGCCCTCCTCCAGGGCCACCTTCTCCACAATGAGCACACACGTACCACTATACCCTTCAGATAGTTTCTGCTTCCTGATGTCTTCATCCCACAGCCCCACACCTAGCCCTCAAGTTGACCCATCTCCCTTCCCTCTCTCCCAACACAGGGGAAGAAACGCCTGAGAATTTGCTTCAGGCTGGGCTAACACGGAGGGTCAGCCCTGGCGGAGTCTGGTGAGCAGGGAGTCTCCTCAAATGGTCTGGGTGCTACTCTTCCAGAAGAGGTAGGTCTCTTCTTGTCGGGAAGCTCTGAGCCCTGGACCCCATCTGCGGCAGCTCTGGGCTTTGCACATCACACTGAGGCTTTTCCTGAAGAGGTTTTCACAAGTTCGGAGCAGTCCTGGGTATTGGGGAGTTGAAATTATTTTTACCCATGTGCAGCTGAAATAGCCATCTGCCATCACACCGCCCAATTCCTCACTGTTTAAAATCCATCTGGAGGCCTTAGTTTTTCTTCAGTTCTTCATATTAAAAAAAAAAAAAAACAGTGCCTTGGTGCGAAGAAAGGTATCATATCTTCATGTCTTTTCTGCCTGCAGTGGAATCTGTCCTACAGCAGAGGATAGATTTAGAACTACTCGTTGCTTGTTCCAAGCCATATTGATTAATTACTGGTTCTAGGCCCAATGTTGTCCCTTGTTCTAGGACTGCCTATCTATCTTGTTTATCTAAATAAATTCCAAAGCCCAGCTCATGTTACCTCCTCCATGGAGCCTTCCCTATAACTCTAGTTCTCACTCCTCTGATATCTCCATAGCAGAAATGGACAGTTCCTTAGTAATAGTCTTTCATTTTCTTCTTTTGCTGCAGCTGTGTTGCCTTTGTACCTCTCAGCTTGGTGACAACTGGGCTTTGCCTCATGTTGATCTTGCAGCTGCTGTAGAACTTACCCTGAAAGAGCCCTCAATAAAGTCTTACGTTGTCCCATAACTCTTTTTCTTCCTTCAAGGCTCCTCAGATCCTTGAATAGCTCAGATTTTCACCCCATTCAGACTCCTATGTCAATTAAATTATTTGAATTCAATATGGTGCACATGCTCTTTTTGCTTTGCCAAAGGTCTCCACAAGCCCTAGAGTGTGGAGATAACATCACACCCCCCATCACTTACATAATGACCAGCTCAAGGGAGATGCTCAATGAATGATTTTGATTTAAATTAAGATGGGGATGATGTTGGAACCATTCAATTAATAAACATCTGCTAGGATCCTAATAAGTGTCAGGCCCCTTGGCAGAGGCTGGGGATGGAGTAATGGATAAATCACATTTCCTGCCTTCAAAGAGCTCACAGTCTAGTGGAAGAGATAGATGGGGCACATCCCAGCATTTCAATGTGATTTCAGAGGAGGGAGGGAGCAATGAACTCATTACAGGAGTTAAGATTTTTTGATGTTAGAACTTGAAGTTTCAGGAAAAGGATGCAAGAAGGCACAGAAATGGGAAGAGTCTGATGGATTCAAGGAGCAGCTGTGGTTCTGTATGGCTGGGGTAGTGCTGACAGGTTGGCCTAGAAAGGTCCGAGAGCCAGGGCAAGGCACCCTACCCTGCTCAGCTGGAGACTCCCCCCTCAGCTTTCCTTGGTCATTTCTTCCAGTTGCATTGAGTGCAGATATCTATCTAAATTTCTCTTTGGTAACGAGGTCTATGGATTTGTCCTCTGTGAAGTGGGACTTCCCTTGGTTCACCTTAACTTGTTCATTTCCATCTTGCTATGGGATTTGGTATAATGGGTCAAGCTCCCCTGATTGCCATCAGTCTGGTGATATGTTCTTCTTCTTCTTTTTTTTAAAATAATCGATTTATTTAACTATTTATTTATTTGGCCACGCCACACTTGGCATGTGGTGTGGGATCTTAGCTCCCCGACTAAGGATCGGACCAGTGCCCCATGCAGTGGAAGCGTGGAGTCCTAACCACTGGACCACCAGGGAAGTCCCCGGTGATGTGTTCTTTAAAAAAAAAAGACACATATGGAAAAACATCTGGAAACTAGTGTTCTGAGATATGTCCATCTACCTCCATCATGATTTTGGACAATTTTTTTAACTCCTCTAAGCCAAAGTCTTTTCACCTGATAAATAGGGAAAATAACAATAGACACACCTACTGTATTGGATGGTTATGAAGCTCAATTATAACAATAGATGCAAAAAAGCCTTGAAATACATAAAACTCAGCACAAACACAAGGGCTTATTACCCTGATGGAAGGAGACAGATGAGCTTTCCTCTTGTGAAAACTCCTTTGCCAGGCTGTACAAATTTCAGGGAGGTCCCCTGGTCTCCCATAGCAACCTGCCCGATCATCCCACTGGCATTTTTGCCTCCACATAAGGTGGCACTAGCTCATTAGGCATAACAAATGACCCACACTCCATTGGGCTATAGATGGAAAGCTGCAAGGTGAAACAGATCTCTTCCCCTCTGCTTACCTCCCTCTCCCTTTTCATGTTAACAAGTGTCTCTGGAACATGCTGTCTCCTGTCTGGGGAAGGCAGAGCTGTGGCCACGCAGAGCTGGTGTGCGGGAGTTTGGAAGGCAGCTGCTCCAGCCTTCTTCTCAAATGCTTCCCACACCTCAGGTGGCTCTGGCCCTGCCATGCTTGTGGCACATCTGAATATCAATTGTTTGCATAAATTGTAAGCCCAACAAATCATAGCCCTTCATTTGAGGCACAGGAGTTTATTGGCTCCAGGTATCCACTGGGGGCAGAGCATCAGTGGATCAGAAACCAAGTTCCTATTTCTCTACCTGCTCCAATCTAGAGAATGGTAAAGGAGCCACTGTGGTCATATTTCTAGCCCTTGGTCCATTTTACTTCTACTCAGGTGCAAGACACATCCCAAATCCTGGCTGTGTAGCACAGGGAATTGGCTGAGTAGGAGGAAAGATAGGGGTGAGGCAGAACTTTGGCACTATTACAGGACCGATCAAGAGTGCTGCTCTCTTCTCTCCCTGGGGTCCCTTTTCACTTTTGTCTGGGTGCCTAGGGATTTACAATTCCCACCGCAGTTGCCCCAGCATGCCATCCAGGCCTGTCCCCATAGTAGCCCAGGGTCTTAGGCCCTGGCTCCATTTAGGTTATCATCAAGGAGTAGAAAGGTTGACAAATGATGAGGCTGAAGACCTGCTTTTCACTTCCAGGTTAAGTGACGTCATCCATCAAAGCTCCAGTTTGTGTGCAATGAGAGCCCTGGGTTGGGATAACTGATTCCATCTGGCTCTAAAGTTTGTGAATCCTTTCCTTCCTTCCTGTACTAATCTTTCCTTGTCAAAAATCATTTTTCCTGTGGTCATTTCTCTCAGCACCTTGTCCATCACTGAAGGAAATCTTGGTCATATGCTATTGGGAAAAGCTAATAGGGACATTGTGGCGGCCTCAGCTCCACCCTCTCACCCAGTCCCCAGCCCTGAGCCCAGGATGAGAGCAACCTCAGGCCAGCTTCCTCCTTCTGAGAGCACCCCTGGACCCCTGGCTCTGCATCCACTCTCTCTCCTGGATCATCTCTGGTGGTTTTTTTTTTTTTTTTTTTTTTTTTTTTTTTTGCGGTACACGGGCCTCTCACTGTTGTGGCCTCTCCTGTTGCGGAGCACAGGCTCCGGACGCTCAGGCTCAGCGGCCTTGGCTCACGGGCCCAGCCGCTCCGCGGCATGTGGGATCTTCCCGGACCGGGGCACGAACCCACGTCCGCTGCTTCGGCAGGTGTACTCTCAACCACTGCGCCACCAGGGAAGCCCTCTCTGGTTGTTTTGACTCTGACAATTTCACCTCCCACAAACAGATTATAGAGTTCCCTGACAGCTGTAATCAAGTTGGCACCATGCTGAGCCCTTGGAAGGTTCTCAATCACAATATTTTGAATGATTGATTAGTCAGAAAAGACTCCAATTTCTGGTTTATAAAGTCTTATTTGGATCCATTTTCCTACCTACCTTGTCCATCTTTTAGTCTTAGCCTGCCTACCCCAGGCCAATCCCCACCAGGGTCCTCTGGCCCTCATAGACTTTCTCGTTATCCATCTGCTATGCAGCCCTTCTGGTATCCAAAGTCTTTTTCTACAAGAAGCCTTCCTAGGCCTGATCAATAAAAACACAGTGGGCTTCAACTTTTTTTCTTAATTAAAATTCCTCATAGTTACATATATACTTTAACAGGGCACTTTCATGGAGGTTATCTCCATTTTATCCTCTCATAGACATTATCACCCCCATTTTAAAAGTGAATAAAATGAGGATCGAAGCTGTCATCAGGGGGCCCACAAGGCGCAGGGCAGGGAATCATGCAGTTCCTGGGTTCCAAGCTAAGAGCTGTATCAGGTGCAACATAGGCTGTGAAACTCAAGTATCTGGGGGGCTTGTGGCCATCCCCATTGGCTGGCTTAGTTTATTCTAGAGCAGCTTGCTTCCCATTTCATAGCTCTCTGAAGATACCCAAGGAGTATCTCCAGAGAAATCGCTGCAGGATGAGACAGAGGAGGAGGGGATTGGAGGCATGAAGCATGGGGCCTTTCAGGGACACAAAGTCAGGCTTTAAATGTCCCTGAGAAAATTCTCCCTGAGAGTACATGTTACATGTGGAGACCTAGCCCTCTAATGCTCAAAGCAATGGGTCGCTAAACATGATGAAGACCAGAAAGAAACGCTGCTGCTTCTTAAGCCAAAATCAATAGCGATTTTTCTTTTCATCTTCCACTTGCTTAGCTCAGGTAGCAATAGTCTTGGCTTGGTTACTCTAAGAACTGGTTGCTCTAGTAGCCGCCTCTACCCAGGACAAGAATCCCTGGACCTCCTGGCCAGTATTCTAATCAGAAGGGGGTTAGAAAGTGCCTCCTGTTCAGGGAGGCTCAAAAGGATCCAGGAACCATGATAGGAAATGGATTAGTTCCTGGGTTAAGAAGGCTGGACATGGACTGGGCTGTCTTCCCTATGTTTTTGACCAAAAGCAAGAGCAGAGAGCCTATAGGAAGCAATGGAAATCCAGGTGCATCTTGCTTTGAGGATATCCAGCAGCATCCAGGAGAACAAATAAAATTAATGGCTATCACTGAGAGCTTAAAATGTCAGACACTGTACAAAGCATTTACCTAGATTATGTTATTTTTATCTTCATCGCAACCTCATGAGATAGGTTCTATTATTATTCTCATTATACAGATGAGGAAACTGAGTCACAGAAGTTTAAGTAATAGGCCCAAAGTCAACAACTTGTCAATGGGGGATTTAAAATCAGTCTGGCTTCAAAGCCGGACTTAACTGTTAAGCTCTTTGGCTTTTCAGGACTCAGATAATTTCTTTTGTAAAAGAATCTGCCCACAGACTCCTTTTCCACAGCAAGAGCTCTCCTGTTCCAGGGCTGTTGACTGCTGCTGCCAGAGCCTCTACCACAGGTAGAGGAAGCTTCAGGCAAAGAGAAGTAAAAGCATAGTCCTGTGCTTTTAGAGATTCAATTTGATTGGATTTGCTTCATTGTGATTCAATTTGATTGAACTCAGTTCCCACGAATTCAGTGCTACTTGTGTGTCAGGAAGTTTTCTCTGTCTTGGGGATTCTCAAATTAAGCTGAGTCAATACAGAAATAATTTTCAAAAGCCTTAAAAGTGTGGTTAATCTGACTCAGCAATTCTTTTTCTAGGAATTAATTCTAAGAACATAATCTTGAATGTATGGGAATATTAGCTATGAAGAAGCTTCTCTTTGTTTATTAAACAGTGAAGGGCAATATAAATGTCTCAGGGATAGCTGACAGACACTAGACGTAGCTAATACAGGCATTACAGGCTCTAGTGACATAGTGGCCATGTGGGTTGAGACCAGTCAGGCAGGAGTGAAACCACATGGCGCATTATCTTTCATTCTACAAGGAATATGCCAAAGGTTCCCAAGCTTTGTCTCAGTAATATTTTTTACAGCACCCCTAGGCCAAAATAAATGCCTCATAGTTAGGTTTAAGTATGTAGGTCCAAGCAAACTAGTTAGTATTTAAGTCCTAACAACTTAGTAGCTGTTTGAAAAATAAATCACACATAAATTGAAAGAAAAATAATATTTATATTTTATTCTTAAATACTCATAATTATTTACTAATAGGATGTATGCACCTGTTGGCCATTGTTCAATCAGTCAAACCTTGGAATCGGGTGGGATATCACCACCCTCATTTCCTGTTCCACATTGATTTTTGTGTGGTACTTTCTTTTGTAGGTATGACAATATCATATGAACTCCCACAAGCCCATAGTTTGCACAGTATCTGGCAGGATTAGGTATCATGGTGTGTTCCTTGATAATTAAAAATATCCTTCAGCGCCTTTGTGAGTTCCCTGTGGCACCCTGGAGTTCCTTGGCACACAGTTTGGGGACTGCAGAAATATGTTCTCTTCCATTTTGTTGAAAAAACTACCTTCTTTATTTGTCCCTTTTGGTCTAGCTTTTGATAGACATATGAGTACAAGATAGATTTCTCTTCTTTCTTGACTGTAGCAAAAGATAATCAGTTTAAGAGCATGATAAACAGCAACTGACCCCCAGCTTCAGTTTTGAGGAGGCTGGGGCACAAGCTCCATCTAAAGAGGGCAGCTTCCACCCTGCTCCATCCATAAGGCCTGATGGGAATGTTTTAAAGGTCATGTTTTAAAGGATAGCAGAAAACACAGACTTTTTATGTGAAGTCTCCCAATGTTCAGATACTGGCAACTAATTTTAACATATTATTTATATATATTGGGTAGGTCAGTACTATGCTGCCCCAAACAAAAGCATGTCTGTAGGTAGTGTTTTGCTTGAGAGTCACCAGTTTGGGACACATACATATTGGGACACAATGAGTTATTATGTAACTGTTGAAAATGACATTATTAATAAACACATGATCACAAGAACACATACTCATGAAATATTTAGTAAAAAAAAAAAGACAACTAACAAAAATTATGATACCATTCTCATAAAAGCCCTTTATGGATAGTGAGGGCACTAAAAGGATATATAACCAAGTGGTTAAAATGGTTGTTTATGGATAGGGAATCTTGGATGATTTTAATTTTTTTGTTTTTTGCTTCTCTGTATTTTCTAAATTATTTTTACAATAACCAATGCACCTAAAAATTTTATTTGGTTTTGTTTTGCATTTTTTTAAAAAAATAAACCTAGAACAATTTATATAAAGAAGACATTATTAATCAGAAACACAAATACAAATCAAAGTCATGTAAGAAACGGTCTCTGGTTTTATAGGAGCTTATTAATGAATGGGACAGAGACAACATGTATTACTAGCCGTGTATTAACTGACAAAACAAAGGGGAGAGTTGCATGATTCTATCTAAGTTACTCAATGAGCTCAGAATAGGAAGAGAATCGGAGGGTGGAATGGTCATGGAAGGAAGCTGTATGTGGGGTCCCCAAGACTACCTCCAGGTTCAGTGATGCAGGATTCAGCATATAGCTGCACTCAGGACTAAGATTTATTACAGCAAAAGAATGCAAAGCAAAAATAGCAATGGGAAAAGACACATGAGGCAACGTCTGGAGGAAATCAGGAGTGAGCTTCCAGAGTCCTCTCCCAGTGCAGTCACACAGAGCATGCTTAATTCCTCTAGCATGGAATTGTGACAACACATGTGAAGTGTCATCTGCCAGGGAAGCTCATTAGAGATGCAGAGATCAGGGTTTTTACTGGGGATGGTCACGTAGACCCCCTCTGCCTAGCACATACCATAATTTCAGACCCCCAGAGGGAAGCAGGTGTTCACCATAAATTGCATTGTTTGTACACCAGTTTAGGCATAGGAAGTCGGGCTTAACAGTTAGGCATGGTGGGAACATTCCGAAAATCCAAGTTCCCAAATGCCAGCCAAAGGCCAACCTTGCAAGCAGGTCTTTCTGAAGATGGTGATCTCAGGCCTGCTAAGTTATCTCTTTTCTGCACAGAAACCTTTCATGGGGGAGGTGCGATATGAGCAGGGCCATGATTTAGAAAAGAGGAGAGAGAAGGAGAAAGTGTTCCAGGTGTTCACAAAATACTCAAAACCAAACTTCTCTTCAGAAATCAGAGAACCTTAAACTTAAAAAGGGTCATAAAAGTCATTTAGTCGTTTAGTCTAGTATTTTCCAAAGGGCAAGCATATACCACTAGTGGTATGCAGAATGATTTTAGGCTGCCTATAGATGAATATTTCATATTTTAATGTTTATATATTTATTTTGATATGCAGTTATATATAATATTAAATTAATAATACAATATTTTAGAATATATTATAGATATTATGTATATATATGTGTGTATATCTATATCTATATCTAGCTAGCTAGCTATCATCTTCAAAAAACCCTGCTACTGTAGATATTATTAGGGTAAGTCTAATTTTAAAAAGTGGTTCAATTTAAAGATAAATATTAAATTACAAATATTAAATAATATGAAATAAATAACAGCCCAGAAGTCAGAGGCCCTGTCTACTCGCTGTGGGCAGTACAGTGAGCAAATACGTTTTCCCCTTGAGATACTGGCATTGCTGAGTTAGCCTGATTCTCTTTTTCCCCCTTGCCCATCCTTCAGGAGAGGCAGTCCTTGGTGACGATATTTTGGCCCTGATTATCTACTCTCTGTTCTACTGGGACTTCCAAAGCCACTAACAGCAGTTCTCAGCCATGCCCTCTGGGAATTCTGAGCCCACAGAGGTTAGCAAGTTATTATTAAGCAGGGAAATACACCTTTGCAATAATCCTGGAGGCTATTTCAGGCAAGAAAGCTGAAAACTTAAGCTAGGCTTTCTGATTGTTGATGCCTGGGGGACCCAAAACCAAAAGACCCTTTTCTCTTTCATCTAACAAGCCCCTAGGACAGATGCACCTGGTAAAGCCTGTCAAAGAAGTGAGACGGCTGTCAGGAAGAGGTCTCTGCCTTTCAATGTTACTAATTCACTCAACACATCAGTACCTATTTTGTGTAGGGAACACAGCAGTAAACGTGGCACTCGTGACTCCTGTTCACATGGAGATTATGTGTCATCAAGATGCCTCAGCCATAGGCAAAGTAGACTGCCCAGTGGCCTCACATACCCTCACTTGCCTTGGGGCCTCTGCCAATTCTCTCCCTTCTTTCAGATTTGAAAATCTAGACCTGCTCTCATCCACAAGGTTTGGATGTCACGGCCATCAGACAGGGTTGGATCTGGCTCTTAGACTCTCTCAGGTCTAGAATTACCTCTACTTACTTACACTTGGACCAACTTTTAAGACTCAAACAAAGTTCAGCTTCTTCTGCAAACCATTCTGTAGTGGAGACCCCAAGGAAGCCTGTCCTTTGTCAGTTCTCCAATGGACACACGTCTGGTCCATTCCTTTCCCTGAGCAGCTAAGCTGGTGCCTATAAACCTACCCCTTACAGCTGGTTAATTGAACTAAGGTGGGCACCCGATCCAGGGCCAGCCTGTCTCCAGGTTGGTCAGATACCTACAAGGGGCTCCTGGTTTGAGAGATTTGCCTAAAGGGCCAAGGTGACTTCAGTGGGCCGTGATTTTCAGTGGGCTGTGCGCTCATCAGGCTGTCGCAAGTGGGAGCAGAGAAGGACACACCTACGCAGCGGAATCATGGGAGAAGCAGAACACTGGCAAGAAGACCAAAGACTCCTGCAGCTTCGGGACACAAAATATCCCTGCCTCCCCAAAGGCCTTGGATCCCAATTCTCTTCGATTCTCATTTGTATTGTGGGTGAGGAGGCCCCACTGAGCTCGAGGCATCTTGAGCGCATGTTCCTCCCCGTCCGCAGGGCTGAGATGAGACTTTCCTCCTTCTCCTCCAGCCCCGTCCCTTCCCTCTCACCATCCTCTCTCACGTGCTATTTCTTGCCTCTGGACTGGAATCCACCTGAATTCCTGATTCTTGGCTTCTTAATCTTAAAGGCTTTGTGGGGTTTCTGTTGTGTGCTCAGACCGTGCCAGGTGCCAAGAGGGAACAGAAAGGAAGCAGGAGGCCCGGTCTGCCCCTTGGGGAGTTCCCACTCTGGCAGGACAGATAAGGCCCACGAGCACCGCTGGGCTTGGTAACTCCCCAAGCCAGCATCTGCCAGCAGGAGCCTGAGAAAGGGAACGAGCGTGCTCAAGGGGGCCACGAGGAAAGTCCTGGGGGATCTGGGAGCTGGGGGCTGCTTCACCCTACAGCCCTTACCCTGCCATTAAATCTGGGGAAGCAAATGTATGTGCCAGGCAACTTTCCCTCTCAGTCACCTCATCAGGCTTGAATTGCCCAGGATTAAAAAAGAGAGAGAAAAAAAGGAAAGTCCTCATTATGTGGTTGGAAATCCTCATACCAGAGATAAAATTTTATGAGTTGCCTATTGCTCAGCACCCCATATTTTTGACATTCCCTGTTTCACATACAGTATTTTAAACACATGAGACACAGACATTATTGTTTCTTTTATTTTTTTCCCAGTCATTTTTTTTTTCTTTCTGTCGTGGCTTAGTGGGTAGCTCTGAAGTTTTTAATACTGAAGGGCCCATTTCATGTTATTTATTACCCTGCTTGCGTGAAAGCTGAGGCCTATAAATCGTCAACACAGGCCGTCTAATTCCAGCAACGGTGAGGCTTCGTCACATGTAATTAAAAGATCTCAAAGCCATTGGAATGTAATGGATTTGGAATTGACACCATGGGGGTGCGGGGAGCAGGCCCAGGAAGAGGCAGCTGTATTTCAAAGGCTCTCTGGCGTGGTCTGGGATCGATGGGGCTGCCTGGCTGGGCTCCAGCTGGGCCGGCTGTCATGGGGTTAGAGGCAGGGTCTGGATGTGATCTGATGCTCAGTTCTGAGACCACTGCAGTTCCCACCTGTGTGGAGGTGCACCCAGCTCTTGGCCTCACAAACTCCTTCAGCCTGGCATGTCCAGGCCCCACCACTGATGGCAGTGAGTGTCCGTGTCCTGACAGGAGGGTTTCTAGAGGCGGGGAGTAACCCACACTTAGAGACAGAGCCTGACCCGGAGATGAGGGGGAAGATCTTGGTTTCACCTTCCCCACAAGTACAGAGTACAATGGTCCTCTTATTCGTGGTCCTGAACTTTCTCCCTTAAGCTGTTTCTGTCTGTTCAGACCCCCATGGTCACCCTTCAGCGACTCTGTGTTCTGTGAAGTTTCCTTGAATCCCCGCATCCACTGCTTCTCCTTCTGAGCCACAGGGCACCTTGTCTGCCCAGCTTTGGGTCAGTATGGTGCTGGTGTGTATTTGTTTACTTGCCGGCCTCCCCATTCTTATGAGTTCCTCAGGAAAAAGGACTATGTTTAAGTCACCTCTGACCCCAGTGGCCTTATACAGGCCTGTCACATAGGAGGTAGGCAGCAACCGTGTGGCAGGAAAGAAGAGATGGAGGATAAAAAAGGAAAGAAAGAAAAAGGCAGAAGGAAAGAAGGAAGGAAGGAAGGAAGAGGGGAAGGGACTTTTGGTGTTCTATTTCCATCTCATGGCTTTACAGTAAGGTAACCAGATTCCAAGATGGCCCCCAACTATCTCCACCTCCTAGAACCCGGATTCCATATCACACCAGGGTTGCTGTTTGTGACCAGTGTCACACAGTAGAAGTGTGGTTATGTCACTTCTGAGGATATGAAAAAAGACTGCAACTTCTGCCTTTTTTCCTCTTTCCTTTCTCTTGAATTAGTCACTGGGGGGAAGCCAGCTACCATGTTGGGTGAGCAGCCCTATAGAGAGGCCCACATGTCAGGGAACTGGAGCCTCTGGCCCACAGCCAACCAGGAACCGAGGCCTGACAGCAATGAGGGAATGAGCTTGGAAGTGGATTCTCCAGCCCCACGGAGCCTTGCAATGGCTGCACCCTGGCTGACAGCCTGAAAGCAGTCTCACTAGGCTGCTCCCAGATTCCTGACCTCAGAAGCTGTACATGTAAATGAATGTTATTTTAGATTGCTAGCTTTGGAATAATGTATTACACAGTGATAGATAACTAACACAAACACCATCTATATGTTGATGACAACAAATATTTATTTCTAAGTCAGACCTCTCTGCTGAACTCCAGAATCCTATGTCCAACTTCTTCCTTTACATCTTTGCCCTGCATTCCAAACTACACTCCTGATCATTCTCTACGCCTGCTTCCTCCACAGTTTTCCCCATCCCGGCTGGTGGCAGCTCTTACCTGGATGCTGACTACAGCCGCCTACCTGCTTCTTGCCCCTCCCACTGCCACTGCAATCTATTCTCTATCCAGCAGCCAGTGATGCCAGTCAAATGTAAGTCAGATCATGACACTTCAAACTTAACTCACCAAAGCCTCACCACTTCCCCAGGACAAGAACCAAAGTCCTTAAATAGCCCCCAAGGTGTCACCTATTCCTCTCCGACCTCGCCTCCCATGCCTCTCCCCAGCTACCTCCCCTCACAGGGCCACGTGGGCCTTTTGTTGCCAGGCACACTCCCACTTTAGGACTTTGCACGGACTCCTCTCTGTGTCTGGAATATTCCTCCCAGTTATCTACATAGCTCACTGCCTCACCTCCTTCAAGTCTTTGCTTCAACGTCCCCTTCTCTGTGAGGTCTACCTTGACAACCCTATTAAAACATGCAGTGCAACTCCCTGAACCCCCAGGCTTCATTACTCTGCTTTCCAAGCCCCCCTTCTGTCCCCCATTTTACAAAACTTAAAACCTTCAAATGTATTATATGATTTTTTTTTTTTTTTTCTGTACGCGGGCCTTTCACTGTTGTGGCCTCTCCCGTTGCGGAGAACAGGCTCCGGACGCGCAGGCTCAGCGGCCATGGCTCACAGGCCCAGCCGCTCTGCGGCATGTGGGATCCTCCCGGGCCGGGGCATGAACCTGTATCCCCTGCATCAGCAGGCGGACTCTCAACCACTGCGCCACCAGGGAAGCCCTGATTTATTTTTTTAATGCTCACTGCTTGTTGTCATTATCTTCTAGTATATACGCTCCATGAGAACAAGGATTTTTGGTGGTTGTTGTCTATTTTGTTTATTGTGATATCTCCAGCACCTAGATCAGAGTACCTAGAACTATCTGCCTGGCACATGATGGTAGTCAATGAATATTTGTTGAAGCAGGGAAGGAAGGATGGAAGGAAGGGAGGGAAGCAGGGAAGGAAAGAGAGTGAAGGGAGGGAGGAAGGACTGTGTATGAGAACCCTTGCATTGTCATCTGAATTGTTGTTTAGCGGATACAGTCCCTCTTCTTGTAAGGTCTGGACTGCAAGTTCTTTGAAGGCATGAGAGAATGACCTAACTAGAGCATCCAGTGACAGGCCCTGCTGAGACCAGGGCTTAGGGAATGTACTTGATTGATCTGCCTTTGGCCATTTAGGAACCTCTGTTTCATTTCCTTCATAATCCAGCAAATCTGAATATTTCCACTCCTCTGGTCTTTAGCTGCTATTAACATCCAGCCCCTCTGCTTTTCTCACCTTTTAATGAGTTGAGTTGTGTCCTCCAAAAATATATGCTGAAGTCTCAACCCCCCAGTACCTTAGAATACGACGTTATTTGAAAATAGGGTTGTGGCAGATGGAATTAACTAAGTTAAAATGAGGTCATACTAGAGAGGGGTGGACCCTGAACCCAATATGACTAATTGTCTTCATAAAATGAGTACAGACACATAGGGAGAAATGTCATGTGAAGACAGAGGGAGGCAGAGATTGAAGTGATGCATGTACAAGTCAAGGAACGCCAGAGATTGGTGGCAACCACCAGAAGCCAGGAGAGAGGCATGGAATGGATTTGCTCTCAGAGCCCTCAGAAGAAAACAACTCTGCCAACACCTTGACTTCAGACTTTTAGCTTCCAAAACTGTGAAAGAATAAATTTCTGTTGTTTTAAGCTATCTGGTTGTGGGACTTCGTTATGGCAGCCCCAGGAAACTAACACACACACTTCACACCTTCTTCCTCAAGACCATCCCACTCTTGCCTTGGAGCCTTCTCTCAGCATTAATAGACATTAGAACACACCACCTTTGATACTACTCAGAGTGTTTTCTCTCTTACACAATGCAAATAATCTTACCTCCTCCAAGAAGCCCTCTTGGACAGCTTAGAAGAAGGAAGAAGTCGATACTCCTAGCATCCCTGCTTGTGAAGGTTAAACTCTGGAATGTATGGTTTTTTTACTCACAATTAATGTGTGTTTTCTTGGCTTGAGAAAATGTAGGCAGTCCATCTTACCCATTTGTTCTTTACTTGCTCATTCATTGCCATGTTGTCTCTCTGATTAAATGACTCAAACAATGAGAAACAGATGTCTCCTTCATTGTCTATAGTTCCAAATCCAGATACGGAAAAGAAAAGGCACCCATGCTGGTGGGTAAGGACTCTTTAGTAAGAAGGGGCCTGCTTCACTTCTCCCCTCTCCTATTTTATAAATGAGGAAATTGAGATCCAGGCAGAAAAAATGACCCCCAAAAGATAAAGAATGTTTCCATTTTGCCTCCACATTGGATTGTTAACTCTGGGACTTTTGCTCAACATTAAACACTTAGAAATATACCCCCAGTTCCTTGCATAGTTGTTGCTAACCATATACTCAGAGCTAGGTTCAAATCCTAGACCCATCATTCTTTCTCTGTACAATTTTGGGCAAGTTATTTAACCTCCCTAACCCTCAGATTCTTCATCTGAAAAATGAGGATGGAGATACTGACCTCCCAGGGTGGGGAGGGGGATTCAATGAGAATATCACTTAGGAACTGTGCCTTTGTGCTATGGGAACTCAATGAACTGTAATTTCTTAACATTTATTCCCATGATATAAACTCCACACTAGAAAAAGGTAGAAACAAATTACATTTTCAACAAAATCTTTGTCTATTTGTTACATCCAGCTCAAGTTGGAAAAGTTGTCAGAAATAATGGAAGTGCGTAAAATAATCTATCCCAGCCTTGTCATTAATAGCAAGCATTACATAGCGTTAGCAAGATCCTTCATCAGCACACAAAGGCCCAGTGATATTCACTAGACTTGACGGAGTATAAAAAGAAAATGAGAATCTGACGTTTTGGAAAGATTTCCAAAAACTGGAGCAGAAACAGGAAGAGCTTTTTGGTTGCCTCTTTGTAAAGGATCAGACATCATAGCAGATGGGAAAGTCGGCAAGAATTACAGACATGGAACAGACCTCGGGTCTCATTAACCAACTAATTCATTTAAACCAGAATGCCTCATTTCCTGAGAATTCCAGTGAGTGAACTGTGATTTTACAATATGCTAATATTTGAAAGATGTATTTTTCTCCCCATCAATGGCTGCAAAGATGCCCTGTGGTGCAGTGAACAGCACTAAGAGTAATGGTATCAGGATTTAGGAGCTAAGCTCTACCGTTAACTGACTAGGAACTAGCCAGGCCCCCTGTCTAATCTCAGGGTCACCCTCATCTAAGGCAGAGTAGGACTAATGATCTCTGAGTTTCCTAAATCTATAATTTTATATATTCCTGCTCTATTTTCAATCCTTTGCCCAGGTCCCATATCCTCCATGAAGGCCCTTCCCTGATCTTTAACAAGTATCTGTAAAATATGAGGGTTGGACCAGAATAACCCTAAAGTTCCTTCGAGACTTGACATGCTATTGTTTTAAGTGTGTACTTCTTTAATAATAATGATGATGATAATAATAATAAATGAATAAATGTATAAGACCTTCACCTTAGGTATTTGTGGTGAAACAAAACGAAGAAGCTCATAAAGCTGTATTATGTAATATTACAGACTGAATGTCCCCCCCCCCAATTTATATGCCAAAATCCTAACCCCCAATGTGATGGTACTAAAAGGTGGGGCCTTTGGGAGGTGATTAGGTCATGAAGGTAGAGCCCCCATGAAAGGAATTAGTGTCATTATAAAAAGAGATACAAGAGAGATGATCTCTCTATCTGCCATGTGAGGGCACAATGAAAAGATGGTCACCTGTAAACCAGGAAGACACCCTTCACCAAGAACCTGACTATGCTGGCACCCTAATCTTGAACTTCCAGCATCCAGAACTTTGAGAAATAAATGTTTGTTATTTAAGCCACCCAGTCTATGGTATTCTGTTATAGCACCTTGAACTAAGATGTAAGGTCTGGTGGAAAAACCACTGGGCTTAAGTCTGAATTCTGACCTAGCTACTAACCAACTTTGCTATCCTGAGTAAATCAATGCACCTCTCTGCACTTTTTTCCATCTATACATTTAGATGTTTGAACTATTTAGCATTTGGACCCCTTCTACCTCCCTATTTCTAACATTTGCCACTCTTTTGTAAATTCCTTTCCAGCTCCAGTGAGGTCTCATAAGGAAATAACCTACAGTGATGAGAAGCAGGGAGAGGAATTCATAGGGAAAGTGTGCACAAAATAAACCTTAAGGTCTCTCCCAGCTCCAAAGTTGCAGTTTTGCTTCCTCAGACTCAAAGTGCCTCCCTGAGCAAAGTCACAATTTCACCTTCTCTCTCTTCCCTTGATGTGAAGCCCAAAGCCCAGGACAGCTTGAGACCCTAAACAAGGGTGTTTCTTCCTTTTCTATCCTCTTCCTGATTTGGGCTCTTGAGTCTGGCATGCTTGGCTTTATAAAACTGCTGAGCCAGGTTTAGTCATTAGGAAAAATGGGGTTCAAATGCAATCCCCTGGATGAGATTAGCTTAGTGCTGCAGCTTTCCACTTGGCATCATTTGACCTCTTCTGAAACTAGTCTCTGACCTTGGCCTCTGGACTGTAAATGAAAGGAAGATGATTTCTAATGAGCTCTCCCCAACCAAGGGTGATGCAATAGTCAAATGCATTAATTCACATAGACTGTGAAATAGATCACGGTTGTCAAAGGACACATCCAAACTTGAAATGGTTCCAGTTTTGTAGAAACTTCAGTGTAGCAGAATACTTGGGGCTCCTCTGGCTTCAGTTAACCTGAATGCTTTGTCTCACTAAGAATAATGCCCAAATGATATTTCAGCATCCCATTTATTCACAGGCCGGATTAGTAGCAACACAGATCTTGGACCCCATGTGCAAGTACAAAAATCTTCCAAACAACTGAAATAGCTTCCCACAGAATTTTTGCAATAAGTAAAGCCCATGTACCATTCTCTCCCCTTAGGCTGTCATGCAGCACTTTATTGACTCTTGTTCGACACATGGTTCCAATATGTTTAGTTATAGATGATTGCCAAAGCCTACAGAAGGTTAGATATGGAGAATCAGAACTAAAATTGGGTTATGAGAGGCATTGGCACTAAGAAGAAACAAAACTGAGAGTGTGGGGTGAAAAAGAAGAACTGTCTAGACCCAACACAGTAATAGAGGGACATTTTTATATTAGGACAGGTAGCCTCACATAACTCATGAGATTTTTGCACTCTTTAGTGATGGGTTATGGAGAAGAGGCTATATTCAATTTCAACATTTGTTTTATAAGAAAGTAAGAAGGAAATAATCTTTGTCAGGAAGATTGCCAACAAAAATTGTTTAAAAAAAAGTTTATTCTTGATGAGATTTATTTGAGTTAAGGAACTTTGGTTTGTGTCTCTGTGTCCCAGTGCCCAGCACATTGCATAGCATACAGCAGATTCTTAATAAACACTTGATGAATGAATGAAAAGAAGCAATATTTTGAAGGGTTGTGTTTTTTAATTCCTGGATAATTTACTTATCATGTTTTCCAATGATTTACTGAACAGTAATCTTTATGGAGCACATACCAACTAGGCAGGCAGGGTCTTCCTTCTCAGAGAATGGTGTTGGATCAGCAACAACCACCTGCAATAGTATGTGTGAACGATCTGGATACCTGGCTCTGTAGGTTAGGCCTGCCTTGGGACCCTGTCCAGGTTTTATGCTTATTTGGAGAAATTGAAGTCCATAGAGACTTCTGTCCATTCCAGACACCCTTTGATTTTAAACCCTCAGACACAAGGCAACTCTTCACCAAAGAGCTTCAGAGAGGGAGTCCCATACAGGATCAGTGTGCTGAGAACACTACACCGTCCCACAGCTTGGGCTCCTTTGTTAAGTCAAAACTACTTTTCTCTTGTTGGCTGATTGACTCCAATTCAACCTTAAGTCTTGGGCCACAGTGTGACAGGGCTAAAGATTTCAGGGGGAGAGGCTGGAATAAGCTGGGGATTGACATTTGGGTTAAACTTTAGAAAAATAATTCCTTGATGTGTATTGATGACCTATTATGTGCCCAGCACAATATGTAGAGGTCTTTACTAGGAAGGGGCCAAATAAATAGAAAACCTAGACTTTTTCTTATGTAGAAAACAACCTAAAGGTTAAGAAAGTACCAGGTTGGGTAGTAGGAGCCACACTTTCCATCTCTTGGATTCCTGCCAGCTTGCTTGTTTCCTCATATAGGGTCACATACTCAATACCTGTGTCAGTATATGGCCTAATAACCAAGGAGAAGTAGATCGTAATGAAGTATTTTCTTTTTTAAAGATCTTTTACTGCACAAGGCTAAATAGTTTTTTTGACTGTGTTCTTCTTCCCACCACTGATTTCTTTTCAGGTATTTATTACTGTCGAATAAATAACCCCAAACAAAGATGTGTTATTTCTCTTGACTCTGTGGGTGAGGAATCTGTGCAGAGCTTTTGTTCCCTGAGTCACTCACTTAGCTGCATATGGTTGATGGCTGGGTTGGAAGGTACAAGAAGACTTTACCCGTATGCCTGATGTCTTGGTTCTCCTCTGTGTGGCTTCTTTCTCTCCATGAGAGAAAGAGTGATTAGTGGTATCAAATCATTCAGAAGTCTAGCCTAAGTTTCTTTAGAGTGCAGTGGCTGCTTCCCCAGAAAACAGAAACATGAAAGCTTCTGTTCTAGGTTTGGAATTGACACAGAGTCATGTTCATCTCAGCTTATTGGTCAAAGAAAGTCACCAGGACAGCCCCAGAGGAGGAGAAATAGCGTCCATTCTGGATGGGAGAAGCATATACGGAAAGGAGGAATTGATGGTGGCCATCCTTGGATGCTATCTAGCACACGTTGGACTCTGTTTGTTTTCCAATTAATTGAATATATTTGAGGCTCCAAGGAAATTGACTGCCAGGCCCAGGGCTTGCTCACTGTCGTATCTCCAATATCATCCATGGTTCTGATTCAGAATGAACCAGTCAGGTTTTGATAGAAACAAATGTGGTGTGTGTGTGTGTGTGTGTGTGTGTGTGTGTGTTAATTGGGAGTGGAGGTTCCTATTGGCTGGATGGTTAATCCATTAATGAAGTGACCTGAAATAGAATACAACTGTATGTGATTTATGACCCTATGTGTTAGCACTCCTGGACAGCATGGATGCTACAGGTTCTTAGCCCAGGTAAGGTAACCGGTATAATCCAAAGATGTCAGGATATCAGTGGGTCTTTTTCAGCCACATGGATTTTGAAGTCGAATTTGAAACTACATGGATGACATTGAAAGTTTAATGGCACCTTCCAATGGCTACCTTCCTGCTTAAATCTAGAACAATCCTGTGCCTTTCAGATAATAAAAGATACCTTTTAGGAGGAATTCTTGAAATGCTTTTTTTTTTTTTTTTTTTTTTTCTTTTTGTGGTATGCGGGCCTCTCACTGTTGTGGCCTCTCCCGTTGCAGAGCACAGGCTCCGGATGCGCAGGCCCAGCGGCCATGGCTCACGGGCCCAGCCGCTCCGCGGCATATGGGATCCTCCCAGACCGGGGCACGAACCCGTATCCCCTGCATCGGCAGGCGGACTCTCAACCACTGCGCCACCAGGGAGGCCCTTGAAATGCTTTTGAAATAAGAATGCCTTTGCACATAGACTTAGAGAGACTGAGGAAGTGTGTCTGCACACACACACACACACACACACACAAACACACACACACACATGGCTATTGTGAACAGTGGTTCACCTGGCCAATAGAGCAAGTGTGGGCTAAAGTCCAACAAGTCAGTGTGGGGCTTCATCTGTCTGGAGGAAGGGGGAAATAACTCCAACAGGAATGTCATAAGAGCCCCTGAGGCTAGTTGTGGTCCTATGGGCAACACACACACACAGAGTTTTCTGCCTTAATTACAGGACAGTATGCCTTGGAGGTGGCATCAAGACTACCTCAATAAGTAACCTTCTTTTCTTGGAAAGAGCTGTTGATTTGGCCATGAGATTAACTTTCTAGGAGAGAAGTTGTAGGCGGTGGAGAAGACTAATGAACTGCAGTCATTCATATTTATATATCAGTTTGCAGCACTTTCAAATATATTATTGTACTTAATCCTCACAATCCTTAGATACAGATATTGCTACCTCCACTTTACAGTTGAAAAAACAGGCTTGGAATAAGTGACTTGCCCAAGTAGACACAGCTGCTAGGAGTGTCCAGGTTAGAACTGAATTGGGGACTTTGAACTCCAAATGCCATGTCTTTTTCATATCATGTAGAAAAGACTGGGATTTATATTTTTTCTCTAAATGTCATTTTTCTTCTCATGAAAAAGTTGAGTAAGTTAAGGTATGAACTGGGTAATTTATGTAATTCTATTGCTACTGCTAGTTTCGGGGGACCCTGGTCTTTTTATTTTTCTCTTACGCTATTTTCTGCAACATCATTAACATCAAATACAACAAATAAGACATCTAAGGGGGTGTGTTGTTAAGATTTTTGAAATGAAAAAAAGGGCTCATAAAGGTGGCTCTGTTCCTAAGCATCTCAAGTCTTGGATTTGTCAGCTTTTCTCATTAACTAACTGAGAGGTGCCATCTAAGGACTCAGGAGCCTATTGCCCAACAAAACCTCCATAAATCTGCCACCACAGGACACAGAGCCAAGCTTTCTTTTCTTGGGAATAGATCTCAGCTCTGTCGTTCACCAGCTGTGTGATGTTGGGCAAGACATGCTCCTTTCTAGGCCTTAGTTGCCTGACCAATAAAATGAAGGCTTTGGTAGATTATCCCTGAGATCTCTGCAGTGCTGATATTTTATGACTATAATTTTCCATTGTTATCCATCCAGCATCTACTATTCTGATTTTGAAGAATCTTCTTCCCGTCCAATACTTCCTCCTTTAATTACATTTTTTTATTTGCGTGCTGTATCGGGTCATGGTGAATTTTGTAGCAGCTCCCTCTTTGCCTGTAAAATTTCTGCTCCAGATTATCATAAAAGACTGAGAAAGTTAAAATCCACCCCTCTTAGCCCACCGATAAGGCCTTTGCGATCTTGTTCCATTCTAGCCATCCACAAGGTATTTCCCCTTCCTCTTCTGCATGAACTTTCTGTTGCAGCTAAGTCACATTCTACCCACCTCCCCCTCCTTATGGCTCAGTTCCCTAATATTATACACCCTGTACCTCTTTGCTGACCTCTCAAGTTCACTCTAATATCACTTCTTATCTGAAGCACTATTTTGGCCCTACTGCTTTTCATTTTGTGGATTTTCTGGTTACTTTCTTTATCTTTTCAAGTAAATTACAAACTACTTGACTCAGATATCATGATTCTTTCTTCCGTGTCCCCACAGTGTCAAGCACGGTTAGTCTAGGTCTACTGATTCATGGGTTAGAAGAGCCTACCTCCCAGTTAGGAACCAGAATTAGGAATTCATATTTTGCTGCAGTGTCAAAGTGTCCTGACCATTACTCCTGGCCACGTCACACGTAGTTCTCTCAGACTGCACCAGCAGAGGGTTTTTTCTTTCCTTCAGCTGGACAGGAAATCCCAGTGACTATAAACCATGAGGGGTCACTGTTGGGAAGAGAATGGTTGTGCAGGCTAAGATATGTTATGCTAAAGACCCTTCCTTCTGCATAACCTAAATACTTATAGCCTCAACATTCGTTCATTTTCTCTGAAGCTACCTCTCAGGCAGAAGAAAGTCTCGATACCATATGCCTTCTTTCTTCATTTAACCAAGTAAATGATGTTTTTATTGACCATTTTAATTTTCCTTTTTGCTTAAAAATATCCTTTGAACTAGTAGATTGATTTCGATGAGACTTGTTGTGACATTAAAGAGCCCCAAGGTGCAGCTTGAATTCCATCGTGTCTCAGAAAACACCTAGAAATAAAATGGCCACCACCAACTGCATTAAAAATGACACATCTGCCATCAATTTAAATTTGCACAGTTGGAGGTTTGGAGTTGCTGTTGCATTGGGCGTATTCATGGGCCAGGGTTCATCCAGGAAGCTCTCAGAAAATTTATTCCTGGTCTTAGGAGTCTCATCTAAAATGTGAAAATAATTGTTGAGCAGATTTACAAAATGCTAATTGGAATGCACAGCAAATAGGTCAGTTAAGTTTGTGAGCATTTTGAAATGATCATAGGTGATATAAGCATATTTTTATCTATAGGGTTTAAAGTAAAAGCCATTTCTGTGACTGGGACAAGGGTTTTGGCACATGTTCAGAGCAAGTCAAAGGAATTAATAACGAGTAATAGAGGGAAATGGAGCCAAGGAATAGCTAAGCTGTGTATCCCTAGGGAGCTTGGAAGTGATAGGAAAAGGGACATTCTTCAAGACATGCAGGGGGGCTGTACCAGTGAAACTATCATCAATCATTCATTGCAGCCCAATCCACCCGACCTTTCCCAGGAGAGGGAGATGGAGAGACAAGAGGCCAGCGCGATCCCATGAAGTCCTTGTTTCATTTGCTTATTCCTACGAGTAACTGCAAGTTATTTTGCTTGTTTCATTACCGACAGAAGCCACAGTAAAGAACCCCTGGGCAGGTAGGAGGGAGAGTTTAAAGGATGGCAGGGACAGAAGGGAGGATAATTTATGGCATTTCACCTGATAATAATGAAACTTACTCTCTCTTTCTTTCTCTCTCTCTCTCTTTCTCATACACACACAGACACATATAGACACACACACACACACACACACACGGACACACATATGCATGAACAGAGTCGTCTGCTTTAGGATTTCCAAATTTTTCCATTTTGGTGACCACGTGTGGTCAGAAGAAGATGGGTGGGATGCTGTAAGCTTCCTGAATTACTCCTGCCAGAAACCTCACTGAATTCTGAAGAAAGATTTTCTTTAGCCCCAAGTACCAGGGTCAGAAAAAAAAAAGGCAGAGGTTTCTCATTTCAAGGTTGGGCTGGGGGAGGGTAAAGCAAAATGTGGGGAAAAGACTTCCAGCTTCAGGAGGAGGAGAAGTGACATGAACTGTACTGCACAGACTCCTAGTATTTTATATGTTTTAAAACATTTTACATATTTCTGTTCGATCCTGACAATAGCACTCTGAAGTAAATATTATCTCTGTTTTACATATAAGGAATTGGAACTCAAAGAGGTTAAGTAACTTGTTCAAGGTATAAGGTTTATAAGTGGCAGGAGCTAGGATTCCAACCCACATCTTGTGCTATTTTCACTGTGCACTGCACCATCAGATGTGATAATGGTTGTGGTAGCTCTTTGAGTGTGTGAAAAGTTATCCTATGCAAGAGGAGCTGGTTGGTGTTTTCACACAAATATCTGGAGTCTAGAGCAAGCTGGAAGGGGACTGGAACAAGACAGAAAGGACCCAGATCTCTCTGTAATTATGGCAAAGCTGGAGCCCCTGAACGCTTCAGTCATCTGTTCCATCTGTTTTGAATATTCTAGATTCATTTATTCATTTACTAATTAAACATATTTATTGAGTCCCACTAGTGACCAGGCACTAGGCTAAAGCTGAGGTTGCAAGGGGGGAGACAGGAGTAGCTAGCCACCTGGTAGATGTGACAGGTGCTCTCAGAGAGGAAAACAGAAGAACTGGAGCGATCTGGTATCACAGAAGAGGCAGGAAGTGTCAGAGGAGGGATGTAGGAGCAGGCAAATTGGCTGGAGCCAGGCATCTCCCACTGAATCTCAAGAACGAGTTCAGGCATTGCCAAGAACTTTTCAATAAGTGAGACAGAAGACAGACACGAATGTGGAAGGCAAGGCTCACTCTGCCTGTCCTTGAAGCACCATCTAAGAAAAGAAACTTCCTTGATGGCTCTGAGCAGAGAATGCCTTTGCCATCCTGGAGAACCAGCTAGAAAGTCAGTTGGGTAGGCACCTTCCAGTAAAGGAATTACAGGGAACAGGGCGAATGCCTTCAGACAGGATCACTGGGAGTCGCTTGCTCCCCTTGGCCTATGAGCTACCCTGCCTGCACCTGTCGTAACCTGGGTCAGGCCCTGGCAGCACCTCTGTGAGACCCTGGCTGCCGTCCATCCTGCCTGTCTCTCCCCAGCCTGTCCTGCTGTCCGGGGCTAGGAGGGAGGTTCTGTTGGAGGAGTTCAGCTGCAGTCAGGGATTGCTGGACCTGGAGCCTGCAGGTGAGCCTTTACTGCCCCTGGCCTTGCTCTTCCCCAGGGGTTTCAGGAGCTTTCTTCTGGTTTCCATACTAGATTTAGGCTCCTTGAGGACAGGAGATTGCATTTTCTCCGCCTCTTGTATTTTCCACAGTGACTGACGCTGATGTGAGCCCTGTAGTTGTTTATTGCTGGTTGATAAAAGGCTAATTGGTGCTGTTGTAGAGCATTGTAAGGAAAGACACTCTGAGTTTTAAACTTCACTTGGAGTCACAGAACCACGGAATGTAGGAACAGGCAGGGCCTTGATGCCTACCCCTTGTTTTATAGATGAGGAGACTGAGGCCAGAGAAGGTAGGGGAATCATTTAAGGACTTAGCAGAGTTAGGTCCACACCTGTGCGTTTTCTTCTCTGGGCCTTTGCTCTTGCCACCAGGGCATCACCCACTCTCTAAACGAGCTCTGAACTCAAGAAGAAGAGTGAAAGGCCAAAGTTTCATATCCATCTGATATCTGCTGGCCCTCCCATGAGCTGGATGAGGAACTGAGGTCAGTGTGCCTTGCCTGCCGTGGGTGACCAGGCTGCTCTGAGCTTCCGTGGGGTCTTATCCAACCATTCATCTCATGTTGGTTCCAGCTGGGCTGGTCTACACTGAGTCAAGCACACATCCCTCTTACTGCCTTCACCTTTTCTTCCAAACTTATTCAGACCCTGCTGGGTCTTCAAGGCCTGGTTGAGTTCAGTGCAATGCAATGTAATTCAACAGACATTTATCAAGGACCTCATGAATATAAGGCATTGTGTAGCCAGACACTGGGAGTGTTGAGGACACTAAATTAATAAAACACACTCCCTGTTCAAGGCTCAAGGGGAGGCGAGATCTATAAACAATCCAGACCCACAGCCCAAGGCTGAGAGCAGTAGTAATACAGATCACTTATTGAGCACCTACAAATTACCCAACTCTGTCCCAGGCACTTTATATTTGTTACGGCCAATCCTTCCAAGGCCAGAAAAGGCAGGTATTAGATGCCGCACAGTATATTCAAAAGAGCTCTAGTTTTGTAATCTGTCCTGAGGCTAAATTCCATCTCTTACAAATGATGTGTCTCTGGGCAAGTTACTTAACTTCTCTGTACCTTTCATCTGTAAAATCAGGATAACAAAACCTTCTTCAGAGGATGGATGTGAAGATTAAATGATAAAATGCACAGGAAGGGCCTAGTGTTGAACAAGTTCTTGACAAATGTGACCAGAGAACTGATGGTCCAGGAAAAGTGGAAAAACATCATGAAGGAAGACCTCAGCAGAGGCCCACACAGCCTGCCACAGCAGGCCAGAGGCAGTCGTGGGCTAAGGAGGGTCACAGGAAAGATGCATCATTTGAGCTCAGTCTCTAAAGTCAGGAAGGATTTGGGGGAAGAGGATGGTGGCCACCAAGGTGCTCTGGTTGTTACTGCCCTGAGTGACCTGTCTTTGTGATGCTTCCCCACACCAGCAGTGTGTCTGGGTTGGGTTATCCAGACCCAGCATAGTATCGGAGGCTAGAGGGACTTTCTTGGTATTTTTCCCCTTTATTTATTTAATCTCTTCCTCAAACTGAGAATCAGCTACAATCCTCCCCAGTTTGGCAAGTGGAGACACCTAAGTTCCCATCACCTAAGTGGCTGGTATAGACCACAGCCTGCTATAGACCATCCATGGGGTGCTGATAAGACACTTGGACTGCTCCAGACTTGAACCCTAAAATAGGTCAGTTTTGGGGGCTGCACATGTGCAAAGCCATGGTATGTTCTGCATTGAGAGCTAGCAGTGATAGGAACCCCAAGCAGTCCAGATTGTCTAAACCAGGTGTCCTTAAAAATGTCCTCTGACTTCCATTACCCAAGGCAGTGGGGTGTAGCCTGTTGGGTAATATGATTTTCAAATGACCCACATGTCAGTGCGAACTGGGAAATTAGATGAGCGTCTGAGGAAGGCAAGCGAGCAAGCAAACAAAAATCCTCATGCAGCAAACAACATCAGCTTTAAAAAAAGCATACAAAAAAATCAATAAATAGTTGTGGTCTAGAATGAATGAATGAATACATGAATGGAATTTCCTGAACAAAGTACTATTACCAAAACCATCAGTTTCTTTCAGAGGACAATGGAGAACTAGGCCTGTTTCCCAGGAACTGCTAGTGCAGAATTAAGTGTGCTCCGTGGCCCTTCCATTCTGGGTAGTGAGTTATGTAGGGTTATTCCTGCCCAGAGCTGGAGCTGGGGGTCGGGTCGAGCAGACTGAGAGACAGGGACTGAGGGATGCTGCCAGGAAGCTGCTGTGCCGAGGATGGCAGGGTTAAAACTCATCCTGGTCTGAAACGTTAAAGGCGAGCCTGCCAGAGCTACCTTCTTGAGTTTATCACTGCAAGCTAGATGTCAGAGGCTTACTCTGTTTATGCTTCTAGGGCTTAGCTGCTCTGGATATCAAGGCGAATGGTAAGAAACGCTTTCTTTTCACAACACATCACACCCATAACATGATATCGCTTCTCATGGCACTTTATGTTTCTGAAGGTACTTTAGAATTCATGCTCCTATTTGAAATCCACAATAACCCAGTTGGTTATTATCCTGTAATAAGATGTGCAAACTGAGGGTCAGAAATGGTACATGACTGCTTTAACGGTACTCAGGGGGCAAATAGTCAAGGCAGGATTAGAACCCATGTCTCCTGACTCCCAGCCCAGCATTCTTTCCTCCACGACAAGCTGCCCCCAAATGAGACATCTGCTCAATGAGCGAATGCGATGCCCCAGGCCTGTCCCCCTAAGTCTCTGGGTAAATGCTCTTGCCTTCTGGTGATGTCCCTTTCCCCTCATTATCCCATTCCTGTCTCTCTCTCAGCTTGAGTCCCTAGAATCACCTGGATGTTTGGTACAAATGCAGATTTGGGGGCCAACCCCAGAGACTCTGATTCTGTAAGAATCTGCATTTTTGACACACTCACCAGATGATTTTTTTTTTTTTTTTTTGCGGTACGCGGGCCTCTCACTGTTGTGGCCTCTCCCGTTGCGGAGCACAGGCTCCGGACGCGCAGGCTCAGCGGCCATGGCTTACGGGCCCATGCCGCTCCGCGGCATGTGGGATCTTCCTGGACTGGGGCATGAACCCGTATCCCCTGCATCGGCAGGCGGACTCAAGCACTGCACCACCAGGGAAGCCCTCACCAAATGATTTTGATGCAGGTTGAACTTTGCAATTTGCTAGTTTAGGGAAATCAGTGAATTTTGAAGATTACTTGAGCCAGACATTATCTCACATTAAATTGGTTCGCTTGAAAGGTAAGTTTAAAAAATTAAAAGAAAAAGGAAAGGAAAAAAAGAAACTGGCTTCCTCCTTGGTGGTCTTTTCCAAGTTTATTATTCCTGCCTCAAATGTCTCTCTTATTTCCTGCTTCTCCCAACCTTCCAAGTTTCTCTGAGGCTCTCCCTGCTCTAGACTCTTAGGTCCTTGAGCTGTATCACACTTTCCTCACTGCGCAGTCACTGCGGTTCTGCCTTTGCGGCTCTCTGTCCCTAACCCTGGGTAACCTCTCTGAGGGTGAGTTTTCTGTATCCCCAAGAGTCCTCAGCACAGTGCTGGAGACTAAAAGGATACTTTAGCTGTACTCTTGGAATGAGCCACTTAACTCTGTTGGTCTCTGCCTGGCACCGCTCCCCAGATCCATCAGTGTGGATAATCAAGACATGGTTGTTGTAGAAGCAAAGCCCGTCACCAAGTAGGCATTGAGAGCTTCCTAGTGTAAAGTCCCAAATAAAACATCAAAAACTCCCTTCAAAAATATGGGGACTGGGCCTCCCTGGTGGCGCAGTGGTTAAGAGTCCGCCTGCCGATGCAGGGGATACGGGTTCGTGCCCCGGTCTGGGAGGATCCCATATGCCGCGGAGCGGCTGGGCCCGTGAGCCATGGCCGCTGGGCCTGCACATCCGGAGCCTGTGCTCCGCAAGGGGAGAGGCCACAACAGTGAGAGGCCCGCATACCGCAAAAAGAAAAAAAAAAAAAATATGGGGACTTAGAAATAACAAGTGTCGTTGAGGATGTGGAGAGAAGGGAGCTCTTGTGCACTGCTGGTGGGAGTGTAAATTGTTGCAGCCTTTAGGGAAAACAGTGTGAAGTTTCCTCAAACAATTAAAAATAGAACTACCATATGATCCCGCAATTCCACTTCTGCGTATTTTTCTGAAGAAAACGAAAACACTAATTCAAAAAGATATCTTCAACCCATGTTTATTGCAATGTTATTTACAATAACCAACATATGAAAACAACCTGTCAAGAAGATGCCACACACACACACACACACACACTGGAATACTATCCAGCCATAAAAAATAGAAATCTTGCCATTTGCAACAATATGGATGGACCTTGAGGTCATTACACTAAGTGAAATAAGTCAGACAGAGAAAGACAAATACCATATAATCTCCTTATATGTGGAATCTAAAATAAAAACAGAAACAAAAATAACAACCTCATAAATACAGGGAACAGATTGGTGGCTGCCAGAAGTGGGAGTCAGGTACAAGCCAAAGGTACACACTTCTAGTTATAAAATAAGTAAGTCATGGGGATGTAAGGTCCAGCATGGTGGCTGCAGTTAATAATACTGTATTGCATATTTGAAAGTTGCTAAGAGAGTAGATCTTAAAAGCCCTCATCACAAGAAATTATAACTATATGTGGTGACAGGTGTTAGCTAGACTTATTGTGATTATGTTGCAATATATAAAAATATCAAATATCATTATATTGTACACCTGAAACTAATATAATGTTATATGTCAATTAATAAAAAGGGACTAAAAAATAGGGCCATACTCATTGTTGACAGGAACCTGATAAAGAACTGGGGTGGTGGGAGGGGCAGGGTGTGGGTCCAGCCCACAGGTGGACCTGTTACTTGGCCACAGACAGTACTCTTGCCTGGATGAGCTGTTCAGATCCCAGGGGAGCTCGGAGGAGACAGGCTGGGGGAGATGTGCACACTCCTCACCGCTGCTGGAAGGAGCACTCAAGCACAGGGGCTCTGCTATTGCAGGGCAGGAGAAAATCATCTTTGTCCTTCAGAAGAAAGCAGCAGGCCTCAGGCAACAGTAGGGATGACAGTTACATTGGCTTAGGGCTTTGCCACTTACTAAGTTTTTCCCTGATCTATTCATGATCGCCTATAAATTAGGTAAATTGTTACTTCTAGGTTTAGAGAGGAGGAAGTAGATGTTCCCAGAGGTTAAGTGAATTGCCCCAGGTCACAGTCATGTTTGAGCCCTGTTTACAGATGCTGAAATCTCTCGCTCTCCCAGGGACACCATGTTGCTTCTTGCCCCCTGGCCACATCTCTTTAGGATGTATACTCCCAGAAAAAAACATTTTTCTGGGCCTCCCTGGTGGCGCAAGTGGTTGGGGGTCCGCCTGCCGATGCAGGGGATACGGGTTCGTGCCCCGGTCTGGGAGGATCCCATGTGCCGCGGGGCGGCTGGGCCCGTGGGCCATGGCCGCTGAGCCTGCGCGTCCGGAGCCTGTGCTCCGCAGCGGGGGAGGCCACGGCAGTGGGAGGCCCGCGTACCGCAAAAAAAAAAAAAAAAAAAAACATTTTTCTATAAAGATCTAACTCATTGTACATGCAGAGGTTTTGGGGATTTTTTTGGGGGGGTATAATTGACATTAATATTATATTAGTTTCAGGTGTACCGCATCATGATTTGATATTTGTATATATTGCAAAATGATCTCATTAAGTCTAGTTAACGTTCGTCACCACATACAGTTGCAGAATTTTTTTCTTATGATGAGACATTTGAAGACCTCCTCTCTTAACAATTTTCAAGTATGCTACACAGTATGATTAACTATAGTCACCAGGCTGTATGTTGCCTCCTCATGACATTTATTTTACAGCTGGAAGCTTGTGCCTTCACCCATTTCACTCAGGAAGAGTTTATTCCATAAATTGTAATTGAAAAGAATAGAAAGGAATGCAATTTTAAGTGCACTTAATCAGTCATTCAAAAGGTATTAATACAGTCCTCAGTACTATGAAAAAGCACTATTGGGCTTCCCTGGTGGCGCAGTGGTTGAGAGTCTGCCTGCCGATGCAGGGGGTACGGGTTCGTGCCTCGGTCCGGGAAGATCCCACATGGCACAGAGCGGCTGGGCCCGTGAGCCATGGCTGCTGAGCCTGAGCGTCCGGAGCCTGTGCTCCGCAATGGGAGAGGCCACAATAGTGAGAGGCCGGCGTACCGCAAAATAAAAAACAAATTTAAAAAAGCACTATGCCAGGCACTGTGAGGGATACAGGGGTATGGTCAAGGGATGCCTATTGACCCATGACCTGAACCATACATCACTCTAGTTCTCTGTCAGTTGATTTGTCAACAATCAAGTGGAGTATGTTCATTTTTTTGAAGTGAGTTTTTGAGATTTCAGTTGGAGCTTTCACTTACTAGGGACTCAATGCCTATTTGATGATGGGCTTCACTTCTCACAACCATGTCTCTATTATCCACACTGCTGGCGGGAGGAGAGCCAGGTGGAGCCTAGCAGGACTCAATGGCTCATTCCAAGACTATGGTTAAAACATCATTTAGTCTCCATAGACATCACAACTATGGTTCCTAACCCCTAGGAACTTAAACCAAGCAGTATGTATAAGGCATGTACACTGGCCCAAAGAGCTCTAAGCATGCCGCAGGTGTGGTTTCCAGCACGGGAAGGGAGCCATGGCTGGCAGCTCCTATCCATATATGCAAAGATCTGCTAAAGCCCAGAGGAGCTGGGGTGGGGGGTGTAGCTTGATGCCACTGCCAGGTGCCTGGTGGCACCAGAATGTTAGTTCCTAGCTCAGGACTCCACCTGACTCTGGCCTCATTCAGAGACTCACTTTAGGGCAGAACCGAAAGTGTTCTAATAGCTGTGGGGCTTTCAGACCATAGGCCCCTGAGGCCAGCTGGTCCCTGAGCAACAGCATGGTGGGGTTTCTCTGAACCTTTAGATTAATTTCCTAGAGTCATTAGCCAGGAGATATTTGGCTTGGCATCTTTTTGATTCCCAAGCATCATGTTGTGGCTTATAAGCTCATTTCTTCCTTGTCTTCACCTCTATCCATTACCCCAATTAGTTCTCTGCCAGGGACTTTTCCCCACTGTAAGGGAGGAAAAAGAATTTTCCCTCTACCCTTCTAGGGTTCTTGACTGACTCACCCCTGTAATAAAAGACATTAACAGGGGAAAAACAAAGTTTAATAACATGTATACCTCCTATGTATATGGGAGATACCCAGGAAACCTGAGTAACTGTCTGAAAAGGCCACCACCTTAAATAACATCCTCAGCTAAAGACAAAAGATGCTGGGGGTGGGGTTGGGGGGAGGGAAAGACCAATTATGGGAGGTTGCCAAGGAAAGGCACAGTAAACAAGGGTAAGGTTGTAATGCAGATATAAGTCCCTGTGTTCTCCATTGACAGAGTTTCTGGACATTTAGAATCTCTTTCCCTTCCTGGGAGGAGCAGGAGACACCCGTACAAATGAAGATTTCCTGTACAAATATAAATGTTTCTTACAAAGGGGCAACTTCTACTTGGTTTTCAGAGCTTCTCCTATGGCTGTCTTTTTTTTTTTTTTTTTTTTGTGCTATGTGGGCTTCTCACTGTTGTGGCCTCTCCCGTTGCGGAGCACAGGCTCCTGATGCGCAGGCCCAGCGGCCATGGCTCACGGGCCCAGCCGCTCCGCGGCATATGGGATCCTCCCAGACCGGGGCACGAACCCGTATCCCCTGCATCGGCAGGCGGACTCTCAACCACTGTGCCACCAGGGAGGCCCTGTTTTTTTTTTTTAAAAAAAAAATAATAATCAGCTCAAGATAATCGTTATGTGAAAGGGACATATTTTGGGGTGTCATATTCTGTTTCCCTTCACCAGCAGCAGCAAGCAGTGAATTATGTGTCTGGGATTCCCGCTGGGGGGTGAGCGGGTGAGGGGTGTGTGTCTGTGGGTGTATACACTTCTGTGAGTGCTACGTGTGGTCATGGGGGTGTGGAAGTGGGAGAGGATGATCCAAGTTCAGAAGTAACACTGGGGACTCTGCGGATGGGCAGATAATTTCCCCTGAGTGTTGTGTCCAGCCTTGGAGTATTCTATCTCCTACAAGAAGCGATCAAATGGAACTGTGCCTGGTTCAGGGGTTAGCTAATCTGCAAGGGAGATTTTTTTAGTCTGAGCCCCACCTTGCTTTTTCTCGCCTTCGTGGATTCAGTTCATTTATACATGGATTCAGTTGCTTGTTAGTGTGTCCTGCAGTGCTTCCCTAAGGATATAACTCTGCAGATGGACGATATTTTTTATTTTCTTAATATTATTCTTAGCTTTTTGGAGAAGAGTTTTTAATGATTATTCCTCCTGGTATTATTTTAGTTTCCAATTACAATGTGGTATACTCTAGCACACTGTTATTTTGTAAATGAGTGTATATACTTATTGTAAATTGATTCCCTGAACAGGCCCCAAACGTTTGCATTTAGATTGTGTATTATACTACTTGCATGCCACCAGGCTGGCCCACAGCCAGCTGGGGCTCTCAGCCTGCCAGAAGCAGGGTGGACTATCTCATTTTCCCTGACACCTGTGCAAACCAGCTTACCTGCCTTCGGCTGTGCTCTTCAGGGAGAAAGAGCTAGGGTGGCACTCTGTTGAGGAGGTGTCCAGAAACCTGAGATCCACCTAGTCTTTTTTCGTAAGAAAAGGACTAGAAAATATTTCAACTCCAGTCCCCTAGACTATCCATCTTTTTGTGAAAACACAAAGGAAGGTGAGCTCTGGTCACAAGGTCTTAATCCCTTACCATCAGTGGTGAGTTCAGACAGCATCAACTTGAACCACTTCTCTCTGAAGCTTTTCCTGGGGCCTCGGGCCAATGAAAGTCCCTTCTGCTGGGTTCTCTCTATTATTACTCCATCCCAGCAGTTATAGGGCTGTGTTACTTACTAATATGTCTATTTCACCTCCAGACTGCAAAAGTGGGCAGGAGTCTTTCCAACAGTAATCTTGGTGTCTAGAACTGTACTTGACAAATAAATAGATTGAATGAATGAACACATGACTGAGTACAAATGCTATCACAGAGGAGTTATGCTGCAGTTTAACACTGGGTACATGCAAAAAATGGGTGTATAATTTTTTTGAAGGATTATAATCAATTAAAAACATCACAGCATTTAATAAAGTGTGAAAACTTAAGTGTGTAGCCCATGGTGAACAGGGATCCAATTTGTATCACCTGTGGAATGAAATAGAGCATCTCAAAGATGTCTCAGAAATGCTGTGGTAACCCAGAGCTGTTATCTATGCTTTGGCAGGTAACAGATCTTTTAAAGAATGGGATTGCAATTGGGAAAATATATTATGTATCTTATTCCTTATTCTCTATGATGTAGTAGAAAGCAGATAGAATCTAGGTGTTATGTTCATTATTATTATTATTTTAGAGTTAAGATATCTACTTTAAGATGTCAAAGTTAAGACACAGGATTAATTTGGACCTTCCAATTCAAGAGTTGCAATAAATCACGTTACTCTTATAGCAGTTGTCCTGCTGAGCATGTTGCTTGTTTTCTGCTCTCTGTAACCAGTGAACTTCTATTTTTTGCACCTCTGTGAACCTAACTAGTATTCCCTCTGAAGGAAAAGAGGGATTAAAGTCTTCAGTAGAAAGTCCCAAATCCCAAAGGAAGAATTTCAGGCACCAGTCCAGAGACCAGAAAGCTCTGAGAGGGAAGGTCAGGGTATAGAGTTCCTTGAGTCCCAGGATTTACAGCTCCTAGCCAAGCACTGGTGGCTGCCTTCACGCCAGCCCTGGTGGCTGCCTTCACGTCAGGGTGAAACTGGCTCTGGCCACAATAAAGTCTGTCAAAAGCAGCTAATTGGCAAGTTGGGTCACAGCTTAGATGTTTAGGTAATGTTAGCCTGAGGTTTAATGCCACGATTAAAAGAATAAAAGGCCCTCCTGCTGAGAAGCCTTTTGGCTACTTCAGAGCCTTTAATTCCCATCAGAAAATGGCTTGTCACTTCCAAGGGTTACTGCAGAGGCTTGCTTTGGAGACGTAAAGGCGTAATTATCTATGGGGAGAATCAAGGCTGAGGTCAGTCTGGCTGGGGGTGGGCCTGCCCTTTGTGCAGATATTGGAATGTCTCAGAATCCCAGCCAGGGCCGTGTCTCAGGAGAAGTTACTTTCAGAGGTCGTTTTGTCTGCCCTGCTGCTGACTCAGGCGGCCTTCCCCAAGCTAACCGGAGCCGAATGAATTCCTGGGAAAAGCTCTGTTGTCACCATTAAGCTCACCAAGTGTAACTGGGCCCTGAGCCCACTGTGTCCTTTGGTGACTTGTCCACATCTCCCTGAACAGTAAGTTCCATGAGAGCAGGGACCTGCCTGTCTTGTTCTCTGCAACCCCGCACCAGGTCTTAGATGCCCAAGTGAGGACAGCAGAGGGAGCTGTGGCCCCCTCTCTGTAATGCACTCTCCCTTCTCTTCTCAGTGGACCGCCCATCCTTCAAGGCGTGACTCAGCTGCCAGCCCTCTATGAAGCTTTCATAGAGCTTTCATAGAGGGTTGTTGTTCTCACAACAACCCTCCCTGGTCTCTTCATTCTCAGGGTGCTGTGTGCCTTGGTGCCCCCCACATTACTTTAACCTCTGTGGTTAATCTCGGAGCAGTGTGAGATCCCTGGAGCCACGGACTCTGTCTTACATCTCTTCTTTGTACTTTGCAGTATGCAGCACATGTCTTTCACAGGACAGAAACTCAATAAGGAGAAGAAACCTACTGCCCTATAGGGGGAAAGGACCGTCAAGATCAACTAGCCCAATGGGTTTCTAATATTTTGTCTTTGAAAAGCAAAGAGAACATTCTGCCTTTTTCAGATGAACTATTATGATGCTTCCCCTGCCCCTGTGTAAAACAGATGAGAAACAAGCTTCCTTGATTGAGGAGAGAAGGGAGGATTGGATACCCCACCTGTGATCTTTTTTTCCCCCACTCTGCTCCCTGAAGCAGCATCTGAAAAATCATTGATCTGTTCAGACCCTTCATTTTACAAATGAGGATGCTGAGGGCCAGAGGAAAGAGACCTCGCCAGGTTCACACTTATTTTAGTGGCAAATCTGGGAGGAAAACCAAGGTCTCCAAAGTATTATCTGAGTGACCTTTCCTTTTTATGTCATCGTTGGACTTTTGGCTGAAAGAAAGAGAAAAGGAGGAAGGAAGGAAGGAAGGAAGGAGGGAAGGAAAGTAGTGGGAAGAGGGAAAGGAAATAAAGAAAAAAATGGAAATTCAGTACATTCTGCATGAGTTTAATGTTCTCTTCACTAGCCCCAGCCTTGTACTCAGTATAGCAAACCTCTTTCAATTCCAGAAAGTTGAAATGTTAAGTTTTGTAAAGACAATCTCCAGAAAGGGGATTTAGGGGAAAATACCAATGATTAACTCAATTACTTATTAGTATTAGAATTTCCCACTACTTACTCACTTAGAATTTTTACAGTGAGGCATTCCTACAGTTACCAGGTAGTTTGGGTGTTGGAGCTGCTCATCCTTAGATAACTTAAAGGAGAGGAGTGTAGAGCGTGCCCTGTGTCATTTCCAAGAACAGTCTATCAAATTCTTCTTCCTCTGGTTCCTGTTTCCTGTGATGTGCAGTTTTTCGACCCCAATGACCTCACCCACTTGCACCTTTGCCCAGGTCTCACTCCCAGTCCTGTCCTGTCTGCAGTCAACCTATGGTGAGCTGTGGAGGATGCCTGAGTGTGGACTGGGATGTTCCTGCTCTGCTTCTTCCTTCTGTTTTCACCCCTTATTGACTCTACTTGTCCTCCGTCCCGCAGTCTAATTCATAAGGAAAAAAGGCTTGGAAAGATTAAAGGACCGTCCCAAGGCCAGCCTGGTTAGTAAGTACTAATCAAGCGTAGTACTCAGGTCTCTGGATACCAACTTTGCACTCGGTCCACACTCTCCATAATCACTCCTTAAAATTGATTTTAACTTAGTGATAACTTAGGTATGAGAGGGCAGTTACTCTAATCATAGTATCCAGAATCTGTAGCTGTATTAAGAGCACTTGAAAAGTCTTCTATTTTCAATCAATCATTCATTCTTTACACCAATATTTATTGACAAATTGCTTAGTGCTGGGCACTGTCGTGGTGCCAAGCACACACCACAAACTACTTTAGCATACCTGGGCAAGGAATGGTCTCCTTTTCCAAAAACAGGTTCCCCCACCTACCCCAGGAGAAAGCCATCAAGATGCTTAATGAGGTTCTTATGGTTTTCTTATTGGGTTTCAGGAGAATCACTGAATCTGTTGCTTGCCTTTCTATTTTTGATAAGTTGGGAACAGAGGAAAGAAGGTAGTCATGATGAGTAGGAATAAATCCATTTCTTAATATATTAATGAACATTTTAATGGATATTAATGGATATATTAGTAGCTACCTCAGTGCCATATAAGCAATAGGAAGTGTGTGGTAGCTACTTCATGGGTGGGTTGCCACATAAATCTTGAGGACATGGGTTGGGCTTTATTTATCTTTGTATCTCTCATGAAATCTTGCACTGTGCATCACAGATGTGCAATAAAATGTGCTGATCGATAGGTCTGCTTCCCAGTCTCACCATTTGCTCAACAAGTAGTATAGGTCAGGTCTACGCTAGAACTCTCACTTAAGGTATATACAGCACTTTTCTAACAAGGCAAGTTCATCTACAAGGCCAGATCTACATTTTATCAGAGTAGATATCTACCTCCATGATATCATCCTTGGGGAAATCTTTTCTTCCTTCTGTGGCTGATGCTATTAGACCAGTTAGAACCAGATGAAACTACTAGCTGCAGGGCAGAAGGAGGAGAGACCCAAAAGGTTACAGTTTCTTACCACTCTGGGCAAGGGGGTGGAGATGTTCTTTTAGTTTGTGGGGTCCCCAAGGAAATTGGGTCCATCCTCAACTCGTCAAGGGAGAAACTTCGTCCATCATGGGTCTGAGTAGGGACAGTGAGAACGTTATGGACCAGATGAATATCTCATTCTTTCAGACCACCCCAGAGATATGCCTTTGTGTCCCTACTATTTATGAGGCCACAGTCCTGACTGTGCAAACCCAACTTTTATTGAGAGGGCTCAGACAACTGGGGCCAGCTAATATAGACCAAAGTCATGCATCTGTTCTTTACATATATGAAGGTAAGATCTAAACACTCTTACCCTTCCACCTTTGCATCTGGGGCTAAATTCAAACTGCTGTTATTGTAATTAAATGTATCACAGTCAACTTTGTGTTTGAATCCTGTAGACCCTAACTAATTTGGAGGATAGTCCTGTGATGCAAAGAAAGGAAGTGTCATTACGCAATGGCATTACAAAGCATGCTCTGTCCCCAGGACATTTACATCCCCTCCCCATATATCTTATCAATACAACGATGCTAGAAATTTCTTTATCAGAGATTTAGTGATAGGGCTTAAAGATTCATCAGGGAAAGAGAACATAATGATTTACGTTCTCATTGGAGGTTAAATAATGGGGTTGAAAGTTTTTCCTAGAGCAGACTTTGATCCAGAGACACAGGAGAGAGTTAGAAGTAAAGGTCTGTATGTAAGATCTGGACGTGCCTTAGATGGAGTTTGTAATTGAGACCAAGTGTTTGTTAACAGCTGGCTCCACTGACCTCTACAGTGGGCCATGATATACATTCAGGATATCACTGCACTCAGGTCATTGTTGGGCACCTCTCAGACTTGGGACCACACAGGTTAATGGTAAATTTCTGGGCCCCTTCTACACTGAAGTTTGGTCAGCAGAGACCCTCAAAGAATCACTTGCTCTGATCACATCTCAGAGTACACAGATGCTTGGTAATGGATTTACCTAAAAGTTGCTGACAGAAAAGTACTTGAACCTGCTCTGGACTAGACACAGTCCTCAATGTTGAGAAATGATGTCTGGGAATTTCCCTGTGCCTCCCCACCCTTGCAGCCCACCACCAACTCCAGTAATGGCCTTGTGATCTCATCCTCTGAGACAAACTCTGAAGGCAGAGTGAGCCTGATGTATGTAAATCTTGTGCCTGAGCCAGACTCTCTTAGAGAGGCTGCCCTGAAGAAAATCTATTGCCCTAATCAATTATCAGACTTCCAAATGAAATAGATGGTTCTCTCTTGCTGGAAGACTATCAAGTCGTCATTTTTCATGGTAATGAGCAATAGTACAGAGGGGGAATTGCATTTTCTCTGTGGCATTGGACGAAGTGTTCCAGTAAGCAGGGCGTGGCCAGGAAAGCTGGGAGTTACCTGCCAAAATGATGGAAAGGTGTCTGGAAACCTCTCTCACTCCTAAACTGCACTCCAACAAATTTCTCTTGTCTGTTTGGTATGGATCAGGCACTTTGCTGGGTGTGGGAGGCGTAAAATAAGAAAGGACTCTTTCCCCTGGCCAGGAAATTACCCCATGTGGCTTTGCTCCCCTGTTCTGCACTTCTTCCACGCTGGTCCAGTTCACCCCAATTCCCGAGCTACACCTCATGAGGATAAGAACTCATTTGGGAGCCTCACCTCCATCATTTGATGGGGACTGGAATTAGTCTATTGCCCAGGGATGCTCCATGGGCACTGGTCTACAGTCTCCAAGCATTTCTCGTTTTCCAGAAATGGCCTCCCACACAGGCACCCTGGCTCCTGCCTCAGTTTACCCACCTCTGAATTCCTGTTTGGACTTGGAACAGCATCTTAGACTTTGGTCTGCTTTGCTGGGCCCTTGATAAGCAGTTTTTCCTGAGAGCTGAGGGCCTGTTTTTCTCCCTCTGGCTTCCTATGAGGTCCTGCCATGAGTACCCTGATGAGTCAGTGTCTTGATGCCACAGCCCATTTGTCTTCAAACACTTCTTGTCTCCTGGGCATTTCCCACAGTGGTGCTTTGCCCACTAAAGCAGACCCCCTGAATACAGACAGAGGCCCAACCCCTGTGTGATATCATCACACCTGCTGGGATCTCTATCTTCTTCCAAGGCAGTGTTTTTGATAAAAATTCCTCTCAGGGGCAGTACTTGACACAAATGGGAGAATTTTTATTGGGAAAATTTGGGACACTTGGGTTAGTTCCCCCTTCCTTTCCCACCTAATTCCAACTTCCTTCTCCCTCAAGCACATACGCTGAGATCCCAGCTTGTCCTGCAAGCTCTTCTTGGTTACGGCACCTGGTGCCTCCTGCTGGTCAACTTCTGGATGGAGAGACAACTAGAAATTTAACAGATAAATATGAACCACTGTGACGAGGCAATGATAAAGGGGCATGGGATCAAGCACAGGAAGTAGAGGATGGGGCCAGGATGTTGTAAAGAAAATATTTGAAGTGGGCCTTAAAAGAGGGGTAGGGGTTGATTTGAGGGACAAGGGTCTTCTAGGGAAAAGTTACCCTGAAAAGATCCACCACTATGAGTGATGTATAAGAATCTGAAAAAGAAGTTTTAAACTGCTATATAAATCTTAGAATCTCAGAGATCCACTGCCCCCAGTATAGTTCCTGCCCCTATCTAGGAGCTATAACCTAAGTAAGGAGAAAAATTCCTCACATAGTGAAGAGTTAAATAATAATGCAAGGCCATACATGGACTTAAAAAAAGTCCCTTGGACTTAAAAAAAGTACCAAGATGCATCAAGTGCCAGACTCGCTGGCCCAGGTAATGCACCCTGGGAAGGCTGGCAAAAGAGTGGGTCTGTTGGCTTAGAGTGACTCAGTAATCAATTAAGGGGAGTTAATACATGAGCTAAGAAGAGGGACCTTTCTGCTATCTGTAGAATCATTTGGTGTGGGTGGCTGTCTTTTTGACCTTTGCCCTGCAGAGGACTCTATTGGATTTCCAGGAGAGAAGGCAAAAATAAAGAAGTCTTATTAAAAATAACAGGAATGGTGCCTGTGTGTGAGTGAGTGTGTCTAACCAGGCAGCCAGCGCCAAGCGCTGGCTGGTGAAGAGGTGTCCTGATGCCACAGCCGGCGAGTGGCCTTTGCAAATGACAGCTGCTGAGCTGTGCAAGGAGGATGAGGAGGAACTAGGGAGCTGTCATCTTTCCAAGTAAGTTTCGTCTTTGACTTCAGGGGATCGTTTGGTTGTTCTGAGAGGGGCTTTGCGCATTTTGATGCCTCTGTCCCCGTGGAGCAGGCACTTGAGTGTGGGGAGCACAGCTGAATGCCTCTTCATTCTGTAGCTGGTTGGAGCAGTGGCCACTTTCTGGAGGCAGGCAAAGCGGAATGTGACATTGTGATATTCCATGAAAGAGTGGACCAAGCTGCTCTCTGGTCGACACGGCAACATAGTTCTGTACGCCATTGGTTTCGGTCAGGGGCAGGGAGCTTGAAGGGGCCTGGGAGTGTGGGAGAGCTTGGCCATCAATTCCATACTCATCTCATTTTCCTCCAAGCCTATGCTAAGTACGGGGTGTGTGTGTGTGTGGGGGGGTGGTGGGTACAGGTGCAGAGCACAAGGTAAACCACTGGAATCAGGATTCAAATTCCAACTCTGTGAGCTGCAGGATCTTAAGAAGTTTACTTAATCTCACAGAGACTTGTTTTTCTACCCTATAACATGGGAATTTTAATGACCACTATAAAACACAGAACTGTGCCAGGTTTAAATACGAGAATAATTGTAAACAACACTATTCTTATAAGAAGCCCTCAGAAATGCTCTCCCCCATGCTCCCTAGTTTTACAGATAAGACCCTGAGGCTCAGAGGGGTCAAGTGTCTTGTCTTTCCCATCAAAGAGGAGAGTGAGGTGGGAACATGAGAGAGGAGGTGGGCTGGGCTCTGTCCCCAGCTGGTTGTGGGGTTCTGGGTCCCCTCCTCTCAGATCTCAGTCTCCCTCTCTGTTAAGGGCAGATCAGATCCTCTTTAAGGTTCCCCCATCCCTGTCCTGAATTGAAGGAGCATTGTTCATTTCTCCAGCCAGTGACCCACGATGCTCTGTGCTCCAGGAGAAGCAACCGCATGGGCTCCCGAGTCAGACTCCTCCACTAACAGAATTTATCTCAACAGAACTTCTCAAGGCTTCAGGCCCCTACACCCCTTGTGAGAATAATTTAAGTGAGGCAGGGATGAGGGCCCACAGAATGCAGAGTCATGGCCATTGGAGCAACAGATGGCTGACATGACATAACTTGGCCTTCCCGCTCTTCACTATTTCATCCTGTCCCATTTATTTTTCCTTCCCTGTCTCCTCAGTGACCTCAAATCAGTCATAACCTTATCTTGGCTCTCCTGTAAATGTCTTTTCCTCTTTTTTAAAAAACTTTTAAAACCTTGATCTCCTCCATGCTAATAAACTACAATTGAAGCTTACCATGATGAGGGTAGTGGGTTTCTCTGAAAACTATAATTGTGTCTTTGTAACAGAAAGAGACAGATGGTGAGAGAGGAAAACACAGAAATAAAGTTTGTGGAGAATGAGGGAGAGAGGGAGGGACAGACAGGTCTTGGAGGAGACGACAGAGATGAATTTAGGCAGAGACAGAGAGGTTGGTTCATCTCCTTTTGTGTACCTGTGTAGAAAGAGAGATGTGATAGAAACTACCAAGTCTGCAGATGAGTTGTGTAAGACTGGGGAAGGTATTCCATGAAGGGACATGTGGAGTCTTCATTTTCCTTCTTGTTCATTTCAAAGAAATTTCAAGGCGATTGGCTACACTGGAGGCTCCAGGATAGAAAGAGCATCATCTGCAATCCCATGGCCAGGGCCAAGGGTCCTCCATCACAGCATTTTGCCTCGGAAGAACTTAAAGGCAATGATTTGGAGGATGTTGGCTTTGCTATCCATGAAATCAACTCAAAGGTCATCTGTGATCCCCAAATAGCCCCACATTTTGTGACTCTGTTTACATTTTTACATGTTTATGTCTTCTTTTCACAACTAGATTGTAAATTTCTTGAGGACAGGTGGTATTTTTATGAGCAGGATGTTTTGAACTTAAGAGCCCTTAATAAAGTCTTGTTGAATTACTGAGTCAGTATCTTCAGATAGCTTTCTGTGGTCTATATGAATGGATGGATGCTGGAAGTTTGAATGGGACTCACCAAGTAAACAGTGTCTATTTCTAGAGGAAAACTTTGTATGTGGATAGATACCCATAGGTAGGCTGGCAAACAAAAGAAAGATGAAGACACTGCCTTTGAGGAACTTAGGTCCCTCTCCCAAAACCTGAGAGAGAGACTGGAAAGTCACACCAAGAACATAGATGAGGACCAGCCTGTCAACAGTCAACACAGAAGGCTCAAGAGGTCAGCCTACCCAAATCAATTTTCCATGGAGTTGCGATGCCTCTGTTGATGATGTTGGGTAATGGTCTTTCTGAAAAATATCCCAGTCTTTCTTACCTTTAAGAAAAGCAGGGTATGCTGAATCTGTTTTAAGCTTGTATTATGGTACCTGGAAGGCTCTTGTTTGTGCAAGGCTGTTTGCCCCTGTGCCAGACGGCCCCAGATTGCCATGTTTTTCTAATTGATTATTCTTCTTGCCTTTTCTTACTGTTCCTATTTATTCTTGTTGTATGTTTCTGCTTCCTTATCTTATACATACTCAAATGAGGGAGAGCCAAGGGGAAGCTCTCACCACTTCTGTCAACTAGCCAACTTTTATTCATTTCTCAGGTAGCTTAAAATTCTCTTCCCCTGGGAATATTGCCAAGCTCCTCAAACTGAGGTAGGACTCTGTGTACATTCTTGACTAAAACTCCTACTACTCTGAACATAGTTACACACTCAATGGTCTGTTTCTACCACCTGATTGCAGCTCACTGCTGGCCAAGGCTGTACTCATCACTGACTCTTCAGTGACCTGGACACTGGTAGGTGTACAGTGAGTGTTTCCTCAATGCGTGGATGTGTGTGGGCAGAGGGGCAGCCCAATCTCTCCTACAGGGCAGAACACGTCTTGGTGCTGGGACCCTGGCTATGGGGCAGAGGGACCAAAGGCTGACTTTGGGTGAGTCGGGTGGTGGTGCTCCCGTGGTCCTCTCTGCTCCCGCCCAGCCACTTCCCCACCATCACCGCTCATGCAAGCCCTTCACATTCACTGCTCCTGCCCTGGTCTCTCATGCTCTCTCTGCTCCTCTCCTTTACCAATCTTTGCCTGAGCTCGGAGACTGCCTCCTCTGTGGAGCCTTCCATGGCTGGCTCTACCGCACTTGAACTTGCTTCTCTTCTGACCCGTGATGCCCTTTATAGTCTGCTTTTCAAGGTGGGCACTCGGGCTTACAATGTCATCATCCTCTGTGTTTATAACCTCTCTCTTTTACACAAAACAATACTAGAGCCATAGGAGATCATGGATATGTCCTGTCTACTTCTTGCAATGGACAAACTAGGATACTGAGGCCCAGGGGTCTTATGTGGCCTCCCTGAGGGGACACAGCAGATCATGGAGGAAAAGTCTGGCCCCCTAACTTCAAGTCCAAAGCCAATTCCAACTCATTCCAATTCATTCTTAGAATTTTACACACCATGTCACCTTAGCCCAGGGTTGCTTTAACACATTACTACAAACTTGATGCCTTAAAACAACAGAAATTAATTCTCTCACAGTTCTGGAAGGTAGAAGTCTAAAATCAAGATGTTGGTGGGGTCATGCTCCCTCTCAAGGCTCTAGGGGCACATCTCTTGCCTCTGCTAGAATCTGATGGCTCCTGGCACTCCTTGGCTTGTGGCAGCCTAACTCCAATCTCTGCCTCTGTCTTCACATGGCCTTTATCCCTTTCTGTCATTTGCTTTTCTGTCTCCTCCATCATTGGATTTAGAATTCACCCTGGTCCAGATGATTTCTTCTCAGGATCCTTACCTTAATTACATCTACAGAGACCTTTGTTCCAAATAAGTTCACATTCCGGGGTTACCAGTGAACACATCTTTGGGAATGGGGGCACTGTTCAACCCACTGCCACTCAGAATACAGCAAAAACACAGTGCACACTGATTATGAACTGTCGAGTGTATGACCAGACCAGTTAACCCACTATAGGAAGGCCCCATGAATTTTGATGGGGAGAAGAAAGGCAGCCTTTCTGAGTGAAGTGCAGTGTCTCAGTGGCTTGTGTGCACAAGGTTTGTGGGAGACTTGGAGATGGTGACCTCAGCTAGTGTCTGAGTCAAGCTGGGAGGAACACCCCATGGGCACGGTGGGAGAGGTCCCACAGAGACCACGGCTCCTGCTGGGAGGCTGAAGGATCTTCTGGTGAGAGTGGGGAGAGCCAGGCCTCTCTCCCCCAAACCTCTCTTTTCCCAGAGAGGTGACTTTCTGTTCTTAGCCTGGCCTTCCCCACCCCCAAGTTCTGCCGAGAGAAACAGAGGACAGACGGGGTGAAGGCAAGTGCCCAGTCACATGTCCCCATCGGCTACTAGGGAAGAAAATGAGAGAGGAGGCAATGCTAGGTTTTGTATCCTGCCTCCTGTGAAACACGCAGGCGAGTCTGTACACAAACACCGGCTCAAACAAATAAACCAAACCTGGCCAAAAGCAACAGAAAAGGCAACAGATGCTTCCAATTAAAACATCAGCCTCTCCCGAGAAGGCGAGTTCTCACGTGGTGTGGGTGCTCAGGACCGAGGACTACTGGAAGGGACCACATATGGAAATCTGTTTGCATTACTCCATGTCCCAGATGCCACGTGAGACACTGACCTGACCTTGCAATTAACACGTTGGCTGTTTCTGGAGTGTGGTATGCGGATGCTGGGAGAAAGCAGAAAGTTGTGAAACAGAACAATTGTTCCCACTGTGTCCTACAGGAAGCAAGAGACCCAGGGACATCTCAGGGATTATTACCCTGTAAGCTTCCTCACTTCCATCTTCTTTCATTTTGGCCTCCATTTCCTCATGTTCTTCAACATTGTTATGGAAGGAAAATCAGTTTACAGGAATAACAGGCAGTCTTAGTGGGAAAAGGTTATCAGAGGGTGCATGTGGGACAATGAAGGGTCAGCCCCCGCCCTGTGCTTTAGTGGTGATGGTCAGGGGGACTAAACACTAGACACACACTGTACCATGTAAATGGTGTAGCCTCCCCCACCCTGCTGTTCTCCTAAATCCTTAATAAATTTATTCTTTTCAAATTGGCTTTGCTCTTTACTGGTTGCAGGTCCTAATTCTCCTGTCTTCCCAGGGTAGTTTTGCTTTGCTTTTCCCCAAACTGTTTCTAGCCCTAGCTGGGTAAGGACTAAGAAAATCAATGAAAGAGGCAAGGAAACAAAATAGCAGAGAAGCAGAAAGGCAACAATGTTCTTTCCAAAATTTCACCATCTCCTCAAACCAACAGAGAGTGTGGGTTTGAAAGGGTGTCTTATTCTGATAAATGAATCTCCTTCTTCTCCTAATTATTTTTATTATCATCACAACTATCATAAAATCCACATTTGATAGCTAAAAATCCAGCTAGAGTAGTGTCCACAGACAGGAAGAACAATGGAGAAATTAATGAACTGAATACTCATTTGCATTTCTGTAGGGAAAGATGATAATTTGTTAGTTTTAATAAGCTCCTGGATCAAGTTGCTACCGAGGCCAACCCTGCTAGGTCCTGGTACCCACTGGGTACTGCAAGATGTGACACTTAAATATTTTTATGTGAACTAAACACATTTCCATTTCTTAATGGTCACTATTACTAACCAGATAAGAGAAGGACCTATTCGCATAAAACAAACAAATGATTAGTTTTGACAACAGAAGCTTAAACAGGACGTTAATTAGCAGCCATAGAGATGGGAAGGTCCTGGATGGGAACAATTATGCAGACAAACCCACAGTATGGCTACAGTGTGCCAGGGTCCCATCCCTCACCATATGGCTGCAGTCTGGCGGCTGTTGGCAATTCATTACCACATCACTTGGAGCTCAGGAGTGAACGGTTTATGATTAGCCAATTCATTATGCTATCCTTGGTACCTCAAGGGGACCCTCAGGGCTTGTCTCCCCTGTTCTGTTATTTTAAGAACATATGACAGGGAAGGAACGGCCCTCCCTTACCCAGCTGCTTCAAAGTACTGTTTGCTGGAAAGTTTGCTGGAATCAAGATAGAACCTTTCAAAAGAAAATAAACAAGCAAAAAAACTCCCTGCAGTCATGAACTGTAGCCACAGCTGGAACCTCTGGAATGTTCCAGGAGATGAAAACAAAGATTTCCTCCTTCTTCCCCTTCATCCTACTGAGGAGGCATCAGCCAACCCTGTGAGCACATTTTAGCTATGGCAAGAGTGTGACCTGAGAGAAATAAGGATGAAGGACCATTAGACCAGGAGACAGGAAGTGGTTGTTCTTGAAGGGGCCCTGTTACCAACTAACTTGGGGTAAGTCAGCTTGAAATCCTTGATCCTTAGCTTCAGAACCTGCAAAATGGACACAGCCTTTTCTGTCTTACTTCCCAGTCTTTCCAGTGGTATGAGGAGCATCATAAGAGAAGGGTTTTTGATGGAGAAAACTACACTGAAAGCATGAGGCTGATTACACTGCAGCAGAACAGCAGGTGAGCTATCAGAGAAATTTCTTTTCAAATCAGTAGCACAGGTGGGCAAGGAAGAAGAGGACCCAGCCTCTCTCACTAGATCTACTACTGATGGAGTCCACCCACTTCCGTAATGTAGCATTTTAACTGGAGTTGCCAAGAAGGAGTGCATGGGACTTTGTATAAGGGAAAGAAGTGGAGGTAAGGCTTAACAACTGACTATAAAGAATGCGTTTTGGGGGCTTCCCTGGTGGCGCAGCGGTTGAGAATCTGCCTGCTAACGCAGGGGACTCGGGTTCGAGCCCTGGTCTGGGAAGATCCCACATGCCGCAGAGCAACTAGGTCCGTGAGCCACAACTACTGAGCCTGCGCGTCTGGAGCCTGTGCTCCGCAACGGGAGAGGCCGCGATAGTGAGAGGCCCGCGCACCGCGATGAAGAGTGGCCCCCGCTTGCCACAACTAGAGAAAGCCCTCGCACAGAAATGAAGACCCAACCCAGCAAAAATAAAAAATAAAAAAAAAAGAATGCATTTTGTAGAGAGCCTGACATAGTTGCAGGAATACCTATTGAGTCAGAGAAACATTGAGACAGGAGGATTATAGCAAAAAACAACTAAAAAAATAGAGGAACAGAAGAGGGAAGGAGGATACATAAAACACAGAGTTGGTCACTTTAGTGTGATCTGCTAAGCTCTTGGCTGGGGGGATGTGGCATTGCAGAAGGGACGCCCCCTCAGCCAGGGCAGAGCTGCAGGGCGATTCCATAGTGGGTAATGTGTGTAACACGGAGACGCCCTTTGTAGAGTTTGCTTACCCCAATCCTACAAAACCTACCTCTAAGTAATAATCCAAGGGCCAAGACAAGGGTCTCAATATCCTAAAAAACATATACAACACTCTCAGATGTCACAAGCACTACCATGCCCCTGCATCATAAATCAGACCTAAAAGAATCATGCTTGCTACAATCAACAGTAATTACACATTTAATTATCTCAATTTTGTTTTCTTCTTAGAATTCCAAGGGGCTCTGGGGAAAACTTTCCATGGCCCAGGTCTCTGGTGAGAGCTGTCCAGGGAATTTTAAAATGATGTTTTCTTCTTCTTGTGATAAATGTCCCTGTAGCAAGCAGTAGAAGCATTAAAAGAAAAAAGAAAAAATTTTATTAATTATTCTTGAAAAAAAAAAAACAGGTTCTTCTCAGAATCTTGTGGTTTTAAGGAAACAGTGCCTCAAAACTCCAGAGACTCGTGTCTAGGTTCTTGGTCTGACACTGACTCATGGTGCAACCTTGAGCGTGTCAGTTAACTTCTTTAGGCCTCTGCCCTCTCATCTATTATACAAAGTGACTGTAAGTTACACCGTATTACATTGATCAGATGATCAGAATGTTTGTTGGATCATAATCTGATAGATCCAAATGATTGCAGAGATCCAGAGCTGTGCCATTGCTTTATGGCTGTTGAAGAATGGATTTGGTATTTTCAGCTCCATCACTTCATCATCCCATCCCATGATTCAATATTGTTGTCTTTATTGATGGTATATGGAGATTCAGTGATCTTTGTCAACAACGTAAACCTAGGTATGAAATTGTTCCTATGGGAAAGGGATGTATTTTAGGGTTCATCCTCCAGGTCTGGTGAGCCCAACCACACACCTAGAGTGCCAGGTGCTCTACTAGGCTCTGGGTACAAGGATGAGAGAGCACAGGGCCTGCCCTGAGGGAGGTTACTGTCTGGTGGGGGGGAGTTAGACCCATAAACAGGTCATATCAGTACAAGATGGTAAGTGAAACAATAGACTGTCGGAGAGTTTCTCAAAGGATTTTTTCCCCAATGAAAGTTTTTTTCACCTGCCCTGGAAACAACTGGGGAGTTTGTTAAAATGTACATTTTGGCCTCACCTCTGCCCCCCAAATTTGAATCTTCAGGGATAGAACTTGGGAATCTGCCTATTTAACAAGCCCTGTAGGCTCTTCTGTCTGAAACAAAAGCCCCTTATGGGAAGAGTTAGTTTTGGGAACTCACAGAAGGATTGCACAGCATCCTGCCTTTATGGACCACGTATTTGAGCTCTGTGCTCTTATAGGTTCTATGGGAAATCTAATAACATTTAAGATAGAATCTGTTCCCTCTAGGATCTTACAACCTATACTTTTCTCTAGAGCCATAAAACCAGGATGTCACGTTCAGGGCTGAGGGCACAAAGCAGAGCTGGAGCTCAGCCAGCTGCGATGATGTGCCAGCTTCCTCCCTATGACTCTCCTTTCCCCAGGGCAGAAGCCACTTGACCCACCACAGGGAGACTTAGCTTTGCCCAAGACTCTGGGATCACTCCAATTCTAGAAGATGTTAAGCAGCCCTTGTCACTGCCAGTCCTGCTCTGACCTTGCAACTTATTATCGAACCTTGGCTGCATTCTGGGCTCCTGCTTCATCCTTACCGAGTGTCCTGGAACCTCTGCAGCCCTTGCTCTTCTGTATCTATGCCAGGGACCTGTCCTTCACCTGCAGTTCTGTGAATGGAGGCAATGCTAATTTCTCTACCTGGCTATGGTAAAGCAGAAGACAAAGCATTTTCACAAATATCACTGCATTTGAACTACTCAGCAACTTACATGTTTCCCAGAGAAATAATGTCATGTTCATTTTATACATAAGTTTTAGGGACTTCATTAAGTTCACACAGCTGGTAAGTGGCAGGCCCAAGTCTCAGATTGGAATCTTCTTACTCAACTATTTTACGTGTCTATCACAGAATAATCAAAGGCCCTTTATCGGGGAATATCTTTGGATGGGACACGACTGGAGAGTCACTCTTTGTCTTTTTCTGGGTGTGTGCAGAACTTGGAATGGCCTCTGAAACCTCTGGTGAGCCAGTTTGCTAGAGTAGAAATGGCCTGGCATTTAGAGTCCTTCTGTTCCTTACTCTATCTGTAATCCTGGGTGAGTTTTAGCCTTTATGACCCTCAGGTTCTTTGCTGGTAAAATGGGACAATAAACACCATACCACAGGGCATTGTTGAGTAGATTGAATGAAATAATGACCTTGGGGCTTCCCTGGTGGCTCAGTGGTTGAGAGTCCATCTGCCGATGCAGGGGACATGGGTTCATGCCCCGGTCCGGGAAGATCCCACGTGCTGCGGAGTGGCTGGGCCTGGCCACTGAGCCTGTGCTCCGCAACGGGAGAGGCCACAACAGTGAGAGACCCGCATACAGCAAAAAATATATATATATAATAATAATAATAATGACCTTGACTCAATAAATGTTATCTTCCCTCCCATTTCTTTATTCTCCACTCCCTGCATATGGAGCCCAAGCCATTCGTCTCTCTTCACCACTGCAATGAAGGGCCAGTTTCATACCTGCCAGGTGCAGACGACCATTGAGAAATGCTACTTGTTAGGTTATTCAGCTCTCACAGTGACCTGACTTGTCCTCACCAGATAATAGCTGATCTCACTCCTCCCACAGCGCCATGGAAATCCCATCTCTTTCTGAAACTGGATAGAACCTGGTGAAAAGGCAGAGATGGATCCACTTAAACTTGCTAGTTTTTCTGCCTCTGTCCCTGAGCCTTACCACTCTGAACCTCAGCTGGCACAGCAGAGCACGGACGAAAGGGTTGTGAACAAGGAAGTCACAATGATTCCAGCCACCATGCTCTTTCTTGGGGAGTTGCAAACATGTGCACACCTACCAGAGGTTACAAATACTCATAAATCAGGGTGAAGCTAGGATTTCAGGTAAGAATACATTTTATAGTAACCCAGCATACCAATGGGACACTAGTGTTCCTTGGGGTGAGTTCAAATATAGGCCAAGTGGCCAGGAGGAGAGATTATTTCTACAAAGGATAATCTTTTTCACATGCTATATTCTTTCTCTCCATGCCCCTTTTTAAAAAATAATAAGTAGCTAATCATTATCAATTTATTTGCTGCTCCTTATAATTACATTATCCATGATTAACTCACTGGAGTCTAATTTGATTCCAGAGTTATTTCATAGGAACACTCCACCATTGGGCACGATGGGACTCTTGTGAGCACAGCCTCATTCTGTTGGGCTCTTGGAGCTCAATTAATGCACATGGAGGGGAACAAAAAAGAGGATAAGAAACTGCAGGCGCCTCAGTCTTGCTGAGTTGTAAAGTCCCTGCACATTCATATTTCATTTGATACTCACACTAGCTCTACAAGGTAGCTAGAATAGCTATTATCATCTCTAGTTTACAAATTGGGAAATGGATGCCGTCAAATCATAACATGGAGCTCAAGATAAGATTAAAACCCGTGTGGATACCCAGCTGGTAAGCCTTAAGAATATTAATGATTTTAATGGTAATCAGTTTTATAATGTTTTGAAGTTTGCCAAATGTTTTCAAATTCCTGATCTCATCTGATCTTTACAACAACCCTTTGTGGCAGAGTAGAAATAATATCCATTTTTGCAGAGGAGGTAATTTTGGTTTAAAGAGGTGACTGGCTCAAGCCCTTAAGGTATGAAAATGGGGATGAGAACCCTGGGCCCCTGCCTTCTGATAAAGTGTTTTGTACCATTATAGCACCACTGTAGAGCTTACTAGAAACATGTGGTTTAAAAGCAACATGGAAAAGCCACATGACATCATAATTACATTTCTATAAAAGTATATTCTCTGGGACAGAGGCTCTTAATTTAAGGAGTCCGTGAGCCTCCCCTGAGATAATATTTATCGAGGTATAAGCATATGCGTATGCATGAGTATGTATATATAAACCATATTTTGGGGAGAAGCTTTAAAACTTCCATCAGATTTTCTAAAGAGTGTATGACCCCAAAACATCGAGTGACTTAAATGATTCTTGTCTCATCTCCACCAATGGATGACTGAAGTTGTGGTGGGGGCACTTGGGACTGGGAAGGAGGTTAGACGGCTTCAGAGGGGGCCAAGGAACAAAGTCACGTAGGCCAAAGGAGGCAAATGTTCTAACATGTGGGGTCCAGGCAATGGCTAAATAGTGACAAATGCTGCTGACACCAAAGGCTTGCACAAGTTGGCAAAACATCTGGCGGTTAGAGAAGTTTCTGTGGAACTGTGGGACCAGAAAGCCAACGGGCAGGCATTAAAGAAGAAAATGGAGAAGAGGAAGGAAATACAGTGAGCATGGACTCACTTCTTTAACATCTGGATTAAGGAAAGTGGAGCGAGGGAACACTAATTTGCGGGGAAGCAGGACCAAGGAAAATCCTCTCTTTCTCCCCCCGCCCTTTAAAAATGGGAGATGATGTGTTTTTCGAAGAGACCAGGTGAGAAAGAAAGAGCCCAGGAAGGAGGGGGTGAATCCTGAGCTTAGATGGAGTGTTAACTTGAGAATAGATTTGAGACCCTCCTACAGCAGGAGTGGTGATGGGAGGGAGAGGTGAAGATACAGTGCAAGTGTTACATTCTTGCGAGTTTCTTGCCGATTTCATCTGCAGCACCACTTCTGGCACTTTCAGCAAGCAGTGAGCTATACCATTCAGCCGGGCTGTTTTCTGTCACCTCCAGGCACAAGCCTCTTGGCTCTGGGCATCTGGCAGCTTCTCACTGGCCTTACCAGCCTGCTCTGAGTCTCCCCATTTCCCAGCTTCAGGCACTGACCCTGTGCAGGGGCTCCTCCTGCTGTTCCTTGTGGCCTCTCCTTGAGCCCGCAACTTCACAGAATTCTCTTGGGGGTGACTTCACTAGTAAAATACAGAAATGTACTTGGGCAATGGTTTTCTTTGTCGTTGATTTGTATGATTGCTAAACCTTTTAGAAAACTTGAACTACAGATGTATCACTTTATTGTTACAAAATAGATTGTATTTGGCAGTTTCTGTATAAAGCTTTCTTTAACTGGGCATTAGACAGGCATGGACTTCCAGATTGTTTCTAAAATACCAGTCTTATTATTTTACTTTTAGTGCCTTTCTCAGAGGCATAACATCCCAAGTTTATGAAGGAAACATTTTCAGTGAGATCCTAAAGCACACCTTTCTTTCTACTGAAGTTCTCTCAGTATGATATTCACCCCTGATTTCCTTTTCTAATACAAGGTGTTCAGAAGGCTTTCAAAGCCTGGTTATAAAACAGATTGTAAGGACGTCTTTCTTAAGATTCTGAGTTAGTGGGTCATTTTCTCTGGGAACAGGCCCACCACCTAAAAATCCTTTCTGCTCCGTAAGCCAGCTGGTGGCCACCAACCCTTCCTATGGCAGGACTTTGCCAGTGCTGGGGCTTACTTTTGAATCCCGCTTCATCCCTGGGGACTTCCTGCCTGTCTTTGTGTCTAACATGCTCATTGGTTCCACACTATGGCTATGAGCAAGAAGTAGGTTAAGTTAAAATGGATTTTGTTGGGAAGCTCAAATCTGGGTGTCAACAGAGAGGCCTTCCTTGATCATCCTTTTAAAAATAATGTCCCTGGAGGACCTTCAAGAAGGTGGAGGAGTGAGACGTGGAGATGACCTTCCTCCCCACAAATATATCAAAACTATATCTACAAGTGGAACAACTCCTACAGAACACCTACTGAACGCTGGCAGAAGACCTCAGACCTCCCAAAAGGCAAGAAACTCCCCACGTACATGGGTAGGGCAAAAAAGAAAAGAAAAAACAGAGACAAAAGAATAGGGACGGGACCTGCACCTCTTGGAGGGAGCTGTGAAGGAGGAAAAGTTTCCACACGCTAGGAAGCCCCTTCGCTGGTGGAGACGGTCAGTAGGTGGGGAGGAAGCTTGGGAGCCACGGAGGAGAGCGCAGCAACAGGGGTGCAGAAGGCAAAACAGAGAGATTCCTGCAAAGAGGATTGGAGCCGACCAGCACTCACCAGCCTGAGAGGCTTGTCTGCTCACCTGCCGGGGCGGGCGGGGGCTGGGAGCTGAGGCTCGGGCTTCGGAGGTCAGATCCCAGGGAGAGGACTGGGGTTGGCAGCGTGAGCACAGCCTGAAGGGGGCTAGTGTGCCACAGCTAGCCGGGAGGGAGTCCAGGAAAAAGTCTGGACCTGCCTAAGAGACAAGAGACCATTGTTTCAGGGGGCGCAAGGAGAGGAGATTCAGAGCACCGCCGAAACAAACTCCAGAGATGGGCGTGAGCCACGGCTATCAGTGCGGACACCAGAGACGGGCATGAGACGCTAAGGTTGCGGCTGCCGCCACCAAGAAGCCTGTGTGCAAGCACAGGTCACTATCCACACCTCCCCTCCTGGGAGCCTGTGCAGCCCGCCACTGCCAGGGTCCCGTGATCCAGGGACAACTTCCCTGGGAGAACGCAAGGCAAGCCTCAGGCTGCTGCAACATCACGCTGGCCTCTGCCGCCGCAGGCTCGCCCCGCACTCCGTACCCCTCCCTGCCCCCGGCCTGAGTGACCCAGAGCCCCAGAATCTGCTACTCCTTTAACCCCCTCCTGTCTGGGTGAAGAACAGATGCCAGAGGGCGACCTACATTCAGAGGAGGGTCCAAATCCAAAGATGAACCCCAGGAGCTGTGCGAACAAAGAAGAGAAAGGGAAATCTCTCCCAGCAGCCTCAGGAGCAGCGGATTAAATCTCCACAATCAACTGGATGTACCTTCCATCTGTGGAATACCTGAATAGACAATGATCATCCCAAAATTGAGGCAGTGGACTTTGGGAGCAACAGTAGACTTGGGGTTTGCTGTATGCGACTAAGTAGTTTCTGATTTTTATGTTTATCTTAGTATACATTTTAGTGCTTGTTATCATTGGTGGATTTGTTTATTGGTTTGGTTGCTCTCTTCTTTTTTTTTATACTTTTTTTTTTTTTTTTTTTTCTTTTTGCAGTATGCGGGCCTCTCACTGTTGTGGCCTCTCCCGTTGCGGAGCACAGGCTCCGGATGCGCAGGCCCAGCGGCCATGGCTCACGGGCCCAGCCGCTCCGCAGCATATGGGATCCTCCCAGACCGGGGCACGAACCCGTATCCCCTGCATTGGCAGGCGGACTCTTAACCACTGCGCCACCAGGGAGGCCCTACTTTTTTATTTTAATAAGTTTTTTATTTTTAATTTTAATAACTTTTATTTTATTTTATTTTATTTTTTCTTTCTTTTTTTTCTCCCTTTCTTCTGAGCTGTGTGGCTGGCACAGTCTTGGTGCTCCAGCCTGAGCTGGAGTGTGTGACAGGCTGGAGTGTGGTCAGGCCTGAGCCTCTGGGTGTGTGAGCTGAGTTCAGGACATTGGACCACCAGAGACCTGCTGGCCCCATGTCATATCAGTCAGCGAGAGCTCTCCCAGAGATCTCTGTCTCAGCGCTAAGACCCAGCTCCACTCAATGACCAGCAAGTTCCAGTGCTGGACACCCCAAGCCAAACAACTAGCAAGACAGGAACACAACCCCATCCATTAGCACAGAGGCTGCCTAAAATAATAATAAGTTCACAGACACCCCCAAACACACCACCAGACATGGTCCTGCCCACCAGAAAGACAAGATACAGCCTCATTCACCAGAACACAGGCACTAGTCCCCTCCAACAGGAAGCCTACACAACCCACTGAACCAACCTTAGCCACTGGGGGCAGACACCAAAAACAATGGGAGCTACAAACCTGCAGCCTATGAAAAGGAGACCCCAACATACAGTAAAATAAGCAAAATGCGAAGACAGAGAAATACGCAGCAGATGAAGGAGGAAAGTAAAAACCCACCAGACCAAAAAATGAAGAGGAAATAGGCAGTCTACCTGAAAAATGATTCAGAGTAATGATAATAAAGATGATCCAAAATCTTGGAAATAGAATGGAGAAAATACAAGAAATGCTTAACAAGGACCTAGAGGAACTAACAAGCAAACAAACAGTGATGAACAACACAATAAATGAAATAAAAAATTCTCTAGAAGGGATCAATAGCAGAATAACTGAGGCAGAAGAACGGATAAGTGACCTGAAAGATAAAATAGTGGAAATAACTACCACAGAGCAGAATAAAGAAAAAAGAATGAAAAGAGTTGAGGACAGTCTCAGAGACCTCTGGGACAACATTAAATGCACCAACATTCGAATGATAGGGGTCCCAGAAGGAGAAGAGAAAAAGAAAGGGACTGAGAAAATATTTGAAGAGATTATAGTTAAAAACTTCTCTAATATCAGAAAGGAAATAATCAAGTCCAGCAAGCACAGAGAGTCCCATACAGGATAAATCCGAGGAGAAACATGCCAAGACACATATTAATCAAACTATCAAAAATTAAATACAAAGAAAAAATATTAAAAGCAGCAAGGGAAAAGCAACTAGTAACACACAAGGGAATCCCCATCAGGTTAACAGCTGATCTTTCAGCAGAAACTCTGCAAGCCAGAAGGGAGTGGCAGGACATATTTAAAGTGATGAAAGGGAAAAACTTACAACCAAGATTACTCTACCCAGCAAGGATCTCATTCAGATTTGATGGAGAAATTAAAACCTTTACAGATAAGCAAAAGCTAAGAGAATTCAGCACCACCAAACCAGCTTTACAACAAATGCTAAAGGAACTTTTCTAGGCAGGAGATACAAGAGAAGGAAAAGACCTACAATAACAAACCCAAATCAATTAAGAAAATAGTAATAGGAACATACATATCGATAATTACCTTAAATGTAGATGGATTAAATGCTCCAACCAAAAGACATAGACTGGCTGAATGGGTACAAAAGCAAGACCCATATATATGCTGTCTAGAAGGGACCCACTTCAGACCTAGGTACACATACAAACTGAAAGTGAGAGGATGCAAAAATATATTCCATGCAAATAGAAATCAAAAGAAAGCTGGAGTAGCAATTCTCATATCATACAAAGGAGACTTTAAAATAAAGACTATTATACGAGACAAAGAAGGACACTACATAATGATCAAAGAATCAATCCAAGAAGAGGATATAATAATTATAAATATTTATGCACGCAACAGAGGAGCACCTCAATACATAAGGCAAATGTTAACAGCCATAAAAGGGGAAATCAACAGTAACACAATAATAGTAGGGAACTTTAATGCCCCTCTTTCTCCAATGGACAGATCATCCAAAATGAAAATAAATAAGGAGACACAAGCTTTAAATGACACATTAAACAATATGGACTTAATTGATATTTATAAGACATTCCATCCCAAAACAACAGAATACACATTCTTCTCAAGTGCTCATGGAACATTCTCTAGGATAGATCATACCTTGGGTCACAAATCAAGCCTTGGTAAATTTAAGAAAATTGAAATTGTATCAGGTGTCTTTTCCAACCACAACACTATGAGACTAGATATTAATTACAGGAAAAAAAACCTGGAAAAAATACAAACACATGGCGGCTAAACAATACACTATTAAATAACCAAGAGATCACTGAAGGAATCAAAGAGGAAATCAAAAAATACCTAGAAACAAATGACAATGAAAAAGGACAACCTGAAACCTATGGGATGGAGCAAAAGCAGTTCTAAGAGGGAAGTTTACGGCAATACAATCCTACCTCAAGAAACAAGAATAATCTCAAATAAACAACCTAACCTTACACGTAAAGCAACTAGAGAAAGAAGAAAACCAAAAAGCCAAAGTTAGCAGAAGGAAATAAATCATAAAAATTAGATCAGAAATAAATGAAAAAGAAATGAAGGAAACAATAGCAAAGATCAATAAAACTAAAAGCCAGTTCTTTGAGAAGCTAAACAAAATTGATAAACCATTAGCCAGATTCATCAAGGAAAAAAAGGGAAAAGACTCAAATCACCAGAATTAGAAATGAAAAAGAAGTAGCAACTGACACTTTAGAAATACAAAAGGTCATGAGAGATTACTACAAGCAACTCTATGCCAATAAGATGGACAACCTGGAAGAAATGGACAAATTCTTAGAAAAACACAAGCTTCCGAGACTGAATCGGGAAGAAATAGAAAATATAAACAGACCAATCACAAGCACTGAAATGAAACTGTGATTAAAAATCTTCCAAAAAATAAAAGCCCAGAACCAGATGACTTCACAGGTGAATTCTATCAAACATTTAGAGAAGAGCTAACACCTATCCTTCTCAAACTCTTCCAAAATATAGCAGAGGGAGGAAGGAACACTCCCAAACACATTCTATGAGGCTACCATCACCCTGATACCAAAACCAGACAAAGATGTCACAAAAAAGAAAACTACTGGCCAATATCACTGATGAACATAGATGCAAAAATCCTCAACAAATTACTGGCAAACAGAATCCAACAGCATATTAAAAGGATCATACACCATGATCAAGTGGGGTTTATCCCAGGAATGCAAGGATTCTTCAACATATACAAATTAATCAATGTGATACACCATATTAAAAAATTGAAGGATAAAAACCATATGATAATCTCAATAGATGCAGAAAAAGCTTTTGACAAAATTCAACACCCATTTATGATAAAAACCCTCCAGAAAGTAGGCATAGAGGGAACTTTCCTCAACATAATAAAGGCCATATATGACAAACACACAGCTAACATTGTTCTCAATGGTGAAAAACTGAAAACATTTCCACTAAGATCAGGAACAAGACAAGGCTGCCCACTCTCACCACTGTTATTCAACATAGTTTTGGCAGTTTTAGCCACAGCAATCTGAGAAGGAAAAGAAGTAAAAGGAATCCAAATTGGAAAAGAAGAAGTAAAAGAGTCACTGTTTGCAGATGACATGATACTATACATAGAGAATCCTAAAGATGCTACCAGAAAACTACTAGAGCTAATCAATGAATTTGATAAAGTAGCAGCATACAAAATTAATGCACAGAAATCTCTTGCATTCCTATACACTAATGATGCAAAATCTGAAAGAGAAATTAAGGAAACACTCCCATTTACCACTGCAACAAAATGAATAAAATACCTAGGAATAAACTTACCTAAGGAGACAAAAGACCTGTATGTAGAAAACTATAAGACAGTGACGAAAGAAATTAAAGATGTTACAAACAGTTGGAGAGATATACCATGGTCTTGGATTGGAAGAGTCAATATTATGAAAATGACTATACTACCCAAAGCAATCTACAGATTCAATGCAATCCCTATTAAACTACAAAGGGCATCTTTCACAGTAGTAGAACAAAAAAATTCACAATTTTTATGGACGCACAAAAGACCCGGAATAGCCAAAGCAATCTTGAGAAAGAAAAACGGAGCTGGAGGAATCAGGCTCCCAGACTTCAGACTCTACTACAAAGCTACAGTAATCAAGATGGTGTGGTACTGGCACAAAAACAAAAATATAGATCAATGCAACAGGATAGAAATCCCAGAGATGAACCCACACACATGTGGTCAACTTATCTTTGATAAAGAGGGCAAGAATATACAATGGAGAAAAGACACCTCTTCAATAAATGATGCTGGGAAAACTGGACTACATGAGCTACATGTAAAAGAATGAAATTAGAACACTCCCTAACACCATACACAAAAATAAACTCAAAATGGTTGAAAGACCTGCAAGTAAGGCCAGACACTATAAAACTCTAAGAGGAAAAGATAGGCAGAACACTCTATGATATAAATCACAGCAAGATCCTTTTTGACCCACCTCCTAGGGAAATGGAAATAAAAACAAAAATAAACAAATTGAACCTAATGAAACTTAAAAGCTTTTGCATAACAAAGGAAACCATAAACAAGACGAAAAGGCAGCCCTCAGAATGGGAGAAAATATTTGCAAATGAAGCAATTGACAAAGGATTAATCTCCAAAATATACAAGCAGCTGAATATCAAAAAAACAAACAACCCATTCCAAGAATGGGCAGAAGACCTAAATAGACATTTATCTAAAAAAGATATACAGATTGCCAACAAACACATGAATGGATGCTCAACATCACTAATCATTAGAGAAACAGAAGTCAAAACTACAATGAGCTATCACCCCACATCAGTTAGAATGGGCATCATTAGAAAATCTACAAATGACAAATGCTGGAGAAAGTGTGGAGAAAAGGGACCACTCTGGCACTGTTGGTGGGAATGAAAACTGATACAGCCACTATGGAGAAAAAGTATGGAGGTTCCTTAAAAAACTAAAAGTAGAACTACCATACGACCCAAAAATCCCACTACTGGGCATATACCCTGAGATATTATAATTCAAAGAGTCATATACCACAATGTTCATTGCAGCAGTATTTACAATAGCCAGTACATGGAAGCAACCTAAGTGTCCATCAACAGATGAATGGATAAAGAAGATATGGCACATGTATATAATGGAATATTACTCAGCCATAAAAGGAAACGAAATTGAGTTATTTGTAGTGAGGTGGATGGACCTAGAGTCTGTCATACAGAGTGAAGTAAGTCAGAAAGAGAAAAACAAATACTGTATGCTGACACATATATATGGAATCTAAAAAAAAAAAAAGGTTCTGAAGCACCTAGGGACAGGACAGGAATAGACTCAGAAGTAGAGAATTGAGTTGAGGACATCGGGAGGGGGAAGGGTAAGCTGGGACGAAGTGAGAGAGTGACATGGACATATGTAAACTACCAAATGTAAAGTAGATAGCTAGAAAAAGAAAAAAAAATAGGTAGCTAGTGGGTAGCAGCCATATAGCACAGGGAGGGCAGCTCCGTGCTTTGTGACCACCTCGAAGGGAAACGCAAGAGGGAGGGGATATGGGCATATATGTATACGTATAGCTGATTCACTTTGTTATACAGCAGAAACTAACACAACATTGTAAAGCAATCATACTCCAATAAAGATGTTAAAAAATAAGATAATGTCCCTTTCTCTCACCCATTGCTCTCTGCCCTACTCACTCTGCATTATCATTCTGCATAGGACATAATTGCCCTCATCTGATGGATAATTTATGTATGTTTGTCTTTTCAATGCAATGTGGGCTCCCTGGGAACTGAGACGCTTTCTGTTTTCAACCTGCTGTATCCTCACTGGCCTCACACTGTGTCTGCCCTGTGGTAAGGGCTCAATACACATTTGTTAAATTAATTGTTGAATATATGTGAGAGAAGAGCTGAACTGTGAGCCAAGAAATCCAGGCTCACATTCCGCCTCTGTCACCAACCACTGTGCTCCTTCCTCCTACCTCCAGCCCCTGAAGCCCCTTACAATGCTGACATTCTTTGGATGTTTGAAAGGAAGGGAAGTGTGGAAGAGGATGTGAACTGTGCTGATATTCAGAGTGGTTTACGTCTGGCTCTGTCACTAACTCGGTGACCTTCAGAATGTTTAACTTTTCTGAATTTCCAAACTTTTTGTCTAAAAAGGGTTAACACTTCTCCTCTCATAGAGTGTCATGAGCATGGAATAAATGATACATATGAAGAACTGGGTTTGCTCACATCTGCTGCTACTATCAGGGATCAGGTTGTCCTTGGGGATGGGAATGGTCTCGCTCATTCATCTTCCTGCTTTGACTGTCTGGTTTGGAGATAGATCACCATGTAATGCACGAAACACTGCTCCTCAGGAATCTAGTGTTGCCACATGGAGCCTCAGCTGATCTTTGCTCATATCAGTTGATAAAGTGCCTTTGGGTGGCCTTCAAGATGTCAGCAAGCTGGTCAGACTTGTGATCTGAATCTTCCCCAGATCCTGGGAGAGTGGCACTTGGTCTCAAGTCATAGGCATTGCATGGCCCTTCCACACTCCTCTCTGGGCTCTGGGCTGCCATATGGCAGATACTAATTATTCTACAAGTTTAGTCTTCAATTTGTTTGACCTCTCTTATGAATCATCATACCTAAATGATCGGAATCCCTCAAGAGCTGGAGCCAAGTTATTAATGAGTGTGCCTTTCCTAGTGTGTCATGGAGAGGACAAGAGAAGAAGTAGAAATGACTCACTTCAGTAAGATGGCAAGGTGGTCTCTGTCCCAGCAGAAATGCACATTGATGGAATCCCAGGGTTGGAGCTGAGACTGGGCCTTGGCTTTGGTCACTGTTCCTCTGACCTGTCTTCAAGTCTTCAACTCCTCACCTGTTTCTGTAGGTCACCAGGTGGCTGGGTGGCATTTTGAGTTCTATAGTGGTTACTGTGGATCAGTCAAATAAAATTTGTTCCTTCCAGTTGGTTTAAAATAGAAATATGCTACCAGGATCTTAGAAATAATGCTCTTAGACCTCTGCCTTTGAAATTAAAATTTTTTTTCTTACTTTGACCAAAATTTCTTCCTCCTTCCACATGCCTGGGTCCTCTTTTTGCCACTTTTATCCCTCCTCTGTCCATCCTTCATTTCTTCCTGATCCCCTATCCCCAAAGTCATTCATGCATTTCACAAATATTGATCAATCACTGGGGACAAGGAAGGTCTCAGACAGAGGAAGCAACCCATGCAAAAGTCCAGAACTCAGGGAGCTCATAATGCATTTTGGAAAACCCATGATTTGAGCATGATACCTCAAAGGGATCCAAGGGATAAAAGATGAAGTTGGGAAGAAAGTGGTGGCCAGATATTGAAGGACCTGACTTTCTGTTTTAGAAGTTTTGACTTTATCCCAAAGTCTATAGAGAAGCATTAAGAAAGGGTGTGTGTGTGTGTGTGTGTGTGTGTGTGTGTGTGTGTGTGTGTGTGTGTGTGTGTGTGAGAGAGAGAGAGAGAGAGAGAGAGACATGATCCGATTCTGTTTTAGAAAGCTTTGGCTCTGTTATGCCAAGAATGGATGGGAGAGCATTAGCTTGGAAACAAATTAAAGCTGAGACTACAGGAGGGCAGTGGACAGATGGGAGAGATGTGAAGGGACTAGGAACAATAAGGCTTAGTCACTGTGTCAGTGATGGTGGGCGGGGAGAGAGAGGAGTCTGAGATGACCCTGGGTTTTGGCCTGGTCAAGTGGGTAGATGATGCTGGTAACTGAGGGAGGAACAAGGAGCAGTGTGTGTGTTTTTGGCAGGGTTAATGATGGGGACTGTGGACATGAGGAAAGACAGCAAACAGAGCTGAGGGTGGGAGCATGAATGTACAGTGGCACCTGTACAACTTGGGAGTGTGTGATTTCCCCTGGAGAGTTCAATTGCCCAATAGAAGAGTGGACTTTGGCTTTACAAGTAGTCACCCAGCTCTCTTCTGTCTGGTCCCTGGATGGCCCTTCTGATAGCACCAGTCTAGGGAAAGAAGCGTAGGACACCGACACGGTACGCCACTTTCTGCTCTGTTAGGACTTGACCTAAAAGATGAGAGTGCACAGAACATTCATCTGAGCTCCTTGCCTTTCCTCTCTGCAGACATAATTTGGTGGGAGCATGGCTTTCTGTTCAGATGACCAAGGATGTGGCATGATGTTTCCATTAGTTCTTATCCAGTGGCCTTATTGGGCCAAGTCAACATCAAAGCATCATGCAAGGAAGGGGTAGCTGGGTTGTGTTCACTGAGCTCAGTTATTTTATCAAAAACCTTCATCAGGGCTTCCCTGGTGGCGCAGTGGTTGAGAGTCTGCCTGCTGATGCACAGCACACACGGGTTCGTGCCCCGGTCTGGGAAGATCCCACATGCCGTGGAGCGGCTGGGTCTGTGAGCCATGGCCACTGAGCCTGCGCGTCCAGAGCCTGTGCTCTGCAACGGGAGGGGCCACAACAGTGAGAGGCCCGCGTACCGCAAAAAAAAAAAAAAAAAAAAAAAAAACCTTCATCAAATGCCTCATATGTGTAGGAAAAAAATTGAAATTAGGCACAGAGGAAAGTGAAGTTAAGGAGAATCTATAACTAAGAAATTAGTAGAAAGCAACTCAAGTAAGGGAATTTTGGCCTAGGAGTCAGAAGACTAAAATTCTTATTTGAGCTCTGTAGTGCCTATAGAATAGTGGTTCTGAGCACAGTCTCTGGAGTCAGAATGCCTGGTTCAAATCTTGGCTCTGTCCTTGACTAGCTGAGTAACTTTCGGTTATCACAGGGTTTAATTAATCTACTTAAGTACTCAGAAAAGTGCCTGACACAGAGGGTGAATGTTAGCTAATGCTGTTGTTGTTACTGTTCTTGTTAAGAGCTGTATGACCAGGGACAATTCAATTCTGTCTATAGCAACAATGTCTTCATTTATAAAATGAGGACAAGATATTTTCTTTTCGGAGTGTGTTCTGAAAAGACTTGGGGCTCCTTCACCTTCTATCATTTTATTCATTTTACCCATTACCTTGGATAATAAACTTATCACATAAGTTTTCACTTGAAGGGCTCTGAAAAAAAAGTTGTGCATCACAACTTTTGGTTCATCCTTAATAAAAGTATTTGATGGTCTAAAGTTCATCCTTAATAAAAGTATTTGATTCTCTGAGTGAAAGTTATGTCATTGACAATGGACACTGGGATAAAGTGGTCTCAGGGAGGATGCCTAACTAAGCCAGGGAGGGCTCCTTGGAAGAGGTGAGTTAGAAAGTTAGAATATGGGTATTTCTAGCAGTTGATGGACATGGAAGAGAAGTTGCAATTCCTAGAGTGGGAAGTGTGAAGAATAAATGCAGAACCAAAACTAGGGCGGGGGGAGAAAAAGGTTAACTGCTCAATTCAAACCTATTCCGGGGTGGCGGGTGAGGTGAAAGGTAAATGAGTAAATGGGAGACAAGGGCTTCAAGTATAATTGACCCAAGTAGAAGTTTGGCTAAAGTGTGAAGCGAGGAATGGCAAAGATGATTGGCTCCACTAAGAAAACCATCATTTAGTCTTTCTTGCGTGGACAGGAAAGCAATGTCCAGGGTAGGCAAGCTCTTGTCCATGGGCATACAATGAGTCACTACTGGCTGTGGCAGCCACTGGTAGCTGCTAACTAAGTAGTCATCCCCCTTTCTTCCTTAGCAATACTTCCTTAGCAAACTTTTTAGCTGGGCACATTGCTGGTCGGATTAAAGGAAACATTTCCTAGCCTCCCTTGAGGTAAGAGATGGACAATACAATGTCCATGAAAGTTAAGGATTTTTAAGAAAGAATTTTTAGAGGCATACAGAAAGCTGGTAGAAACCATTTTGGCCTTCCCACCCCCCACTTCTTCCTGCTTCCCATCTGCATGGCTTTTAGCTGCAGGTTCGTCTCAGATCATGAAGTGGCCTTGAAGTTGGAATTCATGTAACTAGGGGTAGCAGGGCAGAAGGATTGAAAGAACCAGTGTCCTGGAGATATTGTGCAGCCATCATAATAGCTCTGGACTGCCTACCTCTGAATTCTTTTAAGTTGGGAGAAATACTTTCCTATTGTAATTAAGCCATTATCATTCCTGGGCCCGATTCCTAGCCACAGAATTCTGTTCTTGATGCCCTGGCAGAGCTGGGCTGCTGGGGGCCCCTGTGTGTCTTGACTATCTTGCTTGGTAGTGCTTCCCGTATGACCCTACTGCTGTTGTGTGTGGAACTGTCTTGGTGTGTGTGCATGAGCAGAAACCCAAAGCCGAAATAATTTTCAAAGCTGTCAGCTCTGTTTCCTGTAGACTCACGCTCCCCACTGCCTTTTCATTTCCACTGGAGGAAAGAGAGGCTGCTGCTGAATAACTTTGTCTTTCTTGAATTGTTTACTACATCAAACACTCAATACCCACAGCACAGAATGTTATAATGTTAACATCTTGGTGGAATTAGGTTCAGTTATTTTTTTTATTAAAGAGATAAAACATTATAGGTTGAGTTGAACCCTCTTTGTACTGTCCTTGAGCCTATTTTCTTCCCCCTTCTTCCAGGAAACCAGCCTCCTGAACTTGTATGGTTCTTTCTGTTTTTATGCTTTTACCCCATGTATGTTTAAATCCGTAAGTAACAGACAACATTGTTTTGTATGTTTTAACATGTATATAAATGATATAGTAATAAGATTTGATTCTTTTCACTCAATTTGGAAGGCTCACAGCTATGAAATGTCCGCTGATTTTCCATTGCCTTATTGATGAGCATTTAGATTGTTTTTAAATTTTCAATATTGCAACAATGCAATAATAAACATCCTTTTACATGTCATATTACACATAGGAGAGAGTTTTTCTAGGGTACATATATTAGATGTAAAACTAGTTGTCATAGAGACACATATCTTCATTTTAGCAAGGTATTTCCAAATCTCTCTGTAAAGGAGTTTAAACAATTTTCACTCCCTCCAAAATGACTGTGCTCATTTCTTGTGAAAACTTGGCACTGTTGAACTGTTTAATTTTGGACAATTGGATAAGTGTGAAATGGTATTTCTCTGCTTTAATTGGCATTTCCCTGATTATTAATTAGGTAAAGCATGTTTTAATATATTTTTAGGCCATTTTGGTTTACATTTCTGTGAACAATTTTTATATTTTGTCTGTCTATTGGGCTGTTTGTCTTTTACTTATTGTAGTGTTTTCCTTACATATTTTAAATATTAATCCTTTGTTGGTTAAATGCATGGAAAATTCCTCCTCCAAGGCTCTCACTTGTCTTTAGGCTTTGTTCACGGTGTTTTTGATCACATAGAATTCTTAAATTTTAATGTAATCCAATTTATTTACCTTTCTCTTTTGTGCTTTATTTGAATATTAAGAAATCCTTTCCTGATTTGATATAAAAGTATCTTCCTGAATTTTCTTCTAATAGTTAAAATTTTTTTAACTTTTAGATTTAAATCCATCTGGAGTTTACTTGCAATATTTTGTGTTATTTTGCATATGTAATAGAGCTCCAATGTTAATTTTCCAACATGGTGAGCCATTTGTTGTGACACTGTGTATCAGACAGTCCATTCTTTACCTACTCATTTGTAACCACCCCTGTCTCCAAAAATGCATGGGTCTCTTTCTGGACTTTCTAGTTTATTTCATTAGTCTCTGTATCTCTACATTTCCATCACCGTTGTATTTTGTGTTTTGATGTCTGCGACATAAGTCCCTTTTCTTTGTATTCTTTCTCAAAATTCTTTTGGCTATTCTTGGCCTTTTTTACTTTCATATGATTTAAATTTTTTCTCTAGTTTTATTGAGATATAACTGTCATACATCACTATAAGTTTAAGGTGTACAGCATGATGGTTTGGCTTAATACATTGTGAGATGCATATGATTTTGACTGACCTTTTAATGGAATGCTTCCTTCCCACCTCTTTCAGCAGGTACGTTTCTTCCACTCATCTCCATTCCAAAGACCTGGATACCAGATCCAATCCTGTCACCAGATAGCCATCTGTTCTTGGGTGAGTCATCTAACCTCTCTGGGTTTTAGTTTCTCATCTGTCAGATCTGTTCTGCCTACCTCACTGAAGTCCTGAGCTGATCAAATGAGATAAGGGTGTGAGAATGCTTTGAACAGATAAAAACACTGAGGTAAAGTAAAAAAGAGTCAAAAACAATAATCTCAGGACTGACCTGAAACAAAAGTCAGACTGTTTTACCATCAGCTTTCTGCTTTCTCTACACTTCCTGACTCTTCTTTCTCGCAAACTTCCATGGTCGTGAAACACAGAGGTCTTCTATTGGGGTAGACTTATTATGATAATGGATCAGAAGCAACTTGGATTCATAAAGCCTGGGTCCAATTTTAGACTCTAACTTTGTGACTTAAGATAAGACACTCAAACTCCTTGATCTCAATTTATTCATCTCTACAAAAAGCATAATAATTCCCTCCCTGAGCTAGTTTTGTGAAATTCAAAAGAAATAATACAGATGAAAGTACTTGGTAAAATGTGAAGCCTTATAATCATCAGAAGGAATTATTATTAGTGTTGTTGCTGATATTTACATGTGAAAGAGGACTTACAGGAAGGCAGTGATGTTTAAAGTGTTGAAGTGCTTTGCTCCCACCAGTTGGATCAAGGCATGTAGGAGATTCAAACCCATTTTTTTCTGTAAGTATGGTCGACCCAATACAGTACCTACACTGTCTTCTAGAAGATTCAGGAAGTCTCTTTCTTAAATACCATTCCCTTTAGACTTTGCAGCTTGGATGTGTGGAGAAGTGGAGGTGGTTGGGAGTGCATGATGTCCGTCTGCACAACAAGGCAGAGCGGCTCTGAGGCAGGTGCTGGGCTCAGTACTGACTTGAGAAAGTGAGAGCATCCAGGGTTCAAGGGTAGGAACACACTAGTCTTCGTGCCCTTCTCACAGATACCATTTGGTAAAATGAACATAAAACTCAGCCCCGATGTTCTATGAAAAGACTTCCCTTGGAGTGAACATATGGTAGTGCCCCAGCATCTCTCTAACCCTTGCTACTCAGACAACTGGAACATCTTTTGCTCCTGTGCCAAAATCAGACTTGAGCTTGGGCCAAATGACATTCATGGGCTAGATGACATGAAACTGTAACCCGCCTGCTTAATCTAAATACAGCACGCCCTTCTCCTTGGTAATTGGGTTCTTGCCTTTTCCTCAGTTCTTTTGAAACAGAATTTCTTACCAATTCTCTAGCCACTTTCATGGCTAATGCTGGACTCTACTGTTTTCACTAACAGTCTCTGCCAGACGTTGCTGGAATCCTTCTAAACCTATACCAGTTTTACTACACTTGCCTTAGCATCTGACAGTGTCCACCTTTCTGCTGTGGTTTGGGCAGAGTCCTGGATTTTTTACCTGGGTTTGGATCCTAGTCTCCAGAACTCATGATCTGCCTGCCTTTCCTCTGGGGTCCATACCATTCATGACTGAATCTCATTCTTCTATCCTCATGTGACACCTGCCTGCTCTGGCTCCCATGTTGATGCAAAGTCAAGATTTAGGCTCTCCTTCCATACCCCGTCTGGTTTAGCTTTAAACTGTAGATGAAGCATGTGACTCTTTTCTTTCTGATTTGTAAGTTCTGAGTCTAGGACCACTTTGTGAAATCTCTCAAACAGACCACAGCTGCCTTTATTATTTTTTTTCAAATGTGGACATAAAACTTAGGAATAGGTGTTCTAGTAGAAGCTGTGATTGTATATTTAGACTCTCCTTCATGAATAAAGGACAAATTCTGCCAGCTACTGGGAGTTTCCCCATCAGAAAAGAGCTGACCTGCCCAAGGTCACAACCCCTCCTTGGGGCAGCTCACATCCCATGACTGCTTGATGTAGTCACAGCAATCAGAGGGAAAAGAGTTTAAAGGTACAGCCCCTTATGACAACTCTGAAAGACCATTTCATTTTAGGGGTCCCCATGAGGTCAGCGGAGGCTTTGTGACAAGCCTGCAGCCCCTCCCTCTGCTCATTTCTGCCTCCTTCCCCTTCCCCTGCAGGGGTTGACCCTTTGAACTCTCTTACTTCATATGCACAAGTCTCCATCTCAAGTCAAATTCTCTGGAGACACTGCAGGTGCCCACAGTTATTTTCTTGCTCAACAACCCAAACTCTCCATTGACTCACCACCTCTTTTCTCTGTAAATTCATCCTCCCTATGGTAGGAAACATAATGCCCATCCCCACACAAAGATGTCCACCCTAATCGCCAAGAACCTGTGAATGTGTTACCTTCTATGGTAAAAGAGACTTTGCAGGTGTGAGTAAGGTTACTGACCTTGAGATAGGGAGATTATCCTGGATTATTCAACTGGACCCAGTCTTATCACCTTAAAAGCAGAGAACCTTTCCAGACTGTGGTCAAGATGTGACGACAGAAAAAAAATCAGAGAGATGGAACATTGTTGGCTTTGAAGGTGGGGGTATGAGGCCACAAGCTAAGGAAAGCAGGCAGCTTCTAGAAGCTGGAAAGGGCAAGGAAATGGATCCTCCTGAGAGTCTCCAGAAAAGAACACAGCATGCACCACTGACACTTTGCTTTAACCCAGTGAGACGCGTGTAAGACCTCTGACCTACAAAACTGTAGTACAATAAATTTGTGTTGCTTTAAGCCACTAAATTTGTGTAATGTGTTACAACAACAGGAAACTATTATAATCTTAGGGGTCATGTTAATAAATACTTGCTCACTCGTGTGGCCTTGTTGTGTACTTCACCTGGTGAGCCTTAGTTCTCTCTGTAAAATGCTTAATTTGGGCCATATGCTTGCAAAACCCCTTCTAACGACATTTTATGGCCCTAAAGGCTAGATTCCCTACTTTGCAACATCTATCTTTTCCTTCTAATGAGGCATTGTTTGCTTGTCTTTTTTTTTTTAACATCTTTATTGGAGTATATTGGAGTATAATTGCTTTACAATGGTGTGTTAGTTTCTGCTTTATAACAAAGTGAATCAGTTATACATATACATATGTTCCCATATCTCTTCCCTCTTGCATCTCCCTCCCTCCCACCCTCCCTATTCCACCCCTCTAGGTGGTCACAAACCACCTAGCTGATCTCCCTGTGCTATGCGGCTACTTCCCACTAGCTATCTATTTAACGTTTGGTAGTGTATATATGTCCATGTCACTCTCTCACTTTGTCACAGCTTACCCTTCCCACTCCCCATATCAAGTCCACGCTCTAGTAGGTCTGTGTCTTTATTCCCGTCTTACCCCTAGGTTCTTCATGACCTTTTTTTTTTTTCTCTTAGATTCCATATATATATGTGTTAGCATACAGTATTTGTTTTTCTCTTTCTGACTTACTTCACTCTGTATGACAGACTCTAGGTCCATCCACCTCATTACAAATAACTCAATTTCACTGCTTTTTATGGCTGAGTAATATTCCATTGTATATATATGCCACATCTTCTTTATCCATTCCTCTGTTGATGGACACTTAGGTTGCTTCCATGTCCTGGCTATTGTAAATAGAGCTGCAATGAACATTTTGGTGCATGACTCTTTTTGAATTATGGTTTTCTCAGGTTATATGCCTAGTAGTGAGATTGCTGGGTGGTATGGTAGTTCTATTTTTAGTTTTGTAAGGAACCTCCATACTGTTCTCCGTAGTGGCTGTATCAATATACATTCCCACCAACAGTGCAAGAGTTTTCCCTTTTCTCCACACCCTCTCCAGCATTTATTGTTTCTAGATTTTTTGATGATGGCCATTCTGACTGGTCTGGTCTGTCTTTACACTGATTTCTAAATTTCTTCTTCCCATAACTCTTCATAACCATATGAAAAAAGCATCTCAGTTGGTGAACAATTCATGAACCAAACCCTGATGACCGGTGAAATTTGTCATTTTTCTCTCACTAGTGGACCTGAATGTATAATTAAATTTTTTTTGTTTATGCTGAAAATTGTTCATTAAAGGTAGGTACCAAGGTTACAGGTGCAGTGTTAAAGGTGGCAGTGTTCTAGCTGTTGGTGAAAGTTAACTCAGCCTTTAGGGGAATCCACCATTTTTAGAATTTAAAAAAATGTACTTAGCCTGATTTTTGTTAGGAGTAAGTATAATAAAATGTGTCTGTAATTAAAATACTTATAAACCCACTAGACATAGTTGTTATGAAGGAAAAAAACTGGACTCTAAAATGGGATAAAAATAGAACCTCACTTGGCCCCTTCACCCTCCTTGTGGGAAACCAATACAGTTACTGGTTGATTAAGTGCTCTGTGTTAAGAAAAACTGAGCTGACCTCAAAATAATAATGGCAATAGCACGGTGATAATGATGACTCTTTGCCGCATTTATCTAGCATGTTGTTTTTCAAAGCACTTTCTGTCTATTTAGCTGTTTGAGCCCCATGTTCTCAGTACTTCCCTAAGAAAGTGGGGGAGGTAGAGAGGGTGGGCATCATCCACCTGATTGGACAGATGAGGGATCCCTGTCTTACAGAGTCTAAATGACCCTCCTGTTGTCAGAGTCACAGCTGGCCTGGGCCTGGGGATGCTCTCTACACAAAGATCCAAGTCTACTATAGCTCACTCTTCCTGGCAGTTGGGTCACCCAAAGCAAGGTCAAACCCTGTCTCCACGGACCTTATACTGCAAACCTAAGGCCACCAGAAACAGTTCTTTCTTTGCTCTCAATAGAAAGAATAAAGTCACTAAAAATTAGTCATTAAAGTTAGCTGCGGAAAGGCCAAAGAGTTGAATGGATGAGAAAGAAAATCCTAAGAAACCTAGAAGTGGATTCCAGGCTGTTACCCGTCTCACTGGGGCTGGTGATGCTGGCCGATGATGTGGCCACCTGTATCAGAGTGGAGGAAAAGCACACCTTCTGCCTCCTTCCTGGCCCCGCTCACGTTGCATGGAGCAACTGCCAGGAGCCTTGAACATCATGGCCTCTGTAAAACGACATCACCAACACCACTGCTACTTGTTCCTACCCCCATCCCCCAACCCAGCTGTAATTAGACTGACTAACCTTGAAGGAGACAAGACAACCTGAGGCCAGTGGTACAAAAAGGAAAAACCCTCAAAGGCGTCCCCAACTCATCTGAACAATGAGGGGTGAGACTAGGTCTCCTCAATGATTCCATTCATTCCAACAAGATCTCATGTTACATTTGGTGTAGTAGTATAATTTTGATCTAAAAGATCCAGGTTTGAGAGCCAACTGGTGTCTCTGACAGGGCTATAATGTGATCTTGGTGATTATCACTTAGGCTCCATGAGGTTCAGTTCTCTCGCCGGTGAAATGGGTGGTAAGAGTAAGTCTCCTTTCCTATAACTCTATAAGGTTGTCATGGGAGAGAAATGTTATGACTTTATTGATGGTGTCATCATTGTAAATGAAGCCTAATACTAACAACGATATCACAAGAATCAGCAATTGTGGTAGTGTTGGGAAGGCACTTCTGAGATTATTCATCGTGTGGAGATACTTGTTGGAGAAGTTGCTGGTGTTGAGAAAATGTGTACTGTGTCCTTTCTTGAATTAATTCCTTGGGGCTTTACAAAGATCCTAAGAGCTAGACCATGTTATTTTCACATTACACAACAAAAACCTAAGGCAAAAAACTAAGAGAGACAGAACTGTGGTTTTAAAACTGTTATCTTGAGCCCTCAGTTGCTTCTGCAGCCTTCTAGTTTTGGCAGGCACACCTAGCACTTCCAGTATAGAACAACCTTGACTCTTTAGAGCCTTGCTACAGTGGCTTGTTGCCTTAACCATGAGAAGGAAGTATGGTTGGCATTAGAAGTTGCTTCATATAAGGCAGAGTGATCCACTATGCAAAGAGTCATTGATATGTCAACTAATCCCTACTCTATGATTGATGTATGAATGCCCACTAAGAATATCCTCAGCAAGAACTTTCTAGCACTATGATTTTTCCTGACAGAGCCCATGCTGTGTGTTCTCCCACCACAGAGTGGAGTTTTGGGGAAGTGACTGCCAGCCAAGAATTAACCCAAGGCCTCTTTCATCAAGGTGAGGTCCATGTGACTAGTTCTCACCAATGGGATGTGATGTGTGTCAATTGTAGGCCAAGGTGGGTAGGAAGTGGGTGTGCCATTCTCACTTTCTTCTTTCCTGTCAACCAGGTAGATGCAGAAGATCCAGCATAAACTTCAAAGACCCTAAAAGACGGTGAAGCCACAAGACAGGAGGCACCTCGGTTTCTGAATCACTGCTTTGACAAACTCTCATTTGGGCCTTATATTAGGGAACAATGATTCTACTGTGTTAAAGATTTGAGTGTTATCTGTTATACTAACTATTGTACTATAGATTCCAGTGAAAAGAGATCCACCAGTACCTCAGACCCGGTCCCAATCCCCTGCCATCTTGAAAACCATTGACTTCCTTCCCTGTGGGCACCACATCACCCATCCTAAGCAGCTTTATTTGTGCTCTATATAGTTGTAGAGCAGCTGGCCTGCTTGTCAAGCAACCAATAAATCTATGTTTGGCAAAATAGTAGTTTTCATCAGTAAGTGACCTTAAGATAACATTTACAAGGCTGGAGACATCATTCCAACCCTGAACCAGTGGCATCCCAGCTCAGGCTCTCCTGGTGGCATGAGGCAGGGAAACTAATGAAGTGTGGGGATTATTAATGACTTTATCTTCTCACTCACTCAGCCCCTCCCCCTTTTCAAACTTGCAAATATGTTCAGCAGTGTCAGATCTGTTCATCTATTTTTGACATGTAAATAGAACCTATCTCTCTGGAATTTTGCACAGAAGATGGCTGCCACGTGATCATACTAGCTCATATCTGGAAGCAACCAGACTTGAGCTGTTAAGACACAGGCTCAAGGGGAAAAAGATCTTCACAGGACCTGGCTCTCTGGGGTCAATCACAGTTCCCATTGGCCCTAGTGGCCTCAGAGGGGAAAAAAATAATTTTAGTTTTCCATGGTAGCATTATAGGTGGTAACAGCTGTTTTAGAAGACACAGAGACAGCAACAAGTTCTAGAACATACTCACAATTTCCTTGGTCACAGTGAGATCAATGGGTTCAATAGAGAGTCTTGTGAACTTCTAATTAGTTGACTTCAAGCAGTAAGCAAGAAACAGTCCTGTAAAGATAGACAGTGGAGGTCAGAAACAAGAAGTCTAGAGAATTCATATTGCTTTGTTTTAAATTTAATAACATTTACTCTTTTTAAAATTACAAGCAATACATGTTCATTTTAGAAAAGGTAGAAAATACACATTAGAAAAAAAGATATAAAACTCTCCTGTGGTCCCACTATCCAGACGTAACAACTAGTAACCCATGGAACCCTTATAGGTTGCTTCATGAATATTTATATATATGGATATATATTTCTCTATTATTTTAGTTTACAAAACTGGTTTATTGCACATACTGTTTTGTGACCTGCTTTTTATTCATTGAATAAGATATGATGAACATCTTTTGCCAAAAAATAAACTTCAGCTGTATGGCAGACAGCTCCTAAGATGGTTCCCAATGATCCCTGCCCCCTGCGTCCTCACCGTTGTGTGAGCCACTCCCCTGGAGTGTGGGCTGGACTTCTGACTTACTTCTAACTGGTAGAATATGGCACGAGTGTTGGGATGCCAGTTCTGAGACAAGGTAACAAAAAGACTTCTGGCTGCTGTCCTGCTCACCCTCTCCTGCTCTCTGGCTTGTTTACTGTGGGGAAACCACCTGTGATATTGTGGACCACCCTACAGAAAGGAGGGCAGTGGAACTGAGTCAAGGAACTGACAGAGACCTTCAACCAACAGTCTCAGAGGAACTGGTTCCTGCCAACACCCTCTGGAGTGAGCCTCCAAGTGGACCCTCTCCAAGTCAAGCCTTAAAGTGATTCAAACACCTTGACTGCAGTCTTAGGAGAGGCCCTGAGTCAGAGGACCCAGTTCAGCTGTGCTCACAGACTCCTGACCCACAGAAACTCTGAGATAATATGTTTGCTGTTTAAAGCTGCTAAGTGCTGGCGTAATGCAGCCATAGATAACTAATACAAAACACATAGTTTTTAGTAGTTGTTTAGTATTCCAGTGTAAGGTTTACTCAATCTTTTATTGCTGCACATTTGGTTATTTTATTTTATTTATTTTGCTATTATAAACATGGCTGCAATGAATGTCATTGTAGCTAAATCTTGGTTCACACCCCTCATTCTTCCCTGAGGACAAGTTCCTTGAAGTGGAATAGCTGGATTTCAAAGGATTTGCATCTTTTAAGTCTTTTTTTTTTTAACATCTTTATTGGAGTATAATTGCTGTACAATGGTGTGTTAGTTTCTGCTTTATAACAAAGTGAATCAGTTATAGATATACATATATCCCCATATCTCTTGCATCCCCCTCCCTCCCACCCTCCCTATCCCACCCCTCTAGGTGGTCACAAAGCACCGAGCTGATCTCCCTGTGCTATGAGGCTGCTTCCCACTAGCTATCTATTTTACATTTGGTAGTATACATATGACCATGCCATTCTCTTACTTTGTCACAGCTTACCCTTCCCCCTCCCCATATCCTCAAGTCCATTCTCTAGTAGGTCGGTGCCTTTATTCCCGTCTTGCCCCTAGGTTCTTCATGACCTTTTTTTTTTTTCTTAGATTCCATATATATGTGTTAGCATATGATATTTGTTTTTCTCTTTCTGACTTACTTCACTCTGTAAGTCTTTAAAGATGCTACTCCCAATTGCTTGCTGGTAGGATTGCACCCATTTTCACCCCTGCTGGCTGTAGCTTGGAGTGGCTGCTGGCCCACACCAAAGGGTTTACGTTTCTGAAGCATATTTTTGGTTAATTTCAACCACTCTGTCCTGAGCTGTGTCTCCATGCAAACCAGTTGGACACAAAACCAAAATCAAAATCAAAAACCTGAGAATGAAGACTAAGTTTGAATATTCAAAACTACTAGAAAATTTGATGCTAAACTGTTTATTCAAAGTACTGTTGTTTTGAATTCAGTCAGATAAATTCAACCACCCTCAAATAGTTATTCTTATTTTTCAGTGAGCACTGAACTTCTGAAAATATGATAATGCTTATCTTCCTCAGGAACTTTGAGAAGGAAAACAATACTTGTTAGAGTCAATGTAACAATGGGCTATTTTGAAAATCTTAGTTTATTTCAGTCACACAAAGGATTGTCAGTAAACTCAACTTTTTAGGTTACCACACTGTATGGACTGAATTCAAAAGACATATTTTTTTGGAAGCATTTTGCATACACAGATACCACCGCCATTTCCAAATTGCAACTTCACTATTGGGAAAGAATAAATATTTTAATGAATGCTATATATTTTAACAGGCTCTGAACCCTGCGGTTGGTTTAAACTAAGGGTGCAATTCCAGCCATCTAAATAAGTAAATAAATGAGGAAGAAAATCCATGTTAATTGCAGTAATTTGCGGTACTTTCAAATTCTTAATTAAGAAATAAAATAGGATTCATTATCCATGCCTACTGTAGATGACATGCATAGATCACCATTATGACTCGACGCAAGACCTAAAGTTATTGCCATAAATAAAATAACAGAGGGAAACCACTGGTGCATTATGGGCTGAAATGTGCAAACACAAAGAGGGAGGAGAGAGCACTGTGCAAAATGCCTGTCCTTCATACATGCCCTTCTTTCTGACTTGGGTATTGCATTATACCAAAGCATCTCCCTTGAACCTGGAGTCCTGTCTCTCCCTCCTACCTCTGGTCTAGGTTCTTCCCTCAACCTCACACAGAATTTCTCTGAGCCTGTATGGCAACCCTGCTAGTGTCAACTTTTCCCCAATTATCTGCCCCATGTTGTTTGTGTGCCTGGACTTCAGGTCCCTGCCAGCCTTGTTCTACAAAGGTGGGAAGAAGAGAAGAACATTCTTTATAACTAGAGGCATTCTGACTCATGCTGCCTTTTGATAATTAAGCATGAAATTAACTAAGGAGAACATACAATTTATCACACAGAAATCACTTTTATCTGAGACAAATGCTTAGTTGGACAGGACACCAGACATAAACTGGGACTGTTCCAGACAAACAAGGATGCTTGATGCCTGCAATGAAAACCTTACCCTAGGGGTAGGGTGGGGGTGGACGTAGGTTTTCAGGCAGATAAGAAGGAATTCTGCTTTGGTGATGTGGGTTGTAGGGGTAATGTCAATGGGCAACTCGAAAAAAGGACACTGATACAGTTGGCTGTGGGTAGAGATGGCTGGTCATTGTGCTTTCATTAGGAATACTGATATGGACTGTGGATGTGCCTCTTTCAGGCCCTCTCTCTCCTGCTGCCTACTCCTCTTTGTCCTGCAGGCTGGGATGGACACCCCATGGGCAGTTGGCATGTCTGTTGACTCTATGTCTGCTGACAATTGCAGTCAGCTCAGCAATGGGAAGGGTACAGGGCATGAGCATGTTGGAGGAGTTTGAATGACTCAAGGCAAAGGAAAAGAAAGGGAAACATCCAGTGAAGATCTCCAAAAGGAATGAGGCATCTTGTCAGGGATTAAACCTGACATGTTTTGAGCAAGTAAGACAATTTTGGGTTTTACCTGTAGACCCAAGGAAAATCAGAAATTAGATTGGGAGCTTGGGATTGACATGTACACACTGCTATCTTTAAAATAGATAACCAAAATGAACCTACTGTATAGCACAGGGAACTCTACTCAATACTCTGTAATGACCTAAATGGGAAAATGATTTGAAAAAGGATAGATACATGTAGATGTATAACTGAATCACTTTGCGGTACACCTGAAACTAACAATATTGTTAATCAACTATACTCCAATATAAAATAAAAATTTAAAAAAGAAATTAACACATGTATTTCTCAAATGCCTATTATATTCCAAATGGGAAGACATAAGAATACTCTGAAACAGACTTCTTGTTCAAAGGGGCCTTATGAAGTAGATTCTTTCATAGTCAAAGTCTCCTCTCTTTTGAAAGGAAAACCAGAGAAAGACCTGGACTTGGTTAGCTCTACTTACTGAGCCAGTCTTGTCTTTTCTCAGATCTCACCCACACTGAAGACCCCCATGGAATTCACAAGGTCTGAAATGAGTGTCCATATCTCATGGTATTCCATTTCTCAAAACATCCTTCCTCCCTGGCTACATTTGGGTGGAGACCAGACCATTGTAGGACTTGGGGGCCCATTGCTGTGGGAAATGTGATGATTATCTCCATTCCTTACCAAATGGACTCATTCTTCCTTTAGTTTTCTGATGATTTATAGTAAAAAAGATATGGAGCTTTTCCAATTTCAGAAGTAAGCCATGGAGAAACAAATTCAAAATGCATCCATAAAAGTGGAAGCTAGATACCAGACTAGAAAGAAAAAAAAAAAGCCATTATATAAAGTGTCCTGTAGAATTCTCTGTTTATTTGTGCTAGGTACTCAGATTTGGCTTAGTAGTGAGTAAGAGAAGGATGCTAAGAATATGTAATGAAAGATGGGAGAAATGTGGGCAGGAGATCTCTGAGCCCTGAGAAATACCCTGGGAAATATGCTTTGTTAATGCTATTTCGAGGAGAAACTAGGAGAATTAGTTGCTGAAGTTCTTTTGAAGAGAGGCCTTAAATCATGTCTCAACAATTACATTTGAGAATGTTCATTCTTTTATTTGTTCATTTCACTTAACAAGGCTTTATTCAGCATCTTCTTTTGCCTAGATATAGTATTAGGTGCTGTAGAATCAAGGCGAACAAGACAGGGGTGTACAGCCTTACAGGGATTTCTATTTTTAAGATGGCAGTATTAAGTCAGCCCTGCCCACTTCTTTCTGAATTCATTCCAAAATAAGAAAAATGAAAAACAGAAATGCAAATTTCACCTTTGTTGAGGAAGGGCTGCCAAATTAAAGTTCCAACCAGGGGCAGGTGGATGTTGAAAGATGTCTGATATCAAAGACCTTAAATGAGGTTGGAAGAGCACAAATTTCATCAAAGAGGGCAGCATCAACATTATCTTTTGATGAGCAACTGGTCTACAGTGAATAGGCTGTCTATGAGAGCACCTCTGGATCCCATGTTTCCACTGAGGAGAAGGGGAGGTGGTATAAACAAGAAAATACCTAGGTATGCCATCTCTGTAGGAAGTAGTCTGTTGGAGTGGGAGGCAGACTGGAGAAGATAGGTTCAATAATAACCAGTCTTGCAACTGCCAATCTCTTCTTTCTTCTGGAAAGAAGTAAAGGCTACATCAACATGTACACATATGTGTACACACAACCCTGTATATCATAAAGTGCATCCCTGTAACTGAGACTCTCTGCTGGATGCTATCATAGCCTAGTCCCTGTCCCATAAACTCTATGCAAAACAGCTGGTTAAGAAAGAGCTCAACTCAGTCAAATATGAGTCAGAATAGAAAAGAAACTATCAGAAGAGCTCTACAAAGATACTGTAAGAAAAGAAGGTAATAATTACAGAAAATAAATAGACAAAGAACACATACAAAATTGTGTTGCCATAGAGCTAAAGGAAATTGTGCCAAATGAGCATAAGCAAACAAACAAAAAATTTTAAAAAAACCTCAATGAAAAAGATCACTTATATAAAATAAGAACTCAAGGAAGAAGTGTCAAGACAACTGAGAGAAAAAAATGAGCTAGAAGAGCCCAGGAAAGAAGTGGAAGAGAAGCAAAGTCATCACAAAAATTAGGGAGCCATCAGAGGCAACAAAAAGGTAAACAGACACTGCTCAAAATACAAAAGTAGGTTTAAGAACGTGATTGGTAAAGTCAGCAAAGCAAAATGGGAATGAGTAGTTAAAAAGGATCAGAAAAGGAACCTGATAGCTATGGAAGATGAAAGAGACAATAGACTTATTCATATGCATAAATAGACCAAACATTACTTGTTTTATATGTGATCTTTTTACTAAAAGAAAAAAAAAAGAATAGAAAATATATTTGGAGAAATAGAATCACAAAACATTTTGCAGAAATAAGATATTTAAATCTACACACAAAGCAAAACCAAACCAAACTAAACCAAACAAAACCCCAAATGTAAACTATCTCAGGAAAAGTTGATACAAAAATAATAACCTAAAAGGAAAAAAAGAGACTCTTTTACCATCCAAACAAACAAAGAACTGAAACAAACAAAATAAAACGAAACCAAAAACAAAAACAAAATTTCTTTTCTAAAGGGTGAAAATTAGGTTGGTTTCAGAGTTTTTCACAGCAACATGCCATGCTGGAAGACAGTGGAACATGCTTACAGTAACCTCATTAAGCATTAAATAAAAAACATCTATGATCAAACTTTTGTTCAAGTATAAATGCTGCACCAAATATCTAATAACCCAGAAAATGTGGTTACTAGGATCTTGTCTGGAGTAAACTATAAGCTGAACTTCAATCAATCAGTAGAAGGAGGATGGAAAAATTATGGCACAAGGATAGGTGCCGCATTTTTAACAATTTAGTTTAGGATTAAGACAAAAAAAAAACTGTGGCAATTATGGTTACATAAAATAATGTAAATTTTAATGAACTGTAATGCCATGAAAAACAGGGAAACTGACAAAATTCAGAAGGTGAGGGGAGATACAAGGTGGGAGGTAGCCAAGGGCCAAAAGTTACCAATTAGGTCTAATGAATCAAGTAATACAGGGAACTGTATTTAAAATTGTGAGATTATAAGATTAGCAGAACTATCATGATCATCAACATCATCAACCAAAATTGGGTAAATAGAAAAATGAAAAATGGGAGAAATATGTAAATTTCATCATTTTTTTTCAAGTTAGAGAATCTTTAATTGTCAATAAGATGGTGATAGACAATAGCTACTAAGGATATACATGATTAAGTATATTATATTTAGTATTATAAAGATAACCATTTAAAGAATGAAAAATATTAAAAATTTCTAAACTGTAACTATGAACCCCCACATAAACCAAATTTAAAAACAAAACAAAACACAGACCATAAGGTGAAATAAAAGCAGAAAGCATATAATGTTACAACTAAGTCCAAGCATACCTATCAAATGGAAAAATATAAATGGAAAAAATGTATCAATCCAAAGAAATAGATTCTTAGCTTAAATTACAAAGCAAAAAAGAAAATTGTATGCTCTGTACAAGAGACAAAACAAAATGACTGGAAAGTTGAAAATAAAAGGATGGGCAGAGGCCTAATGGGCAAAGGCAATCAAGCAAACAAAAACAAACACAAAAACAGAAACTAGAGATCAACTTTAATATCAGACATATCAAATTAAGTTGAATTCAGTGCACAAAACAGTAAAATGACACAAAGATGGGAACTTTATTGCAATCTACAGTACTGCTCTAAATATTATGAGTACTTATGCACCAAAGAATATAGCAGCAAGTTATTAAGCTGAAAGGCAACACATATAAAAATAAAGGCAGAGACACATGAAAGGTAAAAGACTAATATAATTTCCTCAGTTCAAAGGAATTAGAGAATGCTGTTTTTTAATTCATGTATAGTTGACTTACAACATTATATTAGTTTCAGGTGTACAGCACAGTGATTCAATGTTTTTACAGATTATTACAGATTATAGTAGTAAAATCTTTTATAGTAACAGAAGTTGGACTAATGGCTATAATTTCCTGTGTTGTACAACATATCATCACTGCTTATCTATTTTATACATAGTCTCTTTTTAAAAAAAAATAATTTATTTATTTATGGCTGTTTTGGGTCTTTGCTCCACCCGGACTTTCTCTAGCTGTGGCGAGTGGGGGCTACTCTTCATTGCGGTGCATTCTCTTGTTGCAGAGTACGAGCTTTAGGCATACAGCCTTCAGTAGTTGTGGCACGTGAGCTCAGTAGTTGTGGCTTGCAGGCTCTAGAGCTCAGGCTCAGTAGTTGTGGTGCACGGGCTTAGTTACTCCTTGATATGTGGGATCTTCCTGGACCAGGGATTAAACCCATGTCCCCTGCATTGTCAGGCGGATTCTTAACAACTGCACCACCAGGGAAGTCCCTGTACATAGTCTCTTAATCCCATACCCCTATCTTGCCCTCCCCCATCCTCTCCTTACTGGTAACCATTAGTTTGTTTTCTGTATCTGTGAGTTTGTTTCTGTTCTGCTATGTACATTCATATTTTCTATTTTTTAGATTCCACATATAGTATTTGTCTTTCTTGTTCTAACTTATTTCACTAGATGTAATATTATTTAGGTCCATCCACATTGCTGCAAATGGCAAATTTCATTCTTTTTTATGGCTGAATAGTATTCCGTGGTATATATGTACCACAACTTCTTTATACATTTGTCTGTTGATAGACACTGGGTTGCTTCTATATCTTGGCTACTGTAAATAGTGCTGCTATGAACATTGGGTGCATGTACCCTTTCAAATTAGTGTTTTCATTTTTCCAGGTATGTACCCAGGAGTGGAATTGGTGGATCTTAAGGTAGTTCTATGTGTAGTTTTTTAAGGACCCTCCATATTGTTTTCCATAGTGGCTGCACCAAGTTACATTCCCACCAACAGCGTACATGGGTTCCATTTTCTCCACATCCTCTCCAACATTTGTTATTTGTAGACCTTTTGATGGTCACCATTCTGACAGGTGTGAGATAATCTCTCATTGTTTTGATTTACATTTCCCTTAACAGTTAAGGACGTTAAGCATCTTTTCATGTGCCTGTGAGCCATCTGTATGTTTTCTTTGAAAAAATGTCTCTTCAGTGTTCTGCCCTTTCTGATTGGATTACTTTTTTTTATATTGAGTTGTAAGTGTTGTTTATATATTTTGGATATTAACCCCTTGTCAGTCATATCATTTGTAAATATTTTCTCCCATTCTGTATGTTGTCTTTTCATTTTGTTGGTGGTTTCCTTTGCTGTGCAAAAGCTGTTAAGCTTAATTAGGTCCCATTTGCTTATTTTTGCTTTTATTACAAATAATATTGCTGTTTTATGTCAAAGAATGTTCTGCCTATGTTCTCGGCTAGGAGTTTTATGGTTTCAAGTCTTACATTTAAGTCTTTAAAACATTTTACATTTATTTTGGTATAAGGTGTAAGGAAATGTTCTAATTTCAGTCTTTTACATGTGGCTGTCCAGTATGCCCAGCTCCACTTATTGAAGAGACTGTCTTTTCACCATTGTATATTCTTGCCTCCTTTGTTATAGATTAATTGACTATAAGCACGTGGGTTTAATTCTGGGCTCTCTATTCTGTTCCATTTGTCCATGTGTCTGTTTTTGTTACAGTACCATGCTGTTTTGATTTCTGTAGCTTTGTGTCTGAAGTCTGAGAGGGTGATACCTCCAGCTTTGTTCTTTTTTCTCAAGATTGCTTTGGCAATTTGGGGTCTTTTCTGGTTTTATATATATTTTAGGATTATTAGTTCTGTGAAAAATATCATGGGCATTTTGGTAGGGATTGCATTAAATCTATAGATTGTTTTGAGTAGTATGTCCATTTTAACAATATTAATTCTTCCAATCTGACAGCATGGAATATATTTCCATTTCTTTGTAGTTTCCTTCATCAGTGTTTTATAGTTTTCAGAGTATATGTCCTTTGCCTTCTTGGTTACGTTTATTCCTATGTATTTTATTCTTTTTGATGTGATTTTTAAATGAGATTGTTTTGTTACTTTACCCTTCTGGTAGTATATTATTAGTGTACAGAAAAGCAACAGATTTCTGTATATTAATCTTGTATCCTAAAATTTTACTGAATTCATTTATTAGTTCTAATAGCTCTTTTGGTGGAGACTTTAGAATTTTCTATATAAAGAACCATGTCATCTGCAGATAGTGACAGTTTTACTTCTTCCCTACAAATTTGGATGTCTTTTATTTCTTTTTCTTGTCTGTTTGCTGTGGCTAGGACTTTCAAGTGGTGAGAGTGGTATCCTTGTCTTGTTCCTGAATTTAGAGGAGAGGCTTTCAGCTTTTCACTGTTAAGTATATTAGCTGTGGGTTTGTTGTCAATGGCTTTTATTATGCTAAGATATGTTCCCCTGTATCACTTTGATGAGAATTTTTATCATGAAAGAATGTTGAATTTTGTCAAATGCTTTTTTGGTATATTGAGATGATCATGTGATTTTTATTCTTCTTTTTGTTAATGTGGTGTATCACATTGATTTGTGAATATTGAACTATACTGGCATCCCTGGAATAAATCCAACTTGATCATGGAGTATGATCCTTTTTATATATTGTTGGATTCAGTTTGTTAATATTTTGTTGAGGATTTTGCATCTATATTCATCAAAGATATTGACTTGTAATTTTCTTTTTTTCTGCCTTTATCTGGTTTTGGCATCACGGTAATGGTTGCCTCATAGAATGAATTTGGGAGTGTTCCATCCTCTTCAGTTTTTTGGAATAGTTTGAGAAGAATAGGTATTAACTTTTCTTTATATGTTTGGTAGAATTGCCCCGTGAAGCCAGGTGGTACTGGACTTTTGTTTGCTGGGATTTTTTTAAAATTATAAATTAAATTTCACTACTAATGATTGGTCTGTTCAAATTTTCTGTTTCTTCTTGATTCAGTCTTGGCAGGTTGTATGTTTCTAGAAATTTGTCCATTTTTTCCATGTTGTACAATTTGTTTGTAGTATTCTCTTATGATTTTTTGTTATTGTATCTCTGCTTTCATTTCTTATTTTATTATTTGGGTTCTCTCTCTTTTCTTCTTGGTGAGCCTGGCTAAAGGTTTATCAATTTTGCTTATCTTTTCAAAAAACCCAGCTCTTGGTTTCATTGATCTTTTGAATTATTTTGTCTCCATTTTATTTCCTCTCTGATTATTATTTCCTTTCTTCTGCTGACTTTGGACTTTGCTTGATCTTCTTTTTCTAATTTCCTTAGGTGGTAGGTTAGGTTGTTTATTTGAGATTTTTCTTGTTCTTGAGGAAGACCTGTATCACTATAAACATCTGTCTTAGAACTGCTTTTGCTGCATCCCGTAGATTTTGGAATGTTACGTTTCCTTTTTCATTTGTCTTGAGGTATTTTCTGATTTCCTCTTTGATTTCTTCATTGACCCATTGGGTTTTTAAAATGTTTTTTGTATATTTATTTATTTTATTTTCTTGGCAGTGTTGGGTCTTTGTTGCTGCACGCAGGCTTTCTCTTTTTGCAGGAAGTGGGGGCTACTCTTTGTTGCAGTGCGTGTGCTTCTCATTGCAGTGGCTTCTCTTTTTTTGTGTGTGGTACACAGGCCTCTTACTGTTGTGGTCTCTCCCATTGTGGAGCACAGGCTCCGGATGTGCAGGCTCAGCAGCCATGGCTCACGGGCCCAGCTGCTCCATGGCATGTGGGATCTTCCCGGACTGGGGCATGAACCTGCGTCCCCTGCATTGGCACGTGGACTCTCAACCGCTGCGCCACCAGGGAAGCCCCAGTGGCTTCTCTTGTTGCAGAGCATGGGCTCTAGGCATGCAGGCTCAGTAGTTGTGGCTTATGGGCTCTAGATTGCAGGTTCAATAGTTGTGGCACACAGGCTTAGTTGCTCCATGGCATGTGGGATCATCCCAGACCAGGGATCAAACCTGTGTCCCCTGTATTGGTAAGTGGATTCTTAACCACTGTGGCCCCAGGGAAGTCCTGACCCATTGGTTTTTTAGTATAATATTGTTTAGTCTCCACATGTATGTTCTTTTCCCATTTTTCTTTTTGTAATTGATTTCTAATTTCATATCACTGTGGTCAGAAAAAAAGCTTGATATAATTTGTGTCCTCTTAAATTTGTTAGGACTTGTTTTGTGGCCTAGCGTGTGATCTATTCTGGAGAAAGTTCCATGTTCACTTGAAAAGAATGTATTCTTCTGTTTTTTTGCATATAATGTCCTATAGATATCTATTAAGTTTAACTGCTCTATTTTGTCACTTAAGACTGCTGTTGCCTTATTGACTTTCTGTCTGATGATCTGTCCATTGATGTAAGTGGGGTGTGAAAGTTCCATATTATTATTGTATTATTGTCAATTTCTCCCTTTATATCTGCTAGTATTTGTTTTACATGTATATGTGTTCCTATATTGGGTGTATATATATTAATGAACATTAAATCCTCTTCTTGTATTGATCCTTTTATAATGCCTTTCTTTGTCTTTTGTTATAGCCTTTGTTTTACAGTGCATTTTGTCTGATATGAGTATTGCTACCCCTACTTTCTTGTCATTTCCATTTGTATGAAATATCTTTTTCTTTTTCTACCCTCTCACTTTCAGTCTGTGTGAACTTTTAGCTCTGAAATGAGTCTCTTGTAGGCAGCATATAGAAGGATCTCTTTTTTTTTTTTTAACCCAGTTAAAAAGACACAATATGCCTTTTGATTGGAGCATTTAGTCCATTGACATTAAAGTAATCATTTATAGGTTTGTACTTATTGGCATTTTATTACTTGTTTTCTGGTTGTTTTTTAGTTCTTCTCTGTTTATTTCTACTTTTTATTTCTTGCCTTGTGGTTTGATGATTTTCTTTAGTAGTAAGCTTATGCTCCTTTCTTTTTAGTTTTTGTGTATCAACTGCAGGTTTTTGATTTGTGGTTACCATGGGGTTCATATATGTTGATCTCTAACTATATCTGCCTGTTTTAAACTAGTAGTCATTTAAGTACAAACACATCCTAAAAGATCTACATTTTTAATCTCCTCTCTCACATTCCGCCATATTTTACATCTTCATGCTTATCCCTTAACCTTTTTATTGTAGATAGGTGATTTTATAACTTTTTGGTCTTTTAATCTCCCTACTGGATTATTTAAATGATTGCTCCTCAGTCCTTACTATATATTTGCCTTTCCTAGTGACATTTTCCATTTCCTATAGAATCTTACTCCTTTTCCCCTTAGAGAAGACCCTTTAAATTTCTTTTAAGACAGATTTAGTACAGATGAACTCTTTTAGTTTTGTTTGCCTGAGAAGTTCTTGATCTCTTTTTCAGTTCTAAATAATAATCTTGCTGAGTGGAGTGTCCTAAGTTGCAGGATTTTTTTCCCTTTCAGCTCATTGAATACATTATGCCACTCCCTTCTGGCCTGTGATAGTCTTATGTAAATTCCCTTGTATGTGACTCTTTGTTTTTCTCTTGCTGCCTTCATAATTCTCTCTTTATCTTTAACTTCTGCTACTTTAATTATGATGTGTCTTGGTGTGGGTCTGTTTGAGTTCATTTGTTTGGGATCCTCTATGCTTCCTATACCTGGATATCTGTTTCCTTCCTCTGGTTTGGGAAGTTTTCAGCCATAATTTCCTCAAATACATTTTTGATCCACTTCTCTCTCCTCCTTCTGGGACCCCTATAATCTGAACGTTGGTACACTTAATGTTATTCCAGAGATCTCTTAAACTGTTTTCCAGTTATGCCTTCTTCTGTATCAATTAGTCAGCTATTCATTCCTTCTAGTGTGTTTTTTATTTCAGTTATTGAATTTTTCATTTCTGATTGGGTCCTTTTATATTTTCTTGTTCCATTTTAAATTTTTCACTGTTTTCATCTATTGTTTTCCATAATTCAGCTAAGATTTTTATTTCTAATGCTTTGAATTCTTTATATAGTAAATTGTTTATTTCTGTTTCATTATTTATTTTTTCAGGGTTTTTCTCTTGCTCTTTCAATTGAGATCAGTTTTTCTCCCTTTTCATTTTGCTTTAACTTTTTCTGTCTCTATGAATTCAGGTGAAACAGTTACCTATTGTTGTCTTGAATGGTTGTTCTTATATGTGGACATCGCTATACAGACTGTGTGTGCCCAGTGCCTTTGGTGGGAGAGTTCGATTTGACATGACACAGTCACATCTTTCCTCAGGTTGTGCTGGCAGCTATCACCTTGGTGGAGGGTGGGGCTGGAGATGGAGGGGTTAAAGCTGGAACCAGGTGTGAGGCAGGACTTCCCCTCTGCTCAGTGTCCATCACCACCCTATCAGGTGTGGGGTCTGATCCCAAGCTGTCTCTGTTTCCTTGAAGTGTGTGTTTTCCCCTCTCCCAGCACCAGGACACTTACCCCACAGCAAAGGAATGCTGAAACAAGGGGGACTCAAGCAGGCTCTCTGCTTGTGTCAGCCACAGACAGAAGGCCAAGATTTCTCCAGTGTGCTGCCTGTGCAGGTGCCCACAATTGTTTCCCTGGCTATGCTCAGAGGAAGACTTGGGCAGCACTAGGTGCAAGTCCCTGTTGACCCTCAGAGCAGATCACTGCCCCCAGCCTCTGCTGTCCATGCCCTGTTGTGGAGACGTATCACAGGGCAGGCTGGGTCTGCCTGGACTCTCAGAGTATATCAGGGCATAAACTGTGGTTGAGGTGCTGCTGCCAGAGTTCTGGGCTGCTTCTAATGCTCTACTTGAGCAAGTGCCAAAGTGGTTACTGCTACAGCCAGGCTCTGCCCTAGGACTAGGTCACCTCTGTGTCGACAGCCGAGTCTTCTCTTTGGTCGTGGCTGCCCCACATTTAGTGCCATTCTGTGACACAGAGTGAGTGCGGCGAGCATTTGCTCGGCTCAGGCTGGGGTACATGAGGAGGCATACACCCAAGTGATGTCTGGCAGCCACCCATGTGATGCCTGGCTGTCACTAGGGCAGACTTCAATCAGAGAATGCTTTAAGTCACATTACATTTCTCTTGGGACTATCTCTCCTTTTCAACTCCTTCTATTTTTACAAATAGCTACAAGAAAATTTGACAAAGTCACTGTCCTGCTATAGCTCCCCTTACACACTGCATAAAGGTCAAGTTACTCTGTGCTCTGGACCGTGCTTAGGTCTCCAGTCTTCTACTCTTCCTGTGTTCAGAGACATCCCCACAACTGGGAGTTCTCTTTTCCACACCTCCTTGCCTTTGTTTCAGCCCATGCTGTTTCCTTTCTCTGAATGCTCTTTACTCCAGCTGATACAGGCGGAAGTGAACTTTAAGACTTCATGATCACTCCACTTTTCTGGGAAATGTTCTTTGCCTCCAACCCCTGCCAGGCACAGGACACAGTTACTGCACACTCACCCCTCACTGTAATTAACCCAGTTCTTTAGGACTGAGGCAACTGAGATATCTTTACTCCATATCATCCCTCATTCTTCATATGCAATTAGGTACAAAGTCCTGCCATCTCTTTCCCTATTATTTTCCATTCCCTCTGTAATACCCAGACATCACCCCCTGCACTCCTGAGCGCCTCTTCTCTGAGTATTTTGCCACCAGCCTCACCCCTCCTGCTGATTCAGCATTCTGCACCTGCACGCATCATCCTAAAGCACCACTTTGTCAAGCTAGCTCCTTTGCTCCAAGGTCTCCAATAGGCTCCCTTTCTTTTACAGTCAATTCCTTCAACTGATGTCGAAGCTTTCTGCAACTGAACATGATGCCCTTTCCAAAGTGGTTGTCCATCACTCCATCTCATACACCGTTTCAGCCACACCAACAATCCCTCCAACGATGCCATGCACACATGCTATCACTATGGCCTTGCTGACATGCACCTTAATTAACCTCCTCACCTTCTCTCCCCTTTCTTTGCCTACACATCCAAATCCTGCTTCAAGAACAACTGCAAGGGCAACCTACCTGGCCCGCTAGCCCATGATCTCTATTCTTAGCTCTTTTGATATTTATTACCAACACCCAGCTTGGTTTTATCATAATTTGTGCTATGAATTGCATTTATTTGGACATGTTTATCTCATTTTATACACAGTAAGCCTCAGGAATGTTTTCTTGTGCTTTTTCTACATTGTCCTTGACATCCTGCAAGGAACCAAGAATATAGTAGGTGCTCAGCCATCATATATGCTTTTTAGAACATACAGAATCTGTTGCTTCTGTCTGTGTCTTTTAGCAGGATGACAGCTCACCTGAGTCCTAAGCCTTAAACAGCCTCCTTCACTGCCCCCTCCCTTGCAGGATTATAGTGACCCAATTTCTAACTGTCATTTTCTAATTATTCACGTAGCCTAATTAATTAAAATAGAGTTGTTTAATATTTTAAAAACTGCTTCCCTATCCATCATCTCGGTGGACTCCCACATGATACTGTGTCATATGCAAGATGGGGATTGTCAGTTCATTTTACATACAAGGAAATAAACTGAGTTCATCACTGGTGCAAGTGAGGCCAGACCCCCAGTTTCTGTTTCCAGTCCTATACTCTTTATATCAGAGAAAGCTGTGTCTCTACCTCAGGTTTCTAGAACTTCTCTCTGGAAGTATGAGTATGTATTTTAAAACATTGATTTTTGTTAAAATGTCTCTTTATTTTGCTTTTGTTTTCTCCTTCCTTGTGAAGATACTGCCCTCTCCCCTGACAGTAAGTGTTCTTTTTCTTTCCTGAATGATGGCCCCACTCCATCTCCTTTGGTTTTCTTTGCCTGCGTTTCCACTTAGCCCTGCCACCCCCTGGAGAACCATTCTGGCTTAATGCCTCCTGCATCCTTTCAAATTGTTCTTGTTCCTCAGCTTGGGATTTCCTGCAGGGCTGGCCTTCTCAGCTAATGAAGAGTGTCTAGCTGAAGGCACTGTTCCTGACCAACTTTCCCAATCCTGCTGGGAGGTGGGGGTGGTAGCTGGTGGGAGAGGAAGTGGGAGTCCTGCCTTGATACTCTGGGCTTGCAGGCAGGAGGCTCTGTTCATGCAGCTCTGGAACTTGTAGGTACCTGGTTTTGTTCTGAATGATCCCACTCTCCCCTCCCTCTCCCCACCCCTGCACTGTATCTTTAAAAATTTCCACTTTATCTTCTTCCAAGAGAGTTCATTCGCATTGTATTTTTTCTTTTTCTAAATTGTTCAATGGTATCACTTTATCTTTCATGGGGATGGAGTGGGAGAGTGATACTTATGCCCCAGACTAATTGAGTAACAGTGACATTTTATTATGTATTTTGGAGAGATGCTGGGGTCATCCCTCAGTATAACTGCCCATTAAAAAAAGTGGGTTTTAAGTTGTCACAATCCTAGTAGCAGATATCTATTATTTTTGTTCCCTTTTCTGTCTCTACTAGCCTTAAAGGGGAACAGGTAACCAGCCTGGCTGCATCATAGAACCTCATCTTCCTGGCTATCAGATTGGCCCAAGGGGTGCCCATGTGACCCAAGCTAGGCCAGCCAGAGCCCTTCCCTAGGAATTTCCAAGTAGAGCTGGACAGAGGAAGCCAACTTTCCCATCTGGCTATTGAATCATCAGGATATGAAGCTGTAGGGGCTAACGCCAAATCCTCAACAACAGCCAGTTTGAGGAAATGACATAACATCCACAGAGAAATGTAAATAGAGATAGAGGGTTGGGTGGTATTAAAATCCCCAAATCTAGTTACTCATGAAGCCAGATCCCACCCCTGGTTTTCCTGGAGTTGGCTACATGAGCCTATAAATCACCCTTTACTGCTCAAGCCAATTTAATTTGTTAATTGCAACCAAGAGAGTCCTGTTAATATAATCCCTTCTGTCTGTAACTTCTCCTATCAGAAGTCCCTGGCTGCGCTGCCCAAGACCAAGTATCTTTACAATGTAGCACTGGGGTCTACTAGGGGGTTGATTCCTATCTGCTTATGAACCATGAAAGTCCTGCCCACATGGCCACTGTCCAATCATTGGTAGATAAGGCATAAAATGTGTGTGTCCCTGCAAGAATGAGAGTCCCACAAGGCAGGGAACTCTGCCTGCCTTGTTCACTGATGTACCCATCTGTCTTCACAGGGCCAAGCATGCCCTGGGTGCTTGATGAATATTTGTTGAGTGAAAGAATCAGGGAATGTGGCCATGCATTCATTCACAGGGTCATGTAGAGGGCTAGGCTGCCTCTCTTTCTTCCCAGACATCTTCTGTCACTGCCCACTGCATCTGAATTTAACCCTCCCCTCAGTGCAACCTCAACTTACCCGCCTAGCTTCATCTCTTATGCTCCCCTGTTTGTTCAAAGTAGGAGATAAGTTACCCCAACTGCAGCCTATTTCTGCAGCCTCTGTGCCTTTGCCTGGGCAATTCCATCCATCTGGAAGCCACCTTCTCTCTGACTTCACAATCTCATGTTTTGAACTCACGCCTCAAGGCCTGGCTCGGAAGGAACTCATGCTGTGTGGCAGGCCTTGTCGTGCCTGGGGAGCCTCAGCACATTCTTTCAGCCTTCATCTTCAGCAGCTCATATTAATAAGAGCTACTAATGAACACATCATCTATCCCCCAGTAGACGCCAGGCCCTTGAGTGCAGCTCTCCTGTCCCTCTTTGTCATTGTCCATCGTCTTTTCCTTCTGTTCCCTCTTCACCTCCTCCCACCACCACCATACTTTCCCACCAACCAATTTCTAGCACAGTCTCACCAAAGTGGAGGGCCAGGGAATATTCTCATACATGAGTAAGTCTGTGCACCTTGGTGCAAACCAGTAAGGTCTGGCCTCACTGGGACAAGCAGGTGAAATCACACTGCAGGGCTCATCTGCAAAGTGGGGTTAAAAAATGACAGACTTTATCATGGTATGGCTGACAAAATGCACAGCTTGTGAAAAGTTCTTAGCCCAACACCTGGCCCACAATTAAGTGCTCAATAAATGCTAGTCACTGTTGTTGCTGATAGGTCTTAGGTACCTAGGAAGCTAGGAGGATACATTTCTTTCAATTTCCTATCCAGTCGAGGTCTGTTATTTACAGTCTGACAATGATCTCCATTTCCTGCCTAGTGATGTAGCTTCCAGCACATCTACCTGCTTCAAGGTTCACCCCTGTATGGCCACTTCTCAGCCAGCCAAGCAGCTGGCTGGCTTCTCCCCTGTTGGAGTCCACCTCTTGCCACAGCTCCGCCACCTCCTGGGCCAGAGGTAGGAGCCCTTCCATGGATGCTCCACCATTCACTGCCCTGCCTGGTCCTGGGAGAGAAGGGACAAAACTGGAATGTGAAGCAAACTGGTGATTGCATTAAACTCCCTTTGCCCCCCGAGCTGTCAATAATGAGGCCCGATGAGGAAGCACAGCAGGTTTGGGTGCTTTCTCCTATTTTCCCCTCTGCACATATATGCAGTTGGCTCTGGAGCCTCCACTTCTCTCCATGATCCCCATACAGCTCCTGAGGCAAACGATGCTATGCCACTTCAAGACAGAGCTCGCTCTCTTCCTCTCCTTTTGTGTCTGCGGTTCTCTCTTGGTCTCTGGCTCTCCTCCATCTGTCTTACTCTATGTACTGTTTTTTTCTCTCTAGCTCATATCTCTGTGATCCCAGCTCTTGCATTTCTATGCTTCTCTAGCTCTCCCTTCATCTTCTGTTTCCGTCGGTCTCCCTCATCCTGACTCTCCTTTCTCCCCGCCTCCCCACATGCATCTCTGCTTCCCAGCTCTCCTCCCTGCCATGATGCTGCAGTGGTGAGAAGGGGACCATTGATCTTTCAGACAGACTCTGCCAACCTCACCATCTCTCTCCTGCTGCTGGCAATTATCTGGAGGTTGGCACAGGGCCCGGAAACTGCTGCTTGCCCTGCCTCGCAGCTCAAGGCCCGCTCCTCCATGCCAGCTCCCTTGGAGGACGGCTTGGGGCCGTGCCCAGGATGTGACAACTTGCAAAGGTCACACACACTCCAAAGAAGATGGACTGCTCTACGAGTGGAACTGACATTGGGCAGACTTGCAAATGTCCCTCCAGACTTTCCGGCATTTCACAGTGGTGAGGACCGAGCAGCAAAAAATAGAAATTGTAAATGGTACACAGTGCCTCTAACACCCCCCCCACCCCTACACCCACACACACACCCCTATACCTCAACAAAGCATACATCCAATTTTTAATTTCTTTGTTTCTTTTTTTCTTAAAGGGTAGAATTTGAACCTACCTTAATTGAAATATTATAATTATAATTCATCCACATGACTTCAATAAAGGTTGACAGTGTGCCTGGTACCACCAGGCTAGGAGCGGACCTTACATTTACAGGATGTTGTGCAGTTCTGTAAACCAAGTCACAGCTATGACCTGCCACTCTCTCTCAGAAGCCAATGGGATTTCCGAGTTGACAAGGACTTGTGAGGCTATTTATGCCAAGCCCCTCATTTTGGAGCTAGAAAATCCATGGTCCAGCGAGACTGAGAAAGTTACCCAAAGTCAGCCAGCTAATTGGTAGAAAAGGTCAGACAGGAACTCAGGTTTTCAGGTTCCTGATAAGGCCCCATGTTACTCTGCACCCTGCACCCCTGCTGGGGAGGCCTGGTAGTTATTACCCTTTAACAAGGAGGAAACTCACCCTCCAGAAAGACAAATGATTCTGCTCAGGTCACTCCGTTATTAGGTGTTCGAGTTCTAATGTCTTCTGATATCTCATTTATTTAAAAATATGTTCTCCCAACCAGTCAACTAACCTCATGAAGCATCCTGGTTATCAGAGATACTGGGAAAAGGCCGGGCAGCACTAGTCACCTTGGGCTGACTTGAGCCTTCTCAGCTGGTTCTGAGCATGGATACTCTTTTCATCAAATCTAAAGCGAAGCCCTGTCTTAAAGAGCTTACTCTGTTTAGTGAGCCTTTCCCTGAGGGCTGGTGCGTGTCGTGGGTTCACTGCGTGGCCGACTCCGCCGTACCCACTGTGCTCCTGGTGCTGCATTCTCTTATTCAGAGACCTTGGTCCCCGGGGGTTCGTGGCTCACCCGCCACCAGCCTCAGGCTCACAGTGGGGATTTACCTACATGCACTGTGGTGCCTCACTCAGCATGTGGAAGACCCAAGAGGAAACAGAGTGGGCACAAAAGATGACTGAGGGGTCATAGAGGACCCTACAGACCTGGCTATGACCGGATCGTGGCTCACTATTGGGTCAAGTGTAAAGTGGCAGGTTGAATGACCTTGGTTGTTCCCCTGTGTCCTTTAGTTAATAATAAAAGCCATCACTTATTGAGCATCTACAATGCACAGGACACTATGTCAGAGGCTTCACATGAATTGTCTCCCTTAATTCTCGCCACCACCCCCATGAGGTTGGGGCCATCATTGTTGTCTGTTTCCCTGAGTCTTAGGGAGGCCAAGGCCACCTGGCTGCCGGGTGAGGGAGCAGAGTGTTGAGCTCAGGCCTTCTAACCACAGGCTCATCCTTGTTCCTCTCCACTCTTCCCTGCTGGTTCCTAGTAGGCCCCGTTTCCAGGGAACCCAGATTAGAGTGAACCCAGATTCACTGCAGTGAATTCGTGATCCATGGCTCATGGGAAGGGAGGGACAGCAGAGCCACTGCATAAGTGGTAGCAGATGGGGCTCTTTACTCGAGGAATGGGGGCTGAACGTGATTGTGTGCTTCCTGGGCTCCCAAGGGCATTCTGTATCACATCACATTATAAAAATGGACGCATCAAATATAATCACCCTGAGGGAAACAGAAAGTTAATGCATGTTCAGCATGCTTGGTTTTAAAAGAGGAGGAATGATCACAATGATGTCAGCAATAATAACAGAGATTATACGCTGAGCACTTAGTAGGCGACAAGCCGTTTGCTACGTCTCATTTGTACTTCACAAAAATCTGTGAGTTACACATTATCCCATTTTGCAGGTAAGGAAATTCAAGTCCAAAGATGTTAAAAACAAACAAAAAACCTTCACACAAAACCTCTGCAGATTTATTCAGAGTTTAGTGTAGGACTGGGATTCAAATGTCAAGCCGCCTGTTTCCAAAGCTCTTCCACCACACTGCTCTCAAGGAGATACACACTACCATTTAGAAAGCTTTCCTGCTAAATAATGAAAACTTCAGCATGGTCCCAGTCCTTAAAGGGACACGTTTCAATTACCTGGAGCGGTCACAGAGGCAGAACAACTCCCCTGACTATACTCTTCCTCGGCTCCCTTTAAAACCATATATCTCAGAGCCCTCAGGCTCTAGTGGACAATATATACCTCCTGCCTGGCAGCTTCATGAGGGGGCCCGAAAACCAGGGGATTTACGGGCCCTGCTAGACAGCCCGCCAAGCCCTCACCTGCTCGGAATGCGGACACCTGGCTGGAGACTCAGTGGAAACCAGGGCTGGTTCTAGCCAGTCAGCTGGCTCTAAAAGTCTATGCCTTTGGTACTGAGGTTTTTTTTTTTTCCCTTTTGATGCTGTTATGGGGACAGTTGAAGAGAAAATTCCCTACAGTTCAGCAGACTCCAGATTTATGGAGTAGTGTGAAAATATTTGCCCTGTGTTTGAAACTACTGAAGAGGGAAAAAGAAATATTGTTTTCTCTGAATTTATGAAAACAGAAACATTGATTTGTTTCGTTTGGGGTTTGTCACTTTTTTAATAACTTGATGTTTTCGGGTGATTTGAGAGAGCCAAGTTTCTTGCAGGTAAGACTGGTGCCTGGGAAAATGGAAGTTTGTTTTTTGCATTTTCTCCTCCACCCCCCTGTATCCCTCCTTCCCCACGTTCCTTTCTTTTTTCCTTGTTGAATTATTTTTTAATTGAAGTATAGTTGATTTACAATGTTGCGTTAGTTTCAGGTGTACAGCAAAGTGATTCAGTTATACATACATATGTATCTATTTTTTCAGATTCTTTTCCCTTATAGGCTATTGCAAAATACTGAGTATAGTTCCCTGTGCTATACAGTAGGTCCTTGTTGGTTATCTAGTTTTTATATAGTAGTGTGTATATTTTAATCTCACCCATGTTCCCTTTTTAATTCCCCCTGCAATGATCCCAGTGTCCCACATCACCTCAGACTTTCCCAGGGAGGAAAACAATCTAGCATTAATTCACAGCAATTATGAAAAATTCATGGGTCACAATTCCTTTTGTATTTTTGTCTTAAAAAAACTACAGATAAGTAATGCTACCTCACCCAAGTATACTCTTAATCTCGATTGATGTAATTTTAGGCACTTGTGAGAGAAATAAGCTCCAATGGAATTTAAAGTTCTTCTTTTTTTTTTTTTTTCATTACCCTTCATGCTGTATCACATAAGCAATGGTGGGTTCTGCCCAAACATGAGGCTGGCTCTGACTGAAAACAGGGATTTTGCTTCAGAACCACTTCTTGAAGACGCTTTGATCTCAAATATTTGTGTTAGGCTTCCTAGCAGAGTTGAGGGATAGTTCTCAGGGCCAAAAATAAATCAGAGTAGGTCCTATAAAAAGATTAGTCTGGTGCTACCTAAGGATGGCTCAGAATGCTGCTCCTAGCAGAGGAGAGAAATGAGAAATGCAATTCTCGTTAATCACTTGCTCAGTTGCACCCAAGCTCGGCAGGTCCTGGAGATGACCCTATCACTCAGATTCATCCTCACGTTCTTCAACATCCCTTAATGCAAAGGAGCATCTCTGAGAGGGACCACAGCAATGCTCTTCCCCGTGCAAGGTCCCCCAATGCAACAAAAACTTCTAGCACACTTTGATTTACCTCGGTATGTCTGCTCAGCAACTAACCTAAGACCAGCAAGTTGTCAGTGTCAGGAATAATAATAAAAAGAAGGACTCGGAAAGGGTGGAGTAGGAAATAGAAAATAGGGGTAAAGTGGGCAGAAGCAAGGAGTGAGTTTTGGGGGGACAATAAAGTTAATTGGAGAAAATAATGTTGGCCTCGGATGGCCTTTGTGAAGGAGGTGGGAGGTGAAATCTGGAGGGAAACACTGGTCCTAGGACACTAGGTATTGGGAAAAGGTTTGAGAAATATCCATTTGGCTTCCAAATAAGTTAAATAAAGGCGAGCCAAAGCCTTTTCTCTCTCCAGCCTCTAAATCACACAGCAAGACTCAGGAGGCAGGAGCCAGTAAAATCTTAAAGACATACAAGGACCAGGCCCACGCATTCCGAATGCTTCTTAGGGTGAGTATTTTCTGCAACAAAGCAACATGAATTTACAAGTATCTCATTAAAGCTGCAGGAGAGGAAGACTGAAAAATTTCCAGGGAGGGAGAGATGGTAAAATGAATTAATAGCACAGAACATATTAGTACCCATTATTACTAATTTAAGATGTGAACTGTTATTGATATTTTCTTTATTTAGTGCATTGGTTTGAGTAAACTTTGTTAGGGCTTTCTTATTTTACAGCCCACACCTCTCAACCCCATTTTCCTCTAAGTTGGAATTTTTGCAAAGGAAAGTTCTATCAAGGAGGCCTTTCAGGAGCAGTCAGGAAGTCCCCTTGAATCACAAATTCTGGGCTGGCTATACCCCAAGGTGCAGTGGGGAACCCTGGTGTGTACATGTGGGATAGCACTCCAATAGAAAGACTTCAGTAAGAGGGTTGGTAGGGTGGTGGTAGGGAGAAGAGGTGAAAAGTCAGTGTGTGATTTGTGGAGTGCCATCAGTGAGGTCCTCAGCCTCTATATTCTCTCCTTTACCCTACTTTGGTGGCTGCCCAAAACGCTGCCATGTTGAACCATCATTGGTTTAAGGCAGCATTATTTCCAATCAGAAAAGGATATGCTTGAGAAGGTACTAGATCAACCACATCTTCATGAAAATGGCCTCTTAATCCATCAGAACCCAATGGCGCTGTCTTAGAGAGAGCCAAGAAGTTGGAAGAGTCCAGTTCACTGACCGAGGAGGATGGTCTTGGATGGGGGCATATGGGGGCACTTTGTGCCCAGTTGGAAATGGCCGAGGGTGAGACAAGCAGGGCTGCATGCAGCTGTCTCCAGGGCTCTGCGAAGTTCCTCAAACTCAGTTTCATGTCTTGTAGTTGGGTCACGGTGGCCTTCACCACTTATTTATATGTTCTCCTAAAAGGGAGCTCTTCCCTCAAAGCCATGATCAAAGCCACCCGGAGGTGAAAGCATCAGAGCTTCTAGCTTCCAAATCTCGTCCCCATATTTCAGTACTGGAGGGGGCTGCATTTTCCCCAGATTCCTGAATGTTTTCTGAACCTGCTTGTGTACCAGGCCCTGGTAAGGCCTGCAAATAGAAGGTTGAAAGTTGCCGTCCTGGCCTTCCACATGCTTCCAGTCCAGCCGCTCACCTCCCCCTTTTCACAGCGGAGGGACCTGAGGCCCAGCTGGGAGGTGACCCACTCAAGGTCACACAGCTCATTCCAGGCAACGCACAGGGCATTTGTGCAGCATCACAAGGACCGCCCCCAGTGTGGCCAAGTGGGAAAGCTCTCTGAAGGACAAACAAAGTCTCTAGGAAGCGGGGAGGCGAGGACACTGAGGACAGAGTGTTTATCCTCCTCAAGGGCATCTGGAGGTCAAATACACTGAGGTCTTGTGAAGGTGTGGCCAGAGCTCAGAGAAGCCCAGTCTCCATGACACCTCCCTTTGGGGCTGACTAGACCACCCTCTCTGTCCCCACCAAAGACACTCATTAGCTTGGAGCTTGGGAGAAGGGAGCCCTGGGGAGAGGTTAGCTTCTCCTACCTGGGCTGGAGCTCTTTTTGCTGCCAGAGGGAGTTTGGATTCGACAAGTACTCTTACAGAATCATTCACTCAGTGCATGTGCTGCGCTGACAGACTGAGAGATCTCCACAGTCCAGCCCCAGCCCCGAACTAATGGCCACACACAGTTCTCCCAGCTCAGCTCTACCCCATTATGCACAGAGCACTTCAGTATGATTGTCCCATTTCACGGTCATTTGTACCCAAGATATAGTTTTCTGTACATCAGGATATTGACTTGCCACAAACCTTTTGTAGGTTTTCTAACTTTACCAGAACTGTGAAAGGTTATGGGGCAGGGTCACTTCACATACCATCCAGACTTTAGGAGACATGACTCCCCCCACCATCCCCCACTCTGCTGTCACAGCTCCACACACCTATGAGGACACTGGGACTCAGGAACTGTCACATGACTAGTAAGTGTGCTCTTGGGCAAGTTGAAAATCTCTGGATCCCAGCTTGCTCTTCTGCAGAAAAAGGAAGCTGAGCTAGAAATATTCTAAGCTTTCTTCCATTTCTAACTTAACTCATGGAGGTGGAAATGGCTGATGGGTCAGCAGAGGTGTTGATGAAATCAACACAAGGCTGGTTGATCATTTCAAGTCCAATGTCAGGAAGAAAAGAAGACTCTTTTGCGGGGGGGGGGGAGGAGGTGTGAAAAGATTGAGGTGCGTGGCCCCCACAGTCCAAAGGGAAGGCTTCTCTTCCTGAGCGTCCCCCCCTGAGTGGGGAGATCCCTGCCCAGAAGCCGTGGGACCGCTCTGGGTTTTGCTGTGATGCCAATTTCTCTTCCCTAATGTTCCGGGAAGAACATTTTCATGGGACACAAATCACCAGTCCTTCATCCTGTGACAGCAAATGGAGACTAATGATAAGAACCGGGACTTAAGAGATGCCTTTACATTAGTGCCTGTTGCCGCAAACATTCCAGGAAGCCCCTTTGTGCTGCTCGGTTCCTGGCTGGGGCTGTAGCAAGACAGATGTTAGGCAGCAGCGCCTGCACCCGGCAGGCATTTCTTCAACATCTATCGCCCTGAAATCCTCAGTGTAGGCTCTTTCCAGCCCCCTCAACATCAAGAGCAATCCCCCAATGTTGCACCTGCCCCTCAGCACGGCTCTCTAGGGAGAGCTCGCTGGTCCATGTCCTCAGCTTCGCTGACCCCCTCTCAGAGACTTTTGATTCTTGATACCAGGTCTCCATCAGAAAGTATCTGAATCCTAGAAATCTCTTCCCCTCCCATCCCTAGAAAGAAGCTACTCTTATTATTTCCATTTTACAGATGGGAAAATGGAGGCACCATGAGGTAAAGTGAACTTGGCCAAGGTCAAGTGAATGGTAAGTGTCGGAGCCAGAAGTGAAACCCAGGCAGCCCAACTCCTGAGACTGTGCTCTCGACCATGAGACTCCTCTGCCTTTTTTTTTTTCACCTTATTCACCCTTCCTGACTCCCAACCACAACTTCCCGTTCCCCGTGAAACAAGCCACCACCCAGTGACTCTCTAGACTGTTGCTTTCAAACAATCCTCCTAGGATTCTAGAAGTCTCCCAACTTGCTGCTGGAATTCAGAGAGATGGGGCAAAACTGTGGTGCAAAGCAAACCTGGCCACTTTCAGGAAACTCGCTTTGCCACCAGAGCTGCCAAAGGTGAGGCCATGAGGAAATGGCGCTGGTTTGGGTGCTTTCTTTTATTTTCCCTTCTGAACATACATGCGGCTGAATTTGGAGCTCCCCATGGGAGGAGGCATGTGCTGTTCCTCTCTAAACCCATCACCAGAGAGCTACACATCTGGGATCAGGTAGGGGAGCTTTTGGGGACCATTGTCCATCAAATCCATTGAAAAAAGGGCTATAACTATTCATTCTACTCTGTTGATTCAGTCTTAAATAAGATTCAATCTTATTTGATAGCTGAATTTGAGACTCAAAGAGATTAAATATGTGAAAAAAACTTCACGTATTGCAAAGTACTATGCAAGATGTGCTTTGTTATGACTTATTAATATTCAACTTTCACCCAAAGTGGACTTGATTTTTTAAATTTGTATTCATGTGTGCTCCCTAATTGGGGGGAGTGCCTGGTAGCCCTGAGGTCTCCAGGTTTCTGCATCTCGTGGGTCCTGAAGGCTCGTGCTCCGTGAAGGCTCCATCCCTCCAGGCAAAACTTGGCTGGAATAATAAGGCATTTTCTCACATTTCCCAGTCTCACTGCCCACCTTGCACTTATTCCAAAGACTGTCTTTACCTCGGCTTTGAAAATCTGCAACAGCCCTGCAGCTGGGAAGAGAATGTATCATTTGGCTTTTTGCCCAGAAAATAAGATGCTTCAAAAAGGTCATCAAAAAAAAAAATCTCTTGGGGGAGAAAAGGAAAAAAACCTTCTCTCTCAAGGTTAATTGAGTGGAAGGTGAACTTTCATCACATGCCATCCCTCTTGTGAAAGCTGCACAGCCTTAAGTATGTGCAGAGGGCAATTCACAGGAGAGCATGGGCCAGCTGCTGTGCAGGGACATTGTCCTCCAGAGCTGGCCTGAGCCCCAAGCCCTTGGAGAGTGTCTCCGGCATGGAGGGGCAGAGAGGACTGTGCAGACACAGTCACCACATACAGAGCCCAGGCCTCTGAGGAGCAGAGAGGAGTGAAGGCTGGACACCTGCTCCCAGGGAGCTTTCACTCTTGTGGATGAAAGGAGGCCAACAGCCAGCAGCCCGTGTGAAATGAATGAGAGACAAGCTGTGTGTCTGGTGGCGCTGACTCTGCAGGTAGTGGGTGTTCAGGGCTGGCTGGGATTGACCTGTGGTGCTGAGCTATGGGAAGGATGACTTAGTAAAGCCTTTGCACTTGTCTTTGTGGCTAGACCCATGGTTCTACTGGGGACAGTTTTACTCCCCATGGGACATTTGCAATGTCTGAGGACATTTTTGGTCATTACAACTGGGAGGGCGGTGCTACTGGTATCAAGTAGGTAGAGGCCAGGGATGCGGCTAAACATCCTACAAGGCACAGGTCAGTCCCCACAATAAAGAACTATCCAGCCCCAAATGTCAATATAGTAATGTCAATGTGGGGAAACCTTGCCCTAGAACTAGCTCTCACCACCCCCATCCCATCCACATGGCTTCCTGTTCCTTTACCTTAAAGTCTCATTCCATCACTCCTCTCCCCGTTACCCTGCCTCGTTTTTCTCATAGCTCTTATCCTTGTCTGATTATGTATATCTATGTTTGTATATTAACTGCTTTCCCACACTAGAATGTAAGTTCCAGGAGGGCAGGGATGCCAGTTTTTGTTGTTGTTGCTGTTGCTGTTGTTGTTGTTCTTTTTTTTTTTTTTTTTCTTTTTGCGGTATGCGGGCCTCTCATTGTTGTGGCCTCTCCCGTTGCGGAGCACAGGCTCCGGATGCGCAGGCCCAGCGGCCATGGCTCACGGGCCCAGCCGCTCCGCGGCATATGGGATCCTCCCAGACCGGGGCACGAACCCGTATCCCTGCATCGGCAGGCGGACTCTTAACCACTGCGCCACCAGGGAGGCCCTGTTGTTGTTGTTCTATTCCCAGTGTCTACAGTAGAGCACAGAGTAGATGTTCAATAAACATTTGAATGAATACTAGTCTCAAGCAGCTGTGTGACCCTGGGGAAGTCACTTAACCAGTCTAACATGCATCAGAATTCTCATATGAGTAAAGAAAGCTGAGGATTAGAATGTTTCAGTGTCTCTGTCAGCATTAAACTTAATTTGTTCTATAAGAAAGTGAGAATTTTGGTTGACCAAGAGGGCAGGATTCATGAGTTCCTACCTCATGCAGATTGTGGATGAATTCAGCAAGCAAAGCACTTAGTCCAAGGCCACATTCCCACCAAGTACCTGCTAGTGGCAGCTATTGTTAATTAAGTAGAATTCCACATCAGGATTAGGGTGAGGTAAGTGAAGCACTAGATTTAGGCACAAAATTGAAGGAGGTGCCAAAAGACTCATCAAGATAAATAATACACGATATTCAAAAAAAAAAAACAGTGAAAAAGCCCACAGTGAATGAAATATCAAGATCTTAACAAGACGAAAGGACAACCCTCAGAATGGGAGAAAATATTTGCCAATGAAGCAACTGACAAAGGATTAATCTCCAAAATTTACAAGCAGCTCATGCAGCTCAATAACAAAAAAACAAACAACCCAATCCAAAAATGGGCAGAAGACCTAAATAGACATTTCTCCAAAGAAGATATACAGATTGCCAACAAACACATGAAAGAATGTTCAACATCATTAATCATTAGAGAAATGCAAATCAAAACTACAATGAGATATCATCTCACACCAGTCAGAATGGCCATCATCAAAAAATCTAGAAACAATAAATGCTGGAGAAGGTATGGAGAAAAGGGAACACTCTTGCACTGTTGGTGGGAATATAAATTGATACAGCCACTGTGGAGAACAGTATGGAAGTTCCTTAAAAAACTACAAATAGAACTACCTACGACCCAGCAATCCCACTACTGGGCATATACCCTGAGCAAACCATAACTCAAAAAGAGTCATGTACCAATATGTTCATTACAGCTCTATTTACAATAGCCAGGACATGGAAGCAACCTAAGTGTCCATCAACAGAAGATATGCCGCATATATACAATGGAATATTACTCAGCCATAAAAAGAAACGAAATTGAGTTATTTGTAGTGAGGTGGATGGACATAGAGTCTGTCATACAGAGTGAAGAAGTAAGTCAGAAAGAGAAAAACAAATACCGTATGCTAACACATATATATGGAATCTAAGAAAAAAAAAAAAGGTCATGAAGAACCTAGGGGTAAGACGGGAATAAAGACACAGACCTACTAGAGAATGGACTTGAGGATATGGGGAGCCGGAAGGGTAAGCTGTGACATAGTGAGAGAGTGGCGTGGACATATATACACTACCAAACGTAAAATAGATAGCTAGTGGGAAGCAGCTGCATAGCACAGGGAGATCAGCTCGGTGGTTTGTGACCATCTAGAGGGGTGGGATAGGGAGGGTAGGAGGGAGGGAGACACAAGAGGGAGGAGATATGGAAACATATGTATATGTATAACTGATTCACTTTGTTATACAGCAGAAACTAACACACCATTGTAAAGCAATTATACTCCAATAAAGATGTTAAAAAAAAAAAGATCCTAACTAAAGAAAAGTCAGTATGACTGGTTTTTCCTTTTGCCTCTGGCTCCTGCGTGGCTGGGCGCAGTGCTGCTACTGATCCTGTCTTTATTTGAATTTTTTGATATTCTGCTCATCATAGTTGTTTTGCATTAATTTTTTTTTTTTTTTTTTTTTTTTTTTTTTGTGGTATGCGGGCCTCTCATTGTTGTGGCCTCTCCCGTTGCGGAGCACAGGCTCCGGATGCGCAGGCTCAATGGCCATGGCTCATGGGCCCAGCCGCTCTGCAGCATGTGGGATCTTCCCGGACCGGGGCACGAACCCGTGTCCCCTGCTTTGGCAGGCGGACTCTCAACCACTGCGCCACCAGGGAAGCCCCTGCATTAATTTTGATTTTTAAAAACATTGTATTGAAATATGATTTGTCTTGATTACTGAGCTTTTCCTCATCTTCTAAGCACCTCCTGAAGCAATTTTGTGCCTTCCTCTCATCACCCTGGGTTCAAGCCTGAGATGGGGCTGCTGGAGAGCCGTGGACATGTCCAGGAGCAGAGAAAGGCTCCTCACATCCATCCCTAAGAAAGAGAAATGGGGCGAGAGTGAGCTTTTGGGAACTGGTGGGATCTTACAATTTGAGGACTGGACTTCTCAGGCAACATGGGGCTGAGGAGATGGGTCTGCTTCCAAGTGAAAAGGAGGAAGAGCCCCCAGGCTGAGAGGCTGCGGGCCCTGGTCTGTCTGTGACGGTCCTGGTTGCACCAGCTGTCTCAGAGGAGTGATTAATAATTCCTCCTGCTGCTCCCTCAAGTGTCCGGGTTGGGCCATAAGCGTGTGGGCACCCTTGGGTCAGGCCGCTGTGCAAATAATTGCCACAGTGGGCCTTTCCTGACCACCACAAGGGAGAAAGACACTGCCCTCTGCTTGAGATCGGGTCTCTGATGATGTCTGATGCCGTGGGAAGAATTCCTCAGACCCATCTCAGACCCTAGCTACCCTTCATAGCTCTTACCCCTTGCCCCATTTTTCACCTGTCTGACCTTGCCTCTGTCTAGCCAGACTCTTAGCCCCTCATGGCCTTGACTTGTGACTTGCTGCCAGCACCACAGAGAAGCTGTCCTTGGAGCAACACTCACAAAGAAGCCGGTTTCCTTCTAGTCCATGGTGTTGAAGATAAAAATGAAAATGACAAGAAAAATAATTGATATATCAAATTAATGCCAGTTAAAACCCCTTATTACTATGGTGTTAGCTTAAACTTCTGTTCCTTTTCTGTTGTGTTGTTTGTCCTGAACTTGAAATGCATGTATGGACTAAAATGCGAGGTACCCAGCCAGAAATGCAAACTTTCCATCTCACTTACACATAGTAAGAACTAATACAATGGATTTAGTGTGTGGTATGTAAAATCCAGAGATAAGAAGCATTGAAACAGGAAGGACATGCACACTTTGATGAGTATAGATGATGCACTTGTGGTTTTTTTTTTTTTTTTTTTTTTTTTTTTTTTGTGCAGTACGCAGGCCTCTCACTGTTGTGGCCTCTCCCACTGTGGAGCACAGGCTCTGGACACGCAGGCTCAGCGGCCATGGCTCATGGGCCCAGCCGCTCTGCGACATGTGGGATCTTCCCGGACCGGGGCACGAACCCGTGTCCCCTGCATCGGCAGGCGGACTCTCAACCACTGCGCCACCAGGGAAGCCCTGTGGGTTTTTTTTTAATGCACTTTTTTCCCATTTTCATTGTATATTGGATTGTTATCATTGTACATTAGTGTTTCAGACTCTGGGCTGCATACTTTACAGGCACTGTTCCTTTTAATCCTTCCCACAATTCTGACAGTGTTTATCACCTCCATTTTAGAGATGTGCAAATTGAGGCCTACAGGAGTCAAGTCGCCAAAGTCACAAACTAGATAAATAGCAGACCTGGGATTCAAACTCAGGCTTCTCTGAGTCTAAGCTCTCAGCTAAACCCAAGCACTGTCTTGCTTCCCATCAGCAGTCAGACCAGTAGCCAAGGACATCTCTTACACACATATCCAGTCAAAGGGACATGTGACCAGACATCTCCCCAGCTGTCCCCACCCTTTATATGAGCAACCCCCCAATCCTCAAATTGTTAACAGTTCTGGTTCACTGAGGTTTAACTTGCTGAATGGGCAAAGAGATAAATCAGGAGGTAATTATTCACGTAACCAGCAAAATTATATTTCAAAATAGAATGCCATTAGTCCTTCGAATAGTTTATTGATGACCCATGGTTCTTAAAATTTATGATAGAAAAGGAATTTAGAATAAGCTAATCCAAATCTGTTTAACCATTCAATTAAGATGCCAAGAAACTTAAAACAAAAATGGTTTATTGGAGTATAATTGGGGATATAGTGAAAATATCTCTAAGATGAAAATGTGAACATGAAAAGGAGGGAAGAGTTCATTCCCCTCCATTTGATTATTTGTTTATTTTTCAGTTTGGCTTTTGGACCTAATTTTGGAAATAATTTCATCCCAACCTTTCTTCCCCTCCTTTCCTTATCCAAATCCTACTGATTCTTCAAGTCCTAATTTAATCCTAGTTTTTCATGGAACTTTCCTAATGGTTACCTTTTCCTTCCCCTCAACTGCTGTTTGACTCAGTCTTCATTATGGCACTTAGTGCTTGATTATTGGATTGCTTTCTAATAGTTTTATCCTTCCAAACTGATTGCACGATGAACATAGAAAGTGTATTTTCAACTTACTGGCTTCCCCCAAAGCCCCTCATCTAGGGATTGTTTCTGCAGCAGGTGCTTTCGGAGCCCCACCCATGTTCCTTGGACCCTTCAGTGGGCTCCAGCTAACTTACAACTGCTAGTTTTTGCATTTCTGTGCCTGAAGGCTCCCCTTCCTTCAGCTTCAGTGAAGGAAAGCTTGCTCTATGAATATATGGGGGACCAGAGTTTCAAAGAGTTATCCTCCCCTAGAAATAGCCCTCAAATCAATGACTCTTGGGAGTTGCTGTATAAACACCCCAACTCCCTCACTGCTTGAAATGGTTGTGAGTCATGTGTTTTGCACCATTTCCCAGAGTTTCCCCATGAGTTAGGCTCCAGTGGCACACAGCAGCAGCTGGCTAAATAAAGGAGGTTGCCATTATTCACTGCCTTTTCTCCCCCATATTACTTGTCCTGTTTCTCTCCTGGTGTTACCTGTGATTTCCAACTAAATGGTTTGCACTCACATCATTACCTTAGGTCTGCTTCTGGGGGAACTCAAACTAAGACAGGCATAGAGGATACAGTCAATATTGACTTGCTGATAGGCTGATTAACTGACTGTCAGAATGTTACCTTGCAGACATAGGGCTTGTGTGTTCTCTACTCAGAGGGCATGAGGCTGTCCTCCCCAGCAGTACTCATTCAATCCTAGTTGAGTGGAACAATGATGATGGGCAAAGTTCTCACCCATGTTCATCTAGTTCTGCCCACTATTCTGTATTTGTTATCTATTACTGACTTCTTTGGTAAGTAACAAAGAGCCAAAGGGAATTATGCCAAATCTTTATTACCCCTCTCCCATCCCTGCTGCTACCAGCTGCATGTAGCCCTCACGTTGTATTGCCTTTACACTGATTACCTCCTGACAAGGCCAAGAAGAAATCTCGACCCTGAATTCCAACTAAAGCAAAAGCTCCTTCCCTTTGGAAACAAAAAGAATGGGAAAATGCACCATAGCAAGATGTTTCCTAACAGAGCCATGTCAAATTTATAGATAAATAAAATATCAGAGACCAAATGAGGCTAGATCAGCAGTTTGGACCTCTCCCCAACCAAGCAAAGAATGTGATGTCTGACTCTATCTTGGACTGATTTCCAACTTTGTGATTCACAGCTGCAGCCAAGCAGAGCACATCCAATAATGCTATTTGTTTTCCACTTTAAAAAAGGCTGAGGAAATATATAAATGGCTCATTGGAGAAGGGGGCATTAGCAGACAGTCAGTCTGACCATAGCGAGACAGGCAGATGGTTTGTGGGAGCGACGCCAGCTGGGCGTTTCCGTAAGTGATCGCATATCTCCTCTCCGTGCCCAGCACTCCGCTTGATTAAGAGGTCAGGAGCAGGCTGCCACAGCGGGAGGCCTGAGCGCGCATGATATACGGCCAACCTGCCGGTCGCCTGGAAACAGCTCTGTAAAGGGCCCAAAGACGAATCAATTTATAAGCCCACAAGTTTGGACTTAGTAGTGTTGGCTATTTTTAAACGTGAAGTTTGATTCTTTGAGTTTGCTTTCTCAAATGCCAGTCAGGCCCTTTAACTTTGACCTCACATCACTTCCTTTCCTTTTTAATACGGTCACATCTTTTGATAAGTGACAATACCCTTCATGTGGGATCTTGGGAAGTGAGTGAGGGTGGAGGCAGGAGCGGGGAGAAGGCAGGGTTCAGGAAAAGCTGGATAAGGTCTGGTTCTCCTTTCTTCACTGCTGAGCACCTACTGCATGCCCAGCACTGTGGGGAAGTGTAGGAAAAGGAGAAGGCAGCATCCTTTTCTGAAGAGCCAAAGGTTTATGCAGCCCACGGATGCAAAGGGTTGAAACAAGAGGAATAGACAATGTGAATTTTTATTTTTATTTTATTTTAAACTATTTATTTATTTGGCTGCGTCGGGTCTTAGTTGTGGTATGCGGGATCTTTCATTGCAGCTCACAGACTCTTCATTGTGGTGCGTGGGCTTCTCTCTAGTTGTGGCATGCGTGGGCTCCAGAGTGCACAGGCTCAGTAGTTGCGGTGTGCGGGCTTAGTTGCCCCATGGCATGTGGGATCTTAGTTCCCCAACCAGGGATCGAACTGGTGTCCCTTGAATTGCAAGACGGATTCTTAACCACTGGACCACCAGGGAAGTCCCCAATGTGGATTTTTAAATGGTCAGAGAGGCAGTCAGGAAAAGGCTTCAGAGAGGAGGTGGAATGTGTGGTAGGTGGGATCACATAGATGAGGAAGTAGGATTTGCAGAGATGCCCCAGTCATCTGGGTAAACTCAAGAAAGTCGGGGCCTCCCTGGTGGCGCAAGTGGTTGAGAGTCCGCCTGCCGATGCAGGGGATACGGGTTCGTGCCCCGGTCTGGGAGGATCCCATATGCCGCGGAGCGGCTGGGCCCGTGAGCCATGGCCGCTGAGCCTGCGCGTCCGGAGCCTGCGCGTCCGGAGCCTGTGCTCCGCAACGGGGGAGACCACAACAGTGAGAGGCCCGCATACCGCAAAAAAAAAAAAAAAAACTCAAGAAAGTCTCTTAACCTGTATACACTCTGTTAGGGTTTATTCTCATTTTTCAGCCAGCATAGGATGGAGAACTTTCCCAATAAGGGACTCGGAGAACACAGGTTGAGCATGATACCTTAGGACCAACGAGGCGTTAGTTGGACTGGAGTGGGTCTTCAGACTTTTTTTGTCAATTTGTGAGTAATTCCACTCTCAAGTGATTTCCATGGCAGACCTGAATGGCCCTTAGGATGGTTGCCTGCTGGCCACACCTTCCTCTGCTTATGTCCACTCCATGGGCTCATCTGTTCAGTTACAGATTCTGGCCAGTGATCCTGGACTGAAATTTTACCTTCTCTTCTGGTTAGAAAGATAAGAGTTGGGGCTTCCAAACTATAAAACCTGTTTAATAAATGTTTATTATGTACCCACTTTTAGTGCGGCACCAAGGGAAGAATGTTGAAAGAACTAAAAATTTACAAGTACTGTCTGTCTTTTTCCTCAAAGAGTTTGCAGTCTCTTCATGGAACAGATTTTAAAGTAAATACATAAATGGAGATACTGCCAGCCAGTGAGATATGCACAGAGGTGTAAGCAGTATGGTGGGATTTAGAGGAGGGTGTGGTCATTTCTGGTTGGAGGGACAAGGAAAGGTTTCCTGAAGGAGACCAAGGGCAGCCCCAAGTTGCCTAAAATTGAGGGAAGGTGGGAGTCCAGGGTTTTATCTAAGACCTTGTGTGGTGAGTGGCAGTCATGAGTAGAAACTGATTCTCATATTCACAATCTCGTAGAAGCAACCCAGCTGAATGGATAAAAGCCATGTTAATTTTCAGAGGTTCAGTTCTGCTTTGCCTAGACCCTCCCAATTATATATTATTATCAATAACATCCTCTTTCATTTTTGAAAAAATTGTCCTGGTTTTGTCCTCATTTGGACAATGAATTATATAGTTATCTTAATTATAGGCAATGCGTTCAGCAGCCCTTCAAGAAATTCCAAGATAGCAATGTTGGAACAGCCATTTTAAGCTTCAAGGAACATGGTAGCCTCAGGGTATTAGCCTGAACCAAGAAATCCCCTTTATTTTGCTTCTAAATCAGCAAACACCGATCAACAATAGAAAAAGCCAAGGCATTCAGTTTTTATGGACTGAACCAAGCCAAGAAGCAGGTGGGCACGCCAGACCTGCACCCAGCGTTAAGGTACACTGATGACGCACCGAAAGATCCTGAACAACCTAAGAACCGACTTGAGCCTCATTCAGTCTTGCTTTGCAGATAAACAGTCTGTGATTATTTTACAACACTGTTAAGGTGCTGGGGGTCGTCCCTCATTTATTACTTGACTAATAAATACTTTAATTACACTTAATAAATAATGTAAGCAGGGCTCACTGAAGTGGTAATTCTTTAAATTAATTATTAACTGCATGCAAAAGGCTGCACTGTCAGTACCACTAAAAGAAAATTCAGCCTTTAATCTAAAGTGATTATTCATTATCTGGTATAAAGTCTCCATTTGCATATTATTAGGGAAATAAACTTTGGCCTCCTTGGCAATACAGATAGATCTCAAAGTCCATGCATTATGAATCTTCAAATATTAAAGTAATGATAAACAGTGTGTAATAAAGTCTCTAGTTTATAGCTTTATAACAGCTGGTTTTTGATTTTCCAAATATATTACAATGATAAAGTGACCAGTTAATGTATAAGCTCTTTGTGAAAGGTGGTGCCTACAGATGGTCGACTGATAGGAAACGGTAAATGTGCAAACTGCTCGCTTCCCTTGAGATTGGAGCCATAAAACAATCTCAATAAGATATGAGAAGAAAATCTCCATTTAACCCTTTTCTCTGCTGCAACCCAAGTATGGCCCTGCATGTAGTTGTTTTGTGTGTGTCTCTTTCTCCACTCCCCCCGGAATCCCGCTGTCCCCCAGAAAAGTGAAGGTGGAATATCTGGGTGGGCAGACCTTGTGGTGTCCTCAATTCTATTCTGGGCCAAAGAGATAAGGTAAGGTTTCAGTCAAAAGAGAAAGATGATTTATAAAATCAGTAAAAGACTAGACTTCATTTGCCCTTAGATGCTCTAGCTTGGTACCTCCTCCTTGACCCTGATGTGATGGTTGGGGAACAAGGCACAGGGAGCAGCCTCCCAGCATCCTGAGTGAAAAAATGAGGGAGCAAATGAATGAACTGAAAGCAGCGGTTTCTGAAGGAGGAGGAGAAATCTTTGTCCTTGGCTCCCTTTAGGAGGAGATGGGGGTAAGGGATGGGGAACAGCATAGGGAGGGAGAGGCAGGGGAGACAGTAAGCCAGGGACTCCTGTCTGGTGTCAGTCACAAGGAAGCAGCAATGAACTTCTCTCTCCCCATTTCCCAACCCATCCTATTCATCTCTCTGGCCCCCATTTCCAGACTACCTCTTTCAATTGACTTTCCCTAATCCTCTGTGCATTCCAGCAGGGTTCACCTACAGTGTGGACCAGTCAATGTACACTAATTTGTATGGGGTAGGAAAGGGGCTACATGAAGATGAGGGATGTCCTTCAAAGTGGTCACTTTGGAAGCTGCAACTGGCTTCAAAATGCTGCTATTGCTCCAGATATTGTTGGATATCTTTGAGAATTACCTTCCTGTTTGTATCAGTCAGCTTGGGCTGCTAAAACAAAATGCCACAGACTGGGTGACTTGAACAACAGACATTTATTTCTCACAGTTCTGGAGGATCAAAGTCTGAGATCCGGGTGCCAGCACAGTTGGGCTGTTGGTGAGGGTTCTCCTCCTGGGCTTGTAGATGACCACCTTCTTACTGCATCCTCACATGATGGAGAAACAGAGAGCTCTGGTCTCTTCTTCCTTTTATGAGGATAATCCCATTATGGAGGCTCCACCATTGTGACCTCATCTACACCTAATTACCTCCCAATGGCCCCACTTCCTAATACCGGCACATTGAGGATTACAGCTTCATCATATAAATTTTTCAGGGACAAAAAATCTAGTCCATAACAATGTTCGTGTGAGTATCTTCAACGGGCGAAAAATTGTATTAATAATGTACATTATCTCATATTATCTCCATGGTAACACCAAGAGGCAAATATCATTAGCCATTTATAACTGAGAACACTGAGATACAGAGAAGTTAAGTAATTTACCCAAGGTGACACAGCTAGTAAATAGCACAGCCTAGACTTGAACAGAGTGCCTCCAAAGCCAAGGCTTTAATGACTGTGCACACTGCCCTGTCTTTTGAAGGCAGATTCAAGTTTGGGAAATAACAGGTGGCTAACGGCTGAATGTGTTCACCTTCTCATGTAACTTATGTCACTAATTGGACTTCTCTGGGCATTGCTTTAGCCCAAAGAGAATTCTAAGAGTAGGCATTTTAGGCACACTTCAGGTCAGTGAGATGATGTGTGGGAGAAAAGGGCCTTATCTGCTCTTTGAAATCAGGCTATAAAGGCAGCTGCCCCGTGCATCTGTGACACACACGTGAGGCCAGTTCTTCTTACCCAGCCTAATCCAGAGCACACTGGGCCACAAAGAGTGATTAGTGCTCGTCCGTACCATCTCATTCAGTCTTCCCACCATTCATTTGAGCTATGTTGGTACTATTATTATCCTCATTTTAGAGATGAAAAAACTGAAGGCTGAGCAACTGCCCTCAGTGTACACAGCAGGTGAGGGAAGGAGTTGGCATCTTTGTGTTTATCACTAAGGAATAAACTGTTGGATCCTACAACACAAATGTCTCTCATGTCCTAGTAAAAACTATGTCTATTTGACACGAAGAGCTAAAAACTCATCTATATATTTTCCCCCCTTACCTACAAGGTTTCCATCCATTATTCATGCATTCCCTCATTGTTCCATTCCCTCACTGATTAATTCATTTAATAAATATTTTTGAAGCACGTAACTTGACGCCAGCTGCTGTACTAGGTACTGGTTACCGACTCTAAATTTACAAAAGGAAATGGAACTGATGGGCTGTTAACAGAATTGACAAAGTGATCCAATTTCTTTGATGTTGGTGGAGACTTCATCAGAGACCCCTCCATGTTCGCAATCTCCCGTAGACTCCAGGAGAGAAGTGGGGTCTTCAAAAGAGCTGCAGACGCATAACTACTCGTAAGCCTCGCCACTGGCTCCCACTTATGAAAAGATGATGGCGTGATTTCTGATTACAGCCATTAGGCAAAATAAAACACAGAGAGCCTGGCTCGACAGTTTCATCCTGGGTAATCAAATAGCCTCATTCATCACATTCACTCACACTATTCAGGGAAAGTGCCTTTCCACGCTTCAAAGATGGGTATGGGCAAGGCTGAGTTGCACTTTTCATCAGATGGCACTTTGCTCTTTCCTTTTTAATACAGGCAGATGATCTTTCCTTCTTTTTTCTTCCTTCCAAAAGCCTGCTTCAGAGGCCCAACCTCAGCACAGCAGCAGTCCAGCCAGAAAGAAGCCTAAGCTGAAGACCACCTTATCCCTCATGACGCTCATAATTCAGTAGAGTTTCTTTCTAACTGACTTCGGGGCTGGGCCTGAGCCAGAATCAGAATATCAAGGATGTTAGGCCAGCAGGGTCTGTGGAGAGAAGGTAATTCAGCCACGCATTTTACAGATGAGGCCACCGAGGCCCAGAGAGGGAAAGAATCTTGTCCAGGGTCACACAGCAAGGCTGCTGCAGAGCAGGGGGCAGCACCTCAGCCTCAGGATTGGATTTCTCGTCCTGTGCTCTCACCTCTTCCTATGGCCAGGAGGCTGGAGTGCATGGAATACCTGGGACAGGCCTCAGCTGCCTCAGCACATGCTCCTGCCTTAGGGTCAACAGCTGTTGGTTGCACAGAGGAGCCCAGTCCTCTTGATTTACTACAGGGGCAAATTGCAGAGCTGGTGACAGTCACTCTATTGTGCAATCACTTCCTTTCTCTGGGTCCCTTTAACTTTCCAGGTAACCGACTCTCAGGCATGTTTCCAGGAGTTTTGTACCAGGCCTGCTTTCCCCCAACGGGACTCAGGCCCTGGAAAGACATTTTCTTCCTCCTTCCCTAGTTTCAAGAAAAATGAGCTCTGAGTGACTGGCAGCTAATCCTGTGTGACTCTTGTGGTTAAATTTTAGGGGGGTTGGATTTTGGAGCAAAGAGATTTTCCTGTAGAGTTTTCAAAACATGCACGTCCATAACCATACCCTTGCCAGGAGGACTGGCCCATGTATGGACATTGTGTAGACCTAGCACAGAAGTTCCCACAGCCCAGTACCCCCACCTCCTGTGCACACACATGTCCTAGATTAGATGACATAGTTGATATATATGGAAGCTGATTGTTTTCCAGTCATCTGACCCAGCTAAAGACAAACCTTTAGTAAATGAAGGTTTAACAAAAAAAAAAAAAAAAAAAAGAAATAGCAATAGCTTCCTTTATTGAACACTTACTTTGTCATGGGGACTATTTTAAGAGCTCTTTTTATGAATGTCTAACTTTATAATTCTTACAACAAGCCTGTTATGGGTTCAATTGTTTCCCCTCAAATTCATATGCTGAAGTCCTAACCCCTGGTACCTCAGAATGTGACTTATTTGGAAATAGGGTCTTTGTAGATGAAATTAGTGAAGATCAGGTGCACAGTGAAATAGGGTAGACCCCTAATCCAATATGACTGTTGTCCTCATAAAAGAGGAAATCTGGACAGAGAGACATATACACAGGGATAATGCCATATGAAGGCATGTAGACAACGCTGCCACATGCAAAGGACTGTCAAAGGTGCTAGCTAACTACCAAGAGCCAGGGGAGAGGCCTGGGATAGCGTACTCTTCACAGCCTCAGAAGGGATCAAACCTTCCGACCCCTTGATCTCAGACTTCTAGCCTCCTGTTTATTATGAGATAATAAATTCTCTGTTTAAGCCTCCTGGTCTATGATACTTTATTATGGCAGCCCTAGCAAACTAACACAAGCCTCTGAGCACTATCTTCTTCATTTTACAGACAAAGAAGCTGAGGCTCAGAGAGGTGAAATAACCTGCCTAAGACCACACAGTTGGCAAGCGGCAGAGCCAGGATTTAAACTTAGCTCTGCATGCTCTACTGCTTTTATTTGGGAGACTGTGCTGGTGACGGATTTTCTTTCCATGATAAGCCATCTGTGATAGACCTTCTCTCTCAGCCTGGGACAGGGCAGCCAGCTCTCCTAGCCCATACCCCTACCACTCACTCAGAGCCCTGAAGCGCTTCCTCTATTTGTTTCCACATTTCTCTTCTTTCAGCATTTAGCAGAACCCCAAATCAAATGCCTAGGGCTGGAATTAGAAAAGTAAATTTTCTCACTTCAACCTTCTCATTTTATTTTTTTTAAGCCCTGGGAATGCATTTGAGGCCCTGAAATACAGTGTATGCTTTCATACTGTTTCTGAGAGAATGAATTCCAAAATTCACTAGGAGTGGGAAAGAAAGTCAAGTTTAAAACTAAAATGGTCCCCGCATTCTTGGTCTCTGTGGTCAGAGGGCCTTCTCACTGACTGGTGTCCCTCCATGCAGCCTTCAAGCACACACACACACATCCGAAAGTTGAACTTGGTTCTTTTACTGAAGGCAAACAGACTAGGTTCCTTTAGAGCCTCCTCCTCTTACCATGCATCCAGCACTGATCCCTAGAGGTCCCACCCTCAGAAGCCTTCTCCACCATCTTTCCTGAAGTCAAGGTCCATGGTGGTTTTACCTGAGCAGCTATGGCATCCCTGTTTCAGGGTTTTGACTGGGTGAAGAAAAGGGGGGCCCCAGGGCAGTGAAATGGCCACCAGCTTGAATTTGATTCCATTTCTGAATCATTTGAATCTAATGCCCCTCTACAGGAAGGTACTTGCACACTTATCCTTGGAATCTCTGCAAGCATTTCCCAAGCTGAGAAATTATATAAAACTATATGTGAAAAAAAGGACCTGTTATTTTTCCAACCGTCAGGCTAGAACATTGGTGTGACCAGGGTGCAGACAAAAAGGGCCAGAGAGGAAGAGGAGAGGGCACTGTCATTCACCAGAAGGGACAGCCAGGAGCAGGCAGGAGCAAGGCAGGTGGTTATAAACCAAGAGTACAGCCTCATGGCCAGGCAAAGCAGGAGACCTGAAACAGGAAAGTAGGTCAAAACCAGATCAAAACAGTGCAGCACAAACAAGGTGGCCTTGAAGTTCCTCAGACAGGAAGTCCTTTATTCTCCCAGATGGAGCAGGAAGCAACACCTGAGTCCCAGGGCAAGGCCAGCCTGAGACCTAAGGGCTCAAAGTGTCCATTGTGCTTGTCTTGTGGTAGATTCTCCTCTAGGATTCTAAGCAGAAATGACAACACTGCTGTCCTTCATGGCACAACGTCTCTGTGTCCTGGGTTGATCCAAGGGCTTTACCTTTGGTGTAGCTCTCCTCATCTACAGATGAAAAAGTGGAGGTTTCCAGAGGCTCACTTGCCAGTTGTCACGCAACCAGTAAGTGACAGTGCCAGACGCTGAGAGACGTCACTCGTAGCATTCTGTCTCCCACACAGGGAAAGCACTTTCGAGGCTGTGGTCTCCAGACCCTTTCCTTTTGTAGATTTACCTCCCACTTAATTGCTAATGTGAGCATGTAGTCTGGCACCCAGAGAACTCTTTTCATTTCCAAAAGGCTGGAGCAGTTCTGCTGGTGAGGAACGAAAGGAAACCCAGCTTCTTGGCTGTTATGGTCTTGGAGTAAGTGAGCACTGAGGGACTTGGCTGGGGGAGCATTAGGGAACAAACACCCACGTGGTACTCAGTGTATGTAGGTGTCAGCAAAAGCTATAGAGCCACACATCTGGATTTAGTCCAGGCTGGTGTGAATTAATGGCTGCCAGGAAGAAAAGAAAGACTTCAAAAAATAGATTTTTTAAAAGCAGTGTTTGCCTGAAAAGGAGCTTGGGCAGAGCAGCCTAGAGGAGGCCTGTCTCCAGGCCCCTTTGGAAGCCCCAGCCATCCATTTTCATTAGTTTTACGATTTGATCAACTTACAAAGGTCACTTTTTAGCTTCCTGTGAACCACAATATTATGACTGGGCTTAAATAATGCCAAAGCAATTCATTGAGAAGGGAAACATTCAGTTAAACCAGTCACTGGGCACTGAAGCTAGCCGTCCAAAGCTGAATTACTCCCATGTAAGGAAGCCGTCTGGCTTTTGAGAACAAAGCACAGAGTCTCCAAGGCCTGCTCTGCGCAGGGCAGAGCCTGGGGGAGACTGTCCAGCTAGAAAGGGGGAGCGGCTGCCACTCTTCTCCCTGGAGTGGTCTCTTCTCTTTTGGGTACCCTCACACTGCGATTCCTGTACCTCCCCCACCCCCAAACACTTGCTAGTATGGATATGGTGCCATCTTCTTTAAGACTCTACACCAAGTGTAGGCACAACTCTCTTCTGTGTTTTTCCCTTAGCACCGCAGAGCTGAGACCAGCCTATGATGATTTAGCTGATTCTGTGTAATGATTTCGTTGGCATCACTTCCTCACTAGACTCTAAGCATCAGAGGAGCAAGAACCAGGTTGATTGTGTTCATCCTTGTCTCCCAGCACCTAGCACGGTGCCAAGCACACTACGGATGCTCCAGGAAGAGCTGCTCGTTGACATTTTTTCAAATAGAAAATTAAAGAAAAGAAAATTACAGAAAATATGGATGGCATGAAAATCAGTAGTTTCTTAATTTCAGTTTCTTAACTGAACACTTTGCTAAATACCAAATCCCTTATGCTAATTCAAGTTAATGACATGGTGGAACTGGTCAAGATAACTGGGCACCTTTGCCATTTCAAACCAGGACTACAATGTCTTCCCTTGATCTTGAGATGCTAGAGGTCCCATCTAACACTAGGATTACATAGGGTCATTGGGAAAATTAAAGGAGATGTTGTGCAGAAAGTGCCCAGTGCCTGGTATGGGTGATAATAATAATAATAATAATAATAATAATGATGAACTGCATGTGTGTCCCTCATAGCTCTGTGCCAAATTCTTAGCCAGGTAACTTTGTTGGCTCTAGATTGCCTTCTAGGCACCAGAAGCTAGTCTTCCTCTCCTTTCTTCTATCATAGGAGAGACATGAACATTTAATTTAACTTTCTTGCTAGATCACTAAGATATTTTTACTCTTCGTTTCCAATCTGAGGGATCCCATCTATAGCTTGTTTGAGCGGAAATGGTATTGTTTAGCTTCCAGCAGGATGGGTTTGCTTTCAACAGTTGCTTTGGCTATTATAAATCATCTTAAACCATCAGGGTCTTTAACAAACATCTCTCCCTTGGCACACACACACGCATGAACACACGTGCACACACACGGAGCCTTTCTTGAGACTTGCAACTGAACTTTGTCAAGCTAGTTTTTATGTGTAGATACAGATAACAGGAGGTGCATCCTTTTAGCTGTGGGGTCAAAAAGATTTCCTTGTGTTTTCTGGGCAGGCTTGTAGTTTCAGCGGTAATAGAAGGGCCCCCCGCCCCTGCCCCCACCCCCATCCCGCAGCTCCCACTCTCCTTGACCGGCCTCAGCCTGTCGTGCAGAGAAATGCTGATTTGCTGCCTACTCTCAGAGGAATGATTTTGGAGGTTTAATTCAAGTGATTTTTATTTGATCAAATATGCGTCAAGCATCTACCACAGGCAAAGGGCTTACTACATGTTATACTTACTGGAAATCTTTATTTTTGTCTCTCCATGTCCTTGAGGGCGCTATTCACTTCTACAGTTTCAGTGCCTAGCACAGTCCCTCGTATATGGTAAGTGCCTACAGAATGTTTTGTTGGATGTATGACTGGACTGAAGACAGAAGGGCTAGAGGAAGTCAAGGGTGTGAGGGTATTTCTAACTCCAGATTCCCAGGCCCCCAGAAGGGAGTAGAGAATATATACGTTAAAAGCATGGGTGTGAATTCTCCTTCTGGGAGTTACTATCTACTGAGGTTAATTATCCTTTTCAAGTCTCAGTCTCCTCATCAATAAAATGAGAAACAATGGGTGAATTTTGAGGGCTAAACTATTAATGATGTGCTTAGGACGGTGTCTGTGGCAGTGAGTGTTCAGCACACAGTGGTAACCCCCTGGCTGCGGCTGGTGAGGTCAGGAGGGTGATGAGCGTTTTGTCACCTCCAGTGCAGGTTGGTGTGCGTGGGGAAAAGACAGACAGGGGCCACAGGAGATGGGGGTGGCTAAGGGCTGGAGCAGATGTGACAGCTCCCAGGGAGCCTTGAATGGCGTGGGGACACTCTCAGCGATCCAGTGACGGCGGGCTTGCCTGGCTCCTTCAGAGGAGCACATCTGACTCCCAGAGGGAGGAGAAAACCACTTACTTTTCCTGCCTGGCAGTGGGGTTCTGGATGAATGGGTCTGTCCCCGTGAGATGGGCTTTCACTGTCTGAAAACAATAACGTGCCAGCCCTATGGCCTTGCTCCCTTTCCCGCTCCTTTGGTGTCTGATGATATCAACCTTGTCTTAGTTGGAACCCTCTCTTGTGGCTTTTTACAGATTTGGAATCCAACTGTAGCTCTCAAGGACCATGCTTAAAGGGCAATAAGAATGGGAGGGGAATAGAAAGAAGATGAAAAGAAAGGGCAAAGAAGAGGTGTGTGTGTATGTATGTGTGTGGGGTGTGTGTGTGTGTGTGTGTGTGTGTGTGTGTGTGTTTGCAAGCCCAAACATGGAGGGGGCGGGAGTGGCCGGTAGTGGGAAGCACTTATCTGAGAGGGCTGCACCCTCTTTGGTCTCCTCCCTGGCTTACTCTGGAATCTTGAGCTTGTGAGCAGGGGATCAACATTCTTTGGGAAAAATATGCAAAGAAGTTCAAGTGTGTCTTTCCTTACCATTTGCATTTCTGTTCAATGTACTCAAGCCCCTTCTCTTGCTTTTTTTTTTTTTTTTTTTTTGCTGTGAATATGTACCTTTTGGTTTTACCTGCTTTACTACTGCTATAGTTTTAGGTTTTGAGTTTTCCAAAATGAAATCTCCAGCCACCCTGATTTTCTCAGCTTCTGGCTCCACTGGCATCTCCATCTTGCTTTAATTATCCAATTACTGAAGCTATCCAACCTATTTATTCAGGCAATCAAGTCTTTAAACGCATGGATTTATCATTACCTCAAATCACCTGTCACTGTGATTGAACAAAGATAGAAAGGTAACCAGGATGCTGCAAGAGGTTTGAATCAACACACTTCTCCTGGTCAGTTTGTTATTTTGGAGACACCTATATGTGAATTAAAATTTGTAAGAGGAAGCTCAAGGGAGAAGGGAGAGAAGAAAAGAGAGATGGAGGGAAAGGGGATGAAGACTGGAAAATTTTGTCTCTGTTCCTATAAGAATTGACCTATAATGTTTACTTGATTTTTCCCTGAATTCCTCTCTCCCCCAGCTCTCCCCATCATTGCTGCCCCTTGCTATTTCCTCTATAGAGATGTTGTCAGGACCAGTGCAAAGAGACACAAAGGGCTTGAGGGTCATCAGATGAAAGAGAAACTGGTCTACAGACCTGCGCTGTTACAGGAACAGTATCTTCTCTCTGGAGTCACCTGGAGTAAGTCCATTTTCTCATTTACCTGATTGCTCCAAACATATTTGAAAACAGGCTGCTTTTTTCAACATAAACAGCCTTCTTTCTTTCAACAATTTCTCCTTCACCATTCTGGACATTTTACTCTAATTTACAACTTCTTTATTAAAAGGTGGTGCCCTAAAATTTAACACAAAACCCCAAGTGTATTATGTTCAGTGAGGAGCAATCACCTCCCTCTCCCTGGGCATGGTATTTCTATTAATAGAGCCCCAATTGTTTTTAAGCTTCTTTGGCATGTCATATGCTGCTGTTTAGCCATGTTTTCCCTTTGATGTGCTTTTTTGGTTGTGAGTTTTTGAGAAACCTATATATAGGAATTTATATTTAGCCTTATATATTTTAATATGTAAATCCGGCCCACTGTACTAGCCATGGAGACCAGTGGGGATGACAACATACCTCCTGATATATTTACCACTTTCACTTAAACTGTAGCTTTCTGTATCCTCATCCTAGTTACTGTTTTTATTGACCTAAGCAGAGTTGATACAGAACATTGGGACAAGCGACTAGACACTACCCAATGGGTTGCTATTACTCCATGAATTGGTATTTTCAGGGTTCACTCTCGCAGTCAAAGGCAAACTCTTACACAGGATAGTCCCAGGGGCTCCATTATTGCTTCTATTCTCAGTATAAAGATAAGAACAATGGACAAGTCTTGTCAAAATTGTCTTAGTACAGCACCAACCTAAAAGAGGACTCAATTGAGTGCAGACCCATCCACACTTCACAGTTTGTTTCTTCTTGTGTGGGTGATACGATAATACTAGCTGATGACATACTTTTCACATATAAATTTCTCAATAATGCACTGTGTAATAACAAATGTAATTGACCTATTCTATTTGTTTTCTCTGAAGTAATTTAAAACACTTCCTCACTTCCTTTGTTTTTGAGTTTGGCTAATATCCTCACGCTAGCATGTTTCCATCTGTGTGTTTGGTCAAAGCAAGTTTATCTGAAAAATTTCGAAGAATCAGCTTCATCTCTGCTTGGCAGGATGTGGTAAATGAAGGTATTTCTGGTAAGATTTATTTTATCACCTTCCAGGAAACGCTAAATCTTGAGAGGACCAGATTGCAGAGAACTGTATATTAAAATTCCTCTTCCTATCTCTAGGCCCAGGTGGAGGGGACAAATGGATTCCTACATGACTGCGAGATATGATATATTATTATAAACAGAGTCTTGAATTATAGAAAATACTAGTTAGCATAATTACATTACCATATTTTTATATGGAGATTATTACTCAAATACCAAACAGGCAATCTTCCATTGGAAAAAACCAATAAACACTCTCAATCCAGACTTCCACTGTTACGTATGTCACAGTACAAAACAATTTTAAAGTTTAAAACGCATTACATTACAAGAGATATTCACTTCAAGTAGGTGGCAGTTTGCTTCTTTTTTTTTTCCACCCTACGTTTTGATAGCTATTCACCTCTATCAATTCTTATCTTGCCCATTCTTTAGAAACCAACTGCAGTTTAAAAAGTGCCCATCTATTTCTGATTGAAATCTTCACATGCTGGCTTTTTAAAACTATTTTTCAGCCTCTTCATAATAAAATAGATTGCCTCCAGTCTGCCAGTTAGTAAACCCATTAACCATGCAGCAATTCCTAGGTGCACCCTGCTCCAGTCTTGTCCAAGAAATACCAGATTTCCATTGTTGCTACTACATACAAAAGAGTGTAAAGGATTAAACTTATTTAAAATTTTATAAACAACAAAAATTTCCTGATTCAATTGACTTAAACTCTAAGCCTTTTTAGTTCCTGAAATATAAAATAGGTTACAACATTTTCCTTTACTTATTAACTGTTGACTTAGAGTCTCGTCAGACTGAAAAGTCTCTCCATATCGCGGATAACCTCCATTTGTAAAAGGGACTCTCAATCCATCAGTGTTAGAACAAATACTTCTTCAGGATCTACGCTTGGCTGACCAGAAACCAAGTGAAGGAAGTGAAGATATGGTATCTGTCCCTCAGGGCTCATGCTTCAGGGAGAGAACCGTATGAGACAGTCTACAAAATTAAGTGGGGAGGTTCAGACTATGAGATCACCTGTGATTTAAAGAAGAAAGAATTAAGGGGGTGAAGGAATGGTTCCCAATACCCAGAAAGGTCCCTCAGAGATGGAGATGAGGATCTGTTAGGTGGAGGGGACCATCTGGTGTTGAGGAATGTGTTAGGAGCATGGGGTGCCCAGAAGGCAGTGAGAAGTTGGCCAGACTGACCCCTGTTCCATCCATCTTCCTCTCTCAGAGGAGGAAAAGCCATACTTTCCTCTTCTTGTTTAAACTATGGTCCTCTTCCACACCCGCTCAGGACCTCCATGCCCATTCCATAACCTTGGTCTCATTATTCCCCAGAGTTTGAAGGTACTGTGACCTTAAACCACAAGCACATCCTCTTGGTTTGAATCAGATCAAAGTAAACTTCTTCCCAGCCTCAAATACAGATATCAGGAAACTTTAAGATAAGGCAACTCGATAAAACATATCAGAGCTGGACATTGCATATTCCCAGGCTTCCAAATCCTTTTAACCTGTAGCAGTACAAGGTAGAGAAGTGTGAGAGAATAAGGTAGGCCCCATGAGAATAGTAAGGCCTGCTCTACTGTGAGAGGACGTGTCTATTTGGAGAAGCAGAGCAAGTTATATGCACTTGAGATGATGTTTAAAAAGGACTGAGGCATTTGTATTTGTCATAGAAGGCCTAGGAAGATAAGGGAACAGTGGAGACAAAAGCACGGACGTAGGCAAACTGAGATTATATTGAAGGAAATGCAGCGAATAGTTCTGTTTGGCTGACTATATTGATAATACAATTTTATTACTTATAAATAATATCTATTGTATGTTCTCTTTTATAGACATTATTTCATTTCACCCTCACACATCAGCCTGTGAGGGATACTGTGCACATGGGGGAAACCGAGGCTTGAGTAAGTTAAGGATCCTGCCTACAGCCCCTTAGTTAATAAGCGTTGAAGCCAGGACTCAATCCCATGTTTATCTCAACCATATTGAGAAGGATATAGGTCAGGGGAGGTAAAGATTTATTTTGAAGAGGTAAATGAGAAAAGTTGATGGAGCACATCTCCAGAGGAGAGGGAAAAGATCAGTTAGAAAATCAGTTGTGGTGACAAATGAGAGTCTTTGGGGAATGTGCAAAAGGGGTTTATTTGCTAACGTAAGGGACTCAAAATCCTAGACAAACTCTTGCCCCTAAAGTTGGATTTGATGGCTCAGGTTCAACCCAGTGGATGTTTGGTGACTGAGGCCCCGTTTTGGGATCAGACACCTTCTACCAGGCTCTCCCAGGCATCCACAAGACCCTGTACTGGGGAGATTAAAATGCTGGGTAGATGCAGTCCAGGCCTTTGCAGGGAACAATGTGTGGATCACATCACAGCCGACTCACAAGGCCAAATCCAAGATCAAAGGTCAGGGCCTGGGTGTTAGGGAGTAGCAGAGAAACTGGAGTTGGTTACCCCTCTTGGGATCTGTCTCCCCTGGATCATACTGGCTCTTTTCCAGCACACAGTCGACCCCCCTGGGTTAGTATGCATGTTCCCAGCTGATTCCCTGGGTTGCAAAAGTCTGTGTACCTTGAGTGAGTGTCTAATCAGGGACTGAGTATTCTGGGCCACTTGTTAATTAATCACCCTCCATTCTTCCACCTACTTTCTTTGGAGGAGGGTTTCATAATGGTGATTTCCTGAAAGCTACCCCAGGAGCTTCTTTCAAACAATCACTTGGGTCCTGCCTGCCCCTGTGGCCTTACCATTCAGCACAGGAGTGTCCATCATTTTTATTCCTCTACTGCCAAACAGAACACTGCATGGGGAGGGCACAGTGCTGGGAGTGTTGTTATCCTTTCTAACATTGCTATTTTTATTCTAAAAGATGGAGACATAGTAGGAGGTTAATGGCTGCTCAGGATAAAAACAAATAGTGACTAAGAACAAATATTCAAACGAGGCATGGTCTTGCTGGGGGAATGATATTCAACAGTGAAGCGTGTGTGCAGTTTCCATCTCCCTCTTTAACGACTGCATAAAGCAGGGGTTGTGTGGGTTCGTCTGCCAGCATCATACTGTCTCCACTGTCAAGCGACCTAACAAAAGAGACTCTGTTGGAGGGACAAGAACCCTGCAAGGGCCAAGGGCTCCCCCAGGGCAGTTTGTTTCTTCCTTTCCCCAGCATCATACTTCCCATTTCCTTCATCTTATTGAATGAATCATCACCTCACACTGATTATCCAGGCCTCTTGCAAAGCCCCGTCCTGGGCACTGAGGGGCGGGTGACCATGGCAGGCCATCAGCTCTAGACCAAGTTCACTGAGCTGCCAGCTGCTCACATCACAGAGATTTGACAAGAGGGAATAGAGGGGTGGACTATGTTTCCTCCCTCCAGGCTTTCCCAGTGCTACATGGAAGCCATGGGAGTGGGCAGGAGAGATGATCCTCCCTGAGCCAGGCCAGCATGCTTCTGCTCGGCCAGGTCCATGCCTCTCAAGCCATACTGCACTTGCCACGCCTGGCCCTGGCCAGCCTGCTGTCACAGGGGGGCTCTTAATAAGAGAGTGAGCTCCCTGCAGACTCCTGACTTGATGGATTTAGTCTTTAAAAATGTGACTGTGTTTATTCATCCAATAAGTGTTTTTCTTTTTGCAAAAAATGAAAACAGACATCATATGTTGTTTTATAAGATAATTTTTAATTTAATGATATATTGTGAACCTCTCTTCATGCCAAAAAACTCAGAACTCTAACATCTTTATCCCTGTTTTCCACATCCTCCATTACATTCAGAGGGCCAGTGCTCCTCCAGATACACAAAAGAGTAAATTTTGCCTTTGGCCACTGGACTTTCTCTTTTGTCCCTACTCAGTAATACACCTGCCACTCAATCCTCTCACCCATCGGGTACTTGTGAGGTCTGGTGTCAGTGCTTAGTGGAAAAGTGTGTGGATCCCCGCCGTGAGAGCAAAAGATGTCAGCTCTTCCCCCCAAATCGAGAACCAACAGTAGGGGACAAACTGGGGGCGCTCATCAAGAATCACTGGTTCATAGCCAATGATGAACCAATATTCATCAGGAGCCAACAGTCGTCATCCTGAATGACTTCAGAGAAGCTGAATTTCTGTGTGTTTTATACTTATTAAACATAATCCAAGTGGAAGTTCTGTTTAGTTTTTCTTCCTTTGACTTGGGGTGGTAAATCTTCTGTTAAGTGCAGTCTCAGGGATTGGTCCATTCTGTCATCAAACCTGCTATTCCCTTCTGCTCACCGCGCTACCGAGACCTACCAGGTCATCTTAGCGTGGTCCTGCCCTCTCTGCTTTTCCAATTATATTCATGTTTCAGGACCAGCTTAGGTGGTATGTGCCCTGGGGGCTCCCATGACCTCCAGCCTATATAGGGAAAGCTCCCTCTCCAGCCCTCAGGGATTTTCCTCTCCTGCGGTTATGTGGCGCCCACTGTTGGTGCTGTTCTCTGCTTTATAGTCATGTTAGCACCATCTTTCCTCCACACTTGCAATAGAATGTACAATTCCTTCAACAATTCTGCAAAGCCATTTTTTATTTTAAAGTTATGGTCTATGGTCACCATTTTATAGCTTCTTAAACATGGATCATTCTATCCAACAATCCGAAGAAGGGACCCTGTGCCCTTGAAAAGTGTTGTTTTATTTGAATTGGATATCATACTGCTAAGATGTATGCTATCCCAAGGGACTGGCTCTGTTGTAAGTTTTCCTTGTAAATGTCCAGCTTCCATCTTTAATTCTCAAGCTCGTGCTCCTTGCGTTGAATGACACATTTTCCAGAGGTAATGCAGGTACAATAGCCAAGTAATTTACATATAACCTCTCCCTCTGGGGCTCCCTCTTAGGAGGGTGGGTTTCTTACATGGAATGAATGGACTTCAATCCAGATAGACTTGCTAAAATCGGTGAACTCTTTCTTACTTGAGTATACCATTGTATACTTGTCGGCACTCTTTCATGCATATTATTTCAGATCTTTGCTGCACTTTTGTGTGAAAGGTAGGTCAGTTTTTTAAATCCCCATTTGACAGATGAGGAAAGTGAGGCCCGGAGAGATCTTATGACTTTCCTAAGATCACATAGGTAGTGGACAATCTAGAATCAGATACCAGCTTTCCTGCCTGGACTGTCCTCTTGGCAACACACACGAAAATGCTCTGACAACCATCTGTTTCTCCACGTCATTTTGCTTCTAAAATGTAGTCATATTTCTAATCCCATTTAATTCTCAGAAGAGCCCTGGGAGAAACCCTTGGATGAGGGTTATCTGCATTATTATTTCCAATTTACGGACAGAGAAACAAACACAGAGACTTAAGGGGCTTTCCTGGCCACATGTGGATGAGGTGGGAGAAAACTCAGCTCCCAGACCCTCCACGTTCCACTTTGATACCTTTCTGCACATACACCATGTATTTCAGAGGTGGGTTTCCCTGCTGCCAATAATTCTAAGTAGAAAGCATGAGCCTCAGCAGGAACTTCTGGGTGGTCTTCAAAGAAACATGCCACCCAAACAAACACATCTCCTGGTATTAAGTGACAGGCAGGTGTGCAAGCGGTGTGGTCACTTGGAAAGAACCAAGAAGAGGAGGTCTTGGGCATGCAGCCAGGGTGAGAAGCCAGGCCTCCCAATTTCCAGGCCAGTGCTGTTTTTTCTAATTCCACTAATAGGAGAAGTCAACAGCTTTTACCATGAAGAAAAATTAAGTGAATGTCAGAACAGGGGTCTGGTTTCCATGACAAATAGAAAGAATTATTCCCACAGTCTTCCAGTGAAAGGGGGTGAGTGCCCATTTCCATGCTACTTATGTCCCTCAGTAGGTATTTTGGAATGACTCGGTCCACTATTAATGGGGTAAAATGACCCACAGTCTTAACTCAGCCAATACTAATATTTCCCCAACTCTGTGTTGAAGGAAGAATGAATAAATTTGGCCTCTTAAGAGGTGAAAGGAGATGGTTGCAATGCAGTCATTCCCTGAGGGAGGACAGCAGATGGATAGATTTCCTGCCGTTGTGATGGGTGGTCCAGAATCAGCAAAGAAGCAGCTTCCTCACACAGCATGTGTGACCAATGCTAGTTCCCTGGGGTAGAGCCAGACTCTGGGACAGCACTGTTGCTTCCTTAGCAAAAGTCCAATCTTGTTCAAGGGCCATTATTCCACTGTATGTATAGACATAATATATTTTGTATATATATGTATATTTTATCTCTGCTTTTTGTTGCCAGGGCTAAGGTTAGGGCGTACCCCACTTGGAAGTCATTTTTTAAAACAACAAATATATTCAATGTGACTACCTAACGTAAACCATAGTGAGGAACGGGGGTGAAGGAACCATGTCTTCTGCCTTCAGGGAGCTTACACTCCAGTTTAAAAGTCATGATTACACACTTGACAAGTCAGTGAGGAATTCAAGGATAATAATGATGAACGGCACTCAGTGAAGAACGAAAATCTGGCTGTGGTAGCCTAGGAAAGGGAGCAGTCCAAGGGGGATGGGATAGTCTGCAAAACCTCGAAGGGGAGTGAGACTTGAGCTGGGTCTTGGCTGCTGGATGGCTGCTGGATAGGTGGGTCAACAGGGAGGTGGTGCCAAAGGCAAGAAGAGGTGGAGGTGGGATGGAGCAGGAGAGTTGGGTTGTCTCACTTTCCCCGAGACAGACTTCTTTTTTGTGCCCAGAGACTTCTTTCTCTTAATCACAGAGAACTACACAAGGAGGTGTGGGTGGCTCAGGATAAAGTACCTCCACCTCCAGAGGCTCAAAGAGCATCCCGGGTGATGATGGGTGAGAAGTGGAGGCATAGCACACAGTTTCTCAGACAAGTAAAATCCACCCCCACCCCCCGACTTTAAAGAAAAACTATACCAGGACGCTGTTATCTACCTACAGAAAAGACTTGAAGGGAAATGTGGAAATTGGAATTGCTTTGAGGATCTGCAGAAGGTTAATACAATGTTAGTCAACTAGAAAGGCCAACTTCTAGTTGTTGTTCTGGACAACTTACTAATGTATTTGAGAGTATGACTGAAGGACCAAATTCCAGGAGAGGCCATGTAATTAGGAAGTAGTTGCAGTACTTCCAGTGACTAGATTTCATATTTTCTTAAAGGCAGATAATCTCAGTGTCCTTTCCCAGGGCAGACATCTTTTCCCAAGCATCTCTAAGGGCTGGCCATCCAGCCCCTATTTTTGCGACTGCTTATTCCACTGATACGCCAGCATCCACCAGTGGGGATTAGCAGGGACTGAACCAAAGGTGCATTTCTAGGTCAGAGGAGGCTGTGGAATCCTGGTGCTGAGAAGGTAGAGAGGAGACAGGACCCAGAGGTTGGAACACACTGATATGTGCTTTGCCTTTTTCAGGTCAAAGTTGAAACCTGGGCCTGGTATCTTCATCAACTGTTATTATTGCCCTTTATGTCACTAATAATTATGATGTATCTCCTAAGTCATTAACTCTGGGGCTGGAAGACCATCTTAAAATAAGAGGGCAATGAAGGACCAGCCTTTGGACGGGGATATTACAATTGCAGGGCCGTTTTGTCCATGCCATATTTGAAAGCTTCTTTTGAGAGCTTTTATTTTCACATTAAAAATCACAGCTGCTGAAGAGTACTGGGTGTGTAGTCAAGACACTGTGACATCAAAGTTGGCCTTGCCATTAAGCAACCATTTCTGGGATGTACTTATTGGATCATGGGTGCTCAATAGTAGTTTGTTGAATGAATAGGGAACTCAGGGAAAACCACTTAGTTTACCTGGGCTTAAGTTTCCTTATCTCTAAAGCAAGAGAAATAACCCCTAGCAACACCAGTGTCACCGTGGGATGAACATGAGGTAATGGTTTTTCAAAACACTTTAAAAGTAAAAAGTTCTGTAGAAATACAAGTGGTTGCTATAGCAAACTGAGTTGGAAAAGGCGTGTGAGTAGAACCCAGGAAATTTTGGGTCCAGTCCAACTCTGCCTATAAACAATAAATCTTGGGAAGTCTTGTGCCTTCCTGGAGCCTCAGTTATCTCATATGTAAACGCATGATAACAGAGTCTTGTTTACTTCACAGGGTGCTTTTGAATGTCAATGGAGATGATTACAAATTGCTCTTCTCTGATGAGCTATGAGAAAGTTATGTGTGTCCAACTCTTCATGCCTTGCTCAGTTGCGATTTTGGAAACAGTTTACCCCTGGAGAAGCGCAGTCTTTATGGGGAGTCCCTGGGCCTGCTGATTCTTCCCACTTTCTTCCTGCCGCTAGTCATCTGCACCATGTGTTTCCCATTAGCCCTTCCTGCGCGTTCCCCTTCCGGCCTGTGTTCCTAGCAATCATTGCTCACCATCGCCCAGATGCAAAGTCTCCATAGAATCCCAGAACATTCCAGTTGGACAGGGTCTCTGAGTCTACAAAACCAACCCCCTTATCCTACACATGAGCATATGAAGACTCAGAAAAGTCATGCAGCTATGTGGTGGCAAAGTCAGAACCAGAGCCTGGGTCCAAGTCCAGTGTTCTTCTTACTACATGTCACCTCAGGCCCTTTAGATATTGTACTTCCCAACCCATTTTAGCACAGGAAATCCCATCTGCCCAGTGTTCAGCTGGGATTCATAACTGATGCTGTTATGTGACATCAGTAAATCTGTGCCTTCCCTCCATCTACCCATCTCAGGAGTCTCTCCAAAAGCCTGCCCCAAGCTATGTTGGTGAGCATGGCCCAAACCTGCTCCTCCATTCTGCTCCAGTTATCTCTCTCCTGTGCAGAAAAGCAAAAAAGATGAATAAGGGATGGAAAAAACCCCACCTCACCTCCATAAACCTTGGGATGCAGTCTGACAAGGTAAACCAAAATTGAGCACTTGAGCACCAGTGCTGGTGGGAGAAGAAAGTGTGCCAGTTACCAGGACTCTGCTCACTTTGTTTTCTCAACATGAAAAACCAAATTAGAATTACTGCATGACATCATCTGTGGGTTTGTTTCTACTTAAGACAGTTGAACAGACAGGCTGGATTTCATATTTACATATCTAGCCAAACAATTTTTTAAGACAGTTTTTTTTTGACTGTCAGAAAGCTGTCTCCAGTTCTGATGTCATCATCGTCTGTGTGTCCCAGGTTGATCACTTCTTGTATCTGAGCTTCAATCTCTTCATCTGTGAAATAGGTGGGACAACCTAGATGCTCACTAAGGAATCTTCTGCTGAGGATGTTCCAGGGCAGCCCTTCAGCCTATGCCTGCTGTCGTTGAACAGGAGAGTCTTTTAAACATTTGTGGTCACCTGCTCACAGCAGTGGCGGCTCTACACAGGAGCCCCCGAACAAAGGGCTCTGCTCAGGGCAGATGGTGAGCCAAATGTCAGACAGAGGTAGGTTACCCTGTCCCAGCTCCTTTGTGCTGACATTCACATTACCACCTTTCAGAAGGACATAATAATACAGTGTCTGGATTGTAAAATTGCTCATAAAACGTTATGGGATTGTAGGAAATCTGGGTCCCTGTAAGTACAGTGTTGGAATCCAGCTTGAGCCTGAGTGGAAAATAAATAGGAGCTGTGTGAAACCATCATCTTTTCCCCAAATGGAGCAGAGAAAGTGAAGATAAATGGGAATACCATCACTTACTGTTTCTCCCAATGGGAAAGTGATAAAGATATTTAAATGATGTGTGACACAATGGGGTGTGGGTCCTAATGGAGGGCTTCCCATCCTTAACAAGGGAGACATTTTAGGTAATGGAATGAGTAGAAAAGTTAGGGGAGAGCAAAGAAAAGGCAGAAATGCGAGACTGGGGGAGCCAGGATGAGTCTACACATGGCAGTAAAATAAAAATCAGACTGAAACTAAGCACATGTTTATACAAGGTCTGATGCCTATTGTCTAAATGGAGACCCAGAAAGGAAAGACAGAGGGTGAGACTCCCCAAAAGGGGTGAATGGGGAAATTAAAAGATTAGGCTGTGAGTTCTTAGAGACCAGCCCCTCAAGCTCCTTTTCTGAGCCATGAGAAGCTCTGGCCCAGTGGAGGGAACAGGGATTTCGGCTAAGGCCTGGTCTTGACATTGTCCTTCCTTTTCTTTCCCTTTGTTTGTGGGACCCTCCTCAGAGGTTCAACCTGCCTACTTTTGAGGTCTCTATATGCAATATAGAGGCTTCTCTGTGGACAGTTCCGGAATCTACCCCTTGGGTTCCATCCCCTCTCCCCCGCCACCGTTGGTCCAGTCCCCCATGTCTTTAGCCTTCTGCCAGCCCTCTTCACTCTCCCCCTCCCCCAACAGCAGAGTCTGCATTCATCACTCCCTTACTCTCTCACGCTCCCTTTCCCAAATTTTCATCCTGTGACAAGGGCACCAACAATTTCCTATTTCTCTAGATTCAAACTTTAATTTCTTCTACTCCCAAATGCAGCTAATTTTTTAGTGAAATCTCTATACCCACAAGCTCTACAATTGTCAGAACTTTCTCACACATTATTTCCAAACCACTCTGACAGCCTTGCAAACTGGCCTTGGCTCCAGCTTCTTCCCACTTGAATCTACCCAATGTCCTTTTGCCAGTCTGATAATCCTCAAGTATTTCATTAGTCATGCTTATTCCTCTGCTCAGAGATCTGCCATGGCTTCCTGTTTCCAAAAGTGGATCAAAATGCCTGAACCGCTTTGGCCCTCCCTTTCCTGATCACAGTTTCACCTTCTTTTTTCCATGTTCTCCCTGCTATTCCTCAAACATTCTTATCATTCTCACTCATTCCCACTTCTGTTGTATGTTTCATATCCTATTCAAGGCCAAAGCCAAGACCCCCTCCTCCAGGAAGACTCCCTGACTACTGGGACTGGGACTGATGCACTTATTGCCTGGGTATTGCCATTCAACATTGGATTAGAAGCTGATCCACAGTATCACCCTAAGGTTTGGGGCCAAATATAATTAACTCTTAAGCATTCATCTTCCCATTCCTTGAGGTGTTCTTTAGGTCCCTCTACATGCTTGGTAAGGAGAGCATTATGCGTTCATTGATTGTCTATGATTATCTGATCAACTACATGGCCAGTTCGATTATTTACACAGATTTGATTTTTGAGACTGGAGCACAAAGATCAGTCATTTCAGTGCATATTTTTAAGGAAGTGCAAGCAAGTAACAATATTGACCGTAAACATTGCCTTAACACAGAATCACTTATCTGATGCTGCCCATCTGAACTTCAGGACATTCAGAGGACCCTGTAGGACCAGCACACTGCTCTCTAGGGGCCAGTGCTCTAGTCCTGATCACCCTGCATGCTTTCCACAAATCAACCGTGTTTGTTCCCAAACCTTTTTATGCTGGCTGTAGTTATGTAATTTATTTAAGCATTATGCAAAACTGAAATATGAATGAAAAGAGAGTTGTTTCTTTGATAAAAACCAAGTTGATTGTCTTGGAAAGGGTCAATAAATGGGAATTTGATTAAAAAAAAAAAGAGCCGATGTTGACTTGAATGTGAGTGAGACATCTCTAAGAGGTTAGCCCAAATCATAAAGGTCTTGATGAACTCTGCATTCACATTGCTTGGAAAATATATTTTAGGTTCTGGCTTTACTTTAAAGAAACCAAAACTAGGTTATTTAAAGTATACATTCTGGGAATTGTTTGAGGGAAAAGATGATGCAGAACTTTAGTTAGAAGGCCTTTACTCAAAGAAAAATCATTTGTCCTACATGAAAATATTGGTCAATGAATGCACATTTACAAATTTAAGCTAAAACAAAAAGTTTACTGTTTTTATGTATGTTTAAAATAATTTGACCCATCGTCAACCGTTATTCCAGACTATGTCAGATAAAAGCAGTTCTTCTCCAATGAGCACTGCTCAACCTCAGCACAGGTAAAACTTTTCCCAGAGTTTTTAAGTGGAAAGGGCAGTTTCTTTTCTGAACACCAGAAGCTCACACATCCACTTTTGAGGTGCGAAACTACAGCACTTCTGTGGTCAGTAGCCTCCAAGAAACCTTCCAAAGATCTTTACCTTCTGGAATTCATACCTTGTATAATTCCATGCCTCATCCAAGCAGGCTGTCCTGTGACCAATAGCATATATCAGAAATGGTGGTGTGTGACTTCCAAGCCTGGGCCATAAGGGCTTTGAGCTTGGTGTCTTATATTACTTACTTACACTGGGGGAAGCCAACTCCCATGTTGTGAGGACACTCAAGCAGCCTTGTGGAGAGAACCTGTGGTTGAAGAAGTGAGGATCCTGACAACAGCCAACACCAGCTTGCAAGCCATAGGGGTGATTCACCTCCAAAGTGCATCTTCTGCCCCAAGCCAGAACTATCTAGCTCAGCTGCTGCCAAATTTATGACCCTCAGAAATTGTGAGAGATATGAAATTATTATTACTGCTTTGAGCCATTATATTTTGGAGAGAATTGTTATGCAGCTTTAGATAACACACAATTTCCCAAGCAGAGCTGTTATTTCTAACCAGGGAGAACCTGATGTTGAACACAAATAACCAGAAGGACACCCATTCTACCGAAAATACAAAAGACATATTGTGTTTTGTCCTCATAGATTTTCTAAAATGAAAAAGGAGAAAGGATAAAAAAAAATTCATTTTGAACAGCTTCTAGGACAGAACCGCAGCACAAAACAAATTTGCTCAATAGTTTGATGGTCAAGAGCCAGATGAAGTGAAGGGACATGAGAGAGAATTGTTTACCCTTCTATTCATACTTTAAACTTCACCGACACAGGTCATACCCCCCAACAGAGTTAGAGGAGGCTGTGGGAACCGCAGGAATCATCCAGGTCAGGGTGTGCTTCGTGAACCCTGGGTTCTAGACACAATTCTGTGACGATTTTTCCACCACATAGCATGTTTCTCTCGCTGGTATCTAACTATAGCGCTCTTGGGTCTAATAGCAGCAATGCTCATTGACAGATTGGTCAGAGCTTACTAAGCACTGGTTAACAATACTGGTCACTTCTTTCCTCTTCACAAAACTCCTATTAAAACTTGAGAAATCAAATGATAAGACTCTGGTTACGTCTTTGGTGCTTCAGCCTGACCAGCCTAAATATGATCTGCATTTCTTCACTGTCCTCTTACCTAATTGCTAAACCATGGATATGAGGCTTGCACCAGGGGGATCTCTGCCCACCTCTAACACAGTACCTCAACACCACTATCTAAAAGGAATCTCCTCTTCTTTTTCCCAGAAGTAAAAGAAGAATAAAAGGCTAGTTGAACAGAGAATTGAGGTAAGTCCACCTTTCCAAGAGATGAAAGAAATATCTCCCTTCCTCCTCCTCACCTCATTTAAATTCTCCTACAGCTTTGATCAGATCAATGTTCTGCTTAAGAACTTGAAATGACCCTCTAATGTCATCCAAATAAATGTCCAAGCATCTTAGGATGACACTTAAATGATCTTAGTAACAACATTTCAACTTTAGCCTGAAGGTACTTAGTTTACCTCTACCCACAACTCATGGATGTAAACCTGGACCCCCAACACATGTTGATCATTCTCAAAACACAGCCAACACTCTGTGCCTCTTGCTTTCACTCCTGCCCTCTTCTCTTCCTGGAATGTTCTCTTTCCAATCACCAGCCTTCCACACATCCTTGGAGTCTAGCAGTTGCACACGCCAGAGGCCCCCTTGCATGACAATGTCAGTGACTGTTGCCAGCTCCAGACTTTTATGCCATTCACTCTCAATAGATTGGTTTCTCATTCAATAGTGCAGCAGCTACCCAGGTTCTGTTCATATTTTATCTCCCCTCCAAACTGGTAAGTGCCCTGAGGGTGAGAATAAGGTCTCATTCATTGCTGTTTCCCACGCAGCACTTAGCAGTGTCCTTGGCATTTACAAGGAACTTAATATATAGTTGATGAGTAAATGAATTACTGTGTTCCAACTACCGCTCCATGTTTTTGCTTTCTGAAACTCAGTTTATTGCCTGCCCCATGTATATGTTTATTTCAAAGGGAGAACTGCAAAAAGACAAGAACAGGGAAGTGACACGGGATGAACAGTGCCATTTCCCTGCATAGTTTTATCCAAAATCTGCCCATTTAGCTAATTTTCATCTCCAAATCCAATCATTAACTTCATTTGATTGGATTACTTCAGGTCTTTCTCATAAAAGGGAGTCTTAGAAAGTGATGAAGTCCATGGCTACCCAGAAGGTATACCATGATGGGAATTTTTAAAATGTCTTTCCTCTTCCAATCCATTCTTCAGAAAACCATTCTTCACTGATTTCTTAAATTTTTCCATTTGAGATTCAATGTTTAGTTTTTTTATGTAACTATCTTTAGGAGAAGCCACACTTATGATGTGACAATTATTATTTACAATAACAATGTTGGGGGACCTCTAAGAAAGAAGACTCTGGGACTAGGGAAGTGCAATAAAAAGGGTAAGAGAGAGGTCACTAAAAATGGTAAGTGTTAAAAAGCCCAAGCAAACTACAATTTGGAGAATTTGCTGAAGTTTGACCCCATCCCTAGTAGAATTTTACATGGCAACTCCTCATGGACCAGAAAACCTCTCTGCTGGTGAATAACCACAATCCTGATATTTTTTTTTAACCCACCCACCCCCAGCTCTAACATAATTGCCTGTGACAGAGAACTAGCTGTATCCTTATGATGTAATTATTTTCTTTCTGGGGTCCTTCTTGTGGGCTTGTGTATATGAACACAAGCACCTGTGTGTGCGCACACGCATGCATGCTGTGTAGGCACGGAGACAGTTCACTGATCCTTTACACCCCATTCATTTACCTACTAATATGATAGATCTGAAGCACAAGTGAAATTTCTGAGTGTGTAGTAAAACATGAATCTGTGGAAAATAAATTAACCTAGTAAAATCCATTCAAATGATCAAATGTCCTGTAAGGTAATTTGAGAGGAAAAAATAACTATTGGTTTTGATGGCAGCTTAAAATATCTTGTATTTCTCATAAATAATAGGTTAGTTAAAATGCCTATTTTACTTATATCATGGTAACAAGTTCTATATGCCATTCCCAAGTCCTCATCCTTCTCTCTTTAAGCCTTCCCCATAGTAATAATGACAATAACAATAACAACAATGGTCATATACAACAAAGAGCAAAGATCATTGTAAAGTTTTCTTCCTCCAAAGAGGAATTTTTGAATGGCTGCACTCTGGGCTTTGAATGCATTATGGTTAATTTCAGATTCTGAGGATGATTAACTCTGACTGGTGGAATAAAAGGCCACGACCAATTATTATTCAGAAAAATCCTGCTGTTTAGCCAAAGAGCATACAGTGCAATCCAGTCCTTGATGTTCCAGTGATAAACGCTCACATGACAAGGTTATTTGGTGTAGAGCAGCCAGAGTGGTTGCTATGGAAACCTGTTCACAATGCTCATAAATCTGAGGTGTAGTTATCCTTGCTGTGTATGCAAAAAGAAAAAAAAAAACAGAAAGAAAGAAAGAAAAAAGAAACCTACAAAGCCAACTCAAGCAGTTTAATTTACAGAGAGGCCTCAAAAAAAGAAAAAAATCGGCGAATGAATTCTAAAATAATAGACCTCTCCATATTATATTCTTTCACAATACAGGCACTTAGGACTCAAACGCTCTCTTCAAAGTCAAAAAGACTTTTAAGATAGTCATTATTGTAGAGAATATAGGTCATCATTAGCACCAGGAGTGACAGAAATAAAAGAGGTGGTTAGAAATTTGAGTTTGCTGGCATCAATTGTTTTCCCTTGACATAGTTAGCAATGCAAACAGCTGTTGACAGCGCATCAGAACAGGTATATTCGACTGGGAACAAATGGCTTTTTTAGTCTCAGCTTCTCAGAAATGATGGGCTGTAAGTCTAAGAGGCCAAAGGTCAAGCAGACAATGATGAAATATCCCCAACAGACCCAATGTCAGGTGGTTCAATGTTAAGATCGCTCTGATATAGTTTCTCGGCCTCGATTTCAGCTCCACTCAAGCCCCATTAGAAATAAGGGCAGCCTATTAAACCAGCAGATAGCAAGGCGTTTCTCATCTCGGGTATAAGCTCTCTGCCCACCTGGCTCTTTGACCCCCTGTGGCTTATTTCAACCATTATCAGTTTTCTAAATAAAAATTGGGAAAGAGTTGAACCTTTTGAAGTGGGAATTCTTTAACACTTGGAAACGTGAGAGCCATTGGCTCTGGAGTTATCTAGAAGGACAGAGAAGTCTAATCTGTTCATGGTGTACTTTGAAATAAGGCTAAAATTTGACTTGTGCCATCTAGTAGTGGAGATGGCTCAATTAAAGAGCTTTGATGGGCAAATTCAATATATGATCAAGTCTCAGAGTACACACATAGATCAGGGCTCTCTAAAGAGTGGAAGAAACTACACATTTGCTTGGGCAACACTGGAAGTACCCTGTTGTATAAAATTGGAGAGCATGATGATAGAAACACACCATCTGCTGCTGGGCCTCAATTCTGAGTTTCCCCATTAGTCTGTGATGAAGGGGACCTATAAGATAGGCAGCTTCTAAACCAACACAGTAGGCCATGAGGATCCTGACCAAGACGTATTTGGTAGCCACATAGCTGGTTCACTTCAGAGTCAGCAGGTACATAACCAATTTATAAAAATCTGCTCCACCCACTTTTTAAAGAGTGTCTAAAATTCTATTACTTGAGATAACCTTTTTGGTTTAAGACACGTCATCTCTTTTTAAAAAGCTTTCACCGTTGTGATTTGAAGAGGTTAAATATGTAGATTCTACTGCAAAGATGTCTCCTATTCTCACAAAACTCCACAGCCAGGAAGTATTCATGCCCTATTTGATAATAATGATATTGACTGTCTTTAACTGAGCCCTTCTTGTACTTCACATATAGACGTAATCTTTCTTACCATACTCTGTTAGGATAATGTAAGGTTTTTCGCTTATGTAGTTAAGGTATGATCTCATTTGATGCTCTCAAAACACCCCAGAAGTAGGCATTATTATTGTGTTATTCATAGATGAGAAAACTGTGGCTTAGGGACCAAGTTAAGCACCTTGTTCATCACACAGCGAGTATGAAAAGTGAGGGTGACAGGGCTCCAGAACTGTTCCTCCAAAACCCCACACATTAACTACTGTGACTCAGTATTGGCAGAAACGGTGAATCTCTGATCAACTTGCCAAATGACAATGTTGGAGAAAAAGCAGTCAGGTTTTGTAAAGGCATTGAGATTTTGAATCTAAAATGTTCCTATTACCTTAAAATTCTGATTGCTCCTTCTTAAGCAAGGAGAGGAAAGAATACCTTACCTGAAGTCGGGGACTTGGGTCTGAGTCCAGAGGAGAAAAAAGAAAAAGGAAAGGGAGCAGAAGAATGCTAGCAGAATACCATTGTCTGAACATGATTTAACTCAAGCAACCCCTTCATTTACCTTCTTACCATGTCGTAACACAATTCTACAAGCCATCCGACAATTCTGCAAGCTCAGCAGAGAAGTCCTATTGGCAGAAAGTTTCCTTTTCTGGGGGCAGAAACAGTTGAGTTTCTTGTTACTCTAGGGTAGGGATTCTCCTCAACCAAATTGCCTAATGAAACTGCCCAAAACTCTTCTCTGTAGATAACACTGGACAACAGAAGCTACTGTGCATAACGATCTCATAATGCTTGAGTTTTAGGTCTCTCCCTGGACCTTAAGGTCCTTTAGATGGGCACATGGTTCTGTTTCTCTTTATCTTTTCCTTAATGATTGACAAAAGGCACTTCAGAAAGACAGTAACAACAATAACAAAACCTGAGAAGTTGAGGATAGAATGCCGGATTTCTACTTTCTTTTGAAAAATCAGAAGATTTGGCAACACTGGTCCCAAAATTCTGGCATGGAGCTGAGTAGCAGCTACCCCCTTCAGACACAGCTTGACGTGGTTCCACCTGGCCAGCTCCAAGTACTTACATTGCTTGCCCTGCCACATGCACATTTGAATTTAAGAATCCCACAACAAAGAGATAAGAAACAGGAGAAGGGCAAGACCTCCTGGCTCAGAAGCCTCACAGCGTTCTTCTGTCATCTCAGGGTTGGCCATCCTGGCCATCCTGACCCTGATCATCACCTGTGATTCATGCTATGACTTCTGTCCCATTTGGATGTGCTTCTTATACTCAGAAAAAATAGTCTTCATAGCAAGGAATTTTAAGGGGTATGAGAAGAAGGAAATAATTCCTCTGCGGATGGGATTCTATGTTGGCCTTCAAGCTCAAATCTGGAAGTAAGAGATTATAAAAAGAGGTACATGAGCCCCCTGCCCAGGTGAGCTGAGAACAAGGGCCAAGCTGCTAGCATCAAGATTTGCATTTAGAACTATAAATTAGAGGACTTGAAACCTTTTTGTTTTCTCACTTTTCAGTTTTAGTTATTGCTAGTTTACTCTTTTTTTTTCCTTTTTTTTTTTTTTTTTTTTTTTGCGGTATGTAGGCCTCTCACTGTTGTGGCCTCTCCCGTTGTGGAGCACAGGCTCCGGACGCACAGGCCCAGCGGCCATGGTTCACGGGCCCAGCCGCTCCGCGGCATGTGGGATCCTCCCAGACCGGGGCACGAACCCGCTTCCCCTGCATCGGCAGGTGGACTCTCAACCACCACGCCACCAGGGAAGCCCTAGTTTACTCATTTTTAAGTCAAATACTTAAGTAATGAAAAGCGTAGAGCATGATGACTAAAAGTACTGATGGGTGTACACTGATTTCCCATGATAAAATATTGTTCCATATGTAAAAAATTCCTTCCAATAGTGTGACCTTGCCAAACTTCCTAGAAAAGTTGTCATCCTAGGTGTAAGACCTTGGCCATACTCTGCCATCTTAATTCAGTTGTTCAATCGTTTGTGCCAGGTGAGGTTTAAGGCAGTGGGAGATGCAACAGTGAAAAAAACAACGACAGCAAAGATACCTGTCCTCTGCTTTCAGGGGCATACATGCCATTTGGGGAGACAGATGCTAATCAATTAAGTGCCAGGATGAAGGAGAAAGGAGTCCTGTGAGAGGGTCCAGATCTAGTCTTGATTGAGAGTATATGTGTGCGTGGAGGGAAGGATGTCTCCAGTAAAAGCTTTTTTGAGAAACTGACCTGTAAGGATACAGACTCAATAATCTTTGGGTCACAAGTGATGCCTCTTCTAGTGCCTTGAACAACGTAAGTGCTGTGGACCCTTGCACCAGTGTTTCCACCTATGTCACCAAGCTAACTGGTCCTCATTTCTCAATTGAAGCATCTTATCCTTTGGGTAGCCTTTACTGACATTCCCCTCCATCCCAGGCTGAGATCTCTTCAGAGGTCTTCCCACATTCTCTATCCTCCCACAACATTGTGATCATTGTCATCTCTGTTACTGTGACCTAGTACATCCTGGGTGAATGTGTGCTGTGGAGTGGATGGGTGGTCTATGAGAGAATAGAGATGACAGTGCATTGTGGGTGTGGGGAACTGAGTCTGTGTGTTATGGGGAAAACTCAAACTTGGTTTATGCTCAAAGACAGACCATGAGCATCCCATTCACTATGCTTCTGCTGCACATTTCCCTTGATCAGAGCTTTTAATGCAGTAAAGTTTGGTTTCAAAGGCTGACTTCTTTGTTTCCTAAGACTGAGCTGACTGATTTTCATTTATCCTAATAAAAGCAGAAGCACTCACTTAAATTTTCAACTTCTGGTGAGATTAACAGACTAAATAGAAAAGCATTGGATAAATTTGCTAAGTATACTCCTCTATAGTCAGTGTATAGCATTTAATTATACACACACATATATACAATCGATTCTCAACATTTGTGGGAGTTATGTTCTGTAAAGCTGCTGCACACACTGAATTGGTGAATACTAAGCCATTGCTCCTAGCGGAAATACAGAGTTAGGTTCCTGAGAGCCTCTGATCACATTTTTGTCAACTGATCAATATATAATCTTATTTTATGTGTGTTTCTGTTTAAAGATAACATATATAATATATAATAATTCATTAACATTGAACTCATGGTCAACAGCAGTATATCACTCATGACTGAATGAAGGCACATCAAAGCTGTACTGCACTTAGGAACACTAGACGGCACTTCACCACTGTGCTGGGGGCTATTTTAAACAGCAAAATCACCAAGAAAAAGCACAAAAATGTAAAAAATGTGTGGCATTAAATGTATCACAAAAAAGGATACGTTGTAGTATGAGAGCTAAAATAAAAAGATAGAGCATCACTTTGTTCCAGCTCAAATGGGAGGCTCAATCTTCACATATCCTTGAATGACTGTGAAAACAGTATGAACATTGATTTTGAGGTTACAAATAAATTTTAGCTAGTGAGTGAATTAGCAAATATGGATCAAATGTATATCAAATACATACAGAGAAATATATCTATATATGTAAGTATATTCTTCAGCACAGTACCTGGCATCTAGTAAGTATCGGATAAATATTTTTTGAATAACTGAATTAATGAGATTTGTTATTTAATGTAGTAAAAATAAAACATTTTGGTTAAAAAAAGAATTCATATATATCATTTGAGGTAATAAAATAATGCATATTTAGTAATAAAATGATACTGAACATAATTTAATCTTTTGATTATGTACTTCATTGATTTATATAAAGAACATCCCAAGTGACCATGAAAGTTTATGACACTCACTTAAAGTTAAATAACTTTTCTAGAATATACTGCTCATGAGGATTTGGGAAAAAAAAGCACAAACGATTCTTCATTTGATCCTTTTATTTCTTCATTTTCATCTAAGAAGAATCCTGAAAACACTCCTCTGGAAAAGGGGTGATGGAAGGAAAGCTCCCCTTGAAGCTCAGTGGCTTGGGTTAACTTTGGAAGAGGCAATGCCACCATCTGTAGCTTTAGGATTTTCTTTTTGTTTCATTTTCACTACCATTGTCATAAGGGGGTTTAATAATAGTGTGTTGAGTGAAGAATTATGGGTACCAAAGACTTGATAATAAATAGTTTGCTCTATATTTAGAGAAATAGAAACTCAAGAATGAGCATTAAGATAGGGGGGAAGAGAAGGAGAATAGAGATGAAGGAGCAGCCAGAGACCCTCACATGACTCCCGGAACCAACTGTCAGTGGCCCTGGTTGATGATAATAAAACCAAAAATAGTATCACACACATACATCACACTTTTTGGCATTCATGTAAAATATCTTATTTAGTCCTCATAACAATATCTTGCAGTAGACCATCCTATCTATATTTTGAGAATGAGGAATGAAGATGCATTTGTTGACTTCTAGAATCTCTCCTCAAGCAGCAGAGTGGAGCATGGGATTTGTGAATACAAGTCCAGAGCCCTTCTACCTCCCCTTGGTGAGCTGTAAGGGACTCAAATTGGAGGGGCTCAAGCTCTGAGCCAAATGTTTGATGAACAGAAGTCAGTAGATATGTGAATAGCTGAGCAACTGGGCCACTCTCAGAATATATTTGGTTCACAGACTCAGAGCATTGATTAAATAAAAGAAATCTTAGGGATAATGTTGTACAGCTCACAATTTTCAAATAAGGAAACCAAGTCCCAGAGAGGCAAAGTGATTTCTACAAAGTCATACAGCTAGTAGAGCCTGGTCTTGAACTCATGTCTCCAAATTCTGGGTCTTCTTCCTGCCAGCCATATGTTATTTCTATTCCCATTGTTCTCTCCCCCAACCCCACTCCCAACAGCTTCACAAGTTTGAATTTTCATGCTGGAATTTCAAATACATGGTGTGGGAAATCCTCTCTGTGGTCCACAGATAAGAATTGCAGACTTCCCCACTGTATTAATTAATGGCCTCATTAATCCACATTTAACTGTTCAATTAAATGTTTAATGTAACGCTTAGAGGTGCCATCAATTACCATGTGCGAAGCAACTCTTGGAGATCCTAGCCTGGAAGCTGCTATGTACACGTGCAAAATTACTGTCATTCGGACACACCATGTTATCTCGTGGAGCTCTATTCAGGGAAGGTGCGTTACAGCTCCAGTTTAACTCAGGGCGGATTAAATCAGTGCGTTGGAGAAGAATGGAATTAAATGCTTTGCTGTAATGACTCACATCCTCACAAGTACCACTCATTAATTGTAGGCACTACATGACATGAATGTGCTAGTGGATGGCAAATATAATATTTTGAACGCTTTTCTTTCTCAGAATTACCCCAGAGAGAGAGAAAAATGATCTCAGTGGTGGTTACTGAAAACATATGCCAGCTTGATTTCCCCAGCAATGATATTAACAGTGAAGAGTAAAGCATTGGTGCCTCAGCTCAAAGAAAGGCAGCTTGATTTCAACCAAATGTATTTCAACCTGACCTAGGTAATAATTAAACAAGCAATGTGGGGAGGCTCATAATTGCAATTGCTTATTATACGAGCTAAAATGGTAAGATTTGTTTCTGTGGCAGAGTTTCTCTAAGCAGGGCCATAGATTAGAGCTCAAGGTTGTTCCTTTGGAAGGCCACCAGATCATTTGACATATTGGTTGAGACATCAGTGGAGAATGGTGCCGTGTACCAGGGTCTATGTCCACACCAGCTGAAAGGACTCAGGGTTTTAAAAGTTGAGATCAGGCAAGTAACTATCACTGTTGTCCTAAGTGAGGGCAAATGTTCTGCTTTGTAAGCAGTGGCTGAGGTACTGTGGAGACTCAGGCTTTATGAGAAGAGTCTTGGGAGTGAGAGGTAAGACTCAGTGAGGCTGTGTGGTATGGGAATATGTAATCATTTTTCTCAGGAGATTCTGACAGGTTTGGGAATTACTGCATCATGCATACTGTCCTTCAGTCTTCCCATTCCAGCAGGTGTGAAGCTCTGTAGAGGAGGTACCTCCCCACTGATGGGAGGAAGGAAGGAAGGAGGGAAGGAGGGAGGGAGGGAGGAGGGAGGGAGGGAGGAAGGAGGGAGGGAGGAAGGAGGGAAGGAAGGGAGGAAGGGAAATCAGGGATCAGCCAATTCCCTGAGGTTCTCAAGATTATAAACTTTCTTACATATGTGTGTACTGCACTGGCTTTCAGTTAATGGGTTAGAAATCTAGTATTATTATGTTATGAAAAAATTAATATCATAATTCATTAGGCTAATTAATCCCTGGTGTATCAGGCATTGCACCAGACAGTAAGAGTACACGGAAAAAAGAGTTACCTCATACCTAAAGGAGAGAGACAGATAAGTTAATGGACATATATAACATTGGAGTAAGGGTCTGAGTAGAAAGCACTGGGAACCCAGAAAACAGGAGAACCTCTCAAACTGGATGAAGGTGAGGGAGTCCTGACAGCAAAGTCAGCCAGCTACATGAAGAGGGGTCCTTCCAGGCAGCAGGAACAGTGTGAGCAAAGACATAGGTGTTCTGAAAGCTGCCAGAGACTTAGCATGGACAGCAATACAGGAAGAAAGGGGCCAGTGCAAGATAGGAAGCGCTGAGGCTGGAGGGTGGAGGAGGGTCTGGCCCTGGAAGCCCTGGCCTTCATCCTCCTGGTGCTGGAAGTCACTGAGCATTTTAAGCAGAGGAGTTTGGTGATCAAATCTACTGACTCAGAGCACCCTCTCACTCATTCATTTCTGACTGAGTGCCGGAACCCGATTCTGACACTGGGGGTACAAAGGAGAATGCATAGAGCAAGGCCCCTGCCCAGAGTGTGGGGTGAATGAGGCTGAGGCCATGCACTAGGTGGTAGACTGTCCAGTTAGCCCCTGCCTGCTTCCACACTCAGTCCTCACACCCCGCCAGGCCCTCCAGGCAGCTCACACGAGGAGGGGTGAGGGGGAGTGCAGAGAACTCAGGGACCGACCCCCTCAAGGGTCTGAGAAACACTGCATGTCCATGGCCCCTAGCTGTGGAGCTCCACTGTTGCCTCCAAGAGATTATTATCATTACTAGCTTAAAATTTTTTTAAAAAAGAGATTCTATGATAGGATTAAATTATCCTGTGTTATTAACTTAATTGTGTCCTCCTACCCCCACACCAGTCAAAATTCAACTGTTGAATCACTAACACTTCCCCCCCCCCCGGAATGACTGTATTTGGAGATAGGGTCTTTAAGGAGGTAATTAAGGTTAAATAAGGTCATAAGTGTGGAGCCCTAACCCTATAGGACCAGTGTCCTTATAAGAAGAGGAGGAGACAGTAGAAATGGAGCTTTCTCATTCTCTCTGCACACAGAGAAGAAAGGCCATGCGAGGACACAGAGAGACGTGACTGGCCTCTCTCCTCAGCTTAACCTGAGGAGAGAGGTCTCACAGAAACCCAACCCACTACTGCCCTGATCTTGGGCTTCCAGCCTCCAGATCTGAGAGAAAATAACTGTCTCTTGTTTAAGCTCCCTACTCTGTAGTACTTTGTTATGGCAGACTAGCAGTCTAATATATCCTGTTAGGTGTTACTGAAGTGTCTAATTCCTAACAAGAATATTTTAGGAACCAGGAGTTGAAGGAAGAACCTTCCTAACAGTGTGCACTGGGGTAGGGAAGCCCAGACACCAACCACCCTCCGAAAAGGTTCACACCTAGGATAGAAAGCTCAGTTTCATGTGAGGTTGGATGAATCCTGCTATAGCTTCACCATCCTAGATCCATCCAAGAGATCCAGGTTCTGGTCTCAGTGCCACCACCAACAGCTGTGCAAACTCTTCTTAATGATTCAGATTTCTCATGTGTAAAATGAGGTTGTGGGGCGGGGGTGTCATGTCCCTCAGGCTACCAAGGCACAATGAGTTTATGGTTCTTTTCCTATCTCAATGTTGACAAGATCTATTGGGACACTCACCAGAGAAACGCACCAATGGTATAGCTATCTAGAAGTGGCCCACTTGCAATATACCTGATTGAGGAAAGAAATGGGCTATTAATTTCAGGCAAACAATACAAATGTATGAAAATGAAAGATGTAGAGAAACTAATAATGACAGCCATGAGCGCTGGCTCTGCCTTTATTAGTGTCTTTTGTATTCTTTTATGAAACGTCTATTATTGGCGAACTGGCTGATAATTCTCTCATAATTACTTCATATGGAATAATTAAGTAAAATGCAGACAGTAATCTTTTATAGACAATTACAAAGAGAAACTTTTTTGCGGGAGGGAAGGAAGGGTTAGGATGTGATTGCTCACTCCTGGGTTTTCCTGGGGGTTCCTTTGCTAGCTCCTGAGTCACTGCTGAGGCCTGCAAATGGATGGTAGGCCTCTGTCTTAGGTGTTGAGGGCCTGCATCATCACTTCTTTGACTAGAGGGGGCTAGGGCTCACTGGTAAGTAGGGAAGTGTGGACAGATTTTATAAAGCAAGACTTGATCCAAATATTCACCTGCAAAGCCTTAGTCTCTGTCTCTGGCCATCAGGGGACCTCAAGGCAGTTACAAAGACAGGTTTAAAGCCAGACAGGTACAGATGCAACTCCCTATCCTTGAAACTGTAACCTGGGGATCATTACTGACACATTTCCTCTTCTTTATCCATCATAACTAAGCCATCACCACTGGTCTTAGGGAGTCTGCCTCCAAAATATTCTCTAAATCTTCTACTATTACTCTACTGCTACCACCCTAGGCCATAATCTCTCTCTTGGGCCACTGTGACAACCTCATGTAAATATTTCTCTTAAATATCTTGCCCCCATACAATAATTCCTCCATTAAGTCACCAGTGGGATCTTTGAAAAATATAAGCTAGGTTAGGTCACTCCTGTATTTAAAACTCTGTAAAGGCTTCCTGTTGCCCTTATAAGGATATGCACCAAATCCTTCTGCTGAACTGCACAGCCCTGGCTGTTGTGGGCTCAGCTGGCTGCTCTGCCCTCACTTATCCGTCCCTCCCCTATTCAGCCACCAAACTGACATTTCCTGCATGGCTGTGTCTTTCCTAAGCTTAGGACCATTATACACACTCTGCCTCAACATCATTTCCTGGGTAGTTCCTATACATCTTTCACATTCATCAGTGAGGACAAGGATTTTCATCTGCCTTGGTCACCTAGCATAACACTTACCCTCATGAAGACAATGTTTTATTTTATTCTGGGGAAGAGGGACAGGGGGGAGGGAAAGAGCATAATACATCAAATATATAAAATACTTATAGTGTTATATGATAATAAGTGAGAGGGAAAAATTAAAGTGACAGAGAGGAACGGACTATGGCTGGGGGTGGTGTCGGAGTTGTGATTTTAAATAGGGGAGACAGGGATGCCCATAAAGATGATATTTCAGAAGAGAGCTTAGGAGGTGGGGAGTGAGCTCTGTCCACAGAAAGGTCTACAGAGCAGCAACACCTTAGTAGGTCTGAGCACACTTAGCATCCAGATCACAGCTTCTAAAGGCCATGCTCCATGAAGAAGAACTAAGCATCCTTGGAGAAATGGCTGACTCCAGGGCTGGGGCAGGGAAAGTACAATTCAAATCAACTGCTCAAAAAGTGAGACGCCAGGTGAAAAGGACACAGGGACTGGCTTGAAGGGGCTCCTGCTGGCCGAATCTAGGACAAAATAAATAATGATAGGAATGGATTATGACCCATTGAAAAAAATAGAAATCCATGAGTCAACATTGATATAAATAAACAAATGAATAAAAACATGGGGAGAAAACAAAATTCTTACAGGAGAATGCCAACTAATAAATGTAAGAGTCATAAAATTAAGAAATTGCCATTTGGGGATCATCAAAGGATTAACTTAGGCAAGAAACAGCAATGGATACTAAAACTAGTGGGTGAAAGTAGGATAATGAAAGAGATCTTTACATTGCCTTAAAGCATCTCCACACAAAATACTTAATAAGTACAAAAGGAAAAATGTAACTTTATAATGGAGAAAACTGGAAGGCATCATCTTAATCAAGTGATCATAGTATCAATATGAATGGGACAAACTGACATTGCACGCCACCTGAGAGAATGCCAATGAGAAGAACAAAGCCTTAATTCTGGGATTTCCTGCCCCAAATGGATAACTTAGGTCTAATCATGAGGAAGGATCAAACCAATGACAGTTAAGAGACATTCTACAAAATGACTGCCTTGTAATCTTTAAAAAGGTCAAGAACATGAGACTCAAGGAAAGCCCAATGGACTGCTCAGATTGAGGGAAAGTAGAGACATGTGACAACTGGGCATAACCCAACATCCTGGATGGGCCCCTTTTGCTATAAAGGACATCACTGGAGACTTTGGTGTAACTTGGCTGGGGGTTCTCTGGATTCAAAAAGACACTATTTGAAATCTCCTTGTAATCTCTTGCAAATTTTTTTGTAAGTTTGAACTTGTTGCAAATAATATTATGCTTTAAAAAAATTTACCCAAAACCTCCATACTTCAACCATTGCCAGTGACAAGCTCCTTGCAACACAAATTGCAACTGACTGTGATACGGCCATGAATAGTGACAAGAGAGTCAATTGCGTCAGGCCTACAGGACTGTTGGGGGAACAGCCAACTCTGATGAGGATGAGGAGGAAGAAAGGAAGGAAGAGGGTGTTGGTGGGGTGGCTTTGTCACTTGCCATCAGCTCTCATTTGCAAATTCTTCTGCAGGAGGAGCAGCATAATCAGAACTCTTTTAACTCTAAACACAATCTCACCAGTTGTCTTCCTGTGTGGTTGGGAGTGTGTAGGTGGCAGCAAATAGAAGAAAGCTCAGAAAAAATAGAAAAAAAAATAGACGCAAATGGGGGGGAAAGTCCCATCATAATATATATTCTTCCTCCCCTCCCCTACAACCCCATCAAACAGAATAATGAAAGGAAAACTAAAAACAAAAATCAGCCACTGCCAGGAAACCTCCCAAGTTCTTCTGTGCCAAAACCAGCAGAAGCCAAGGAAGTGGCATTTCACCCACACGGCCTTCTTGACGATGGACCCCAGCTGGGCCTCCCACGTCCAGGATATTCATGAGGCTCTGGGAAGCCGTTCAGAACTGGAGAGAAATTCCAAGCCATGCCTCTCAGAGAAGTGTGGTGGCTTCAAGGGCTTGGTGGGCTCAGGAGTACACACCTGCCTCCTGGGGCACCTCAGCCCCTGCCCAGGGATGCCCAGACTGCCTGGGCTCAAATCCTGCCTCCAGTCCTCACTGGCTATGTGAATATGAGTCTGTTTCTTAACCTCTTTCTGCCTCAATGTCCTTATCTCAAAAGTGAGAGCAGTAATAAGACCTACTTCTTGAGATTGCTGTGAGGATTAAATGAGATGGGACTTAGCATCTAATAAGGGTCATTACACTATTTGTTTGGCTGTCTAAATATATTTTTTATTATGGTAAAATATACATGACACAAAATTTAACCATTTAAAAATGTACAGTTCAGGGGCATTAAGCACTTACATTGTTCTACATCTGTCCATCTCTGGGAATTTTTCATCATTCACAACTGAAACTCTGTACTCATTTAACAATAACTGCCCACCCCATGCTCCCCCAGCCCCTGGAAACCACCATTCTGCTATTGTCTTTGTGAATTTGCATACTCTAGGTACCTCATATAAGTCTAATTATGCAATATTTTGTCCTTTTGTGATTGGTTTCTTTCACACAGTATAATGTCTTCAGGGTTCAGCCATGTTGTTGCATGTGTTAGAACTTCACTTCTTTTTAAGACCGAATAATATTCTATTGCATGTTTATCCATTCATCCGTCGATAAACATGTGTGTTGTTTCTACCTTTTGGCTATCGTGAATAATGCCGCTATGAACACTGGGATCCAAATATCTGTTTGAGTCCCTGTTTTCAATTCTTTTGAGTATACTATTGTTTGATACTGAATGTCTGCTCATCCACTCCCTGCTGCTTCAGGGTAAAAATATGCTGTGATGCTCAAGACAGCCCAGAAATGGTACGGCCGTCTTATTTAAAACCCTCAGAAACCTTGGCCTTCATCATCTGATTTTGGTCAGAAATTAACATCCAGCCTGTTCTCAGCCACACACTCAATGCAGAGAAGCAGGAAGGAGAGAGGATGGTGGAGAGGACAAGGACTTTGGACTCAGAAAGAATTCCTTTAGAATCCTGGTCTGTTACCTTAAATATACATGGGCCTTGTCCTGTTTATTTAATCTCTATGAACCTCAGTTTTCCTGTAAATAAAACAAATTCTATGCATGGAATATTTACTTCTTTTTCCATATGAAAATTAACTAAGATTATATATGTAAGCTCCTGGCATTGTATGTAGGCCCTCAGTAAATGTTACTTCCTAAACACCCTGCTAATATTAATGTCAAAAGTAATATAAACTGGCAGTTAGGTGATTTATTTGTATTGTTGTCATCATAATCATTATTATTGCTAATTCTTGAGAGCCTACCATGGACCAGGCACTGAACCAAGTGTTTTTTACATAGATTAAGGTATTCAATTCTCTAAATATCTCTTTGAAGAGATGAGTCCCATTGTTACCTCTATTTACAGATGTGGAAACTGTGGCTTAGAGGAATTCATTAATTTGCTGAAGGTCCCACAGTTAGTAAGTGATGGAGACAGGAGTTAAGCAGGTTAACTCCAGACCTATAAATCTTCACCATCCACTGCCCCTACAAATAACTAGCTAAATGGGTAAATAAAGAAACATAGAATTCAAAATAATAGAAAGTATAAGAAAACAGAAGGAATTTTGACATTTTGTAAGTGTGTGTGAACAAATTGGGGGAGTAACATTGATGATAGTATAGTTAGGTGAATATGTATCTGAGTAACTAACTGACCTCAAGGGTATTGGTTAATGGACTAACATAAAGACAGAAAAAATTCTCTAGTAGATTTCCACAGGACTCTGCCCTTGACATGGTTAGCAGTTTTATTTATCAATGGCTTGTATGAAGTCACAAAAGGAAGGATTATAAAACCACATGGATCTGGGAAGGCCAGTCACTGGATGACAAAAAGTTCTCTGTATATGAAATAAATGTAGAACAAATAACACACATTTTAATAAGGATAAATATAAAGATCTGAACTAAGGTTTAAAAAATGCACAGCTGGAATGTAGATGAACTGAGTTGCCAGAAGTTAAATGAAAAAAAGATTAAGAATGATTTTTTTGGCCAGAAATGCTTCATGCTCCAGTTGTGAGATGATCTTGCCAAACATCTAATGTTCCCTTAGGCACTACAATTAGTAGAGCAGTATCCAGACAAAGATGGAGGCTATTGTATTGGTTTGATCACATCTAAAACAATGTGTCCAGTGCTGGAAGTATCATCTGAAGAAGGGTCTGAACAAATTAGCATTTATGTGGAAGAGGGTGACCAGAATGGTTAGGATGAGAGGAGGTCTGGAAACCACATCACACATGACCTGTTGATTGAGGGACCCAACCCAACTTGGGGAGAAGACTTATAGGAACACAGAACAGTTGTCTCCAAATATTTGAGAGGCTAACATGTGGGGGAAAGAAAAGAATAATTTCCTTCTTGCTAATTCATAAAGTAAGACCAGAACAAATTAATGGAAGATGTAGGATCAGATTGCAATTTCATGTAAGAAATAATTTCCTAAAAATTATCATTCTTCAACAGTGCAATTCGTGCCTTTCCAATGTCGAGCAGCTTATCTTTCTATTCGTGCAGAAGTTGGTGGACTAGCCATCAGAGATGTTTTAGGTGACATTGTTCTGTCAGGCAGTGGGCTAGATTTAATGACTGTGACTACATGCCCTTTCCGACTCCAGATCGATCTGGAGTCTAAGCTCTTGGGTTTCTCCTTAGGGGCCTTGCATGGGGAGGAGGATGAAGGGAGGTGGCAGTCCTGGCATACAGATGGGTGGGTCTCTCATGGTGCGGGTTCAAATCTAGTGCTTTCCTTAGCTAGCTTTGTGATTTGAGACAGCTACTTATTCTTTCCAAGCTTAAACTTTTTCATCTGTAAGAGAAGAAGCTGGATTAGATCATCTCTCTGCCTCCCTCTCTTTTTTATTGTGGTGAGAAACATATAACATGAAATCTACCTTTTACAAAGTTTTAAGTGTCCATGACAGTCTTGTTAACGATACGCTCATTTGTAAAAAGGATCTTCGGAAGTTTTCATCTTGCATGACTGAAACTCTATGCCCATTGAAGAGAAACTCCTTTGTTTCCCCCTCCACATGGCCCTGGCAACCGTCATTCTACTTTTTGCTTCTAAGAGTTTGACTACTTTAGATATGTTCTATAAATGAAATCATACAGTTTTTGTCCTTCTGTGACTGGCTTTATTTCATTTAGCATAATGTGCTCAAGGTTCATCTACATAACAGTACATGTCAGAATTTCTTTCCTTTTTAAGGCTGAATAATATTCCATTGCATGCATAGAACACATTTTCTTTATCCAGCCATCTGTTGATGGACACTTAGGTTGTTGCCATCCCTTGACTGTTGTGACTAATGCTCTTTGAGATCCTGATTTTAATTCTTTTGAATAAATATCCAGAAGTGAGATTGCTGGATTGTAAAGTGTTGGTTTTTTTTTTAAATTTTTTGAGGAAACTCCATATTGCTTTCCATGTGGCGGCACCATTTTACTTTCCCACCGACAGTTCATGAGGGCTCCAAATTCAGCAAAGGAAACACTCTACAGAGTAAAAAGGCGGTCTATGAAATGGGAGAGAATATTTGCAAACTATCTGATAAGGAGTTAACATCCTAAATACATAAGGAACTTCTACAACTCAAGAACAAAAACACCAAATAACCCAGTTAAAAAGTGGATAAAGGACTTGAACAGACATTTCTCCAAAATGGATATACAGTGGCCACCAGGTGTATGAAAAGATGCTCAGTATCACTAATTAGTAATGGAATGCATATCAAAACTACAATGAGATATTACTTTATACCTGCTAGGATGGCCATTATAAAAAAAATACAATGTCTTAAAAGTAATTTCTACTTTGACAGCCTGTGATTTTAAATTTAGAATAACCAAAAACACTGTCACAAAGGATGCTACAAATCTTATATATATTTTATTTGTAGTGAAGCCTGAGGACCTGACTCAGTGTCTCTTTACTTTTGCACACAGTTTTAAGGAGCATGACTTTTCAATTTATGGCATGTTAACAGATTATATGAAATTAATTAAGAGGAATAGAGATGCCCAGAGTAGCAAACAGATGACACTGCAAAGTGACTTCACAACAGAACGAGAGGAGTTAAGCACAAGAATTTTCAATCCATAGTTGATTGACCCCATGTAATACTTAGTCCAACAAAAGTATCATTGCATCACAGCACAGCATATTATTTAATGCGCATAATGTTCCTGGTTTCTTTAAGAAGGCAAATGATAAAATCCTGAGTTGCTCTAAGTAGGCAAACTTAAATGAATTAAGACCATCTGTGAAACAGGATCAGGAGGGGCTGAGAGCCTGGAGCCTTTTAGACCTGAGTCTGGATCCTAACTCCATCACTTACTAATAGTGAGAACTTGGGTCTCTATTTGTTTTTCTGTAAAACAATGTTGGTAATACCACAAAGAGCTCTAGGGAGGATTCAATAGGATCATAATGCTTGTAAAGTGTGTGGCTCATAATGAGAACTCAGTGATGTTGGCTGCTGCTCTGATGAGGACGACTGGCAGAAAAATAGCGAGGGTTGTGTATCTACCATGCAAGAAGGGTTGGCGAAGAGAGCAATCTGGGTGCTCCCTCAGACAACGTGGAGGAGGCCAATGCAGAGGAGACTAACAGGGTCCACTTCCAGGGCTTCTCTTACTTTTAAGAGCATCAAGCTCTCTCCTACCCTCTTGGGCTAGCAAACTTTTAAAACCTTTAAAAGCTTCCTTGTTCCAGACCTTGGGTTTCCATGATGCACAGGGACAATCTATCCTCACAAACATTTCTGTAGAGAAAAATGATTTGGCACATGCTTTCCTGTTAAAGCAACTGATGTGTCATCTCTCCCAAGAATGCATATATTGTATACATTTGTGCTGCAGAGGATAAGGCTTCAATCAAGGGAGTGAATCAACTGGCAGCAAAATTTCAAGCATGGGTTGGCAGAAGAGGACAAGGCATGTTTAGAAGTCTGGGTGTTCTTGGACACTTTAAGTTATTTTAAATATAGGTTGAGATCATATGCATACACTATAGCCCTAAAATGTATCAACATATAAAACTGTTGGTAAACAATATCATCTCACACAGGTATAAAAGGAAACGTTGAGAGAGGAGAAACTTTGCTGTCAAGTGATTTTGTAGAAAGAATGCTGGGGGAACTTATAAAGAAAAATCTTTCATATTCTTTCTTCAGTTACTAAGAATTCACTACTTCCTTAACAAAGAAAATAAGTTGATTCATATTATTAGAAAGCAAATGTGCTCATAAAAAAATCTAGTTTAATCCCAACAATTTAAATAAAGATTGGACTTTCTAATTATCTATGTATCTTTATTTCAGACTGTGATAGAGAAACCATACACAAACATATTTGCATATAAATGTGCGTACATATGTTCAAAGGTTCAGATATAAAGTGCATAGCCACACAAATGATGCCTTATTTCAACACTTAGATAAGTGAATTCTTTATGTAAGCATGGTATATGCCAGTTAAAGAAAATACTGTGTACACCAACTACTTCAGTGGAAAATCCTTTTAAAATATGTTATTCTACTCTGGCCCATCTTACACAGAGCTATTAAATGTATCCTGACATTTTGTGGTGAACTCCACGTCAGCAGTATGAACGTTGACTACCGTGCTGTGCTGTGAGATTTTCATTGGTCCAAGTACTACCTGGGCCAATTGACTGTGTTTTTTCAATTTTCCTCCTTCTAAACATTTAGCAACAAGAATTCATAGAGCTCAAACAAAATTAAACCCTTAGATTAACAGCACAAAACCAACAAATATGGGCAAAAAGCATGTATGTGTTGGGTGGGAGTGGGGAGTTGTTGGTGAGAGCACATCCTGAGGGTCTCCATGGGGCCAGATGGCCTTGGGTGGCTTGGCTATTTGTCACTTGGCCCATTCCCAGGAGGTGATACAGCATGATAGTTAGGATTCTGGGATTGGATCCTGCTTTCACTCCTTTTTGTGTGTCCTGGGACAATGTATTTAATCTCCCTGAATGTTGTTTCCTCATCTGTAAAATGGGTACAGCAATATTGACTGTCTGGCTGGGTTATTGTGAGTGTTAAATGAGCTGAGTGAAAAATGCTCAGCTCAGTGCCTGGCCCCTGTGACCACTCATGACAGGCAGCAATGTTATCACTTCCTTTAGGCTTGTCGGACCTGACCACCCCAGCTACACTTACACCCCTCCACTCACAGTCACCTCTTAACCTCCTTCCTAGACATTCTATATAGACCCTATTTTATTTGTGCATCTTTCAGTGATCTCTCTCAGGTAATAAAATGTATGCTCCTCTGTTCGCTCCTAGAACAGTGCCAAGCATTTAGTAGGTGCTCAAGGAACACTTGTTTAATGATGAAAGAATGAATTCCCTGATGTGAGGCAGACAATGGAGCGCCACTCCTGCTATGAAGCTTAGGGGATGACAAGATCCCTTAGTCCATCCTGATTGTACCATTCTCAGAACCTTACAAGCACCTGGGACAGTGATGAAACACGGCCTGAGATTGCTCACTGCCTGCCTCATGCAGCCCAGTTGAGAGGACGGCAGGTGGGGACAGGGGAAGCTGGATAAATGGAGGGCCCTCTTCAGCACCGCTGGGTATGTCAGTGCCCGCCCCACAGCTGGGTTTCTCCCAGCACTCAGGTCACACTCGTCTAAGCTACTGTGTAGGGAGAGTAAAGGACTACTTGTGTTCTGCAGCTCCAGGGCCTAAGGCAAGGCCTTGTCTCCTCTCAAGCTCTCTCTCAAATGCCAATGGGGCTTTTGAATGCTTCAATAATCTTTTAGTTTAAAGTTTGGGTATCTGTCAAAATGCAAAGCCAGGACACCATTTTTACTCCTTAGAGTAAATGTGGAGTTTAATTTACAGATCTTTTGGAATGGGGGTGAGGATCCGGAAAAAAGAGATAGGAGAGAGCCATTGGGCAAAGCATGCAGAACTTTGCCAATTTTCTGATTTTGCCTAAGGCCTATCTTGCCCTCGGGCACCTGTAAGCAAATAGCCTCAAATGTAAAACACCTTTAGTCCTGTAGTTCAACAATTGTTTGAGAAACTTTTTGTAGCAAAACCATAAGAGGTTACAATTTTGCAATGTTTACTGTTAATCCAAGGAAGGTAGAACTCTAATTGGAGTTGTTTGGGACCCTGAGAGTAACTACAAGAACAATGCTTTTCATATGCCAAAAATGGTCAGTCCTCGAAGATGAGGAATAGTATGATTTGATGAAGAATGAGAGAATTCTTTTGGAAAAGCTTAGTTTGGCCACTGGGTTGACCATTAATTTTGGGGAAATAGAACTATACTCCAGGGTTCAAGAAATGATGAAGATGGAATCTGTAGCCCAGATTTTATGAGAACAAAAAATTTATGAGAACAAAAAATTATAAAGAATGAAACAAACAAATTTAAGCAAGGAAACAAGGTGCAAGCCTGCACTGGAGTTCGCACAAATTCCATCCCACCACTCAAGCTACAAGCTTCCCCCGCCCATCGATGATTGGTCAGAAAGTCTATCCTTATCACCAGTATTTTGGCTTCAGAATGACCAGTTTCCTCTATATACCAGGGCTCACATCTGTGTCAGATATTTTAGAAAGATCTCCATCAAAATGATTTGAAATCAAAAGGTTTTTACCTCTCAAACTCTTGCTTTCATCCATGCCAGATTACTGTGTCTATTTATATGCACATATTTATATATATGAATATTTTATTTCTGTCTTCCCTTATTTATTCAATATTTAAAAATCTTTATTAGATGCTTCTAGTGCATCAGCGTGCCTTCTTTGAAGGATTCAACCCACATTTGGATGTATAAGGATGTAGAAGAATCCCTTGGTTTTATAGTCCTATAATACACAAATACCTACCCATGTGCACCTGTGGCCGTTAAGCCCCCTCATGTTCATAGATCACAATGGAGGAATTTATGATTTGCATCTCCTAACCATGCAAGTGCCTTCCTTCTAGCTAGCATCTGGAATGAGAAAAATGTATGGAATTCCTACTTTTTCATGTTCTCTAAGGGAATATGAGGGGAAATGGTGGAAACGAAGGCTTAGAAATTCTGTATCTCAATATACAAAACTTGTTCACCATCGGTACTCTCAGTCTGGGGGCATGGAAGGGACCTGGCCAGAGTGGCCCCAGCTACCAGGAAGGAATGGAAGAAGATCTCAACGGCTCTTGTTGTCAAGATCTAAGGAGTGAATTTGTTCTCCATCTGTGATAAAATAAGGTCTCATTTCAGGTTCATGGTCTCTTTAAAATATGAACAAGGTGAGCTTTAGAGGATTCAGGATTTTTTCTCCCACTGAGCCTTCCCAAGCTGCACACTGTCTTTAAGAATCAGGTCAAGGATGACCTGCTTCCCGTATAACTGACCTCATGGGAATCCATCTATTTTGCAGTCCCTCCAATGGGCACCGTGTGGACGAGCTTCATGTATTTTCTGCAAGCAGCTGTGGATTGTCTTCCAGCTATATCAGCTGTAGATGCTATTTCGTGTGTGAGTCAAAGAATCTTGAGGGCAAATAATCCTTCTCAGTTATTGATCATCATAGTAATTCACACAACTTTTTATGTTTAAAAACACATGGTATGAATAAGAGGGAAATAAAGTTGTGTCCTCTATCCAAATACCATCCCTCCTAATTGCCCTGAGGATACCTGAAATTTCTACCAGTAGTCAGTCATTAAGAGATTTCTGATTTAAGGCATTGATCTGTATTGGGAGAAAGGACATAATTGTGAACTAATATATTCATTCAGTTAATCACTCAAAGATTTCTACTGTGCAATTACTGTACAAGGCACACTGCTGGGTAGACATGGGGTGTGGTACAAAGTGGAGTAGACATTGCCTTTGCAATCCAGCAGTATGGTTGTCATCACCCATTCTCACCAGTATCTGGTTCTCCTCACCTCAGGGGTGGGGAGACACGTGGTAGAGCTGGTTGCATTTGCTGTGTCCTTGTGTTGGGGGCAGGGCATATGATGAGCTTGTTAATGAGTTGTGGCAAAAAGTCCTGTGTGTTACTTCCAGGCTGGAGCATTTACATGCTGGTGTGAGACCCTCTTCATGCCTGGTGACCAGCAAAGTGTGAGGTGGTGGCTGCTCCATTAACCTGGCCCCTGATTGATGGCCATTAGCTGAACCCCTCAGCTGATGGACAAAGGGCATGAGGGAGACAAAAGCTTTTCCTGTCGAAAAACTTGGGGACATCAGTGGCAGCATAGCCTCATCTCTTTTGACTGATAAAGGAAGCTTATCCTTGTAACACAGGAACAAAACGTGTGCATAAATGACTGTAATATAAGCAAGAAAGTTCTAAGGGAGATATAGCAAAATTCTTATGGAGAGAGATGTCTCAATGTGTAGAATATCAGTGAAGGTCCAATGAAAGAAGTTACAAGTGGGCTAGGACAAGTTTAGAGAAATACAGTGATCCAGACAAGAGCATTCCAGAAACTGCTTGAGCCCAGGTCTGGAGGGAGAGAGAGTTAACATTCATAGAATGTTCAGAGAGAATAATTTAGATTGAATCACAATTACACTACTAATAACAAGCTGCCATTTATTGCATGTGCTCACCATGTGCCTGGTTATGTGCCAAGTGGTTTGTGTGCATTATTGCCAGCAACCTTCACAATGTCCCTGGAAGTAGGTACTACCTCCATCCTAATTCTGTGGTTGAGGAAACTGAGGCTTCGGGGGGTCTAGTGAGGTGCTCGAGGTCCCACAGCCAGCTGGTCTCACTGCAGAAACTCAAATCCCAGCCTGACTCCATGGGCCCTGGTCTCAACCACAGTGCAGTTCTGCTTCTGAAAGCAGGCATCTTAGCAGTTGTTGAATAGAGGGGGAATCTAGGGTTATGTGGTATTAGCAAGATTCAATTTATCTGTTAATGCAGCTGCGCCACTGCTACTGCGCAGGAAACGAGCCTTTCCAGGATGGGACCCATGGAGGTGAGCTGTGATGGGGAGAAGCCAGGTACAGAGCCAAAGCTTGGGCCCATTAGGGGGTGCCGTGTGCCTTCAGACTACAAGGTTGTGGTTGGTCCTCATTTTCCAAGACCCTCCTGAGGTCTTTGAATTCTAGAAGACACTGCAGGAAACAGCTCTGACTCCAGGTGTCTTGAAAACTGAGTTCCTTGTCAACGACCCTCACTCTAACCTGGTCCTCCCTTTACTTTTATTACCATCTCCCCTCCCATCTACTGGTTTTGGATATGAAATTTCCATGAGATATTTGACCCTTCAGTTTGGGTTTTAAAAGTCAGCCAGAAGTAATTTTCAGCTGCAATTTTTGAACCAACTCCAGCTAGACAGATGTAACTCCTCTTCCAGGTCTCCTCACGTACCCCAGAATAACTCACCACCATCAATTTCACCTCCACAATTTGGCTTATATTCTTTTCTCTGTAGACTTGAATCATCCTTTTTTGTTAATGAAGCTTGCAACTCTGAACCCTATAGCACCACTCATTTCTGGGCCAAATAATCTCTTCTCCTTCAAACAGACCCTAAGCTCATTGAGGGCAGGCACTGTGCCTTCTGCTTCACTTACAGCACTTCATACAGTCCTGGGGATGTGGCAAGGGCTCAGTGAAGGCCTCGCCTGCCCCAAGTGCATTTATTTCCATCCTTTCTGATGTCATGGACTGACATCTTATTATTATTATTTTTCTGTGCAACCACTAAAACACTCTAACATCTGAATCAGCTCATTTGAACCCTAGTTTCTTTGAAACCATTTATTTTGAAGCTTTTTAAGTCAGTTATGGGTCTGGATTACAGCTTCATAATTTTCTAGCTAAGGTATCTTGGAGGAGTCACTTGAGCAGTCACCTCAGTTCTCTCATCTGCAAAATGGGACGATAGTGATGGCAACCATGTACTATAATGTGAGGACGGCTGATATACAAAATATTCCGCACAGGGTATAGATCAGATACTTTGTGGGTTTTTAATCCCCCACTCTTCTTCTCTTACACTTTCAAGGCTCACTGGAAACAACCTGTTTCTTCCTCATCCACTAAATCCACCTCCCCTTACCCCTACTGAGTTCCCTTTTTTTTTTCTTTGCCTGTTTAAACCCAGCGTCTCAGTACCCTGGGAAGAGGGGTCTGAATGTGTTTCTAAGGAAAGTCATGACCACAGGCAAACAGCTCACTGAGGAGCCAGCAGTAACCCAGCTCCATCAGTGAGCGGCCCAGGATTCCTGAACACTCAGAAGTGTTATGAAGTTGCAGGGAATTTGGTAGCGCTAATCAAACATTTGCTGTGCACCACCTGGAACTGGTGTGTACTTTAAGCTAATGTCTGGCTTCAGAATGGATGCTGGTGATTAGAGCTGTAAATTAGCCCCACTTCGTGGTTGCAGGTTTTCTTGGCCCACTTAGCGCATCGGAGCAGATTTCAGAGTGCAGATGTTTTTCTGCTTTCCTTCTCATCTCTAAGGAGAACAATTACAATATCCTGATGTTCCCCTGCCATCCAATTATTCCTATTTTGCTTCTGTACTTTAGCTCACTGATCACAAAAGGCAGGTGAAGCTTGCCCTGGTCATCTTTGCTGGAAGGTGCCATCATGGTGGTAACCAGCATGTGGTTTTCAGCTGAGTGAGACCACAGTTGAGGTCTCACTCAAGTCATAAGGGAGCTTTCACCTTTAATTGAGGATAACTGGCCATTTGGGTTTACCCCACATGCCCATCTCTCCCCAACACGCACAAGTACACATACCCTCCTGGGTCCTCAGTTTCCTTGTGGTTTTCCACTTGAATGTGAGATGCAAGACAGATCACCATAGGGCACATGGCTGGGCAGCTGAGGAGTAGAGACAGAGCACCTTGCGGGGGCAGTTGGCTACATACCACCCAGCAGAGGGCAGCAGTGCCTAAGAGTCAATCCTAAATCCATCCCTTTTTTCAGAGACAGGCCAAGGCAGTGGGGGTGACTTTGGGGCATTCCCATGAAAGTGGGGGATGTTTCCTTTGTGAAAGCTGTGGGCCGATTCCCACTGAGGATCATAGAAAATCCTAGAGCCACAAAGCCCTTTAGAGAGCAAAGGTTCCAATCCCTTCACTTTACAGCAGGAAGGTTTGTTCCTGAATTCCCAGGCTGGTCCTGGGTAGACTCATGCTGCTCTTCATTCTGAAGGTGAAATCAGCTGCTGGAGGTGGAGCCAGCATGTCACAGTCAGCAGAAGAGAGAGTCTATGAGGCTCCCTCAAGTTCTTACTCCTCCTTTTGTGCAGTGGGTCAGGGCTCAGTGGTTTAAGAGGAAAGGCAAAGGCTTCTGGACTCAGCTCTCTCATTTTCAAGCAAATGTAATTTACATCCAATCTCTACTTCTCTGTGTAGTGCCTATGCTAGTACATCTTGTATATAAGAGAAACTCTTTTCCACCTCTACTCAACCCAGAAACTTTCCTTGGCTCTCTAAACTTGTTCATTTTCTGGTGATTTACCCTTGATATTCGTCCTTCTCCTCAAATCCATCCTGCAAACGAAACTCAGATTAACCTCATTCACCCTTCTCATCTCATCTCACTGTCAGATGTCCCTTGGGAGCTGCAGGGAAGAGATGGGTCCAGAAGTGGAGAAAATAAGCCTGGGAATGCAGAGCCCAGGGCAGCCACCCAAGGATATTTTTCAGATTGTTCTTCTGTAACCTCCAGCAGGGACAGTGATTTAGATGGCTTGAATTGTGGGACAACTTGGGGTAAGATTAAGCCTGGGTTGAGGGTCTAAATTGGATCAAGAGCATCATGAGGGTTTGAATACCTGGAGGCCCATGAAAGGAGTCCCAGGAGGGTGGGGAGAAGTAGAGAAGTCAAGGGAGGTGGGAGTGTAACAAATATAAATCTTACCCATACCAAAGTTTTGTCTAGGGCCATAAGGGAAGCTATAGAAAAGACTCCTGCACTGGCTGTGTAGTTTTACTACAACTCTCAGCCTCTAGGATTCTATGAACTGGATGGAGTTTTGAATCACTGTCGCCTAAAGTAGCTTCTGTATGGTCATTGTGTTTTACACCTGGAGCTGAGCTGTTTTAATATACAGTGGGCCAGTTTCTTCTATTTTCGACAGACAGTTTGCACAGAACCTCCCAGGTATTTCTGGGAGCTGCACGGGATTATGGGAAAAGCAATAAACTTGGAATCAGGAGACCTGGATCTTGGTCTTACTTTTCTCAATAACCCATTGTGTAATCTTGGGCAAGTCACTTTCCCTCTCTAGTTTTTAATTTGCTTTTCTGTCCAATATAGGCATTGGAATACATCCGGGAAGGCAAATGTGTAGCACAAATGGAGCTAGGCAGTCCACGCCCTTAGCACATAGTGCTAATAGATCATTTTTCCTACTGAACTAGACTCAGAATCCTTCTCAACACAGCATTTGAAACAGCCACTGTCAACTAAATAGAGCTCTTTCTGGAGACCAAAACTGTTGCCATCACTTGTTTAGACAATTTTAAAGGTTCTTGCAGTTCTAAACTAAACTCTTCCTCTGCCAAGTATTACACAAGACTGGCATAGCCATAGAAAAAATTGATATTTAGCAGCTCTTTTCAAAAGAGCTTCATGAAGTATAAAAAGGAACATCTGAAAATATTGGTGTCATTTAATCGATTAGAAGTCTTTAAGAAGTGCCTACCATGTGCCTAGAACTTTTATAAGTTCTTTACAGAGAGATTAGAACGAAAATACAAATATTTCAGGGACTAATGACATCTGACTTAAACTCACTCCAAACCATAAGGGCATATGGTTTTTTCTAATAATGCAAGGCAGGTAATCATTTAGTCTCCAGGTAGCAAAAGTGGGGTGGAGAGAGTTAAGTACTGTGAAGAATCTGGGGACATAATATGGTAGCTAGGTGTTTTGCAGACCAAGCCATATAGATTAACTCTAGCAAAAATGCCTTTTGCATGAAGTCTTCCCTTATAGCTTCAGGTAGAATGAAATCCCACTGTCCTTGACACCCATTGTACTACTCAATACGTTCTACCATGTACTATCTTTCCTTTAAAAGCACAAGCTCTTTGAAGGTAGAGCTTGTGTTTAATTCTTCCCTATATCTCCAGCATTGAGCACAAGTATTACTCCCAAATGTTACTTGAATCGAGTTGAAATCACAATTTTTGTCTCCAGCCAGTCTGTCCCTCAAGGAGTTTATAGTCCATATTATTAGATCCCTAAAAGCTATGTCCAAGACACATTGGAGAAGAAAAAATAAAATATTGACTCAAATGTTGAAGCCCTCAACTTGTTCAGGTCAGGATCTAAAAGCAAAGGAAATAGATCAGATCCAGCCCTGTGTCTTTGTGGCTTATGTAGTTTTACATGACCCCAATCAAGAGACCACAGAAAACTAAACTCATGAGGTCTTTCACTTCCTGATCCTTGACATCCTCAACTATAAAGTTAGAGGCTTGGTCAAGAATATGTCTTGGCTCATCAAATGATGTTTTGATTTGAAGAGTGCCATTATTTATTAAACAACTATAGGCCAAACATCACTATCCAACTGCACTACATGGTAAGATGAACTCAGGCCTGCTGGGTTCTGCCCCACCAGAGAGATCAGCTCCAGCTGGTGGATGAGATAATTCACTGTCCAATAAAAGTACAGAAACTAGCTGGCTTCATCTCTGGAGGGAGGTTGATCAGAAGAGTTCAAGAGCACCTTCCTCAGAGGACTCAAGCTATAAAGCTATAGGTAAGATTTTTCTTCTGAGGGGGTGAAGGCCTAACAGAGCCCAAGAAATGTCTACAGGTCATAGATCCAGGAGCCCAGAGCTGAGCAAGGCAGCCCCATAGCTATCAAACAACTGTAGAGTTGACAAAGCATTTCCACAAATGTGAACACTTTTGATCCCTGACCACAATGGTAAGAGTTGTTATTCCTGTTTTCCAGATGAGGTAACTGATATTCAAGGAGGTTCACAAATAGTTAAATTAATTTTGAGAAAGAAAAAAAGAGCAGTGTCTGACATCTGAAAGCTAGCCTGGCACTCACAGCTAGGTCATGCTATTCTCCTGATGGACATAAACGATCTCACAGAATACTAACCTCAGACAAGGTTATTCTGAGACCATGATAAAATGAGACAAAGCAAGGGTACTTTAAATTTTATCTAAACACTGACAAAAACAAGGCCACCATGCCACCCACAAATACTAAAAACCCACTTAAAATGAGTGACTTCTACTTCTTTACCAGTTACAGATTTGTCCTTGTTCTCACTGTACATGAGATTTATTAAGATACCCAATCATAGACTTTTCCCCGCTTTCTGATAGCATCCAATCTAGAGCAAACCTTCATTTCCTTAGACCCTGTCTCAAATCACCCAACCTAGCCCGAAATTCTACAATCAGTTCTTTCCAGTACCCTTTTCCTGAGATGGCAGTGCTTCCTCATGATGTGCATTCTTCCTTGCTGCAAAGAGTAATAACCCCAACATACTCAACTACAAGTGTGTTCCTGGTAGTCTTTGGCTGGAGGATATTACAAATTTCCATAAGGTTAAATGGGTTGCCATGGTCACACAGTTAGTGAGGACTGGTCTTATTCTTTCCTGGGCACTACACCACTGAGCAAGGTTAAATCCGCTGCCATCATAGGAGAGAAACCTGGAGATTATGGTGACAGCCATCAGGAGATAGTTGTAAGGCACTGGGGATTGACTAGAGAATGAATCATCTTAATACTTCCATTTGAGTCTATATTTCAGCTTTTCAAATCCCTTTCAAATCTAACTATCTTGTTTGAGCCTTATATTACTCTAGTGAGGAACATGGGATGGGCATTACTGTGTCATTTGGCAGGAGAGATGGAAAGTGATTTGCATACGATCTCCTGGCTAGTTAGTGGAGAGTTCCTCCTTTCCTTATCCACCACAGTACTCCTACAAGTCAAATGGAGTACTTACTTAACATTCTTTTTGGCCATGGTCAAGTCCTGTGATAAATGAAAAATCAGAAGATGCGAGACTTGGTGGGGAAGATTTTATCTAAAATGGGCATGAAATTTTAACATAATCATACACTTAGTGTAAGCAAATAATTATGAAGCATCAGTAAAATTTGGCATGCTCATAGGCCTCTTTAAGAGATGGATGGGGCTCAGATTACAGAAGGTAACAGTTTGGGTAGAGCGTAAATAAGGTATTTTGTTCAGGTCTGGGAATCACATTTTAGAGGATCGGTGGGTAGCACGTTGGTAGCACATTCAGAGGAGACTGTGCTTTGTGAAGAATGGCTTTGAAACCAGGTCACAGGAAGAACGGTTGAGGCAATGGTGTCAGGAAATGGAGAATAGTTACATGGTGGAGACATGATTGCTGTCTTCAGACATGGGAAGGCCATCACATGGAAGAGAAAATAGATTTTCACGATGTTACTTTGGAGGCAGAATTAAGATCAGTGGGTGGAATTTATAAGAAGCCAGCTTTTGGCTCAATATAGGAAGTGCCTTTTTAACATGGAGTGCTGTCCAACAATGTAGATGTCAGCAAGCTTACTATTCTTGAGGGAATTTAAGTAGAACCCAGAGGACTTTTGTCAAGGACACTTGAGAACAGATCCTGTACTGGGTGGAAGTTTGTATTCTGTGACACTTATGGTTATTCCATCTCTAATGTGCCCATCTGGGTTATTCTAGGCACTAGATGGGATGAGGGTGGGGTGGAGAATTCAAGGATTGATGTAGTCACTTTTCTATCTTGTGTTTTTATGTGAAAATTCATTACCTTGGATTTTAATTTGATTAGCTGTTTGCTCAGGTATCATCTCCCCATCAGATTCACTTGATAAAAATGTATTGCACACTGATGTTTTCCAGGCTCTGTGGATACCTTGGTGAAAAACAAACAAAAAAACAAAACAAACAAACAAACAAAAAACAGACATGGAACCTCTTCTCCTAGATTTTCATCAAGATCTTAAACTTGAAAGCCATAACTCTAATATTATCTAACTTTTTACCTCCCAAAGAACATCAGGAAAATGTCATCCCATAAATGTGGCTGCATATGCAAGAATAAATAAGAACTCAGGACAAATGATGTCCAACTCCAGACACCTGCTGAATCACCTACTTCTATCATGTTATCTCAGAGTTTTAAAGGAAAAACTACTTCCAGAAGTCTTTGAAGTCAGTTTTCACTAGACATAGGGGATGACAATCCAAGTTCAAGTCTAAATGTTAACTGTGTTGTAACTCACAGATTCTTCTCAAGAAGTAGTTCTCCAAAGATTTTACTTTGGAGATGAGGAATAAAGGAAGCTGTCATCAGACCCCTTTATCAGTAATTCAGTGCAGTTCAGTTCAATTCAATTCACTTTTAATGAGAGCCTTTAAGGCAATGTGTTAAATACTCCAGAGAATTCAGAAACAAATAAGACCTAGCCCCTAGTCTTAGGAACTTACTCTCTGGTTTGGAACCCGCAGATAACTGTAAGCTCAAAGTAAATTATCTAAGTGACTTAGGAGAGAAACAAAGAGATAGGGATTATACTAGTTTCTGTGTTCAAGAAGGGAATGGCAATTTCACAGCAAGTTTGAAGGATACATACACTTTTATGGTACTTGTGGGGGAGAACATTTCAGGAAGATGCATGAGCTTGAGAAAGCCACAAAGATTGGAATTTGTGGGATGTCTTTGGAAAACAGTCAATATCTCTACAATTGGGAAGTTGAGTAGTCAGTGATGGGAGGTAAAACAGAAGATGGGGCCACAGAAGACAGAGGTTTGGATCACCAGACCAAGGGTTTCTTTCAAGTTCTGTAGGTAAAGGAGAATTGTGGAAAGCTTTCATCCAGTAAAGAGAAATAATCAGAGCCATAGCATAGAAAAGGTGCATCTGGCAGTTTTGTATGGATTGAAAGTGAGAGTGACAGGGCAGGTGTCTAAGAGGGAGAGAAGAGCCAAACAAAAGGGCTGGCACGTGAAATAGGAGGAATCTGAGATACTGAGGAGGGAGAGTCTACAAAGCTTAAGCTTTGGAATAAATGTGGCTGGGGAAGGAAAGGGGGACAAGGGAGAAATGGTGGCGGGGAGGGAAAGAGTTAGGTTAAGAGCAAATAGGAAGGGCCGGGTTTTAGACAGTGGTTTTGAGGTGTTGCTAGGACTCCAGGCTGAGAGTTTAGTTGGTGGCTGGAAGCCAATGTCCAAAGCTTGGGAGAGGACTTGGGATTAGTTTCAGGAATTTGCAAGTCACCTGTGTAGAAGCCAAGGTTATATGAAAAGATGTAATCATCAAGGGATTGAAGGTTGGGCTTCTCAGAGGTTTGGGGGAATATCTGTGTTTAAGGAAGAGAAGGCAGTAAAAAAAGACAGACAGTGAGGATTGTGATGAAGAATTTGAGCAGACAACATAACCAGAGGAGGCATTTCAAGAAAGGCAGGCTGGTGGTCAATAGATTCAACTAGAAATAGCTTTGAGGTTTGGCAATTACAGATATTTTGGAATCCTTTTAGAAAGTAGCATCAGCCCATAGTGGAGGAAACAGCCAGACTGTATGGGGCTGTTTGTGCTATGGAACCAGTAACGTGAGCCACATTTCCAAGGGGTTATGAGGTGAAGGAACATTTTGAGAGGATAGCATCGATGACAAAATGTTTTATTAAAATAGGACCGATTTTTAGGAAAAAGTGTATAGGAAGGAGAAGCTAAAGGTGTGAGCAAGAGAGAAAAACAAAAATCTAGTTGTGATTGTCTCTTACTGAATGGATGTTCAGAAATCAGGTATGAAGTTGCCATCCCCCCCTCCACAAATAATGCCTAGCCCCGAAACCGTGCCGGGGTGGCTCACTCATCCTCTCCTCTTGGGATGCTCCCACCCTGTGCCCACCCAACTACTGCCATTGAGAACTGTCTTTAAACGTCCTACCAGGCAGTGATCTCTCTATTCTCTGCATCATCTATAACCAGCCAGTTTAGCCTGCAAAGATTTTCTTCACTGAATGAGTTTTTCTTTCCAACTAGACTCATGAGGGCTAGGAGCAGGTTCATACTGCCCATCCAAGTACTAACCAGGCCCGACCCTGCTTAGCTTCTGAGATCAGATAAGATCGGGTGTGTTCAGGGTGGTTCATCCATAGACTTTCCCTTGGTTCTTAGTAACTCTTTTCAGAATGTGAGCCCACAGCAGGTGCCCAATAATATCTGAGAGTCATAGAGTTAAGTTGAGAAAGTGCAACCACCTCATTTTCCTGACACGTAAATTGAGGTCTGCAGAGGTTTTTAGGACTTCATTTACTCATTCCGTCCGAGAATATATTTGTGACAGACACTGTGCAAGGTGCTCAGGGCTTCAAGAGACAAAGAGATGCACAATGTAGACTGGAAGAGAGACATGTAAACAGCTTGGCAAAGTATAAATTGTACAAAGGAAAAGGGTGGTTTGTACAAGCTGAAGCAGGAGGAGGGGCTGTTAATTCAATCTGAGTGGTGAGGTCAAGCCCAGAAAAAGTATCAGAGAGGAGGAGCTGTTTGCCCTGTTCCTTAAAGAAAGATGGAGAACTTAAGTCTTGTTAGTGTCCCTGCCTGGCTGTAGCCCAAATCTCCCAGAACCGCACTGTCACTCTTCCATCTTGGGCACTGGTTAACTGCCTGACTGAGCAACCAGTGGCTCTGTCCCCAGCCACAGTTTCCCACCCTGCTCTGGCCAAGTATGTGGACATGCACTGCTGCTTGTTAGATATTTGGGTGACAGAAGGAGCTCCTAGGGAAGGGGAGAAGCATAATGGAAGTGGTGAGACTGCCTAAGATTGGATGGAGAGCATGGGATAAAAGGGAAAGTGTTAAGGAAATGTGGTCATGGATTGCTCACAGAGCCTGTCCTGCACTCCCCTGGCGCTGGTGGTTCAGTAGCATTACCTTTTTAAATGTGTTTGTGTGTTTTCAAGAGTCTCTCTACTTCAAAAACAAAGGGCTCAGCCCTACTCAGGGATGGTATCTTTTGGTTAACTCACAAATGGCATCTGTTTGGGACCGGATACTTTTGGTCTGAGTTCCGCAGTCCTCTGTCCTGCAGTCCTAGAAGCTGGTTCTCTAGGTTAGAAGTCCAGATCAGCAAGAGGACTTCAAACAAGAGAAAGGGAAGGCAGGGGAGGGAGAGCTAGAGACAATTCCACATGGAAGACTGCATTTTAGCAGCAAAAGCATGAACAGCAGGAGATGATGTTGATTAGGTGTTGGCATCTCAGGGAGGGCTGAGGTTGGGAGTCTGCCACTGGCTTGTGACCACTAACAGCACGGGAACTCCGTGTAGGGGCCGCCACATGTCTCTGGACTTCTAATTCCTCATCTTTAATGTGAGAGGTAGGTGGGGGTAGGGATGGAACAGCCTCTGAGATCCCTTCCAACTCTGGTGGTCTCTAGGTTTCTGATCAGAACCCCAAGAGGAAAGCAGCTTGTCAATCTCACCTCAAGAGGAGTCAGAAAATATTTGGCTCTGGCTCTTTAGCATGGGAAGTGGTGGCCCACAGACATCACAGTCGAGATATTAATAGAGTATTCCAAATGTTATATTTGCATAGATGCACCACTCATTATGCAGATTGCCAATTATGAACTATTTGTTCTTTCTCTCAGGAGAGAAGTTGTTTATTTGCAAACTGCACGAGGTGACTTTGGGCGGCATGGAGACAAGGCGTCACCCAGGAGGTCTCTGCACAGGGCTCTCTGCTATGACCTGCACTTGACAGGTTCTTAAAGAGCCAGGTGAAAGTCGCCAATGAGTGCCAGGTAGTGAGGTGATGAGAAGGAAACCAGCGACAGGATTTAAAGAGAAAGACTGAAATGAGAAGGTCTTGAGATTAGAGTGATTCAATGTCTAATGGGAAAGAGAAATAGTTTTGCTCTAAGTTAGGCATAACCCAAAATGTGCTCAGACATTTTGAGCTGCAGTACCTCTGGCCGAGCCAGGCAAGGATCAGGTCCCCTTCTCGCAATTCAAAAAACCCCCAATTTTACAGTTACCTGCCACTTATTGAGCTTTAATCTGTAGGGACACTGACTTATGTCCTTTACTTGGGTTATCTTATTGAACTGCATAGCTATTAGGAGATAGTGAAGCTTAGAGAATTTACATTTGCTCCCATGCTGACCTAGTATTTGATCACAGGCTGTCTGATCCCTGAGCCTGTGCACTTAACCGCTACACTCTATTCTTCCTTGCACACAGTAATTTGATCATGGGTCATTTTTCTCAGGGCCGTATGTAAACCCAAGACAGAATTCTGAGGGTGTGTAGAAATAGGAGCATCTGATATATACCCCAATTGTCTTCTATTAGACTCCAGAGTTCCACCTAAGCCTCTAATAAATCTGAGAGTCGCCTGGAATTGGCTCCAGAGGGAGCATGCAGGTAATTAATGAGTTTTTAAGAGGGGAAATGAGGGAGGGATGGAAGAACTGTTTGCCATGAAGAAAAAGAGGAGGCTGAGAAGGTGGCTATAGCTAATGTTGGAATGGATAAAATCATAGACTCTTGGAAGAAGAAGAAATCTTGGAAGTCACCTCATCTAATGTCATACCTGGTGCAGGAACTAGAGAGCTCTGAGCTAAATAATGTAAATGTGTGAAGATGGTGGGAAAGGCTGTTTTCTCCCTGTAAGAAGACAGGGCAAGTGGAAGTCAATAAGTCTTCACTGACTGTATGTGTATGTGCCTAGACCTGGGCAGGATGTCATAGGGCATACACAGAAATAAGCCTGTTTTGAGGGATGAGCTGGTCTAGTTGAGTTTCAAGACCGTGAAATGAAATAGACTTCACAAGATCATCTTCTAGTGACAGAACTGTGGTCTGGAGCTGTCTAAGCTTCTGTCTAAGCTGGTAGCCACTGGCCCCATGTGTCTATAGAGCATTTGAAATCTGACCAGTCCAAATTGTGCTGTAAATTTAGAGCTACATACAGTATTTCAAAGATTAGATTCAATAAATTATATTGTTAAACTTAATTTTATCTTTTTTAAAAAACTTTCTTATATGTGGCTACTAGAAAATTTTAAATGGTGGCTCCAATTATATTTCTATTGGACAGTGCTGATCTAGATTAGATCCCAGCTGTCTAGGGTATAGTCAGTCCATGGATAATTAGTACAGGCCTCAGCTGGGAGATTGTCAGAAATGCAGGCCCCACCCTGGGCTCTGGGCCCACTGAATCAAAATTTACATGTTAATAGAACCCGTACTTGATTCATATCCACACTAGAGTTTGAGAAGCACTAGGTGCTACCAGTGTTCCATGTTCCCTTTGTGGGTTGATCTTTTCTAGTCTTTACACTTCAACAATGTCAGTTCTGACACGAACTACCTCAATGACCAAGAACAAGGCCCATCCTGTGTCTACACCTTAGATTTCCCATCTGTAACAAAAGATCAGCTGCAGTAGATGCTCTTAAAATCACCTCCAGCCCTGTCTATAATTGTAATGTAGAAATTTTGTTATTTGGTAGAAGTTAATTGTTCACTATAACATTTAATTTTAGAATCTCTAGTTCCCAAAGTCTTATCTAAGAGGATAACACTCTTCCAATCTTTTCAAGAATATTTGTTAACTGTGTATCAGATAACCCCACCTCATGACCTTTTGAAAGTCTTATTCCAGTATTCATGCTCATCAGTGAATTTACTTGTAAAGCGAGCAGTGTAGAGTTTAATATTTGGAATATATGTATTGAGTAAAGAAAACAGTCAGACACATAGGAATCCATTATTTACATCTGGACGTCTTCTCTGGGCTAGATGTGCAAACTGGGCATTCATCAATTCTCCTCAGAAGATAGACAGTAAGCAAACATTACGGGAAGCAGAAAAGCACGAGGATAGAGTAGAGCATCTCAAGTTAGAAGGACTGAGATTTGTATCCAGGCTCTGCCTATATGTGTAATTACGGATAAGTCATTTGACCTAGCTAAGCCTCAGTTTGTTTCTCTGAAAAGGATGAAATAATGTCACTGTTTATCCACTCATTAAGTCGCATAAGGATTAAAGTAGTTTAGTATAGTTTTAGTGTTTAATAAATACTAGCTATTATTATTATTATTAATAGTTGAGACTAATATAAAGTGTGGCTAGGTAGGATGTGTGTGAAAAGAGCCATAGGACAGGGTCTACTAATTACAGCTGAACATCACGTCAGAGAGGTGGAATTTGAAGTCATCATTCAAGTATTATAAGATTTGGAGAGATGGGTGAGAGGTGACATATGAAAGTCATAGGCAAGTTTGAAGAGAGTCTAGTTTGATGAACCGAAGTGTATAGGGGGATTTATGGTTGTAAAGGCAGGTTGGGTCATCCTTGGTTGTGGAAACATGTAGAAGAGGTATTTCAGAGCTACGGGATTAAAAACTGGGGGTTGACAATGAGAAAATGGGTGTCTACACTGCCCAGCTATGGTGTAGAATCCTTTTACCTTTTCAGGTTTTGTTTTGCTTCGGGGACAACAACTTATTCCATTAGCCCCATCTCTCTGGCCTGTCTTTCCCCAACCCAACCACTGGCAATCAGTTCTCACTCCCATGCTGACATTTCCTTGACACTCATTTCATGCTATTTCTTTATGGGGGCATCTGGGCTGACAATGCAAAGAGACTTTTCCCACATAATTGAAAGGAATTTCTGATTATGCGCAGAGATGTCAGCCACCATGAGGTCTTGCACTGTTTCCATCCAGCCTCCAGTGATGATGGTGTTCTGGCCTCCCCCTTCCTCCCCCTCCCCGCTTTCTCCCTGGGAACTTTTTGCTCCCTTCTGGGAGTAATTTCTCAAGATACTATGCTGTTTCCAAGCTTCCCTCTCTCCAGCCAGATTGATGGGTCCCGCACAAAGCGTGCTGTTTTTGGGGGCTGGCTTGTGAGTGCTGCTAGTGCACAGCCTTGCAAACACCTCGTAGGTGGCTACTCTGTCATTTCCATATCTGGAACCCTGTGCCTGATGGGAAAATGTTGAGTGAACACACATATATTTTGGGTCTTTCTTTATAGAAGTTCTTTTGAATATGCAGAACAAAGTGAGGGCTGCATTTATCTCTGACCTTTTCTGGCTCTTTTCCTGCATCTGTTAAGGGAAAAACAGGCCTCCAAGCTCACCAGCCTCCTCTCTCTGGGAGCAAATGATAGAGTTGCCTGCACTCCCTTCCTCATCAGCCCTCATTCTCGGGGCCTGCTGGAGTCTTTCCCCATGGCTGATTCTCCTTGGGTTCTTGGGGAGTGGTTGAGGTGGGAGCTCTCCCAAGTGTTCAGCCTTTAAATCCTTTTTCCATGAAGGCAATTGACTCACTTGCTATCCCCTGTGTTTCCTAGCAGAGTCCCCTTTGATTTGAGGAAAGAATGTGTGTCAGGAACAGGGAAGGAAAAGATGGAGAAAGCATCAGTCCACTCCCTACAGAAAAGTCAGAGAAAATGGGTTTGCCTAGAGCCCTGGCTGTTCTCAGTCCATAGAGTTTTACCAAGGGTCTGGTGTGATCCAGGGTTATCTCTTGGAGAAAGATCTGCCAATACACGTTTTTGCCGTTTCTTATCTCTTCCAAGGGGAACAACTATCACATAATAGAAAGAATGCTGGATTTGTTATCAGGAGTTTTGGATTTGATTCTGCCCAGACCTTTTACAAGGTTACGCACTAGACTGTAAGCTTCTCAAAGAATGCCAGTGTCTTCTCAGCTTCCCCTTGTATCTTAGAGCTTAGCCCTCTGCCTGCTGCATTGGAGGTATTTAATCATGAAAACATGATCTAGAGCAAGTTTGTATATAAGGTATATGAACACACACAAACACACACTCTCAGCTTTGCTTGTACTGTTAGAATAGATTAAATAGAAGAACTGTGAACAATGCACTAGAATAATGATTCCAACATGAAACATATATATATATGTAAAATTAATCTTAGCTTACCCTCCACTGGAACCCTATCCTTCAGTCAATTCATCCATATAAAAATACTCACCTTGGATCCTTGAGATTTCACCATTAAATGTACGATATCTCTTTGGATTAAGCCTTATGTTTTCCTAATGACCTCCTTTAAAATGCAAATGCACCTGAGTTTGGTGTCACATTAAATCATATATATGAACTAGTTTGAAAAATGACTTCCTGAGATCAACAGAAGTGAACAAATACCCTTGTGGTTGAGCCCCAGGGAGGACTGGGAAAGTAGAAGCATCCTGGAAGAGAAAGCTGGAGATTGTCTTCATCAGAGATTAAATTCCCCGATCTTTCCGCTCTATGCATTCAGGCCTAATTCCTTCTCCTATGGTAGGAAGGAGGGGAGGGGATGCGAGAAGGAAAGGCGAGCAGTGATAGCATTCCTTTATTTGTTTTTACCATGTTGACTGAGACCCACACAGGACAAGTGCCACCACCTCACAGAGCATCTTAGCGTCTCTCGACTGAGCTGGTTGCAGTCACTCCTTCAATTCAGGAACCAACATTATAAGATCCTAATAGCCCAAGTTGTTGCTCAGCTTCTTCTTAGCTGAAGATGATTGGAACTCATCACTTCTTAAGACCTGCCATTCTACTTTTGAGTGGCCAAAAATTTTAGGAGAAATTTAATTTAATTGGATGATCAAAATCTTTGGTATTTATTGGCTATTCATGTTATTTGGAACCTTTCAATATCCAGTAGGACCGATTTCTCACTGGTGTGAGAGGAACAAGGAGTGAAGCCAAATCAAAGCAAAATTGTGAGGAAGCTGATGTTGGTCTTAAACCACTTCTACTTGCTCTTTATACCTCTCCTTTATCTACATGACCTTTCCTCTCTGACCTCAGCACTGGAGACCCCAAACCTTCTTGGGTTTGACACTTGTGTAGTTTCATGTATTGTTAAATGGAGATAATAAACCTGACTTCCCGACTGCTTACCAAGGGAAACAACATTATAAAAGTCATGTGCCTAATGTGACAGAAAATATGCTATGGGTCCTCCCCTCAATCTTGCCATAGACGTGATCATCATCTCCATCCACATCTCAGTCTGACTCCTCATGGCTGAGACCCAGAAAAAAGCTAACACTGAATGTAAGGGATCAAGGTTTCTTAGCTCTTGGTAAGCAAGGATACAGCTATAATCTTAATTATTCTCTTTTCCCGCCCACTCTCCCAATGGCAAAAAACCTCAACAGCAACAAGCCAAAGTATTCAATCAAAGGCAATGATAGCTATATGTGTGGGGATAGTACTCTTTTGGGAGGCCTTACTCATTAACACTGCACATAAGACCTGCAAAAATCCTTCAGTGTCTTTTACTCAAGTTAAGGGTTTGGGTTAGGGCAGAGTGTGTCTCTCTATCTCTTCCAAGTTAAATTTGCTGGAAGGATGTATCTGTTGTCCCTGACCTCCCAGGTCCCCACCATAAGAATGAAGAATGACGGTGCACAGAGCACCAAGGGGACATGAAGGATCACAGCCACCTAGATATTTCCGATCCAAGGTGTCAACCAGTGAGCTCAAGATTTGCCACTGGTTAATCAAAAAGAGCATTAAGCCTTTAGTGTCTCTTTCTCTAGATAAAGACCTGCCAGTTTACTCTGACTACAATGCCTCAACTGGAGAGCCAGAAGTAAGTTGAGCCAAGAGAGCCTCTGATAGCAAGGTAAGCAGTGGCCCTGGGAAAAGAGAAAGCTGATGAACCAGCTAAATGAAAAAAAAAAAAAAAGCTCTGATTTGTAGCTTTGCTGGTTTCCTTGGTGTATATACTTTCATCATGTCCAACTTCAAGCTACCAACATGAAGTTACTAAAACCGGAGTTGGAGAGAGATGAACATACTTGGCTTGGTATGAGACAGCTCCAGCACACCACTGGGAGGGTGACTTTTGCAAGGTCACAGGGTCACTAAAATGTCAAACCACAGGGTGGTGACATGATGTTCCAGGCTGCTTGCTCACTGATTGGTCATTTTGTCATTTAAAATGGAAAGAATGTAACTGTTTTCTTTTTTAATTATTTATTTATTTATTTTCAGAGAAAGACAGACTGCCACATGCAGCATGTCATTTGGATGTGCCTGGAGTCTTGGAAGCTTGATGACCTACATTCTCCTGCAAAAGGACTTCAAGGGCTTGTTGGAGGTTCTAGCCAGGGAGCACAGCTATTCGTCTACCTTTGACTGAAGAATGGTCCTCCTGTATCAGGGAAGGTCGGCCTCTTTGACGGAGCATGCAGCTTTGGAAGGGACACACATAGAGCAGTGAGGGAGGGAGAAGACACCTCCTAGACAACCAGATCAACCGAATCAACCCTGATGATCCATGAGATGACAGGCGCTGCCTCCAGATCGCCCTCACATCCAAGGATGCTAATTCTTCACATGCAGTTTCTGTGCCAGATTCAGCTAGTTTCTGAGACCCCCCCAAAATCAAAAAGAAAAATATATTGAAGGAAGGGGCCTCATTCTTCTCATAACCTATAGAAAACTTTGTTTTATCTTACATTTGTGAAATCTTGCTAATTTTCCCCAAACACATAAGCCACCATCTTGCTCTGGGACCTCAGTCAAGTCACTTTCCTGCATTGTAGTTTTTACATCTATAAAATAAGGAGGGTGAATTACAAAATCTCCCAAGTCCCTCATAGTTCTAACATTCCTCTAATCCAAAACTGAAAACACCAAAGCTATGAATCCAAGATATAAAACACAAGTAAAAATTTCCAAAGAAACACCTTTGATCATTTACTTGCTGTTGGGTGACCAGTTTCTTGCCCCTCCACCAAATGGAACTGTGATTCTGACAGATTTTACTCCTTCTCCTCATGCAGGGCCTCAGCATGCTGTGTGAATTGAAAGGATATCAGCAAGTCCCAGCCTTTGTCCTTCAACTGCCCTCCCACTGGCCTGGTACTTGGCCTGACAGTCTACCTTTGCATGTGAACTCTGTTCCATTCTTCCCATTCTGAAGTGCACAGGCCACTCTGATGAAGCAGATGGAATCTCTCAGTAGTCATGATTGTTTTTGTACTGATAAATATTCCACCAGGTACCAGCTGAGCCAATTCTCTCAATAATGAGAGAGACACACCAGGTACATATGTGTGGAGGTGGGAAAGTAGGAGACAAACATTCAGCCTCAGTTTCTGTGGGGTGGAGATATATCCTGCACAAAAGGCTGCAGCTAGTTACCCTGGGCAGCCAGAAGCCAGCTTGTGGGCAGCTTCTGAGGAACAGGAGAGAGGAAGGCACTACAGGAAGCAAAAGGATCTTGAAGAGAAAGGTAGAAAGTGACAGAGAGCTCTCTAGCTGACAGCTTGCTGGCAGCTGCCTTGTGTATTTCAGCTGTCTTTGCTGTAGATGGGGTGGTGTCAGAGGGGTCCTCAGCATGAGTTACATCAGTGCCTTTGCCCCTATGTGGAAGTCAAAAGTGCTTTCTCCACCTGGTAGTACCTGATGGACAGGGCTGAGTCTGGCCTCAACATAAACCTTTTCTGCAGCTGATCCCTATCCCCCCATCTCTGAACATGCTGGGGAAGAGGATGAAGGGGAGGAGAACAAATGTGGAAGGAGGCCAAGAGAGAGGCCCGGGGTGAAGTGGAGGACTAGGCCCAGAAAGGACAATGTGACTGTGGTGACTGCCATGCCTACCGAGTGTAGGGAGACAGAGGGACTTGGCTGAGGAAGCCGAGGTCCCAGGTTCAGACTCCCGATATGGGAGGCAGCCATGCTATGCTCCCCCCTGCAGCTCCCACTCTGCTTCACGGTAAGTCCTTTGGAAAGAAAACACCAAACAAGGTAGTTATGCTCACTCTACCCCTGCTGCTGGAATTTTCTGATGACAAAACTAAGTTTATTGAAGTTGGCTTCTTTTTTTGTTTTGGTGCCTTTGTTTTGCTTGGGTGTATTTACTTTGTCTGCTTATGGGATAACCTAGTCCCATCTGTAGCCCTAAACTGGCTAATTGGATGATTTATGTGTGCTGCACGCACAAGGGAGAGTCCATTCACAGTCTTGGAAAAACAATTAAAAGCAGCCATAATAGTAGGAATAATAATAATAATAATAGCTAACACGTATAGTGCTTATTTTAAGCCAGGTGAGGCAGCCGTGATTTGAGCCTAACCCTTCTGGCTCCAGAGTCAGTGATCAGAACCACCAAAAGACAGGTTTCTTCTCTTCACCAAGAGTGTCACCAGGTGAGATGGAGGAAGAGGACTGAGGTAGGAGCTACAGGTGACCTGGGCCCAACAATGTCTTAGATCCTCTGTTTCTTCTTTAAATAATGAAGACCATCAAGACCAAGAAGGTTCATGGTCACGTCTTCCGTTTTGTGTTTGGTGTCCTTTAAGATCCACGAGAGGAGGGATGCACACTGTTTTGCACATAAAGTAAGAAGTGCTTATAATAACCATTTTCTAGGCAAGATTAATGAGATTACTCCAGGGGAATGAGCTCCCAAGGCCATAGTTAGAAAAAGGCAGAAGTGGGACCTGCACCTGGAATTTCTAACTCTAGCTCTATAAAGCTGGGGTGCTGGAGGAAAGCATAGGTTTTGCATGGTCATCTGAGCTAGGAAGCCCATGAGCCCCACTGGGGCCGCCAGGGCTTGAGGGGCGGGGAGAGCAGGAGGGAGGGGGAAGGAGGGGAAGGCCTCTACACACCCCATCTAATCAGAGACGGCCCTGACTTATTTACCTGCCTGTGGTTTCATTTGGAGAGGAGTCTGTGGCCTGAAACAGCTTGTGATTCACTCTGTTCCAGTTCTGTCACTCTTCACATCTGGGCTACAACTGGGCTTCAGATGACTTGTCACCAAGAGCAAAGATGTGACTGGAGATGGTGCTTTAGTTCCCCTCAGTAAAAGCTCACTAGCGAGGCCCTGTGAGTGAATTCCTATTCCTAAGAGACAACCCATTCCCACTTCTGGAAAAACAACTCAAGACAATGTTGATAATAAAAAATGAACAAAACATATCATGCTTGCTAGATGCCAAGCACTATTCTAAATTGTGCACTGCCTGATCTATGCCCCTTATAAAAACTCGCAGTTCTTCTTTACAATGAGAGACCATCGACTTCTTTCCAGAAGAAAACGGTTTTCTCTCTTATTGTAATCACTCTGTTATAAACACATTCACTCCCATTCCATATATGTATGACTATACGTACACATTTGTGTACACACATAGATACATATATACATATGGGAACACAACATGTCTGTAAATGTTCATACATAAATTAACTTTTCTTATAGTTTATCTACCTTCAGCGTAGTACTACCAAAAAGCAACTCTCTTGCTCTTCTTTCATTTTTACTACCACAATGATCAAAATAAGTAAACCAACCAACCATCGGGAAGAGCATTTACGCACAATGTGGTAGAATTCTGAATTGTTGTGAAGAGTTGGCAGAGTTGAATTCCAGGCTTAGCTTGGGTTAGTCATGTGTCTATTCAAATAATGTTTTTTAATTAGGTCCTAAGCATAAGGAATTGTGGGGCATACCAGAAGTATACGGTGCAGTCCCAGACCCCCGGAATCAGCGAGTTAGACAGAGAATAAAATGGGAGGAAGGGCCGGCCAGTGAGAGCTGTGATGAGGATTGGCTTTAGGAGGTACTGGTGTTTGAAATGGGTCTGGTAAAATGGGCACAAATATTTATTTTTCCATGGCCTCTCTTGGCAAAGTGAGGGGACTGAGTTGTGATGATGAGGAAGGCCATTCTTGGGAGGCTGGGAGCTGGGGTTCCAGGGAGCAGGCTGCAGACCCTGCCCCCCTCCACTCCTTTTCCATTAAAGGAGCAGCAAGGTGATGTCCCATGGCCCCCAGCCCCAGCGCGACACCCCAGGAAGTGGTCCATGCCCAGGTAGCTCCCATCCCTGACAGCTCCCCAGGCAGCACAGTCCCCTCCTGTCAGTGCCACCTGGCAGAGACCCAACATGTTGCTTTTGTCTTAATCCATGTCATTCAGGAGCAAACCTCTGAATTTCCCCATCTTCCACTTCTCAGCACAGCCTTATTGACATTCTGCAAACTTTCCTGGCCGTCTTCTTTTCCAATTCTGTGAGGAGACATTTCAATGAGTCTGAGCTGGGACCATTTAGTGCTGAGGCTGGGATCTCTATTCACAGCCGGGTCGGTTCTCACAAGATTTGAGTCAGGAGGCTAAGCTGTTCAGATCCCCCATGGCATTGTCTCCAAGTTTCTCGGGGCCGGGCTGCCAAGTTCAGGCGAGGTGCTGATCTCCCGGCTTTCACAGACCTACTTATTAGCAGCTTTCTTTCTTTCTTTTTCTTTTTCTTTTCTTCTTTTTTTTCCCCCTTCCAGGCCCATAGATACAATTATTAGAAATTCCTGGTTTTGTGCCCATATTGAAAGAAGACCTGAATGGGTATGCTAAGGACCCGAAAGTGAGCCGCTCTCCCTAGCTCCAGCTTAGACGGTTAATTAGATTTGGATGGTTTCAGAGGAGCAGCTGGAGCTTTCAGAAAATGGAAGCGATAAAAAGAAACTATTCAAGGTATTTTGGAGGGGCCCTATAAAACAACATCGCTGTGGAATGGGGTTTGGGAAACAACACTCTTGATTGGGGGGAGGGGTGGGAGGAGAGGGGGCAGGCGAGGGAGACAGGAATTGCTGTGAGAGGCAGAAAAGTGCCAGGCCTGGCTGGATTCCCTTCATATGGATGCTGCAGCTCTGGTCCCTGTAGCAGCTCTGTCCCCAGCGGGACGGCCGCTCTAGCACAGCCCTCTAGCATATACTTGAGGCAGGTAAACTGGGGAAGGTGAGAGTGAAATAGTTTTCTTGGAATTCAAGGCCTCTCCCATTTGGCTGCAACTATCCTAAGTTTGTCAGAAAAAACAAGTTTCTTCAGTGCTGGCTTTGTACACAGGCAGAGTGGGTGATGACCCACCTGCTGAGTGTGTCTGCAGGAGAACAACGCTCTCCCTGCTTTGGACAGAATTTGGCCCTACCCGGAAGTGGTTGATGCTCAGAATTCTCGAATGTCTCGGATCACATTTTCACTGTGATCTTTTAAACTTGTTAAATATGCAAAGACTGGAAGGAGAATGAGTCTCCATAGCCACCACCTAACAGTGTGACTGGGCAAGTCACTCTGCCTGTCTGTAGTCATAGGGGATTTCTTCATCTGAGACCAGGGACATGGGGTGCAGGCCCACTCTCACATTCAGTTATTCACTAGTGATAATGAAGGACGGTTATGAGAAGTTTAGGGAGGGGGGCAGTGCAGGAGGGCCTGAAGTCTGCGAGGGCCAAGGAAGGCAGCAGGAAAGACAACTTGCTGCAGTTCCACGGGTCACGGAAGGGCAACTGGTAGCCACAGTCTCCCAGCTCCAATTCTACTGCCCAGTGGCCAGTGATCTGAAGCAGTTCTGAGGACAGCGGTCAAGGGGTGCTCTGGCAGAGAAGGTGGGCGTGAGCAGTGCATTTTGTTCCAGGAAGCAGTTAGGAAAATTTGTTGTAACCCAGTAGTTTATTTTCTAATTACTGGAAGACTTTCAACAAAATCCTGCATAGAATCCTAGACTATGAACCTGGGAGAAACAGAACAGCCCTGGTTGGAGGGGGAGGGCTGCCAGGGCCATGCTTGGCTTGCTCCTGAGACGGTCCCTTGGGTCCAGGCACAGAGCCCTGGGCCCTTTGCTGCTTTAGAGACTCTACATACAGCAAAGCGGCTTCTGCCAAACCCAGACGTTTTAACCTGTCCCATCTGTTTCTTATATTAGGGTCTGTCTGAGATTCCATCAGACAGAGTTGTCGAGGTGCCCCCTCCTTCATTCCTGATTCAGATGGAGTCAGTGTGTGACAGACTGCCTGGTTGTAGAGGTGAGAGCTGTGTGGGACCAAAATGTGGTTATTAATATCAGCGCATCCACAGGCTGTCAAGGCCCGGAGAGAGTCATGGTTTCAGGTAATCGCTCGCTCATTCCTTTAGCAAAAACACTTTCTCATGCTGAAAACTGGGCAGCACTGTGTCCTGTGGCCCCTGGGGGTGAATGAGACACAATCCCTTCTATAAAGGGGTTTATAGTCTAATAAGGGATGGAAACCACACACACAAAGACTACCTCCAGGGCAACTTCATCAGCACTGCATCAGGAGGACACTAAATGCAACCAGAGGGAGAGGGCTTTCATCTCAGTGACCTGACAGGACTGACAGTGTGTTCTTCAGGGGAGGAGAACAAGCAGTGATGGGCACGGTGCTTGCTGTCCACTGTACTCTGTTTTGGCTTTTTTAAGGTTTAAATATTCAGAGGCAGGAAGTGAATAGAGAAAGAGAAGTGAAGAAACTGGGGGTGGCAGGGAGAGGGAGAGAGACAGGAAGAGAGAGAGAGAGGAGATTCGTGCTGCTTTGGACAAGCTTTCAACATGTGACACAGTAAAACCACCCTTTTCTGTTCAGAACCCTGATATTTTTAGATACTGTCTGCTTCCAGTTCTTGTCTTTTCATTGTCTGTGTGCCCTTTCTCTCTGTGGCATATTTTTAGACTGTTGGCTTCTAAAAGACAAGAATGGTGGGCACGTATCTTAATAAATCAGTTTACAATGCAAGTATCTCCCTTTCTTGGAAACCAGATCACCAGGTGGAGAGCCTTTAGGAGAACAGAGTCCACACTGAGTATCCCCTCTCTCTATTAGCTGGCAGGAGAGTGAGGACTGAGAAAGGACACCCAAGACATGGCCCCGTCCTCAGAAAATGGACCGTGTGGAGACATAAGACAAACTTGTCGGAAGCTTTTAGGAAAAAGTGATTCCCAAACTCTGGGATGTTGCGTATGAATCTAACTGGCTTTGATGATTTGAGAGGCTTGAGGAGAGTTTGAGAGGAGAAGGGAGGTGAAGTAGGTTCTGTAGAGGAATTAGAAGGGATAGGAATTGAATGAGTGGTTATTCAGTGCCTACACTTTCATCCTAGATATTGTGGGGGACATGAAGAAGTAGAAAATCCCAGAGCCACTTTCTGGCTTTCAGGGGGTGGTGTAATATACCCAGGAAGCCTTCATTGCCACTTGAAGAGTATCCACAGGTGCACTGTCAGGTCCTGTGGTTCCAACAAGGGCAGGGCAGAGAAAGGAGAGCGCTCTGCGGGCTGGGCTGGCCTTCCAGGAGGAAGCGCACTTTGATGATGAAGGAGAGTCCGGGGAAGTGAAAACTCTATGGAGGAGGGTGGAGGTCGAGGGTAGCCCGGGCGTCTGGGTTCAAATGAAGGCATCACCGACAGGCGTGGAGGGTCTGGGATAGCGAAGAGTGTGGGAGGAATCTGCGCAAAGATTCTGAGTAGAGATTGCATGTGCGTTTGGAGAGAGGGGGCTTTGAATTCCAAGCTAAAAGATGTGAACTTTCTCCTGCAGGCAGGGAACACTCTTTTTCAGACCAGGAAGCTGAGCCCCTATCACTTCACCAGTAGGAGAGAACCCCTCGCCGGTGGTCGTGGCAGGAACCCACGCCAGGACATTCTGTCACATTCGGCAGCACAGACAGAAGGAGCTGGAAGCGCTCGCCTGCTGTAATTGGCTCTCTCTAGGCTGCTGCCTTACGAGAAGAGGCGATGCTCCCTCTTCTGCACACAGTGATTGCTGGCCCAAAATAGCCCTGCACCTGCTCTGAGATGCCTGTGAGATAATTTCAGCTTCCAAGGAAACTGCCCTGATTGGTGTTGATTTTTCATGACCTCCCTTCAGGCGAACACCTGGAGATAAGCACCTGATCACAGAGGCGCATTCCAGAGAGCCGAGGACACGGAGGTGTGCACCCCAGCCTGTCCAGGAGCCTCTCTCCTTATCTCCCCCAGGGCAAGGAGGCCCAGATTCTGGGACCTCTGCCCCACATGGACCTGCCTCAAAGGGTTAGACATTAACTGGCTGATGCAGGGGGCGGGGGAGGCCGGGGAGTGGGAGCCGGGGTCACTGCCCGGGGAGCCCCTTTGGAAGCAGCGCTAGAAGCAGGACCTGCCGCCTCCTGTCTCTGATTCACAGTCTGACTCTGACCAATCTTTCCAGCTTATCTCCACCTCTGCCCACTCACCCATTGCAGCTCAAACCGGCTCTATAAGAGGGCCTTCCGTGAGCTCAGACCTGGAGTCCTGGTCTGCCCACCTTCCAGCTCGGACAGCACTTTTCCGTAGATCCCACTGTGGCCATCCGCATGCAGGAAGGTCTTGGGAGGTATCACAGCGGGATCAGAGCGGCAGCACCACGTTCATGACACATTACTGATGCTGCTACACTTGAGACACTGAAGAGTGGCTTCCTGCGCATTATCTCATCTGATTCCCTGCAAATCTCCAGGTGGCTGGTGAAGGAGTCCTTTGTGTCTGCTTTTCAGATGCTTGTTAACTTGCCCAAGGTCCCTTTCTTGGAAACCAGATCACCAGGTGGAGAGCCTTTAGGAGAACAGAGTCCACACTGAGTATCCCCTCTCTCTATTAGCTAGCAGGAGAGTGAGGACTGAGAAAGGACACCCAAGACACGGCCCTGTCCTCAGAAAACGGACCGTGTGGAGACATAAGACAAACCTGTCAGAAGCTTTTAGGAAAGAGTGATTCCCTTCATAGCCATCCAGGTTTGAGGACCCTGGATCCAGACCCCTCACTATTATACCGCTTTCAATTCATCTCTCAGACTCTTTGCACCCAGACATTTTCTTTCCTCCAGCTACAGCCTTAGGGGGAGCCAGCTTTCTGATCTCAGATTTGACCACTTTCCATACCAATTAGTGGTATACTATCACATTCTAGAAGTGTCAGAAGTTGGGTTTGGACCTAGTATTCAAAGTTCACACTTTTTTCCTCTGTTGTGCCCTCTTGGTCATACATTATAAATTAAATTATGGGTTGCTTGAAGAAAGAAAGTTTGCTTGAACCAAGTTAAGTTTTATGACAGTGTTTCGTTATGTTCCTCTGGTGGGCCACTGGGTCTCTGAGGATTCTCACCAATGTTCACAGCTTCATTGGAACCCAGGCCCAGGCAGACGCTGCCTCCAAAAAGGAACAGCCCCGCCAGTGTCCTGTGGGTGTGGTGAGGCTTTGGCCCGGGAGACCAAATCATTCATCGCAACTGAGTCTCTCTGGTAAAATTTGGGAGATATAACGTGAAATCCTCATTTTGGCAATTCATTGGGACAAAGGATAGACAACTAATCTCTCTCTCTGTCTGTCTCTTTCTCTCACTCTCTCTCTCCTTCAGAGAGGTTATTTTTAATTTTTTCTTAAACTGAATATATGCACAATCAACTGCCCTGAGTGGGGAATTACATGGCCCTCACCTGCTTATCTGTACTGATTCATGAACTTTGCTGTATCTCCAAGGAGGCTTTTTGTTTTTCTTTTGCACTGTGGTTACCAAAGCTGTGTCTGAGAGCTGGGGGCTTTCTAGAAGTCTTGTGAGAAGTGGAAAGGTCTGACCTTTCACCAAGGTGTAAAAACAGTTTCTTCCCCAGGGGTCCTGTTAGCCCCCAAGCCAGTCTGTTCCTTGGCCACCTGAGAACATGGGCCCAGGAGCTTCACTCTCGTCAGGGCACCTGTGGCTTCTCCTCACTCCCGCTATGTAGCTGCAGAGGAAGTGGGATGAAGGATGGGAGAACCCAGATCCACTACCTTATTTTTCCTTCCTCTTCTAATTCCACCACATTTCCCCACCAAGCTCTGTTTCCTTAGAAACAGAGTGTCCCAGAGAAGCAGCAAAAATCTGTGTCCCAGGCCACTTCCTCAGGAGAGAAGGTCTGATACTGAGAGAAGAGGAAACCTATCCTTCCTGGCCTTGACCCTCAGCTGCTCCTCCAGGCTCCCCTCCTAACTGCAGCATTCCCTCTCCTCACACCTGCAGACCAGCCTCTCCAACAGCCTGAACTGTACCCCCGCATCTCTAGAATTAAGCAAATAACCAAAATCCACAGGCTGGTGAAGGCTGCTCCATCAACCCCCTGCTGCGTTCCAGTGCTTGGTGTGCTGTTGTGGTTAGGTGGCCCCAAGGCTGGCCCCAACCTCTGCTTTCTAAACTGGATAACTAATCATTCCAATCACTTAGGGAACTATAAAAAGGATTTGCCCCAGACAGCACGCAGAGATTCTGATTCAGCAGGTCTGTAATTTTGTTAAAGTTGCCAGGCTAATTCCTTCACAGCCAGCCAGGTTTCAGAAGCCCAGATCCAGACCCCTCACTATTATACCGTTTTCAATTCAACTCTCAGACTCTTTGCACCCAGACATTTTCTTTCCTCCAGCTACAGCCTTAGGGGGAGCCAGCTTTCTGATCTCAGATTTGACCACTTTCCATACCAATTAGTGGTACACTATCACATTCTAGAGAAATTCTGTAAATAGGATAAAATTCTGTTGAATGGGCTTTGCTGTTTAACCGGCAACCCTATACAGTGATGATTATTGAGAGTATAATAATCACGGTCATAACAGTCACCTATAATAGGAAATGAAGTTGTTCAATACTCGTTATCTCATTTAGTCTTAATAAAAGCTATAAAATCCACCAGTGTCATTGCTACTGCACAGGTTTATAAATGGAGACGTGGAGAAGATAAGGGCTGCATGAGAGGACCCCCATACCCTATCTTCCTGGGAGTTTTGAGCACTGAAGATCACAGCATGCTGAGCACAGCTGTGACATGTCCACAGAGCCCTCACCACCTCACATCAAAGCCATCACAAAACCCCTTGGGTGCTCACAACAGTTCTGGACCACTTCCTATCTCAGCTATAGGTGATCTCCACCTTCTCATCTGCTCTGGCTCCTGCAGTCAGCTCCTCCTTAGCACCCTGGTTGATATTTACCTGCCTTGGGTCTCCTTTATTCTTGCTCCGTTGGGTGGTAAGCCTGCCCCTACTGTTCCCCATCAGCCCAGCCTGGCCAGCTCATTGGTCAGCCCACCCAGAGCCCTGAGATTGAGTAGAAGCATGCAGACAATAATGCTTAGAGGTTTGGGGCCCAGGCATTCTGTCTGAAGCCAGGGAAGCCTTGTGGAGGCCCTGACTGTGTGAGCATGACTAGGAGTCTTTGTGCTTCTTATCCAAAAATACCTTCCCTCTCTAACCTACCCTGGCAGCCAAAAAAAGATGGTCTCTTACTCCTGTGTGAGATTTGAGTCATCGTCAGCATCACAAAAGCTGTCTTTTGTTGAATACCTACTGTGTTCCAGGTCCCCGTGCGTGTGTACTTTGTCTCCCTGCAAGGGAGGCACGTGATTTTGTATAGGTCAGAACATTTGGACTTGGAGAGATTAATGCAGAAATGCAGGAGCTTCTCTCTGCCCCAGACCATAGAGCTGGGAGGAAAAGGAGCCCTGTCTCCATGTCACAAATGCAGGTCAGCCTCAAGTGTTTCTTCCGTAATATTGTCTTTCTTCAGCTCCATCAATTATGATCTATTTAAGATAGCATACATTAAAAAAAAAAAAACATCATGGGAGTGATCAGTCACTGACATCCTTAAGTGAGTTTTTCAGTTGATGCTTCCCAGTACACTCAGCTGGAAATCCTTCGGACTTTTGAGATGAAGTAACCAGAGGTAATTGGGAGGTTGCGATACTTTGTGGAACAGCAAACCCAGCAGAGCACATGGAGAGAGAAGGCTTGGGTGGGCAGCATGCCATGCTGAATTACGAAAACTTCATCCCCTTCCTAATTTCACCTTGTCTGGCCATTTCCATGAAAGTCTTCTTTTACAAAAGCAGTCGCCTTACCAAAGCAGTTGCTTTACCAAGGCATTGACAAGCTGACCCTACCAGATAACCAAGCGCCATCATCCTGGGGATGGCGCTCTGATTCACTAGCTATGACTCAGGTATGGTATCTCTCTGAGATCTGAGGACATGCTTACATTTGTCTGCTCCATTGAACTGGGAACCTGCACACGTCAAAACTATCTTTGACATGGCTTGTCTCTACTGTTGGCAACATCCTAGATATTACTCAAGATGGTTGAGTGCTGACTGCAGGAATGAATCACAGCTACATCTGCTACCAGCTCAGAAACTAGTCCATCCTATTTCTCAAGTTTCCTCAGAAATCAGACTAATTCTGATGCCTAGAAGCTCTGTTGATTGATTTACTGGGGATTTTTGAAGACTATTGATTACATAAATAGAACGTTAACATGTCAGACTGGTGAGCCAGAGAACATCAATAGCTTAGATAAGCTTGAATCAGTGACTTCTACTGGTTAGAGCATAGGTAATTTGTCTTTATTTTTACTTAATATTGATGTTAAAGAGAACAATTATTCATTCACTTTATAGCTTACCTCAACCTTCTCAAAAAATTACCTTAAGCACCTTCAGTATTTTGGAGATAAAGCCAAGAGTTTTGCCTCTTTTTCATAATGGAGGGAGACCAATTGAGCACAAATAATTCTTATCATCTCTACCTGGTATGCCTTTCTTGGCAGAGCCCCCATTCATCCTGTTAAAAATCTTTTTAATCTCAGAAAGGAGAAAACAATTAGCAACTCATTTAATCTGTCTAACATAAATCTCTAAGGTTTAAGAATAAAGCCAGACTAAACAGCTACACATAGGCTAATAAAAAACATTGGAAAATCCAGGGGTCTGTATTTAATCTTGGAAGGTGGCAAGAAGAAAACCACTAGTCACAACATTTACCCAAGCATGACATACTCAGACTCTCAAATATATACATCTTCTTGGTACCCAGCCCCAGGATTCCTCCACACTAATGTGTGTTCTTCTTCCCATCCTGTTGAGGCTTAATAATGTGAAAGAAAGGAAACCATTCATGGTCCAAGGTCACTGGGGATAATTCATGCATGGATAATTAGGAGATGACTGCAATTTTAATCTGTAAATTCTGCCTGGGTCTGCAGGAGAATTATGCTGAAATTGGTCATATGGACTCCAGTCATAAATATTTTCTGTAACACAATTGACCTATAAAATGAGTACTAACCTTCTCATCTTCCAAAGAACCATACAAAATCAGAACTGTAATATTTACAGAGATCTCAGGTTCCCAAATTTCTTCAGTTCACCCCCATTCCTTCCTGGTATCCCTGGTCACTAATCATGAACTGAACTTTCTACCATTATGGATGCACACAATTGTTGGTGTTTCCTAGAGTTTTCTTTCAGTTCCTTGTATATGTAATGTTTCCTCTTGCTTTTATTTATGTTGTTTTCTCTTCCTGGAATAATTGATTCCCCTGCTCCTAACCTCTTGACCCTCTTCACTGCCACCCCCTTTCAACTTGTTACCATCTCCAACCTTGGGTCTCAGTTCAACTATCCCTCCCTCAGGGAAGACTGTTCTGTCACCACTGCAGCCTAGCTCTGGGCTCTCTCTTACCTGCTCTCAGCACTCCCTGTATTTTTCTTTTGTCATTTATAAATAAATATCCAAGACATTACTTGGCTAATATCTATCTCCCCAGATAGGCTGTAAGCTCTGTGAGGGCAGAGACATCTGTCTTTGCAGGTCACTGTAGCCATAGCTCTTAGCCCCAGTGCCTAGATCCTCAGTAAACTTTTGGAAGACTGAAACATAGGAAGAATGAAAATACAAAAGAGAAAAAATTAAAGGCATCGACTATAAAATTTGGTCTACTTCTTGTGCCTGTCCCTTCTCTTTGGGGGATGAATGAAAATGTTGTGAACTATTTTCTCTCTACTTAAAAGAAGAAAGTTTCCTCTTTGGACAGAGAATTATAAGAAATACTGGGTGTGTGTAGGGGTGTGAGGGCAGGTTGAGTGTATATTATTCCTTCTCTAGAAGTATCTTCCCCATGTCTTCTTGGCCAATTCAACTCTTACGTAGGACCTAACTCAGTTCTTCTGTTTCTTTGAAGTCTTCCCTGGTGACTACAGTCCTCACCAATGTATACTTTCTGCAGACTCCTAAAGCACATACTTTTCACACCAGAGAACTTGGGGCTTGAATGGGCCAGTCTTATGCCCTGTTCAGTGCAGCAACTCCTCCACTACAGCTTGTCCATGAGTTCCTCATATACATCACCTTCTTTTGCCAGATGACTCTGTTTAATGGATTGAGGTTTTCTTATGTTGACCTAACATCAGTCTCCCTGATGATCCCATGCTTCAATCCCATTCATGTTCCTCAGAACCTCCACAGTATATCCACTCCTCCTTTCCCATCACAGTTCTTCCCATATTTGGATATGTTTGCCACACCTGCTCCTCTCCTTACATTTCCAGCCCATCTTCCTCCCATAGTGTCCTTCACAGTTCCATGTTCAATGTGTGCAGCATCTCCTCATGTAGAGTCTAAACTCCTGGAGGGAACAATTTTCCTTCTGCCTCTTTTATATATTTTTGAAACCCAATACTTGGCTGGAAATACAGTGGGCCTTCATTGCTGAATGAAAAGTGTATCAGTGTAGTGGTGAAAGTCTATTGCAGGGGTAAAATGGAGATTATATGGGCTGGAGACTCAGGAAGGATGGGATTTGCCTCTTCCCATGGCTGGCAGAGTTAAACCGATCAATGTCAAGAGTTTCCAACACTTCAGATTAGGCGCTTTTCTTCCAGTAAAGAAATACAAAATGATCATTTGGTAGGTGAAGAGAAGATTATTTTTCCAGCAATTGGTATCAGAATAAAAGACCAAAGGAAACTCTCAATAGAAAGCTATAGGAACTGAGAAGACAAAGACAATTAAACATAGAGGAAAACCTCAAGAAAGAAGGAGAATAAAAGAGATGGTGCGGGATTCGGAGGGTGGCCAGGCTAAGAGTGCGATTTCTCTAGAATCCTCTGCCCAAGCCCTGGAGGATGCCTTAGGTTTAATGCAGAAAAGTGACAGACAAATTACTAGGTCACTGAGTGTGAAATTTATATTTTTTGCTCCTTGCTTTCTCCCATCCTATAATTGTATTGACCTAAATAGTAAAAATATTGCTATTGTCTTCTTTATTGTGGCACCTCTGAAAAGGGAACTGCTGTGTCTTGGTAGATTTTTTTTCCTGGATAAATCTTTTCCTTGTGATAAATAAATCTCCTAACAGGGTCTTATTTAAATAACACTGTGCAGGGAGTGAGGCAGAAATCAAAAGATGAACCATTAAGCCTAGTAGTAATAGGAAGTGGCGGGCATCACTGGCATGGCTGCATCCCGAGAAGCCACATCAATTAGGTATCTAATGTGTGACCCATCACATAAACCAGTCCAGCCACATGCCCCTTGTGCTCCCACTATCGATTGTGGCCCAGATATTGGGAATTAAACTGAACCTCCTAATTATCAAGCACACAGAGGGAGCGGTCGGTGCTGGTCCTGCTGTTGGGAGACTGAACTGCGGCCTCTTCCCGAGGAATTCCCCTCACAGTGATGAATGTGCCCTCCCTGTGACCTTGAGCTGTGAGTGTGTTTGCTTTATAATCAATCCTCTCTGAGTCATGGGGGGTGGGGGGTGGGAATCAGAGAAATCTGAAATAGCAACTGTTCCATGCATTTCAGTGACACAAGTGATTCTTGGGCTTTATCCAGGTTGGTTTTAGCAACATTTACTCTCTTTGGAGAAAATACTCTAAATCCATTTCTTATACATTTCTCTGGCTGTTATGGTCACCTCAGGTCATAGGGCTCTCTCCTTGCCCTGAGCTCTTAGCATATTTTCCACTCCCAGGTCTCTGTTCAAGGGTACACACAAAAGGGTTTTGTCTTTTCAGCTCTTTTGTTCCTTAGGGCAAGTGCTGTAACCTATTTTGCTTTTGTCTTAAATCTTCTTTTGTGCATATGGTTGGACACACAGTAGATGCTCAATGAACAGTTGATAATATTGCTTCTTTTCAGTACTTCTGATTTCTTATACTGCTTTAAGCAGTCATTGTTTCCTAACACTGATAAATTTAGATGTTGCCTTTTGCCAAATTACCTAAGCACATAAAATACCTACAGACAGCTGGCTTCAGGTCTCCTGGCATTTTCATTTAGCTAAGTTATGCCTAGTTAGCTCTCTTAATCTTCTTCTGTGTTCCACTTCTTGCCTTTTAATTTTTTACAATCTAGAGATGACAGCACCTTGGATAATTCAAGGGAAACATTTGGGGAAATGCCCAGGAGAGGAGAGTGCTGTAACCAAAAGAGGTTATGTTTGTGAAGTCTCCCCCTCCTCACTGCATTCACTGCACAGTGTATCAGCATTGAAATGCCCAGTGCAACCTGTGGACAACTGTTGGTGCCTGTCTCTGCTTGACCTTTGCTGTGTTCTGGAATAGGTGTGCTGGTCTACCACCAAGGGGGCCAGTGATATTTCCATCCACCCCAGGAGGAGGCTGAAATGTGGCCAGCCAATCAAAACACAGAATGGGTTAAAAGGGGATTGTTAGCAGCCTTTTTCAAGCAACAGAATCGGTTTCTATCCCTGCAACATGGTCAGTGGTCCCAATATGCCACTTTTGGTATACTGCAAAGTTCTCACATGACTGCAAAGAATAATAGATCTGCTTGGAACCTATATATGTGCTCCCCATTATGTGGCTTTGCTCCCATTTTATATCATCCTCAGGCTGAATAATGTGTTTTTGATCAAAAGAAGTTTCCCAGTGAACTGATATTCCTTCCAAATATGATCTTTGTCCAATGGACAAGGATCATGAACCACCTTTTAAAAACAAGAAAGCAAGATGAGCATAGAGGAACTGGGTAGAACACAGTGAAACCCCATTATAAACTACCTCAGTTTAGCATGGATTTTATCATAAGTCCAACAATTTCTCTTGAGTCAACAGTAGGAGGCCAGACTTCCGGGGAAGATGGCGGAAGAGTAAGACGCGGAGATCACCTTCCTCCCCACAGATACACCAGAAATACAGCTACACGTGGAACAACTCCTACAGAACACCTACTGTACGCTGGCAGAAGACCTCAGACCTCCCCAAAGGCAAGAAACTCCCCACGTACCTGGGTAGGGCAAAGCGGAGAGATTCCCGCACAGAGGATCGGTGCCAACCAGCACTCACCAGCCCGAGAGGCTTGTCTGCTCGCCTGCCGGGATGGGCGGCGCTGGGAGCTGAGGCTCGGGCTTCAGTCAGAGCGCAGGGAGAGGACTGGGGTTGGTGGAGTGAACACAGCCTGAAGGGGCTAATGCGCCACAGCTAGCCGGGAGGGAGTCCGGGAAAAAGTTTGGACCTGCTGAAGAGGCAAGAGACTTTTTCTTCCCTCTTTGTTTCCTGGTGTGCGAGGAGAGGGGATTAAGAGTGCTGCTCGGAGGAGCTCCAGAGACGGGCGCGAGCCGCGGCTGAAAGCGCAGACCCCAGAGACTGGTGTGGGATGCGGGGCTGCCGCCGCCGCCGCAAGGACTGTGTGCGAGCGCAGGTCACTGTCCACGCCCCCCTTCCAGGGAGCCTGTGAAGCCCGTCACTGCCGGGGTCCCGGGATCCATGGATGGCTTCCCTGGGAGAACACACGGTGCGCCTCGGGCTGGTGCAACGTCACGCCGGCCTCTGCCGCTGCAGGCTCCACCCGCACTCCGTGTCCCTCCCGGCCCCCAGGCCTGAGTGAGCCAGAGTCCCCGAAGAGGCTGCTCCTTTAACCCTGTCCTGTCTGAGCGAAGAACAGACGCCCTCCGGCGACCTACACGGAGAGGTGAGGCCAAATCCAAAGCTGAGACCCAGGAGCTGTGAGAACAAAGAAGAGAAAGGGAAATCTCTCCCAGCAGCCTCAGAAGCAGAGGATTAAAGCTCCACAATCAACTTGATGTACCCTGCATCTGTGGAATACATGAATAGACAACGAATCATCCCAAATTGAGGAACCAGGAGTCAGTGCTGTGCCTCTGAGGTGGGAGAGCCAACTTCAGGACACTGGTCCACAAGAGACCTCCCAGCTCCACATAATATCAAACGGCGAAAATCTTCCAGAGATCTCCATCTCAACAGCAGCACCCAGCTTCACTCAATGACAAGCAAGCTACAGTGCTGGACACCCTATGCCAAACAACTAGCAAGAGAGGAACACAATGCCACCCATTAGCAGAGAGGCTGCCTAAAATCATAAAAAGTCCGCAGAAAACCCAAAGCACACCACCAGACGTGGACCTGCCCACCAGAAAGACAAGATCGAGCCTCATCCACCAGAACACAGGCACTAGTCCCCTCCACCAGGAGGCCTACACAACCCACTGAACCAACCTTAGCCACTGGGGACAGACACCAAAAACGATGGGAACTACGAACCTGCAGCCTGCAAAAAGGAGACCCCAAACACAGTAAGATAAGCAAAATGAGAAGACAGAAAAACACACAGCAGGAGAGGGAGTAAGATAAAAACCCACCAGACCTAACAAATGAAGAGGAAATAGGCAGTCTACCTGAAAAAGAATTCAGAATAATGATACTAAAGATGATCCAAGATTCTATTTCCAAGATCCAAAATCTTGGAAATAGAATAGACAAAATGCAAGAAACAGTTAACAAGGACCTAGAAGAACTAAAGATGAATCAAGCATCGATTAAAAACACAATAAATGAAATGAAAAATACTGAAGATGGGATCAATAGCAGAATAACTGAGGCAGAAGAACGGATAAGTGAGGTGGAAGATAAAATAGTGGAAATAACTGCTACAGAGCAAAATAAAGAAAAAAAAATGAAAAGAACAGAGGACAGTCTCAGAGACCTCTGGGACAACATTAAACGCACCAACATTTGAATTATAGGGGTTGTAGAAGAAGAAGAGAAAAAGAAAGGGACTGAGAAAATATTTGAAGAGATTAGAGTTGAAAACTTCCCTAATATGGGAAAGGAAATATTTAATCAAGTCCAGGAGGCACAGAGAGTCCCATACAGAATAAATCCAAGGAGAAATACGCCAAGACACATATTAATCAAACTGTCAAAAATTAAACACAAAGAAATCATATTAAAAACAGCAAGGGAAAAAAAACAAATAACACACAAGGGAATCCCCATCAGGTTAACAGCTGATCTCTCAGCAGAAACTCTACAAGCCAGAAGGGAGTGGCAGGACATAATTAAAGAGATGAAGGCGAGAAACCTGCAACCAAGATTACTCTACCCAGCAAGGATCTCATTCAGATTTGCTGGAGAAATTAAAACGTTTACAGACAAGCAAAAGCTGAGAGAGTTCAGCACCACCAAACCAGCTTTACAACAAATGCTAAAGGAACTTCTCTAGGCAAGAAACACAACAGAAGGAAGAGACCTACAATAACGAACCCAAAACAATTAAGGAAATGGGAATAGGAACATACATATCACTAATTACCTTAAATATAAACGGACTAAATGCTCCCACCAAAAGACACAGATTGGCTGAATGGATACAAAAACAAGACCCATATATATGCTGTCTACAAGAGACCCACTTCAGACCTAGAGACACATACAGACTGAAAGTAAGGGAATGGAAAAAAGATATTCCATGCAAATGGAAATCAAAAGAAAGCTGAAGTAGCAATTCGCATATCAGACAAAATAGACTTTAAAGAATATTAGAAGAGACAAAGAAGGACACTACATAATGATAAAGGGATCGATCCAAGAAGAAGATATAACATTTGTAAATATTTATGCACCCAACATAGGAGCACCTCAATACATAAGGCAGATACTAACAGCCATAAAAGGGGAAATCGACAGTAACACACTCATAGTAGGGGACTTTAACACCCCACTTTCACCAATGGACAGATCATCCAAAATGAAAATAAATAAGGAAACACAAGCTTTAAGTGATACATTAAACAAGATGGACTTAATTGCTATTTATAGGACATTCCATCCAAAAACAACAGAATACACATTTTTCTCAAGTGCTCATGGAACATTCTCCAGGATAGATCATATCTTGGGTCACAAATCAAGCCTTGGTAAATTTAAGAAAATTGAAATTGTATCAAGTATCTTTTCCGACCACAATGCTAGGAGACTAGACATCAATTACAGGAAAAGATCTGTAAAAAATACAAACACATGGAGGCTAAACAATACACTACTCAAAAACGAAGTGATCACTGAAGAAATCAAAGAGGAAATAAAAAAATACCTAGAAACAAATGACAATGGAGACACGATGACCCAAAACCTATGGGATGCAGCAAAAGCAGTTCTAAGGGGGAAGTTTATAGCAATCCCACCTTAAGAAACAGGAAACATCTCGAGTAAACAACCTGACCCTGCACCTAAAGCAATTAGAGAAAGAAGAACAAAAAACCCCCAAGGGTAGTAGAAGGAAAGAAATCATAAAGATCAGATCAGAAATAAAGGAAAAAGAAATGAAGGAAACGATAGCAAAGATCAATCAAACTAAAAGCTGGTTCTCGGAGAAGATAAACAAAATTGATAAACCATTAGCCAGACTCATCAAGAAAAAAAAGGAGAAGACTCAAATCAATAGAATTAGAAATGAAAAAGGAGAAGTAACAACTGACACTGCAGAAATATAAAGGATTATGAGAGATTACTACAAGCAACTCTATGCCAATAAAATGGACAACCTGGAAGAAATGGACAAATTCTTAGAAATGCACAACCTGCCAAGACTGAATCAGGAAGAAATAGAAAATATGAATAGACTGATCACAAGCACTGAAATTGAAACTGTGATTAAAAATCTTCCAACAAACAAAAGCCCAGGACCAGATGGCTTCACAGGCGAATTCTATCAAACATTTAGAGAAGAGCTAACACCTATCCTTCTCAAACTCTTCCAAAATATAGCAGAGGGAGGAACACTGCCAAACTCATTCTACGCGGCCACCATCACCTTGATACCAAAACCAGGCAAGGATGTCACAAAGAAAGAAAACTACAGGCCAATATCACTGATAAACATAGATGCAAAAATCCTCAACAAAATACTAGCAAACAGAATCCAACAGCACATTAAAAGGATCATACACCATGATCAAGTGGGGTTTATTCCAGGAATGCAAGGATTCTTCAATATACGCAAATCAATCAATGTGATACACCATATTAACAAATTGAAGAAGAAAAACCATATGATCATCTCAGTAGATGCAGAGAAAGCTTTCAACAAAATTCAACACCCATTTATGATAAAAACCCTGCAGAATGGGCCTCCCTGGTGGCGCAAGTGGTTGAGAGTCCGCCTGCCGATGCAGGGGATACGGGTTCGTGCCCCGGTCTGGGAGGATCCCATATGCCGCGGAGCGGCTGGGCCCGTGAGCCATGGCCGCTGAGCCTGCGCGTCCGGAGCCTGCGCATCCGGAGCCTGTGCTCCGCAACGGGGGAGGCCACAACAGTGAGAGGCCCGCATACCGCAAAAAAAAAAAAAAAAACAAAAAAAAAAAAAACCTGCAGAAAGTAGGCATAGAGGGAACTTTCCTCAACATAATAAAGGCCATATATGACAAACCCACAGCAAACATCGTCCTCAATGGTGAAAAACTGAAACCATTTCCACTAAGATCAGGAACAAGACAAGGCTGCCCACTCTCACCACTGTGATTCAACTTAGTTTTGGAAGTTTTAGCCACAGCAGTCAGAGAAGAAAAGGAAATAAAAGGTATCCAAATTGGAAAAGAAGAAGTAAAGTTGTCACTGTTCCCAGATGCCATGATACTATACATAGAGAATCCTAAAGATGCTACCAGAAAACTACTAGTACTAATCAATGAATTTGGTAAAGCAGCAGGATACAAAATTAATGCACAGAAATCCCTGGCATTCCTGTACACTAATGATGAAAAATCTGAAAGTGAAATCAAGAAAACACTTCCATTTACCATTGCAACAAAAAGAATAAAATATCTAGGAATAAACCTACCTAAGGAGACAAAAGACCTGTATGCAGAAAATTATAAGACAGTGATGAAAGAAATTAAAGATGATAAAAATAGATGGAGAGATATACCATGCTCCTGGATTGGAAGAATCAATATTGTGAAAATGACTGTACTACCAAAAGCAATCTACAGATTCAATGCAATCCCTATCAAACTACCACTGGCATTTTTCACAGAACTAGAACAAAAAATTTCAAAATTTGTTTGGAAAAACAAAAGACCCCGAATAGCCAAAGCAATCTTGAGAACGAAAAACGGAGCTGGAGGAATCAGGCTCCCTGACTTCAGACTATACTACAAAGCTACAGTAATCAAGACAGTGTGGTACTGGCACAAAAACAGAAAGATAGATCAATGGAACAGGATAGAAAGCCCAAAGATAAACCCACGCACATATGGTCAACTTATCTTTGATAAAGGAGGCAGGAATGTACAGTGGAGAAAGGACAGGCTCTTCAATAAGTGGTGCTGGGAAAACTGGACAGGGACATGTAAAAGTATGAGATTAGATCATTCCCTAACACCATACACAAAAATAAGCTCAAAATGGATTAAAGACCTAAATGTAAGGCCAGAAACTATCCAACTCTTAGAGGTAAACATAGGCAGAACACTCTATGACATAAATCACAGCAAGATCCTTTTGGACCCACCTCCTAGAGAAATGGAAATAAAAACAAAGATAAACAAATGGGACCTAATGAAACTTCAAAGCTTTTGCACAGCAAGGGAAACCATAAACAAGACCAAAAGACAACCCTCAGAATGGGAGAAAATATTTGCAAATGAAGCAACTGACAAAGGATTAATCTCCAAAATTTATAAGCAGCTCCTGCAGCTCAATAGCAAAAAAACAAACAACCCAATCCAAAAATGGGCAGAAGACTTAAATAGGCATTTCTCCAAAGAAGATATACAGACTGCCAACAAACACATGAAAGAATGCTCAACATCATTAATCATTAGAGAAATGCAAATCAAAACTACAATGAGATATCATCTCACACCAGTCAGAATGGCCATCATCAAGAAATCTAGAAACAATAAATGCTGGAGAGGGTGTGGAGAAAAGGGAACACTCTTGCACTGCTGGTGGCAATGTGAATTGGTACAGCCACTATGGAGAACAGTATGGAGGTTCCTTAAAAAGCTACAAATATAACTACCATATGACCCAGCAATCCCACTACTAGGCATATACCCTGAGGAAACCATAATTCAAAAAGAGACATGTACCAAAATGTTCATTGCAGCTCTATTCACAATAGCCCGGAGATGGAAACAACCTAAGTGTCCATCATCGGATGAATGGATAAAGAAGATGTGGCACATATATACAATGGAATATTACTCAGCCATAAAAAGAAACGAAACTGAGCTATTTGTAATGAGGTGGATAGACCTAGAGTCTGTCATACAGAGTGAAGTAAGTCAGAAAGAGAAAGACAAATACTGTATGCTAACACATATATATGGAATTTAAGAAAAAAAAATGTCATGAAGAACCTAGGGGTAAAACAGGAATAAAGACACAGACCTACTTGAGAATGGACTTGAGGATATGGGGAGGGGGAAGAGTACGCTGTGACAAAGCGAAAGAGAGGCATGGACATATATACACTACCAAACATAAGGTAGATAGATAGTGGGAAGCAGCCGCATAGCACAGGGAGATCAGGTCTCTGCTTTGTGACTGCCTGGAGGGGTGGGATAGGGAGGGTGGGAGGGAGGGAGACGCAAGAGGGAAGGGATGGGGGAACAGATATATGTATAACTGATTCACTTTGTTATAAAGCAGAAACTAATAAAAAAAAACAGTAGGAGGTCAGCAGAAGCCTGAGGCCAGTCAGAACCTCTGACACTAGCATTCCAACCACTCGCTGCTGAATTCAAAGCAAGGGGCTAAAAGCATCCTTTGATTAGCCATGTAAAAAGACGGTAGAGCCACGCAACTGGTCTGAATGCCAAGAAAACAGGACACAGAATGATATAGGAAACAGATGCCTCAGCTTAATTTCTAGAGCCTGGGCTATCTGTCTTTGCTTTTTTACTTCCTGCAGTGTGATTCTGGGCAAGCCACTCAGCCTCTCTGGGCCTCAGCTTCTTTATAAATTGGAGCAAATCATTACTGTTCATCCCATCCATCTCCTAGAATGGCTATAGAATTGCAGCATTTCGGAACTGAAAATCTAACATTCTTCTGTTACAGGTGAAACAATTGAGGCCCAGAGTTGTCAAGGGGAAATATAGAATTTGAGCTTTAGGAGGAACAGTAACGACCATGATAATAATCACAGCCATGAGGTGTTTGAGCAAGAAGTGACCTTGGGTCTGATCTGGTACAATATCTTTATTTTTTAATGAGGAAACTAAGCCCAGAGAAAGAGAAGAATGAAGGGATTAGTGGGAGAACTGTAGGAAATACAAAGCCAAGAAATGTGTAAATAGAAATTCAACTTATTATCAGAGAAGTGCAAAGTAAACTATAGTGAGATGAAGTTTCTCACTCATAATATTTGCAAACATTTTAAAGTCTGACAATTCTAAGTGTTGGCAAGAACTCATATCAATGGGAACATTCATTTATTGATGACAAGAATGTAAATTGTTACCCCCAATTTGGAGAGCAGCTGGTCATTACCTAATAAAATGGAAGATGCACATTTCCTATATTCCTACAATTCTTCTTATAAGTATTTTCCCTAGATTAACACTCATAGCAAGGTCAAAGAGACACATATATGAATTGTTGCACAGCATAAAACCAGAAATAATGCACAGGTCTATCACAGGAGGTTGCGTAAATAAACTGGCATGGTCCTATAATGGAATGATATGGAGGAATGCAAACAAATGAGCTAGATGATTCACATGGATCAATCTCAGAAATTAAGTCCAGAAGAGACAGCTGGTTGGAGCGGTTTGCCTGAGAACTAGAAACAGCAGGGTAATAACAAAGAGGAAACAGAGCTAAGCCTTTGTGGAGAAGCAGAGGTCATTATGTGCATGATGTGATGTGATCCGGGCTTTTTTCCTGAATGCCTGTCCATCAGATGCCTGAAGTGTCATCATTAGAGTGCAGAGATTCTGCCTTTTTAAATCTCCCTGTCTCTGGCATATCAGAATTCCTAGCATAGAGTAAATTCTCAATAACATATTTTTAAATGAATGAATAAAAGCAAGAACCAATTCTATCCTTCCTTCTAGGAAGAAGCACAGAGTAGATACAGCATGTTCTTTGGAGTTATTTTCATTGCATTCACTTCCTGACCATTTCTCAATCTCTCTGGGTTTTCACAGAGTGGAACTGCTTACTGGCCCCATTCTATTGACATCATTTCTGGAATTTGAATCTTCCCCTTGCATCCAAATGGGATACATCTGCTTGTCAGGACTCTTCTAGACATCAGCTGATGTACCTCTTCATCTGGCCGTTTGTATCCTTTATAATAAACTGATAATTGTAAATACAGAAGTTTCCTGACTTCTACAAGTTGTTCTAGTGAATTAGCAAAGCCTGAGAGGATTGTGAGAAGCCCCAGATTTATAACCAGCCAGAAGTGCTTGGAGACACCCAGGACTTGTGGCTGGTGTCTGAAGTGGGGGCAGTCTTGTGAGACTGAGCCCTTAACCTGTTGGGTCCATGCTAACTCTGGGCAGTTAGTATCTGAACTGAATTGAATTGAATTGTTGGACACAAACTTGGTATCAGAGACTTGATGTTGGAGTGCATATGGGTTAAGTCATATCTATCTTAATGATTGATCAGCATATATTTATTTAGTGAAGAATATATGTAGGGGACTCTGCCAAGTACTATGGGGAATAATAACAACAACAACAACAACAACAACAACAACAAAGATAGTGACAAATTTTTTTTTTTTTTTTTTTTTTTTTGCTGTACGCAGGCCTCTCACTGCTGTGGCCTCCCCCGTTGCGGAGCACAGGCTCCGGACACACAGGCCCCGCGGCCATGGCTCGCGGGCCCAGCCGCTCCGCGGCATGTGGGATCCTCCGGGATCGGGGCACGAACCCGTGTCCCCTGCATCGGCAGGCGGACTCTCAACCACTGCACCACCAGGGAGGCCCGATAGTGACAAATTTTGATTAAAGAATTACACAGAGAGCTTTCACGTACTTTTACCCCTTTTATCCTAAGGACTACATTGGAATATTACAGCTTATGAAACATACTGGGCAAGCAAATTGTAGCCTTTCATGCACAAATTTCATCATGAATCTTTGCTTTCTTAGCAGAGGACACCCTTATAGGATGCCCCTACCCCCACCCTGGGGACTACAATTTCAGGATGCCTGAGGTCCTGTGTAATTAGATATTGCTGTCACACAAAACCTAGTCTTGTCATCACATCACAAATTGTCCCTTCCAGACCCTCCATGCAGTTTGTACAGACAGTGGTTTTAGACTTTTCTGATCTCATGGTACCTAGAATTTGAGAGACCCTTTGAATATGCAGAAGGAATCACAGGGCCACAATCTGTGGGTCAGCGACTCAGGTACCCTTTCAAAGGCCTCATAAAGGCTCAAGAGAATCCTTCCAGCAGAAATTAAATCATAGCATTTTATTTTTATCAGATACTTGCTATCATTTTCCCCCTCCCTTTGCTGCCATGAAAATCGAGAAACTGGGAATCCAATTACAAAGGCGAGATAAAAAGGAAAGATAGTAAAACATTTTAATTGGATAGAAGAGACGCTGAAGCATGTTCTGCTCTGTGCTGCAAACGCTCCATGTGTCACAGCAGCAGAGTGGGGGTCACCAAAGACAGAAAGAGTCAGGTGACATGGGAGGAACAGGAATGGCCATGGAGTGTTCCGATCAGTAAGGGAACCACCATCGCATCCCCCTAGCCTCCTGGCGTTATTGATTCCCTTTGGATCAACATACTGACAGGTAGAATGTAACCCAAATAAAAAGACCCACTTCCTCTGTGGGGCTCATTTCAAATGTGGATTCTCAGAGCAGGGAGAGAGACATTAATAAAGAAACTTTGATAAAGGAAGGTAGCTTTGGGAAGCTTTCCTTGAGTTGGCTCAGGGCTTTGCTTATGAGAAAAAGAAAAAGAATCAAAAACAAAAGTTTTCAGCAGCACTGAAGGCAAATACCCAATAGGGCTCTTTCACACTGGAGTGGTAATGTTGCCCCACCACTGGGCTTACTACCCATGCCACTCAGACCTAGGTTCTGTGTCCAACTTTCTGGCCTCCAGCTACTGCCAGTCTTGGTAACCCATCAAGGCTTCAGAGATCAGGGGCAATGCTGAAGGGCTTGTGAGTCAGGTTTCAAAGAAAGACCAATTAAAGGATGATTTAGTGGCCTTTGGCTACATCAGAAGGTTGGTAGATGGAGGTGTTCCTGCTCTAGAACTAGTTCAATATCTAGAAAATAGGTTAGAAGTTCTATACTTCTCTGAAGGACAAAGCTTGATCATCAGAGAATCACCACTCACTGGAATGTATTGTCATGGGAAGGTCTTTGAAATTAGGGTCAATTCTTGATTGCCTTTCCATATCCTGTTCTCACCAAGCCCAGTCCAGTTTGCCTCCCAAGTATGTCATGAATAATTGCTTCTCTCCATCTTAATCATCAGCACTCTGGTGAAAACGCGCACCATTTTCTATAGGACGTTAGCAGTAATCTTCTCTTGGGCTCCTCACATTCATTCTGCTCTCAGAAGTGTCCTCCGTGTTTCAGCCAAAGTGATCTCAGAATGGAAATCTGATCATGCCCCTTTGTTCTCAAATTAAAACTCTGTAAGGCGGAGCATGGATTGATCTTCATTCACTTCTCTGACCTTGATTTTAAATCACACTCTTCTTTACCCTACACCTGATCACATGACCTGACATCCCTCTCCCTGATGTGTCTGTAACCCAGAACTCTCTTCTTCTGGTTCCCTCCTTCTTATCTTTCAGATCTCAGCTTAATCTCCCTTTATCCAGCAAAGTCTCACCTGGTCACTCTAACCTCATAGCACCAGTAACTGTTCACCCTTGCATTCCTTTTTTCCCTTTTTTAATACTTTGCGTAACAGTCACTTCTTGTTATTTGCAATGTAAGGTTTCCATGAGCAATGAATTAGTGTATACTGAGCTGTTGCTTCTAGGGAAAAATAGAGGGTTAGGTTTCTGCACTCTGGTCAAAACATTTCAGACAATGAATCAATACATAATCTTGTTTTATGTGTGTTTCTGTTTAAAGAAAACTTATTTAGTATATATTGTTGATTAATTAATATAGAACTCATGGCCAGCAGCACTATAACTCCGGCCTAAATAAAACTTATAAAGCACATGTATTTTCTCCGTAAGGCACATCACAACCTTCCTGCACTTTGGAACACTAGACAGCACTTCAGCACTAGGCTTAAGGCCACTTAAAACAGCAAATTCACCAACAAAAAGCACAAAAGTGCAAAAAACAAGACACCAAATAGACGGCAGAAGACACTTGTTTATGATATGAGAGCTAAAACAAGAAGGCAATGCATCATCTTATTCAAACTCAGGTGGGAAAGTACATGTCTAGAGACTTGAATTTTTTGCTGCTCTGTGCAAGTCTGTGAATGACTTCAAAAGCATCATGAGTGTTGGTTTTGGTTTTACAAATACATTTTAGCAAGTAGGCAAATTCACATGTATGGAATTGACAAATAATGAGGATCAACTGTGCTTTATCTTTCACTGGATTATAAACTATACAAAGACTGTCAGATGTTTTTTGCTTTCCATCTGACTCACAGTCCCTAACAGTGCCTGGGAAGTGGTTGGTGTGCAATGAATAGATGTTCAGAAAATGAATAAATGTGACAGTTGACCAAGGCTGGATGCTGAAAAAGATAGCAGACTTGGTCAGTTGCCTATCTATTTAAAGAATTAACCACCCATGGGGCCTCTGTCTGGGAGGAACTCTGGGCTGGTTGACAGGGAGGGTGCCTCAGAACAGTTATTCTCATGATCTCCAGCATCTACATCAGAGGTTGTTGTGGGACTGTCCTACCTGAGATTTAATCCTTTATTGACTACCTGTGTCCACAGCATGGACCACTCCCCGGGATCCTAGGTTGTGAGGGTTGGCCTCACCCAGATCCATGCTATGATTTTCTCAAAGTGGAGTGCATAAAGGGCCAGAGCAGAGACTAGAACCCACGGTTTCTGACCCCCACACTAGTGCACTTTTCCCCACACCACAGAACCCCCCTTCAAACAGCACAGTGTTTGTGGTTACAGCTTGTATTTCATCAGTCTACCAATTATTGCCGAGGAAGGACACTTCCAATTCAGAATCTGTCCCTCCAAAAGGCCAAGAAAGCTTATTCTAATTTTTACCACCTAGTTGCTTTAGGACTCCAAACTCACAAATATATCTTGAGTTACCTCCTGGGTGGTACTGCCATCAACCATGTTATGGTGGATCTTGGGGACTTGAACCTAGGTGAAAGTATTCTACTTTCATAACCAGGATAAGCAATTCTCTGACTTTCAGGGAATTTCTCACCTCATTTTATCTTCACAAACGCTGGGATGAAAGTAGAGTAGATACTTGTACCTTCATTTATGGATGAACAGGTCCTGTTATCTCCCACACACTTCTGAGAGCAACTAGGAGGATTGAAATAGCATGTGGAAAAGCCCTTCATCAGCACAGAGTAGTTTCTCAAAAAATAAGTGCTAATCTGAGTTTTAGGGCCAGAGATGTAATTGCCTAAATTCACATTAGCAAAACAGTGAAGGAGGTGGTTTCCTTACTACTGTGTAATTGCTTTGGACAAACCAAAATTGGGGGATATAGAAGATGTTCCAGAAATGCTGCTCTGAGGAAGTAGGCCACAAGGTTGGCTACAGATAAATAGGTCTGAGATAATTAATCGAAGTACAGTCAGAGGGAATTTCTTTCCCAGAGAGCCCCTCTCACCTACAAAGTCACCCAAAGGAAACTTTGCTGTGCCTAAGTGAGCCAAAGCAGAGGTGTCTGACAGATGAGTCTCCATATGATGCAGCTTTTCATCATGTCTCCTCCAGGCTTTAATGCAATGACCATAGCTAAGTTGCCCATATGTCTTGGTTTGCCTGGGACAGTACCAGTTTATATCTGTTGTCCTAGAGTTATTATTAATAGTGTCCCTTTTTACTCTCCAAAAGGTCCCCCTTTGGATGATAAATTATATGGCCACCCTATCCACAGACTACCACATCAAACCTGCTCAGCTTGCAATGCAATGCATCACCAATCTGCTAAAAACCTGCCTGCACAACCTGGACTCTCCTTTTTTCTCAACATCTGTTGGTCAGTTGATGATCTTTCCCTGTCCACAATTCATGCCACGTCCTTTTCCATCCATTTATATTATCTGTAATATACTTCAAAATTCATTAACATAGACAACATATTGTGCAAGTGGGTGTTAATTTTAATCTATACCCTAGAGGGGATTAACATTTGTATTTCCTTAATCAGTAATACATACTCCAGAGGTGGTTAGTTAGCATTTGAAAGACTCCAATCAGAAACCATAACTCCAGAGCCATCTACTGCAGGTCTTTAGCTTTCTTTATTTCTGGTTATGACCAGTGGCTTTGTTAATTAGAATAATGGATGTTAGAAACCACTTTTTTCACTGACAACTAGAAATATGGGATTTTTTTGCACTGTTTTACAGACAGTCCTGCCCTTGCACAAATAAGGTACAATAATCTAGCAAGAGGAATTTTCTCTTCACTTTGGAATGGTGTCCCCAGGGTCTGGAATCCAAATGGGTCCTGTGTCTTTGCTTATTAGACTGGAAGGTTACTGGAATCCTGCCACCAGAACACTGCTGCATCTGTTTCAGTACATGTTTTCATACAAGGACAGAGGGACAGGACCCATGATGCTTACAGCACAGGTTGTGTGGTTGTTTTCATACCTGCCTGCTAATAAACTTGTGTGTGCATGACAGAATTGAGCACTCCATGGAAGCCTGACTGCCTGGTAAATTATATCCTGGAAGCAAGTTAGTAGGGAAACAGAACACTCTCCCACTTCTAACTTTGGAAGCTACCAGTACTTACCAAAAATAACTTAATAATGGGCATGGGTCAGTTTGCAAAAAGGTTCATGCCCGATTGCATGTTGTTTTTCCCTACTGGATCGCCCCTTCTTCCCATCCCTTGTTCCAATTTTTTCCCATCCTTCAAAGCCCTGTTCAAGTGCCCCTCATAGCCAAAAGGTCTCCTGACTATTCCAGTCCTTTTCGAATCTTGTCTGAACTCTTATACCATTTAGAGTTGGACACACACAACCTAATAAATGGTTTATTATTATTTATTTCTCTATTTTTGTATGCATACTTTTAAAAAACAGGACATTTATAAATGTCCTGGGCATGGAGATGTATCCTCCTTCCCTTGGAGCCCCTTTAATGTCTGACCCAAAGGTAAGCTCATATTATAGGCTCAGTAAATACTTGCTGACCAGTCAACTTACTTAAAGACCTAAACCAACAAGCCTTGAGCCTCCTGTATTTGGATTGTGAGGCAACGTGGAGGCCAGCTTATGAAGGACTCTGAATTCCAGGCTATGGGTTTAGATTTGGTGGTGGGGAAAACTGGAAGCCATCATAGGTGGTTATTGTTACATTTCCATGTGAAATATGGGGCCAACAGAACAGTCCCAGAACATCTGTCCAGGCTGGAGGCCAACACACATCCTCCAGATGTTACTCAGGGATTTATGAATTCATTCTTCCTGCTCAGTTGGCAAGGAGGTAACAGAGGGATGGAGTCAAGATCCAGGGGGAAAACTGATGAAATAAAAGAGACATTATAAGGCACACCTTCTGAGAGCAGTCGATTTATAGGTTCTAAACATTGCACTATAAATATCAGCATCTTAGAATCTCAGAGTGAGAAAGGGCCCTGAGAGATCATCTTGCCCCACCCCCTGCCCAATGCAGAATTATTAGCTTCGGCAGGCAGGCTGCTGTTAATACGGGTCCCCTGCTGCTTCCTCTGGAAAGCTCTGTTTTTCAGAGGTCTCTCTCTCACCTTTATACCCAGTTAGGCTACTGCCCAGAGGAAATTTTCACAGTGCAAATACCTTTTTGTTTTCTTTTGGGCTCGCTCCTTTTAAATTTGTTTTCCTTGCAACACAAAAGCAGGCTGTCCAGGTGGTGTATGTTGTATCTATTTTGCTACCCTCACTTTTCTAATTAATTGTTCCATTTTCAAAGCTGAAACTGGCAGGCACTCACTCCTTTAGAGTCTCTCTATCCTTGCCAAAAACAGCCATGTTAAAAAAACAATTTTATGACTAGGTTTTCCAAAGTTACAGCCTCTCTCATTCCAACCAGCTTGGCAAGAAGGAGGCCAAAACACAGATTAAGCCATTTTCTCCTCGTTATCGCCCCATTAAGCTTGCAAAGATGCTGTTGAAGCCCAGAGCTTCATCTACCTGTTCTGGCCAGGGAGCTGGGAGAATTTAGCACCTTCCTCTGAAAGGAGCCTTTTATTCAGTGAGTTAGGGGGAGGCTCCTCCTCTCCTGGCTGGAAGAGGCAGCCCCGCAGTACAACCCTGGCTGCTCAGAACCCCTGGAGGATTCTGGTGATACAAGTTTTCTAGGTAGCTCAGGATGACTTCTTTAGACTTCATAATTCAAAATAATTCTAGTTACTTTTGGAAGAAATTTCTACAAAGTATATTCTGCATTTCCACATCTTCTTCAGTAGAGAATGCTAATGATCACTTGATCCTTTCTTGATTGCTGAAGGTCATCTTTCCTGATACCAATCCTTCTGGCTTAAATGAATGATATCAGTTGGGCTACGCTGATGGTTACACTCAGAATGCAAGAGATTTTGGATTCTTATATCTGAATATAATAGTTTTTTATGCTTCCTTCCTTTACCATAATCAGTGAATCTACCTTCAATGTGATGTCCTCAAAAGGACATCTAATTTCCACACACAACAACATGGATGGATCTCAAAATAATTATGCTGAGTGAAGAAGTTGTACAAAAACCAACCAACCAACCAAAAAAGTATGGATCCACGTTGTATAATTCCATTTATGTAATACTCTATAGAATGCAAAGTAATCTATAGTGATGAAAGCAAATCGGTGGTTGCATGGAGTCGGGGCGGGGTGGGGAAGGAGTGATTACAAAGGGGCATAAGGTAACTTTTGGGGGTGACGGGTATATTCGCCATCTTGATTGTGGCGATGGTTTCAAGGGTGTATGTACTTGTCAAAACGTATCAAATTGTATACTTCAAATAAGGGTCATTTATTTTATATCAATTATACCTTCATAAAATTATTTAAGTAAGTAAAGAAATAAATGAATGAATAAAAGCTATATACTCATTCACTCAAAGTCTTGTGGGAGCACTTGAATGTGAAGGCAGGAGGAGAGCCCTGTGTGGGAAGAGAGAGGCAGAGGGAGGAGGAGGGCAGAACGCAGGGCTCTCTGAGCAGACCCCTCAGCGAGCAGCGGGGAGAAGCACCTGGTCTGTGGATCTCACCATTTACCGGAGCCTAACTCTGCCACAGGCATGCAGTCATCTCTTCGTGGTATTAACTCTTTTACTCCTCACAAAGACTTCATGAGGTGGAGGTGTACAATTTTTTAACCTATTTTATAGATAAAAGCAAAGAGAAATCAAGGCAAAGTGGGTTCCTAATGTGAGAGGTCACTTAAAACGGACATCCTAAAGATGGATTCCAAAGGACCAAGACAGACACACAGAGGTAAGTACATTTATGTGATATTAGGACCAAAATGCTTAAAGACTTTATTCCTTATTCTTCAGTAGGTGTAATGGGAATTTGATAACTGCCCCTACAGTGAAAGAAGTTTCAAGAAGTTAAAAAAAAAAAAAGTAATATACAGGGAAGTCCTCAAGGACATAGAAGATGTAACTACTACATGCCACCCCCCAAATATTCGCTATGTGCACTAGTTCTACTGGCTGTTGTTTAAAATGTCTTTAATAAAGGATTAACAAAAAGTTCTCCTCCAATAGGCAAAGCAAAATGCAATTGCTTTTTGGGTTCCTAATATGCAAACTTACATTTACAGTAAAGGGCAATGACTGTGATTCAATTTTTATATTAGCTCTTCTATTGTATCACTGATTAAATACAAATCCTGAAGCAAACAATTCAACATTGACCAGGCCTAAAGGGACAGAAGCAAGGGAAGAGGAAGCAAAAAAAAAAAAAAAAAACCAGAAATATTCCTTTGACCTTAAATTATTAGTTTTTGTAAGAAGAAACTGAGACTAATTGCAGAACTTGTTATGTATCTTTGTAGTGTATCATATACCACTAGGTGCAATAAACTATGTATAGTTCTCAGTTTAAAACTGGGCTCAGTCAATCTCAACAGTCACTTTTATCAAGTTAAAGAACCATTTCAAAATATTGTTATGAATAGCTGTCAGTGCTGGGTAGCCTAATGTGTAGCTCAGTGCCTGGTACTCAATAAACACTTACTAAATTAATGAATGAAGTCGAGATCCTGTTGCTCAGAATAAGCACAATCGGTCAAGCATTACTCTTTTTTATTTTTTAACAGGGTGCGTTAAGGACTGATGGGGTACAGGTTGCATAGCTCATTTAGAAGCAGAGCAGGAGTTTATTCCCCTTTGAACTTCCCACTCTCCCTAGCTTGGTGTGGAGCTCCTTGTGTGCCTTCAATAAAGATTCATGACTTAAGTGATTGCAATTTACTGACTCCATGATTCTTTTCAAGACCAGCGCTGAGACAGATCCTCCCTTATTTCCTATGTGCATTATAGAATATGAATTACACTGTCAATACAAAATAAATGGCATTAAACTATACATTGGATTTTAAGAAAGTACCTTAAAAATGCCTTTCAGAGAGTCAGTCGGCCCTGCATTGTGCCTCATTCCCAACTACCTCTTTCCTACTGCAGAGACTCCTACATATTCACTCTTAGAGAGGTTCAGTTACTGAGTCTATATCACTGAGCTATATCACTACTACAAATAAGGATTTTTTCCCTCTCTATCTAAATATTTTCATCTCTTAGTTCCAGACCACTTCGCTTGATCCTCTGAGAAGGCAAATAATTTCTTCCATCAATGAATATGATTCCCCAGAAGATATTGATACATTTGGGAGTATAATTTGGCCAGGGAAGAAGATAACCTGAAACCACAAACTGCCCTAAACACTCTATTATTAACAAAGAGAGTAAAGCTGAATTGAGTTGGAGAAAACCGTTGCTGAATGACAAATTGCCAGACCCTGTGTAGCTCAGGAGGTTGCAGTCTATTCACCCCAGCTGCATTATTATGAATTCTTCAGGAAAGAACTCTAAAATGGAAAGTCTACAGTCAGGATTTGAATGGCTGCATTTACTCCCTAAGGTGGCCTGAATCTTGAGAAACAAGGCTGGGAACGTCGCTCCACACGTCTCCCTACACCTGACCCTTCATGTTATTCTCCTCATGCAAAAGTGCATCAGCCAAATTGCTTCCAGTACTTTTATTCCAGTTTAAGCTGTGGATCTAGTGTAGAAGCCACAATTCCAGAGACTTATCTGCAGACCAGCAAAGCAGTTGTCAGGCTGGGTAAAGGTTTTGACTCAACCTAGCAGTTTTCTTATACCTCTTTGGGCTTTTGTCCTCCTTGAGTTATAATTAGGTATTCATCTTATTTCCTCCCTTCTGATATCTTGGAAGCCCCTTGAGAGAATATTCTCCAGCATTCATCCAGGTTTTGATTGCCAGTGGACACATTACATATTTGAAACATGGAATTGACTTCCAGGGAGAAACCTAGCAGTATGAAAACAAAGTAACTCCACCGTGTCTGTTGATGGAATGTCATAGCTGCCCTCCACTTCAGAGAAGTTTTAGAAAAAGAGGAGGGAGTAGACATGGATGTCCAAGGGACAAGGATTTAGCCTCTACAAGTAGCCAAGTTCCTCAGATCCACCCAGCTGCCCTCCACGGGCAGAGACAATGCACACCACTGTTAACCCCACCCACCATCTGTACAGAGGAAGTTCTGAATATGGGCTATCTCCAATGACTAGAAGAGATCACTTCATATTTACAGATAAAGATATGGTATCTGCTTTAAAATATTCCAGAGAAACAAGACTTTGTTTTTGTGGTTTTGGTGGTGGTGGGGAAATAGATGAAAAGAGAATGCCAGAATGTGGACAGTTGTTCAAGGTGGGTGATGGTATGGGAATATATTATTCTATTTTTGTGTCTATTTGAAAGATTAAATAATTTTTTAAAATTTTAGGTGAAAAGTAAGAAAAGAAAAAGTTACTTCACCACCATCCTTAGAAACTGGCTGAGGGAGGGAAGAGCAGCTTTCTTCTGCTTGTTAGAATTTTTATGTCATCCTAAAATGATTTTGGATGTGTTTAAGAGGATATTACAGGAGGCTTTATTTTAGGTCTTACTTCACTAGGGCCCCAAATCTGGGAACAAAGGGAGTCAGTACCCATGTATTCTAAAACAGGTTGCCTGTATGTCTGTGCAGTAGTTGCTAGGAAGGTGGCTATCGTGGGTTGGATTGTATCCTCCAAAAAGATATGTTGAAGCCCTAACCCCAGGTACCTGTGGATGTAACCTTATTTAGAAATAAGTTCTTTGAAGATGTAACTTAGTTAAGGAGAGGTCATACTAGATTGGGGGGGGACCCTAAATCCACTGACTGGGGTCCTTACAAGAAGAGGAGATGAAACACAGAGACAGGCACAGAGGGAAGACCATGTGAAGAGAGAAGCAGAAATTGGAGTGATGCATCCACAAGCCAAGGAATGTCAAGGATAGCTGGCAACAACCAGAAGCCAGGAGAGAGGCCTGGGACAGATTCTCCCTCAGAGTGTCCAGAAGGAACCAACTCCATTGACCCCATGACTTCAGACTTCTATTCTTCAGAATCGTGAGAGACTAGATTTCTGTTGTTTCAAGCCACCCAGTTGTAATTTGTTATGGCGGCTCTAAGAAACAAACATAGTGGCCAAAAACTAATTCTGCTGCCCATAGCCCATGACTCCTTCCTCTACCATATAAGATGGGGCTTTATGAGAGAGATGGCTGGGGAGAATGGATTTCCATAAAGAGAGTTTCAGGGATCTGTGACTCCTCCCCCTCAACTCCTCACATTCAACTAGGTCAGAGAGCTTCCAGAAGCTGCCAGGGAGCTTGATTTGTATCCCATGGATTTTGGACGACCCAGAGCCTGGTACCTGATTCCCTTCTGAAGATGTCCAAAAACTGCAGCAGCCTATGATGGCTGAGGAAGGAGTGGGGACTGTGTTGGCTTCCAGGTATTTCCTGTGGGTTAGAGGAAAGGCCAGTGGATTCTGCAGAAGATGGCTCAGCATAAGCCCTTTTGAAAGGACCTTGCTCAAGAACTTTGTCTGCCAGGCTGAGAAAGACACACAGAAAGATTTGACATGAGCTTTACCACCAGCAGGGAAAGCCCAAGTTGTTCAGAGAGAGGAGGCATCACGGTGCCTAGAAACAAGTCAGGGTTGGACCTCAGAGGAGATCAACAAAGAACTCACAAAAGTGCCCCAAGAGACAGAGAGCCAGTGTTTGTTCACCTGACACAAAAAGGGTCCAATGTGGTAGAAAGAAAGAACTTCTATTATTACAAGTTGTGCTCTTTTCCTCAACTACTCTTTCCTCATTGTAGCCAGTCTAGGGGGTCAGGGAGTGCAGAAACAGACTCTATCAAGAAGAAGATGGAATGAGGAAAATATACAGAGCAGACTTCTCCCACTTCTCCCCGAGGTCTGGTGGAGCGGAGCTTTTCACCACTTTTGACCTAATATTCTAATTCCTGAACATGAGACTGTTTGTTGATATCTAGTGACTTGGAAAAGTGACTTGGAAAACTAAGGGCTCTGAGCTATCACCAAAGATGGAGAAAGCCAGTGGCAGGAAGAAATTAATTTGGTTCCTTCCTACATCCTCTTCAGTCTAAGCTTGTCCAGTAGACCAATTATACTTGCTAGTTTTACCTTCTCTAAAATAGTATAAGCTGCCTAATGGTGAGAGTGATGTCATATATGTCTCTAGTTATTTCACCCAAATGTCTAATAGAATCTTGGACACAGAAATATGCAGCAATAATTTTAGCTAGTTATATATTTCTTATTTTCCTTGGATTTTATGATATATCACAATATCTATTATTCATATAATTTTTGAAAATGTGTGAAACACTTCTGTGTTTGTGGATGTGTGTTGTAGGTAATTTTATTTTCTCAACAATCACATAAATTCAGGAAGGCAGAGATTATCCCAAACTTCTAGCTCAAGAAGTAAAGACTCAGTTTCTCTAGCTAGTGAGTGGCCATGAAAGACTTGAGCCATAGTCTTCTTATTTCAAACCCAATGCTCTTTTTCTCCAACACAAGACTTCCTAATGGTTTGGGGAGGAAAGGTGTTAGGAGTCCAAGAGTGAATGATAAACAATTATACTGAGTGGGAAGGAAAAGACTCACCTGGCTGCATTACATCCATGACCTCACATCTGTGTACAGAGCTGGAAAAGAGTGCATGTGTGCTCATTCATGAAGCCCATTCATGAAGTCCATATCCATGTTCCCATGTCCCACTTGGGGTGGATGGGCAACCTGCCTTACCCAGTAAATCATCCATCACTCAAAGACAGGGGCCATGGCTAACATTCCTAGTCCATCCCTCCTCAGACCTGGCAACCGTGCACTATCATAACTCATGTACAGAAATGTTTTCCCAGCTTCCCATTAGAAGGCCATGTGCTCTGAAATGCAGCTTCAAGCCTAATGATGAATTTTCCCCAAGCCACCCACACTCCTTTGCCTGTGACCAATTGCACAATTTCAAATCCAGCTGGCCCAGCTTAGGGATGTGGTTGGAAGCCAAAAAAAGAGTTTGTCTTGATGCAACACAACCATGAAGAGTCGCAATCATAGCTCTGGGTTCCCTAGTCCCTTGCTTGATCCCAATGAGTGAGCTGGCTATGATATCAGCTCTGTTTACTTTCCAGGTCTCAGCTCATAGCCAAAGGCTCATCAGCTAACCTGGATATGACCCAATTTTAGTCACTAGAATCCAAAGTTATTTAATTATTTGAGCCTCAGTTTCCTCATTTTTAGAGTGAGATAATCACGTCTTCTTTGCTGAGTTGTTATGAAGATTAAGGAGATTATACATGTAAAGCACTTGTCACTGTGCCTAGCACATAGTATGATCTCAATAAACGGTGACAATGATAATAATAATGGTATTAAAGTATAAGTATTACTTATTGTATTTCAAACCATGATGGCTTAGAATCTGAACTGGCTATCTGCCTAGTTGAAATTATCAAAATTTTCTTCAGATCCATGCAAATTTAATGAGCTAAAGTGTCAAATGCTCCATTCTATTGACTTTTTTTTCCCAAATTGACACCTATTACTAGTCAAGCATTGTGCTGGGCACTGAGGGAGTTACAAAGAGGAGGAAGACACACTTCCAGACTTGCAGAAACTTAGACTTTCACAGCAGAGACAAGGCAGACACATTTTAAACCATTAGATGACAATACAGTCTGGTGACAGTCTAGTAAAGTGAAAAAAGCCTTTCTTTCCAATCCCAGTAAAACGTGTCCCTCCTTAGAAGTTATCCCAGCTGCCAGTCATCAGCTTTGGCCCCCAGGGCCTAAACATGTATCTAAATGGAAGCTACTTTGGGACACAGGGTGTTGTCATCTGCATATTGATATTCATCTGAAGGTCTGTTAGGTAGGAGGAAGGGGGTCATTGTAGAGGCTTGTGTGCCACCAGCATACACACACACACACACACACACACACACACAAATCATCCCCAAGTGTCCCCAAGGTTAGTCTTTTTGAAACCAGCTTGCTCACCATCTTGCAAGAAATATATAATTGTATGGCCGATTTCTCCATCATAACCTGCTGCATGATACAGAAGAAATGCTACCTTGCCAAAGGAAATAAAACATTGGCAATCAACGTGTCTCCTCAGACCTTGTCAAAGAGCCATAACTGTAACAAAATAAACAAATAGATGATCAAAACATTCCTTTGCCCTTTCCCCTCGTTTGTCTCTCTATTTTTTTTCACGTTGAATGCTCCATTAGAGTGTAGAAAATTTCAGTTTTCTCCAGCTCTGGAAAAATCGTTAGGCCCTTCTGCTGGTCGGCTTTGGAAACATTTGGAACAAATTATCTCTACTTTTGGAATCTGAATAAAGGAATGTGAGCCTCACTGGAGAAATGTGAAATCTAGGGTGGGATTCACAAAATGGTTTAAGGTTTGCTTTTGCACACATACTTTTTTTCGAATTTGTTTGGGTTTGGAACATAGTATAAGAAAAATAAGAGGACTTGCAATGGACTTTCAATGTGCTTTCCGTAATTCCTTTGCTTTTCACAAACCCATGGGCCCCTCCCCCAGTGCTCTATCATCACCCCTCAGTAGCTTCCCGTCTTTAATGTCAAGCGTGTGCTTCTTACATAACATGAAATCCACCAGTTAGGGAAAAGCGAGAGGAGGGAGATTTAATTTTGACCCAATCTCATATAAACCTTTTGTTATGCTGCCAACTTCACGATGTCCAAACACTCCTCCCAGAAGTTGACACAGCCCCCTGAGGGAGTAACAGAGACTTCATGAATCTCAGTACCGAGTTGTCTGATCTGAGCCCCAGTGCAGCTCTATCCCAACAAAACTTCAGTCCCACTCAAGCCCTAGAAGGGTTCTGACAGGGCTGATTTCAGTCTTATGCTGCTTTCCAAGACTTTGCCCATCTTTTCTATCCCTGGTCCTTTGTTTAGTGTTCATGTTTAGTGATAACAGGAAAGAGGGCTTAAGAGGCCGAAAGATGACACAGACATCCTCCTTGGGCCACAGGCTGCTTCTAAGACATCCCTCCTGGGGTTTCTAGGCCATACTCGCTTCTTGCTGTGCAGGCACAAGCACCTTCAGGAAGAGAAGGTACTCATTTTCACAAAAGATGCCAAAATCAGGAGGGTAGGGAACAGAGAGTTCTAGAACTTCTGCTTCAGAAGGGGGAAAATCCTTACGGAGAACATTTTTTTTTCCCACTTTGTTTTTCCAGTTACTAGGAGAGTTATGGTGACAGCACCTGCTTAATTTTCTGGACAGTATGTTTTCAAAATTCTCTTCAGTTATCTCTGTACAAACATATTTGTCATATCACATCCATTTTTAGTTCAGAAAAGTGTGGAAACAGTATTTCTATAGTTTCTGAAGGCTCATTCAGAGTTTCCCTAAGAACTCACCAAATGTCATCCTTTCTTCCCTCATCCCTACCCCCACAGCCCAGTTAGGTAAATATGCACCAGATCCAACAAAGGACACGATAAAAATGCCTGGTTTAGCTCACCCACTGAAGAATGGATAAGCCCAATGTGGTATATAGATTCAATGGAATATTATTCATCCTTAAAAAGGAATAAAATTCATACACGTGCTTTAACATGGATGAACCTTGAAAACATTATGCTAAGTGAAATAAGCCCAATACAAAAGGATAAATATTGTATAATTTCACTTATATGAGGTACATAGAATAGGAAAATTCATAGTGACAGAAAGTAAGGTTTACCCGGGGCTGAGGGAGGGGAGAAAGAGGAAATAGGAGGCTACTGTTTTATGTGCTCAGAGTTTCTGTTTGGGCTGATGAAAAAGTTCTGGACACAGATAGTGGTGATGGTTGGTGACACTGTGAATATACTTAATGTCCCTGAATTGTTCCCCTAAAGATGGTTAAAATGGTAAAATTTATGCTATGTATATTTTATCACAATAAAAAAATGTGTAGGGGCTATTGGTTTGGAGACACTTATTACTGGAAAGAGAGCCCCAAGTGCACATTTTTTGGGTATAAAGAAATACATTAATTACATACAGCTGCTATCATGTAGATGGAATCACCATAATAGAAAATTGTGCTGTGTAGAAACTTACTCCGATCCGGCACATTTTGGACAGAGCATCTTTTATTAAGAGTAGGACTGGATAACCCTCCACGCATTCTTCCTTCAAGAATTTCCTAATGAGGCTTCCTACACTCTAGACAGGAACTGAGGGTAGGAAATTTGTAGACCCTGCCTTAGATCTGCTTATTCAACATGCAACATGAAAGAGGCCTGCTCGGAAGGAAGGTCTGCCTTCATTTCTTAGCACTTGGGTTCAGAAAGCACCAGAACTAGAGCTCCCCCCTTTTATATAGTATCCCTGCTCACTAATAAATGGGACCAACTGAGGACCAGCCATCACTGTTCATGAGGATCACAGCCAACTCTTCAGACTGAAGAGTAAACCCTGTGAGGATCATGCATTCAGGTGGAAAACGCTTCTAATAGAAAATTGTGATTCTGGGAACTTTACCCACATCAGGCACATTTTGGATAGCACATTTCTTATCATTTTTCTTTCTGGCTAGCAAGAAGCAAAGCATGGTTTAAAATAAATAGCACCATCTTGGCAGTCCCCTCTTAATTTGGAAAGATGTAGGGAAGTGTGGACAAAGGCCACCCAACTAAGCATCGGGAGGCAGGGTTTGGAATGCAGACTCTTCCATTGCATATGCCTCTGGGTCAATAACATCACTGCTTTAATCCTCAGCTTCCACACCGGACAAATGAAAGTCTGGCCTAGAGCAGTGGTGGAAAGCAAGGTGGGCTTCGAAGTGTGTTCTAAGGAGTACTGATGTCTGGGATCTCATTCCCACTTACCAATTCAGACTTTATATATGTGGATTGGGGGGATGTGTAGCAATAAGTTGGAGAGTTGGGAGAGTAGCCCACACATAAGTTTTGAAAACAATTCCCCTGACAATTCAACATGCATCCCTCCCTGGTTAGCATAAACTGATCAAAGTTATAGCTAAGGTCACTTTCAGTTCTAATATCCCTAAGATTTTATAAAAAAAAAAAAAAGACTGAAAACCCACAAAGACCATTAAACGCAGCTGTTACAAGGATCAAATGAGAAAATAATGCATATGGATGTCCTAGAACATAGTGCTATACAAATGTAAGCAATTATTAGGGCTCCCATAATTCTGTGCATTATCCAAGTGGTTCATCAAATATTAACCAAATCCTCTTAGATTAGAAATTCTGCAATGGCAAGTCTAGAGAACAGGATCTACACTTGGCACTTTTCTTTGAGTTTCTCCTCATGAGAGCATTTACCAGTGTAATAATATCCTTATTTGTTTTCTGATAATGTGAATGCATATAAGTCAAAAGAGGACAAACTAGACGTGCACCCATTTCCCAGCAAAAGTGAGCCATGGAAAGCCTGGATTTATCTAAAATCTGCCCATTTTTCCCAGCTCAGAAGCTGTGTATCCTGAAAATTTCTGGTCTTACCAAAGAGGTGTATCATTTTATTGTTACCACCCTATCCCCAGAAGGTGATATTCATTCCCACGCCTTGGCTTTTAGAATGACCTCTGAGGTGGAGTTGGTTAGCATGCTACAAAGGATGGAAGTCTCTGCCTAGAAACCTTCATTTCCATTGAGCTAATGAGAGGGCTGTCACCTAAATTTTCATTGTTTTAAGAGCAAGTGGAGGCTGACAGTTTCCTTTCAAGCTTGAATGATGAAGAGAAAACATCCCACAGCCTCATCTGGCTGCCTTGCTGCGAGGTAATGAGCCCTGTGCAGCACCCATCTCTGCTAGACTGGGATGACCTTCTGTCTGGTAATGCATCAGGGAAGAGTGAAAAATGCACCGCAGGCCCCGCCAACAATTCCCCCACGACATGCTGAATGTGCCAAATGGTTTAGTAAATAGATCTCAAGTTACGTGTTGAAACATATTCCAACATATTGCAACAGAGCATATCTCAATCTAAAGGTCACGCTTTACTTTGCAGAGACCCTGTTGAAGGGGTCTGGTGGCTGGCTGGAAGGTGAATGTCATGGAGATGAGGGTCAGGGGAGAGAATATTTGTAACATTTAAAAACAAATTTCACAACCTTCCCTGGCTAATTGCATTCTATTCTCAGTTCAGACAGGGAATTTTATTTGCTGCCAGTCTTTGTTCCAAGATTTGCTGGAGTTTCTTGGGATAGGGTAACAGCTTGGGGTGGGGAGGCGGGAGGCTGGGCTGTGTCTTGCAAAAGCTGGGAGAGTGTAACTGAAGGGGTGAGGCCAACATGGAGTTCAAAAGGCTCCAACTTTCCCGACTTCTTCCTTTCTCTTTTTCTTTTTTTTTTTTCTTTTTGATGTTGGCTGTTTATTTCAACTTTCATGACTTCTTGTTTTCTTTGCCTTTAGAGTCCTTGGGGGAGGAATAAAGGAGGACTTAGTGATGTGAATCTGCCTTAAAATAATTGCCGGAGATTGCTTGGGTGCAGAGAAGAGTAAAAAGATTGAAAAAACTGGGATCAAATCTGGTCTTGCAAGTACTGGGAATCAGTGGCTGACTCCATGGTATGGTTTGAAAAATGCCTGGAGAAGGGACCTCCTGCATCCACCATTATTGACTTCACTACTGAGGATCCTAAAAAAACGTGTTTTACTTTGATTTGATGGATACTTTTTGAACATCTATTATGTTTCTAATGATGTATGGTATCAAAAGGTCGATACTTATCTCCAAAGAGTTTACTCCCATTTGAGAGATGGGCACATAGCCCACTACTCCCACTAAGCACATTGTTTTTTTGTGCTTTCAAATTATAATATCGCTCACATTTTCTCCTTTGCCCTCCTCCTCACTGTCATAAAACTCGAAATCTCTGGATCTGCATTTCAAACAGAGTGCTAAGTGTAGTTCAACGGACATCTTTGAGAAGACAATGAAAAGGGAAAGAAAAACCTGTTACTTCCCAAAATTTATTAGTTCAAAATCCCAATAAATCATGGTGTTTTTGGTGGTGGGAGGAGGGAGTCAGGCTATATACTGGTGTTTGGAAGCCGTCCTGGCAAACAAGTCCATTGAGATAACTTTATTTGGGTGGTTGTGTAGCAACACCACTCTGAAGAAGGAAGTACCTGGATGCTGTGGGGGGCATCCTCAGTCTCCAGAACACATTGACTCAATGATGTTCAGTTGAATCTTATTAAATTGTTGATATTTTACTGGTTTTGACCTACAGAATGACAATTTCCTAGAGCTCAAACCAATACAAAGCAGAATTTGGAAGAGTCATAATGGAAGTAAAAGCAATCAAAAGGAGAGAGAAAAACATGGTTAGATTCAGGACTTTTTACTTATTGAATCTCCATTTCTTGCTAGCTGTGAACTGAATATTTGTGTCTCCCCCAAATTAATATGTTGAAACCTAATTCCTAATGTGCTGGTATTAGTAGGTGGAGTTTTTGGAAGGTGACTAGATCGTGAGGGTGGAGCCCTCAGGAATGGGATCAGTGTCCTTTTAAAAGAGACCTCAAAGAGCTCCTTCTGCCATGTGAGGACACAGGAAAAAATGACCATTATGAAATATAAAGCAGACTCTCACTGGACACTGATTCTGCTGGTGCCTTGATCATGAACTTCCCAGCCTCCAGAACTGTGAAAAATAAATTTCTATTGTTTATTAGCCACCCGGTCGGTGGTGTTTTTTTATAACAGCCTGAGTGGACTAAGACACCTCTCTTCTTCCCATTGCCCTTCCCAAACTTATTACATCTTTATGGGCAAATACTTTAAAGGGGAGATATGGTATCTGGCTGAGAACAAGACTCTAAAAGATGGTATTTAACACAAGAAGTGGTTTCTGGAGAGAGGCCTGACACAAGAGTAGGGAGAAATCATTGGGAAGCTGAGTGGACAAAATTTGTTATTTTGCAGTTCTGTTAATATTTTGCACTTCACTGAGGTTCTTGTTCCAACAGTATCAAAGTGTTTGCATTAGTTATAATGCATTAAGGAACATACATAGAATTTATGGAGCAAAATCCCCAAATCCCTTGGTTCCCATCATCATTTGTTTACCCTGTAAACAGTCTTGCGATGTCCATAAGTTCTGAAATACATACATCAAGGCCACTATGCATTAAGATGCAGCCAGGTGGTATTTTTAGTTGTTTGTTTTGTATTTATGTTAAACAGAACCAAAAGAAAATCATCTCAACTTGACATTCATCTCTGTTATCTAATTTTGTTTTTCAAAACAATTATTAGAAAAAAAGTCTGTGTGATCTTCAGTTTATCAGTTCAAGCACCAGGGATAACTAATTATGTTGGATGACTTTTGAGGTACTTCCAAATCTAGGAGTCTCAGGTTCTCTGATACAGTACAATAGATAAAGCACTGGGCCGGAAGTCAGGAAACCAGGGTTCCAGGCCAACTCTGCAAACACATAGCTGTGTGAGCTTGAAAAGTAGACTTGAGGAAGACTCTTTTGCTCATCCATAAAGTGGGAGAGGATTGGAACAGATATCTCATTACAGATCAACCCAATATTCCTGGAGAGGCTGAAAAAGAAAGAGGGGAATTTCCTAACTGCATGTGGGAGAAGAGGAGGAGGTAGATCAGAAAATGACATTTTCTGACCTGAAGTGTTATGACTCTACCTGAAAGGTCAAACAAATGCGTAACATTTATCAGATCGATTGTGCTCACTTTGATGGGACATTCCATGTCAGCACATACTACAGAAGTCTCCTTCCAACCTTCTGTGTGGAGTTGATGTCTTTAGCCAATTGTCAATGTGCCCGCCTTTTGAAATATTTCTTTAAGCCCTCAATTAATGTTCACTAACATTTCTTATTTTGAAATAAGAGTTGATGTTCTAAGTTGATATTCTTCCCAAATGACCACAATCTCCAAGCTCTAGGTTCTAAGCAAGTTAACCTAAACAACATGCATTAGCACTAAATTGTATGATTTATCCTATTGACAAATGTAAGGTATGTCAATCCCAACCAGGAGGACAATTTTGTAGCTGGATAAAATTAATAAGATAAAAGTATCCCCCATTTATTCCTACTTTGAGCTCCTCCAAAATAAGCCTTAGAGAATGGACTGTTTTATTTTCTGAAATCAAAATCATCTACATGTTCAAATATGTGTCTGCCATCAAAAACATCACCAATAGATCAGAATGATGCTCCTTTTCTCACCACCATGTCCCTGTCTCATCCTAAACCACGAAACAAAACAAAACAAAGCAAAACATTAGACTGGCCAAGTTTTCAATGACTCAACTGATAGGGCATTATAGAATCAGCCAGAGAGAATATGCCAAAACCTCTTCACCTTCCTCCTGCCTGGTGCCCTTTGGGAGTCTCTACAAATGTCCCTCTGATCTTTGCAGCAGCTCTAAAAATAGAAGATGACTGCTCAGTACAGGTGCTGTTTGTGAAAATGTTCTCCTTGCATTTAGCCTGCCTGCCTCAGTGATTAGTACTCTGTAGATACTCAGCATCCCCTGGACTCTGCTGTGTCAGCTCTTCTTTATAATAGTGCAGGAGCTGGAGGATAATTCCGGGACTGCTGTTTCTAGGGACTCTCTTTCCCTCAGAACACAGAGAGGACTTTCTTCCTCTCTCATCCCACATTTAGGGCTTCATGCTCCAGAACAGCCCGGAGGGAACCTCAAAATGAGTCTGTGACTACAGTGCCCCCCAGAGAGTACCAGATTTTTCAAATACATCTTTCTATATAGAACTGGCACACATGGGTGGGGAATGAAAAATCAGGAGGCTGAAAGTGTAGTTCTGTTCCTGGCTATTGGTCTTTGTGGACCTTGCAGTAATTATATTCATAAAATCATAAGATGATATCTCCTGACAGAAGCTCGGAGGTCATCTGGTCTGGGGTTGTTGAGCCTTAGTATGCTTCAAAATGTTACCTGGTAAGCTTGTTTCAAGTGCTGATTTTCATGTTCACCCCCATAATATTCTGATTCAGTAGGTCTTGGGAGGAGCCAAGGGATCTACCTTTAGAGACATGGACCCAGAAGATGTGAATGCAGTTGATCCTCAGACTAAATAGTGAGAAACGCTTCTCCAAATAATTCTCTTATGCAAAGATGAGGAAAGTGAGACCCAGGGTGTGGAAGGCATTCTCGAACTAGGGCTGCGTCTAGAGCCCTTGTTCACTATCTTCTTGTCCACAGTTCTCTCCATATGAAATTACATGATTTCCATTCAGTTCAAGCCCATGAACACTGGTGATGCAATATTCATGCAGGTGCTGTTGAAGTCCAAGTCCAAAAGGCACTTTCGGATAAGAAGGTCACTTTCTGTCCTGACAGTGAGTGGCAGGTGTAGCCATATGTCTTGACCACTGAATTTTCGTGGTTCCTTGAGCCAGCCATAGCACTTCTCTAAGCCTTATATTTCAGAAGTAGTGTAACAAACCAGATGCCCTTTCTTACCTTACGATGGCAATTGATGTGACATAGCTGCAAATACTTAAGCTGTGTCTTTAACTGTGACTTAACTGGAAGTCCAGAACATTTCAGCCTTGATCTCTCCCATGATTCCTGCCAGGCTCAAAAGATCCAGTGCCGGGGTCAATGGACCACAAGTCAAGGTCAGCCTGATGCACTGCAGGAGATCAGTAGCCCTAGTCTGTGACTGACAGGGAAGTAGGAAGACACTCTTGCCAAAAAATACAGACCATCATGACTGTGGGTAATTTCTCCACCAGGGAGTCATGTCTTTGGAGAATAAGCCCGTTTGGGTTTTCTTTCTTATCACCCCATGTGAATTAGTTTGTGTTCTGTGAATCATGTAATCAGGATACATGGGAATTCTTGGCCCCGCCTTGGGGAAAGGATACTGTTCGAGGGTCAAAGGGTACAAATTTTTGAATTCAAACCTCTTGGAAACTGAAAGCTACAACAAATATTAGAGAGCATCTAGACCAAATATTGAAAATATTAAGAATGATTTCACTACCTTACTTACCTCACAGGTCCAAAAATAAGAGATAAAGCACATAAATAAGATTCATAAATGTTTAAAAGGCTGGACTTATGGAAGAAATTTTTAATATTTTTGCAACAATTATTAAATAGACTAGAATAGGACTCTAGAAAAACCAGACTAGAGAAAAATGGGGAGGCATAGAAATCAGCATTTGAAACTAGGCGACTAGGCCAGCTGGGTGAATTTGCCTGAGGTGTCACAGCAATTCAATAGCAGAGTCTGGTCTTCTAACTCCTGGGGAGAAAGCTTCTTCCAAGACATCAGTCACAGATTCCCCAGTTTGGCAGAGTATCAAACTGACCACAGGATGAACTATGTTTCTCTCCTCTCTTCATGCATCATAAGAAAAAACCCATTCGTTGTTTATGTTCTGTTTGTACTAAAGCAAATGAAAAAAACATGGAACTTCGGGGAAAAAACAATATTCTACTGAAGCTCCTCATCTACAACTACTCCCCCCAGCACCGTGATTGAGGTAAGCACAGTATGATGATGTTGGGACTGTGGGCAATTGCAGATCAAGTGTGCCTCTCAGGGGACCTGGGCTAAGAGAACGAGGTGCTCACTGGGATAAGGTGTCTGACCCAGGCAAAGTCTACAATCAAATTAGTCTTCAGAAGCCCAGTTTGACTCATTCATTCTTTCACCATATACTTACTGAGTATGTCCTAGGTGTCAGACACATGCTGGGCATTAGTGATTGGCTGAAGGATAAGACGGTCTTGGGCCATCGTCTTGGTGTTATGGCCTGCAGATGGTGCACACAAGTTAACAGACAGTCCCCATCAAGCTTCATGTGTGAGTGGTACATGAGGGGGTACAGAGAAAGTGTAGCCACCCAAGACTGGGAGGTGGAGAAGACACCAAGGAAGTCTTCCCCAAAGAGCTATTAAGTGCCAGACACTATGTGAGATATTAGGAATGTAACAGACACTGCCTTCAAGAGGCTTCCTATCTAGAAGAGAAGACAGATATGCATTAACAGGGTGATATACGCTGTCATAAGAGTGGGGCAACCCTTCTGTTCTAGGTCAGCACGGAAGGGGGAGTTGTAGGGCTGTGCATCATCAAGAAAAACATCTTTGGAGTGAAACTTAAAGCATGAGAAGGAATTTACAAAGCACAGAGAGATGATTGGAGCCATAAAGAGGTCATAAAGAGGAGCTGGAGCACCTGTAGAGACTGGAAGTTGGGGTCAAAGATGGGTAGAATCATATGGGTGAGAGGTCTTCTCCCACATGGAAGCCAACATGGGGTTCCCCTGACAGGAGTGAGGGGTGTGCACAGAGATGGCAAGACCATCTCCACACTCTTCAACTGGGAGGCAGGTTCTCCAGTCCCTTCGACAATGTCCTCATCCTGATGTGCTCAGGTGCGGCTCAAAATCTGGCTGTGCACTCAGCCTTTCCTGGGACTCCTGGAGGCCTTCTTGGAAGCTAGCATGCTGAGTGGAACTGAGTGATACCCACAGCCTGTGGGGGTAGGACCTGCCCAGGAGCCAGGAGAACAAGGTGTGGGATCACAACGTAAGACATGGACCTCAGGCTGACCACAGTCATATCAGGACACTACGGCCCTCCCTTCCACCCTAGGCACACAGGTACTCAGACCAGCTCTCTCTGAGGGTCACCAGGGCCAGCATCTCCCCAAGACAGTATCATCTCCCCAACATCCCCTTCAAACAGAGGCAGCTGGAATAGTGTAAATGGCATAGTGCTTGTCACCATACAAACCCGGGTTCAAATCCTGAGGATTAAACGAGAAGTCATATGTGAGGGACCCAGTGCTCCCTTGGGCTCATAAAGGCTCCATAAATGGTAGGAATGGCTTTATGTCCTCATCTATCTCCTTGGCCCTAAAGGATAGTCATCAACTATTCTCTAAGCAAATAAGGTGTTAATGACTGAAATTGGACAAATGTGGTTTCTATCTTAGAGATGTTTTAACAGAAGATTTCTGAAATCACTATGACTTAACTCTAAGGAATAGCTATCTAGTGGTAGATCTGTAACTAGCAAGGAAACCCAGTTTTGCACTGAGAAGCCTATTCTAGATGCCTTAGATCTGAGTGTCTACTCTCAGGACTGTCATCTCCCCATCTTCAGAGTAGTGAGTCTCAAGGCTAGGACTTGCCTTGGGACTTGTTTCTGAATCAGAGTCTAACATGCTATTTCCCCCCACTTTGAAACTGCCCCTTGTTACAGGGCATCATGGGTGGTTAGAACTAGAGCTTGTCATAGCTCTCAGGTGGAGCAGGGCTGCTTCAGGAGGCTGTGCAGGTGGCGAATGGTGTCTCCTGGGCTGGAGAAGGGCAGAGGACCCCAACTTAGACTCACATTTTAAACTTAGCAATAAAGGGGAATGTGGATCAAAGGCCAGCGAACGTACTCCATGCACTAATGTCTCCATGCCCTGTACATATGGAGACGCTGGGCAGGGTCTAAAGGCCTTTCTTAAAAATGATACCTACTGTATGTGGAGAAATTTCCTGCAGACCAGCTCACTTGAGTAGCATGATTATTGTCAGCTGCCCTGAGCCTGTGCCCATGAACTCCTCGCAGCTGAAGCTTGTCCCTCAGGAGGGCAGTGGGCTGGGACACACGTCCCAGTGTTTGCAAAGGCAGCCCAAACCTGAACCTTTCCTCACAGAACAGGGAAAGGGCAAACCGCTTTGCCTAGATGTTTCTGGCTGGCCCTTCCCAGGGCCAGGCGGGATCCCAAGCCTGGCCATGATGTATCTGTCCTTCAGGTCTTTGTTGCCACCTCCTCTGTGCTCAGAGCCAGCTGCCTCCCGCTCCTGGAAGCCTGCCAGCATCGTCCTCCAAAGAGGCGCGTCTCAATCAAGTTATTTATTCACCTAATCAAAAAGGAAATAATGTATACAATTTACAGTCTTCCCAGGTCCTAGCTCCGGCGGAGGCTGGGGAGGGGAGACATAAATGGAAGCAAAGCTCTCCGGGGGGGGGTCTCTGTTGGCCCAGTGGCCCCCTCTTTCGAGAGATGAACCATAAGTCCCATTGTCCATATGGTCCAGAAGCCCCTGCTGTTTTCGAAAGAAGAAAATGGACAAAGCAAGAGGCCAAGCTCAGAGTGAAGCTGTGGATAATGTCATAGAAATAAAGCAGGGGTTCAGACAGAAGGGGAACCATCTGCTAGCCCTAGGGCATTCAGAGTGTGGGGCCCAGAGGCTCCAGAAGCCCAAAAGGGGATGGCAAAGCTGGAGGCACACAGCTGGCTGACTTGGTTACGTGTGTTTCTCTAAGCCTCCTTTCTGCCTATGGGTTCTGACCAGAAATTATTCCATTCCAGATCCCAATCTTTTTACGTTTCACTAGATCTTGCCCATCTTTCAAATCTCAGCTAAAATGACACTTTGGAAGGGAGGCCTTCTCTGACCTTCCCATCTAAATCAGGCCCCCCTGCTATTCTCTCTCACAGCATACAGATCCTTCTCTCCCTAACATTTTACTCTGTAAATTATTATATATAGTCATTTGCAAACTTATTTGCTTAAGGACTAACTCCCTCAGTGAACTATAAGCTTCACTGAGGCAGAGACAGATTTCTCTTGAGATATTTAGGAGCTTAGAGCCATGCCTGGCACATACTAGATGCTCAATAAATATCACTTGATATTATGATATAATGTGGGTATGTATACCCTGGGTTTTAACTATCTTTTCAAATGCTTTATCTGTCTATCTGGATTGTAAGTTCCCTGAACAAGAGGGGATGTGTATCTCATAGTGCTTTATATTCCCACAGAGCCCAGCAAGCTCAGTTATAATCCAAGGTGGTTTTAATACTAAAGCAATAATGCACATAGCCAGGGTTGGAGGAGACACTAGAATGCAGTGGTCCAGAGCTCAGACTTGGGAATCAGCTGGACCATGGTTCAGATTCCTTAGCATCTTCGAGTTTTAGTTTTTCCATCAGTAAATAAAGGAATGCTTCAATTCATCGTTTTGCTGTGAACATAAATGAGGAAACCATAGTTAACTCAGGGCCTAGAGAACCCTCCTCAAATGGGAGCTTTCAGGAGCTAGCATTTGGGAAGAGAATGCATGGGTTAGTGTTGGCTATTTCGAGCTAACTTCATGGAGGAGAGGCCTTGAACTGGTTCTGGAAGGATGGAACAGGCTTGAGAATTGGCAGTTCTACCCAGAGAAGCTTGGCATGATAAAAAGTCACTCAGGTCACACGTGTAAGTTGGTGACCTCACAGGGCAGAGCTATGTTCTTCTTGTCTCTTCATCTCAGAATTCTCACATTTGTAGATGTCCATCTAGGGAGGTCCAAGCATCATGAAGAGTCTAGAATTCAGGCTCTCTCAGCTTTAGAAACCCCTAAGGAAAAGAAACCTTTGCACCAGATTCTCAGGAGCGCTCAAGAAGTCAGTTTCTTTGCAACATACACCACCAACCCAACTCTACATGTTAGAAGCTTTCAAATGCAGAACAGGCTGATTCATTTAGTGAAATAACCAGCTGTGATGCTTAGGCAAGCCACTGCACCTGCCCTGATGGACCGTTTGGGGTCTGTGTTCCTGCTGCTCTGACAGGCCCTTCCCTCTGCTTACCCTCTTGGGCACTGCCGTGGCAGGCAGCCTCCTGGCAGCTGTTATTTACTCTGCCTTGGAGGGTCTTTTTGGATTGACACATCAGGTAGCTCTTTCTTGGGCTGTCTCAGGAAGGAAAGCTGGATACAGAGCCCACAGGAACCTGCTAAAAATTGTGAGGTCAGAGAAGTTGCCTTGCGTATCCTCCTACCCCCTTCTATTGTGTCCTTCTCCTCTGGTTCTCTCTTGTTCCACAGCGTCCAAGCCAGGGAAGAGGAGAAATGGGGTGGGGAGGGAGGGGGCACCTGCTTCTCCCAGGGTCTCTGAATGTAAACCTCCTACTTCTTCCAGAAAGCAGGCACAAAGAGAAGTCCACTCCTGAGTACGGATGACAGTTAATGGTGCCCCCCCCGGGGGGTAGTTCTCACATTCTCACAGGGCACCTCTCACTCAAGAAGGTGATGAAATATGCTTCCTGGAGCATCAGTTAGCACTGTGTGCTAATTTTCCTTCCTTACCTCTTGCCTTCTTCCTCAACATATCTGTATCTAGATGAAATTATTTGCAAATGAACTTCAAAGGAACCTTGAAGAGGGGAATTACTCATCCCATCCCTGCTTGAAGATTGTGGAGGGTTTATGGGTTACTATAGATTTCACCTCATTCCCTCTCTCCTTCTTCCTGCCAACACGCCAGCTTTCAGGGAGCCCTCAAGTCCCAAGCTAACAGCATACAAGGGCCATGGGTGGTTCTAAGGTAGGAAGAGATGATTAAGGAGGGTTTTTGTTTGTTTGTTTTTGTTTTTTTTGCGGTAAGCGGGCCTCTCACTGTTGTGGCCTCTCCCGTTGCGATTGCGAAGCACAGGCTCCGGATGCGCAGGCTCAGTGGCCATGGCTCACGGGCCCAGCCGCTCTGCAGCATGTGGGATCTTCCGGGACCGGGGCACGAACCCATGTCCCCTGCATCGGCAGGCGGACTCTCAACCACTGCGCCACCAGGGAAGCCCAAGGAGGGGGATTTTGCAGGGCCCATCAAGCCAGGGAAGTTCCCAGTCCCTTGGTCTACCTGTCCAATAAATCTCAACCTATGGTGTATTGTGTAATCTGTGAGTGCTGGCCCAACAGGAGAGTCATGGAGAAAAGTCAGCCGGCAGTGTATTCACTCTAAGCTCCCCTTCCCTTCTCCCCTGCTCTTTCTGCTGCATGAAGCACTTAAACAACCTTCTTCTCCATCTTTGAATGTCAAAGTCTCTCTGTCTTCAGAGCCAAATGATCTTTCCAATTAGACTACAACCGAGGGCAGATTTGTAGCTGTCCTACCTTTTCTGGTGCCTTTGATCTGGACACTTCTGTTTGGAATCCCTTGTCCCACTCCTCCGATGATTCAAATTCTTTCTGCCCGAAGTCCCTCCCTAATTCCCCCTGCTGTGGGAAGCTTTCCCTGATGGCCCCTCCCTGCAGTGAGATACAGTTCCTCTTGCTGTCAGGCAGCAAATGATGTACTTCCCAGGGTCACCTCTTAACTGGTTCTCTTATCTCCGGCTTAAATCCCTCCTGGCATTAATAGACTCTAACCTCCTCTCAAATTCTAAGTCCCCTCTGGTCCATTCAGCTCAGCTAATAGCCACCACATGCTAACATAAAGTTTTCTTCTGTGGATACTCACTTGATCTTCTCCTGGAGTCTGGGATGCACCAGAGGGCAGGGACAGTCTCTTGCTTGTCTTTGTGCCCCTCCCATAACTCCAGCCTAGGGTCTTGCATGCAGTAGGTGCTCCATAACTTTTGACCACTTTATTGATAGTATTGCTTTTCGTAGACTCCAAGTCCACAATTGCAACACTGTGAATGTTTTTTTTCTTTTATCTTCAGGTTACACAGCTCCACTTTATACTGTTATAAAATGTGCTTTTTTCCTGCCATTACCAATAGCCAGTGGAGCAGCCTCATCAGGACAAATATCCCTTATTTTTTGGAGGGATAGATCAGTGTAGTGGAGAGAGAAAAGGACCTCAAGTCTGGAGACCTGAAGTTACATCTCAGCTCTGTGACCTATGGCAAGTCCCTCAATCCCTCATTGTCCTAGTAGTAGCGTAGGAAAAGAGCAGGAGGCTGCTTCTGTGTCAAGTTGCATTATATGGTTAAGATTCCATACTTATGGGGATTGTGGCCTCCCTGGGAACAGACATAACGTTGGTATCTTCAGTGTTTGGTACAGTAGCCAGTCCAAGGCAGGGGCTTAATCAATATTTATAGGGGTCCCACTGGGAGCATATATAGCAGTGTCTCTTAGGCCAAGGTGAGGTGGCTTTTCCTTGTGCCACTTTAATGAGCGACCTAGCTTTTTCCTGAAAAGAAATACCAGTCATCCCCATGATCAAGGAAGTCCTGAAGGGAAAGGAGCTTTTTTCCCATTTAGTTCTTTGGCCTCTGTAGCCTTGAAAACCACATCTTGCCTTTCTCATTGAACCCCTGGTGGTTCTGCACTTATTCAAGATGTACCATGTGTCAGGCTGTGCTATGACTGGGGAAGCAGAGGCAAGGCAAGCTTCCTGCCATCACAAGGATTTTTGTCAATGACTTTAGCTCTTCCGCTCTTCTCTCAATTGAAAGGGGACCTCAGGCCCTTCCAAATACTGGAATTCCCCTTTCCCCTATGAAAAAGTGAAGGCAAGGGAACAGAACTTCCCCTTTTCTGGGAGGATAGGAATATCTGATCACACACACAAATAGTCATACAATACAAATAGTTTGGAAATTTAGAATATTCCAAACAATAACACTAATAATAGCTAACGTTTACTGAGCACTTACATTCTGCCGGGTGGTATTCTAAGCACTTCACATATATGAACTATTTTGATACTCGTAATAGCCTTATGAGGTGTGTGCTATTGTTATCCCCATTTTACTGATGAGGACATTGAGGCATTGAGAAGGATAATTAACTCATGCAACTGGCTAGAACCAGGATTTGAACTCAGGCAGCCTGACTCCTGGGTCTTTACTCACAAGTCAGCTACTGAGGAGATAATTTGATTCATTTTACAGACCTGATGAGAAACGGTATAGCAGAAAGGGTACTGGAAGGGCAGTGGGGTCCTTGACTTTTAGGTCTGGTCAGGCTACAGACTGCCACACTGGCTCTGAGCAGGTCCCTTCTCCTGGGTCCCAGGCCTTCAGCCACAAGGAAAGAAGTCCAGGTTCCAGTCTGACTCATCTGATTTTGGGAGTGGAGCAGGGAGGGAGGGAGGTGGCATGGGAGGCCAGCCTCAAGTGGGCATCTCCTCTGCTTCTCCATAAAGCTACCTCTGCTACCTCTGCTGACAATAGAGAAGGATCCTTTCAGCTCATCCAGTTAATCCATTCAGCACGGATATCATTCAGTTTGGTAGTTCTGTTTGCCTCGATGAAAGCTGCTCCACAGGGGGCCAGAGGCATCATCAAACTTGAGAGGTAGAGCTAGCTGCCTGGTCCTAGCAGATGCCCATTTGTCTCAGAAGAAAGACCTCGGCACCATCCCTAGGCATGGGGTGGGTGGGGTGAACACCGTGTGTTTCCTTGGTCAGCATCACTGCCCAAGTAAACTGGCTTTCCTGAGCCTTTGGTCTTGAAGCAAGAACCCCACACCTGCATTTGGCAAATATCCCTCCCCTCTGTGATCTAACGGTTCTAGGATGAGAAGCTGGGGAGGGGGTGGGGTGAGGCCTGAGAGGAGCCCAAGCTTTCTCTTTGGTTAAGTAGACTGGAAAACGTGAAATTAACACACATTGTTTATTTCACGCTCTCAGCCTTGCCTGCACAATAGCACAAATTAAATTCTGCACTAACCAGACGAGCAATTAGCCCACAGTGAAGATCCGGCTTTCAGCTGATTGCTCAGGCATTCCATTCACACTATTTATGAAGGGAACAAACTTACTGAAAATATTTTTGTAGCAATAATTTTTTCTGATACACATTTTCCCCCAATTTGCTGCATTACCCCACACTTCCTGGTATTTGAGATGATTTGGCTAGGTTTTCTGAAGAGCAGTATGTAGTTCATCAAAGAGAAATTCATCTTGGGTCAATACCCAGTAATTAGCATCATTTTCATTGAAAATGAAGCTGCTGTCATTTTGGAAAAAGCAAGTTTTTTTTTTTTTCCTAGTCTGAAGGTAGCCTGTAGTAGGATCAGACATCTTACTACATCTAAGACCAAAATCTCTAAATCTTAGTTTATTGTCTCTCACATTGCCCACATGCCCATTTCCTTCTTCTACCAGTAAAAAAAATAAGAGATAGCATTTATTGACAACATTCTGTGAGCAAAACACTGCTCTAAGCACTATCTATCTATCTATCTCTATCTCTCATTCTCTATCTCTATCTCTATATCTATATATCACTCAATGAGAGAGGTGCTGTTATTATTTTCATTTTATAAATGAACCAAGCAAAGTAAAGAAATGTTAAGTGACTTGCCCGTGGTCACACAGCTTGTACATGATGGAGCAGGCCTTGGAAAGGGGGCCCACGTGTGAACCACTAGGGTGCACTCAGTGCCATGAGGACTTTGTCACTCCCTAAACCTTCCCGACTTGAAGACTTCCACGACTCTTTTCACACAGCCCTAGTTGGTCTCCAGCATCAATGGCTTATTTCATTTCTGTTCGCTCTCTCAGGCCGAATCCCTCCTCTCCCATGATTTGGCCTCTGAACAGTCTGCCAGTCTCTTCCCACCTCAACTCTCTGGACTTTCTTAGTCCCTGCCAGGCACCCCAATGGCCAGATTAGTTCTGCTAGAATACTGCTTTGCTTGTGACACTTCCTTACTCAAACATTCAACTTTGGGGCTGTTGTAGCACTTAATCAGAAACTCCCAATGGCTCTCAATGCTGAGAGCAGTGACCGTCAACCAGGTGTGTGTGCATCAGATGTACCCAAAGAGTCGTTCAGATGCATGGAATCTAAAGGTTCAGTGTGAGACCAGACATTTGGGATTAAAAAAAAAAAAAAAAACTCTGGGGCTTCCCTGGTGGCGCAGTGGTTGGGAGTCCACCTGCCCATGCAGGGGACACGGGTTCGTGCCCCGGTCTGGGAAGATCCCACATGCTGCAGAGCGGCTGGGCCCGTGAGCCATGGCCGCTGAGCCTGTGCGTCCGGAGCCTATGCTCCACAACAGGAGAGGCCACAACAGTGAGAGGCCCGCTTACCGCAAAAAAAAAAAAAAAAAAATTCTGAGCCTTTCACTAGCCTACACCGGGAATATAGCATAGAGGTTAGGAGCCCAGAACCTGTAGCCACATCGATGAGGTCCAAAAACTGGCTCTGCCACTTACTTGCTAGAAGATTTGGGGCAAGTCTCCTAACCTCTTTGTGCCCCGTTCCCTCTTCCATAAAATGGGGTAAAAATATACCCATCTCATGAGGTAATTGAGATAAAGCATTTAGGGTTTATGATGTCTAGACTATCATGTGCTATATAAGTATGTTGACACAGTTACAGGATGATGTTTCAGTTCCTTTGCTTGGCATGCAAGGTTCCACACCACTGGTTCTGACTTTTTACTTCAACTTTTGCTGCTGCTACTCACTACCACGGACCTTCCACCATATATTTACTTCCACTTTTTAATATATGGGTATACAACACCTACAATGCCTTTTTACTTTCCTTGTTCTAGCTTTCTGAGTAGATACCAAGTCTGAGGTAAGGACTGAGTCTTATATCTGTTTTCTTAGTACCTCCCAAGTGTCTGAAGCTGGCAGACACACAGCAATAATTTGTGCAAGCCTCACCTGTGGACTTGTGGGTCAGTAGCCATCACCCCAGGCCTCCCTAAGCCAACATGAAATGCCAAGAGAAAGACCACTGCCTTTTCTGTGCTATGTGCCTATAAGCCTCCTCAATGGAGCCCTCAAGTCAACCTGCTGGCATTCAGCCTGCTTGACCCCACCAGCCTCCTATCTTCTTCCTGCCAGAGCTGACCTGCCTCAGCTTTCAATATCTGCCTGACCCTCCTGACTAGAAAATCTGCAGATCCTTGCCCAGGTCATCTTGTCACCATCAGGTCAGTGGGTCACCTCTCTGTGCACATCTTCAAAGCTGGGTTGACTTTCTATTTCTATGACTTGAACCCAAACAATACCCTTTACCCTCCATCTGAGCTACTGCTATGGTCTTCGAATGCTCTACTATTCAATGGCAGGTTCTTTGAGAGTGTTGAGTGTGTCCACTTCCAGAGAACCATATGACTTGCTGTTACATGCACTGACACAGTGCACATGTCAATTCTATCTCCAAAAGCAGCACAAGTACAACTTGCAAACCTACTTTACCTGTCCATTGCCTCCATCAGCGTTAACATATGCAAATGTATTTCCAACAAATACCTCATGACACCTAGGGTAGTGTTCTTCATAAACCAAAGCCTAAGAAAACTTGCCTCATGGCTGATGGCAGCAGACCAAATTCTAACTCCTACCAAGGAACTTGCATTCTAGTTCGGAGCTATGTGGCTTGGTCAAGCCAGTTAATGTTAATCAAGTTTCGTGTTCTGCACTCTAATATAAATTAGAAACTACAATGCCTATTTTTCTCAAACCAATGATGAACATACCTATGAAGCTTGCAAAGTATGATACTACGAAGTGTGGATGAAGAGGTAGCACCATGGAGTCTTTCAGCCACTGCTAGTGGGCATAAAATGCCAATTTGGGGAGAAATGTGGTCATATCTAGTAAAGCTTCACATATTCTAGATTCACATGTTCTGTGACCTAGTATTTACATTTCTAGACAAGCCCTAGAGAAAGTTGGGCTCAGGGAAACAGGTACCATGTTTGTTGACACCTTGTTGCAATAGCAAAAAATGGGAAAGAATGTTCATCACCAGTAGGATGGTTAATAAATTATCCATTTAAAGTAATATTATAGGGCATAGAAAAACATGAACTACATGACACCTATCAATAGGGATGAGTCTAAAAATCAAACTGCTAAGGGAAAGAAAAAAAATCAAGATACCTACATTATGAACAGAATTTATGTGAACTTTAATAAACTGAAAAATGATACCATGTGTTGAGTAGGGATAGATCTAAAATGGAGAATGATACACATCAAATTTAGAATAATGGTTACTTCTGGGGTAAAAGGAGGGACATGGGATGGGGGTCATTATAGAAGGGTATACAAGCTATTATCTGTAATGTTTTATTTCTTAAGTTAGGTAGTAACTACAAAGGTGTTCATTAAGTTATTAATTGTATGTGTTAGCATACAGTATTTATCTTTCTCTTTCTGACTTACTTCACTCTGTATGACAGACTCTAGGTCTATCCACATCATTACAAATAGCTCAGTTTCGTTTCTTTTTATGGCTGAGTAATATTCCATTGTATATATGTGCCACATCTTCTTTATCCATTCATCCGATGATGGACACTTGGGTTGTTTCCATCTCCGGGCTATTGTGAATAGAGCTGCAATGAACATTTTGGTACATGTCTCTTTTTGAATTATGGTTTTCTCAGGGTATATGCAGGAGGGAGGGGATGTGGGAACAGATGTATATGTATGACTGATTCACTTTGTTGTAAAGCAGAGACTAATAAAAAAAAGTTATTAATTGTACTCTTTTAGTATGTATGTCTGAGGTATTTCATTTAAAAAGAGTAAACAATGAAAATAAAATAAAAACAAATGCTCTGAGCATCTCCATTACCAGGTACTCTGCATGAGCAGATACTAGGCTACAGAGAAAAGAGTATTGGACATGGAGCGACCCTTCATTGAGCTGTAAAGAACTTAAGGATTGATGCTGAACCCCTTGTCTTATCCACCTTTGTATTAGTTTCCTCATCCGTACAATGGGAATCATAGTGTCCTCCCTATTCACAGGATGGTTGTGAAAATCAAATGAGCTGATAATTTTTAAAGTGCTTCTGAGAATTATGGTCATCCATGTTAAGAGGAGCCTGGAGGCTAATGGGAGGAGAAAGGTTAGGAAAGTGATCATGATCAATGCCAAATTGTCTTAGAGACATTTGAAGGAATTGAGGAAGCTCCTTCTGGAATAAGGAAGACTACAAAATGACGTGATCATGGTTCTAAAATTTTGGAACCTCTGTCAAACATCTTATTCTGTGTAGGTCCAGAGGGTAGAACCTGGACACATGGGCAGATGTTTCTGGGAGGAGAAATTCATTGGCATATGGAGGGAAGAAGTTTCTACTAAACATATTTCTCAACCACTGGATCAGGAATCTCCAAAACGTAGGCTGAAAAAAACTACTTGGAGAACAGGCTAGGGTGAAGTAGATGACCTTTTGGGTGCCTTGCAATTCAGTCCATTGTTTTTGTGCTCTAAGGGCAGAACTGAGCAGCTGGGACAGAGACTGAATGACCCACCAACACCTGAAATATTCATCACTAGGCCCTTCACAGAGAACGTTTGCACATAACCTGCACTAACGCATGCCACTCCTATGCATTGGGTATTGGATTAGAGATGAAAACAGGAAAGAAAATATTTTTAAGGTACATAGTTTTATAAGTTCCTTCACGTGCTCTGGACTGGTTTGTTCAGAAAGTCTGTGCTGTGCCTCTTGAATACCTGGTGGCAGAACACTGCTCACTCACTTCAGTGGGATAGCTAATACAGTAATGAGGGGGTTAATTGTGTTCCTGACCAATGCCTCGTGATGGGCTCCACTCTTCTGGGTATGGAAAGACTCAAAGGAAGATGCATCTGCCCTACTGGTCAGTGAGAACCAAAGACCCTGAAAGCCACAGTCCCTCTCTTGCTGAAAAAATCTTGATCAAATGTTATTGGATATTAAATGTGCATTACTGAAAGCATTAACTGAGGATTTAATACGCTCCCTAATTAAAATTTGGTAGAGAGAAGTTCATCATATTTTGAAACTCTGTATTAAGAATCCTCAAAAACTTAATAAAATTATAAATCAGAATATTTCTCTGAAATTAATGAGTCAAAATATTATAGCCAAGCAGGAGTCAGCTGTGTCAAAAATTCTGAATGTCATATGGAGTCATAAAAATGTAGTTTTCAGTTTTATGGTTTCTCGAACAATAATAAGGCTGAGGAGAAATCAGGCAGAAAAAGGAATCATCTCTGCTATACATAACAATTAATGTAATAAGAAGCCCTAAGCTGGTGACTTAGGCAGAGAGACAGGTCTAATTTAGAGTTCTAAATTTCAAGTAGTAGGTGGAAGTGTGTTAAGCACTGGGGTCAGGTAGGTCTGGAGCAATGCATGGTGGGTTGGAGGGAGAAGGTCGTGATAGAGGATGGGGAGAACACAAGAAGAAAGAGCATCAGAAAGTCAGGGGGAGAAAGTCCTGATAATGAAACCCATCCAGAAAGGAACAAGAGCCATGGGCTCTCAGTCATTGGAAGAATTCAGGTACAGCCTGTTTAGAATTCTGGGATAGAGATTCCTACCACGGGTGGAGGTTGGACTAGATGACACCCAAGTGCACTTCAAGATTAAGAGTTTGAAATTCTGTCACCTTTGAAGAACATGCAGCTGGGATGTGGCGATGACATTAAACAGTCTGTTGACCTGACTCACCCTTGAGTGACCCGAAGAAGGTCAGGGACCTCAGGCACCTTCCTGACCACATGTTCACTGATCACTGCATCCTGTTTCCCCACCTCCAAGTTTTTTCCTGCCCCTCACCTAGACCTTGTTGCTGCTCCTGAAATGCTTTGGCCTCCTCCACCACATCCCTATTAGCTCTCTGTATCTAGAACAAATCTCATCTCTCCCTGGGACCACTTCCTTCTCCAGCAGATCAGCCCCTTTCCCGACCCCTGTCACAGGTCAAGTGGGGAGCACTCATTTTGCATTTGACCATGAACACTATTTGTGGAATGATTCCCAGAGGTGGTTTCTGTCTCTCAGTCTCTTACTGACTCTCCAAGGGCAAGGAAACACATATGTATTCTCTAACAGGGCATCACTTGATCCATGATAGACCCGATCAGTGTGCTAATGAGGAGTTAATCCATATTCCTGAATGAAATAGGGGGAGCAGGAACCTTTACCCAGAGGTGGTTCTTGAACTTCATGGGCTTCTGAGTCCTCCTCTTTAGCAGTTGAATCCAGACTGAAGTCCTATCCTGACTATTACCTACAGCTCAGGGGACCCAGGGGTAGCACCCATAGTGAAGCTACTCTCTCTTTTTCAGAGCTCAGAATCCTGTCTCCTTTTTTGCTCCCAGTCCAGCTATAGATCTTTCATTCACTGTTTAGAGAATGATCCCCCCTACCTCAATATGTAGACTAACTATCACCTAAGGTTTTCATTTTAACAAAAGTTCCAAAACCTTAAGCTAAATGCTGCAGAAGTGGCAGAGGAGTTTGTAGGGTCCAAATGATAATATTTGTACTTTTCTCCTGTGTTTGTGAAGGAAATATTTATGTACATGTGCAGTTGAAATCTCCTTGCAATGACTCTTCGGTCTTCCCAGGGGTCAGTGGCCCACAGATTGGAAAGCTATTCTGCATCATTAAATTTTCATTTGTAGAGAAAAATAAAACCCTGAATAATATGATCTCTGGATCATCTTTTCCATGGGTCAGGATGTCAAGTAACTAAAAAAAAACTTCAGTTATTAATTAATCAACACATCTTCTTAAAGTTTCTGTAGTTTGTAAGAAATTGTTCTAGCTGCTGGAGGAGCAGGAAGACTGCAAGTGTAAGACACAGGTCCTGCCCACAGTTGGCTTGGAATCTTGTTGGGAACCCAACCAGATACACCCACAGCATAAACCAAATGCATCTATGGGGAGGGCCAAAAGACCAGCACCAGAAATAGGATAACAGAGATCAGGTGAGGTCATGCTTTTTGAGCTGAAAGAAGAGAGAATGACTTCCCAGAGACTCTCTGGAGAGAGCAGTATTCTAATGTAATCAACATATTTTATACATACTGAAAAAATGGGAAAGAGAAAGGAAAAGCATCCCAAGTCCTGAAGAGTTGGGTTTCTTCAGCACAGTTTTTTCAAATTGTTTAAAGAATGAACAATTTAAATTATAATAACCATAGTCCAACTGATATGTCATCAGCGTCTTTTAATAGATAGGTCAAGTGTGTCTATTGCTATAGCACATGGAAGGCTTTCAAGGGCAATGCATATTTAACGTTACATGCTTGAGGATGGATGTATCGTGAACTGGTGGGGAAAGCCAAACCGACTCTGACATTAGTGTGATGGGCTACCTTTCTGATATAAAATTGGAATCTTGATCTTTTGGGGAAATGGAAGAAAGAAGAAACAATAATCACATACTGAGAACAGATACATTTATTAAAGCAGCACTGTATGTTTTAACTATTCAACTAACCTATAAATTGATTTGCCACAGTAGTTTTGCAATGAATGTTATTGTGGCATTCCAGACCCATCAATAAAAGGACACAAGGAATCATGGAAGAGGACAGAGATGTCCCCTCATTTGGCATATCCTGGACATGAGTCAAGGCTGTATACATGCCACAGTGATGACAGCAGCAGCCAGCATTGGTGGCTGTCCCCAGAAATATCCCCTGTCTTTCCTAAGATCTCCATCCCTGGACACTTTCATGAAAGTTCCTTGATTCACAGTGACCTTGGACCCTGCTTTGTCAGCTGCCACACGAAGTTGGCTTTTAGCCATAGTTACCCAGTGCTGACTCCTATAGGAAGGGTCTTTCTGAGGAATTGTTTTTGTAATTTGTGTGGCCAGTTAATGCAGGTAGGACATTGATCACTTACTGCTTTATATATGTGGTAACAGTTTCCATACATATGTCCTATCTATCTCCTCGTTTATAGCACATGTATTTTACAAGTAAAGATTGCATCTAAAATATCTTAGGCTTCCAACAGTGGCTTGTGCTAGGATGAGCATAAGAGTTTACAATGAATATTATCTTCTTCCAATAATAGAAGTTGAGTTTCTGTAGGCTATAGAAAGAAGACCCTAACCCAGGATTGATAAAACCAAAGAATGGATAGTTAGAGAAGAAATAAAGGTCTCTATCCTTAGGTAATGTCAGGAGGTCAGACATCTTAGAAGGATGAGGTGACATATACACACTACTATTTATAAAATAGATAGCAAATAAGAACCTGCTGTATAGCACAGGGAACTCTACTCAACACTCTGTAATGGCCTATATGGGAAAAGAATCTAAAAGAAAAAAGATATATATATACATATATATGGATATATATGGATATATATATATATATATATATATATATATATATATATATCCATATGTACCCTGGATATGTGTATATGTATAACTGATTGACTTTGCTGTACACCTGAAACAAGCACAGCACTGTGAATCAACTATACTCCAATAAAAATTTTTTAAAAAATAAAGATTAAGTATTGTGATGGGAAAAGAGCCCAGGGGTCCAGACAAGGAATCTTGGGGCCTCAGTTCATAACTTACTGAGAGAATTTGAACAAAGTCACTATCCCTCTTTGGACTACAATGTCCTCATCAGTTGAATGAAATTGTTGGAAAAGCTGTTCGGTAAGGTTCCTGCTAGTGCCGATCTGACAATTCTGATTCCCAACTGCCTGCAAGCAGGAGTCTAGACCCACTCTTTACTTATTTGAACTCTCAGCGGCTAGAGACATTGTCATTTAAAAACAAGCCTGCTGGAGATCAACCAAACTATCTGGCGTCAATTCCCCACCCTGGCCTCATTTAGGACTGAGAGCCCGGAGTGAGGCGACATTTCTCAGAGACACCAAACATGGATTGATCTCCTCCTCCCTGGAACCCCATCTCCTGTGTAGATGAAAAGATGGGAGACACAAACACAGATGACAAGCATCCTGGGGCAGAGAGGAGAAATACCAAATGGGATGGCCTTGCAAGAATTGTAGGATCCCAAGAGAGGGAAAGAGACTTCAGGGCTGGCACTGAGAGAAAGTTCTCAGAGACAGGTGGCCATGGATGGAATTTCAGAGGAGGGCCTGACCTGGAAAAAGTGGAAGCTGACTGTAGGGTGGGGAAACATAAGTAAGAGTAAATTCTCACGGTGGTGAGAATGTTTGCAGCACATTCAGGGACTAATAAATTGACCAACTTGGCTGGAACAAAAGTTTCTAGGGAGGAGGAGTGGGAGACTGTTAGGGGTACAAAATCATTCCAACCAACCATTTGGCATTATGAGGACGAAGCAACCTGGTCAATAAATCGCATTTTCCTCTTTTGAAGCTGTTGTTTTGGCTTATAGCTCTACCACACAAGTCAGTTTGATTGAATGGAACAAAAACAAAATTTCTGAAATCAGTCACAAATTCTCTGAGCCAAGTGCAGGCACAAATGTAGAGGTCTTTAATGCCAAGAACCAGTTTTTCTTAGTTTCTCTCAACAATTCCCTCTCTGAACATAGGTAAGTCAGGCCTCTGGGCAGACCTTCATGGTTCTGTGGATGGGGGAGCCTCTGGCTATTCCGGGTGGGACTCCCAGGGCTTCTTCTGCCACTTCCGGGAACCCCGAGTTGTCTTCATTCACAAGTGGTGACCTCCTAGCCACTCAGCAAGAAATTAAGTGGGGCCAAAACAAGTCGGGTGCAGCAAATAATTTGCTTGAGACAGCAGAGATGGGAACCACGTGGTCAGTATCAAGGTTCCAATCCTGACTCAACTACTAACTCCAGTACGTGACCCTGGGAACGTCCCTTCTCTTCACTGAGCCTCAATTTCCCGCTCTCTAAAATGGGATAATATTACTCACCCTGCCCACCTTACAAAATTGTGAAAATGTTTTATAAATTGTGAAGCACCCTAGCCCGTTCCACCATGTGAGGACACAGAAAGAAGGCACTGGCTATGGATGGGTAGCAAAACATTTCACCCTAAAATATATCGCTTTGATATATTGATTATTTTAATCTGTAGGCTCTTGAAAAACAGCAAATGCAGGGAGAGGCTTTCTCGGATTTCTCCTTATCCGCCTAAAGACAGATCCTCCTAAAGGAACTCATTTGTCATAGATTCCTCCCCTGGAATTCCATCAACCAGGGAAGATTCTTCTTGTCACAGGGGAAGAGAGTAGAAGTCAACGCCACACCCAGACACACTTTATCACAAACTCACACCTCTGTCTATTCTTCTGAGGGTCCATTCATCATTCCTAAATCGCCCCTTCTCCTTCCTTATTAAGATGGTATTTAAGTCTGAATTCTAAGCCATCTTGGGAGCTACTCATTTTACCCTGGGTATCTCCCATGTATATGTGAGGTACACATCTTAATAGCTTCTGTTTGTTTTTTCTTGTTAATCTGTCTCTTATTACAGAAGTCTCAGCCAAGAACTCAGAAGGTAGAGGGAAATTACTTTTCCTCCCCTATACCATGAACCAGGAAGAGATCCCTCACTCACCCATGCTGGCATCTTGATCTTGGACCTCTCAGCCTCCAGAACTGTGAGCAATAAATTTCTGTTGTTTATGAGCTACAGCAACCTGAATGGACTAAGACAGTAATGAATGAACTTTTTCTGGTTAAGTGAATGAACAACTACAACACAGTATTATCATTAGTTTCAGATTAAGTGGGAGAGAAATTATACAGCTTCTTATGACTTGAATTTTGGAGGGTTCAGTCGAACAGCATGTTAGTTAGTTGCAGAGATCTAGAGACAGATACAGCAGGCTCTGCCATTTAACTAGCTGTGCAAACTTGAGCAAAGTACTTAACCTCTCTGGGCCTCAGTGCCCTCAGCTGTGAAATGAACATACAACGGTCCTTAATTCACTAGTTACCTTATGACAAGACAAAAGCAACAGCGAGAGGAACATAGCAAGACCGCACAGGAGTGTCTTGTCTTTTACACCACAGCACTGGCTTCTCAAATGTGCCCAGGTCAAACCTAAAGAACCTGGCCTCCAAAGGAACCCTCATTAGGATTGAGTAGCTACCTTTCTTCCTCCTGAAAATGCATAATGCAAAACCACAAACTTAATTACCAGCTAAGTAACTAAAAATAACTACCGATAACTATAAACCAGGAAGCCATCCCCTACACAGCTTTATGCCAGCCTGAAGCATTAGCATCCATTGGGGCCGCCTAAGAAGACAGGCCAAGGACACAAGTATTGCAAAGAACTCTCTTTGGCCAGGACATGAGACAAGTAAATGGCAGTAGAGGGGACTTTTGTGCTGCTGCCTTTTTCCTCAACTACATTTTAAGGTAGAGTTTGTTCCCATAGGCGAGCGCATGTGTATGTGTGCGTGCATGCACACACATGTGGGCATCCCTCGCTTTCTTGTTAATCTAATTTAATCATAACAATAGCAAAGACCCCAAGAAGACAATAGTCAACCTGGCATTAAAAGAGTTGCTCCCTAATTCCCTGTCTTTATAAAGAATATTAGACACTTGCACAGAATGCTGGAAACCCTCTAAAGAGAAAGGGCTTCTCATTTACTGGTGGCAGCTTGATGTCATCAGCAAGGCCAGGAGCACTCCACTGTACCCACTGGTTTTTGTATTGTGAGCTGAACCATCTCCCAGTGATCATTGTCTATTCAGAACCCAGGCTGAATGTTTTATCTCTTTTACCGAATGTCTAATGTGTCAAAGAATCCAATTTGCAAAACAAAACTACCTTGTAGCCAGAAGGCTTGTGAGGGGCTTTATCAGGTACTCTGTTTTTTCACAGCTAAACAATGGCTCTTCAACCAATGGGTCAACTAACTTAGCTCCAGATTGTGTCTTTAGAAACACAAAAACTTGGAGGATTGTTCTTTGGTTGAGATTGAGAAAGATGTCATTGTCCTATAAAAAGCAATGCAACCTGGTCGCTGGGGTATAAGGTCTCCCACTCCTTCCATTGAATTAGGTCAGAGAATCCCCTTTCCTTCTCTCCCAGAGAACCACACAGGAGACTGACTTTGGGAGAGATTTAAATTGGGTATTTTCATTTAAATTTTAGTTTTCATAATTAAAATAATGTTAATATGCAATCAAACATTAATCACATTCTGACACGAGCTAACCTCCCTTGAAAGCCAGCAGACAGATGGTCTTTGATCAGGTTTACTATCTAAAGAAGAGGAAGAAAAATTAAGCTACAAGGGGCAAGGGCTGGGGAATAGAAGGAGGCTAATGAGGCCTCAGGAAAAGGAAATTCTATTTTAAAATGATTTGATCAGTAGACAGTAAACAGGTCTTAACATCACGCTCTCTCTTGATATTGCTCTTGGATAGGTATAGCCCGGACTCCTGGGTAGATTTTTGCACGCTATGCTGTCATATTTCTATCAAGTGGAAAACAAAACAAACAAACCACTTTAAATAAACGGGTATTTCATTAGCCTTTCCTCTAAGTAACAGTAACAAGCACTGCTCTGGATGACCTGCTTTCTCAGTGCTGCTCCACCAATTACAGAGATGGTTCCAGGACACATCTTCTTAAATCTTAAATGATCTCCCCTGCTACTTTATAGAGAGGATGTGAGGAATGAAAGAAATGATGCATATGTCCAGTTAAAGTAATAAATATTCAGACGATGTTATACTATGATTATAGGTTTTTCATGGCTCTAACTGTGACTTAAGTAAATTCTTTTTTTTTTTTTTTCGTTACGCGGGCCTCTCACTGTTGTGGCCTCTCCCATTGCGGAGCACAGGCTCCGGACGCGCAGGCTCAGCAGCCATGGCCCACGGGCCCAGCCGCTCCGCGGCATGTGGGATCTTCCCAGACCGTGGCACGAACCCGTGTCCCCTGCATCAGCAGGCAGACTCTCAACCACTGCGCCACCAGGGAAGCCCAGTAAATTCATCTTTGAGGGATTTTCCCACTTTTAAAATGGAGACACAGGCATAGAGGATAAAATGCCTGTTCGTCTTTAGAGTGAACTTGTTTTGACCTATTGAATGAGTGGCTTTGTCACATTGTATCTGTGTCCTAAATGGGATTGTAAACCCTTTCCTTCAGGGTGATGCCCAGGCCAGGCAACCAAGGACATCCCAGGTCAGTCCCATGGGCTGACCACCTGTTATGCACAGAAACTCCTAACCTGGACTTGAAGGAGACAAGCCAAGGTGGAGCTATTTGTCCAGCAGGGGAGTGTCTCTGGTCTTTCAGGGACTGACACTAACGCTTATTGAGCAGTTTAAAGTTTACAAAATGGACCTTTGTGTACATCCCATTGTACATCTCCAAATAATCCTGTTGGGTCAAGAGTGGCTAATTTTACTCCCATTTTATAGATTAAACAACTGAGACTTAGGAAAGTTCAGCGACCTGTCCCAAATCCATAGATAGTGGGTAATGGAGCAGGAATTAGAAAGCAGCTGTCCTTGAACCCTGCTGTCTCTCCCACCGTAGGTAACTTCTGCATGAAGCACCCTGTCCTGATGTACTACCCTGCTCACGGTTACCAAGAAAACAGTCTCATCCACATTCATCCTCAGAGGAGGCAAGATTCAAAATGCCATCCCAGATAAGAATCCTGTTAAAGAATGCTAATCAAATCTGGCCTGATTTGATGTCACCTCTTCCGTTGATCCCAATTGTGAAGCTAAGCTGTAATTAATACATAAAAGATGATGATTACACTGAATTAGACAACATATAGAGAGAAACCACTGTTTTAGACCATCTTTCAGTAGTTGCTGCACCTTCAAGAAATACAATCTTCTAACAAGGTAATTATTATTGGGTTAATAGACTATCTAAATGTCACTCATGGTCCCTGGCATTTATTGTTAATGCCCAATATCATTCTTTCATTTTCCAATGAAACAAGTTCTTATTCATCTTCCCACATTCTTTTCTTCTTCCAGTGCTGTATTTGTATTGTTTTCTTCCATAGGGGAGCATGTAACTTTAAATCAAAATAAGAGGCAGAATAATAGAGGGTCTCACATCTGCTTTCCTTAGTATCAAAATATCTTACGAGGCCTCAAAAAGAAGCTATCAAAGAGGCATAAAGGAAACAATGAACATGAAAAGCACAATAGGATATTTGAAAAGGAGAAAAATATCTCAGCCAACAGAGATGGATATTTTCATGGTGGTTACCCTGGGAAAAATACATTTAGAAAAGAAGTTGTCTTACATTTCTCCCTAAACTGGGGAAGGGGAGACCTCCACTCTTCAGAAACACCACTCCCTCACAGCCCCTGACAACAAAGCCTGGGGACCATCTCCTCCTATGGATGGGTCCAGAGAGCTGGCTGGAGGAGCTGAGTAGGGGACACAGTTACTGGCAACTGAAGGCTCCAATAGCAAGATTTCGGAGGGAAGGTTGACTACTTGCTCCAGCCTGCAGTTTGGCTTGACCATCTGGAAGGGTGGAGAGACCAAAACACTGGCTGAACTCATCCTGAGACACCAGATGAAGCCCTGCTGACAGATGCTGTAGCCAGGTTAGCTTCTTCTGTCAACTGGGTGTCTAATTATATCACAACTTAACTTAATACCTGCATAAAAAACTGTCTCTGTACAGCAGCAAAGTTATAGGATCCTTGGAAGACAAAGACCAGTTTTCCCTATGTTTATCCCTGTCCCACCCCATCCCAGGACCTAGCACAGGACTGAGCACACAGTGAACTCTGAGATCTTTACTCCACAGTGCTGTCCTTTGGAGGCAGAATTCCTCCCTAATTACCTTTATTTCCCTAAAGCCCTGTGCAAAGTCTTGCACTAAATGGGCAATTAAAAAATATTTGCTGAATGACCTGTCTAGGGCTTGTTAAAGCCTTGTTCAATTCAAACAGAAGGTAAGACTTCAACAATTAATTCCAAACCTGCCTCTGATAAAGAGTGCTAAGAAATTGCATGAGTAAAACAATAGTTTGCATTCTTTGAGTACTTACTTCATGCTAGGCTTTCCTCTGTTACCTTATTTATGCTCACAACAGCCCCTTGGGGTCAATATCAGCTATTCCCATTCTGTGGATGGGTAAACTTAGAGATGAACTCCCATAGGTCATGGTTATATAGCTAAAGTCAGGACCTAACTAAGTATTTCTATGATAAAAGACACCAAAGGGGAAAAGTGTAAATCTGGTGTTTCGCTCTCTTCGGCGGTCCTTCAGATATTTCCCATGGCCAACGCAATTGATGGTGCAGAAATCAGTTATCAAGGTAAAAAGGCAGGCTGCAGATAGATAAGGCCTGTAAAAATGGACAGAACATGACATGCCTCACTGGGAGGGCTGATGGAAAGGATTGGGATTGCGTCCGAGAAATGTGCTGATTCTTATCCCGCGGTGACTGTGTCCTGACTTTTCTAAGGAAACAAATCTAGGAAAAGGTTTGTAATGGGTTTCCATTTCCTAGTTCTTTTCAGGTGTAGGAAGCTATGGCTATGGAGAGGATGAACAGCTTCTTGATGATGATCTTGCACGGCCGTGTAACAACCGGTGAGTGTGCCCATCCTGGACACAGTCACCGCTGCTGCTGCAGGTGGATCACTACAGCAGCTACATCATCCATGGATGTTCCCTCACCCTCAAAAATATGCTGTAAAAAGGAACACTGAAAGGGGATGCTGAGTGAATGGATGATGTGGAACCAGGCTGAACAATGACCCGTCATTGACATGTAGCACAATCTACCATTGGTCCAAAACTGAACAGTAGGGGCTTGCACGTCTGTGCCAGGACTGGCCTTAGGACAAGTTCTATCTCCACTTACTATGTTGTTCTGCAAGAGTGAGGTTTCTTGTTAGCTGCTTCCCTTGAACTGTGGGTTCCTGCACACTACCAGTACACTGGAGGTAACCATTGTATGTTTAACCAATGAATAATGAGATGGAAGAATAAGTTTTATGGTCCATTGAGGATTCACTTTAACTCAAGAATGCTGTACATGCTTTCCAAATGAAAAAAAACAAAATATGTATATTTTAAATGTTTTGAAAAAAATGAATTGGGTTCCCCAAACAGCATTTCACAGATGCTGAGATATGCTTGGTCAAAAAAGGAGAGGGGAGTGGGGGAAAGTCCGTGTTCAAATGAACTTGGAAATGTAGGCTTAAGCAAAGTTAGCTATGATCTTTAAAGCAGGATTCCAGGCTTGTAAGATGCCAATATGCACTGTGTGTCTCCATGCAGGTGTTATATTACATAGCCAAATACATTTGACCATGGAAATCATTTTCAAGTTACTCCTATTAACATTTGAAAAATACCTCTTCAGAAAACTTTAGCTTACTAGGCACTTAAGAATTTCACAGGATCAAGACATGTCATGCTGCATATTAGTTACCTTTTCAGATATTCCTTCTAGAAACTCTACAATATCTATAAAGTATAGTTCTAAATGATAATTGAAGAGGATGCAAAACAAATAACAGCTTGTTCCTGTCCCCGAACATCTTACAATTGCATAGGAACAGGTACACTAGTATTAAGAGTACTAATATAAATTGACATCTTGCACTGGCAAAAGATATACAAAGTACACGTGATTTCATTAGAAAGAAACTGTATTTAGAAGTAAAGGGAAGAAAAATAAATTAGACCACACCCTACGGCATAGCATAAAAGTTACTTCCTTGAGTAAATATCTAATACCTGCTTGATGACTCACTTGTGTGTGAGAAAAAAGAGGGAATGGTTTCTGAGGTTTTGACATATATTGAAATTTCTGAAAAATGTGAGGATTCTCATTCTATGTGGTGGCATTCTTTGATAAATCACTACTCACCTGGAAATGGTAAACACAATGACCCTTTTAGGGCTAGGACAACATCCGTTTTTCCCACCAAAGATGGGGCCAAGGGTAAAGTTGTCTCTCTTTCAGACCCACTTTCTTTAAATTCCTTAATCTCAGCAAACTCTTCTGGCCTCAGCACTTCACATACCCTTCCTCTTGCCCTTCCCTATCTTGCCCCTCTTCCCGCCAGTCTCAGCTTGAATGGCCCATCTCCAGAGGGCCGTGCTTGATCCCTCTGGTCTAAATCAGTCACCTCCCTTTAGTCTCTCTCATCATTTCTGGGTATTATAATTGCATATAAATTTTTTAAAATATGTCTTTCCCATTAAATTAGGCTCCATGAAGACATAGGCCATGTCTATTATGTTAACCACTTTATCCATACTGCCTAGAACACTACCTGGTATACTCAATAAATATTTGATGAATGAACACAGTAATGAATGAATGTATGGATGGATGGGTTAAAAATTAGTATGCCAAACTAAAAATTAAGGTGTAGCTATAAACTTATACACCTAAACTCACACTTCTAAGTGCTCTGTCTGTCAAAAATTTCACCATGGGAAGTTGTCTGTTTACTCTAATAATGTAATCACTGCTTAAAATATGTTTAGAATCCTACTTTCGGAAGAGTGTTTACTGCCTGATTCAGGGTGTCTGAGTTTATGAAACAGCCAAAAATCATTCAGAACTAACTCTGGAGGGCTTGGAGGAAATGGAGTCATATGTTGGGGAATCAAGCAACAAGTCTCATCATTTGACTTGAAGGATGACTTCCAAACTGGAAATTCACTAATACCACACATCATATCATCACTGGGATCCTTGAGGGGCCACTGGAGACATTCATGAAAGGGACAACATTCAGTTGGATATTGGTTTAAAAATGAATCCAATGGCTTTAAAGTTTAATTTAATTTAATTTAATTTAATTTATAGGATTAATGAAACAACAGAACAAAAATAACTGATCCATCTGAAGAGAAACCACCCAGTGTCCTCAATGGTTTTTAACTGCACAGGCAACAAGTAGGCTAATCCAGCCTGTCCCACCACCAACAGGGTTTCTCAAAGTCATTGTTCCAAGAGAGTTATCAATTTCCCATAAGACTAATTTGGGGGACCATATTTCAGGATAAAGAATAATAATTGAATGACATAATGGAGATTCATCTGGTCTGGTACAATTGCCCCCACACCCCACTCCTTTCTTGCACCATAATGAGATCATGTGTGAAAGCCTAAATTATGTAAATGAAAAGGCTCCACTAAGACCGCTGAAATATTCCTGGAGTGTTACACTTGACAACCTCAAAGTACATTTCACACTGCTAATGACTTCATCACTAACACAACTGCCATGAGTCAAGCAGTTTCCATGGCAACGCCCTAGTACAGCTGTTTACCCATATAAAGTATTGCACCTACTTAGTTACATATACAGACAGATCACTAGATTCCTAGGTACTGAAATTGAAATAATTCAATTTTCAATGTCTCTCTTTATGAAGTGATTCTGCCAGCTATAGGGATTAGCATATCAATGTGACTTTGACAGGGGTTGCTGCAAAAGACATATTTTGCAGGCACTTCATGTCAATTAGAGCCCTAACTGTTTCATGGAATAATCATTCCTGCCAGATTAAGGTCGGGCTGCAAGGTAATTTAATTGGTGCCATTATATGTAGAAAAAAAATGCTCTAATAGAGTGCATACACTGTCTCTGCCAGGAAAGGGGAGGGCTGCACAAAGCAAATGACTGAAAAGAATTGCCTTCTTAGCCATTTAGAAAGGATTTTAAAACACCACACACACTAAGATGGGAACCTCTGAGATGTTATTTCCTGAATTAGCTGGGAGGAGAACTTTGAAGGAGAGAGGGGACATTGGCCAGTTTGCAGTCTTCTCCAAAGGTTTTTTTCTTTCCCCCTAGAGGAGCCCAGAATAGCAGGATTGTTCAACTGATTCATCATCTATGTGACCTTCATGAATTCTGCGGTCATGTTTGCTGAGGGGCATTGTCCCTGGGTGGGGCAGGGGGGAAAGGAAGGTCACAAAGCAGACAGGGAGCTGCCCAATGTGTCAAGGAGTGGTGTTGAGCCACTACTTTCTTCCTTTCTTTGAAGAGGGAAAGATGCTCATACTTTACCATCCTCTTCTGCCAGAATTCTCTAATATAATAATCCTCATTGCTTCATAGAGGCTCACATCACCTCTAGCTCCCCCATACTTGGAGGTTTGGAGAAATGACTGAGGTTCTGAGTAACCAGGCACAACGGGTAGCACCATTCTAGTTTCCCAATCTTGGTGGGAAAAAATAGGGAAAATATTCTTAGAAGGAAAGAAAATGGCTCAGAAGACATTTTCTGTTTATCAATAATACCTTTAACTCCCTTGTGCTCACTCATCATTCTCCACAATTATCATGCAACTATTTAGGGGTGAAGGAAAAACATTATCTTCACTTTGTTTTGTTCTCACTGGTACCCCCACTAGAAAGAGTTTCCCGGTTTGAGATGCTCTGAACCAGTTAAAGACTTACACATCCTGTATTATGAGAAGAACTAATTTGGCAGTTGATCACATCTGATTTTGTATCATTACTGATTGTTTTGTGCTTCCATGGCTTATATCTTCCTCTCCAGCACTTCCTGTTTGAGGGTAGGACTTGCGTTTTTTATCTGTTTAGCAGCTGGATGCAAACACATTACCCACATGACATGGTTTTTATTCAATAATTTTTCAACATTCATTGATGATGCTGGTAAATTACTTTTTAAATATAAAAAAAGGAGGCAGTAAACCTTGGAGGGTGTAGTGCATGAAGGGAAATTACTGATTGTCAGAAGTGTTCTCTAATGCAGCTAATTTTACCAATTAGGGAAGCTAAGGTTTGTCAAGGGCAGCTCTGTCCCATAAAAATACAATGCGAGCCATGTGTGAAATTTTACATTTTCAAGTAGCCAATTAAAAAAGTGAAACTATACAGATAAAATGAATAATGTATCTTGTTTAACCCAAATATATCCAAAATAGTATCATTTCAGTGTGTGGTCAATATAAAATTTATTGAGATATTTTAGAGTTTTTTTTCATACCAAGTCTTTGAAAACCAGTGTGTATTTTACACTAAACAGATCTCAGTCCAGACTGGCTGCAATGCCAGTGCTCAGTGGCCACATGGGGCTGGTGGCTACTGTGTTGGACAGAGCAGTTCTAAGGCCTCACTATCACTTAGTAGCAGAACAGCAACAGAACTCACATCTCCTGACCCTCTGGCCAATGTTTTTCCACTACGTGAAGCAGAAGCAAGGAAATTCCAGGGTGCTGATTCCCCTTCTCCAAGGTCCCCTGTAGGACAGCCTGGACTCAACCATGAACCAAACTGCAACAAACATCTTTGAGAAGCTCATAACCACACAAAACAGAAAAATCCCAGGAGAAATTGAGTTTGCCTTGCTTTCAACAGAGTGAACTTAGAATAGGATGGTGAAAACTTTTAAAAGTTGGTGGGAGGAGGGAAGACCAGCCACACATGGGATCTTGGCAGTTAAAGCCTTGTCAAAGTTATTATCAAGAACCCATTAGGGCTTCCCTGGTGGCGCAGTGGTTGAGAGTCTGCCTGCCGATGCAGGCGACACAGGTTCGTGCCCCGGTCTGGGAGGATCCCACATGCCGCGGAGCGGCTGGGCCCATGAGCCATGGCCGCTGAGCCTGCGCATCTGGAGCCTGTGCTCCACAACGGGAGAGGCCACAACAGTGAGAGGCCTGCGTACCACCAAAAAAAAAAAAAAAAAGTATCCATTGAATCTGTCTATTTTGTCATCAGGGAAGGCCTTGCCCTATGTATTTTATTTTCCTCTTTCAGTGTGAACAACTCATTTATTAGGCCATGGAGTGATCCCCTCAAGTTCTTCAGGTCTTGCCTTGACTTTGACAGTGACCGTTTAAATCACATTAAAAGAAAACACAACCCCTACCTTGCTTGGCACCTGGCACCTCTTAGCAGAGAGAGGCTCCTTGTGAGTTAATATACCAACATGGAGAACAGAGACCACCTCTCCTCTGCTCAGTCCTGGGGGAAGGACGCTTTTAGGGGAAATAGGCGTGCCTATGCTAACCAGGGAGCACAGATGATGAGGAATTTTTCATTTGAGGATATAGATTATATTCCAGAAATTTAGCGAAGTTGCACCAAGAGTAGGACTCCTAGGTGTGCTGGCCAGGGGATGGGGAGAAAGTTAAGAACACTGTTCTATAATTCATTACAGGTTATCAGCTTTGTGCGGGGTTAAAAAATAGAACTGCCACCTCTTTGCACTGACGGGTAGATTTTTGTATCACAGGAATCCCCAAGGTATTTAATTAGGGTATTTTCATTAAATTCTAGCTTTCAGGGGGGCTCAAAGGACCACTATGGAGGTGACTGGTGGTTGGGGGTATAGGTGTCAGCTCTCATTTGCCTAAGTTTTCTAGTAGCATCTTTGCTGCCCCCCTCTTGGGTTGGTGGGGCTTGTCTACCAAGCTAAAAGAAAAAGATGAAAAAGATTTTTTAAATGTGATAAGAAATCAAACAAAATGTAATGAAAGAGAGTTGGGTGTAATGATTAAAGAAATGACAAGCAGTGTACCAATTCCCTCCCCACATTCCCTGGGGAAGGAAGGTAGGTGTTACTGTTGAGGGGGCTAAGAATGGCCAGCAGGTGTCCTGGGCTCCTGCAGGGGGTGGGTCCACCTTGAAGGTCCCCAAGCCTGCACAGGTCAGGGAGATCTGTGTCATCCAGCCCCAGGACTCACTTTTTGCACAAGTTGGTGGGATATGCTCTTGCTATGGGCAGAGGGGTTCATCCCCACAGAAACCACAGGCAGGATTGGGGACACACCCAGACCTCAGACTCCACATGTTTGTTTTTTTTTTAAATAAATTTATTTATTTATTTTTGGCTGTGTTGGGTCTTTGTTGCTGAGTGAGGGCTTTCTCTAGTTGCGGCAAGCGGGGCTACTCTTCGTTGTGGTGTGCGGGCTTCTCACTGTGGTGGCTTCTCTTGTTGCAGAGTACCGGCTCTAGGTGCGTGGGATTCAGTAGTTGTGGCTCATGGGCTCTCTTAGAGCACAGGCTCAGTAGTTGTGGCGCATGAGCTTAGTTGCTCCGCGGCATGTGGGATCTTCCCAGACCAGGGCTCGAACCCGTGTCCCCTGCATTGGCAGGCGGATTCTTAACCACTGCACCACCAGGGAAGTCCAACTCCACGTGTTTTGATCGATGACACAATCAGGCTGTGTCAGGTACTTAAGAATGGTCTCAACTGGCATTCAAAATTGTTATGAGGAGAGAACTCTCATTCTCCCCATTTTTGCAGCTCCCTAGTAGACATGGGTTTTAGTTTCTGCAAACAACTGATCTCTTTTGGTGGTCGGCATGTACTGTGTGTCTAGCAACTTATGCCACATAGAGAAGCTAGAAACTGTGGGTGAGGCTATTATGCCTGCCCCACGTTGCTCCAGAAGCTGGATGGGCCTAGAACAGAGGTGTCTGGAGGGCAGGGACCTGGCCCAGGGACCGTTGTCACTCAGGGCTAGTAAACTACACCTCCAAGTGTGTGCTGTTACTCTCCCCACCCGTCTCCTGGCCCCCTGGGGTGGAGCAGGGTCCTGGGCACGACATCTATTAGTTCATGGGGCTGGGGCAAGGCAGCTCACATATTAACATGCAGAATTGATCCTAGTACACAGGGTTAGTCACTGGGAGAATCACAGGGTTTGGTTTGGGTTTTTTTGGCAACTCGTCTTACTCGAAAACCCACCAGAGACCCAAGAAAACATGCCTGAGAGAAGGAGGGTTGGAACCAACACATGCGAACACCTGCCCCAGGGAAGAGCTTTGTCTCTTCAGGGTTCATTCATTTTCTTCTCATTTTTACCTCCCAGCAGCCCCGAGAGCTAAATACCTCCATGACTAAGAATGGCTGCTCCATGGTGCCCATGTTTAAAGAGGATAATTGGGAGCACTTAGAATGAGGGTGACTTGCTCAAAGCCACTGGGCAAGAGGCTAAAGGAGGCAGGGCTGGAGGGCAGTCATCCTGCCTGAAGCGATCGTGGAGCAGGGAGGACTCACACGGGACACCCGGGGGCCCCGGGGTGCGGGTTGCTGGAGACAGCTGTGCCTGGCGTGGGTCCCGTGGGGCTCGGGGAGGCTGTGTTTATCTACTGCTGCTCTGCAGAGGTCAATGCAGGAGGTGCTGCCCTCCCGGCATCAGGGCGAGGAGGGCCCCAGCGGGAAGAAGAGAGCCCGGCGAGGCGCCAAAGGTCAGAGAGCAGGGAAGGTGCGAGTCTGGAGCAGCCAGTGATGTGGAGGCCAGGAGGACAAGTGGGGCAGGATGAGGTGTGACCATTGGCTTTTCGTGGCTTCCCTTCCCAAAACCCCAGTGCCAGAATCTGAGGGAGTAAAGCTGCAGGCTGCGAAGCCCCTGAGAGAACCCGTTCCTTCCTTGGCCCCTGAACTCCCCCAGCCTCACGATGATGAGCTCCCTTACCATGGCCATGACCGTGAGGTGTTGCTTCCCATGTGTCTGTGTGGCAACTCCCCTGCAGGGCCCTGACCGCACAGGCCTCTACGTCAAGTCCTACCAGTTCCTTTGTTCCTCTTAGGAGACAGAGGTGATAGTTGGTATGCTGTTCCTGCAAGTTGAAGTCATTTCTCCCCAAAATATTCACCAGCTTCCACCTCTTTCTAATTAATGCTGACAGGTAATCCCTCCTCCCTCAAGGAACCAACTCCCTCTCCTGAGCAGGTGCACAGCCATCTTTCATCCATGACGACTTAGACACAGGCAAACAGGAGGAACATGTGCTGCCTTCCAGAGGCTAGAAAGGAAAAGGTCTTTCTGTTTTCTTTTAAATCTCTGTGGGGTTGTGTTTTTTGTTTTAAATGAGACAGCGTGTAAAGGGCTCTCCTTAGGAGAAAGGAGGTCTAATGAACAAGCCTGGCTCATTTTCCACTGGGTAATGAGTGCACCCAGGTAGCTGCTGCGAACAGTGATGTATTCAGTTGTCACCCTGATTTTACACTGGAGCTGGGTGGCCTGTTTAAAACAAGAACATAAATCTATCAGCTGTTTTTACAGGTTCCCATTCAGAAAGTTACAGTCTTAGAATAATGCATGCTCTGTGTTTGCAAGATTGGCACAGCCCTTCCATCATTTCCATAACTTCTATGAGCACTTGCAGGTACTGTATATTATAGACCCTAACACTCCTACATGCACATATGTGCAACACACACAGAGCCATGAGAACATTAGGACTGTGGATGTCAATAAAAAGAAAGAGAGATTTGTGAATACTGGAAACCTTCTCAGTCCCTCAACTTCTGAGAGGGAGAGGGAGGGTATGAGATGAGTGAAGGCAATACTCAACCTAAGGTTAGAGCACCCTCGCTCAGTCTCCTGCACAGGGGAGTCTCCTCCCCTAAAGGCCTGCACAGACCTGGCTTTTAGAGATGTTCTGCATGAAATTGACCATTGGCTCCCTGCTCTCAGGAGGTAAGTCCATAGCCCAAGAACAACATTGTAAAATGAGGCAATCATAGTCTCTTAGTTTTCTTCATCACCAAATTCTTGGATTCTAAGATTTGGAGCTAAGTATAAATGTGAAATTATGAATCAAAGTTTTAATAAAGGAGAGATGAGAGACCACAATGTGATGGGAGCTTTGGATGTGTGTACCTGTGACACATACTAAATGACACTGAATGAAAAGGCCAGGCGGTGGCAAAGACACAATCAAATATCGACACATTTCTGAATCCAAAGAATTCAGAGCATCCGATCAAGGCTGTGTGATTATATGAACAAAGGTACAGACGATGGACCATGGTAAAGAGGAGAACCTTGGTTGTGTGCTAACAGTGATAAAGCCAAATGGGCAGTGCCAGAAGAGAAGGTATTTCCAAGGACGTTTGGAAGATCAGTCTTAGAAGGGCTCCTGACCAAACACAGCACACGTTGAAAGTTAAACTCGGATCAGCTGTCAGCTCCCCAGAACAGCTGGGGGAATTTTTAAGCCACATGTGCCAACTTATAGAGCTACTGTACAGTCCCGGTCTGGTTCTCACCCCGGGCCAGATGTTACAAATACCTGGGAGCTTTTTAAAAATACCAATGTCCAGGCTACAAACCAGACCAACTGAATGAGAAGCAGGGGCCTAGACACAGGCAGATTTCAAGCTCCCCAGGTGATCGTAACAGGCATCCAAGGCTGAGAAGGGCTGCTCTAAGGAAAGGCAGGGCAGCTGCTAATTCCTCCACCTGGTGGCCCAACATGGGCCCCAAAGAAGGGGCCTGCACAGACCTGGCCTTTAGAGATGTCTTACATGAAATTGACCATTGGCTCCCTGCTCTCAGGAGGTAAGTCCATCAGCCCAAAACAACGTGGCGGCTCACAGAACAATCCCCTGATTGCAAGGAAGAAGCATTTAGCTCTGTTCTCAGTTCTCCCACTAACAAGCTACCTGGCCCTTGCTTACCACTGTAGTTCAGTGTCTGGATTGTAATTCATATTTAGTGAACAAATAAAAGTCACTGAGCTCCCCTAGTCATTGGGTTTCTTACCTCTTAAAATGAAAATATTAGATCACAGACCTCCATACCCCTTCAAATTCTAAAATTTGGAAACCAATATAGATCCTCTATAGTTTGCTTCTCTTCTACCAATAGAGCTTATCACCCTCCACATTTAAGTAACCCTTCCAAGGTACCATAGTTATGTAGGGTATCGCTATCAGGGGAAGCTGGATGAGGGGAGTGTGAGAAATCTCTGTAATATATTTGCAACTTTTCTGTAAACCTTGGATGTCCCAAATTATTCTAGAATTAAAATGTATTCCATAAGAGATCTTCCCATCCCATCAGGTGATTTATTACCTATCTTCTGTTCTTTCCCTATCCCACTGTCTCCTTCCCCTACCATTCCCATTTAAGTTCCACACTTCTAACCTAAAAGATACACTTGATCTCTTTTGAGGCCCTTCCAACCTGCAGACCCTTGTTTGGTATTTCATCGTCTCCTCCAGCTCTTGCTGATCCCTCCATTCAGGAGAATTTGTGACATAAGTGATACAAACAATAAAAAGCCAAATGGGAAAGAGTGAGGCTGTGATTAAAACAGCAGGAAGCCACTCCCTCCAGGCTGGAAGAATGAGGGGGAAGGTAATGTTACCAGGGCCAGGGGTCCAGGTAACCCTCTACCTGGTGGGAGTTGGAGCCTCTCTAGTAGGCACCTGGGGCACGGAGGTGACAGCACCTGCCAACACACTGCCTGAAGCACAGAGGGAAAAAATACTGGTTTCTCTTTTCTTCTCACCCTCCAACCTCCTAATAGTACCTCCCTTTAGTCAAATCCAGGCAAAAGCCAGATGTCATAGAAACTTGGAAAACAGAACCTTGTAGGACACAGCCCCTTGTGATGCAGAGCAAAGTGGGAACAGGACAAGGAATGGGTTTGAGGGCAAAAGGCTAAGAACCTATACTGTACCTATAGTTTATTTATTTATTTATTTATTTATTTATTTATTTATTTATTTTTGCAGTACGTGGGCCTCTCACTGTTGTGGCCTCTCCCGTTGCGGAGCACAGACTCCGGACATGCAGGTTCAGCGGCCATGGCTCACGGGCCCAGCTGCTCCACGGCATGTGGGGTCTTCCTGGACCGGGGCACGAACCCGTGTGCCCTGCATCGGCAGGCGGACTCTCAACCACTGCGCCACCAGGGAAGCCCGGGAAGCCCCCTATAGTTTTTATAACACAATCTAATGCTTGATTGTATCATGTCTGATGCTCTAAGACAGAGTATCCAATAGAAATATAATACAAGCCATGAAATGTGGACCACATATGTTATTTTAAATTTTCTAGTAGCCATGTTAAAAAAGAGAGAAATATGTGCAATTGATTTTAATAATATATTTTATTTCATGCAATATATCCAAACTATTATCATTTCAACATGTAAGCAATCTTATCAAGCTTAATGATATATTTTACTTTTTTTTTTCATTCTAAGTCTTTGAAATCCGGTGTGTATTTTATACTTACAGCACATTTCAATTTGGACATTTCAAGGGCTCAGTGGTCACATGTGACTAGCGTCTTCCTACTGGAGTTTCAAGTGATTTCGTATGGATTCCAAGGTTTGAGAAAGTTTAAGGCAAGTATCCACCGAGGAGGACATCTCCACACCTAGGGAGACCTCACATGAGTGAAAGTTCCAAAAAATTCTTACTGAACCCAGAATTGTAAGGGGAAGCAGAAAACACAACGGACACCTGTTGAACATAGATCTGAGAAGGCTGAGAAAGGCAGCATGTGCCAGATGAATAGCATTTCACACATCATAGGAAGTAGCTTCAGAATCATGGGCTGTGTTATTGATTTGTGTTTTTTTGGATGATGTTTGATGGTGATGCATTAGTTTTTAAGAGCTTCTACTTTTTTTTTTTTTTTTTTTGTGGTACGCGGGCCTCTCACTGTTGTGGCCTCTCCCGTTACGGAGCACAGGCTCTGGATGCTCAGGCTCAGTGGGCATGGCTCACGGGCCCAGCCACTCCGCGGCATGTGGGATCCTCCCGGACTGGGGCACGAACCCATGTCCCCTGCATTGGCAGGTGGACTCTCAACCACTGCACCACCAGCGAAGACCAAGAGCTTCTACTTTTACTAATAAGAAGAAACCTGTGTTCAAATACTTCCCTCTTGTGATTGTCTCAAAGTTGGAGGGAAATTTTCCTTACAGAAAGTAATGCTTCAGTGTCTGGGGAACTCTGGGCTTATAAGGGTTTCAGTGGGCCAAGAGAATCACAAGTCAGATACCTACAATGTGGAGTAATGATTAGTTCTGATGGGGGAGGAGGAGAATGAGATAGGAGTTTCCAGTTGTGAACATGTCCTATTTCCTTTACTCAGTGTTGATTGTATTGCTAGTCTTTACAGCCTACATGTATTTTATAAATGTTTTGATATTCTTTTGACATTTAATAAAATTGCAAATGGTACTCACACAAAAGCACACAAAGTGAGGGAGGAAGATAAAAGAAAAAAAGGAAGGGAGGGAGGGAAGGAAGAAGGAAGGAAAGAAGTAAGAAAGGAAAGGAGGAAGAAAAGGAAGAAAAGTGGAAGGAAGACAGGGAGGAAATAACGAGGGGAAACTAAAAGAAAGCAGAATATACAACTAGTGTGAACTGACACTGCCCAGAGCACGCAGACCCGGGAGGTGCCTTGTTGTACTTGGAAATCCCATCTTTACAGTTTGTCTCACTGTCCAGCTTCACACACCAAGGGCAGGTGTCTCCTAGAGGTGGAGACGTGCCCTCTGGCAAAAGTCCGTTTTCTTTTCACAATCCTGTGTCCTGTACGAGTGACTCTTTGAGGGCAAACCCTTTGGCTGGGTTTTAGGAGAGGGAAGTGAAGGCACATGATTTGCCAACTTGGGAAGGTGTTGGTGTGCTGGAAGGGGACAGCTTGAGCCCTGCTGCCAGCTCAGCCCACAGTAGATCAGGCCCCGTCCCCTGGCTCCTGGAATAACTCCAGACTTGAAGAAAACAAATTAGGCTGGGGTCCGAGTAACCCTTGAGCACCTCATGAATCCTAACAGAAGCACCCCAGCTGCTGGGTCTTCTCTTACTGGCACGGGCCCTCACATGCCATTTGTAGCCAGACCAGGGTGCACTCTTTTCTGAAGTCGGCACCAGCTCTCAGACTTCATCTCTGAAATCATGCCCGGGGTGCAATGCATCAGCATCTCATTCCATCTGCGCTGGCCTGGAGGTGCTGGCTCCTTGACCCAAAGGCCCTCACTTCTGCAGGGGCCTGACCTGAACCAACACGGAGTCGACCGGCAATCAGCAGTCCACAGATTCAAGGGGTAAGGAAGACTTAGGTTCAGTAGGAGAGCAGCTAGTTGGGCAAGAAGCAGGCAGCAAGCAGGGGCCAGGTCAGGGATGCCGGGAGAGCCAGGCAAGTGTCTGGGCTCAAGCAGCTGGAGGCTGAGCCACTCACTGCAGCTCTGGTGAGCAAGGCTGACTCTGGATTCTAGAGCTGAGACTGTTTATCCCTTCTCTATTTTATACCTCAGTTGCATGTCAGTATCATTGGACCTGAAAGTGTTGAGCATTGACAGAAGAGGTGTCAGATTAGGCGAAGGAGTCCTGCGCCTGAAAGAGGCAGCATTACTTCACCCTCCCTGCTGTCAAGTGATCTTGTTTCTCCTAATAAATAGAGAAATGATGGGCATGCTTTATTTACCAAGAAACACTTCTAAATTCCCCCCAGCCCCTAAGAGAGGCGAGAGAAAATGATGACAAGCATTCTCGACATATTTCAACTGACAGTCACATAATTAAATTTTGATTGGAAAAGGCCCGAAGAAACAAACAAAAAATATCTAAACTATTCCATATTTTTCCCCCCATAATTCAAATGGTCTTTGAAAGCAGGAATGACCTCAGACATTTTGTTTTTCGTGTAACATACAGACTGGTGATAACCCAGCCTGATGCTTATGGCAGTGATGGTGTGGGCGAGGTATTAGTTGTGTGTCTGCACACGCACCTGTGTGTGTACAGATACACATTTGTGTGTGTGCGCAAGTGTGTACAGATACAATTCCCGGAGCATACACATAAGGTGGCTGAGTTGAAGTAGTGAGTAAACTCCAAGAATAGCAGGGACACTGTTAACCCCCAGAAAAAATGATTTGGAATTTAAATAGCAAGTGTTCGGAAGTGATAGGCAAAATAAACCTGGGAGACTGTTTGCGGTACAGATGGGATCTGATGCTCTCCGAGCAGGGAGAAGCGCTGTCAGTGTTTTGACAGACACAGACTGATGTTCAGGACAGAGCCAAGGAGGTGTTGGGTGGCGGCGCTTGGCGTCGGGGGTGCTGGAGACCTCCATGACAGATTGACAAGCCCGAGCAGGAATTGTTCTCCAAGCAGAGGGAAGGGAAAGAGGGGATAGAAGATAAAGGCACAGCAAAGCTGGGATGCTGGTGGCGGGGTGAGGTGAGAGGGGAGAACTGCATTCACCACGTCTGCCTCTTTGGGGATTATTAAGAAGGTAAAAGCAGGGGCCAAAAGCCAGGCCACGGGGGGATAAGCATCACTTCCCAGCACTTCATTTCTCTTCACAGTTTGTGGAGCTGGCAGGCCTGCTTAGTGCTCCGGGCAGGGAACCCCCGATGACAAATGCCTCCCACGAGGGCTGAGGGTCAGAGAGCAGAACTCAACCAGCAGCAACCATACAGAGAGTGTTTCTCTCCCAGGACCCGTAGCAATGTTACCCAGAAGGGAAACTAGAGCCTAGAAGAGTATAAAAGCACTATAAACTGTGGCCGGTGTGGCAGGAGACCTCCGGGCAGACTTAAATGCTTGGTGGTGTAAATACTACACTCTGACTGCATAGCCTTAACCGACTTGGACCAAACCATCTCTCAGGCCTTCCCAGCCTGCCCAAGGCCCCTGGAACACCCTGGAACCTACCTGTCCTGCTCTCCTCTGTGACCCCCTTGTCTGCCCTGAGGCCCCCTTTCCCATGTGCCCAACCTCTCCGGGTGGGTGCAGTATCCTTGTTCTGATTTCCCCTACTGAGTTCCCTGGGAGCTCAGCATCCAGCAGGCAGTGTGGTGGTGTGAGAACACCAGCTGAAGTCAGGAGGCTGCACTCAAGTCTTACCTCCATCCCTTATCAGCCCTGTGCTCCTGGGCAATTTAGTTACTCTCTTGGAGCCTCAGTTTCCTGGCTTGTGCAAAGCACTGGTAGGTTGGTTGCATCTAGATCAGTGATTCTCGACCAGGTTTTCCCCTAGACATTTGGCAATGTCTGCAAGCATATCTGCTGGTCATAATTGTGGAGCAGGGGTGGGGGGATGTTAATTCTGGCTCCCCTAAGTAGAGACCAGGCCTGCTTCTAAATGTCCTAAGTGTGCAGGACAGTCCCCCACAACACAGAATCATCCAGCCCCCATGTCAGTAGGGTTGAGGTTGCTTACAAACTGTCTCTCAACATCACATGGGTTTTTTTTTTAATTAAATTTTTATTTTATATTGGAATATAGTTGATTAACAACGCTGTGTTTCAGGTGTACAGCAAAGTGATTCAGTTATACATATACATGTACCTATCCTTTTTCAAATTTTTTTCCCATTTATTACAGAATATTGAGCAGAGTTCCCTATGCTATACAGTAGGTCCTTGCTGTTTATTTATTTTAAATATAGCAGAATGAACTATGGTTACCAGTGGGGGAGGTGGGGTGGGGGGAGGGATAGACTGAGAGTTTGGGATTGACATGCACATGGGTTCTTAATCAGTAACAGCTTCTATCATCAAGGATTGTTTCCTCCTTTCCTCCCTTCCTCTCTTTCTTTCCCTTCCTTCCTTCCTTTCTTTCTTTCTTTCTTCTTTCTTCCTTCCTTTCTTTCTTTCTTCCTTTCTTTCTTTCTTTCTTTCTTTCTTTCTAATATACATGTATTTGGGGAGAGATTGCAAGCTCCTTGAGGGCAGGCGGAGGCTGTATCTAAATCCTCTTTGTTTTGCATTCAGAGCCTTGCACAGTGAAAAACCTCACATGTCATCAGCCGCTTGGTAAAAGGAATCACAGAAGAGACTTTGACTCTCCTGGCAAAAGGATAACTCTGTTTTTGTACTGCTGGGTTCATCTGTTCATGGTGTGAGACAGAAGTAAAGCCACCTATTATAGTGCCCCCTTCCCCCCAAATACCTCTAAAATATTAGAAGGTACTGCTACAACTACATCCAGATCATTCAAAACAGTTTGAAAGAGAAGAATATGGTGAACTCACTGCTATCCAACAGGTTGACAATGAAAGAAAGACTGTTTGACTAAATTCATCCCCATGGAGGGCGAGGTGGTACAAGGCCAGGCTGTACTTATTGGGAGAAATCCATTATGTCAGACTGTTCATGTAAGTGTTAAAAAATGTTCAAGGGGTAAGAAAAATGAAGGCTTCTTAAAAAAGAGGAGAAGAAAGAATGGGGAATTTTTGGCCCCTTGCACGTTTTTGTGTACCTCTAGTATATCAGATCCTGTGTTACACATGTTACCTCATTTATCTTCAAAACAACTTATTGGGTAAGAACTGAGGCTTAGAAAAATTAAGGCTGTATTTTATAGATTTTAAAGCAAATACATTTTTCACATTTTATATTCTGGGATCAATATGTACCTTAAAGTTGATGTCATCTAATAATCAGTGTTGGCTATTTTTCCTCTCTGTCTCTCTCTCTCTTTATATTTTTACATTTTAGTATATCTGAAGTAAGAATGCATCTTACAGTCTTTGGCTACTTAGATTTCTAAAAATAAGGTCACTTATACAGATCATACAACACGGCAGAGCTGGAAATCATAAGATACTAGATGTTATTTATTTCTAATCCAGCAAGGAAATTCGAGTGCTCCGTAACAAGGTTCTTGTGAAGTCCACTAAGAGTGGTTTTTCCTGAGATGACTTGGATGGCTCCAGTGAGAAGTTAAGGAGGGTGGTACATTTGTGTTACTATATTTTTTTACATTTTCATTTTTTCCCAGTTTTATTCAGAAATAATTTACATGCATCACTGTATAAATTTAAGGTATACAGAGGGATGGTTTGATGTACCTATATTGTGAAATGATTAATGTTTACCACAATAGGTTTAGTTAATATCCATCATCTCATATACATACGATAAAAAGAAAAATCTTCTTCTGGTGATAAGAACCCTTAAGACCTACTCTCTTAACAACTTTTCTACATATCATACAGCAATGTTAACTCTAGATGTCATGTTGTACGTTACATTCCTAATAGTCATTTATCTTATAACTGGAAGTTTGTACCTTCTGACCACCTTCCTCCAATCTCCCCATGCCCCACCCACCACCTCTGTACTCTATGCTTTTAGGTTAAACTAGTGGAAGAGAATAAAGAAGTAAGGGTCGGGCTCCCCTGGTGGCACAGCGGTTGAGAATCTGCCTGCTAATGCAGGGGACATGGGTTCGAGCACTGGTCTGGGAGGATCCCACATGCCGCGGAGCAGCTAGGCCCGTGAGCCACAACTACTGAGCCTGTGTGTCTGGAGCCTGTGCTTTGCAATGAGAGGCCGCAATTGTGAGAGGCCCGTGCACCGTGATGAAGAGTGGCCCCCGCTTGCCACAACTAGAGAAAGCCCTCCCACAGAAATGAAGACCCAACACAGCAAAAATAAAAATAAATAAATAAAAAGGCTGTGCTGAACTGCATGGAGGATTTCAGTCTTTAAAAAAAAAAGAAGTAAGGGTCAAAGATCTGAGATTACTATTGTTATTAACATCAACAATGAGAGACTGGATTTAAGTCTCACAGAGAAGACAAGCAATTAAAATATAGATTATATGTATACTATATTAAATGTATATATAAAGTTATATCACTGCTAGAAGCAGTCAGGGCCAGAGTGGGAGTTTAGCCATCAACCTTTATGCCCTTGGTTGTCCTGGACACTGGGACAGTAATTCAGCCTGGCATGGGAGGTTACAGACCAATAAAATAAAGTTTAACTTAGGAGTGCTTGATGACAATTCCGTTGTTTAGATGGCACCAATCCATGCCTAGGAGTAGAATTTATTTTAAACTTGTTACAAATAGTATTCTAACTCAGTGTTAACACAGGTAGGTAATGTGTACTAGATACTTGTTGAAAACTTGTTGAATATAAAAACGTTTGCAAAAAAAAAAAAATTATGGGTTGGACTGTGGGCCGTCTCTATCCCTTAGACACTGTTTGTGTCCATGAACTTGTCATGCTCACTGCTGTTGTATTGCTGTTACCTGACATATTTATCCTACCTAATTTCCTCCTCATGTCTTTGTCTGTCTACAAAACTTCTACTTCTTCACTTCTCAAAGCTGACCTCCTGAAAACTTGTCTTGATTTCCTCAGACTTCAGAGCCTCTTATCTGCTCCCTCTGCACTTTGTGCCTATACTTCTGTTATAAAAACCATGTAACCACACTGAAATTTTTAGAGTGCCTTTCTGTTTGGTCCACATGAATTGTCTGATCTTTCAGGATTCATTGGCACAGCTCCTGATCTACACATGGTAGTGAACTTGCTCATAGGATGAATAAATGAAGTATGCACACCTTGAGACAGCCCCTTACCATGCACAGACTAGGAAACTCTCAGTGACCTGCCCCCGCTCCCTCCCAGGCCCCGTTTCCCAACACTGTCCACCCCACACTTTCACCCAGCCCACTGGTCCCTCAACTGTCACCAAACACCAGACCTTGGGGCCTCCACACGGCCTACTATGACTGTCTGCAGAGCTTTTACCCAAAATATATGCCATAGCCCATTTTCTCTCAAGATTCAGATCTCTGCTTAAATGTCATCTTCACAAAGAGGTTTGCTCTGACCACATTGTCAAAAATAGCAGCTTTCTTCTTCAGTCTCTCTGTTCTTACCTGCTTTATTTTTCTTCTTAGCACTTACCAATAACCTACATATTTTGTATTTACTTATTTTTTAAAAGTCTCCCCCACTGAAATGTGAGCTCAGTGAAGAGAGGGATTTTTATCTGCAAATAATAAACAATTAATCACTCAGTGATAAAGGAATGAATGAGTCTATTACTATCTTTAATGAGACTACTTTCACCTGCTGGTGAAACACAGAACTGCAGCCATAGAACCACTTCTAGAGGAAATCACTTTTTTGAATCATCTAATATAGCCATGTACCATTTTAATTTCTTTAAATATATTAGCTCATTTATTGTTCACAAAAGCCCTAGCATATAAGTATCATCGCCCCCAATTTAAAAGAGGAACCAATTGTGATTCTTCCAAATCCCATACATTTTCTTTTATACTCATCCTTACACAATCACATTTTTGCAAATCCACCTATTCCATTACCTTTATTCAACAATTCATTCAGTACTTGTTGAGTTTATCCCATATGTTTCTATTATGAGAAATGCACACAATATTTTCCCATGGAAGTTTAGCAAATATGACACTTCCTGGCTATTTCCAAAGTAGTAGAGGTATGTCAAAAACAAACAAACAAACAATAACCTAAGAGAAAATTTAGAAGTATTTGTTCCTTTTTCCCGTTATTTATACTATTCTTTCATTGTTACTTTCATCCAACAATAAAGTCACTAAAAATGTGGAATGACTACCATACATTCTGTGAAACATGAAACTGCTTTACCTGTCCCAGCCACTGCCACCACTCTCCAGACGCTAACTTCTGTAATGCTTTGGTTTAAATAAGTATTGCAGAGAATAGTAATCTTAACATAAGAAAGGGAAAGATCTAACTAAGGAAGGAGTTTTAAAAAGAGAATTCTGGGCTTCCCTGGTGGCGCAGTGGTTGAGAGTCCACCTGCCGATGCAAGGGAACGGGTTTGTGCCCTGGTCCGGGAAGATCTCACATGCCGCATAGCGGCTGGGCCCGTGAACCATGGCCGCTGAGCCTGCGCGTCCGGAGTCTGAGCTCCGCAACGGGAGAGGCCACAACAGTGAGAGGCACACGTACCGCAAAAAAAAAAAAAAAAAAAAGGAGAGAATTCAGTGAATGCATTGCGATAGCCTTTCCCTGGAAGAGATCTGCAAATGCATCCGTCAGGCAGAGAATCAAGTCTGGAAAAACTGCTCTTGGAAGAGCTGTGCTTGAGAACTCACACCAAGAGTAACAGTCTCAGGGGAACCCGGGTGTGTTCAGCAAGGAGTGAATGATGTTCAAGAGGACAAGGGATTTGAGCTATCAAGGAATCACAGAGAACTGTGGATCAGACTCCTTGGACCAGGCCTGAAATACTGCTATGGAAGTAAATGTAAATTTGGATATGAGAACATTGGCCTACCTCTTTTGGGCTATAGTGGTCCCACCTGAGACATCTATTGACTGGCAATAGCCCGCCCTGAAAAAGTACAAATTTGCTAGAGCTTAGGTTTCTTACTCTCTGGATGACAAAGAACAGAGCCAGCTTAAGAAAACATTGCATTCACAATTGTGGAGAAATCAGACATTTGGAAAACCTGGATCTTATGAAAGCTTGGACGACAACTCTGAACAAAGGTAATAAACGATCTATCATTGGGTCTTAGCCCTGGGAAACAATGGCCAAAGCATCATTTAACCCCAAAGACTTCCAATAATATAAGAGAAAAAAGGACTTGAGTTTAATAAAATGTTTAAGTTCTGCTATTAAGCAAGTAGCCGACTAAAATGTTCAGACCAGATGTTTGATCTCACTAATGAGAACAACACACATCTTGCCTGAATTGACCCAGGAAAGGTGAACATGGGTGAAAGTATCCAGCCAAATCACAACTGATCACTTTGGCCTCTGTCCCAAGTGCTATACAGAAGGTCTCAGACATGCGGGTGCCCCTGTTGGTCAGTTAGGTTGTGCTATCACCCGTACAAGGGACTCCTGGAAAGCCTACATAAATGGAATCCCAAAAGATAAGACAGTAGTGGTAAATTATATTATATTTTCTTAAAGGAGGTATTTCTTGTGTTAAGTAATTCTCATTAGTCCTGTCTTGGAATTATAGTTTGAATTTAACAAAATTTATTAAACATTAAATATGACATAAATTTGTAGCATAACGGAACCTTAGTGTTCAGTTGATCTAATTCCTCTTCACTCTTCCATCCATTTTACAGACAATTACACCAAGCCCAGAGAAGAAAAGTGTCTTACAGAAGTCACATTTTAAGTTTTAATTTCCAAAAGAGAAGAGGATTTTGTTTCATTCAAAGGACAAGCTGTGCCAACACAGTGAATTTGGCCTGTTCTCCTACTCAGCCTACCTCTTGCCTCCCAACTCCTTGTTAATGCTTTTCTAATAGACTATCAGACATTTCTTTGGAGACTTCATTATTCTGCTCACCTGTTTGTGCCTGGCTCTCCTTCTCTCTGCCACCCCATAACACAAATACACACATTATCAGAGAAAGCGTTGAATCTAGAGTGTAGTAGTGTTTGATGGTTATATTGTACACCACTCATTCCATCTTGATCTCTTTTCCTCTGAGAAATGTTCTTCTCACCCATTTCAGTCTCCATAGTTTGAGGGTATCTTGATTTTACCCCCAGGTTCAGGGATAGAAATGTTACTCAAACCTGACCAATCATAGTACCTCATTGCTCTGGCCTCAGAGATTCGTTCAAGGATGAGAATGTGACCCAGTCAGACCCAACGAGGCACTCACGAGACTCCTGATGGGACCACTACAAGAGAGGCATTCTCTCTTTCCTCCTAAACTTATAGCTACTAGGATATAAGCCTGAAACAGCTAGATGGTCATTTTACCTCTGCAGTGGATGGAGCTACTGAAATTGAGACCAATATATAGCAAAGCAGGGTGAAGAGATGGAGAAAAACCTATTCTGCTGATATTGTTAGAACTCCTTGATCCATGTGAGCTTGAAATTCTTAGACATTTCAGTTATATGAACCAAAAAATCACCCTTTTATTTAAGCCAGTTGGGTCCATTATTCTGACACTTGCAATTGCAAGATTCCTGACAGATTCTACAGTGTAGAGTTTATCTAATGTGTAGGCTCATCTAGAAGGGATTCAGTTGCTGGCTTTGGTAGCCTTTTATTAGTTCATGTTTTGCTGATACTTTTAAAGTCACTTCTCAGTCAATGCATGCTGTTTCACAATGTCATGAATTACAGTTAACCATCAGACTGTATTTTCATTCAGGTCGTGAATTTCCTGATTTTTCTAAGATCTAGGCTAGGATGGTCTTTTAGACTCTAGAAACACCTCTCAAGGGAAAAGGGAAAAGCAATCACTGCCAAGGAAAGCTAAAACTGGCCTGGCCCAACCACTAAGATGTCTGTAAAACAGAGGGCATTTTCCCTGGGTAAGTGCTGGCTTGATCTGACAAGAACTATTTTTCCCTTTGCTCTTATGACTTGGTTAAGCCTTGCAAATGCAGCTTGATTTTCAAGCTGAGACATCACTAACTTTCTTTACCTGGAAGTGGGGTCTCCCCTGTGTAGGGGAGTACAGTGAGGCTGGAGAGATATGGGCACTGGCACCATTAGGCTACACTCCCCATCTATCAGTGGCTGCCCTCTACTTTTGGCCCTGCCTGGACAGCTTTGAAGAACACCTTTGTTGATGTACAAATGACAACTTATAGCTTATTGTTCTCCCATATGGCATATCCATGTTTTAAAATAGTCTTATACCAAAGGAAAGGCCCTTAGACATCAACCACAAACTAAGGAGAAGAACCTTCCCAGCACATCTGAAATCCTACCCATCCATTCTGCTTTTTGGGTACAGAGGGCCCTAGTAATGGAAATGAAAGGGCAGAGCCTTGAAAATCAGGTTCAGATCATTCTTAAAGTGTTATCTTGATTTGACACTGTAAAGCTTGGCTCATTTAAGTCTCTTTCTGGAAGCAGGACTCACCCTCAGGGCTTTCCCTCCTTCTGTCAATGATCATTACTAGTGATCTCAGCCTCTTCCCATTCCATTTTGTACACATATACACACACACACAATATTAAGTGAGACAAAGTGATAATGAAGAGGTTCTCCTCCCAGAACTCCCACTGGTGCCTCTACTTTGGTCCTTTTACTGCTATTGCTCTAATCTGCTGAACTCTGGACCTTTCCAATTATTCTCATGGTCAGTGCTTGACCATCCAGTATTGCCGGTCATGTGGAGCTCAGCCTTTAGCCAGCCCGATCCATGGTGGTTACCAGCTCCCTACCTGTGTTCACCCAGTCGGATGAAGTGCCTGAAGTCTGGACTTGTAACCACCTGCTTGCTGCCCCTGAAGCTGGGCCATACTACTCACAACTGTATATATATGCTGCCAGATCTGTCACATGCCACGTGCTTAGATTTCATGTTACTATGCCAAAGAGACAACAGAACAAAGGAGGGGAAAATAAATGGGAGCATTTGCTTTTCACTTTGGATAAGACAAAATCTTCTGTCATTTTGAATCCAACTCTTTACGAAACAATGAACTCATAGCAGTTGTACCTATCATACTGTACCATTTATTTAGCATATATCAGAGATTGCCTTTGATATCTTTTATATTAGGTACTATTATTATGTGTTAATGTTCCACATTTCTGTTTAACTTTTATATGAACATTTAACTACTTGTGATTTTTTTTTCCAGTTCTCTTCATACTTTGAGGAAATGACATATTTACATTCCCCAGCTCCTGGCATGGGGCTTAAACACATATTTGTATTAAATAAACCCATAGTTTATCAATACATATTTATTGAGCACTTGGTATTTGCTTCAACTTTGTTCTAGTTCCTGTGGGATTTATGGAAGAAAACTTTATAATACTCTCCCTACCCTGAAGATTATGGAGTTTGGGAGGGGAGTAAGATGAATGGGCATGAAACAAATAGAGACAAATGCAAGATATTTTATGGTCAAGTGGTACATTGTGGGCATTGGGCTATGTTTGCTATAAGGTTTTAATAAACAAACAAATATTTCTGAGAAAGTAAAATTTTTACAGTCATAGACTTGAGATGGAAGAATACAAAACAGGCGCACCCTTCAGTCCATGCCAAACTGTTCCCTACAATTCATCTCTTTAGAGCTCTGTTTAGTCTAGTCTTGAATGCTGCTAGGGATCCAGTTTCCATCACAGTCATTGGGAAACACCTTTGCAATCTAAGTGTTCTCTGTGTCAGGAAGTTTTTTTCCAGCACTAAACTTTTATTGCTCCACCTCTTACTGCCTTTCGGTTTCATTTCATCATTTCTCTAGTCATGTCTCCTGGTACCTTTGTTTTCTATCTCCTTTGTGTTGGTTGGCCCAGTGTTCCACATATGTCATCTCCTCTGTCTTTCATCCTTTGGTTTATTTCCTTTATATTTTCTCTAACAATGACAATCATATTCCTGCCCAGGAATGTTCTCCAGGTTAAATAAATGGTTAGAGTGTGACTCACAGGAGGAAGAGTACTTTAGAAACAACAGCTCTGATGTTCTTTGACATCAAACATTTCCAGTTCAGGGTTGTATCTCAGTGTCTAGCCCTGGTACATAGTAGGGCTTTGATGACGGTTGCTGGGGGCACAGATTAGCTCACCCTCCTGAAAGTATATGGTTCTCTCAACAATGGACCTTAGAGGACTTCCTGTCCAACTTTCTAGACTCTGACAAAGGTTTCAGTGATGAGGATTCATAACTCTATAAGTTGGCCCATTCTAAGAACTTGAAGAATTCCTCCCTACATTTAATGAAAATTTGCTTCATTTTAAATTCTACACATTGGTCTTGGTTTGGCTATGTGGAGCTAGTCAGAAGTATAATTCTTTTTTTTTTTTTAACTAATTTATTTATTTATTTATTTTTGGCTGTGTTGGGTCTTTGTTGCTGCACACAGGCTTCCTCTAGTTGCGGTGAGCGGGGGCCACTCCTCGTTGCAGTGCACAGACCTCTCACTGCCGTGGCTTCTCCTGTTGCAGAGCATGGGCCCTAGACATGGGGCCCCAGCAGCTGTGGCATGCAGGCTCAGCAGTTGTGGCTCGTGGGCTCCAGAGCACAGGCTCAGCAGTGGTGGTGCACGGGCCCACTTGCCCCGCGGTATGTGGGGTCTTCCCAGACCAGAGCTCGAACTCGTGTCCCCCACACTGGCAGGTGGACTCCCAACCACTGTGCCACCAGGGAAGTCCCAGAAGTGTAATTCTTATTTCACATGAAAGACCTCCACAGGCTTGAAGAAAATTGTTATGGCCTCACTCCAACTTCTAATCTAGCCTCAATAATTCCAGCTATTTGTTGCATATAGGTCATTTGTTGCACACCCCAAATAATTATTTTTAATGGATAGATGGACCAATCATGGTTGAATGAACATATGGATGCATGCAAGGAGATGGCCCATTCATTGGTTCATAGACACCTTGCTTTTAGACTCCTCACCACATTGGCTATCCATTTTTGGATGCTCTCTACTTTGCTGGTGTCATTCGTAAAGTGAAGTTTCTAAAACATAACCCTTCAGGAGAAATGTGGCCCATACAGAGAACAGTACAACTGAGAGCTAAATGTGAATTTCTGTTTTTTAAAACCATAAAAACATTCTGTAAGGCAAAAGACAAAAAGAAATATATACAAATATTGTGATATAGTTAGTAAGTTTATTTATCAAAAAGGTATGGGTTAGGAATTCTGAAACTATTTTATGTGTATTCTAGTTTAGAACAAATAAATATATTGTGGATAACAAGAGTAACAAGAGTCAGGTTGGAGAAACCTAAAAACTTGTTTTAAAAAATCTGTTCTTGGGCTTCCCTGGTGGCGCAGTCGTTGAGAATCTGCCTGCTAATGCAGGGGACACGGGTTCGTGCCCTGGTCTGGGAGGATCCCACATGCCGCGGAGCAACTAGGCCCATGAGCCACAACTACTGAGCCTGCACGTCTGGAGCCTGTGCTCCGCAACAAGAGAGGGCGCGACAGTGAGAGGCCCGCGCACCGCGATGAAGAGTGGCCCCCGCTTGCCACACTTGAGAAAGCCCTTGCACAGAAACAAAGACCCAACACAGCAAAAATAAATAAATAAATCTGTTCTTTTTCACTGTTGGAAAATGAAATTATGAATAAGGAAAGAAAAAAGAGTAGAATAAACCCTGTGGTTTTGGATTAGAATCAGAGGTATTAAGTATGAACTTATGGCTATATAGTATAGATACAAATGGAAAGATATGGAAATAAGTATAGATGTGGCTGTATGCATGGGTTAATATCCATTCACATATTTGTAAGCTCTGCTGAGAGGATTTAGGAGCAATGACATTGCAGTAGCAGTGAGCACACCTGGTGCCCAGATCTTGGCTTCTAAATGCCATTGTCCAATAAAAGGAGTCAGGACTCCTTGGAGAAGTCCTTTTCATTCCAAAGCTAGGTCAGAGAAAATACAAAATGAGACTGGAAAATACTGTGGTGCCAAAAAGTAAGGAAGTGCTTTAAAAAAGAATGTGGATATGTCAGAATGGTGCAGGAACCAACCTGAAAGAGCTCACAATGACCAAACCTGGAATAGGATAAAATTAATACCTATGAGTCCATATTAATATACATAAACATTTGAAGTAATAAATGTGGGAGAAGGGAAGCTTATCCTTCTAGCCACGAGCTCAATCACTGTTGTGGAAGGAAAGAATGGTGGTAAGGTAGGAAGTAGTCAGGACAGGGCCACGTGCCTGTACAATAAAGTGGTACACCTGTCCTGGAGTTGGAAGCTCTGACTAGCAGTAAGGAGACCTTAATTCTAGTTCTGGCTTCACCAAATTGATGTTCTTGGTCGTATGACCTTGAGAAAATTGTCCATTTCTACCATAGTGACCTGCCCTCCCTTCCTTACAGGGCTATTGTTAGGCTCAAAGGCCATAGTAAGAACCTGGACCAAAGCAATGACAAAGCATCACCTTACTCAGAATTCCCACTGCATTTATTGCCTGTCTAATTCATTTACTTTTCACTGTGCACAGTATTGTCTTATGAGGGGTAGCATGTGCAGTGGCTAAGACCCCAGGCTCTGGGTTTATATTGCCTGGTTCCCACCTTAATGCCACTGCTTACTAGCCATGTCATAGTTTCCTCAGCTACAAAATGAGGGTAGTGACAGAACCTACCTCATAAGGTTGTTACAAGGATTAAAGGAAGTGAGATTTGTAAAGCTTTAAACAAAAAAGACCTTGCATCGTGGTAACAGCTATATAGTATTTGCTCTTAGCATTACTTCAAGATGTTTTTTTCTGATGCTTTATGGCATTATTCAGAACACTATTTAACTCCTCTGGGTGCAGCAACCGGTGCCTTCCCAACAGTAGGCTGTTTGAGGGCAGGGACAGGATGCCTGAGCCTGGTGCCTCAGCCTCCAAAGCACGATGCCGTGTGCAGAGAAGGTGCTCAGTAAATAGCTGGTGATTGATTGACTCATAAGGCCCTAAAGCCAATGTTCTCTACTTCACAATTTTGCTTCAGGCCAACTTGTCATCTGTGTATATTTAAACAAACTTGGAAAATAGAAAATTCTCTACTGCTAGAAATGGTCTTTCCTGAACGCTGTCAGAGTTTGCTATGGCAGTTGTTAGCTTTTTGACATCCCTTCCTCCCATCCCCCCACGAAAATTCATTCTGTCAGCACCACAGCTGAGGAGATGAACTCAGAAATAGCACATCCAACACTCAGTATTTGACTGTACTCTGCCCTTTCCTCTTGTCCGGAAGTAAAAAATAATAATAATAATAATAATCCTACCATCCACTTTCTCGGATTATCTGTTTATGTTCTTTTGTTCCTGTTTCCAAGAATATATCTTCAGAGTCAACTTGATCTTCAGTGCTTGGCAATTACTAAAGAAATAAAATATTACTCTCCTCGTTAAGCATTTTGGCCACACTCTTCTTGGTGCTTCCATTTTCGATATCTAAAGTGCAGCCTTCCTTCAGTGCCCTTGAAGTTGTACTTGTTTTCTTACTGAATGCATTATTCCATAGAAGAAAAAAATATCATCTTTCAATTTATGAATCCCTCTTATCTTTACTCTTCACCTTTCCTTCTCTTTATGTTTCCTCCACTTACATACTTCTAAATTATTTCTGGCCAAGCATGAGGCAGTCAAGTTGGAATCCTGGGTCTGTCACTATCGTTATGATCATGCCTTTGGTGCCAATTGTATGAAATGAAGTCCCACAGACTCAGGGCACACTGCAAACTCTTTTCATTTTTGCAGACAGCAGCGATTGTACTCAAGAATTATCCAAACACTGCCCCCGTCTCCTGACCCTGGTTTGCATTTCTCTCCAACATGTTATTTTCTCCTGTTTTGCCTCTATGACTCAATAGTGGAAATATTTCATGATTCCAAGAAGCTTTGCTGTTCTCCTGATCCTAAAAATTGTCCCTGAATGGTAGAAGTCCTTCTCCAGCCTCTGGGAGGGGGAGAGGAGTGGCTAAAACACTAGCACTAACATCTGCCAGACTTCCCCTCCTTTCTTTCTTTGCCTGACTTCTGCCAGGCCAAAGCCACTGACATTTTTTGAGAAGAGAAAGTGTGGGAGTTTAGAAGGAAACGTAGTGTGAGATGCACCCAAGAGTATGCCAGTGTGCACTTGTGGAGGGGCACACTCCAAAAAGAATGGCAGTGCCTAAGGAGACCCTCCAGTCTCGGCAGTGACATGGAGACCAGGCAGCCAAGGGAAGCCCAGGAAGACCCTACACTGAGTCTCAGTTTGATTACCTTCAAACTATGACCTTGATCAAATTACATACCTGATCACCTTTAGAAAGAGGAGAGACAACTCACATCTGCCTCAATGGCACTTGTCAAAGCATTTACAAAGTGCAAAATACCATATGGGTGCTAATATTCAAAAATATATTTTATAGCAATAAATAAAAAGGTAGTTATTAATGTAGCCATTCAAATCAACTGATCAATGACTTGATCAAACTTGATCAAACTTGCCCTTATTACGTTGGCAAGAAGTATTAGACAAGGTCCTTGTCCACAGAAACTTAAAATCCAGTTGAAAAGACAAAACTTACACAGCTGTCCAGACTTACAAAGATGAATCCATGAGAAAGCAGAAAAAATCTGGTGCTAAACTGTGCACTGCAGGGTATTCTGCAATGGTGCCAGAATTTCAGAGGTTTAAATACCTCAGTTAGGAAATAATAACATTGACCATACACTCCTACTTCTAAGTCCTGGTAATGCTTCAGTTAGACTGCAACAAGGGGTGATACATGAGTTATAGGCTCCTCCTAGACATCCAAGCTCCTAACTCAGTGGGATTCAGACTCTTGGCCATGGAGTTCTTCTACCATTGACAACCTCCCGTCACAGAAAAGGGTGGTAGAAACACAATGTAAGGGTGGACACTACAAGCTAAAGGGTCCATCAGCCTTGCTCAAATCATACCTCCCAAATATAACAGTTGGTGACCTTGGATAAGTTATTTATGCTCTTCAGGGCTTGGGTGTTATAATGGTACTTATCATAGGATGGTGCAAGGATGACAGGTTAATAATACACGTCAAGTACAAAGAACAGTGTTTAGCATACAGTATGTGCTTAGTAAATGCTGGTTATATTTGCAGCTATTGTCACTGTTGTTATTATTGTTACTGTTATTATTAAGTAGTGTTTCCCGAAGTGTGTTCAGAGGAGAGTACTCCTGCAAGATATTCCTCGCAGAGGGGTTCTGTGGTTAAAAATGTGGTGATTATTGCATTTTACATGCAAAAATGCATATGAGTACTGAAGTACAGAAGAATTGCTTAAAGAAAGACCTGTAACTTTAATCATCCCAGGTTATCAAAACATACTTGGTTCCTACCTAACCCGATGACCTTAGGGCTTACCCTTCCTTCAAGAGCACACTTCAAGAAACTTACTCCAAGGGGGAGAAAAATGGGGGAAATCTTCAATTTATAAACATTTTAAGCTCAATAGAGGGCTACACAGCCCTTGGAAATCAATTTCCCAAGGAAATCAATTGAAAATATTAACTACATTATGAATGCTTTTTTAAAGTTGTCAAATAAATAGTTTGCATATCTTTATGTAATTATTAGTTCTTTATCTGACAGATTAAAATCAAATGAAATGAAATTTAAAAAAAAGAACCAGACTCTAAAAATGGATAAAAGTGGGGGAAAAAATCGAATGAAATATTGACTTTTCTCTCTGGCCAACAGCTGAGCTGAAATTTTATTAAAAAGAGAGAGAGTTTAACCTCATGCCATTCTCAGTCTCACTAATGACAAAAGGGTCATAAGGAATGTGTTGAAGAATACATGTGCATCACCCAGTGGCGAACACAAAAGTTAGAAATAACTCCTTAGACAACTTAACTCAATCTATTATGTGTGAATTTACCTAGAACTCTCCTGCTTCTATCATTCCTGGAACAATTAATTTCATAAGTCAAGTTGCCATTTTATAGGGCAATTTTAGCGTCAATGTGTCCGGATGCTGTGATCATCTTAATGTTCACCTTCCATCTCTTTGGAAAAAAAAAAGTCATCATTGTTAGTCTCTGCATAGACCCACACTGACTACATGTCACCTTTTCAGAAGATGTGTCCTTCAGCAAAATATTGGTGGAGGTATCAGGTGTAAGGTATAAGAGTATGTATAAGTGTGTATTATATATACATGAGACAATGAACTTGTGAGAAGGAGGGGAGTGATGCAGAAAGCCATTCTTTTTTTTTTTTTCAATTTAATGGCTGAACCATTTTTTAATTGTTTTGTTTTGGCCACATCGTGAGGCATGTGGGATCATAGTTCCCTGACCAGAGATCGAAACTGCGGCCCCTTCATTGGAATTTCACAGCCTTAACCACTGGACCACCAGGGAAGTCCCTCTTAGAAGCCATTCTTGACCCCATCAGAACACACTTATAGAGAGCTCTCTAAGCAGTTGGAAGAACATATAAAGGTGCCAAGTTCCACTGGAACTCAAATAGCTCAGAGGGATGGTTGAACCGGAGCTGATATAAAGTAGTCTTATCTTTTTTCGCACAATGTGCCTTTGGACTTGCCCTGTCTTCGACACCTCATTCCTACTTAGCAGCCATCATTTAATTATTTCTGTTCCTTTATTTTACCCAGTGAGAGATTAACAATCCAAATCCTTCAATAAGAATTTGTTCCACAGTCCTCTGTCAGAAATTTAGCACAGATATTTTAGATAGAAGGTACCACCAGCCTCTTCACCAAGAAAATCAAGGACCCTGAGGGGTAGGGATGGGTATCTGTTCAGGGGACCCAGGATAGAACCATCTCCTGACTCTTCAATGGGTGAGACCAAACCAGGTGTCAGGATTCAAAAGTAGAATGAACGCCCAAGTGCGAAAGTCTGGAATCAATTCAAAGGGCTTAGTCTTATAAGATCTCTGAAAAGCAGACCTCTTGGCCTTCCTACCCTCTCTGTGTCTGTAGTCATCTGAGAGTTGAAGGGCAGAGGAGCTGCCCATGCGATTCTGCCAGGGACACCACTGAGTGGGGTTTTGGGGCTGGTGGCATATGTGTTTCTCTTTTAAATATCTTTATTTTTTCATTTTGGTTAAAACCACAAGTATTTGAACTAGTCCCATAGGAACGAAGTCTCAGACCTGTGGAATGGAATGTCAGCCATGGAAATTAAATGGCCACCACGTGACCTAGCAAATGCCACTGTGGAAAATAAACGTATGATGCTGCACAGACCCGCTGTTTAACATTTTGAGATGCCAGGCAATCACTTTCCAAAACCACGGCCAAAGGTAGAGCTCTCGGAAAGCTTAAATCAAGAGTCTTTTAAATCAAATTGATTATTTGGCTGTGATTCTCTAGCAAATTAAGATCTGCTCTTGAATGTTGGACAATGAAAGCTCAGACAAAGCTACTAAACACACACAAGCGCACTCTTCCTTTTTGGCCACAAAGGACCATGCTGTTAAGTACTATCTTGTTCAGTCATGCCTGCAGCTGTGCAAAATCAGGATCTCTATTTTAAAGGAGCAAAGACTGTAGCTTTAACTGTGGTGTGATGCTAGAGGGAATGTGAGCCAGGGATGGATGAGACAACATCAGTGAGAGAGGTGTCTAGGGAGAGAAGGAGGAAGGAAGGGGGATAGAAGGGGAGAGGAAAAAATATGCAGAGGAAAAGGGAGAGGGTGACAGCGTGAGGGAAAAACCAAGGAGAAAGGGGTGTGGTAAAGATGAAAAGAGGAGAGAGAAAATGGGGAAAAGAGAGAGAGAGAAGGAAAGAAGTGAAAAATGAGAATCAGGAAAACGGCTAAGATGGAGGCAAGGGGAATATGCAGAGGTGAGAGTGCCTCTTTTATGGACGCTTCCTTTCCCTTCAGATAGCATTACAAACGCTAGAGTCTTGGCCGGCCTGGCACCGCGCAGCTGGAATCAATCGGAGTGAACTGTGGGTGGCTCCAGGCCTGCCCAGGGAAGCAGCGGGAAGCCCCTCCCTCTGGTTTGGCTGGGTCTGGCTCAAGCCTGCCAGAATCATCGGCCTCCTTGGGACAGAAAGGACTTGGCCCACCCCAGCCTTCAGGAGAACTGAAATCCAGGCCCAGGCAGAAAGCTCAGGCCCTGACTCTATTTTCACCTGGATTGCTGGAATAGACTCCTATAGGGTATTTCTCTCCTCAGAGAGAGAGATAAAGCAGTATGGATTCTTTCCGGAGAAAAAGCAAAATACAGTCAGCTGGGCCTCCCTGGTGGCGCAGTGGTTAAGAGTCCGCCTGCCAATGCAGGGGATACGGGTTCGTGCCCCGGTCTGGGAGGATCCCACATGCCGCGGAGCGGCTGGGCCCGTGAGCCATGGCCGCTGGGCCTGCGCATCCGGAGCCTGTGCTCCGCAACGGGAGAGGCCACAACAGTGAGAGGCCCGCATACCGCAAAAAAAAAAGAAAAAAAAAAAAAATACAGTCAGCTGTCTTCAGGCCTTCAATGCATTAAAATTGAGGTCCAGTGTTTCATAGAATATGGAAATAAAATCTTGGCCAAATTGCACAATTGAATGGTTTATATTTGCATTACTCTCCTCCTCCCCTCAGGGTCCCTTTCCAGATTTTAAACATCTCAGCCCATTTGATTAAAATACGTGTGTGGCCTACAATGTGCTTTGTCCCTGGCTGCATATATGAAACACCGAGTGACTGACACATGCGCAGAGCCTGCCTTCAGGTTGCTTCCAAACTGTCCCACATCCCTGTGTCTCTCCCAAAGTCTCAGGATGTTGAGTCAAAGCCAGAAGAGCAAGGACAGGAAAATTTGCCCAGCTAACAACTCCAGGGCTCTGAAGGAGACAACCTGGTTGATGGTCTCAGGGAATACACTGCCTGGCTGTGACCTTGGACACAAGGATTCCCACATGTAAAATGAAGCTGTGGGACAAGGTGACCTGTAGGGTCTCTTCTAGTGTCCCAGTTTTGTGATTCTGCTATAAAACTTCCTCACTTTCCCCTAGTGCCACTTCTACCAATTTTCAATGAGCCTTAGAATCAAATAAGATACCATTTGCCCAGATTTGTTTTTAGGCATGGAATAAAATCTCCTCACCCATTCAGGAACATGAGAAGTCTGATAAAAAAAAAATTCACTGTGAAAATTTAATTCATAAAACAAGAATTAAATCAAATATTTCTTAAATCACTTTAACGAGTTTACAAAATTGAAGTAAATCTATTTGTTCTCTAAACATAAGACCTGGAGTTAGAGGTTCATTTCCATCTTTCAAATGGCTTGGGGTGGGGGGTGAGGCAGAGGGAAAGTACTATATTCATATCTGAACATGATTAAATGAAAATTTAATCCTTAATTATCCTCCTAACAGCTGCTGATGGAAAATCATGTGTGTGCACAAAACTTTAAAGTGCCTGGGTTCTGTGCTTTCAAATTAAGATTTTTTTATGCAGTCATTTGATTTTTAAAATTATAATGACTATCTGTTTTCAATGTATCCAGCATAATGCAGACAGCAAATACTTTAAGAAGTATTGGGTAAAAGTAATCTGCTCATTTTCCAAATCCATGGATCTGTCTGAACATGCCTCGAGCTGCTTCTTGGTCTGCATTCTCTCTTCTCTCCATTGTGCTTCCCGTCATCACACTTGCACTTTCCTGCCTCTCAATACTGGACCATGGGGGTTTGCTCCTTATCAGACTGTGTGGGAGCAAAAGTTCTCAAAGTGTGGCCCTCCAGCCAGCAGCATCAGCATCATCTGGGAGCTCATTAGCAATGCAAATTATTAGGCCCCATTCTGACCAGTGAAATCAGAAACTCTGGGTATGTGGCCCAACAAACCCATTTTAACAAGTTTTCCAGGTGATTCTATTTGAGGTTAAAGAAAGGGATTAAGAACTGAAGCAGAAGAAAGTTGTGGAGTGAAAGAGCTAAGGCTTTTTGACTTCATCAGTCACTGCTCTGCTTCTTGACCACCCCAACTCCCATCCTTCTTAAATGACTCCTTATTTTAGCTCTATGTAGAAATGTTCAAATCTTGTATTTAAATATGCAAAGAGAGAGACCTTCAAGATGGCGGAAGAGTAAGACATGGAGATCACCTTCCTCCCCACAAACATATCAGAAATATATCTACTTGTGGAACAACTCCTACAGAACACCTACTGAATGCTGGCAGAAGACCTCAGACTTCTCAAAAGGCAAGAAACTCCCCACGTACCTGGGTAGGGCAAAAGAAAAAACAGAGACAAAAGAATAGGGATGGGACCTGCACCCTGGGGAGGGAGCTGTGAAGGAGGAAAAGTTTCCACACACTAGGAAGCTCCTTCACTGGCGGAGACAGGGGGTGGTGGGGGGAAGCTTTAGAGCCTTGGAGGAGAGCGCAGCAACAGGGGTGCAGAGGGCAAAGCAGAGAGATTCCCACACAGAGGATTGGTGCCGACCACCACTCACCAGCCTGAGAGGCTTGTCTGCTCACCCACCAGGGCCAGTGGGGGCTGGGAGATGAGGCTCGGGCTTTGGAGGTCGGATCCCAGGGAGAGGACTGGGGTTGGCTGAGTGAACACAGCCTGAAGGGGGCTAGTGCATCACAGCTATCCAGGAGGGAGTCTGGGAAAAAGTCTCGACCTGCATAAGAGGCAAGAGACCATTGTTTTGGGGTGAGTGAAGAGAGGGGATTCAGAGCCTAATAAGCCTAAGCAAGCTCCAGAGATGGGTGTGAGCCACGACTATCAGCATGGACCACAGAGATGGACATGAAATGCTAAGCCTACTGCTGCAGCCACCAAGAAGCCTGTATGCAAGCACAGGTCACTATCCACACCTCCCCTCCTGGGAGTCTGTGCAACCTGCCACTGCCAGGGTCCCGTGATCTAGGGACAACTTCCCCCAGAGAACACATGGCATGCCTCAGGCTGTTGCAATGTCACACCGGCCTCTGTCACTGCAGGCTTGCCCCACATTCTGTAACCCTCTCTGCCCTGGCCTGAGTGAGCCAGAGCCCCCTAATCAGCTGCTACTTTACCCAGTCTTGTGTGGGTGGGGAACAGAAGCTCTCAGGCAACCTAAACGCAAAGGCAGGGCCAAATCCAAAGCTGAACCCCAGGAGCTGTGCGAACAAAGAAGAGAAAGGGAAATCTCTCCCAGAAGCCTCAGGAGCAGCAGATTAAATCTCCACAATCAACTTGATGTACCCTGTATCTCTGGAATACCTGAATAGACAACGAATCATCCCAAAAGTGAGGTGGTGGGCTTTGGGAACAAAGATATATATATTTCTTTCCTTTTTCTCTTTTTGTGAGTGTGTGTGTATATGTTTCTTTGTGTGATTTTGGTCTGTATAGGTTTGCTTTTACCATTTATCCTAGGGTTCTGTCTGTCTGTTTTTCTTTCTTTTCTTTTTTTTTTTTTGGTTTTTCTTTTTCTGTAGTTTTTAGCACTTCTTATCATTGGCAGATTTGTTTTTTGGTTTGGTTGCTCTCTTTTTTCATTCTTTTTTACTTCTTTTTTATTACTTTTAAATTTTTTATTTTTAATAATTATTTTAATAATTGATTTTATTTTATTTTTTCTTAATTTCTTTCTTTCTTTCTTTCTTTCTTTCTTTCTCCCTTTTCTTCTGAGGCTTGTGGATGACAGGGTCTTGGTGCTCTGTCCGGGTGTCAGGCCTGCATCTCTGAGATGGGAGAGCCAAGTTCAGGACATTGGTCCACTAGAGATCTCCCAGCTCCTCATAATATCAAATGGCGAACACTTTCCCAGAGATCTCCATCTCAATGCTAACACCCAGCTCCTCTCAACAACCAACAAGTTAGTGCTGAACACTCTACACCATAAAACAAGCAAGACAGGAACACAACCCCATGCATTAGCAGATAAGCTGCCTAAAATCATAATAAGGTCACAGACACCCAAAACACACCACCGGATACATTTCCTGCCCACCAGAAAGACAAGACCCAGCCTCATCCACCAGAAAATGGGCACTAGTCCCCTCCACCAGGAAGGCTAACCAACCCACTGAACCAACCTTAGTCACTGGGAACAGACACCAAAAACAACGGGAACTATGAACCTGCAGCCTATGAAAAGGAGACCCCACACAGAGTAAGTTAAGCAAAATGAGAAGACAGAGAAATACACAGGAGATGAAGGAGCAAGGTAAAAACCCACCAGACCAAATGAATGAAGAGGAAATAGGCAGTCTATCTGAAAAAGAATTCAGAGTAATGGTAGTAAAGATGATCTAAAATTGTGGAAATAGAATGCAGAAAATACAAGAGACGTTTAACAAGGACCTAGAAAACTAAAGAGCAAAAAAACAATGATGAGCAAAAAAATAAATGAAATTAAAAATGCTCTAGAAGGAATCAGTAGCAGAATCACTGAGGCAGAAGAACGGATAAGTGACCTAGAAGATAAAACAGTGGAAATAACTACCACAGAGCAGAATAAAGAAAAAAGAATGAAAAGACTTGAGGACAGTCTCAAAGACCTCTCGGACAACATTAAACGCAACAATATTTGAATTATAGGGGTCCCAGAAGAAGAAGAGAAAAAGAAACGGACTGATAAAATATTTGAAGAGATTATAGTTGAAAACTTCCCTAATATAGGAAAGGATATAGTCTATCAACTCCAAGAAGAACAGAGAGTCCCATAAAGGATAAATCCAAGGAGAAACACACCATATTAATCAAACTATCAAAAATTAAATACAAAGAAAAAATATTAAAAACAGCAAGGGAAAAACAACAAATAACATACAAGGGAATCCCCATAAGGTTAAAAACTGATCTTTCAGCAGAAACTCTGCAAGTCAGAAGGGAGTGGCAAGACATATTTAAACTGATGAAAGTGGAAAACCTACAACCAAGATTACTCTACCCAGCAAGGATTTCATTTAGATTTGATGGAGAAATTAAAACCTTTACAGACAAGCAAAAGATAAGAATTCAGCACCACCAAACCACCTTTACAACGAATGCTAAAGGAACTTCTCTAGGCAGGAAACACAAGAGAAGGAAAAGACCTACAATAACAAACCCGAAACAATTAAGAAAATGGTAATAAGAAAATACATATTGATAATTATCTTAAATGTAAATGGCTTAAATGCTCCAACCAAAAGACATAGACTGGCTGAATGGATACAAAAACAAGACCCATACATATGCTGTCTACAAGAGACCCACTTCAGACCTAGGGACACATACAGCCTGAAAGTGAAGGGATGGAAAATATATTCCATGCAAATGGATATCAAAAGAAAAGTGGAGTAGCAATTCTCATATCAGACAAAATGGACTTTAAAATAAAGACTATTATAAAAGACAAAACAGGCCACAACATAATGATTAAGGGATCAATCCAAGGAGAAGATACAACAATTGTAAATATTTTTACACCCAACACAGGAGCACCTCAATACATAAGGCAAATAATAACAGCCATATAAGGGGAAATTGACAGTAACACAATAATAGTATGGGACTTTAATACCCCACCTTCACCAATGGACAGATCATCCATAAGAAAATGAATAAGGAAACACAAGCTTTAAATGATATATTAAACAAGATGGACTTAATTGATATTTATTGGACATTCCATCCAAAATCAACAGAATACATTTTCTTCTCAAGTGCTCATGGAACATTCTCCAGGATAGATCATATCTTGGGTCACAAATCAAGCCTTGGTAAATTTAAGAAAATTGAAATTGTATCAAGTATCTTTTCTGACCACAACACTATGAGACTAGATACCAGTTACTGGAAAAAAAACTGTAAAAAATACAAACACATGGAGGCTAAACAATACACTACTTAACAACCAAGAGATCAGTGAAGAAATCAAAGAGGAAATAAAAAATTCCTAAAAACAAATGACAATGGAAACACAACAACTCAACTTTTCCTAAGGGAAACAGCAAAAGCAGTTTTAAGAGGGAACTTTACAGCAATACAATCCTACCTCAAGAAACAAGAAACATCTCAAGTAAACAACCTGACCTTACACCTAAGACAATTAGAGAAAGAAGAACAAAAAACCCCAAAGTTAGCAGAAGGAAAGAAATCATAAAGATCAGATCAGAAATAAATGAAAAAGAAATGAAGGAAACAATAGCAAAGAGCAATAAAACTAAAAGATGGTTCTTTGAGAAGATAAACAAAGTTGATAAACCATGAGCCAGACTCATCAAGAAAAGAAGGGAGAAGACTCAAATCAATAGAATTATAAATGAAAAAGCAGAAGTAACAACTGACACTGCAGAAATACAAAGGATTATGAGAGATTACTACAAGCAACTCTATGCCAATAAAATGGACAACCTGGAAGAAATGGACAAATTCTTAGAAAAACACAACCTTCTAAGACTGAACCAGGAAGAAATAGAAAATATAAGCAGACCAATCACAAGCACTGAAATTGAAACTGTGATTAAAAATCTTCCAACAAACAAAAGAGCAGGACCAGATGGCTTCACAGATGAATTCTATCAAATATTTAGAGAAGAGCTAACACCTATCCTTCTCAAACTCTTCCAAAATATAGCAGAGGGAGGAACACTCCCCAAGTCATTCTACGAGGCCACCATCACCTGATACCAAAACCAGACAAAGATGTCACAAAGAAAGAAAACTACAGGCCAATATCACTGATGAACATAGATGCAAAAATCCTCAACAAAATACTAGCAGACAGAATCCAAAAGCACATTAAAAGGATCAACCATGGTCAAGTGGGGTTTATCCCAAGAATGCAAGGATTCTTCAATATACACAAATCAATCAATCAATGTGATAAACCATATTAATAAATTGAAGGAGAAAAACCATATGATCATCTCAATAAATGCAGAAAAAGCTTTTGAAAAATTTCAACACCCATTTATGATAAAAACCCTCAAGAAAGTAGGCATAGAGGGAAGTTACCTCAACCTAATAAAGGCCAAACCCACAGCCAACATCATTCTTAATGGTGGAAAACTGAAACCATTTCCACTAAGATCAGGAACAAGAAAAGGTTGCCCACTCTCACCACTATTATTCAACATAGTTATGGCAGTTTTAGCCACAGCAATCTGAGAAGAAAAGGAAATAAAAGGAATCCAAATCAGAAAAGAAGAAGTAAAGCTGTCTCTGTTTGCAGATGACATGATACTATACATAGAAAATCCTAAAGGTGCCACCAGAAAACTACTAGAGCTAATCAATGAATTTGGTAAAGTTGCAGGATACAAAATTAATGTACAGAAATCTCTTTCATTCCTATACACTAGTGATGAGAAATCTGAAAGAGAAATTAAGGAAACATTCCCATTTACCACTGCAACAAAAAGAATAAAATACCTAGGCATAAGGAGACAAAACAGCTGAATGCAGAAAACTGTAAGATGCTGATGAAAGTAATTATAGATGATACAAACAGATGGAGACATATACCATGATGTTGGATTGGAAGAATCAACATTGTGAAAATGACTCTACTACCCAAAGCAATCTACAGATTCAATGCAATCCCTATCAAATTACCAATGGCATTTTTCACAGAACTAGAAAAAAAATTCACAATTTGTATGTAAACCCAAAAGAGCTGGAATAGCCAAAGCAATCTTGAGAAAGAAAAGCAGAGCTGGAGGAATCAGGCTCCCGGACTTCAGACTATACAACAAAGCTACAGTAATCAAGACAGTATGGTACTGCCCCAAAAACAGAAATATAGGTCGGTGGAACAGGATAGAAAGCCCAGAGATAAAGCCACGAACGTATATATGGTTACCTTATTTTTGATAAAGGAGGCAAGAATATACAATGGGAAAAGACAGACTCTTCAATAAGTGGTGCTGGGAAAACTGGACAGCTAAAAGTAAAAGAATGAAATTAGAACATTCCCTAGCACCATACACAAAAATAAACTCAAAATGGATGAAAGACCTAAATGTAAGGCCAGACACTAAATAACTCTTAGAGGAAAACATAGGCAGAACACTCTATGACATAAATCACAGCAAGATCCTTTTGGACCCACCTCTTAGAGAAATGGAAATAATAACAAAAATAAACAACTGGGACCTAATGAAACTTAAAAGCTTTTGCATAGCAAAGGAAACCATGAACAAGACAAAAAGACAACCCTCAGAATGGGAAAAAATATTTGTAAATGAAGCAACTGACAAAGGATTAATCTCCAATATTCACAAGCAGCTCATGCAGCTCAATATCAAAAAAACAAACAACCCAATCCAAAAATGGGCAGAAGACCTAAACAGACATTTCTCCAAAGAAGATATACAGATTGCCAACAAACACATGAAAGAATGTTCAACATCATTAATCATTATAGAAATGCAAATCAAAACTACAGTGAGATATCACCTCACACCAGACAGAATGGCTATCATCAAAAAATCTACAAACATTAAATGCTGGGGAGGGTGTGGAGAAAAGGGAGCTCTCTTGTACTGCTGGTGAGAATGTAAATTCATAAAGTCACTATGGAGAACAGTATGGATGTTCCTTAAAAAGCTAAAAATAGAACTTCCATATGACCCAGCAATCCTACTACTGGGCATATACCCTAAGAAAACCATAACTCAAAAGAGTCATGTACCACAATGTCTATTGTGGCACTATTTACAATAGCCAGGACCTAGAAGCAACCTAAGTGTCCATCGACAGATGAATGGATTAAGACGATATGGCACATGTATATAATGGAATATTACTCTGCCATAAAAAGAAATGAAATTGAGTTATTTGTAGTGAGGTGGATGGACCTAGAGTCTGTCATACAGAGTGAAGTAAGTCAGAAAGAGAAAAACAAATATCATATGCTAACACATATATATGGAATCTAAAAAAAGCAAAAAAAAGGTTATGAAGAACCTGGGGCAAGACATGAATAAAGACGCAGATGTAGAGAATGGACTTGAGGACATTGAGGGGGGAAAGGTAAGTTGGGACGAAGTAAGAGAGTGGCATGGACTTAATTATACTACAAGATATAAAATAGATATCTAGTGGGAAGCAGCCGCATAGCATAGGGAGATCAGCTCAGTGCTTTGTGACCACCTAGAGGGGTGGGATAGGGATGGTGGGAGGGAGATGCAAGAGGGAGGATATATGGGAATATAAGTATATGTATAGCTGATTTCTTTGTTATACTGCAGAAACTAAAGCAGTTATACTGCTTTGTAAAGCAGTTATACTCCAGTAAAGATGTTATAAGTAAATGAATGAATGAATAAATAAATAAATATGCAAAGTGAGGAAACATGCATCCAATCATATTTTCTAATTCCTTTTGAGCCCTCTGCATTGAGCTCTCTTATCTGTAAAAAGAATTCCATGTCAAAATTGCTGTAAGTATGTTGACACCAAGACAAAATCCAAAATGATAATATTTAACTTTGATTTTGATGTTTCTCAATTTGCATTTGTGGAAAGTCTGAACATTCTCAAGTTTGAACAACATTGATCTAGAACAGTGAGGGTTGCAAACACTAGTCTATAGGCTGCTCCTGATTCATGACTAACTTCTCGTCAGAATGCGGCAAGATGTTTGAGGAGGTTTTTTTGTTTTTGTACTACTTTTTGTTTAGTTGTTTGTTAATAAAGCCAGATATTCCATTTAAATGACTATGACTCTTTTAGGTCTGAGATTATGTCTTTCCAATTTTTTGTTTTTAATATGTCCTTTATTTACTTTTAACCCCTATATTTGGTACAACAAAAATTGGAAACCATGAGAGACACCCCAGTTTAAAAAAATGTTGGTAATAAAATGCAAAAAGTCTAGGAAATACAGTTATAGATAATTTCTCAGGTTTCTGTATCCTTTCAAATTTCTGTGGTCTCATCCTCATCTCTCTACTCCCCCAATTTGAGGTGAAAATAAATTTCAAATCTTCTGAAGATTTTTCTTATGATAAATTGTTTCTTGTTTTCTTTCTTTGTGTGTGTGTGTGTGACTAATATAAAAGTCTACGGTTCTGATGTAGCTGTTCAGAGGGCAGAGTCTGTCCGATCCAGAGTTTGGAATATGGCTCAAGTCACCCCTGGTACAATTCTCATTGCTGGTAACAATGGGGACCAAGGGCTTTCTCGTGCAGAAATAGCTTTTATCAGTAACAGAGCCTTCTGAGGAAGTTTGCCACATCAAAACAAAGGATGCAAGAGATACTTGGTTTAGAATCATTGTGACTTTAACGTTCTATAAGCCAATGCTTCTCTGTTCCTTCAAGCTCCAGACCAAGAGAGACTCTGCCATCATAGTTAGGTAGAGGCTGCCATTTGCATAGATACTCTATTCACTACCTGTTAGAGGTTGAAGTGTGTTCTCCCCAAATTCATATGTTGATGCTCCTGTCAGAATGTGACTGTTTAGAGAGTCTTTAAAGGGGTAATTCAGTTAAGTTAGGTCATTAAAGTGGGCCCTCACCCAATAGGATTGGTGTCCTTAGAAAAGAAAATTAGGACACAAATCCATACAGAGGGGAGACTATGTGAAGCATAGGGAGAAGGTGGTCATCTATAAGTCAAGGAGAAAGACTCAAAAGAAAGCAACCCAGCTGATACCTTGTACTTCTAGCCTCCAGAATCCTCAGAAAATAAATTTCTGTTCTTCAACTCAGAAGAACAGAAATTTCTTCAGACCACCTGGTCTGTTCTACATTGTTGCAGCAGCCCTAGCAAATTAACATACTAGTGCATCAGAATGCATTTGCAAGGGAACCATCCTTTTCTGATAGGGAGGATGGTTTGGGTTCCTCGAATAGTGGAAAATCTCTGAGCAAGATTCTCCTCTAATGTCTATGACTGAATTATGAGGTTTCCTCAACCCGATTTCACAGTGTATGACCTTGTAATCTTTTATATTCTGAATCATAAACACTCCTCCCTAGAATGATGGAGCTGAAGAGATTTAAGAGATCATCTGATCTGTCTGCCTCCCCCACCAATTGTTTATAGAAGTTCTGGTTCCTCCACATGCCCAGCAATATTTGGGATGGTCAATCTTCTTAATTTCAGCCACTTGCATTATTATATCACAATGTTTTTAAAGTCTGTATTTTATTTCATAGTATGAAGTGCTATCATTTAATTAACCAGTTTCCTACTGATGGATATTTAGGTGGTTTCAGTCTTTTGCTATGACAACAACGTTACCCAATCCTGCACATTCACTTTACATATTGAAACACTAAATTGCAAATTTCCAGGAACCATTATTCCCACTGTAGTTTATGTAAATGACACCTCAGATGTCCATTCCAGCATCCCAAATTTTTAATAAGCAGGGAAAAATTCCTTAAAAAAAAGCATACTACATCTGTGCCAACATTTAAATATGTCTGCACCAGTACATGGGTTTTTATCAGAAATACTAGAGCAGGAGTAAAGGAAGTAGATAAGATCAACCAGAGATAATCTGAGAATCTGAAGGATGAAAAGAGATGATGCATAAAGACAGAACTATGTGAAACACCAACATTTAAGGTATAGACTGGGGAAAAAGGAAAAGCCAGTAAAGGTGAGAGGCAAGAGGAGAAAGAGAAGTGGACATTAAGGTATTTAAGTAACTTACCCAACACTGCATACCCAGAGGCCAGCAAAGCAAAGACAACACCTGACAGTGTCCTATCAGGGTAGTTTTCTTTCTGGCAGAGTAATTTCTGTAACTTACTTTGTATCTCTGTCTCTCTGTCTGTCTCTCACTCTCCATATTCTCCAGAAAGTTCCATTTTTAGTATCTACAGCTCTAACAGGCACAGGCCATGCAAACTTGTGAGAGTACCAACATTTCTGGTACATCATTGGTGATGAGATGTGCTTTGAATGTCAGGGAGTATAGGTGTCTCAGACACAGAGGTGCTTGTAGCCAGGGTGGAGAAGATGCAGGGAGGGTGCCCCAACATCACTGAAACCCCACAGTTGACCTCATGGTCCCCTGAATTGACCAAGCTTGACAATGCATTGCAGGAGACAGTGATGATATTGACAATGACATCCCTTTTGGGAAAGAAAGCTAGTATTTGCAGGATTACTCACTCATGGTGATCTCCCTCTCCTGTGAATACCCGTTGCTCTATAAACACTTGTACCTTGCAGGATTACTAAAATGTTTCCCATAATGTAAGCAAAGCACCTAAAACAGTGGCCGGCACGTAGCAAGTGCTCTCCATGTGGTAGCTAGTGTGGTCATCGTTGAGTACCTTGATATGACCTGATTGTAGTGATGACTGAATGACTGGCTTCAGAGCAGCACCCCAGTGGGAGAACAATGCCCACCTATAATGTAAAAGAGCACATATCTGGAGAGGGATATGGAAAGAACAGGAAGTTTTCTTTAATTACTCTGCTTCACTCTATGGAAGACCACACAACTTCTGTCTGCACGAACACTTGCTTTGACAACATCAGGACAGGAAAAGCTCATTCCTTAACCCCATCTCACTCACTGACCTGACCTGAAGACATCAAAAAGGTCAGAGCTGGAATTCAAGCTGAGTGTCGTAGCCTGTACATGTTTTAGGGAAGAGAGGCGGTTGTACCACCAAGGCTCAGAAGCTGGCTCACAGCTATATAATTGGAGAGGATGTGTGTGCACGAGAGAGAGACAGAGAGACAAAGAGACAGAGAAAGGGATACAGAGACAGAGAGACACACAGAGAGTAGAGTAGGAACCACAGCTCCAAAAGAGATGGCAGCCTGCTTCTCTTAATCTCCTGGGGCTTCCCTGTGAAACCGCTCTCTGCAGCCTTCCACTAACTCTTTCTGAGGAGCTGTGAATGTTACTTCTGTTGGGGCCTACACATTTTCCCGGTTAACTTGCCTCAGGCATCTCATCTTCAAAGTTTCCAGTAATGTTCACAACTGGCTTTCAATTCAGGGAAACAGACCTATAAAGATAACACTTCCTTTTCCCTCAAGATGTCTCAGAGCCAAAAAGCAACTAGCCAGAGGATTCGGTTGTAGGACAAGGTTTCTGTGATAAGTACGGGAGCTGTCAGCCCTTGTGCCCTCCTGGACCACTTCTCAATCCCAAGCAGTGGGTTTCCCATGGGCGGTTCTGACCAAGCCCTGCGCATCCCAATTAGTGCTTTGGAGACAAGGGAAATGGGAAGGGCACGTAGAAAGCAGGCAGAAGGGGAAATAGGTACAGCTAAAAGGTTGGAGGAAAAAAACTCAAGGTGGGCGATGAAACAAGAATAATAGAAAAATTAGGGCAAAGAAAGGACAGGAAGATAGAAAAGGGAGAATAGAAAAGAAGAAAAAAGTAAAGAGGCAAAATAATTAGGCTACACGTGATGTGATAATAAAGCTTTTAAAGTGGTCATGGAATAAAAGCAAGATTAAAAATCAAATGAGGACTAATTAAAATGTGCCTTCACCTGGGCATGCATGTGTGCTTGTTGGTCAATGGCGTCCTTGATCTAAAACCCAAACATCAAACTGAAGCTAATGCTCTGAACATAAAGACACAGAGATGCTCCTTGGCACCCACCTAAAGGCCGTTGTTGATTCTAGTCATTTGTTTCTTCAGAGTGACCACACCTTCAGCAGAGTTATCAAGGCTTGTTAGTAAATCATATTGTCTGAATTTCTGCAGCTGCATTTACATTCCATTTTCTTCTATTTCAAAAACAGGATCTGGCCTTAGCGAGGGGATCCTTCTTTTCTCCTGGTGGTTACTCGGCTTATTGATACTTAGTCAATGTCTCTGGTTCACCAAATGAATTCGACATTTTCTAAACCAGTATTGAAAGTCATTGGGGGTGTTGTATAGCTGGAAGGGAGCAGGGAGACCTCACATTGGACCCAAGAGGAGACGAAACCCAGAGAGGCCAGTCACTTCCAGGAGGCCACACACTTCGGCTCTGCCTCTAGCTCAAGCTCAGGCAAGTGACTCAGCCTCTCTGAGCTTGGTTATATCTTCTCTAAAATGAGTGTTAAGTTTTTGCTTCAAGGATTTTTTGAGAAAATTTTAAAAAAAGAATGCTTAAAAGGTAAAATAGCACAGACTCAAAGTAGGTCTCAGTAAATGTTAAGCACATGTACACAGTTAACAGGACCCCACACTTGCCTGAAGAGCAGAGGAGAAACAAGCCCGGGGTGCTGAATATGACCTTAAGGGCCTTGTCAGAGCATCATGGGATGCAGCCAAGTCCAAACATAAGATAATAGAAAAAGAACGAATGAGTGAGCCAATTAATTAGCTAATTAATTAATTAAGGAAAATTATTCCCCCTCCCTAGTTTAAAAAAAAAGTAAAACTAGTTTTATAAAAGTCCTTAAAGAAAGAAGTAATTATTTCAAAATTTACTTATGTAAAAATCCCCTCCTCTATTGATACTGAGGCAAACATAAACAGAATTATCAGTTGTTCCCAAGTGAAGTTTGCTTACACACATATATAGAAGCATGCACTTTATGGTCCTGTGCTCGCTATCCTGGAGGCAACCCCTCCAAAGGATGCTGATCCCTTTCTTCTATGTTCTTAAAAAGACACTAAAGGGAAGTTAAAAGAGAAAAATTATGGAAAGTGGACAGCAATGAAAATATCACTTCACTCAGGTTCATAAATCATTAAAAAATTTCTTCTTTTATTTCCCACCACCCAGCAGATTTATTGAAAGTTTATCACCAGTCCTTTCAGGGAAGCTTTCCCTTGTTCAGAAGAGAGAGGACTTTGACCTAAATTGCCTAACAGCTAAGCCAGAATGCCATTGTAGCTCTGCGGCTCCATTTCAAAACTAGCCTGTATTTTACAGAATTTCAAACATTCAAGTCACTTCCAGTCACAGGAGCTAAAATTGGCCAGGGTGGAACTTGTGGCTGTCAGAACTGATAAACATTTCCTGAATGCCAATTGGTTGGGGAACTATGTCTCTGAATGCCATTAAAAGAGTCTGAAGTCTACCTCAACATGTAACCCCAACTTTCAATTGCTTGATGGGAAATTGAGACTTTGTTTGAACAAGCTCAACCAGTTTTTTAGTCTCTTATTCTGTGGTGAAGGGGGTCTTATGAGTGCTCAGATCTCTGGAGAGAACAGGCCAAGTCTTTCTGTTCTTCACTGGGATGAGAATAATAAAGTTCAAATCCCTCAATCCTGGGGATCAGGGTCTTTCTGCATGGACTAGTGACTTCCATGGGCCTCAGAAAGTCTCAAGGAGAAGAAATTAAAATCAAATCAAAGAATCCAATATTTACTATGGTAGGACAAGATGGGATTGACAATGGCTAAGATCTTTTTCTGTGTTGGAGGAGCTTTCTTCTCTAAGGCAAACTTTTCCCTTGGCAAAGCTGGATTTCCTTTTGCCACTTCCCTAACTTCCCCTTCCTTTTCTTTGCAGTGACCCCCTGCCAGCTAAGCATTTACTGCATAAAATCAGACAGCCTGCTAACATCTTCTCAAGATAGTATTTGGTAAATATTTCCCCTTCTCCCAATCTCTTTGATAGACGGGGGTCTCCAGTGTGTGTTTTTTCCAGCACCACCAAGAAACTAACTCAGTTCTGACACTAACTGGAGATAGTGTCAGATCGCACAGGTTAAGGGCTCAGTCCTACAATATTGTCACCCCAGACACCAATTGCTAATCCAGGGCATCACCTGTGCTTCTTACTGACTAGCTGTAGATTGAAGGCTCTCCAAACTCTTCCTCAGGTTTGATTAACTTGCTAGAGCAGCTCACAAATCTCAGAGAAACATTTTATTACTATATTATCAGTTTATTATAAAAAGATATAACTCAGAAACAGCCATATGGAAGACATGCATAGGACAAAGTATGTGGGAATGACACAGAGCTTTCATGTTCTCTGAGCACATTGCTTTCCCAACACCTCCATGTGTTCACCAACCCAGAAGCTCTCTGAACCCCATCTTTTTTAAAAATTTATTTTATGTATTTTTTTTTAAATTTTTGGCTCTGTTGGGTCTTCGTTGCTGCACACGGGCTTTCTCTAGTTGCGGCAAGTGGGGGCTACTCTTTGTTGCGGTGTGCGGACTTCTCAGCGCACTGGCTTCTCTTGTTGCAGAGCACGGGCTCTAGGCATGCAGGCTTCAGTAGTTGTGGCACGTGGGCTCAGTAGCTGTGGCTCGCAGGCTCTAGAGCACAGGCTCAGTAGTTGTGGAGCATGGGCTTAGTTGCTCCATGGTGTGTGGGATCTTCCCGGACCAGGGATCGAACCCGTGTCCCCTGCATTGGCAGGCAGATTCTTAAACACTGCGCCACCAAGGAAGCCAATCCTTTGGGTTTTATGGAAACTTCATTTCAATGGCATAATTCATTAAATCATTGGCTATTGGTGATTGATTCAACCTCCAGCCCCTCTCCCTTCCCTGGAGGTGAGGAGGGTGGGACTGAAATTTCAACTCTCTAATCACAGGGTTGGTTCCCCTGGCATCTAGCTCCCATCTTTAGGTGCTTCCAAAAGTCACCTCATTAACGTAAAGTATGTTGTGATTGAAAGGGGTTTGTTATGAATATTAAAACACCTTTATCTCTCTTATGACTTAGGAAATTCCAAGGGTTTTAGGAGTTCTGTACCAGAAATGGGGGTGGAAAACAAATATATGTTTCTCATGATAAATCACGATATCACAAGGTCTTTTGTTCATAATTGACAAATCCAATCTGAACTAGTTTAGGTACAAAGGGAACTTATTAGCTCACCTGGCTGCTAGAAGAGCATAGGTGATCTGGGCCTCAAGGACACTTGGAATCAGAGCTTATAATTTCACTACCGTCCTTTTTCTCTCCCTCTCTCATCTGTGCTTCTCTCTGAGTAAGCTCCATTCTCTCCCACCATAAACTGGCTTCTGTTATAATGGGGAACGTGGTTGCCTAAAATTCCAGTGCTTTATCTCATATTACTGGAGAGTTTCTCCTCTTTTAGAGGCCAAATTTAAAAATGCTGAGGAAGGGCTTTGACTGGGTTAAACAAAAGCCAGGCACACATGACCAGAATAACAAACCGGCGTCAGCAAAGTGAGGGTCTATAACTGGCCCCACCTACTCAGGGGGTGGATCAGTTAGAAAAAGCCAGCTTCCCTTTGAACTCCTTGGGGGAAAGTGGAAGAGGAGTATTTCTAGAAGGAAAAAGGTAGATAGGAAGGGTTAGACAAAGTTGTGCATGTTTCTCAGAGGAATCCACAAATACTCGTAAAGTAAATCTCTCGCTCACACTTAGGTCTTAATATAGGTGAGTAGCTGAGGCCAGAACCTGAGGTGCTCAGGCCTAGGCTCCAGGCCTCCATGGCCCATGGAAGGCGGCCAGACGACTATTCTCCTTATCGGTATCTCTTCAGCATTACTTGCTTGCTTGATTCTAGTAAAGTTATATCTTTTTATTCACCATATTTGTTTATGGAATGTGTGTGTAAATCACTTTTTTCTAAAGAATGAGTGAAATTTTAAATGAAATAGAGGAATGTACTTTTTAAAAAATAACCTTTTTTGAAAAGTGATAATTCTGCTTAAAATGTTGAAATAGGCTTAGAATTTACTTTGTGTTTGAATATAGATTTTTATATAGGGCTTACTTAAATTGGAAGGGAATGGGGGTCAGGATGGGAAACACCTATACATTTAACTTGGTGTTCTGTTGTCAGATGTTCTGAAAATCATTTTTGGGCTGCAGGACCTTTTTTTCCTGTCACCGCAGGTAAGGCAGTCTTTTGTGAAGACAGTTTCTTCTCTTTTTAACTGGATGATCTTAAACAAATCACTTACCTCTGTTGAGCCTCATTTCCCTCATCTGCAGAATGGGGATTATAACAATAGTTATTTCCATGTTAGTGAGAGGTTCAAAATGATATAAGCCTATGAAAAAATATTTTAAATTGTACATTATTGTGAGACACTAATGCTAATAATCTGTTATATAAAATATGTATTATTTAATATTATGTTTCTTATTACCTAGGACTATGTTACATTATACCTCTAACCACCTTTCTCAGTTTGCTCAGGCTGCCAAAACAAGATAGCACAGACTGGGGGCTTAAACAACAGACATTTATTTTCTCACAGTTCTGGAGTCTGGAAGTCCAAGATCAAGGCGTCAACAGGTTTGGTTTCTCATGGCCTCCGTCTTTGACCTGCAGATGTCAGCCTTCTCACTGGGCTCTCATAAGCCCTTTCCTCTGTACACAAGTGCACTCTTGGTGTTTCTTCCTCTTTTCATGACGACTCCAGTCCTATTGGATTAGGGCCCTATCCTTATGACCTCATTTAACCTTTATTACTTTCGTAAAGGACTTGTTTCCAAATGTAGTCACATCAGAGGTTAAGACTTTAACATATGAATTTTGAGGCTACACAATTCAGTTCATAATAGTCTATGCAGAAATGTTATGACTTACTTTGAAAAGTAATGAAGTATCTTTTACATAATAAAAAAATACCTAAGTATCTTTTAAAAGAGCAAAAGAAGAGTATAAACTCTTGAATAAAATATACCAAGTCTGAGAACTTGAAAATTCCACTGCTCAAAAGAACTTATTAAATGGGTAAAGGGATGAACAGATAATTAGGAATAGATGATGATGAATGAATGAATGAGTCCCTTCTGAAGAAATGATCAACTAAAGTCTTAGCAATCTTCTCCATCCTGACTGCACAGAGCAAACTGGCAATAGTTGCTGAAAATACCCCCTTTTCACCTGCACTCTACCTACCTACTTGGCAGCCAGTTGTGGCAACCAAGTAAAGGGCAAGCCAGAGTGTCCGCACAATCCAGAAGTGTGAAGACAAGACACTCTTATGGCTTCCTGCATCCCCAAATGTCCAACAGCTTTGGTTTCTCTGAGATCACACTAGATGAATTATCCTGCACAAAACTGGTAAATTCAAGAGATGAGATGATTATGGGAACTGAGGAAGAAAAGGTAAGGCAAGGGTCATGGAGATGTCTGGTGACAGGTGACAAGAATGCAGTTACTGCAATACAGAGGACATGGTGGAGACCTCTGACTCCTTCTGTCATGGGGGCCTGGGGAATGCCTCCAAGCTATATCCTTGTACAGGCAATCTGGGCTATGAAATAGTTTGAGGATCTCAAGAATCCCCAGATTCTGAACCTCAAACACTTTTCCCACCAACCTGGGAACTTCACTTAGAAGTTTATTCCTCTGCCTGTTATAGGCTCCTTGGCCGCCTGCAGAAAAGAGATGTTGGAAAGGGCTAGGATGTGAGGAGTCACAGGAGATTAAGAGAGGCACTGAATGGAGATGTGTAGGGTGCCTAAAATACCCTTCTAATAATTGTGTGATGAGTACATCTGACTGTGGCACGTGGGGTAAAACATTTAGCAGGAAGAAAGTTGAATTGCTTCATGAATAGCATCATTAACTGCCATCTATGTCCCCTGGATCAAAGCAGTGTTTGGCACATGACTAATTCTCAGTTGAGTATTGGTTGGCTTGAATGAATGGGTGGATGGGTAGATGGACGGATGAATGAATAGATGCAGAACAATGGGTTTTCCTTTGGCAAACTTTTAGCAAGAATGTTTGCACTGTGTCTCCTATTTTTTCTGCTTCTTTCCACCATAACTTCTCTGCACCCTCTTCCTTCAGGACCTGGATCACAGTGGGTGATTCCTCCCCCTTTCCCCCACCAACGGGCTTGCTGATTTGAACATTTCTCATATAGGCATATCTGTATATTCATGTTTATTTTAAAGCTACTTGCCTTTAAATCAAAAGACATCTGAAATAACTCATGTTTAAGGCACATCTAAAGCCAAACAAATAAATAGTGACCAGAAGATTCAGAGTTATTATGAAAGAAAGCAGAGCAAATGATTAGTAAAAATTGGAATAAAGGTGAATCCAGGTGTTGAGGAAGGGACTCCCAGGCTTGCTTTCCTAACCACAGTAAATTTTGCAGATCAGAGCCAGCATCTCAGCCTTGCAGACTCAGAAAGCTAGTTTGGTCAGCACCCAAGAAGGACCAGGCTGGTCAGGAACAGTCTCCAATTAACCTCAGAGACATTGTGTAAATCAGACTGCTTATTAATTAATTTACCCCAAACACCATAACTCCTGTGCCAATCAGATTGGGTACAGTCATCACATTCCTGCTGGTAGGCCGACACATTTGGCCTGCCAAAACCAAACCAGAAGTTTGTTTGGTCAGCAAGGTATCAGAATAAGGGAATTTTGACAGTTAATGGCTTTAGATTCAGACATCAATAGGGCTGTGACGTGCAAAGCCCGTGCTATGGCGCCCCATCTCTTGGACCCTGCTGGGTGGGCACTACCCACACCAGCCTCCTTGATTCTCATTTGGTCTGTGCTTCTACTGCTGAATAACGCTCCTTCTGCCTGATCCATTTTCCCCAAAGATGTCTTGAAATTCTCAATCTGCTTACAGTCAAGATCTACTCATTTGAAAACTTTCTTCTCTATAAGGAGACAGCTAATATCTGTTGTTTCCAAATTAACTTTCAAGTCCTATGAGCAACCTACTTTTGTCCCTTTGCGTGATCATTCCTTCGGGTTGTAGCTGAGAGTACTGGCTCTAAAGTCACAGAGCACTGGTTTCAAATCCAAACTAGGTGAACATGGGTGAGTCACTTAACCTCTACGAGCCTGCCTCCACATCTGTAAAATAGTCATGAAAATAGCTGAGAAGACTATTGTTAAGATTAATTTACAGTAATGTTTAGAACCACTTAGCATACCTGCAAACTCCCACTCACAGTAAGCAATAATAAATGTGACTATTAGTCATTATCTTTCATTCCTCCATTCAGCTATCCTTCATTGAGCACACACTAAATGTGACCAGCCTCATGTTAGCCCGGGAATCCAGCACAGGGCGATTACTACCATTGAATATTAAATTTAGCTTTTAGCTTCCTGGCTGCCAAGGCCCACAGGGCCATATTAATTATTGCTAAGGTTTTTTTCCTGAGCTTAAGTTTATTCGATCCTAAGATAGTTATACAAGAAGCTTAGTACCGAAAGGTTTAATCTCTAGAGGAATGACTATCTAATTATGGACTTTCAGATACTGAGACAATTTGATGAGGAGGGCACCTCGGCACTCAATAGGCTGAACCTGGTGGTAGCACAAATCAACCATGTTGACAGTACCTGATGCTTCCCTGCCCTTCTAGAGTAGCCTAAAAAATATAAACTAAACATGCAGGTGAGAGTTGCAGCATCTCACACTTTGAAAATAGGATTGGTTCTCCTGGCTGATGAGAAGAACACACAGGTTTAGTCTAATAGAGATGCAATCCTAGTTATTAATTATTTCTTTATAATTTTAAGTAGTGTTAAGAAATGAACTCACATGGCTAAGATGCACACGCGCATTCATTTAGGCTGATCTTGAGTAATTCACATTAATAAGAAAGACACAGAGCCCCATCTCACCATATGTTGTCAGTCACTTTACTGGACTCGAGATAGAATCAAAGTAATTGCTCCATAAAGTAAAGCAGTTAGTAATAACCTAAACTCCAAAAGCCCTTTAATTTTCTGATTCATATCTTTAATCAATTTGCAACATGGAGCAATTGAGTTTTCCCTCTAGTTTCCCAATTGTTTGCTCAAAAGGGCTGCTCTGCTGCCTTTGACTGACGTGACATTATTGCATTTATATTGACTTTTACGGCAGTTTTTACAACATTCGAGGTGCATAAGTTACATGAAAATGTAGCATGGGAACATTTCAGGATGAAAGTATGCCATAAAGAGAGTGCCTGGCTGTAATGTCTACAATTTACAGTGTGAGGACATTACAAATGGAGCTGAGCAAACTGGGCCCGGGTTTGGCATCATCTGCTTCCAACCCCCCCAGGAAATTGTCCAAGCTGCCTCCCCACAGACACCAGATCAGGAAAAGCCAGAGCCCCGCCGGTTGCTTTTGGCTTTTCTGTGCCATGAGGTGCTCTGAAATACTGTCTTGGGCTCTTCGAACACAGAACCATCTTCAAAACTGGGGGAAAGGAGGGTGCTGTTAAGGCAAGATTGTTTTGAAAATCAAGTAAGTCATGTGAAGTCTGAAGGAGGCCAGAGGACTGCTTGAAGATGCTGCTGATTCTGGTTGATTGTCACCTGTTCTTGGGCTGCATCCCAATCTTCACCATTCACTTCCTACCAGGGATTGCTGGGAAGCAGAATCACATGGAAGGCTGTTTCTCACCCAACAAGGACGCTCCCTTCCACTGTCTCCTCTAACTGGGCTGACTCCAACTCAAGCCCCCAGCATCTCCTACCACATGGCCTCTATCTCTTCAGTCCCTCCCCTCTCCTGTCCACACTAGAGGTCTTTTTCTAAGACGTCATGTCTCAGAGCATGTCAGAGCAGGTGTTTTCTTCCAAAAACATGTCTGGTGGCTTCCTGCTCCCTCAGAGTAAGTTCCCAGCCCTTTCCCCTTCATCCAAGGACAGCAGCTGCACTTCACCTTCCAGAGTTATTGCCTCTATTCCAGCCATGCTAGGGAGCAGTTGTTCTGTGCACCAGCACATTTTTACCTCTAGTGTTCCCCACCACTCCTTTACCTGTGCTCCAGTATTTCTCCATTTACTAGAAGGTTCTGAAAGGTCAAGAGCTAGCCAGATTCCCTTGGTTTGATTCTCAGTGGTACCACGTACTCCCTCTGGGACCCTAGGAAAATAACTTTTCTGTGCCTCAATTTTCTCATCTGCAAAATGGGTATAATAGCAGTACCCATCTCACTGGATTTTTGTAAGTGTTAGTCCATTCAAAATGTGTGAAGAGCTTAGAACAGTACCTGTCCAAGTAAGGGCTATTTAAGTGCTAGCTGCTGTTTGAATGTTGGATTCTTCTCCATTTCTTCTTGTAGAATGTCTTTCCTATTTTCTCTGCTAATCAAAATCCAGTCCTTCAGTAATTAGCATGTTTCCTCACCAGTGAAACCATCCTAGGTTTTCCTGTCAGAATGAGGCACCCTCTGTGCCCTCCTTCCCTCCACATGTGTTTCTTACTTAGAACCTTTACTAAGAAGGGCATGGTTACCAGAAGGACATGATTTCCATCTGCAGCAGCAGGAGCCACTGCATGGGAGGATTCCAGCAGGCAGTCTGCACTGAGCAGCAGTGACAGGTTTGCCACCGTCAGGGTCCCCTCATAGGTACTTACACACAGAGCAGAGTTAATTTCTGTTACATTACCTGTGATTGGGTCGTGACTCATGTCAAGAAAAGCTCAGAGCTCCAGGGAAAATTTGAATCAGCACAGCTACCAAAATTTTTCCTTGGATCAGCCCTCAGCACCTACAGTCCCCCTTCTGGACAGATGGGCAGTGGTAGTAGGATTGAAACAGGGACCTGGAAAGGGTGGGTTCAACACTTTCCTTCCTTAGGAGGAGCCAGGCTGGCTTGTGTTTCCTCCCGGGGTGGTTGGGGCTGAGTGCAGCCACCCCAGAGCCCGAAGAGGCAATTCACTAGCAGCTACTGCTCTGGAGATGAAAGCATCAAGTCCTTGGTCAATATTCCCAGTGGGAAACTTTCTTTCAACACGTGGCCTTTTATCTTATACACACCTTTTCAAGTAAACACTCCTCATGTACTAGCATGTCTTTATTTTATTCTTTCTGATAATGTAGTTAAGTCTTCTTTGTCCGCCCTTCTGGGGTGTAAGGTCCTTGAGGTTGGGGACTACACCTTTCAGGTATTTACTTTTGAACATTTTATTTTGAAAATACTAAAACACAAACAAAAAAAAACATTTCTAATATGACTTTTAAAATATTATGTGAAATAAAAAACCAAGAGTGTGGCCCTTTTCACTCCTCCCCCCACATTGCCTTTAGTTGCACATAAATTCTTCCTAAGTTCTTCTAGTTGCTTTCTCTCTTGCTCTCACTCTTTCTCTCTCTTATCTCCTATCTCTCATCTATCTCCATCTGTTTGTCTACATGCATAACATGCCTATAGCCCATAGACATACACACATACAGTTAATAAACATGAAATCGCTGGCCATTTTCCCGTTTAATGCTATATCATGGACATCTTTCCCAAGTTATCTATATCTAACTCATTTTTATCAATGGCTGCACTCCTAGATGTGCTGTTATTAGGTCAAGAAGCCTGGGCAGTTGGGGTAGCAGTCCCTCAAATTCTGCAGCAGTGGTGCCATTGCTTTCTCTACTCTAACCTCTCTTTCAGGTTTCCTTGAACAGAATAAGCCCTTCTAGGTACCTCTTGTACTTGATAATTATATTCGCCTTCCTCCCTACTCAGTGCCCCGTACAGTGCTATACACATAGCAAGTGCTGCTGTAAGCACTTGCTGTAAAAGCCTGCTGCAAGAATGGATGTACCTGCAGGAAGCCCAATGTAATGCTACCCAGTCAAGCCCATAACCACCTGCTAGACGGACAGCATATGCAGTTGAGGGGCTTTCTGTGTTGCTTTCAGTATGTTACTGAGCTTTTTTGTTTCCTCAGTTTCCCATTCAACCAGTAAGTCTAGAGATATTGCCTTGTCTCCCCGGAGACTTTGGGTGGAATCTGGTATTTCAAAGTGCTTAATGGTGCTGCTCAGTAAATAAAAGATGTCATTAATATGCATGAAGCTATTTCATCAAGAGGCCAACAGAGCACATTTAAAAGCTATCTTCAAGGGAAAAGAACTAAACTGCCATTATCATGCATACTAATAACTACAATGGAAGTCTGCAGGAGCCAGGACAATGCCCTCTCCGGGGCCCCTCAGACTCTGCTGAAACCTTAAGGTGCCCTGGTCTTGCTGTCAGTCTCTCCAGAAAGGGGCTAGAGAAGGAGAATCATCTTCTGCCTCCAGACTCCCACAAGCAGGACTGGAGCTCTCAGCATTACAGAACTGTGCTTAATGGTCTTTAGATGATGCATCTAATGCTTTCCAAGAACTGCCCCTAACAACATGAACAATTAGATGGGAAACAGCCAATGCATAGGCAGAAAAAAGACTTGGGAGGATTTATGATTTGCCACCACTCCAGGGTCACATTTCCACTCAAAGCCATGAGAAATGGGGAGTGTGGTTAAGGCAGAGCCATTAGCAGTGAGTTGGGTACACTGCTCCGTCTAAAGTCAGCAGCTGCTGGGAAAGGAGGTTAGGAGCCCTGGGCTGCCAGTGACCTTGGCAAATTCCTAAAACTCTCTCTACCTGGAACCTATACTTCCCCTTATCCATACCTCATCTACAGGTAATCTGAGACACCTGCCTGGGGACCTTGCATGTGCAGGTTAGTGGGGAGTCTAGTATCTTCCTCTTGAGTCTTCTCCTTTTTTTAATTATCCAAGAACTTCTGCCATTGGGGCCAGTCTTCATTCCAAATGTCAGGAGAGAGAACTCGGAAGACTGATGTGTCCACTAATGGGTACCCAGTTGAGCTGCCTTTATTTCTGCTGTTACCACAGATGTTGCCATGAAAAGGGTTCCATACCACACAATCTCCTGTGTTCTTTTTACGGCTGAGATGATGCCTTTTCTCGTCCAGATCCTGTTGTAGGTTGCAGTGGGTCTCCTCACACATGACCCCCTAGTTACAGCCATCGGTGGTTATACACCCATGCCCAGAAGCTCTATTTCTGGACTCTTCCCCAGACTTCCAGGTCCTGGGGTTGAGACCAGACCAATAGTTCCAGATGTTTTAAGTTCTTTCTCACCTGCAGATATCAGTTGACCCATCCCAAGCTACCATAGATGATCTAAAAGGGGAAGTTTAGAATATCAGTCTCTCTTGCCTCCAGGGGACCCCTTGGCATCTATGCAGACTTACTCACGTCTTCTCCAGCTAAGCATACAACAGGGTACCGGAAGGGTGCAAAGGCTTATCCCCTTCACACCTTATATTTGCCTAATTAAGAGGGAAAATTCAGGAAAGAGGCAAATTTAAAGTGTTCCAAGGAGACTTTCTGTGCCTACCTATAAAATGAAATGGCAGATAAATTCTCCTGTTAAAAAATAATAAATTCTACTTTTACAGGTATTTTGCTATATATATATATAGAATGTGCTTTACAAATTGACCTGCTTCATCCATTTCACTTATTTGTGAGGATCAAATAAGGCATTTGATAAAAACATATATTTTGCAGAGCAAAAAAAAAAAGACTAAATAATACAGACAAGGAAGTGCTATATAAATGATTCATTCCATTAGAAATAGAGTTTGGCTCTAGAAACTCTGGGTTGACTTCTAGGCATGTAGAGAATAAAAACTGGCTCTCCAGGGAAGTTGAGGGACAGAGCAGCTTGATTTGTGGTGCAAACACAGAGGGGAAGCCAAACGAATGGAATGACAGGTGAGAATAATCACAAGGACAGTGTTACTAATTTATAATATCTATCTCTCACTTGAATAATTGCTGTTCCTTTAGTTTTTCCTCCAAAATTCTGTATATTTTAGAAGCCACTTAACCACTTTGAGATTCAGTTACCTAAATGTGAAATGAGGGAATTAGACTAAAATCAGTGGTTTTCAATTTTTTTTTTTAGTCATAGAATGCCTTGTATGAGCAAGACTTAGAGGATGACTTAAAGATGCCCAAAGAGTAAATCCACTGAAATAGAGTGCCTGAACACTCTAAGATTATACATAATCATAGATAAATGGTAATCTTTCAAAATTTGTTCACACCTTACAGAGTAGGAGCTGCCACCCTACCTAGCAAGTCCGACAGGAGCCCTCTGGAGATGTTCTCATGCAACGATCTTTAGTGACCATGGCCCAGATCCTTGGCCCTGGGTTACATGTATAATTCCATTAAGCTTCTTGAGTAATCTGACAAAGTTAGGTGGATGAAGGAATTTAGTAATCAATATTTATTTTTTCCTAATTTTTAAATAGGAATATAACTATTTAAAAAATAGGGAGAATAACTGACTCTGGCCAAAGGTATAATATGAAGAAATTACCTCTGATAAAGCCTGGAATGAGTAGCAGTCCAGGAAATGAGTAGCTCTGGTGGCTTCTCTTCATCTAATATTAGGCCTGCATTCTCCTAAGGAGCTAATTTCTTACTTTTCTGATAGGTAGCTCTAAAATCACCCCTTGTTCCAAAAAAACAGAGGCCAGTGTAGAGATAATAAACAATTTTGCTTTTCTACATGAAGGCACTGTGACTACTGGCAAATGCTTTTTGATGGGGGCAGTGAGTGAAGTAGAAAGTGAAAAGCACCTGGGAATAAACCCAGAAATATAAAGACAACCTCGGAATGCAATAAGGCTAAAAGGCACTGACAAAAATCAACCCAGCAAGCCAAAGGAAGCCATGAACTTGAATCATGCCAAACATATGGCCCAATCATGGCCTAAGTTTGTTTCTTTTCAGAGTCACATAGATTGTCCTTTCTTCATAAACGTTGTCATGACACACAGGAGGGATCCTAAGCAAGACTATGAACTAGGGGAGTTTTGTGTTTGGTTTCTTCCAATGCACTTGGGTGCTTAGACTCTCGTGCTGTACCTTCACCCATAGCAGGAGAAAGAGACACCCATTCTTCAGGGGCAAAGAGTCACATCATCTGCTCAGCAAGAGTTTAGTTTGTGGGGCCCATTTCATTGTCAATAAGGCAGCATTTCAATAATATGTTTCTGTTAGCCTGTGAGTTTAGGTTAGGAGAAAGCTGATCTTAAGAAGTCAAGTTGTAGAATCATCTAAACAGTATAAGCACCCCTTTTACACTGTGGGAGAAAGATCGTCACACAAGGTCTGTGTGAGCCCCTTCCTTCAGGGACAGGCCCTCACTGCCATTCCAACATGCAGATTCCATTGTCAGATCACTCTTAGGGCTAGAAAGTAGAGAGAAACTTAGGAAATCCATTATTTCTTACAATTTCAAAGACAACTTCAAGAGAAAGAAAATATTTGACCTAAAAGAATGCATTTTGAGTAGTAAAAATCTCTTGTAGGCATTTAAATTGGAGAAAAATTGGGGTGTAAGAAGGCAACCTATAATCTCTTCTCTCATACATCTCTTCCTGAACTGACACAGCTCTGGTAGCCTGTTGCACATAGCTTGGCTCTTGATGATATTTTAATCATATTATCCTCTGTGGCTTCCTGGGTGTGACTCTGAAGGGGGCACACACTTGCTTAACAGCACTTCTGTGACACCCAGTCTGCAGACAGCTGGCTGCTCTTTAAAGCCCTTGGTGACTAAACCAATTAAGCTGAATATGTAGCAGATTTTTTACAGTAACAACCCACAATGTATTTATAGTCTCTCGAGTTGGGTCACAAGGAGATTGTCTATGATGTCAGCTTGGTGTACCCTGGTTTGCTAAATGGATCTTCAAAGCTGGAATCCAACTTGGTTAATTCTTTTCCATTTCTAAATAGTCACTGGAATGCCAAAGAATTAGAACAATAGATTGAGATGTGTTAGTATAATGGCCTAGTTGATCCTTCCTTTTCTACTCCGAAAGGTTCAACCCGGGTTCAAGTTCTCATCATTTTGTGTTTTCATTATTGCAGTGGGCTCTTAGCTGAAATCCTTTAGCCTGGTTCTCAAGGTGCTATATGAAAGGCTTCCAGCTTTGTTGCTTCTTGCCAGAGCAGTCTATGTTTCTTCTTTGGTAACACTCTTGACACATGTAGTTACTTATTTGAAAGATTGTTTTCACTACCACACGATAAATACTCCACAAGGGTAGTGGCTGTGCCCTGGAGAGTCACTGGGACACTCACAACACTCACAGATGCTCAATAACTACTTATTGAACAAAAGACCTAATTCCTCATGTGCACCTCATAGCACTGTGCAGTCAAGGTATGTATGACCCTCTAAACAGGCCCCCCACTCTCCTGCACTGTTATCACTCATGCCCTTTGCTTACCTTTTGCCTTATAGCCATACTAAAAGAAAACACCAAAGGCAGCGTGAAGACAATGATTTGGACATATTTTGAGTGATGAGAAGGGAAAGATGAGAGTATCCTGGCTGGAGATAAGAAAGGATTCTTAGGGTCACCAACTGAGAAAGCCCGAGCTTGATCATCAAGATGCCAAGATTTTATTATTCGGTTATCCTGTGACCGTGGCAGATTAAACTCTCTGTGCATTGGTCTGTGAAGCTTGGATGGCAATGCCGTTCTACCCCATGGTGTTCCCACAGGTTGCATAGGGGACTGTAAGACACTGGGCCTTGGCACTCCTGCTAATACACTTATTTTTTTGTTATTGTTAAATATTTAACATAATTGCAAACTGAGCTCAAAAAAGTTTTTTTGTTGTTTTTTTTTTCTGCCTGAGGTATTACCACATCAAAATTCATTCCAATAATTTGCAAAAATAATATTAGGAAAATATCTTCTGGACAACAAACTCTTCAAAACTCTCTTTGAGTCTTCCTCCCTTGACACTCTGTAAGGATTGGATTCAGTTCAACAACATTTCTTAAAAGCCTTTCATATGCCAGGCCCCATGAGGAGTAGTTGAGGGAAAAGAGAAGATCTATCCTCAAGGATCTTGTGGCAAGCCAAATAATGGCCTCCAAAGATATCCACGTCTTAATCCCCATAAGCTGTGAATATGTCACCTTGGATAAAAGGATGCTGCAAAGGGCTCTGAGATCAGGAGGCATTCTGGATTAGTCAACTGGGTGGAGCAAAATCTAATCACATGGATCCTCAAAACTGGAGCCCCTTTCATGGCTGTGGTCAGAGGTGTGACCACAGAAGGATGGTTGGGATGGTGACATTGTTACTGTCTTTGAAGCTGGAAGAAAGGTCCAGAAGCCAAAGAACACAGATGGCATTCAGAAGCTGGAAAAAGATAGAAAATGAATTCTCCCTTAGAGACTCCAAAAAGGAATACAGCTCTGCCAACACCTTGATTTTGGTCTAGGTTGGACTTCTGACCTACAGAACTGTAAGATAATAAATTTGTGTTGTTTAAGCCACTAAGTTTGTGGCAAGCTTTTATGGCAGTAATGAAAAATGAAGTCAGACTTCATGCAGTAACAAAGGAGGAACAAGGGGAGAAATCACAACAATCTAAGGACACCCAGGATGTCCTTAGAGTGAGATAAATCAATCATATTAATGATAATGATGATAGTTTTGATGATAACCCATAAATAGCATTTAATATCATTCATGTGATGCTTGAAATATGTTTTATTATAGATCCCATTTTACAGATGGGGAGACTGAGGGACAGGGGTATTAACTATCTTGCCCAAGTTTATAAAGCAAACACATGCAAATCCATGTTCATCCCATAGGGTGGAATGATGAGTCCCACCTGGGAACCCACCAGCAACTTCCTGGGTTAGATTGGATTGTGCTTGACCTTGAACTGGTGAGTAGAATTTTGAGCGAAGAGACCAGAGAGACTACCATGTGGAGGAAGTGATGTGAACAGTGGTGTGGTAACACCTCTGTGCTTGGAGGAAGGTGAAGAGCTTGAGTTAGCATTATGTCCAATGCTGGAGGGTGTATTGGTGGACACAGTTTAGAAAGTGGGTTCAAAACAAATCATGATGGTCTGCCCATGCTAGCACTTGTGTTCTAATCTGTAGGTAGATGAAAACTAAAGTTTTTCTGTGGAGGAGTGACTTGGAAGAACTCATTTAACTTCACCTCATCCAACAAGAAAGCAAGAGTTGGAGGGCTGGAGGTGGGGGGTGGTGGAGGGGGGAGCATTTATTTTTTGAAGAACCTAGCCTATGGGAAAAATTGCTGTCTTGACTCTAAGGAGATTGTATCTATTATTCACTCTCAAATTCTGAATTTTTCCTCAACATTTAACTCCTTAGTTATTAACTCCTGACTTGTAATCCTCTGGAAGGCAGGAACTGGCTTCTATTTGTGTGTATCCCCAGCACCTACCACAGAGCCTAACCCCGCATAGGGGCTTCCTAGAGAAGAGATTGATAAATGCATGAATGTTCGGGTCAAGTCATGCCTTTTTGAGCTTTGTTTATTAAAGCTTATTCTTTGTCTGCTTTCTGAAAAGACTACAAGCCAGTAATGCACAGAGCAGACGTACAGGAAACATGTACATGCCAAACCAAACAGTCTTGCTAAAAAATTGGTGACGGTCTCCGGACACCAGATTTCAGCAGTTTCTCTGATTTCTGCCCTGGGAGATGTGACGGTGGTGAGGGGAAGTGTGTGCTGCGGAAGGCCAGCTGGCCCACCAGGCCTGCTCTCAACCACAGAAACCACTGGAGAGGTGGCAGCCCACAAGCTCAGGGACTGCATGACCATGGACAGTCACATGACAAGAGTGCTGGATATGGAAGGTGTGGGGCCTGAGAAGTGTGACACCAGGCGAGGCAGCCAGAGCTGAGCTGTATGCACTGGGGTGTCTGCCTGAAGCCTCCCAAAGCATCCGGCGAGGTCCTGAGCTTACAGAGTGCTGAACGCCATTAGCTTTCTTATGGAAAATGGTGATGGGTAGCATTTTACGTCAGGGTATGATGACAGCAAAAGGCAGCCTGATGCCAGGGAAGAGCTCAACAAGGGACCCTGTGAGAGACACTCTGGACTTTTTGTTACCCTGTAGGTTAGAGAAGAGGAGGAGAAGGTGGCAGGCCCAGAGACCCTCATGAAGAAATCCTCTTCTAAGAGGGACACTGAGGGCCCATGTCCTGAGTTTGTGGTAGTGCCCTGGGCATGACCTCTAAATCACCGAGACTCTAGAATAGACCTAGAGAGGTGAAAGAACCCAAAAGCCACAGCGAGCCTCCCCTGGTGGCCAGAAGGGGAGGGAGGGTGTCCACATACAAGTACAGCCGAGAGAGGGCTCCCAGAGTGAGCCCCCAGGCCTGCTAGTGACAACACCACCTCTAGAAAAGATTCGTACAATCACATTTCTCTTCTACAGCTGCCATCATGGTAACTCAACTACATATCCTTTTTCAATGACCCTAAATATTTTTCCTTTTCTTTTTACCAAAATACAATCCAACTTTAAAGAAAATGTTGTAATAAAAATAATCATCTCATATGCCGTCACCTAACAGACTCTGTTGGCATTGTCTCTTATTCTTAATCCCTCTAACCAATGACAGATTCTCTCTTGTCTTATAGAAGGGACATTCTCAATGAGAAAATGGGAGTAGAACAGGAAGAATTCTTCCATTATCTATTTAAAGTGATACAATCTACTTTAAATGAAGCACAAAGGATCTCTTCATACATGAACATAGAGCCTTTTCTTCCTACGTGGAATCCATCCCCAAGCCTTGGGGCAAGTGTGAAATTTAGCAAATTAAAGTAATTAACACATGTGTCTTGTTAAAACAAGAGAATGTGGCTGATAGGAGCATGGAAACAACAATTTATGCCTATAAAGGTGAAGATGGCTTTTAGGATTGGTACTTAAATTCTACTATAATCCAAGCCCCAGTTGGCTTTCCAATCTGTTCTCCCACCAGTTCCACACATAAACTGGGATCCAGACCTAGCCTGGCTTCACCATCTTTATACTTGCACCTTTCCTCTATGACACCTCCCTGTCTCTCTGACTGTCCAATGCCCAGGTCATATTTTAGCTGTGGAGTAGGTGCATAAAGCCATTCTTGTCCTTCCCGTGAAGAAAGCAGAGAGACAAATTCTTCCTTTCCTCAGCCTTCCTTCCAGCTAGGGGGGGCCGTGTGACCCCCTTCTCATCAATGAGACCTAAGAAGTCTGCTTTTGTTGGGGAGAGGTTGGTCCTGAAAAGTATTTTCTTCCCTGCTGGAAGTAAACAGATAGTGCTGGCACCAACCTTTCTCCTTTCCATCTTCCTGCCTCGAATACAGATGTAATATCAGGAAGTGTATGGCCTTCTTGTGACAAGAGGGTGATGTGCATGTAGAAAGGGCAAAGAAACAGTCTCCCTCCCACTGCTGTTGACTGAGCACTGGCAGCTGCCTAGCTCCAGACTCTCATTAGGAGAGAAAAATCAACTCCTGTTTATTTAAGTCACCATAACTCAGGTTTTTTATTGCTTATAATCAAAAGTAATCCCAACTGATATCACCACCCTCATCAGCCTTCCCCAAGTAATCCAGCCTGAGAGGCAGTGCATATAGTTGTTACAAACTTGGGTTCTGGAGCCAACCTTAGTTTTGGATCCCGGTCTACCACTGACTAGCCATATGACCTTGAGCAAGTTATCTAACTGCCATAAGCTTCATTTTACTTATCCATAATATGGGAATTACAGTGGTATGTGCTTCATATAAATGCTAAATGAGATAATGCACATAAAATATTTGAAACACTGGCTGATAGGTAAGTGTCAAATACCACTGGTTTTCCTAGTAGAGATGGCACTATCCTGCCCCATTACCCACTGAAGACCAATATTTCCAAACTCTTCCTGTGTCCCACAGCTGAGCCCACTTCTCCTGCCCCCAGCACCCACATCTGACTCTGCACTGAGAAGAGAGAATCCAGAGTAGTCAGCCCTCCCACCTGCCCTGGCCTGCTTCTCGTGGGCCTCCATTCTGGAGCCTGAGTTGGACCTGGCCGTAATGCTATTTGGCTTCCTCAGCTGATGTGGGGCCTCATCATACTTTACCCACGTGGTTGCTTTGAAGGAGGAACTTGTGGCAGAGAAAGGGAAAGAAGAGAGCCATGAGACCATTTTCCATGCCCCTGCTTCCCAGTGACCCCAGACGCTCTGCTCGTTGCCATGGCAGTGGGTTCTGGGACACCATCACTCCCCATGGCTGGCACTTCAAGGATGGGAAAAATAAATCGTTCAAAGAGTCTCCTTCCCTCTTGGGAACCAGGGATTATGCTGAAACTTTATTATTACTTTAAATAAATAAATAATTCCCTTGAGCCCAGATGAAAACATGCTCTTATTAAATTTTTTAAAGAAGGAAAGCAATTGGAGAATAAAATCAAAGGTGCTCAAATGAATTGAAGTGGCTCCTCAGAAGCTGACATAATAGCAATTTGTATTTATATTACGCTTCTCATCAAAGGAGCACTTCACAAAGGCCCTGTTTCCTCAGAGTTGCCCCATGGAGCTCGACTCGAATGCAGAAGAGCCCAGTCTTGGGGGTTTGCCAGTGTCCAAAGCCCAGCCTCAGGCTCTGACCACTGCAGATGATCTCCCGTCTCTGGACCTCAGAGCCGGCTTAGCCTCAGAGCCCTTCTGGGAGCTGTGAGGGGGTACCCCTGTCCTCTCTGGTCAGTGAGAAAGAGAGTGGCTGCCTCCCATGTAAGGACTCCTACTGGAGACAGATCATGGAAGCCTAATCAAGGGCTGATCACACACACACACATGCACACACACACACATACACATACAGACACATACATACACACACACATATACAGATATACACACACACATACACATATACACACACACACATATACACACACATACACATATACACACATACACATATACACACACATACACATTTACACACACACATACACACACACACACACACCATGAAAACTGGTGGAAACAAGAAGAACCTAGCTCTGCTTGAGCTTCCTCCTGACTATCCAACTGCAAAGGCACAGACTTCTGACTGTGTTTGCTTTTCCCCAAGTGTTCAAACATGCAAGGCAGTGATTAAGAACTTTTTCTTTCCTTGTATTCTAGATGGGAGACAAGCCATATGCATACATGTATATTCAAAAAGTAAAACATCCATCAAAGGATCCTCTTTTATTTGTTTTTGCTTCCACTGTGCTTGATATATGGTAGAGGTTAAATAAGTGTTCACCAATGAAATAACTGCACGGGTGAACTGATGAAAGAGGAAGGTAGATCAATTAGATGGTAAGTGGAAGTTTCCAGGTAGGAGGGATCACTTGCTGCCTGGGAAGCTGGACAGGATCTCACTCCTCAATTATAAAAGCAGTTAAAAAATTGACCTACTGTTTATTGAAAATTTACTCTTTGCTTGGCACTGTTGCAGAATTTAATATGTTTTTAAAAGAATAATCTTCACCATAAGCCTTCTCATAGTATCACTTTACAGATGAGGGTCAGAGAACTTGTGACTCGTCCATGGACTTGGTAAGGCCAAGGTTGGAACCCAGCTCTAGCTGGTTCCAAATCCATGCTCCTCCTTGGTGCCTCTGTGTTCCTCCACCCATGGGCTTGCTTCATCTTTCCACTGTAATGTCCACATCCATACTTGTTCCATGGAAATTCCACACTTGAAATACCTTCTTCCTCCTTTATTTAACAAAAATTCTATATTTTCTTTAGAAAGTACCATACTACCCTCACATCTTCCAACATCCAGAGTCTGCCCCAGCACAGTCATCAACCAAACACTCCATCGAGGAAGCCAGAGCAGGAATCCCACATCAATTAATGAAGGCTTGGATATTCTGTGTAATGGCAAATACCACCTGTAATAGGGCCGTTTCTCATCCTGAACTTCCATCCTTTGTGACCCCACACACACAGTGATCCGTGCAGTCAGACCCAGGGTCTAAGTCTCAGCTCCATCATTTACCATCTTTGTGACCTTAGGCAGGTCACTGAACATCTCTAAGCATTATTTTCCTCATTTGGAAAACTGGAGATAATAATATAGAACCCACCTCATAGGGTTATTGGAAGGGTTAAATTGAAGGATAACTATATATAAAAGACTTGGCACTAACTGACATGTAGTCGTGTTGGCCATGATTGTCGCTGATGAGAAAGTGATGATAGAGATGGCAGTGCAGATGCTCCTCATGCAGTGTTGGCCTTGGTGGGGTGGCTGAGGCCCTCTGTGGGACTGAGAGGGGAGTAAAGGGTTTTCAGTGACATTAGCTGAATGTCATTGGGGAATGGAGGGGCAGACAAATGAGGAGATCATCCTGCACTTTTTAAGTCCTTTAAGTGGCCGCTTCCCATGAGTAGAACCAACTCCTGGGGAGGTTGATCTCCAGAAGGTGACATACACAGTGTCAAGCAATAGGATAAAAACGGTCTAGAATATTTCAAAGAGATAGTGTGCAGTGCTATCCAGAAGGGCAGGAGGTGACCTCTGTAGGCCTGAGTGCCTCTATCTGGGATAAACATTGCCCTTTCCCACCTCTCCTCTCCTGCTCACAGCCCCATCCAGGTGGTGTCCAACCCCCATTCTCAATGACCTCACCCCCTGTCTTTGTCTATGTTAATCACAATCATCCTTACAGCACAGTTGAAATCCCACCATTCTGTGAAGCTTTTCTCACCACTGCAGTACAAATGCCCCCCTTCCTCTGAGCCCATAATTGGAACTCTCTGCACCTTTCATGTGTCAGTTTCAGTATAGTGACCTGGCACTAATATTCTATTGTTCACACTAAGCCTTGATGATTGGTCTGCAGTTTTTCATGGATAAGACCCAGGCCAAATACAGATTTCTGCATTCCAAAACTGAAGTCAGGGGAATTCCCTGGCCAACCAGTGGTTAGGACTCTGCACTTTAACTGCTGAGGGTCCGGGTTCCATCTCTGCTCAGGGAACTAAGATCCCGCATGCCGTGAAGTGCAGCCAAAAAAAAAAAAAAGAGAGAGAGACCAGAGCTCTTCTGAGAAGTTGGGCCTGAGCCTTCTGGCACTTACCTCCCTAAAACAAAACCAAGGTCAGTTGGAGAGTTGATAAGCAGTTTTCAAGATACACACTTGTTGGATAGACAGATAAGTAGCAACCAGCTGACCCAGCAAGGTCTTAAAAGTTCATACAAGAGAAATCCTTTCATTTGAAATAAATGAGTAAACTGAGAACCAAAGAGAGGATGTTCCTAGTCCGGAGTCATAGCCCAGACTAGTGTTTCTCTATGGGAAATGTTAAGTTTTATAAGAGAAACCAAACCAATTATTCTATCTTCTCCCCTTTCCCCTTCATACCTTTATCTTAATGGAAGTTCTAACAAGCTTTGTTGTTTCATTGGGAAAATAGTAAGAAACACAGGATCACTTTTGATCCATTGTGGGTCTTTTTAAACTGCCTATTCTGAAGACATGGACTCAACAGCTTTAATTTTTACATTTCACTGCACCACGTTGAAATACCTACAGGCCCCCTAAACCTCCCACACAAGGCTTTGCATTCCTTCTCTATGTCTCACTTCACTTGGCAAGTCTTCTCCTCCTAGGACATTTTTTTAAGGTCATTACCTATGTGAAGTCTTTGCTGATCCCCCAAAACCCCGTTGGGTGTTCCCACCAAGTGCTGGTTTAGCAGTCTTTGCATTTTTCCTGATTAGAGTTAGATTAGATCACTATTCAGAGTCCTTTTTTTTTTTTTTTTTTTTTTTTTGCAGTACGCGGGCCTCTCACTGTTGTGGCCTCTCCCGTTGCAGAGCACAGGCTCCGGATGCGCAGGCTCAGCGGCCATGGCTCACGGGCCCAGCCGCTCCGCGGCATGTGGGATCTTCCCGGACTGGGGCACGAACCCGTTTCCCCTGCATCGGCAGGCGGATTCTCAACCACTGCGCCACCAGGGAAGCCCCAGAGTCCTTTTTGACATTGCATTGAAATGTTCCTGCTTCTTTGACTGTGTTTGACTCCCCCAAAGATACACTGGGGTACCTGTGTGGGTCACACTTCCCCTTGTGTTAAGGTTTTTTGGGAGAACTCCTCTTCTTCCCCATCACACTTATTCCCAAAATATGTTACAGATGAGGGCTGCCATCTTGGGAAAATCCTGCCTCCCTGGCTGCAGTGACTGATCTGGCAATGGGCGCTGGATGACTTTGAACCAATCAAAGTCCTCACTGCTATGGCCACACTGTTGGGTTCATGGAAAACCACCTGATGCAAGATAAGCCAATCGATGGCTTTCTCCAGGATATTTCAAGCTCAAGCTAGGAAGACGGCATTTCCTTTGCTCTCTAATAATGCACTAAAGATGAAGGGCCACAGTGCTGGAGGCCATGGTTCCCTTCTATGGAGAAGCCCTTCTAGAATGATGAAGCTGACTGAGAGAGAAGAAGATTTAGAGGAACAGAATCTTGACCATATTTGATCCCTTATTTTCCCAGTCCATCTCCCACCCTGCCAGTTAGAAGATTTGAGCAAATTACTGTATTATGGGACTGAATTGTGCCCCTTTCTAAACTCATATATTGAATCTCAGTACCTCAGAATGTGACTATATTTGATGATAGGGCCTTTAAAGAGGTAATTAAGTTAAAATAAAGGTGTTATGGAGGGTCCTAATCCAATATGACTGATGTCTTTATAAGAACAGGAAATTTGGGTGTGCTAAGAGACACCAGGGATTCAGCCATTTCTTTTGAAATGGCATTTATGTCAGAGAAACTCTCCTGCAAAATAAACCTGATGAAGGTGGTCACTCAGCTAGGTAGCTTGCTTTAAATGTGACTGGATGACATTTTGTTCTTGGGGGATTTTTCCAACTTCCAAATCAGCTACTTGGTCACCACCAGAAGTGACTATTTCCTAGCTCTATTATGAATGACTTTACCTGATAAAGATCAACATCATGCTTTTTTTTTCATCTAATAATGTTATCGAGTTCTAAGACCACCATTCATATACCAAGTATCTACTACATGCCTACTAGTGGTCAGGAAACCAGTAACCTGACCACAATAACTTAGCTTCCTACAGAAAACCAGTAACCTACCATGTTAACTTAGCTTCCTACAGAACACCTATCACTGAGCTAAAATTCAAAAAGTCTTAACCTTAAACAAGTGTCAGCCTTGGGGACTACTTCTTAAACCTTTAACAGCCTCACAGTCTACTTACACTTAATTTTGTGTGTTGGTTGTTTTCCCCCCTGCTGTCCTTATGCATTGCTGCCCACCTCTTTTCATTGCAGAGATAATCTCCTTCTTAAAATATAGTTTCTGAATATATTTTCCTACCTCCTCATCCTTCAATAACCCCCTCACTTTCTTAAAAGTAAGCTAAATGTGTTTAATCAGGAAAATTCAGAAAACAGAGGTTAAAAACAATGAGAAACTTTTCAAGTTATGAAGTCCCTAGTAACTGGCATTTGCGGTCTTCAGAAACAGAAAACTGATTTTTTTTTTAAGTTCTCTTCGCTCTTTTTCAAATGCATCTTTTCCCATGAGTCTCACAGAACCCCCTTAATATTTCATCCACAGCTTTGATAATCCCCTTCCACCTTTCACCTCCTTCCCTTCCACTAGATTCTACCACTTGGGGAAATCTTGGCTAAAACTCAGTTCTTTATGGCAAACATGCTTCTAAGAAAGAACTTAAATGTCTTCACTTATTTCTTGTTTCAGAGATCAAAAGACTATAAGAAAAGTTTGATTTAAACAATGCTTTATTGAAATAAATTTTATATATTTATTTTTAAAAATTAATTTCTTTAAATAACATTGCTATGTCTTCCACACAAACGCAGACAAAAAATATTAAAATTGTTTACCACATCTATCTCTCAATATTCTTTATGTGGACACAAGACAGATTCTTAAGTTTAGGTAAAGGACAAGTAACAAATGAATTAGCTGACTATGAATCTAAGTACCTTTGTCCTAATTACAGGAAAATAGAGGAAAATTTATTTGCCTGTGTGTCATGATCCACTCAGTTCAAAGCTCTGAGAGGATCCACTTTTTCACTTTTTCAGGTGCTCTCATTTTGTTAATTTCTTAAAGATTTTACCTTGTTTTAATCCAGAACATTTTGAAGTATTCTAAAATAACTACTAAAAAATGATTCTGAGTTCAGCTGTGCTTCGAAAAAGCTAGATAAAATAAATAAAGCATGGGGATTTTTTCATTTGTTTGTTTTTTGTTTGTTTGTTTTCTTTTAGCAGCAAGACTTTTCAGAGATTTTAAAATGCATGTGTACCATGAGAACCTACAGAAGGCCACTGGAAGTAGCTCACAAATTTGACCTTCTGCATCCCTTCTGTGCAAAGGACTTTTCAGCATTATTGGTCTGGGGAACATCAGCTTGATGTCTCTAGCCACTTCAATGACTCACAAAAGAAAGAAAGTTTTAAAGGCATAAAATAAAAATATTTTTATTTTTCTTTTAAAAATATAAGCTACTACCCTACTTGACCTTAAAACTACTATTAGCAGCATTAGCAGAAGTGTTATTTCTAGTAATATCCTTTCTTTTTAGAAAGGACCATATTTAATTCCTTGCATCAAATGGTCAAATATTTCATAATATAAAGAGAATCAAGCCACCAAAAAATACCCAGAGATGTATATAAATTCCCATTGGATGGTAATGATCATTTTATCTTCACCACTAACTTGAGGTGACAGGTACACAAAATGTGGTATATACAAGCAATGGAATAGTATTCAGCCTTAAAAAGGAAGGAAATTCTAACACATGCTACAACATTAATGAACCTAGAAGACATTATGCAAAGTGAAATAAACTAGACACAAAAGGACAAATACTGTATGATTCCACTTATATGAGCTACCTTGTGTAGTCAAATTCATAGAGACAGAAAGTAGAATGCTGGTTGCCAGGGGCTTGGGGAGGGGTGAAAAATGGGGAGTTATTTCTAAAAAGTACAGAGTTTTAATTTGGGAATATGAAAAAGCTTAGAGATGGATTGTGGTGATGGCTGCAGAAAAATGTGAATATACTTAAAGTCAATGTACTGTACACTTAAAAGTGGTCAAAATGGTAAATCTCATGTTATGTATATTTTACCACAATAAAAAAAAATAACCTGAGGTGACCACCATATGGAAATCCCATAGATAAGAAGCCTGAGACATCAAGAAGAAAAAAGACTAATTGGTATTAAAGAATATCTAACATAAAGTTCTATTCAGATTTTTTAAAATATTTTTCTTTAATACAGGAAGTAAATGAACACAACAATTTTGAAAGAGAGCTAAAGGAAAAAGAATGTTAAAATCCTAAGTTTTTAACATGTTACATTTTTTTAATAAATGTATATGAGGACCTAATATGTACAAGCATAGGGCTAAGTAATACTATAGATAGAAATACAAAAAGTTTTTGTCCCTCTCCTCAGGTAATTTATAAGCATATAGTAAGGTTCACCCATGAGTAACTTGGAGACAATTGAAACTGTACTAAGAGATTGCATGAGGTATAAATACAGAGCTCCAGAAGCATGTGGGAAGAAGATATTAAGTCTGATTGAAAATCCATTCCCTCTTCTTCACACCTATCCTACTTCTTCCATCCCTGAGATCCAAGTCAAGCTCCACTGCCTCACTGTCTTAACCCATTATGGTCCAACTTGTACTCTCACTACAATCACAGTCAAGTAACTATTCAGAGCCTTGCCCTTTTCTCTCAATGGTTTTTGGTAGACTTTGTAACATGGCTAATATATATTTTTATGTATTTTCACACTTCCCCCCCTATTTGGCTAGAGGCATCCATTGCTTTGGAGATGACTAGAATTGTTAAAATAAGAATGCAAAGAAAAAGAGAAAATTGGGTTTTGAGTCCATAGTGACAGAACGATTTTTTTTGAAACCAGCCTTGGCTAAGAGAGAAAGAGTTTACTAAATTCCAAAAGCTCCCCTTTAGGTCAGAAGCCAAGCCTGGCGAACTCAGTGGCAGAATTTTACACTAACTCATAGTGTAGAGATTAGAGACAACAGGGAAGTTCCTATCAGGTAAGACAGGGAGAAAGCATTCCCAGGCAAGGAAAAGAGGAGGATTTTGTGTGGATGCCCCCAGGGTAAGAATATAGTCAGATTCCCTGAGAATCAAAGACCCAGGGTTTCTTGGGCCTTGATCAAATTTGGGGAGTTAGTTGGCTAAAACACTAGACTCTACAGCCTGAGGTCTTCTAGAACACTCAGGCTGCTGCTCTGCCCTTCTATACCCAAGGTGTCTGGAGAAATCTTATCAATAACTAGAGTAGTCTGAGAGGGAGCGCTCTGATTCTACACGATGTGTGCATTGCATGCAGAAGTCCTTTGAGTTCCCATAGGCCCTGATGGGGAGGTGGGGTGGACACATAGGTCCTGAGACCTAAAACACTAGGTTAAATGAGAAGGATAAAAAATGCAAGGACCTCCCCCTGGATATATTTGATAACTATATATTTTGATGGTGTGAGTGAAGTACAACATCCACCAAAAAACAAAAACAAAAAACCAAAAAACAGATGATATTAGCCATAGTGGGCAGATACCAGCACAGAGTGTTCAGGAACTAGATCAGACCAGCCTCACTCAGGTGGACAGTATGCAGGACAGCATGCAGGGCAGACCCCTCTCTCCAAAAAGGGCATGTAAGACTTCCCTGAACACCTCCAACTGTCTTGGGAAGGAACGTAGAGATGCTTCTTGTGAAAGGGAATATCCCTGATTGAGCATTTATACTTCACACTCACTGAATATTTGTCCATATTACACCTAAGATGCTATTCTAAAATGAAAAACGTTGAGCTGTATTTAATTAGAAAATTTAAATCCAATCACCACTTGATGAGACTAAGGAGAACAAGCATAGAAAATAACTTTTTTTCTTTTATTATTTGATCCAATTATCTTAGAGTATGTAAATGTCCATCACTTTTCCCCTGTTTAACCCAATGAGGAGGTGTGTGGAATGCTCTACACTGTGTACGTGATAGAGGCCCCTAAGTAAACGCTGCATGAAGAAACAAAAGGAAGAAAATATGGATTTCATTTCTTCCTTGCCTCTCATTCCACCAAAGCCAAAATAAATTATAAAACAGAGATTTTTTTAAAAAATAACATAATTCACAGGGAGAGTTTTGGAAAGAGAACTGGCATCAGGAAAACCACAGAGTTTAGTCCTTAGAATATTAGTGCTGCTGGCCACAGATAGTTTTCCTGCCAAGCTTTCTGTCAATAAGCTGAGGTAAATATCTAGCTGGACCAGTAAAGTCCCACAAAAGTAATAAGCAAAGTTTTCAATCTTCAAAAATGTTTGAACATCTCTTTCTTATAGAGGAAAAATGGTGCAACTTCTCATAACTGGATATTTCCCTTGGGGAACTAATATCTTCTCCAAGGTCAAACTTGGGTTTTCTTAAAGATTTGGGTGGCAACATTCACAAGAAAGTCACTTTTTTCTTTCCTGTTCTATTACTTTAAAATTCACTTTGTCTTAAGAAATCATTGAATATACCTTTTTTTTCTGATTAGAGATTTTAGTAGGGAAGAAACTAGGGCAAATTTTAGATAAAGCAAAAGACAATCTTAAAAGTTGTCAAACAGGCCAGGTGAGTCTTAATGAGAAAGTTGACAGACTGTCTGGCCTTTCCCTGGTGTATATGATGAGGTATGCAATGCTATTAACAATAGAACTCTGCAAAAAGCATTGTAGAAAGCAGGTGAGTTGATTCTCTGAAGCTCATAAATAGCTAATAAGTCAACTGTAATTTAAAGATACAGACATTATTTTATTTTTTAACCTGGCACAGTGGTATTCGGAAACTCATTATATTCACTATTCACTATCATTATATTCACTAAGGACATAAAAATGTCCTTCTCATCTTTATGAAGCCACTCAAATTTCATCTCATTCATAAAGCCTTCCCTGACCATTCTAGCCCACACCAATCACTTCCTTCTCTGAACTCCAAGAGCATTTATTGCCTGTAGCACTCACTGGGCATAAGCCATTAGGTATCTTTTCTTTCTTTCTTTCTTTTTTTAAACAAACATGGTCCAATAGATAATAAAATCCTCCAGGGTAGGGATCACATTTAGTTCATCTTATCCCTAGTACCTAGCCTGGAGCCTTATCCACAGCCCATAGGGTTCAATAAATGTTTGTTGTTAATGATGATATGTTGTAGACACATTTGAAACATAATCTGGATAAACACAATACAGGAAAAGTGCAAATCATCATCTAACGAACACGAAAGCCAAGGAATCAATACGAGAGAGCTGTCTGAGCACGAAATGAAAGACAAAGTAATGCCCTTCTCCCTGCCCCAACATCCAACATGGTGATGGATTATGCTACATAAAATTATCGATGAAGCCCGATGTAAGCACAATGATTTCTAAACAGTAGCAAGAAATATTAGATACAAAATGTAACATTACAACAAAGGCAGCAGAACTGAGAGGCAGTACATGAAGAAACAGATTCAGCTGATGAAGAACCTCTTTGCAAATAAGTAACTTCAAGCATAATGAAAACATGGTGCTTTCATTTCCTCCTTCTCTTCCCAGCCCAGAGACTGAGATGCTGATTTCTTGCAAGATAAGTCAAAAGTCAAATGAGCGTCATTTGCCCCTTAAACAAAGGAACAGGAAGGCAAACTGGGGCATTCATCCTTTGCCAAAACAAACCCAACCCTTCCAAATGAGTTACGTTCTCACAATGTGAGTCAGGTTGAGTAAATTCATGCAAGTCTCATTTACGTGCACAAAGAGAGTAGAACAATCTACTTACCTCTGGTTTGAATTCCTGTCTTCTTCCATGAGATTTGACTTATTAACTTAGTAGTAGAAAGTTCGGGTCAAATCTGTTCCAGCAGTGAACCTCATCTTGCCTTTCTTTGCCTGTCACTCTTGTTTACCTTTTCTCTACTGACACCCTTTCTTTTACCCTGGAAGTGGGGGACTCTTAGGCAGAAGGGTTTACTATTTTTATTGGACCTATGGGTAACATACTCAGCAATAGCATTGGCATAACTGATGTGAAACAGTGAAAAAAAATCCATCAGACCAATCCAAACATGCCTGGACCCTAGGCCAAGATCTGGGGCAAAGGGAGAGCAAGTGGGGACCACAGGTTGACACTCCTCCCCCCGCCCAACTTGTATGTGCTTTGTTGTTATATGGACAAGGGGAATAGGATAATAATTTAACTGATCACTTCAATGGAACATTGATAATGGCATGACTGATTTTTAATTAGTGTTTATTAGTTCTTTGGTTTAAATAACCAACCAACAATATTGGAATTAGTGCTCCTTACCTCATCCACTACCATGTTTCCCAGCCACCTTTAAACTTTTGAATGGGTTAAAGAACTTGCAAAATGAATCGGTTATATAGACACAGATCTAATGACCTGGTTTTTCTCTACTATTGTTAATATTTTCGGCACATTAAATCCACTAGCTAAAGGAAATAAGGATTGAATTCCATGGTTTAATAGATGTATAGCAGTACCAGTATCTATAAACAACCTGGCTTCCTTCATAGTCAAAGGAAAACCAGAACCAGCTCATCTTTTTGAAACAATTGGCCCGTGGCATCTTTTTTGGGGCCAAAGTTTTCATTGCAATAAATAAGTAAGTAAATAAATAAATAAATAAGTACAAAGTAGTCCCAAATTGAGTAATGCAGGGACCCATCATTAAAGGATATAGAGTTTTCCTTCTAGATCCTGAAGACATGGACTTAGAAGTGATTCATGTACTCACAGTCATTCATGTCCTGTTGACCCAGTGGACTGAGGTGCCCCAAGCCTTTTCCTTGTCTATAGGTAGAGGTGGGAATATTTCAATGCGATGTACTCATGTCCAGAAATATCCAGGAAGAAAACTGGAACACGCCTAAATAGAAGTACAGAGGAAACCTTTTAAGCACAGCTGTTTCTTAGGATGGTGGAGGCAGCCTGCAAAATGGTGAGTTGGAGCAATGGCTGGAACCAGCACAGGAGACACTATGGCATGGAGAGTGGAAAGCTCCACTAGATGGAGCTAGGGTACATCTGAGGCACCCATGGTACTATTACCAAGGCAGAGCAGGGAGATGGAGTCTGCTTTTACACCTCTGTAGGCGAGGCCTTATACGGAGCGACATGTGGATTAAAGTGAGTATATGTGAGTATTTCATACCTCCATAGGTTTGACCCTACATTGAAGGCACACTTGGGGTGGCACACATGTGTTATTATGAGTATGATTGCATATGTGGGTACGGTTGTGTGTGTGTGTGTGTTTGAACACACATATACATGTATATACCTGTGTGTGTTTATGTACTCATATACACACATATATGTTAGATTATATAGATATGGGTTGATATAGGTATAGATGTAGATTGTGGGCCATTATTACAATAAATGGAAGTCGTGCTGGAGGAAGGAAACTAGCTTCTGCTGAATGTGTACTGTGTGCCAGGCCTTTTCATATGCTTTCTCATTTAACCTTCACAATAGCTATGAAAGGTGGCTATTATTACTCCCATGTTTACCACAGAGGAAATTTGATGAACCTCGTGTAGAACTTGCCCAAGATCACACAGCTGGGAAATTACAGGACCTGGATTAAAAAACAGTTCTTCTGAGTTTCAAAAATCTTAATACAGTTTTCAAAACTGTAATATAGTCACACTTAACATCACATAGACTTGCGATAGTTTCTTGCAGTGTGCAAACTAAATCCTGGGAATATGGTTTGTAGTATGTTTTTACAAATAATACTGACATGTGCATTATACAAAATTAAAATGACATATGCAAAAGTTTGATCTATATTGGAATGCAAATATATATAAAAAGTTAAATAAATACCACATTCCACTTTTCCCTGTTTCACCCCAAGATAATTATTAGAAAAATGCACAAAAATGAATTCCAGTATATGATTCAATTAAAATAAGAGTCATTTAAAAGAATATTAAGCTTATTTTCAAGTGGATATATCAAATCCACATGCACACATAACTGAATGCATTCACTATTTGCCACAGAATACATTAGCATTGGGGTAACAATACAAATTCCGTTTACATTCCCTCTTTATGCTGTAGGAAAAGCCATTTCCACTGAGATGAATGGAGCACACCTAAACTTGACCCACTCCACGATGCTCCATCGTCACTGAAGACTTTGTAGCCTTTGGGCCCCAACCTTTTTTTCTTTTTTTCCTGTTCAGAAAGTGTGTTGTTCTGTAAATTGTGTTTTTGTAGACAGATTAAAAAATGTAGTGCATATTGAGCATTTGGCACAGTGCCTGGCAAATAGTAAGTGCTGAAAAAAAGTCAACAGTGGTGATGATGATAACTCTAAGGTGAAAAAAGAAGAGGAAACAGAGGAGGGAGACTTGAAGGAAGAGGAGAGAAAATGTACGAAAAAGAAGAGGATGAGAAGAAGAGGAAGGTGGAGTTGAGAGGGATATGAGATCCAAGTGGCAATTCACAGTTCTTGTTCTCTTGGTGTCAGAGCTTCTCCCCAAAGGTACAAAAGTATCATCTGAAATTATGTGGAATTTAGATATCTGCCTTACACCCTGCAAATTATTCTATTCTTCACCTTAGACTTCATGCAGTTCTCCTTTTTTTTGTTGTTTTGGTCTAAGATTGGTTGCTGTTCTGTAGGAAGAAGGTGCTGGGCACTGAGCCCCTGGCTGGGATGGCAGGACTGAGAAGGGGAGAGAGAGGCAGCATTTCCTCAACATGTGCTGTGGGTCCTTGGAGAGTATGTCAGCTGTGTGCTTTGCTAATGGACTATTTGTTGCCATAATAAAGGTTAACTTTGGCCTCTGGTGGAGGACATGGAAGCTCCTTCTAGACAAGTCAGAGTGAAATACATTTTCTCTGGTGTTTCTGTTCTCTAATTAACCATATCTGAAAGAAGTCATAACTCAGGCAAAACAGGGGAAAAGGAAAATATTCTCAGTTACCTTTGAAGGTAAAATTCCATTTATAAAATTTCTTAAGTAGATTTTTGTCATATCAGGTCTCAGTCTTTTTTTTCCCTTTGTGTTGGGGAATGTTAGAAATTGAATTGATAATAAAATAATAGTGATAATAAAGCCTAGCATTTATTGAGCACTTACTATATGCAAAGCACTGTTTTCCATACTTTATATAACTTTATACTAAGTACAATCCCATAAAGTAGGTACCATGTTACAGATGATTATTTAAATAATTTAGCTAAACAGAGCTAAAACACAAGCCAAGGGCTAGCTGAAAATTAAGGGCTAGCTGAAAATTAAGCCCTCTATGGTCCACCAGATTATACTTAGATATGCCTCCTTCACTGCTCTCAGTGTACGATAATGCTCCTCTTTGCTTTTTTAAGCCGTTACTCCCCTTGGATTATTACCTCTTTAAATAAAGCACTATTTTCATTTGTATAAAGGTTGGGAGAATGTCACACCAGGGATGTGATACTAACTTTGATCTGGGGGTCTGAAATATTCATTCTTTCCTGGGTATTTCTACTTGATCTTAGATCTTAGCATAAAAGCCTAGCATTCTTCCCTGGACTCAATAAGCCATGAGACATGGGGCAACAATTGGAGGTTACCTACATTGATTATTTGGAGAGATGAGATGTGCAGTGGTGAGAAGGAAGATACCTGACACTTCTGGGCTTTCACCCCTGCTATTCTGGCACATTCATACTTACATTATCATGTGATATACTTTAAATTAAGGGAGAAACCCAATGCTTGACTTGTTTCCAGAAGATATTTTCCTGAGCTATTAGAGAACTATAACAAATTGTCTCAGGAGCAGTGGGCATAGTGGCCACTAATTAGTTATTGCCTTAATAAGAGGACATGTCCATCAACTAGAGCTGCTGTTGTATGAATAACTATCTCAACAATTCCATTACTGTGTCCTGTTATCTTCTTGACCAAACTAGGATAGCAAGATGAGTGAGGAAATTGAGGCCCATAGATGTCCAAGTTCACACCTTTAATCTGTAAGTGAACTAAAACCTAGGTCTCTTATCTCTCAGTCAGAAATAATCTTTGACTAAAGGTGTCTCCACAAATAGTGAAAGATGCATTCCTGGAAAAAGAAGGATGGTCTTAATTAGTCAAACGTGTTTAGGAAATGCAGCATTCTCTACCATTTCAGAAATAAAATGTACATTTTGCATAAGAAATTCTCTCCTAAATCCTGCTGTAAATTTTTGAGTTGGTTTTACCCACAAATTCTGTACATTTTAATCACAGGTTTTTCTTTTTTTAAAAAAAACACCTATTAATTTCCAGAGGCACTAGTATTTCTGAAAACCCATTTTAAGTAATACATCTCAAAGCAGTTCAGAGGGAGTTCCGGGAATGCTTCTTATTAATAATAATGGTATAAATAATAATGATAGTAACTGCCTTTTATTGGCATTTCATGTTCATACTATCTCACCTCGGGATACTACCATATCTTCACAACAGGTCTCTCCCATCCCCAATCCTTCCTGTCTGATTGATTCTCTGAGCTCCTACTATATTTGCCTTCCCTAAGTACCCTTTCATTGAACCCTCCTCCCACTCGATCATCACCACGACACACACTATTCTCAGTATAAAATCCAACTTCTCAGCATGGCATTTCAGTCTTTCTCTCCAGGTCCTTTCTCCACTGCTCTCCAAGGTAAGCCCTTTGGTTTAAACAACTGGCTTATTTTCTGATCCTCAAACAGGGCACACACTTCCTCACTTCTCCCTCCTTTTTCTCCCCTCTTTCCATTTCTGCAGTTGTGTTTTCAATAGATCACAGGTTCCTTTGAGAGCAGAGGCTGTGATCTGCTCATCATCATTTCCTTCTCAGAGCCTGGCCCCAGGTCTTACACCAGGGATCTTGTAGCTTCAGCTGTCCACCTGCACTGCCTCTACTCCTGTCTTACGTCTCTCAAACACGAATGTCCACAACCAGGGTCACATCTAACCTGTGGTTTTATTTTTAAACTTTAACTATGGTGACAAAGTATTATTATTATAAAAGTTAGAAATATGTGAAATAATTGCATTTGAGGAAAAAAGCCAATGTCTACTTTAATTCTGTCTTTTAAAAAAAAATTGAAAGTCTAGGCCTTCAAGCTCAGGTTTGTATGTTGGTTGAAAGAGTAGCTTTAAGTGCCCATGAGCTTGTGTCAAGTATGTACTCTGCCTTCCAGGTAGTTACATCTCTACCTTGTTACAGACATAACTGTTTGCAGAGGGATCCATGGATATGAAGGCAGAGAGGATGAGATGGGACAGACAGTCTACAGTCAAAAGATCTGGCTTTGGGCTCCAGTTTTATGGCTGACTCTTGAGTGACCTTGGGAAAAGCCACTTACTCTCCCTGGGCAGCATTTCCCTTGGCTGTAAAATAATAAATCTAATATTTAAACTCACAGGGTTATTGTGAGGATTAGCTGTGGTAATTGCTAGAAAATGCCTTGTAAATTATAAAGGGCTCTTCAAATGTTAGTTATTATTAAGGTAACATTCTGGGCATCTCCAGGTTTTTTTGCATTAGGCAATACTAGAGGTATTTCCAACTACCCTCGAATAATTTCTATCATGAAACATGTGGTTCTCTTAGGTCTGTATGAATGCTCCATATTCCGGTTCTAACTCTGTTCATATTTAGATGCAGCAGAGTCAACTTCTTAACCAAAAATTATTTTCTTTATTGTTTGAAGACTGCTGTTCAAACTTTTGTTAGTGACCCAATGAAGTATTATGGCTAAACTTGCCATTTTAGATGCTGATTCCAACCTTGGACTTTCAACTACACACACACACACACACACATTATCATCATCAAGTTTATTTTGCTTTCTCCTTCCTTCCTTCTATCCCTCCTACCTTTCTCTTCCATCCTTCTTCCTTTCCTCCAGTGAGGGTCTAGAAATATTCACATCAGAAAATGCCACGTGAATCTTTGACCAGAGTGACTATATTTTATTTCTCCCCTGCCTGAGTCTGCTTGAAATGCTTGTAAAGCCTCACCATTTTCCCCAGAGCATTCAGATGGTCTCTAGTAGGCGAAATGGACCCAACTGTGTGTTATTTACCAGTTAGGTCCCAGAGCAGACTATAAAGTTAATGCATAATCCACTATGCAGGATACTCGATTACTGAAGGACATTCCCCAGGCATTCCATGGTCTATAGGGGCAATACATTTTCTATGATATGAAGGGAATTATTGACTCACTGGACCAGAACTCTCTCGGAGTCCATGTAAAGACCCTTATTTCCACAATGGATTGAAAAGCCAACAGGCTCTGGTTTCCTGCATATTCACAGTTTGTAGATTATTGATCTGATAATTAATCAACTCAGCATCCTCTGGGTGTCCTTAGCTCAATGTATGTGCAAAACCCCTTCATGAGTCCTGAGTCGCAGAACACCCTAAATCAGCACCTTCACAACAGCTGCTTATGGTGCTCAGCTGCTCAAATTATTTTTGTCTTTAAAGTGTAGTATTTCAGCCTTCCTTAAAACATACAAGGTCAGGGAAAGTAATACTCCCTAGGAAATAAGTGAATTGCCATAGACATATAATTATAAATAAGAAAGGCCTATAAAAATATAATCATAGAAATTTCAAGCTGAAATAAAATGTAATAAAATTGTTTACAATTTATTGCACATTAAGGCTAGCCTTGGAGGATTACAGACAAGAGTTCTTTTTAAAATTAAGTATGTGTGTATGTATGTCTGTGTGTGCCTGTACTGATTCTTTCCTGAAGGATGATTGTTGAAACTTGTTTAGTTGAAGGCTCTTATGTCACAGCCTCTCAGGAAAATGTGTTCTCCAGTGACTAATATAAGCCACAAAGAGCTACATGGAATATTTTGTGGGGAAGGTCACAACTTGATCTCATCCCCATCTGGCCTGTTAGGAATTGTCTTCTATATTTCAATATAAAGATCAATTCTTTTTCGAATGACCACTATCTCCCATATGCAGATGAAACAACACACTTTGTTCTTATATTTCCATGGTCTTTCTGTCCCTACCAGCCTCTCCAAATTATCTTCCCATCTCATACTCTAATGACAGTCCTTCTGCTCCAAGCAGAACTGTGAATCAGAACCCGTGCTCTGAACCATGGTTCTTCCTCCCACCCTCTTCTCCCCTGGGAAGCCCCTCTCTCTTCCCATGTTCCTGTCTTCTTGCACTGGAGTGGAGGAGTTCTATAGCAGATTCCTTTGCTGAGATCTCAAGGATTCACTTATATGAGGTGCTCGCTTTAATATTTGTTGAATAAAATAATGTATGGGTCCAGCCGGGAATCCACACTATAAGACCTTGCCCTCCGATGTGTTCCTTGTTCCATTGTATCTTCAAGTTTTTAATATGTGAAGAATTAAAAAGACCTATAAGCTCGCAGAGTTGGTTCTCTAGTGCTAGGATTTTAGCTTCAGTGCAAGCAGTGAGATCTTAGTCCTGTGTCTTTGAATGGCACCAACTCAATCTATTTTTCCATCAAGGGCTCATAAGAACCACGAAGCCAGTGATGACCTTTTCTCTACTTCTGTGTTTAACCTCCAAGGCCCTCATTATATTGCTCTGTTCAACAAATGCCAATGCCCGGCTCTTTCTGCTCCTTCCATCTCCAGATAATTTAGAGTTGACTATAATAAAATGTTTTGCAACTTACTGCATAAAGTTGTTAAAAATCCTCTGTCAGGTAATTGATAAAAGAACGTTCCAGCCTGTCCTTCACAGCCACCGGCTCCAAGTTTATGCAACTTATCCTTGTGTACATCATAACTAAACCACATTTAGCCTGTTGATGTGAGGATATCACCCATTAGCAGATGAATGATAATGCTATTCTCTGGTCCTCCAAGCTGCCTGACAGCTGGTGCCACCAGGGGACGTTCCAGGCCCCCCTGCCACTATGATGCTGGAGTGCTGGCATACTGGGGGACAGGATCTTGAGATGGAGCTGTCTCCATACCCAGCACCAAATAGCAGCCCTCAGTTCTTGCCTAGTTTTATATCATGATCAGGGCCATAACTGTGCCTCAATACCTATATTTCATATCTCGGTGGTCTGAGCAAAGCTCAGGGAGCTGCTACCCAAGACAGGTATCTCCTTCTCTCAGCAAACCACCGCTTACTTCTCACTTCTCCTCACCTCATAACATTTTCTCCTCATGAAAAATTAGTGTATATAGAATGTAAGGCAGAGGGAGTTTCTGGTAAGTAATTAGGTAGATTCCTTACTGGTAAAGGTTTTTTAAAACCTCAAGTAGAGGTTTAAAAATTGGAAGTAGCTTTTAATTGATGCAAATGTATTGATTGAATTTGACTTACTGATATAAAATCATGGCTTATATGTCCAATAAAAGTTCCCTTGACATCAACCAGTTAATCTGAATATAAGGCAATGATTTGTTGATTATCTGTCTTGTGTTGGGAAGACCAATTCGCATTTGGAATTTTAGACATCATAAAGTTATAATACTTGCCTTACTCTAGAGAGACAAAATAAGAATGCACATTTACCGCCATTGCTTTCAAATCCACCCTTATACAAAACCTAAACCCACCACTCTACAATACCCTCAAGGGTCTTCAAACCCCAACCCTCTATCATACGTGTCAAAAGGTTCCACAGTCAACAGGGAGCAGCACATGTCAGCCCTGCAATCACACCCCGTGAAGTTAGAGCAAACCATCAGATAGACCAAAAGCTTTCCATTCTACAGCCATTCAGAGAGCTTGAATAATTAGAATAGATTTTGGAACTTCCTCGCATGTGCACAGATAAAGCTATAAATATGCTCTCTTGTTCTACTGATGGGAGCCTCTGGAGGCTGATATTCATTTGTCCCAAATAAACTCGTTTGAACTCTTGGGGGATTCCCTTTAGCTTTTTCATTACCACTCTGGAATAATATGCAAATAATTAGGCGACAGCATTCCCTTTGAACATTTGTAAATACACAATTATCATATATAGTATATTCCATGTACATACAAATCCCTTCAGAATAGTGCATATTCTCAACCCCAACCAAAAAAAAAAAAGAGAGAATTAATAACATTCACTCTTCAAGCGCTGTAAAACCAACTCTCAGATTGTGGCACTAAACACTCACAGCTCTGGCATCTACACAGGCTGGCTGGAGAATTCATGCACTATGGTGTTTGACACACTCTTTCTCTCAGGTGAAATACAGTGGGCAAAACTGCATAATTTATTAGGCTTATACAGCCAGGCTCAATAACTAGATCATCTTGTACAAGGCTACATTTTATGATGATCTTTTTAATGCTGTAATCTACATTGAGGTTGGAATTGAGGCATGGAAGGGGGTTGAAAGTAAACTAATTGGGAGATGCTGTACATGAAATAACAGCTATATTATTCCATACCATCAAAAGTAGGATCCTATCCTCAAAAGGCTTTCAAATCATCTATACTATTAGCTAACAAGTACCTAAAATGTTTTAATAGGAGGAAAGTGATTATACATATGTAAATACATATGTGTATATATATATATATACATGTGTATACAATGTTGCATTTTTATTTTGATAGGTGGGGAGGAAAAGAAAAAGAAGTCTTGAAGCCAGTAATTTCCTCCATGAACAGGTAGAAAAGAATTTCCAAATCTTGGCAAGAGAAGACAAAGTCAGAAAAAGAGATATGCCTTACCTCACAGTTCCTCCTGAGGCTTGAAATGATGGTTTTGAGAAAAGTAGCCAATGTCACCAAAGAGACAACTTGGAATAAGAATTTGGGATCCTTCTCAGGTGATCAAGGCAAAGAAGGCTACCAACATGGAGGACACTAGGTGTCCAGGTGTTTGCTAACCTGTCTCACTTGGTCCTAACTCACTCTTTATCAGCAACTGAGCACTAAAGTGGGTCCGTCATTCTAGGAGATTTGCTTTTGAAGTGTCTCCCCTCGGACTGCGCTCACTGGCATCCTGTTCTCCTTCAATGGTCAAGTGATGCATGAGGATAGGGTTGTTTTCCCATTGGAGAACTTTCTCCTTCTTAAGTAGCAAGACAGCCCATCTCAGGGGCCCCAGAGAAAATCATTGGAAGATCATTCTTCCTGTGGCCAATCTGGTTCTGCTTGGCCTCCCCTCTGCCACATTGTTTCCTCCTTTTTTTTCTTTACACATTACTGAGAAGTTAAATTTTTACAAATCTTGTATTCATAAGACATTTTTGTCTTTGAGCTGATGGAAGATAAGGAGGGCTCATACACCTGGCCTTCCCAGGATGGAAAACTCCATTTGAGAAACTAATTTGCCATCTTGAATGTTGGTACATGGCCATACCTTGCCATGGAATTCAGGTGGGAGAAGCAGGTTCAAAGAAAGGTCATGAGAAACCCTTCCCATAGGATCTGGTCCCTTTCTCTTTGAGAGAGGACCAGACCAAAGTCAAGTTCCATCACTGTGGTTATTTCTGAACTGAAGCAACTTACAATTCAAGTGCTTACAACCCCAGTTTTCATCATCCTCATTTCATTCTCCTCCTCTTCATTATCATTATTACAAAAAGAAACAAAATAATTTTTTATTCTCCAATATTGAGTAGAATAATTTGCCTTAAGCATTGGGTAAAAACTAAGGCTCACTCATATTCACTGTTTCCTTTGAACATTACATAACTGGTCCCTAGATTTTCCTGAAATCTTAGATTTTATTCTGAAAACCTTACACTAGCTATGAATTTATCCTAAGGATCAACTCCCTTTAAGTCTCAATATGTATCCTTTGCTTTTAGAAATGGAACTGTTTTTCCAAAGGTGCAGCATGCTCTCCTTTGGGCTTTTGCTATATCTATAGCAACCACTCTGTTGGGGTACCTTAAAAATAAAACTGGGCTTTGGAGTCTGGGCACATATAAAAAGATACATTGCAATAATAAACATTTTAATTTCTTTGTTTAAACCAGCAATAACAGCTTTTAATAACTCCTAAGGTCTTGCCCTTCGTTCTGATTAAAGAAAAGAGATTCTAGTTCTTAAAATTTAGCGTATTTCCAGGTTAATTTACTCTTGCATTTAAGAAATCTTCATTTGATAGTTCAATATTAGACCCATGTTTAGAAGACATGTGTGGTCTCTATTGGCAATTATAGATGAAATTCTTTGGTATCTTTGTGGACTTTCCTAATTTTCTCCAGGAGTTATACATCCCCATTTTGAAAGTCATCCCTTTCAAAGAAATCTAATGGCCTTGTGAGACCACTCACTTTAATCTCAGCATTCCTGTGAGACTGACAGGAGGAAAAGTACCAAATATTTTATAAGTAGGATGAATAAAGAAAATAATGTCTAGTCATGTTGGATTCAATGCAACTTTTTCTTTAAGTCAATAATCTCCTTACTAAAAGGAACCAGAGGGCCTCCCTGGTGGCGCAAGTGGTTGAGAGTCCGCCTGCCGATGCAGGGGATACGGGTTCGTGCCCCGGTCTGGGAGGATCCCATATGCCGCGGAGCGGCTGGGCCCGTGGGCCATGGCCGCTGAGCCTGCGCGTCCGGAGCCTGCGCGTCCGGAGCCTGTGCTCCGCAACGGGGGAGGCCGCAACAGTGAGAGGCCCGCATACCGCAAAAAAAAAAAAAAAAAAAAGGAACCAGGGCTCCTTGGAGAAACAGCTGATTCTAGGACTGGGGCAGGAAATACACAAGATAAGCTTAGAGAATTTTGCAGCACCAAAAATATAGAAGAGTGTTTAAGTACATAACATATACACACAGACAATGTACACATAGATGGTGGGCATGTCAAAGGTACACAAGAGAAAAGAGCTCCCAATGGCCAAAGCTGGAATAATTTGGACAACAAAATGAATAAAGTAGTAAAATATAATAAATATCCATAAGTCTGCAGGGGAGGAAAAGTTTCCTTCTGTTTTCTTAGGTTCTGCAGCTAGTGCTAAGAATTAAACTAGCAGAAGATATATTAACAGGAGAAACACATATAAATTCTATTAAATATCTTTATGTGTACATGGGAGTCTTCAGAAGGAAAGTGAAGACCTGAAAAAGCTGTTAGGCACAAAAACTTATATATTGTTTTGAACAAAGAATGATAAATTGTGGGGAATGTGAAAAGACAAAGGGTTGGAATAGGGGCAGCAAATCATGGCATGGTGACTAGGAAATAGATGGAGAAAACTAATGGAAGATATGGGTCATTTTGGAAGGTTTGTTTGTATAGGTCCATTTCAGAGTTGATTCCCAGTTTCTGGTGATAACAGTGTGCTTCTCATCCTGGTACAGAGAAGGCACCTTTATTCTCATGGGACATTTTAAGACCTGGTTTTAGGTAGAAAGGGGGAGGTCTTGCATCTGCTGTTTCTCAAGTGTTATTAGCTGAAAATAATCAATATGCCAAAGTGGCATATTATGAAGTGGCATGTTCAGAACCCCTTCATACTAAGTAAGTTCATAAATGAATACATAAATGAATAGAATAGACAAATCTCCTATGCAGAACAATTCCATAAAACTTATGTAGATAGTCAGCCCCTTAGAAGGTAGAACGTGACTCTACACTCTTTAAGTGTTTGCTGCTCAAAGTGTATACCCTCTTGGGGAATGAATAAGAGCTCATGAACAAGGTATGAACAAGAGACAAAGAGTAATTTTCCAGTTGAAAAATCTTACAAATATTACCTCAGACATCAAAAATGATGTCATCTTGATTGCATGTATCCTTGATATGAAGTGATGATAATGACATGTTATCTCTCTGTTCTTCCTCCAAAAAGCCACAATCCCACTCTAATCATGAGAAAAACATCAGACAAATTCCAACTGAGGGACATTCTACAAAGTACCCAACCAGTAGCCCTCAAAACTGTCAAGGTCATCAAAAATATAAAGTCTGACTTTCTGTCACAGGGAAGAGGAGCCTACAGAGACATGATAACTAAATGTAATGTGGTGTTCTGGATTGTATCCTAGAGAAGAAAAAGATAAAAACTAAGGAAATCTGAATAAAATTATAATGATGGATCAATGTTGGTTCATTAATTGTGACAAATGCACCATACTGATATTAGATGTTAATAATAGGGGGAAATAGGTGTACGGTATATGGGAACTCTATCTTTGCAATTTTTCTATAAATCTAAAACTCTTCTAAAAATAAAAAGTTTATTTCTTTAAAAAGAATCTTCTTGCTACTTCCCAGGCACTTAAGCGCATGAACACATTGGTATTCAAAAAATGTTTGTTGAGTATATGGAAACAAAATATGTTCCTTAGTATCTGTAAGTTTACCATAGTGCATCGCCTTCCATCCAAGAGTTCTTCTTTTATTTAATACCAAAAAATGACTTTGAGGGTGGAAAATGAATATGAAAAAAGTAAATTCTATGGTGGAGAACTCAGAAGTAATTTCTTAGCAATGTAAGTATATATTGACATCGCTCACAATTTCCATCAGAATAGAAATGTTAATGACACTAAACTTTTGTTTTCAAAATACTTTCACATTTATTTGCAATGTTGATTCCTGCAATAATTAATTGATAGAGGCAAGGTAGGTATTTCTCTCTGCATTTTGAACATCAAAAATCTTTAGGCAAAGAGACAATGTACGATGTGTTTAAGGTGGAGAAGAGCTTTATAATCTACATATTGGCAATAATTTTGGGCAAGCTGGCTCACTTTTCTGGGGTTAAGTTTCCATGTCAGAAAAATGAGGGAAATTTCCATGGTAGAGGAAAGTTCCTGTGCAATACACACTCCCTTCAATTCCAAACACACAGAATAAAATTAATTTATTTATTTAAAAAGAAACACAGAACTGTACTAAATATTAAGAAAAAAGAAATCCAAGGCCCAAAAAAGAAAGGAAATTACAGATATAAGCAGAGGCTGAAATCTCATGGTCACCAAGGGGATGAGACTAGCTGTGTGTGGATAATCCTCAAATCAGAATGTGTGGGCTCCAAACTGAGATCAGACTGTGATAGAAATTGGAATATCCCCTCTTGTCTTCCCAGGTGGCTTCTAGAAACATGATCATTTCCAAAAGCCTATTGCCAAAGTCAAGATTCTCACATGAGCCTGATTCCCAGGCTGTTACAGGTACTGGCATTGAGAGTGGACCTGAGCTGCTGACATCAGGCCTCCTGTGGATCCAGACCCTGAGAGGCATGGGCTAAGGCAATCATAAGATGGACTCCAAGAAAGGGGTGAAGGAGGGAACTCTTCAAGCGATGAGTGAAACCAAAAAAATGGAAGAATTCTTATTCCAGGAAAAAGACATAATGAAAAAAATCTAAAAATATCTTTAAAAATCAACATCCTTGAGATTCTCAAAGTAATAAGACAGGAATATGGGAAACTCAAGAGTGGGTTAAATATTAGGCTAACATAACCAAAGAAATTGCAAAATGAAAGGTAGAATTGAGGAAATTTCCTAGTATGGAAACAAAGAGATAAGTGATAGTAAGTAAAAGAGAAATTGACCTGGAGGCTGAGAAGTATCAATATATGTCTAACAAGAATTTCAGAAGAGAAATATAAAGAATGAGGGAAAAGGTCTAAAAGAGTTAAATAATGGCTGAAAGTTTCTAAAATTAGAAAGACAAGAGTTTTCAAATTAGGGGGAGCCATAATGTACACAGCAGGAGAAATTTTAAAAATACATCCACACATAGACTGAAAAACCAACTAGAGGAGACAATTATCTAAAAAGAACAGCATCTGGTTGACAGCTCATTTTTTAATTAATAAAATAATTCATTCAAAGTGTCATGGGAAAATAATTGTGAATACAGAATGTTATGCCTTCAAGAGTAAGTGTAAAACAAAGACATCTTTAGACATTTAAGGACTAAGTTTATTACTATCAGATCCTCACTGAAAGAATTATTAAAGCCTATAATTCGTCAAAAAGAATAGAAAATTCAGAACTAAGGCGTGGGATTCAAGAAAGTTGGTGAGCAAAGAACTTGAATATAGTGATGATAAAAATAAATAGATATTTACTACAAGTAATAAAGAAGATATGTTTCTTTTGTGTTTAAAACATGTTGGAATTAAAATTCTAGATAGCAATAGCATGAAACTGGGAGTGAGGAGATCTAAGGAGTATGAGGTACACTAAGATCCTTTATATACACTTTGTTAGAAAATTAATAATAGAATATGTATATTGAAATTTTGAAGGCAACCACTAAAAGAATAGAAATAAAATGTGTAACTTACCAACTTAGTGTATGAAGGAAAAGAGCAAAACAAAGAAAATTATATCAATCCAATAGAGACTGCTAATAAAGGGGAAAAAAGAAGTAAACCAAAAATATAATGAGAACATGCAAAATAAGGTGGCAGAAATAAATCCAAATGTATATGCAGAAGCAAGTTTCAGAATAATACTTTGTATATAACATTGATGCCTATTATGTAAAATTTTTTTCTCATAAAATATGCACATGCACATACACGTAATCAACTCTACAGAATGTTTTTGTTTTTGTTTTTGTTTTCAGAATGTTTTAAACAAAGAATCAAACTCATGATAGTGGTTGCATATTGGGTGAGGGGTCCAAGAAGACTCTCTTCTATAATATATTAATTATTTTTATATTAAAAAGAGATAATACAAATATAGGAAATTGTCAGGTTTAATTAGAAATGATAGAAACCCAAGTATTATTTGATTTTTCTTTATATGCTTTATGTTTTTCTATTTTCTTTTTTTTACAAAAAGTGTTTAGGCTAGGTTATTCCTTCTAAGTCTAATAATGTGTATATCTCTGTATTATCTCAAAGCACCCAGGTAGCTACAGGTGGAATCAAGACTAGCACCAAGGTTTCTTAATTTCAAGTCCATGGTTCTTTCCTTTACAACAATATTCTAACTGTTCTAGTTATAATCAATTTTAGCTGCTCTCTTGGGTCCTTAGAGATGACTTTTGAAAGTTCATACAAGTTTTGGGTTTTCATTACTTTTTCTTCTACTTTCAATGCCTAGATTGGCACCAATTTACCCTGGAGAGGTTCTTGTGAGCCTTAATTGAGGACCACAAAAGATAGCAAGATATTTAAGTGAGTATCTCTGAATAATTTCCCCAAGCAGATCACTCTGCGGAATTTCATTTTCAACATGAATGGTCACACTTCAAGCAATGAATGAGATGCATTGTTCAGGGGAAATGACGCACTCGATTCTGTAGTGCTGCTCAACAGTCCCAGTGCAACTGAGTGGTGCGTCAGCATTTTCATTATAAACCCATCAGTGGGATGTAAGTGCCCAGAGGCTGCCTCCAAAATCACTTTGCTGAGTCACTGCTGAGAAGGACCCACAAGACTGTCACAAACATAAACACCAACCTGTTCCAGTATGTCTTTCCTGACTATACTGGTCCTCACCCTGACCTCCTTACGACCCTGAATTTTTTCCTTGTTTATGGAGCCTATTAGCTTGATTATTATTGGTCCATATCCATAGTATTTTACTTTTCTTACTGGGTCACAATTTTTCTCTACAACAGGACAAAATTTGAGGGTAGGTGGTAGGTCTTTTTTTTATCATGGTTACAGAACCAAGTTATTGCACATGCCACAGGTTTTAGGGGTAGGATAGCCGTGATCACACATTTAAATATAATGAAAACTCTCTGTCATGGCATTGGACTCACTCCCAGATTAGAGAATTAGTTGGAGCACATAATAGGCCATTATTTTTTCTCTGGAGTGGGTACATGATGGAGGACAAAACCTGTGTGACATTCAAATTCATGAACTAATATCTTCTGACTCTGGAATGCCCTACATTTCCCTCTGGGTGTCTAAAGCCTATCCATCCTTCATGATTAGTTCGAGTCTACCAGAGGAGGCCCCTCCATTTGCTCATCCCTCCTCTGTTGCCTCTGAACTCCTTTTGTACTTATGTTATATGCAGCTTAGCCCTTATTTATATGTTGTTTTGGTCTGTGATTTACTTAGGGGATATTAGGTTCTGTTTACCAAGTAAATAGGAGAGCCTCCTGAGAGCAGCTTCTTGTTTCAGGGGCTGAAACACAGTTTAAGAATAGTGCTGACAACTTACAAGGCACTAGAGAATTAACTACATGTTTCTTGATTGCTGTGTGGCAAGTCATATGGCTCAGACTCCTCCTCTGTGGGGTGAAGATACCAGCTCCACTCCTCTGGATCAAGCGGAGTGAGTTGGGGCCCAGAGCACCCTCAGGCTGTCTATAGCCATACTTCTCCACTGTTCTGCAAAGGTAGCAGTCTGCTTTAAGAGATATTGATCAAAATTACCTTAAGGTTGACAAACTCAAAGCAGATTTTGACTTAGAGGGAGAACCTAAAAGACTATCAGCAGCAGCTGTAAACCTTCCCTTACTGAGTAGTGTCTCCTGCACTTCAGTGAATCACAGCTTTGTAGAGTGAAAGTCCTTTAGCTCAGGAGCTTCAGAGTTCTTTAACTGCTACAAAATCTACAAGAAAACCTCCATTTTACATTGCAACATAGTGCATACATGTGATTGAATGAGAGGAAGGGAATGAGAATGAAACAAAAGTTTCTGGAAACTCTAACTATTGTATGTGGTTCAATTGATATTACATATCCTGTCTTCTCTTATTCTATCCCATCCTATGCTATTTTATTCCATTCTAATTCATTTTTAATGTTGAAATGATGACTATATTGAATTTATGACTCTAATATATAAATTAGTTTTCCACATTCCAAATAGGAATTTCTTATTCCCATATAGTTCAGTACCTGCTTCAGACTTTTTAGCGACCCTCTGATCAGTAAATAGTTCTTTGGAATATTTGAGAAGATCTTCTATCTCCATAACTTCTGTGCCCAGATGTGTTTTAGAGCTTTTCCTGTTGTCCTGGATTGTGGCAAAGGCCAAAGTCCCTGCTCACTGTGAACAGTTGCAGCTTCCCTTCAGGTCTTTCTGAGAGGCCACAGATGGCTCCCCCCGCTCAAGAAACCCCACCTCCTCTTCCCATCCCCAGTCTCAATAGGAAGAGGAATGAAATTTCAAATTAAAACTTTAAAAGAACAACTTAAAAGAGCATCGAGAACATAAAATATTGAGGGGAAATTTGACAAAATATGTGCAAAATTTACACATTGAAACTGTAAAATATTACTGAGAGAAATTTTAAAAGGCTTAAATAAATGTGTTCTTGGGGTAGATGTCAATTTCCTCAAATTCATCTCTAGAATCAATGCAATTGCAATCAAAATCTCACTAGCACTTTTGTAGAAATTGACAAACTGATTCTAAAATTCCTCTGGAAATACAGAGAACCTACAAGAACCAAGACAACTTTGAAAAAGAACAAAGCTGGATGGCTAACACTACCTGATTTTAAGACTTACTATAAAGCTACAGTAATTAAAACAGTGTACTATTGGCATAAAGTTAGACACATATACCATTGAATAGAAAGGAGAGTCCAGGCATAAATTGTCACATATATGGACAACTTATTTTCTTCAAAGGTGCAAAATTCAGTGTAGAAAGACAATCTTTCCTTAAAAGGGTTCTGGATATGCATATATGTAAAAGTGAACTTGAGTACATACTCATATCATATGCAAATATTAACTCAAAATGAATCATAGACTAAATGTAAATCCTAAAAGAATAAAACTTCTAGAAGAAAACTGGAGAAAAACTTTGTGCTCCTGAGTTAGGTGACAATTTCTTAGATATGACATTGAAAACATGATCCATAAAAAGAAGAAACTAATAAATTGGACTTTCTCAAAATTGAAAGTGTTTGCAAAAGACAGTGTTAAGAAAATGTTAAGAGAATTTTTTTTACTGAAAAAATATCGACAAAACACTACCATTTAAGTTGTACTTCTATTTTACTTGTTTTTGAAAGGTCCACAAATGGGTCACCACCCATTTGAAAACACAAGTCCCAGACAGGATCTAAATATGGACAAATTATACATCATAAAGGACTTTTATCCAGAATATATAAAGAACTCTAAAAATGTAAAAATAAGAAAACAAGCAACCCAATACAAATATGAGCAAAACATTTCAACAGATATTTGACCAAAGAAGATTAAAATTTTTTAAATAAGCACATGAAAAGAGGCTCATTAGGGAAAGGAAAATAAAAACTGCATTCAGATACCACTATAAACCTCTTAGAAATGCTAAAATTTAAAAGACTGACCATATCCAGTGTTGACAGATGTGGGGGAGTTAGAAGTTGTGTACATTCCTGTGAGGATGGAAGACGATACAAGCAATTTTGAAGAGTTTAGTGTTGCTTAGAAAGTTAAACAACACCTGCTATGTGACCCAGCCATCCCAATCCTAATTATTAATGCAAGGGAAATAAAACCATATGTTTCAGCAAAGATTTGTACATGGATGCTCATAGCAGCTTTATTTACGATAGCCAAGAACTGGAAACAACCCATGTATCTATCAACAAAAAAATGGATAAACAGATTGTGGTATATCCATACAATGCCATAAAAAGGAATGGAGTTTTGATACACACAATAGCATAGATGAACCTCAACATAATTATGTTGAGTATGTTAAAGAAGCTAGAAAAAAAGAGTTACATACACTGTAATTCTATTTACAAAAAAAACACAGGATATATAAATAAATGCATAGTGACAGAAAGTAAATCACTGATTGCCTGAGGACAGGGTAAGAAAAGAAATGACCACAGGAGAGACAGATTGCAAGAGAGTACCAGAAAACTTTTGGAGGTGATGGATATGTTCACTATCTTGATCTTAGTGATCATTTAATGAATATATACATATGTCAAAATGTATCATATTATATTCTTTAACTATAGGCAGTTCACTAGAACTAAAAAAAATGTTTCGAATGTATGTCTGATACCACATCTTCAAGTACATTAAAAAAGAGAAAGAGAAAAAATTTTTCAAAGAGAAAAAACTATACTAGTATAAATTTCACTAACTGAAAGTGAAAAAAATAATTCTAGAATTAGGACAAAATGTCCACTGCTACACTGCAGGAAGGAGGGGTTCAATGATGCACAGTTGAAAACTGAGACTGGAAAAATACAAAGTCATAGCATATGGATGCCCTCAGTGAATTGGGACTCCTCAATAGGCAGGCTTTATTCGTACACACAGGTCATAATTCCTCTTTTGGTGCTCTTCCTTCTTTTTCATGACAGTTCGTCAAACGCACTGAGGCAGTTGCCCTAACTCCTCTTAGGTCTCCTTTTACCCAGAATAAATACCCACAGTTTCCCCAGAGGCAAGATATGGTTTCCAGATCTGTTCATGGGTTTTTCACCTTGTTTCTCCCAACCACTACCTAAATTACCCAGGGGAATGGGTAGATTCCATGTGTATGCTTGAAGCTCCCAGGTCTCATGCCACTAATATGAACAGGTTCCTAAGAGTTTCAGTGTTGACAAGGAAGGTTGGCTGTGTTTGGACAAAGCCTTGGAGTTTCACTCTAAAGGACCTGAATCATGGAGACAAAGGAGGTCCCTGACCTAGGTCCCTAAGAAATAGCCAGGCCTGGGCATGAGGACAAGAATATGTCATTTAAGGGTATACAATTTCTTTGGGGATACAACTTAGAAATTGCCCTACTATTCAAGGTATTCTAAAACAAATGTGAAAATGAGTGTGTACATTTGTATAATTTCCTCCTTAGGCATTCTGATTCTTCCAGGGCTCCTGGAAAGCCTGACAGGTCAAGAGATAGCTTATATTGGATCAAGTCTTTCTGATTCAGCTCAATCTGAGACTCTTTAACTCATATGCTTCCATTTTATTTATCCTCTCACACAACACATCTTTACTTCATGCAAAGTATAAGTGAGACCATGGGTCAGGCTCCAGAGGTGGGATGACAGAGGGCAACAGTGCTGAGCATGACTCCAAACAGGTCACAGCCTCTGCCTACAAGGAGCTTGGTCTACTGGGGGAAATGATTGGGATCAGACAGAAATCTGGTTAGAATGTGACTTAGAGAGACATAAGCCAAGGTGAGGGAGGCTCAGAGGAGATGAAGCTTGCTGCCAGTTGGGAGAACAGGGGCTGCCTTCCTGTCTCCCCATTGAGGTGTAAGTCCCTCAGCACAAGGAGGATGTTCTCTTTCTTTGTATCATGTCAATGAAAGCCAAAATGCCCTACCTGGAGCAAGGGAAACAGGACGCTTTTCCCTTCTAAGGCCACATTGAGTAGCAAAAAATGCACTTGGTTGTAATCCTGGCCCTGTAAGTTCTGAGCTATGAGGACTCGGGCAAATTATTTACCACTTCTGAGTGTCAGTTTTCTCATCTGTAAAACTTGAATAATAACAATACCTTCATTTTTGGTTAATAAATTGGATGATACCCTAAGGGTTGTGTGATAGTGCCTCTCAGTAGATGCTTTATACAAGCCGGGCTGGCAGGATGGACTTCCTTTGTGCCACAGAATTGGTAGGAAGATGTCTGGTTCTAACTGAGATGCAGGCAATGGGAAGACACTGGCTTTGGAGGAACAGAGGTGTGAAATCTGGTGAATTTTGTGACCCTGACAGCCCATCTTCATCACAAATCAGGGTGTTAAACCAGTTGACCAACTTGGTCATTGATTCTGTGGCAGAAATTCCAAAGGGAGTAACCTGAAAGGCTTATTCCCAAACCCAGCTGTTTACACGTAAAAATGCAGACTATTAGGCCAACCCATAAGTTCTATTCCATTCATCCTGGGAAGAGGGGAAGGGAAAAAATATGTTTAATTACCTACTTCAGAATTTTAAAGCACCATTTGGAAACTGGTACCCCTTGAGGTCTATTTCAACACAAAGTGCCAATACTCGTTTATTTGTCTATCTTGCAAAAAAGGATTTGCAAACTTTTCTAGTTTGATTTCCTGCTTCCCCAGGCAAGATCTAAAGAAAGAGTTTGTATAGAAAATTGTTGTATAAACAAGAAAAAATGTTTAGCCTGCTGAAGAAAGGTCAACAAATGGTTGCCAGGCAACCTAAAAGCCATTTTGCATGCAAATAATGCTGTTAAAAAGGGAATGTGCTAATTACAAGTGATTCTTTTCACACCTGAAAAGTTTTTCCTGATTTTCAAATTCATATTAGAAATCTGTGCTCTGCTTAGGACTCAGGCATCAGCTGTATCTTGGGGAAACCAGGGCCCCCACCTCAGCCTTTATGCTTTTGGGGTTTTTCTGGAGCCAGGTGGTGACGCTCCCCAGAGAAATCCTAAGAGATGGGGGGGCTCATCTAAATATGAACTAAGGAGTGGCACTGCCTGCCTACTTACACACACACCCTTGGCTCTCCCTTCATTTGTTAGATTTGTGCTTTTGCCTCCATTCTCATCACTCTAAGCCAAGGCCTTTAGGCCTTCACACCTAGATTAATGGTTTCATTAATGACAATTGTTACCTCTTTTTTTCTGTTGTCATTTTCTTTATTTATGTATTAAATTTTATTTTATTATGGCAAGAGCACAACATGAGAGCTACCCTCTGAACAAATTTTTAAGTGTAAAACACATGACTGTTGACTATAGGGACAATGTTGTACAGAGATGTCTAGAGCTTATTCATCTTGCTTCACTGAACTATGCCTATTGATTAGTAACTCCCCACATCCCACTCCCTCGAGCCTCTGGGAACCATCGTTCCACTCTTTGATTCTATGAATTGGACTATTTTATTTTTCTATTTTTTATTTATTTTTTATTTATTTTTTTTTCAAAAGGCTTTCATGGTCTTTGTATTATTTTTTTATTTTATTTTTTTATTAGTTTCTGCTTTATAACAAAGTGAAGCAGTCATACATATACATCTGTTCCCCCATCCCTTCCCTCTTGCATCTCCCTCCCTCCCACCCTCCCTATCCCACCCCTCCAGGCGGTCACAAAGCAGAGAGCTGATCTCCCTGTGCTATGCGGCTGCTTCCCACTATTTCTCTACCTTACGTTTGGTACTGTATATATGTCCATGCCTCTCTTTCGCTTTGTCACAGCTTACCCTTCTCCCTCCCCATATCCTCAAGTCCATTCTCAAGTAGGTCTGTTTCTTTATTCCTGTTTTACCCCTAGATTCTTCATGACGTTTTTTCCCTTAAAGTCCATATATATGTGTTAGCATACGGTATTTGTCTTTCTCTTTCTGACTTACTTCACTCTGTATGACAGACTCTAGGTCTATCCACCTCATTACAAATAGCTCAGTTTCGTTTCTTTTTATGGCTGAGTAATATTCCATTGTATATATGTGCCACATCTTCTTTATCCATTCATCCGATGATGGACACTTAGGTTGTTTCCATCTCCGGGCTATTGTGAATAGAACTGCAATGAACATTTTGGTACATGACTCTTTTTGAATTATGGTTTTCTCAGGGTATATGCCCAGTAGTGGGATTGCTGGGTCATATGGTAGTTCTATTTGTAGTTTTATAAGGAACCTCCATACTGTTCTCCATAGTGGCTGTACCAATTCACATTCCCACCAGCAGTGCAAGAGTGTTCCCTTTTCTCCACACCCTCTCCAGCATTTATTGTTTCTAGATTTCTTGATGATGGCCATTCTGACTGGTGTGAGATGATATCTCATTGTAGTTTTGATTTGCATTTCTCTAATGATTAATGATGTTGAGCATTCTTTCATGTGTGTGTTGGCAGTCTGTATATCTTCTTTGGAGAAATGCCTATTTAAGTCTTCTGCCCATTTTTGGATTGGGTTGTTTGTTTTTTTGCTATTGAGCTGCAGGAGCTGCTTATAAATTTTGGAGATTAATCCTTTGTCAGTTGCTTCATTTGCAAATATATTCTCCCATTCTGAGGGTTGTCTTTTGGTCTTGTTTATGGTTTCCTTTGCTGTGCAAAAGCTTTGAAGTTTCATTAGGTCCCCTTTGTTTATCTTTGTTTTTATTTCCATTTCTCTAGGAGGTGGGTCCAAAAGGATCATGCTGTGATTTATGTCATAGAGTGTTCTGCCTATATTTTCCTCTAAGAGTTTGATAGTTTCTGGCCTTACATTTAGGTCTTTAATCCATTTTGAGCTTATTTTTGTGTATGGTGTTAGGGAATGATCTAATCTCAAACTTTTACATGTCCCTGTCCAGTTTTCCCAGCACCACTTATTGAAGAGCCTGTCCTTTCTCCACTGTACATTCCTGCCTCCTTTATCAAAGATAAGTTGACCATATGTGCGTGGGTTTATCTCTGGGCTTTCTATCCTGTTCCATTGATCTACCTTTCTGTATTTGTGCCAGTACCACACTGTCTTGATTACTGTAGCTTTGTAGTATAGTCTGAAGTCAGGGAGCCTGATTCCTCCAGCTCCGTTTTTCGTTCTCAAGATTGCTTTGGCTATTCGGGGTCTTTTGTTTTTCCAAACAAATTTTGAAATTTTTTGTTCTAGTTCTGTGAAAAATGCGAGTGGTAGTTTGATAGGGATTGCATTGAATCTGTAGATTGCTTTTGGCAGTAGAGTCATTTTCACAATATTGATTCTTCCAATCCAGGAGCATGGTATATCTCTCCATCTATTTGTATCATCTTTAATTTCTTTCATCAGTGTCTTTTTTTTTTTTTTTTTTTTTTTGCGGTATGCGGGCCTCTCACTGTTGTGGCCTCCCCATTGCGGAGCACAGGCTCCGGACGTGCAGGCTCCGGACGCACAGGCTCAGCGGCCATGGCTCACGGGCCCAGCCGCTCCGCGGCATATGGGATCCTCCCAGACCGGGGCACGAACCCGTATCCCCTGCATCGGCAGGCGGACTCTCAACCACTTGCACCACCAGGGAGGCCCTCATCAGTGTCTTATAATTTTCTGCATACCGGTCTTTTGTCTCCTTAGGTAGGTTTATTCCTAGATATTTTACTCTTTTTGTTGCAATGGTAAATGGGAGTGTTTTCTTGATTTCACTTTCAGATTTTTCATCATTAGTGTACAGGAATGCCAGAGATTTCTGTGTGTTAATTTTGTATCCTGCTACTTTACCAAATTCATTGATTAGCTCTAGGAGTTTTCTGGTAGCATCTTTAGGATTCTCTATGTATAGTATCATGTCATCTGCAAACAGTGACAGCTTTACTTCTTCTTTTCCCATTTGGATTCCTTTTATTTCCTTTTCTTCTCTGATTGCTGTGGCTAAAACTTCCAAAACTAAGTTGAATAAGAGTGGTGAGAGTGGGCAGCCTTGTCTTGTTCCTGATCTTAGTGGAAATGGTTTCAGTTTTTCACCATTGAGTATGATGCTGGCTGTGGGTTTGTCATATATGGCCTTTATTATGTTGAGGAAAGTTCCTTCTATGCCTACTTTCTGCAGGGTTTTTATCATAAATGGGTGTTGAATTTTGTCGAAAGCTTTCTCTGCATCTATTGAGATGATCATATGGTTTTTCTTCTTCAATCTGTTAATATGGTGTATCACGTTGATTGATTTGCGTATATTGAAGAATCCTTGCATTCCTGGAATAAACCCCACTTGATCATGGTGTATGATCCTTTTAATGTGCTGTTGGATTCTGTTTGCTAGTATTTTGTTGAGGATTTTTGCATCTATGTTCATCAGTGATATTGGCCTTTAGTTTTCTTTCTTTGTGACATCCTTGCCTGGTTTTGGTATCAAGGTGATGGTGGCCTCGTAGAATGAGTTTGGGAGTGTTCCTCCCTCTGCTATATTTTGGAAGAGTTTGAGAAGGATAGGTGTTAGCTCTTCTCTAAATGTTTGATAGAATTCGCCTGTGAAGCCATCTGGTCCTGGGCTTTTGTTTGTTGGAAGATTTTTAATCACAGTTTCAATTCAGTGCTTGTGATTGGTCTATTCGTATTTTCTATTTCTTCCTGATTCAGTCTTGGCAGGTTGTGCATTTCTAAGAATTTGTCCATTTCTTCCAGGTTGTCCATTTTATTGGCATAGAGTTTCTTGTAGTAATCTCTCATGATCTTTTGTATTTCTGCAGTGTCAGTTGTTACTTCTTTTTCATTTCTAATTCTATTGATTTGAGTCTTCTCCTTTTTTTTCTTGATGAGTCTGGCTAATGGTTTATCAGTTTTGTTTATCTTCTGAAAGAACCAACTTTTAGTTTTATTGATCTTTGCTATCATTTCCTTCATTTGTTTTCATTTATTTCTGATCTGATCTTTATGATTTCTTTCCTTCTGCTAACTTTGGGTGTTTTTTGTTCTTCTTTCTCTAATTGCTTTAGATGCAGGGTGAGGTTGTTTACTCGAGATGTTTCCTGTTTCTTAAGGTGGGATTGTATTGCTATAAACTTCCCCATTAGAACTGCTTTTGCTGCGTCCCATAGGTTTTGGGTCATCGTGTCTCCATTGTCATTTGTTTCTAGGTATTTTTTTATTTCCTCTTTGATTTCTTCAGTGATCACTTCGTTATTGAGTAGTGTATTGTTTAACCTCCATGTGTTTTTATTTTTTATAGATCTTTTCCTGTAATTGATGTCTAGTCTCCTAGCATTGTGGTCGGAAAAGATACTTGATACAATTTCAATTTTCTTAAATTTACCAAGGCTTGATTAGTGACCCAAGATATGATCTATCCTGGAGAATGTTCCTTGAGCACTTGAGAAAAATGTGTATTTTGTTGTTTTTGGATGGAAGGTCCTATAAATAGCAATGAAGTCCATCTTGTTTAATGTATCATTTAAAGCTTGTGTTTCCTTATTTATTTTCATTTTGGATGATCTGTCCATTGGTGAAAGTGGGGTGTTAAAGTCCCCTACTATGAGTGTGTTACTGTCGATTTCCCCTTTTATGGCTGTTAGTATTTGCCTTATGTATTGAGGTGCTCCTATGTTGGGTGCATAAATATTTACAATTGTTATATCTTCTTCTTGGATCGATCCCTTTATCGTTATGTAGTGTCCTTCTTTGTCTCTTCTAGTAGTCTTTATTTTAAAGTCTATTTTGTCTGATATAAGAATTGCTACTCCAGCTTTCTTTTGATTTCCATTTGCATGGAATATCTTTTTCCATCCCCTTACTTTCAGTCTGTATGTGTCTCTAGGTCTGAAGTGGGTCTCTTGTAGACAGCATATATATGGGTCTTGTTTTTGTATCCATTCAGCCAATCTGTGTCTTTTGGTGGGAGCATTTAGTCCATTTACATTTAAAGTAATTATTGATATGTATGTTCCTATTCCCATTTCCTTAATTGTTTTGGGTTCGTTATTGTAGGTCTTTTCCTTCTGTTGTGTTTCCTGCCTAGAGAAGTTCCTTTAGCATTTGTTGTAAAGCTGGTTTGGTGGTGCTGAACTCTCTCAGCTTTTGCTTGTCTGTAAACATTTTAATTTCTCCATCAAATCTGAATGAGTTCCTTGCTGGGTAGAGTAGTCTTGGTTGCAGATTTTTCTCCTTCATCACTTTAATTATGTCCTGCCACTCCTTTCTGGCTTGTAGAGTTTCTGCTGAGAGATCAGCTGTTAACCTGATGGGGATTCCCTTGTGTGTTATTTTTTGTTTTTCCCTTGCTGCTTTTAATATGATTTCTTTGTTTTTAATTTTTTGACAGTTTGATTAATATGTGTCTTGGCGTATTTCTCCTTGGATTTATTCTGTATGGGACTCTCTGTGCCTCCTGGACTTGATTAACTATTTCCTTTCCTATATTAGGGAAGTTTTCAACTATAATCTCTTCAAATATTTTCTCAGTCCCTTTCTTTTTCTCATCTTCTCCTGGAACCCCTATAATTCGAATGTTGGTGCGTTTAATGTTGTCCCAGAGGTCTCTGAGACTGTCCTCTGTTCTTTTCATTCTTTTTTCTTTATTTTGCTCTGCAGCAGTTATTTCCACTATTTTATCTTCCACCTCACTTATCTGTTCTTCTGCCTCAGTTATTCTGCTATTGATCCCATCTAGAGTATTTTTCATTTCATGTATTGTGTTTTTAATCGATGCTTGATTCATCTTTAGTTCTTCTAGGTCCTTGTTAACTGTTTCTTGCATTTTGTCTATTCTATTTCCAAGATTTTGGATCTTGGAAATAGAATCTTGGATCATCTTTACTGTCATTATTCTGAATTCTTTTTCAGGTAGACTGCCTATTTCCTCTTCATTTGTTAGGTCTGGTGGGTTTTTATCTTGCTCCTTCTGCTGTGTGTTTTTCTGTCTTCTCAATTTGCTTATCTTCCTGTCTTTGGGGTCTCCTTTTTACTGGCTGCAGGTTCGTAGTTCCCGTTGTTTTTGTTGTCTGTCCCCAGTGGCTAAGGTTGGTTTAGTGGGTTGTGTAGGCTTCCTGGTGGAGGGGACTAGTGCCTGTGTTCTGGTGGATGAGGCTGTATCTTGTCTTTCTGGTGGGCAGGTCCACGTCTGGTGGTCTGTTTTGGGGTGTCTGTGGACTTTTTATGATTTTAGCCCACCTCTCTGCTAATGGGTGGCGTTGTGTTCCTGTCTTGCTAGTTGTTTGGCATAGGGTGTCCAGCACTGTAGCTTTCTGGTCATTGAGTGAAGCTGGGTGCTGGTGTTGAGATGGAGATCTCTGGAAGATTTTCGCTGTTTGATATTATGTGGAGCTGGGAGGTCTCTTGTGGACCAGTGTCCTGAAGTTGGCTCTCCCACCTCAGAGGCACAGCACTGACTCCTGGCTCCTCAGTTTGGGATGAATTGTTGTCTATTCATGTATTCCACAGATGCAGGGTACATCAAGTTGATCGTGGAGCTTTAATCCACTGCTTCTGAGGCTGCTGGGAGAGATTTCTCTTTCTCTTCTTTGTTCTCACAGCTCTCGGGTCTCAGCTTTGTATTTGGCCCCACCTCTCCCTGTAGGTCACTGGAGGGCGTCTTTTCTTCACTCAGACAGGACAGGGTTAAAGTAGCAGCTGCTTCGGGGACTCTGGCTCACTCAGGACTGAGGGCAGGGAGGGGCACGAAGTGCGGGTGGAGCCTGCAGCGGCAGAGGCCGGCGTGACATTGCACCAGCCCGAGGCGCACCGTGCGCTCTCCCAGGAAAGCCGTCCCTGGATCCCGGGACCCTGGCAGTGACGGGCTGCACAGGCTCCCCGGAAGGGGGGAATTTGACTATTTTAAATACCACATATAAGTGGAGTCATGCTATATCTCTTTCTGTGGCTGGCTTATTTCACTTAGAGTAAAATGAAAGGACAATTGTTATCTCTTAATGAGAATTTACTAAGGACCAGGTACTGCTTTAAGCATTTCACATGCTTTTTCTCAACATATACATGAAATATACATGCCTTGCAGACGTAGGAAGTCAGGTTCAGAGAGGATAAATAACATGGCCAATGTCTCACAGCTGGTAAGACAACTGAAGTGTAAGTATAAGACCTGGGTCTTAATTATACTGCTCTACTGCCTCATACCTGCAATAACTTCATTTTATGTATTGATGACAGTTTCTCCATAGGCTAAATTCTCTTGCATTTGGCCTGCAGATTTATTTTCTATCAACAAGAAAGACAACACTTACTGGCACATAAGTAGTGTACCAGGGACACTTCCAAAGGCTTTTGTGCACTGTTTCATTCAACTCTCACAAGAACACTATGAGGCAGGTTATATTATTATTGTCATTCAATCTAAAAAGAAACTGAGCCTGAGAGTTTTGCTCAGAGTTACAGCATTCATAATTGTTGAGTCTAGCTTTGAACTCAAGTCGTTCTACTACAAAGCACGAGCTCAGAACCGTCGAGCATACTTCTTGCTTTCTATAATATTTGTCAGTATCTTTTATCACATATCACATCTAGTTTAATCTACTTACTAGTTTCTTATGTAAATCAGGTTTTTCTGCCTCAGAAATATGGGTTGGCTTTTGTCCTGGAAATTGTGTCATAAACTCTAACCCTAAAAGGTAGTATGTAACTGCCTTGTTTGGAACAGAGCTCAAAATATACAATCATCCAACAGGAGGCCTCAAGGAAGAAGTGTCCCCACTTTTAGCTGTTCCTTGACATATTGTCAAAGAGCTCATTCCTCATTTCCCTTTCCTTTGCCATCTGACACAATGTAGTGTCCTGAACTCTCAATTGTCCAAATAACTTTGATCCCTGGCTCTTATTTGATCTCTTCATTTTGGGGAACTCCCCAAGTCTGGTTGCCCACACACTCCACCCTAGGCAGGATTGACAGGGAAAGGAAAGGATGTTTCAAGTCCTGGTGACAAGGCATATCCTTACTGTGGGGCCAAGGACTCAGGGAGGCTCTAGAACAAAGACCATCAGTCAAATTCTGGGCAATTCTTAGCAGCAGGAAAATTTGGGAGAAGGTGAAAGTAAAGATGTTTTAGTAGACAGGGATTTGTATCTGGAAGGCCCTATGATAGGCATACTAGTCTAGGGTCTGTGACAACAAGTAGCTGGAATACAGGGACAAGAGCAGGAAGTTCTAGGAACATAGTAGATTATAGTCCTAGAAGACACCAGCTTGCAGATAGGTTACCAAAGCAGAGAATTAGACATAAGTGGAAAAGATGATAACATAGTTACAAGACATAGGACACAAGTTGGATCAGGATCAGTGACCAGTATGAATTAGTCATAGTCATAATTGAGCAGGTGCCCAAAGATTCTGTAAATTCTCACCTGTGGGCATTGGAAGAATGGGAAATAGGGGATTAAGGCAAGATATAACACTACTTTTTGTTGCCTACTAAATTTTACATTTCTTATACCTCCTTCAAGCTATATCTTTGGTCTACCAACAGGGACTCCATCTTCCATCATCTCCAACTCAACCATTATATCTGTTCTATAAGAACCTCTAGATTGTAGCCTCACCCAAATATTTAATTTGTAATACCTTCTAACTTATACCTTCCCAACAGGGAAGATTAATGTCTCCAGGATATGTATGCATCTTACAAACTTTGACATAAGTCTCACCTGTCCACGGAGACTACTCTGAAGATTCACTTGGCATAAGAAGAAGTGAGCCTGGAGGGCAGTGACTGCCTATGGAACAGGCCTGTCCTTGATGAATTGGGAGATACCCCCTATCAGCAGTGATAGGACACTTCCTATAGTAGCCACAGATGCCCTGAAGTCTCAATGCAACATAGAAAAAAAATGAAGTCTACTCTGTCTCATAGGCCCTTTAGGAAATTTTACTGACTTTATAATACCTGCTGGCATGAAATGATTCCAACTTGGCTCAAAAGGACATATTTTAACAAAAATAAACATTTTCAACAACATTAAGGATAAAACCCTCTTATCACCAAAAAACCTAATTTTTTACAAAAAGCAGAGATTGGGGGAGGAGGGTAGTTATCAGAAAATATAGAAGGAGGGATTTGGAAATACTACTTTTGTCCTGAGTCATTGATATTTTTCTGTAGGGGCATTATCAGGTGACTTCATTTTCTTTGGTGCTCTTCGCAACCACCCATTAATGCCTGAAAAGTCCTAGTTGATCTAGGGACCTCCCAATGCCCTGGTGCTAAGACTATCTCCTCCCCTGCCTTCAGTAAACAACAATATTGTTTTATCCTAAGAAGAGTGTCCTAGGGAATGTAAATCTCAGTTCACAACTTTAGATTCCCAAAATAAATATCATTATTGTTTCACGACTTAATTTAATTTAATTTAATTACCCTGGGACCCCCTAGGATTCCACAACAAGCTGCCTCATGACCAGGCCTTGATAAACAGCAGCCAGCAGCATTCACTTAGGGCAGGACCTGGCAACCAACCAGACTAGGGGCTAACCAAGCCTAACAGTCTGCCCACATAGTCAGCCCATCACAATAGAAGGATCCACGCAGCCCTGTTAGGGGGAACCCCTAAAGCTTATAGCTTGGGAGACAAGAGGGGAGTGCACTGCTGGGGCACATAGGATATCTCTTACAAAAGACCAAGGTTGAGAAATGTACCTATCCTACCACATACATAAAAATACAAATAACAACTTAGACAACCTGAGATGGCAGAGGAATATGTTCCAGATGAAGGAAAAGATAACCCCCCAGAAGAAGAACTAAGTGAAGTGGAGATAAGCAATTTACCTGAGAAAGAGTTCAGAGTAATGATCATAAGGATGATCAAAGAACTTGGGAGGAGAATGGATACACAGAGTGAGAAGTTAGTCTTTTTAACAAAGAGTTAGAAATAGAACAACAAAACAGAGGTGAAGAATACAATAACTGAAGTGAAGAATACACTAGAAGGAATCAATAGTAAACTAAATGATTCAGAAGAACAGATCAGTGAACTGGTAGACAAAGCAGTGGAAATCACTGTCACTGAACAGAAAAAAAAGAATGAAAAGGAATGAGTACAGTTTAAGGGACCTCTGGGACAATGTAAAATACACTAATATTCACATTATAGGGGTCCCAGAAGGAGAAGAAAGAGAGAAAGGGCCTGAGAAAATATTTGAAGACATGGTAGCTGAAAAATTCCCTAACCTGAGAAAGGAAACAGTCACCCAAGTACAGGAAGTGCAGAGTTCCATACAGTAATAACCCAAAAAGGATCACACCAAGACACATTGTAATCAAAATGACAAAAATTAAAAATAAAGAGAGACTATTAAAAGCAGCAAGGGAAAAGAAACAAATAACATACAAGGGAACTCCCATAAGGCTATCAACTGATTTGAATCAATAATTTTAAAACTCCCAACAAACAAAAGTCCAGCACCAGGTGTCTTCACAGGTGAATTCTAGCAAACATTTAGAGAAGAGTTAACACCTATCCTTCTGAAACTTTTCCAAAAATTGCAGAAGAAGGAACACTTCTGGACTCATTCTATGAGGCCAGTGTCACCCTGATACCAAAACCAGACAAAGATACCACAAAAAAGAAAATTACAAGCCAAAAATTTCTTGGCAGTTTTTATTCTTACAGATAAATTCTAGAATCACTTAAGATTGAATTAACCTGTATATTACAATCAGAACTGTCATATTTATAATATTTAGTTTTCCTATATATAGAAATAGTATATTTCTCATGTGTTAAGTCATATTTATGCCCTTCAGTTAACTTTTTTGACTTTCTTCATGTGACTATAGCACATTTTATACCTGACTACTTTATATGTTTTTGTATTTTTTTACTGCTTTTTATATTTTTATGGGTTTGTATTCATTTTAAAAATTGCTTTTTAAAATAATTTCTATGTGCTTTTACTTAGAATACAGGAAAAATCCTGACTTCTGTATATCTTTTCTGTATTATCAAATACTTTTGTTGGCTTTGGTGGTTTTCAGTTAATTTTCTTGCTAAATACTTTCCATTGTTTTTCTATGCTCTAGTACAAGAGAATTTTCAAAGTTTGAAATAACATATTTTTTGAATCAGCTGAAGTATTTGAGGACTATTTTTCAATTATTTTTCATCTCTATAAATCAATGTGCAAAGGTGTATCTTTCCAAGAAAACCATCCATTTCTTTGAGAATTTCAAACTTACTTCCATAGGGTGTTATATAGCAGTATGTTTCTTTAAAAGTACTGTGTATCTATGTACTTTTTTTGGCCACAAACCATACATTTTGATAAACACTGCTCTTGATAAAAGCAATTTTTATGGAAATTGCCTGGATTAAAAATATGAATTCTTATTTAATATATATCAATCCAACCTCATTTATTATTATATTCAAATCTCTCAATTAGTCTACTTTATGCATTAAAGAGTGACAGATATATATATTAAAGTGTCCTGTTTTGTGCAAATTTCTTTTCATGTTTCTTATGAATTTTAAATTTATTTTGATATTATTAATTGGTATATAAATCTCTGCTTTAGGTGACATCTTTTATCAATTAAAAATGACCCTTTGTCTTATTTTGTACAATTTTTATTTTACTTTACTTAAAATTAATATTGTCACTTGTTCTTATGCTTGAATTTTCTGTTACAGTTTTTGTTTTTTTAACCTTTTGAGAGCTGTTTTACTTATAAAAAACATATACTTGAAATTTTACAAATGGAAAATCTTTTATAAAAGAGGAGTCAAGATAATTTACATTCACTCTCTGCCTTGTTTGGTCTTTCTTCAGGGTTATTGAAAAGATCATGCAATGACACTTTGAGTGACACTGTCTTCCTCTGAGAAGCCACAGTGCCCACACTATCCACAACTCCTTCCTAAGGCTTTGTGCCTCTGCTGAGCAGAGGTAATAGGACCAGGAATAGGACTAGATGAATAGAAATAGGTAATATAACTGAGTTGGATCAGCCACCTAATCCAAAGAGATTCTACGAAATGGGTGGACTCGAGACCTCAGTAGGCCACTCTGTACAGAGTGGTGACCAGGCAGCCCAATCACTCCTTCACCTTTCAAGAGTTTGAAAGCAAGACAAACAGAGCAAGTCAGAAGTCAAGAGAGAGGTACAAACCCCTGAGGACACACATACCATGAGCAGAAGTCCTGAGGAGGAGAGGAGAAGATGAGAGAACAGTTGTTTGGTGGCATCTGGGGATGTTGGGAGGACAGTGGATGGGCTGCCCTGGGGAACTGGTGTGGGGAGCAGAACACAACCAGGCCAACAGCCGAGTGGTGTTCCAGGTCTCCATCAAGCTGGGCTGTTGTCCTGAGCTCCTGGACTTCCCCAGGTCCCCTTCTCACCCTAAGGAACATAAGAGTATCTGAATTTGCAACCAAAGGGCTCAGATAACACATTACTTCACATTTTCTATTTATTATACTTCTTTGGTCTTTCTTTTATTTTCTGTATTTTACTATGTGGAATATATGTTGTTTGATTATTTTGTGCTCCAGAGACTTGGAAGGATTATATCCTGTTTTGAAATCTATTCGTGAATACCCTTCAGCTTTTCAAAAATATAATTTTACTATGTTTTAATTTTCTGTAACTATTAAAATCAATAATGGATTGTAATCTCTTGAGTCCTGTCTATACAAAGGAAGAGATTTAGCATGGTTGTATTCCCCTGCCTTGACACTACTCTTCTTCCTTTAAAATATAAACTGGGGTTTTTATATAGCTTGTCAATAAATCACTATTCTTCTTCTTATAATACATATATCATCTCTCAAATTCTTTGACATTTATTTTTAAGCAACTGTGTTTACAAAAATTATTTAGTTTTAGTTCTGTGTTTAAGTGGATGATTTCAATGTTTATTTCTCAATCTTTTATGCCTCGACTTTCACATTCCTTATTACAATTAGCAATAACTACATAGTAATTTCTAGGTACCAAGAATTCTAAGCACATTAGAATAATGACACTTTTAATCCTCATAACAGCCCTACGAGATGTGTACTAATTTTATCCCCGTTTTATAGTTGAATAAACAGAGGCACAGAGATAATAAATTGCCCACAGTCACATGGCTAGTGTTCAACAGAACCAGGATTTGAAAGCCATGCAGCAAGGTGCTGCACCCATGATTTCAGTAGATTTGCTCTGCTGCCTTTCACGAGTAAGTTCTTAAATTTAATTAATCTTTCTATGAGTTCCTGTCATATTTTTAAATAAAACAGTACTTGAATGGTGTATTTTCTGAGTCCTTATATGCCCTACAATTATTCTTTATTCCTTTCATTTACGAAATATAAATTTGTTTGTTTAAATTAACCTTGAGCATATTCTTCAAACAACAGAAGAATGTTTATTCTTTTTAACAAGGTGGAAAAAACATGCACAGAATAATTTTCAGGGAGAACCCTGTGTTATTTTTGCTTTTTATTTTCTTTTTCAAAAGAGAACATCAATAAACTGTTAGGGACAGGAGGCAAGACTCTAAGAGCATTGACAAAGAGAACTGGTTAGACTGGTGTGTGTGAGGTAAGGGTTGGGGGAGAGGAGAGAGACTGGAGGACAGAGCAAAGAGAAAGGGAAGTGAGAGTCAGACAGGTGACCTACAACCTACATCACATTCTGCAAAAGCTCTTTAGGACCTTTCCCAAGTCTCCCAACTCATGAATGTGAATAGATGATTTGGTGTCAAGATGTAACATGTGGCTCTGTGGAAACTGATGGAGGGACTGGGTCTGGCACACCAACTGATAAATGTGGAACAGACACAGTGCCTGGGTAGTCAGAGAAATAGCAAGGAGGCTAAAGGGAAAGTAAGCTCCCTGGGAATTTTCAGAAATCACTTGGGAAGTCTTCAAAATGGTTGTCTGAAGCAATGGAAGTGGAGGTTAAAGATAGTTTACTTAGATCTGTCAGGGGTAAGAAGATCCCAGCTGGCATCTGCAGCAGCTATTTTACAGAGTTCTCTGAATATAAACTTACTACAACATTCTAATTATGAATTTTACTGAGAAAGTTATTAATCCTTTCTATTTATGTGATCACACATTTTCTTTAACTCAAATTTAAAAAAAATAATCATACTAATTAGGAGTAGCAGTGCTGGACTCAAATAGCAAGGGTATGGCCAGAGCTCTCTCATATGTGAGCTGTAGAACTTAGTACAAATTACCTCACCTCTTGGTGCCTGAATTTCTTCACCTATGAAATGGAGATAAACATTATCTGTTTGTACTGTTTGGTGCAGCAGTAACGATGTACTGATGATGTAAAGCTGCTTTATCACACACCTGGCACACAAAAAAGAGCTTGATAAAAGTTAACTGTTATCATGGTTACACACTTGACCATCAATTCTGCTCCAATTATTCCAGCTCCTCCTTCAGGAATGTCTATAATTCTGTTATTTATTTATTCAGAGGCATTTATACTTCTCTTTTTTCATAATTTACTTTACTTTTGCTTCATATTATGGTTAAACATAGGTTTGTCCTCTAAATCACTGGTTTAATTTTCCATTATGTTGTCCTTGTTCTTTAGTGCCAATAGTATAGACTTTAATTGTGCTACTGTGTTTTTGCTTTTCTTGCAATTGTTCTTTAATGTACTCATCTCTTTCGTCTCATCCACTGATGTTTTCATCTCATTTTTTTCCATTTCTAATATGGTTTTCAGTTATTCTTTTATGGAGACTTGGTCCTATTGCCTTCTAGCAAGAATGCAACTGTTTTCAACTTTTCTTGTACTTTTGATATTAAATGATTTTTCATAGTAGTTCACTTTCATTATATTTTTATATGAAATTTTCCATTATTTTAAATGTTTTGGTTTTTTTCAGATCTCAATAATAAATGAATTTTTTCTTCATCTTAGAGGAGAAGTGGAGCCAATCCTCTGTTGCTGTGTTGTTTGCCTGGGACTCCTCTCTCTGCCCTCTTGGTTAGGGGTCAAATCTCTGTCTTAGCTGAACCTCAGTCCCTAGAAGACCTTTTTCTAATACAGTGCTCTTCATCTTTTTCAGCTTGGACTTTGATGTTATGAACAGATAAAATGTATGAAAAGCCAGAGGATATCTACCTTCATCTGTAATTCTTCACTTTGGGTCATCCTCTTTCATTCATTCGTTTGTTTTTTCATGCATCCAGGCATTTCATAACTATGAATTGCATGTCTACGCTAAGCACTAGGGGTAAAACAAAACATTCTTGACATCATCCCTCAAGGAAGCACACATAAATAATACCAACAGTATATAATTGTGGATTTACGAATACTGTGAGGAGAAAGAGTAATGAGGTGAACATATATTTCAGAGCAGAAACAAATTCAATCTGGGTAGTGATCAAGGAAGACTTCTTTGTGGAATTTAGATTTAAGCTGATCATTGAAGGGTGAATTGGAACCATTCAAAGAAATGGGAGGAAAGGCATTCCAGATGAGGGAAATGTAAATGCACCAAGGAGGTTTGAAAAGCCTGTGGCTGGAGCACAAAATGCAAGGGGACTTGTGGAAGGCAATGCTCTGCAAAAGTAGCCAGGGGACAGCTCAGGTAGGCCTGGCCAGTCTTATTAAGGACATTATTCTGAAAGAAATGGAATGCCACTAACTAGGTTTTAAGCAGTGTAACAATATGCAGATATTGCTCTCTAGAGGGTCTCCCTGATTGGAGAGTAAAAATGAATTAGAGGACCAATCATGGACACAGTAAAACCAGCTAGGGGTTATATCAGTGGCCTGAGTAAGAGAGGATGGTAGCTTTTACCAGGCATTTTGTATAGGGATGGAAGTGGGTAGATTGGAGAGACATATGAGAAGCAAAAATGACAGAACTTGGCGAGAAGGGGATAGAAGGAGAAAGAAGGGTCAAGGATGCCCCTTAAGTCCTAATTTGTGCTACTTGGCTAAATGGTAGAGTTTTTCATTGAGATAAGTTTAAAAAACAGGTTTGGAGAGAAAAGGTATGAGATTATTATTGATAATATTTAAGTTTGAGAAGCTGTTGAGTCATCCAAGCAACAATGTCAAGAAGGCAGTTAAAATACAGATATGAAACTCAAAATACAGGTTTCAGCTGAATTTGTAAGATTTTGAGGTTTCAGTGAGTGAAGATTTGTGAGTCTTTGGTGGAAAATGCTGTGGGTGTTCATCAGATCTCCAAGGAAGAAGAATTAAAATGCTTAAGAAGTGGGTTAGGGTTGAGCCTTGTGGAATCCACATTTATCAGTTGAGGAAATGAACCAGCAAATAAGACCAGATGGGAGTGGTCCACAATGTAGAAAGAAAATCAGGAGAGTGGAGTGTGACGGTAACTGAGGAAGGAGGATTTCCAGAAGGAGTAATGGTGAGCATACTCAAATAAGAAATGTGTTACCCTTAGCCCTCCTTTCCTATTTTTCTAACTAGGAGTGTAAAAATGTTCTGGGGGTTTCCATCTGTGAGTAGATATGGACATGGAAATACTCATTGGGAAGGGGAGGATGTGAAGGATAAACTCCAGGCTGGACAATCAGTACCTACTGGTGGAAGTTTTCTGTAGGTTGAAGTCCTGTATTTCACTGGTGGTGAGGATGTTCTGAGGGTTGAGAGTGGGAGGTGGCGATGATAGGGCAGAAAGAGCACGTGGGTTCTGGAGTTAGACTGCCTGAGCTCAAATTCCAGCTCTGCTTCTTCACTAGCTAAGAACTTTGAGCAAGTTTTCTGCGCCCCATTTCTCTATCTGTAAATGGGAATAAATATACTCCTTATCACATGTTGTGGCTGTGACCATTAAATGAATTAATATTTGCAAAGTACTCCTGAGACTGCCTAGTACTTAGGAATGCTCAGTGAGTGTTAGCTATGATTTTTACTTCAACTGGACAAACCCATTCTTTTTCCAGGGAGAGGCAGCAGAAGCAGACAGCCAGTGTGGACATTAGTCCAGCCTCCCTCGCCGTCTGCTCATTGCCATCATTTCACCACATTGCTAAGATACATTGTCTATTCTGTTTCTTCCTATGAATTTTACAGGGAGGGAATAGGAGGTTGTTAGAGACTCTTTTGTGCTAAATTTTTATTTATTTAACAGGTACGTGAAGGAGAAATCAACCCCTCATAATAGAATTACTTGTCACATAGACTGACAATTAACTGCTCAGAAAACTAAGACACTTGTGTTTTTCTCCTCTGAGCAAATAGTGTTCAAATAGTGTGACCTCTTTCGGAAGTATGCTGTCAGCACTCTTTATAGAGGCTCATCAAAGTTGCTAACCCCATAGCCCAGCCGTAAGTCAACACCACAGAATACTCCACAATGTTGTCACCCATCACAACAAACAGCTTGCAGCGTGACTTCCTGAACTCAAGTCTTATTCCTTCCTGCCTGTCAACTTAGAAAACAACTTATTCAAGAACTTAGGTCTGTGGTCCTGTTTTCCATGGAACATGATCCATTCGTAAGTCACAAGTCAAGCTCTATGGAGTGAAGAGGCTCCTCCCTCGTTCTCCAGCTTCTCAGTTATCACACAGAGGCCTCAGCACTGCCACAGGCAAGCAAAGCTATCAGTCTCTCAGGAACCTTCCAGAGTTGTCATTGTTGTTGTGTTGGGTATCGTTGTTCCTCCACTCCCATTTATTGAGTCATCAAATGTAGTATATTATGACACTATTTTTCTCCTCCCTTTTTTTAACTTAATATATCATGGGAATCTTCCCATATCAGTATATAGAGAGCTCCCTTCTTGTTTAAGTCATTGTATGGATATACAGTGATTTATTTTAAGGGCTCTTATTGACAGTCTAGTGGTTTGTTTCCAATCTTTTGCTACTACAACAAGGCTGCAATTAATAACCTTGTAGGTGTATCATTTTGCACCTGTGCAAGTATATCTGTGGGATAAATTCCCAGAAGTGGTATTACTGGGTCAAAGCATATTCACATTTGTAATTTTGACAGATACCACCAAACTGCCCTCCATAGGGGTTGTACTGATATAAATTCCCACCAGCAGTGTATGAAAAGGACCTGTTTCCCCCCAGCCTTGCCAACAGTGTATGTTTTTGATCTTTTGTATTTTTGCCAGTCTGATAAGTGAAAAATGGGATCACAGTATAATTTTAATTTCTATTTTTCTTATTATGTAAGAGTTGTGCATCTTTTTATATAAAAGCCTTTTACATTTCCATTTCAGTTCACTGTTCATATGCATGATCCATCCATCTATCAGGTTGTTCTTTTTCTCATATATTTTAAACATGTATATCCCACCTTCTATAATTTTTAACATGCCACACTGAGACTCAATCTTTTTGTTTTTGGTCAGGGTCCATTCTTGCCTTAGTTTTCTATGAATAACTCATACTCCTGTATATGTGGAGAAGGGAGGTACATGAGACCATTATTAGAAGTGGAAAAAAACGAGAAGGAATGGAAATTTATGACTGACATTCAAACTCTGAGTTTTTTTTTTAAAAGTGATTCTGGCAGAATCTCTCCACTTAGAGCAAGATTTCATTTCTTCCCAGTTCTAAAAAAAAATGTGCAAATTAGAGAATATGTGTAACCTCTGTATAGTGGTCTTCCTAGAACAATTATTCTCAGGATAGTAGTTAGGAAAATGGTGGAACAAAGAATAAGATTTGGGGGAAACTGTCCAGGAGGAATAATCCTTACAACCACCTGTCAGTCACCTGGAAATCCACTGGCAATAAAGAAAAATGGCCAGGATTCTGTCATCGCTAGGGGGAAGGAAAGGTGAGTGTCACCCTTAATAGAGATGCTGACATGGTGGGGGAGATCTGCTGTAACATGATCACTGTCAGGCAGAAAACTCATTCCCTGCGTGTGCACATATCTGATTTACCCTGTGATTTAAAAATAGAAATGGCAAGGCCAGTTCAGGGGCTGCTTGGGATGTGAGGAAGCATAATCAAATGCAAGAATTGACCTGGTAACACACACACACACTCATATGAGGTAATGGTTTATTCCATAATATCCTTTAAAGTGAAACTCAGAAAATGATTTGAAATATGACCACCAACCCAATCAAAGTAAAACCGGGAAACTAAGCTCTGTCACTTATGAGTTATGTGTCCTAAGACAAGTTGTTGAACTACTCTTGGGCTCAGTTTCCTCTTCTGAAAAATGGGAGATAGAGGAAGGTCAGGTGGGGCATCTCAGTACCCTTCTTCAGCTTCATCAGACTGCAATTCCCTGAAGGACCACAAAGCCAGGGTGCTATCAAACAGAGCCATACATTTAGTTTCCAAGCATTTAAAGAAAAATTACACTTAAGTATAACTGAATTATGTGTGGTCCTCCATTCAAGTTGCAAGTAAAGTTCTAAATCTTCCTGTTGCCACCATGCAAAGGAATTGGTCTCTTCTCCAACCCTCCAGCTCCAAACAACCGGACTCACAGCAGACCTATCAGTGTTACATATCAGGATATTTTGCTGAGTCATTTCCATTCCCAACTGCGAAGTTTTGTCTTGGTTTCTTTTTTCTTCTTTACAAACATTTTCTCAGGTGATCTCTACTCTTGACCCTTCAACACTCAACTGAACGATAGCAAAAGGAAAAACTGAAACTGATATTGGCCTTCCATGTCTGAGCAGGTACTATTATTAAGCATCCTATATAGTGTTTCAATTATTGTTGTTATTGTCATTGCTTCTAGATTTAAATGACCAGGTATGGGGGTTTCCTTTAGGACTCCCTCAGCTTGATTATAGAATCTTAGAGATGGAAAAAACACTAAAAGTATTGTCAAGCTCCATCTCCTACCTATTTCAAAATTTCTTATGCGGCATCCCTGCCATAGGGCAATCTAGTTGTTTATCACCCTGCTGACAGAGAACTCACTACCTGACAGGCCACTAAGTGCATTAGTACCTTAACAACGTCAAAAAGTGGATTTCGTTTTTCCCTTTCAGAAGCCATGTGAAATTGATCCATTGCTCCTTATGCCTTTATTCATCTAAGTTAGGAGAGAGCATTTGGCAGTTTGATAGTACCAACTAAATATTTATTTAATAGTAAATGTTTCAAATACCAGCTGTAATCTTTAGCAGCTGTTTTGTATTGGTGGTACAATCCCACCAATTATATTTTACAAAGTCATTTCCACCAGGGTTGAGGCAATCTGTGGATGAGTCAGGATTGGAAGACAGGAGAGCTAGGATTTTGTCACCACTTTGCTCACAAGTGGTGACTTTATGGAAAGTCACTTCTCTTTCTGGTTCTCAGTTTTTCTAATATGTAAAATAAAGGGAAGAGAATAGACAATTTCTAAGTACCTCTCTCCTCAATAATAACTTTTAATGAGGTCACAACAGGGCTTTGCAAATGGAAAAAAAACAAAAGTGGTAAATAAGTGACTTCATGAATTTCTATGACCAACTGAATATGTAGGCAAGGTAGATAATAATTCAGAAGATATAGCTCAGGGTTGCCAGAAAAGCTCCAGTTATCATCAAATATCCACGAACATTCAGATAAAATGGGACTTTCACATCCTTGGCAACTTCTCAGATGACCTTTCCACTTAGACTCTTCATTATTTTACAGCAATAATGTCACTGACTCCTAAGAAACCTCATCTCACCTAAAAGGGAAACGCTGAATTAACTTTATGTATTATTGGGCTCTTTTCAATAAATTAATTTGATGATGGCTGAACATGTTTATTGACTTAGGAAAAAGAGCAGGCCACACTTGGGAGGTCACCTGAGCCAAATCTCCAGTGCCAGCTTTGTGTGAGGGTCTCTCAGGGACAAAGTTTAGGGAGGGAATGAAGTGACTAAGGGACTAATCCTTTGAGTAAAGTCAAGCCTTATTTACATGCTCAACCCAAGCCAATCACTGCTTACGACACTGATACACATGGAAGATTATTTTCTGGCACAAATCTGTGTGTGGAGAATTTAGTTGTCTGTGGAAAATAACAACTACCAGAACTCTAAAGGAAAATTGCCTCTCTAAACTTTTTAGGCCGTCAGTAACAATTTGCCCCACTGAGGGCTAATAAAAGAAGTGCGCCCCAGGGAAATCTGAACACCCAAGGAAGCTTTCCAAAGTTGCTTGAGGTGACTTGAGAGATTCATGATGGAACTTAGAAAAGAATTTCATTACTTAGCTTTCACCTTCACATCCCAATAGATTGTTGGTTTGGGACCACTGTTGTTTTGATACTACTTTATTTGAGAAATAAGAAAAATATACCTAGCATGGTGAAATGAAAAGGAAATTAACCTGAGAATCAGAAGATTAGGGTTCTGGTCCCAGCTCTGTGAATTTGGGCTGTGCTTTCTTCATCTGTAAATGAGGAGAGAGATGACTGTTAAGATTTCCTTCCAGCATTAATTATCCATGACCTTTTAGTTATAAAACATAAAGATCATATCTACCTAAATTTTATATCTTCCTCAGAGGTCTTTGGACCTATCAGTTTTAAATTTCCATGTAATGAGAGTGGTGAATTCCTGCAGGTCCACATTTGTCTTCTACATAAGCTCTTCATTCTAGACCACCTGTTTTAGTCATCATCCCTTTGCAAATGGTGGCCTACTTTTTAAATTATACATTTCCTCTTTCCTCTAAAGATCCCATTCTTTTGAGAGGTTTTCACATCCACCAAGCCATAGGATAAGGTGTACTTTTTTTTTTTATAAAGTTGCCTTATAAAATACACTACACCCACTTAAATTGAATTTTGGTTAAACAATGAATAGTGTTTTAATACAAGTATGTTTTGTTCAATACTTGGGATATACTTATGCTAAAAAATTGTTTGTCTGAAATTCAAATTTAATTGGACATCCTGTATTTTTATTTGCTAACTTTAGTAACCCTCCTTTGGCCCGAGTTCCCTCTCCCACTCTCAAAGTCCTATAGAACTTCATTTAACATTTTGAATGGCTATGTCCATCTGATTTCCCTAACTAGACTGATTGTAAGTCCTGTGAGAGACAAAACTGGATGCTACATATTTTCTGTCTCCTCTTACCTCCAGTGGTGCTTTTTATCATTTCATAATTAGCCGATTCTTTTTTCTTTCTTTCTTTTTTTTTTTTTTCTTTTGCGGTATGCAGGCCTCTCACTGCTGTGGCCTCTCCCGTTGCGGAGCGCAGTCTCCGGACGCGCAGGCTCAGCGGCCATGGCTCACGGGCCCAGATGCTCCACAGCATGTGGGATCTTCCCTGACCGGGGCATGAACCCGTGTCCCCTGCATCGGCAGGCGGACTCTCAACCACTGCGCCACCAGGGAAGCCCTCTGCCGATTCTTTTGAGACTCCTTCACCACATATGTACTTTAAATCACAGTCTGCTTCTTCCTCAATCTAAGATAACATAATCATGCCACATTTGCCCAAATCCACAAGAAAATAGGATGGGACTCAGTGAAAATTAATGCTAGGTTTCACAACAGTCTGTCAGCGTTACCAGTGACAATGAAAAATATAAATTAATATAATTATTTCCAGGGAATTAAAAAAGTATTACAAGGTCACTTGCAAAGCTAAATTCTTAGCTTGCCAATTTTTTCCTAGTTGCTCTTAACTTACAAGATACATTTTGCAGGACTTTGAAAAGTCTCATAAGGTGGTGATTTCCTTCTGTGTCCATATGAAAACATTCAATCTCTGCCCCCAGAAAACCAAGGGCACCAACCCACTTCTCTCCTCAAAATAAAGTTCTTTAATTTCATTCCCATGTTGAGTCTATTCTCTGTCTTTCAAGTCTTAACTATGTCCATAGATTACTCATCATTTCCCAAACACACCTCGGACCTAAGCTTACTTTCCTCCCTGTCTCTAATGCTCACCATCTCTGCCTTTCTAAATCCTACCCATTCATAGAACCACTGGTTTGTGAAGCTGTGGAAGAGGCCTAGGAATCTGGAATTACACTGTCACTTTAAATAAAAACAAACGATAGACCTGAGAACTATTCAACAATACTCTGTAGCAGACTGACAGAGCCATGACTCAAAAATGTCCCTAAAGTCTTTTATTTCTTCCTTTTCCAAGTTCCTTCTTCAAGAAGCACCTTCAGCTACCACATCTTTTTTAAAGGCTTTCTTCATCATCCCAGCCAGAAATGTTCTCTCTCTCTCCTTTAACTCCAAGCAGCATTTTATCTGTAGCTCTCCTGAGGTACTTAGTCCTTTTTAGGTTATGTTTTTGTTGTTGGCAATGTTCCAAGATAAAACCATTCGCTGTGCTAAGAGAAAAGAGGTTGGTTGTGCTTCTGCAGCACCAGTTTTCCTAACAGCCTAAGGGCTCTGTTGGGAAGAAAAATGGATGAAGGGTGTTGCCCAATGCCTCAATCAAAGTCATGATTGAGGCTTTTGTAAGCAAGGAGTCTTGGCTGTCCTTTACTCTCTGGGCAGTGCTCAGCATGGAGAAGGGACCGAGAAGAAAGGGAGCTGGGGTGCCCTGGATTTTTCCAGGAACTCAGGCTGTATGGGGTAGGGAAGAAATGGTCTTAAGTAGAACTTCACCATGTCTCATATTCAAATTACCTCAGGGTAACTTGTCATAAATCCATTAAGAGAGACACATACAAAATGTATTATTATTCTAAGGGCACTGTAAAAACTAATATAACTGTGACTCTGTGATTCAGCTTTGTCAAAGAGCTCTGGAGAGGACACCAGCAGGAGCAACCATGTAGGAGAGGAATGAATCAGCAAAGGGAGGGAGAAGGCTAGGTGAGAGCCAGGTGTGTCAATGTTGGCTGTCACATCAATGAAAGGGTCAGATGTGTAAGGTGACATGTGGCAGTCACAGGTCTCAAAGCCAGAATGAATTTGGTGACCAAACATTTCAACAAAAATTTCATTCAATACTAGATTAAACTTGGTCAACTTGTTTTCAATATTAGACTTCATATGGGAAGTTTACCATCCACAAATAATCTACCTTGTGGCAAATAGTTGACTTTTAAGCACATAGCTTTTTATATTAATGCCACCTCTTTCAAAAATATTTTTCCCAGAATGTTGAAATAAGAGAAATGTGTAAAAAGACAACAACGACATGTGGTTAATTTCTTCATGACTCAAACCCTCAAGCCATTAGTGGATGTGTATCTAGTCAACAAACATTCATGGGGTGACTACTGTCCACTACTGTTCAGCCCATGTAGAGCAAGTCAATGAAACAAGCATGGCCCCTGTCCTCACTGGACTTGCTCCCGGGCTCCAAAGCCACAAAAAAACACACTTTGTGCACTATTTGATACAAGAAATAAAGTATCTAACAGGTTTTAATAAATTTGGAGCAGAGGTTTATGCTGAAAACCCATTTTTTTCACTTTTAAGGTTGTTCTATCATGAGATGTGACACCTTGTTCAAGGCACTGACTGCCTCATAAATAGAGAGCCGTTTTTTTCCACTGAAACAATATGCTGATTGGAATGCTTCATTAAAAGAAACATATTTCTCATGATCAATGATATTCTAAACACTTAGCTCACAATTTGATACATTTTCAAAATAAGGTCACTTTTACCAAGATGTAAAGGCTCATACTTCAAATATAAGTATTGAAACATCTCAAAAATATTAGTAAAAGCTGTCATTTAGTGAGTGCTTCTTGTCAGCCTGGTACTGCTCTAACCTTTTTTCTTTGTGATTGAAAGTAATCTACACAAAACTGTAAGAGGGAGGCACTACTCATTATTTCCATAATACAGATGAGGAAACTGAGGCATTGAGAAAGTAGCAACTTGATCAAAGACACAAAGCTAGTATGTGGTTCAGCCAAAATTCAAATCCAAATGTCTGGCTCCATAGTCCACATGCTATTGGCTATGCAAACTGGTAAATATAAATAAATGTAAATTTCATGCCAAAAATCATATTAGTTTTTTCCCTGAAGAAATTTAGGAAATAAATTTAAAACTACAAAGTGAAATAACTCTTTTTTTTTTTTTTTTGCCAATTGTGTGTTACCTTAAAAGAAAGTTGCAAGAGGTGAGAGAGATAAAGCTTATCAAAGATAACACTGTCATGAACCGTATGATTATGAAAGAAAACTGTTCAGCATTAATATGAAGCTACAGGTCCTGGACAACATCAAGAAGGATGAACTCTCCACCAAGCTACTCATAAAACTGCCTGCTTATTGGGCTAGCCATGCTCAGTAGAGGTGGGCCTGCAATAACACCCCAGCCAAGCTCACACTTGATTATACAAATGGCAAAGCAGCACAATAGCATGTAGAGGAGACCTCTGCAGAAAATATGATCTCAAGCCAGGCTATGACATAAAACAGTAGAACTTAAGTGGGGAACAATGGATGCTCATGTCTCAATTTGTGTTTGAGCACTGTCTCAATCCACTTCCCATACACAGAGCTCAAATAATATCTTCTCTTTTACAAAATCAGAACTGGAAACCCTGAGAATGAGCCCTACCCAAAGTCACAAGAAGGGTAGCAGGGTCAGGTAGAAAAGCTGGAAGTTGGATTGCCTGCAGCCTGGAGTAGAAGGTGAGACTTGGGGACAGATGGCCTAAGGTCCCTAAGTTTCACTGGAGAGTTCCCAAGCCCCAAACCATCCCCTGACTCTTCACTCACAGACCTGTATTTTCTAGAAAATAGGGACTGCTGACTTACTAATAAATATGACTCACCACTTCTGTAAAAATGGTGACAAGGGAGAGAGTACCTGAAGCCAGTTTGCTGTCCTGATGCTTGGCACAGTCTGAGTACAATGAACGTTTGTCAGCTCTGGTGTGTCTGTGCTTTCTTGTTTGAGTTTCTGGGAGGAACGCATTAGTCCCCAGATGCTTGGTTCACCTTCTTTGTGGTCGTGGTCAGTTCACTGGTGGTTGAGAGCCATTGCACTCACTGGCTTAGGGGGCAACTGACATCCACAGCTGCACCAAGGCTTGATGTTGACCCAAATGCACATAAGAATTAACAAGGATGGTGATCTCATTCAGTAGTATAAGGCGTGTAGTAAAAAACAAAAACAAAACAAAAAAAACTGTCAACATGTTTGAAAGCCATTCTGTCCCACACTGTCAACATAAAATAGTTCAAGTGGCTGATTGAAGAAATATGGTCTCTTTGTGGAGCAGTAGGAAGTGGAGATAAGGATGCTCTCTGCGCAGTTATCACAATGCAGGACCAGCTGTGGCTAGCCGAGTCTTCCCTCATTGACCATAACATCCCCTGAGAACCCTGATGGACAACACGGATTTCCTGACACTTGCCTAATTCACCACATCAAGAGAGTCATGAGGCCAGACCAGAGAGTGAGGGAACCCCACAGAGTCAGACTGGCTTGTGCTGCCCTCTTTGGGCCTCAAGCCAAAACAGCTTAAGGATAGGGTCAAGGCCAGGGGTCTCAGAGAGAAGTAACCACAACCCATCTAAGGGGAAGAGACCATGTACTGGGAATGAATCTCCATACTGGGTGCCCACATATATTAGCTCATTTATTCTTCCCATGTGTTATGGGATATTGGCACTGTCCTCATGGCATGTATGGAGCAAAGGGTACTGAGGAAGCTTATATGAACTGCCTGATGCATGAGCCTAGTGAGTGGTGAGACTGGAATTTGAACTCAGTCTGTGGCTATTGAAGCAAATCAGCTCTAGGTCCAGCCAGTTAAACTCAAGAATAGAATTTGAGTCAGGGCCATAAAGATCTTGAAGACCATGCTTATGTAGAGCAATTTTTTTTATTAGTTTCTGCTTTATAACAAAGTGAATCAGTCATACATATACATCTGTTCCCACATCCCTTCCCTCATGCATCTCCCTCCCTCCCACCCTCCCCATCCCACCCCTCCAGGCGGTCACAAAGCACCGAGCTGATCTCCCTGTGCTTGTAGAGCAATTTTTGCATTACAGCATAACACATTTTAAAATCCAGTTTACAAGAAGAAAAAAAAACAATTATAGAATACCTGATCAGATATACTGTGAGTTGGACCATAAATCCTATCACCTTCATACTCAGAAAACCTTCTCCGCAGACACGAGCACTATAACAGAGGCTTGATGTTCTTTAGAGCATATTCCAACACTTGGTAAGAGGAGGTGATGCAAGTCAGAACTGTAAGGCCAATTTGCTTTTAGATAGCTTTGCACAGTATTTTGAACTTCTTAGGCAAGTCACTAAGGACCTTCCAAAACCTGTATCCTTTCCTGCTTGAAGAAATATGTTTCGTTAGTTGGACTATTCATTTACCTTGACTCCCAGCATCATGTTTAGACACTTGCTAGACATATGTATAGTCAAATACTTTGTATTCCAAAAGAAATTTTTCCAGCTGACCCACATCATGACCTTAGACAGTAACTGTTCAACATGCTTTATGGTTTCAAGAATCTGAAGGACCCTGTTCTCAGGAGCACTGATTGCTTATTTTACCTTCCAGGTAACTCACTGAAGAAATCCAGTTTCTCACTCCAATTTCCAGAGTTGGCTCAGTTCTGCTTTATCTCTGGAATTTTCCTAAAAATACAGCATACATACTATAATGAGAAAAAAGAATGATTAGCCGATATGGAAGCAAGCCTGACTTTGAAGACTTTCAATATTTTTGTTCAGACTAATGCTTCTCATTTTACCTCCATTTCCCTCTCTTTATAAAATTGTATTCCCAACTGGCTTGGCATAGAGTATGAATTCTTCAGGCATAGGCCGTCCCATCCCACCTTACACATACTCTGTTTCCACTTGTGCTTGATCCTTCTGGGTCTGGAAACTTCTGTGTGTTTGTGCTTCTGCTGAGTAGGGATAGAAAGAGAGATAGGTGAAAATCTGTCTGGTCAAGAGTTTTTAACTTCCCCTAGAGATGACCAGGTGAGGGTGTGGGTCAGGAGGAAGGGGCCTGTGTGTACGATGTGAAGGCTGACGAGACCCAAATAAGCCTCTATTCAGACACCATGTCATAAGGATGCTGGTCATTGCTTGTGTCCATTGGAGCATTGCTTGCATCAGAGTGACTTCCGGCAAATAAAACCAGTTGGTCCAGGGGAACTTTCTATTCAAAAGAGTCCCATTGAGAGTCATCTTATGAAGTAAATATTCTCTAGTGCATCCATTTTATAAATCTGGATTTTCCAACAACGTATATTGCTGAAAGCTGGGTACACTGGAGTCTGCCTGTTTCAGCTATTGAATCTTACTCCAAGTTTCTCCTGACTAGAGGTAGTTACAGGCAGGCTGAGTCTGCAACATGAATAAAAGTCAGTAGCAGAGGGGGCAGATGGCACCTCTGATAGACACGAGCAAATCTAGCCCCTGAATCTGGCCATTGCTCAGCTACTTTCCATGTTCTGCTCAGGAGATCACTCATACCGGGACTGGAGGACCAAACACCTGGGTCCAAGTCTGCACCCTGCCTTTGTCTATTACCTCTTTGCGTGACCCTGTCTCACCTTGCTCTGTCTCCTGACCTTCTGTGCCACATGCTCAGTCAGAGTTGCATATTTTGCTATTGACACGGCCCCTTGACTGTGCCTTTGCTTCTGCTTACGTGTTACCATTTCCCCAACTTTGTTCCTCCTGATCTTGCTACTTGCAGGGTCCTCAGCTCAGGGATCAGTGATTCTCATCCCTGGCTGTATATTAGAATAACCTGGAGAGCTTAAAAAAAATTTCCGATGTTTGGCCCACCATCAAAATTCTTATTTAATTGGCCTGGTGTGGGGCCTGTGGGTGCTGATTTTTGTTGTTCATTTGCTCTTTTTATTTTATTTTATTTTTTATTTTTAAGCCACCTAGGTGGTTCTAATATGCAATAAAATGGAGAACCCCTATCTACTTGATGGCGTGATGTTGACTTGACCTCTGGTTACTGGATGATCCTTGTTATGGGCTGAATGATCCTCGTTATGGGCTGTATCCTATAAAATTCACATGCTGAACTTTTAACCCCCAGTACCTCAGAATGTGACCATATTTGGATATAAAGTCTTTACAGAAAAAAATCCAGTTAAAATGAGGCCATTAGGGTAGATGATAACCCAACATGACCAGGGTCCTTATAAAAAGGGGTAATAGGAGACAGACACGTGTACAGGGAAAACTCCATGTGAACATGAAGATGGCGATCTAAAAGCCAAGGAGAGAGTCCTGGAAGGTACTAGAGATCCTTCCCTAGTACCTTCAGAGGGAGCATGGCCCCACCAACAACCTGATTTCAGACTTCTAACCTCCACAACTGTGAGACAATAAATTTCTGTTGTTTAGGCCACCCAGTTTGTGGTACTTCGTTATGGTTGCCTCAGGATATTAATAATAGCCTTCAAGACCTTATTGTAGTTGCCCTGATTCTGGAGCATAGCTAGAGTGACCAACTTGTCCCAAGTTGCAGAGGATTTTCCCAGAGTTAGCACCAAAAGTCTGTAAAATGGTTAAATATGTAGGCTCCAAAACCAGACAACCTGGATTTAATATCCATATCTACTCATTCTTGGCTACATTTCTCTGAGCCTCAACATCTTCAGCAGCACAAAGACCTACCTAATATTAATGTTGTATGGATAATATGGACTGATACATGTAAAACATGTAGAACATTTCACGGCACGGTGAGCACTCAGTAAATATTAACTAAATTGATATTAGCATACACAATTAACATCAGAAAATAGTCACACAAAGATATTTGCTTTCATGACAATAAGATAGTGAAGGGGTTTTGCTTCAAAAGCTGAATGTGGTCAAGACCTTTGCATTCTATTCCGTCATTCCAATCCTGGTTTTCCTTCATTATTAACTCTGAAATGGCCTTGACATTTCTCAGCATTTTTGCTCTTCTTGTACAGTGTGCATCTACCACAGAGTTGAGCTACATAAAACAAAACAAGAAGGCATGGTTTTAATCATTCTGTGTATTTATTTCCCATCTTCTTGCAAAACCATGGAGGAGGCCACCCCTACACAACTGGGAAAAGCCATGACCTGGTTCAATGGTGAATCTTCTAACCAATCCTAACCAAAAGGTTTCATTCAAGAAAGAAGAGAGACCTGCAAATGAGGAAATGTCAGTTTCCTGCTGACAGGTGGAGGTGCAGAACAGACATAAAGAAGGACTGACACTGACATTGAATCTTGAATGAAGCAAAGGCACTGTCAGGTGGTTATGGAGGGTTGGGATTAGTTTAGACAGAAGGTACAGCATCAGTAAAAGCAAGAAGATGTGGAACTGTCAGGCATTTTGTTGGCATATCTGGAGTATGGGAGTGTGTTGAGGCTCATTAAGAGAATACTTCAACCCACACTGATTTCACCTTGCCTTTTTTTTTTTTTTTTTTTTTTGCGGTACGCGGGCCTCTCACCGTTGTGGCCCCTCCCGTTGCAGAGCACAGGCTCCAGACGCGCAGGCTCAGTGGCCATGGCTCACGGGCCCAGCCGCTCTGCGGCATGTGGGATCCTCCCAGACCAGGGCACGAACCCGTGTCCCCTGCATTGGCAGGCGGACTCTCAACCACTGCGCCACCAGGGAAGCCCTTCACCTTCTCTTTTAACATAATCAATATGTGAGTCTTGCCTCCAAAATCAGATTTTAAATTCACTGAGGACAGTGAATTTACTTGTTTGTATCCCCCAGTAAAAGTTTTGTCATAAGTTATTTACTAATAAAAGTATTTTAATTGTGTCAATAAAACTTTGCAGAATGGATGTGTTATACCTACATGTACATGAATTCATTAATTCTTAAATGTATTGTATTTGGAATCTGTGTGTCACCCTGTAAAATTTATTGTGACCAACCCTATCCCATCACCTCTCCCACCCTTGGGCTTCCTTGGAATCAGAATCTGTTCAAATCCAGCATCTTGCATTCCAGCAACAACTCCAAACTGACTTCTGTGAGCCCTGGCTCTGTCACAATATTGCATATAAGACTAGAGCTAAGGGAACACAGGCCTTATCTAGAATAAAGTTCATACCCATGTTCTTGTCTTGAGCCATTCTTATCATCTTCCCTATGTTAGTTGCCCTTTTATTGCTTGACTTTGGATTTTACTTTCTTTCCTGGTCACACTGCTGATAATCATTAGGATATCTGGAGTAGGGGCCAAAACCTAACCCTAATAGTAACTGGAAACCTGTATGAAAATTCAGTTACTATCTTTAGTTTTGTAAACTGTTGTGAAGCTCATTCTACATGAACATTCTTGGAAATCAGGTGCTTTCAATGAAATCTTGAGATTCAAAAGTATAGGCTTTTAGAAAAGAAAAACTAGAAGGTGGTACTGGTTATCACGGTGGATGCAGTGGGGAGCATGGTCCAATGAGAGGCCACGGTGACCTCCTGCTTCAGCCAACGTACCCAGTAAGCAGGGCTAATCTCTTCTGCTGCCACTTCCCTTTGGTGTGGATCTTTAATCTCTGAAGTGTGCTGACATTGTTCATTATCCCAGACACCAACAAGATTCAATCAGTTTCTACAGGGATGTCTATTTTACCAAGCTGAATGTGAATGAAAGACCTTGGTTTAAGTGGTGCACTTATCAAACCAAGAATTTACCATGTTATTCATTAGGCAAATAAATTCATGTCAGGCCTCCTTATCTACTGGGCCATCAAGGGACAGGCCAGCTCCTTGATAGGATGTTTTTTAATGAACAGCCATTTGTATGAGAAAGAAAAACTTACCGAAAGCCCTAAAGGAAGTGACAGCAGATAAGAGTATTTTCAGCAGAGAAGAGGCAGGATGCACAGGGAGGGGAGCTGTAAGATCTAAAATTTCTTGGGCTACCTTGACATATTTGAGCCCACAGAGCCACAGAGGCCTAACGGTGAGTTCCTTTGCTCTCTCCAGATATGACCCCCATCCAGCCTAAAGGCTCCCCACCTGGACCACCTATACCACTCTCAGTCCTCAGCCCAGTGGTTTCACTTCCGTGACAGCCTATAGAATTATTCAAACAAGTCCATCACATCCTCCTGCAGGAACCAGGGATCACCTCATCCTCTTGTTATTACAAACACTGCCTTCCACAGCCTCTTCTCTTCACTCTATCACAAGTGCAACCCCATGTGGCCTTACACAGTGTTCAGTGTCTTTGTCCCTCTCCCCACCCCCTAGATTGTGAGTATATGTTACAAATAAACTACTGTCAATCTGACCTGGCCAGTGTCAAAGTGTCAGGTGTTCAACCAACTTGAACTATTTAGGGCAGAGGATCACTCACTCACCAGAGGAATGATTAGGAAGTGATGGAACAGGAGCTTAGTCTTCTCTATTTGTGGCAGAACATTAGCTTTTCTGATCACAAAATGGGCAGTCAGAGCCCTGGCTGCCAATCGCAGCATCTTTAATTAGGCTTGTAACTTAAAGCCCATTAACCTCAGTTTCCCTATCCAGCAAATAGCTATAATAACATTGTCTCCACTTGCTTCAGAAGTTTTGTTATTGTTGTTGTTAGTTGATTTATCTGTGAAATATTGAGCTTAGCATAAGACATTGCAATCTTAATCTCTTTCTTTGGAAAAATTTTTAAACATTTTAATGGAGTATAGTTGATTTACAATGTTGTATTAGTTTCTACTGGACAGCAGAGTGAATCAGATATACATATGCATATATACACTCCTTTATAGATTCTCTTCCAATAAAGGCCATTACAGAGTTTTTTTTTCTTTTTTTTAAACGTTGTTACTGCAGTATAATTGCTTTACAATGGTGTGTTAGTTTCTGCTTTATAACAAGGTAAATCAGTTATACATATACATATATCCCCATATCTCTTCCCTCTTGCATCTCCCTCCCTCCCACCCTCCCTTATCCCACTCCTCTAGGTGGTCACAAACCACAAAGCTGATCTCCCTGTGCTATGCGGCTGCTTCCCACTAGCTATCTATTTTACGTTTGGTAGTGTATATATGTCCATGCCAATCTCTCACTTTGTCACAGCTTACCCTTCCCCCTCCCCATATCCTCAAGTCCAGTCTCTAGTATGTCTGTGCCTTTATTCCTGTCTTACCCCTATGTTCTTCATGACCTTTTTTTTCCCTTAGATTCCATACGTATGTGTTAGCATACGGTATTTGTTTTTCTCTTTCTGACTTACTTTACTCTGTATGACAGACTCTAGGTCCATCCACCTCACTACAAATGGCTCAATTTCGTTACTTTTTATGGCTGAGTAATATTCCATTGTATATACGTGCCACATCTTCTTTAGCCATTCATACGATGATGGACACTTAGGTTGCTTCGATGTCCTGGTTATTGTAAATAGAGCTGCAATGACCATTGTGGTACATGACGCTTTTTGAATTATGGTTTTCTCAGGGTATATGCCCAGTAGTGAGATAGCTGGGTCATATGGTAGTTCTATTTTTAGTTTTTTAAGGAACCTCCATACTGTTCTCCATAGTGGCTGTATCAATTTACATTCTCACCAGTGCAGTAGGGTTCCCTTTTCTCCACACCCTCTCCAGCATTTATTGTTTCTAGATTTTTTGATGATGGCCATTCTGACTGGTGTGAGATGATATCTCAATGTAGTTTTGCTTTACATTTCTCTAATGATTAAAGATGTTGAGCATTCTTTCATGTGTTTGCTGACAATCTGTATATCTCCTTTGGAGAAATGTCTATTTAGGTCTTCTGCCCATTTTTGGATTGGGTTGTTTGTTTTTTTGTTATTGAGCTGCATGAGCTGCTTGTACATTTTGGAGATGAATCCTTTGTCAGTTGCTTCATTTGCAAATATATTCTCCCATTCTGAGGGTTGTCTTTTGGTCTGTTTTATGCTTTCCTTTGCTGTGCAAAAGCTTTGAAGTTTCATTAGGTCCCATTTGTTTATTTGTCTTTTTATTTCCATTCTCTAGGAGGTGGATCAAAAAGGATCTTGCTGTGATTTAAGTCATAGAGTGTTCTGCCTATGTTTTCCTCTAAGAGTTTGATAGTTTCTGGCCTTACATTTAGGTCTTTAATCCATTTTGAGCTTATTTTTGTTTATGGTGTTAGGGAGTGTTCTAATCTCGTACTTTTACATGTACCTGTCCAGTTTTCCCAGCACCACTTATTGAAGAGGCTGTCCTTTCTCCACTGTACATTCCTGCCTCCTTTATCAAAGATAAGTTGACCATATGTGCGTGGGTTTATCTCTGGGCTTTCTGTCCTGTTCCATTGATCTTTATTTCTGTTTTTGTGCCAGTACTATACTATCTTGATTACTGTAGCTTTGTAGTATAGTCTGAAGTCAGGGAGCCTGATTCCTCCAGCTTCGCTTTTCGTTCTCAAGATTGCTTTGGCTATTCGGGGTCTTTTGTGTTTCCATGCAAATTGTGAATTTTTTTGTTCTAGTTCTGTGAAAAATGCCAGTGGTAGTTTGATAGGGATTGCATTGAATCTGTAGATTGCTTTGGGTAGTAGAGTCATTTTCACAATGTTGATTCTTCCAATCCAAGAACATGATACCTCTCTCCATCTATTTGTATCATCTTTAATTTCTTTCATCAGTGTCTTATAATTTTCTGCATACAGGTCTTTTGTTTCCTTAGGTAGGTTTATTCCTAGATATTTTATTCTTTTTGTTGCAGTGGTAAATGTGAGTGTTTTCTTGATTTCACTTCCAGATTTTTCCTCATTAGTGTATAGGAATGCCAGAGATTTCTGTGCATTAATTTTGTATCCTGCTACTTTACCAAATTCATTGATTAGCTCTAGAAGTCTTCTGGTAGCATCTTTAGGATTCTCTATGTATAGTATCATGTCATCTGCAAACAGTGACAGCTTTACTTCTTCTTTTCTGATTTGCATTCCTTTTATTTCCTTTTCTTCTCTGATTGCTGTGGCTAAAACTTCCAAAACTATGTTGAATAAGAGTGATGAGAGGGGGCAACCTTGTCTTGTTCCTGATCTTAGTGGAAATGCTTTCAGTTTTCACCATTGAGGATGATGTTGGCTGTAGGTTTGTCATATATGGCCTTTATTATGTTGCAGAAAGTTCCCTCTATGCCTACTTTCTGCAGGGTTTTTATTAATGGGTGTTGAATTTGTTGAAAGCTTTCTCTGCATCTATTTAGATGATCATATGGTTTTTCTCCTTCAGTTTATTAATAGGGTGTATCACTTTGATTAATTAGTGTATATTGAAGAATCCTTGCATTCCTGTAATAAACACTACTTGATCATGGTGTATGATCTTTTTAATGTGCTGTTGAATGCTGTTTGCTAGTATTTTGCTGAGGATTTTTGCATCTAAGTTCATCAGTGATATTGGCCTGTAGTTTTCTTTCTTTGTGACATCCTTGTCTGGTTTTGGTATCAGGGTGATGGAGGCCTCGTAGAATGAGTTTGGGAGTGTTCCTCCCTCTGCTATATTTTGGAAGAGTTTGAGAAGGATAGGTGTTAGCTCTTCTCTAAATATTTGATAGAATTCATCTGTGAAGCCATCTGGTCCTGGGCTTTTGTTTGTTGGAAGATTTTTAATCACAGTTTCAATTTCAGTGCTTGTGATTGGTCTGTTCATATTTTCTATTTCTTCCTGGTCCAGTCTCAGAAGGTAGTGAATTTCTAAGAATTTGTCCATTTCTTCCAGGTTGTCCGTTCTTTTGGCATAGAGTTGCTTGTAGTAATCTCTCATGATCTTTTGTATTTTTGTAGTGTCAGATATTACTTCCCCTTTTTCATTTCTAATTCTTTGTATTTGAGTCTTCACCCTTTTATTCTTGATGAGTCTGGCTAATGATTTAGCAATTTTGATTATCTTTTCAAAGAACCAGCTTTTAGTTTTATTGATCTTTGCTATCATTTCCTTCATTTCTTTTTCATTTATTTCTGATCTGATCCCTATGATTTCTTTCCTTCTGCTAACTTTGGGGTCTTTTTGTTCTTCTTTCTCTAATTGCTTTAGGTGTATGGTTAGTCTGTTTATTTGAGATGCTTCTTGTTTCTTGAGGTAGTATTGTATTGCTATAAACTTCCTTCTTAGAATTGCTTTTACTGCATCCCATAGGTTTTGGGTCATCGTGTTTTCATTGTCATTTGTTTCTAGGTATTTTTTGATTTCCCCTTTCATTTCTTCAGTGATCTCTTGGTTATTCAGTAGTGTATTGTTTAACCTCCATGTGTTTTTATTTTTACAGTTTTTTTTTTCCTGTAGTTGATATATTAGTCACATAGCATTGTGGTCAGAAAAGATACTTGATAAGATTTCAATTTTTTTGAATTTACCAAGGTTTGATTTGTGACCCAAGATATGATCTATCCTGGAGAATGTTCCATGAGCACTTGAGAAGAAAGTGTATTCTGTTGTTTTTGGATGGAATGTCCTGTAAATATCAATTAAGTCCATCTTGTTTAATGTATGATTTCAAGCTTGTGTTTCCTTATTTATTTTCATTTTGGATGATCTATCCATTGGTGAAAGTGGGGTGTTCAAGTCCCCTACTATGATTGTGTTATTGTGGATTTCCCCTTTTATGGATGTTAGTATTTGCCTTATATATTGAGGTGCTCCTATGTTGGGTGCATAAATATTTACAATTGTTATATATATATATATATTTATATATATATATATATAGTTATATATATATATATATATATATATATATATATATATATATATATATATATATATATATATATATATATATATATATATATATCTTCTTCTTGGATTGATCCCTTGATGATTATGCAGTGGCCTTTTTTGTCTCTTCTATTAGTTTTTGTTTTAAAGTCTATTTTGTCTGATATGAGAATTGGTAGTCCAGCTTTCTTTTGATTTCCGTTTGCATGGAATATCTTTTTCCACCCCCTCAGTTTCATTCTGTATGTGTCCCTAGGTCTGAAGTGGGTCTCTTATAGACAGCATATATACAGGTCTTGTTTTTGTATCCATTCAGCCAGTCTATTTCTTTTTGTTGGAGTAGTTAATCCATTTACATTTAAGGTAATTATCGATATGTGTGTTCCAATTACCATTTTCTTAATTAATTGGGTTTGTTATTGTAGATCTTTTCCTTCTCTGTGTTTCCTGCCTAGAGAAGTTCCTTTAGCATTTGCTGTAAAGCTGGTTTGGTTGTGCTGAATTCTCTTAGCTTTTTTTTTGTCTGTAAAGGTTTTAATTTCTCCATCAAATCTGAATGAGATCCTTACTGGATAGAGTAATCTTGGTTGTAGGTTTTTCCCTTTCATCACTTTAAATATGTCCTGTCACTCCCCTCTGGCTTGCAGAGTTTCTGCTGAAAGGTCAGATGTTAACCTTATAGGGTGTCTCTTGTATGTTATTTGTTGTTTTTCCCTTGCTGCTTTTAATATTTTTTCTTTGTATTTAATTTTTGATAGTTTGATTAATATGTATCTTGGCATGTTTCTCCTTGGATTTATCCTGTATGGGACTCTCTTTGATTTCTGGACTTGATTAACTCTTTCTTTATCCATATTTGGGAAGTTTTCAACTATAATCTCTTCAAATACTTTCTGTCCCTTTATTTTTCTCTTCTTTTTCTGGGAACCCTATAATTGGAATGTTGGTGCATTTAATATTTTCCCAGATGTCTCTGAAACTGTCCTCAATTCTTTTCATTCTTTTTTCTTTATTCTGCTCTGTAGTAGTTTTTTCCACTATTTTATCTTCCAGGTCACTTATCCGTTCTTCTGCCTCAGTTATTCTGCTATTGATCCCTTCTAGAGAAGTTTTAATATCATTTATTGAGTTGTTCATCATAGTTTTTTTGCTCTTTAGTTCTTCTAGGTTGTTTTTAATCATTTCCTGTATGTTCTCCATTCTATTTCCAAGATTTTGGATCATCTTTACTATCATTATTCTGAATTATTTTTCAGAAAGAATAGGTAGACTGCCTATTTCCATTTCATGTGTTTGGTCTGGTGGGTTTTTACCTTGCTCTTTCATCTGCTGTGTGTTTTTTTATCTTCTTATTTTTCTTAACTTACTGTTTGTGGTCTCCTTTTCACAGGCTGCATGTTCATAGTTCCTGTGTTTTTGCTGTCTGCCCCCAGTGGCTAGGGTTGGTTCAGTGGGTTGTGTAAGCTTCCTGGTGTAGGTGACTAGTACTTCTTTTCTGGTGGATGAGGCTGCATCTTTTCTTTCTGATGGGCAGGTTCACATTCTGTGTTGTGTTTTTGGGTGTCTGTGACCTTATTATGATTTTAGGCAGCCTCTCTGCTAATGGGTGGGGTTGTGTTTCTGTCTTGATGGTTGTTTGGCATATGGTGTCCAGCACTGTAATTTGCTTGTCATTGAGTGGAGCTTGTTCTTGGCCTTGAGATGGAGATCTCTGGGAGATTTTTGCCGTTTGATATTATGTGGAGCTGAGAGGTCTCTGGTGGACCAATATCCTGAATTTGGCTCTCCCAGCTCAGAGGCACAGTCCTGATGCCTGGCTGGAGCACCAAAAGCCTGTCATCCACACGGCTCAGAATAAAAGGGAGAAAGAAAGAAAGAACACAAGAACAAAAGAAAGAAAGAAAGTAAGAAAGAAAGAACGAAAGAAAGAAAGAAAAAGGTAAAATAAAATAAAAGTTATTACAATAAAAAACAAAAATAATTATTTTTTTTAAATTTATGTAATTAAAACAAAAAGAAAGAAGAAAACAACCAAACCAGAAAACAAATCCAGCTATGATAACAAGCACTGAAAACTATACTAAAAATAAAACCAGACAGAAAGAACCCTAGGGCAAATGGTAAAAGCAGAGCTATACAGACAAAGTCACACAGAGAAGGATACGCATACACACTCACAAAAAGAAAAAAAGGGAAAAATATATATATACATTGTTGCTCCCAAAGTCCACCTTCTCAATTTGGGATAATTTGTTGTCTAGTCAGGTATTCCACAGATAAAGGGTACATCAAGTTGACTGTGGAGATTTAATCCGCTGCTCCTGTGGCTGCTGGGAAAGATTTCCCTTTCTCTTTTGTGTTCGCACAGCTCCCGGGGTTCAGCTTTGGATTGGTCCTTGCAGGTAGGTCACCTGAGGGCGTCTATTCTTTGCTCAGACAGGACGGGGTTAAAGGAGCAGATAATCGGGGGGCTCTGGCTCACTCAGGCGGGGGGAGGGAGGGGTACGGATGCGGGGTGAGCCTGTGGTGGCAGAGGCCGGTGTGACATTGCACCAGCCTGAGGCGCACCGTGCGTTCTCCTGGGGTAGTTGTCCCTAGATCACAGAATGCTGGCAGTGGCGGGCTGTACAGGATCCTGGGAGGGGAGGTGTGGACAATGACCTGAGGTTGCACACAAGCTTCTTGGTGGTGACAGCAGCAGGCTTTGCGTCTCATGCCTCTCTCTGGGGTCCATGCTGATAGCCGCGGCTCACGCCCATCTCTGGAGCTCCTTTAAGCAGCACTCTTAATCCCCTCTCCTCACGCACCAGGAAACAAAGAGGCAAGAAAAAGTCTCTTGCCTCTTCGGCAGTTTCAGACCTTCTTCCGGACTCCCTCCCGGCTAGCCGTGGTGCACCAGCCCCCTTCAGGCTGTGTTCATGCAGCCAACCCCAGTCCTCTCCCTGGGATCCAACCGAAGCCTGAGCCTCAGCTCCCAGCCCCGCCTGCCCCGGCGGGTGAGCAGACAAGCCTTTTGGGCTGGTGAGTGCAGGTCAGCACTGATCCTCTGTGCGGGAATCTCTCCGCTTTGCCCTCCGCACACCTATTGCTGCGCTCTCCTCCATGGCTCCGAAGCTTCCCCCCTCCACCACCCACCATCTCTGCCTGCAAAGGGGCTTCCTAGTGTGTGGATACCTTTCCTCCTTCACAGCTCCTTCCCACTAGTGCAGGTCCCATCCCTATTCTCTTGTCTCTGTTTTTTCTTTTTTCTTTTGCCCTACCCAGGTACGTGGGGAGTTTCTTGCCTTTTGGGAAGTCTGAGGTCTTCTGCCAGCATTCAGTAGGTGTTCTGTAGTTGTTCCACGTGTAGATGTATTTATGATGTATTTGTGGGGAGGAAGGTGATCTCCACGTCTTACTCTTCCGCCACCTTCCAGAAGTGTCCATTACAGAGTATTGAGTAGTTTCCTATGCTATATAGTAGGTCCTTATTAGTTATTTATTTTATATATAGTAGTTGGTATATGTCAGTCCCAATCTTCCAGTTTATCCCTTCTCCCACCCCGGCTTTCCCCCCTGGTAACCATAAGTTTATTTTCTATGTCTGTGTCTCTATTTATGTTTTCTAGATAAGTTTATTTGTACATTTTTTTTAGATTCCACATATAAGCAATATCTTATATTTGACTTTCTTTGTCTGATATTCTTCATTCAGTGTGATAATCTCTAGGTCCATCCATGGAATATCACTCAGCCATAGAAAAGAATGAAATAATGCCATCTGCAGCTTCCTAAGTTTTTTTATGCCTCTAATAATGATGCTTTAGGACACTATAGACTCTATAAATCAGTAGGGTTATGCTGTAATTACTGAATACTGTGTTCAAAATTATTTCCTTCACCTACTTTAGGAGGAATGGGGTTACTAGGGACACCTGAACAGTTCTTTCTGAGTGACCTGGAGCATTCCTCCACAGCCCTCCTACATCTTCTCCTAAGTTACTACCTGTAAGAAGAGGAGAAGGAGGAGGAGAGAGAGAAGGAGGCAGAAGAAGAGAAATAGAGAGAGGGTAGTGATGTTATTTGAATGCAGCAGAAGTGACAGTGAGCAATTTTTCTTTGTAATAAACTGAGACAGGTATACTTCATTGGGTCACCACATGTCTGCATATAGAGCCCTCTCTGAGCATGATGTGTGGGGACAGCAAGAGACCAAGAGTCAAGAATTAGAAAAACATGAGCCTGCTTATAGGAACATTATAACACGACTTGGGTGACAGACTGCTGTAGGTGTGTCATAAAACAATCCATGGACAAGTGAAAATTGATATATTTCTTTCTCTCTTCTTTTTCCAAACTCCTGAATCCTTCAAATCCCTACTCCTACATAAAGTCTTCCCTGAAACTCCATTCCTCCATTATTACATAGAATCATAGAAGATTGGTGATGGCACACCAATCTATAAATCTTTATTTATTTATTTATTTATTTATTTATTTATTTATTTATTTTATTTATTTATTTATCATGTATATTGGAGTATAATTTCTTTACAATGGTGTGTTAGTCTCTGTGTTATAACAAAGTGAATCAGTTACACACATACATATATCCCCATATCTCCACCTTCTTGTGTATCCCTCCCATCCTCCCTATCCCACCCCTCTAGGTGGTCACAAAGCACCAAGCTGATCTCCCTGTGCTATGGGGCTGCTTCACACTAGCTCTCTATTTCACATTTGGTAGTGTATATATGTCCATGTCACTCTCTCACTTTTTCTCATCTTACCCTTCTCCCTCCCCATGTCCTCAAGTCAATTCTCTACTCCTGCGTCTTTATTCCTGTCCTGTCCCTAGGTTCTTCAGAACCTTTTTTTTTTAATTCCATATATATGAGTTAGCATACAATATTTCTTTTTGTCTTTCTGACTTACATCACTCTGTATGACACACTCTAGGTCCATCCACCTCACTACAAATAACTCAATTTCGTTTTTTCTATGGCTGAGTAATATTCCATTATATATATACGTGCCACGTCTTCTTTAGCCATTGAGCAACTTAGGGTACTTTGATGTCCTGGCTATTGTAAATAGAGCTGCAATGAACATTGTGGTACATGACTCTTTTTGAATTATGGTTTTCTCAGGGTATATGCCCAGTACTGGGATTGCTGGGCCATATGGTAGTTCTATTTTTAGTTTTATGAGGAGCCTCCATACTGTTCTCCACAGTGGCTGTACCAATTCACATTCCCACCAGCAGTGCAAGAGTGTTCCCTTTTCTCCACAACGTCTCCAGCATTTATTGTTTCTAGGTTTTTTGATGATGGCCATTCTGACTGGTGTGAGATGATATCTCATTGTAGTTTTGATTTGCATTTCTCTAATGATTAATGATGTTGAGCATCCTTTCATGTGTTTGTTGGCAATCTGTATATTTTCTATGGAGAAATGTCTACTTAGGTCTTCTGCCCATTTTTGGATTGGGTTGTTTGTTTTTCTGATACTGAGCTGTATGAGCTGCTTGTAAATTTTGGAGATGAATCTTTTGTCAGTTGCTTTATTTCCAAATATTTTCTCCCATTCTGAGGGTTGTCTTTTCCTCTTGTTTTATGTTTCCTTTGTTGTGCAAAAGCTTTTAAGTTTCATTAGGTCCCATTTGTTTATTTTTGGTTTTATTTCCATTTCTCTAGGAGGTGGGTCAAAAGCATCTTGCTGTGATTTATGTCATACAGTGTTCTGCCTATGTTTTCCTCTAAGAGTTATAGCAACTGGCCTTACATTTAGGTCTTTAATCCATTTTGAGTCTATTTTTGTGTATGGTGTTAGGGAGTGTTCTAATTTCATTCTTTTACATGTAGTTGTCCAGTTTTATCAGCACCACTTATTGAAGGGGCTGCCTTTTCTCCATTCTATATTCTTGCCTCCATTATCAAAAATAAGGTGACCATATGTGCCTGGGTTTATCTCTCGGTTTTGTATCCTGTTCCACTTATCTATATTTCTGTTTTTGTGCCAGTACCATACTTTCTTGATTACTGTAGCTTTGTAGTATAGTCTGTAGCCAGGGAGCCTGATTCTTCCACCTCCATTTTTCTTTCTCATTTTTGCTTTTGCTCATCGGGGTCTTTTGTGTTTCCATACAAATTGTGGAATTATTTGTTCTAGTTCTGTGAAAAATTCCATTGGTTATTTGATAGGGATTGCATTGAATCTGTAGATTGCTTTGGGTAGTAGAGTCATTTTCACACTGTTTGTTCTTCCAATCCAAGAACATGGTATATCTCTTCATCTGTTTATATCATCATTAATTTCTTTCATCAGTGTCCTATAATTTTCTGCATGCAGGTCTTTTGTCTCCTTAGGTAGGTTTATTCCTAGGTATTTTATTATTTTTGTTGCAGTGGTAAATGGGAGTGTTTCCTTAATTTCTCTTTCAGATATTTCATCTTTAGGGTATAGGAGTGCAAGAGATTTCTGTGCATTAATTGTATATCTTGCCACTTTACCAAATTCATTGATTAACTCTAGTAGTTTTATCATAGCATTTTAGGATTCTCTATGTATAATATCATGTAATCTGCAAACTGTGACACATTTACTTCTTCTTTTCCAATTTGGATTCCATTTATTTCTTTTTCTTCTCTGATCACTGTGGCTAAAACTTCCAAAACTATGATGAATTATAGTGGTGAGAGTGCACAACCTTGTCTTCTTCCTAATCTTTGTGGAAATGTTTTCAGTTTTTCACCATTGACAAGGATGTTGGCTGTGCGTTTGTCATATATAGCCCTTATTATGTTGAAGTAAGTTCCCTCTATGCCTACTTTCTGGAGGGTTTTTATCATAAATTTGTGTTGAATTTTCTTGAAAGCCTTTTCTGCATCTATTAAGATGATCATATGGTTTTTATCCTTCAATTTGTTAATATGGTGTATCACATTGATTGATTTCTGTATGTTGAAGAATCCTTGCATTCCTTGGGTAAAGCCCCCTTGATCATGGTGTATGATACTTTTAATCTGCTCTTGCACTCTGTTTGCTAGTATTTTGTTGAGGATTTTGCATCTGTGTTCATTAGTGATATTGGGTAGTTGTTTTTCTTTTTTGTGACATCTTTGTCTGGTTTTGGTATCAGGGTGATGGTGGCCTTGTAGAATGAGTTTTGGAGTATTCCTCCCTCTGCTATATTTTGGAAGAGTTTGAGAAGGATAAGTGTTAACTCTTCTTTAAATGTTTGATAGAATTTGCCTGTGAAGCCATCTGGTCTTGGGTTTTTGTTGGTTGGAAGATTTTTAATTACAGTTTCAGTTTCAGCTTGTGATTGGTCTATTTATATTTTCTATTTCTTCCTGGTTCAGTCTCAGAAGGTTGTGCTTTTCTAAGAATTTGTCCAATTCTTCCAGGTTTTCCATTTTATTTGTATATATTTTTTGTAGTAATCTCTCGTGATCTTTTGTATTTCTGCAATGTCAGTTTTTACTTCTCCTTTTTCATTTCTAATTCTATTGTTTTGAGTCTTCTCCCTTTTTTTCTTGATGAGTCTAATGGTTTATCAAATTTTTTATCTTCTCAAAGAACCATCTTTTAGTTTTATTGATCTTTGCTATTGTTTCCTTCATTTCTTTTTCATTTATTTCTGATCCGATCTTTTTTATTTCTTTCCTTCTGCTAACTTTGGGGTTTTTTGTTCTTCTTTCTCTAATTGCTTTAGGTGTAAGATTAGGTTGTTTATTTGAGATGTTTCTTGTTTCTTGAGGTAGGCTTTATTGCTATAAACTTCTCTCTTAGAACTGCTTTTGCTTCATCCCATAGGTTTGGGGTCATCATGTTTTCATTGTCATTTGTTTCAAGGTATTTTTTGATTTCTTCTTTGATTTCTTCAGTGATCTCTTGGTTATTAAGTAGTGTATTGTTTAGTTTCCATGTGTTTGTATTTTTTACAGGTTGTTTCCTGTAATTGATATCTAGTCTCATAGCATTGTGGTTAGAATAGATACTTGATATGATTTCAATTTTCTTAAATTTACCAAGGCTTGATTTGTGACCCAAGATGTGATCTATCTTGGAGAATGTTCCATGAGCACTTGAGAAGAAAGTGTATTCTGTTGTTTTTGGATGGAATGTCCTATAAATATCATTTAAGTCCATCTTATTTAATGTATCATTTAAAGCTTGTGTTTCCTTATTTATTTTCATTTTGGATGATCTGTTCATTGGTGAAAGTGGGGTTTAAAACTCCCTTCTAAGATTGTGTTACTGTTGTTTTCCCCTTTTATGGCGGTTAGCTGTTGCCTTATATATTGATGTGCTTCTATGTTGGGTGCATAAGTATTTACAATTTTTATATCTTCTTCTTGGATTGATCCCTTGATCATTATGTACTGTCCTCTTTGTCTCGTATAATAGTCTTTATTTTAAAATCTCTTTTGTCTGATATGGGAATTAGTACTCCAGCTTTCTTTTGATTTCCATTTGCATGGAATATATTTTTGCATCCCCTCACTTTCAGTCTGTATGTGTCCCTAGGTCTGTAAACAGCATATATACCGGTCTTGTTTTTATACCCATGCAGCCAATCTCTGTCTTTTTGTTGGAGAATTTAATCCTTTCACATTTAAGGTAGTTATCAATATGTATTTTCCTGTTACCATTTTCTTAACTGTTTTTGGTTTGTTATTGTAGGTCTTTTCCTTCTGTTGTGTTTCTGCCTAGAGAAGTTCCTTTAGCATTTTTTTGTAAAGCTGGTTTGGTGGTGCTGAATTTTCTTACCTTTTGCTTGTTGTAAAGGTTTTAATTTCTCCATCAAATCTGAATGAGATCCTTGCTGGGTAGTGTAATCTCGGTTGTAGTTTTTTCCCTTTCACCACTTTAAATATGTCCTCCCAGTCCCTTCTGGCTTGCAGAGCTTCTGCCTAAAATCAGCTCTTAACCTTACTGGGATTCCCTTGTATGTTATTTGTTGTTTTTCCATTGCTGCTTTAAATTTTTTCTTTGTGTTTAATATTTGACAGTTTGATTAATATGTGTCCTGGCATATTTCTCCTTGGATTTATCCTGTATGGGGTTCTCTGCACTTCCTAGACTTGAATGGTTATTTCCTTTTCCTTATTAGGGAAGTTTTCAACTATAATCTCTTCAAATATTTTCTCAGCTCCTTTCTTCTTCTCTTCTTCTTCTGGGACCCCTAAAATTCGAATGTTGGTGCATTTAATTATGTCCCTGATGTCTCTGAGACTGTCCTGCATTCTTTTCATTCTTTTTTCTTTATTCTGCTCTGTGGTTGTTATTTCCACTATTTTATCTTCCAGGTCACCTATCCATTCTTCTGCCTCAGTTATTTGACTATTGATTTCTTGTAGAGAATTTTTAATTTCATTTATTGTGTTGCTCATCATAGTTTGTTTGCTCTTTACTTCTTCTATGTTCTTTTTAAACATTTCTTTTATTTTCTGCATTCTATTTCCAAGATTTTGGATCATCTTTACTATCAGTACTCTGAATTCTTTTTAAGGTAGACTGCCTATTTCCTCTTCATTTGTTTGGTCTGGTGGGTTTTTCCCCTGCTCCTTCATCTGCTGTGTGTTTCTCTGCCTTCTCATTTTGCTTAACTTACTGTGTTTAGTGGTCTCCTTTTCGCTGCCTGCTGGTTCATAGTTCCGATTGTTTTTGGTGTCTTTCCCCAGTGACTAAGTTTGGTTCAGTGGATTGTTTAGGCTTCCTGGGGGAGGGGACTAGTGCCTGTGTTCTGGTGGATGAACCTGGATCTTGTCTTTCTGGTGGGAAGGACCACGTCCAGTGTTGTGTTTTGAGGTGTCTGTGACCTTGTTATGATTTTAAGCAGCCTCTCTGCTAAGGGGTGGTATTGTGTTCCTGTCTTGATACTTGTATGGCATAGGGTGTCCAGCAGTGTATTGCTGGTCGTTTAGTGGAGCTGGGTCTTAGTGTTCAGATGGAAATCTCTGGGAGAGCTTTTGCTGTTTGATATTACTTGGACCTGGAAGGCCTCTGGCAGACCAGTGACCTGAACTCAGCTCTCTGACCTCAGAGGCACAGGCCTGACACCTGGCTGGAGAACCAAGACCCTGTCAGCCACACGGCTCAGAAGAAAAGGGAGAAAAAGAGAAATAAATAAATTTTAAAAATAAAGTTATTAAAATAAAAAATAAAAAATAATTAAAAAGTAAAAAGTAATTACAAAAAGAACAAAAGAAAGAAAGAAGAGAGCAACCAAATGAAAAAACAAATCCTCCAATGATAACAAGCACCAAAAAATATCCAAAAACAAGCAAACAAACAAACAAAAATCAGACAGTTAGAACTCCAGGACAACTGGTGAAAGCAAAGCTATACAGACAAAATCATACAAAGAAGCATCCACATACACACTCACAAAAAGAGACAATGGAAAAAATATACATATATCTATATATATAAAAAAAGAGAGCTACCAAATCAATAAAGAAATCTACCAATAATAATAAACTCTAAATACTAATCTCGGATAAACATAAAACCATAAAGAAGTTAGATGCAGAAAGCAAACCCCAAGTCTACAGTTGCTCCCAAAGTCAACCACCTCAATTTGGGATGATTCATTGCCTATTCAGGTATTCCAGAGATGCAGGGTTCATCAAGTTGATTGTGGATGTTTAATCCTCTGCTCCTCAGGCTGCTGGCAGAGATTTCCCTTTCTCTTCTTTGTTTGCACAGCTCCTGGGGTTCAGCTTCAGATTGGCCCCGCCTCTGCATGTTGGTCACCTGAGGGCATTAATTCCCCAGCCAGACAGGTCGGGGTTAAGTTAGCAGCTGATTAGGGGGCTCTGGCTCACTCAGGCCAGGGGGAGGGAGGTGTACGGAATGTGTGGTGAGCCTGTGGCAGCAGAGGTTAGCATGACATTACACAAGCCTGAGGCATGCTGTGTGTTCTCCAGGGAAGTTGTCCCTGGATCACGGGAACCTGGCAGTGGCAGGCTGCACAGGCTCCCAGGAGAGGAAGTGTAGATAGTGACCTGTGCTTGCACACAGGATTCTTGGTGGCTGCAAGAGCAGTCTTAGCGTTTCATGTCTGTCTCTTGTGTCCACAATTATAGCCGTGGCTCGCACCTGTCTCTGGATCTCGTTTAAGCAGTGCTCTGAATCCCCTCTCCTTGTGCACCCTGAAACAATGGCTTCTTGCCTCTTCAGCAGGTCCAGACTTTTTCCGAGACTCCCTCCCTGCTAGCTGTGGCACACTAGCCCCCTTCAGGCTGTGTTCATGCAGCCAACCCCAGTCCTCTCCCTGGGATCTGGCCTCCGAAGCCTGAGCCTCAGCTCCCAGCTCCCACCCACCCTGGCGGGTGAGCAGACAAGTCTCTCATGCTGGTGAGTGCTGGTCGGCACTGATCCTCTGCATGGGAATATCTCCACTTTGCCCTCTGCATCCCTGTTGCTGCTCTCCCCTTGGTGTCTCCAAAGGTTCCCCACCGCCCACCCACTATCTCTGCCAGTGAAGGGGCTTCCTAGTGTGTGGAAACTTTTCCTCCTTCACAGCTCCCTCCCAGAGGTGCAGGTCCCATTTCTATTATTTTGTCTCTGTTTTTTCTTTTTTCTTTTGCCCTACCCGGGTACGTGGGGAGTTTCTTGCCTTTTGGGAACTCTGAGGTCATCTGCCAGTGTTCAGTAGGTGTTCTGTAGGAGTTGTTCCACATATAGATGTATTTCTGATGTATTTGTGGGGAAGAAGGTGATCTCCACGTCCTACTCTTCTGCCATCTGAAGGTCTCCCTTGGCACAGACTCTAAAGGACAGTTATGCCAGCTCAGATCTGATTCTTCCAGCTCCCACCATGTGGAGATTTTATAATAAAGGTGTGTCTGGAGTGAGAATAAAGCACCTATAGCAGGGGTCTGGGGTGTGGTGGAGGAGGTTACATAATGGTGACTAGGAGGGAATTTCTGTATAAAGAAGTGGGGAAACAGGGCTTCAGATAGAGGGAAGATCAATCTGAAAATAAAGGGAGGAAGAGAAAGCATGGATCACTTGCTAAATGATAAGCAAGTCGGGAGGTCTGGAAGGTTAAGTCCTTGTAAAAGGGAACCTGGATTTGAGGTGGATCCAGGTTGATGTATCTTATTCCTTAATTTAAGAAATTCTAATTTTATATTGATGGTAATGGAGAAGCATTAAAGGATTTAAATGGTGAGTGTATGTGTGTTTATAATCAGATCTGTACTTTTAAAAGCTCACAGTGGCAGTAAGTAGAATGAGATTGCATTGTCAAATTGAAAGCTAGATAGAACTATTATGAGACTTCATCTGAGAAATGAGAAAGGGTCAAGCTATAGCTGTGGCAGTGATGAAGGGAAGAAGTGGTTGATGCACTCTCTATGTAAAAGTAAAATTCAGTGTATAGAGCCAGTGTGTTCCTATACCAGCTCTTCCACTGTATATCTAGGTGACCTGAGGCAAGTCCCTTTCTTTTTTTCTTTTTCTTTTTTTTTTTTTTTTTTTTTTTTTTTGCGGTACGCGGGCCTCTCACTGTTGTGGCCTCTCCCGTTGCAGAGCACAGGTTCTGGATGCGCAGGCTCAGCGGCCATGGCTTACGGGCCCAGCTGCTCCGCGGCATGTGGGATCTTCCCAGACTGGGGCATGAACCCGTGTCCCCTGCATCGGCAGGCGGACTCTCAACCACTGTGCCACCAGGGAAGCCCCCTTTCTTTATCTAGGACTCTTTTTCTTCATCTGTAAAACGAGAGGGTTGGACTAGAAGTATTATGATCTCTTCCAGCTCTAATACTCTCTAACACTATGATTCTGGTCCAATTTGAATGGCATCCAAGGACATTTTGTTACTGGAATTCCCAAAAGACCTCATTATAAAGTGGTCCCATAGATTAGAGCCCCAGGACAGTTATGGCAAGACTTCAGAGGACTATTATTAAAGATAATGATAGCATTTTGGTTTTATATAAGACATATACCTATCATCACCTGTAATCTGCATTAATCTTCATCATATCATTGTGAGGCAAAGAACTATAAGGATAATTATCCACATTTTAAAGATGAAGAATCAAGTCCTTAAAAGCTCAAAAGATCTGCCTGAGGTCCCAGACAAGTCATGATGGAGTCTGGACTAGCATCCATGTCTCTGAATTTATCATGCAGAGCTCTTCACATTACCTTGGGCTGCTTCTGGTCTGACCTGAACTTCCCAGGTGCAAGCCTAATCAGGCCCTCACCCTGTCCATTCCAGGGAGTCCTGAGATCAACTGTAACCAGGATCAACTTCAACTTGGCTTGTTAGATTAGCAGGCATGACCCTGAGTATTTATAACCTCCTCATGCTGGGGAAATATTACTGTGAAGATGTCCAAGTAGATTCATTTTGAGACTCAGTATGGTTACATGCAAGAAAATCTGAAGGTCTCTCATTTGCTGTGTGAAGTATAAGTCAAAAATGCAACTTTGGGGCACTTCTCCAAGTAGCTCAGAGAGCTTATGCATTTATTTTCAGCCCGCTTTCCTGGGTTGAGAAAGGAGATCTGTAAGAGAGCCATGGTAGAGAGTTTTAAGACCAAGGATCTTTCCTTGATCTTTCTGCTACTCCTCCTCTATGTTGTAGGGAGGACCCATCAGGGGTCTGGAATGAAAGGAGAGAATAATTCCTCGCAAGATTCTTATCCCTTAACAGAGGGACAAGATCAAGGTAGATTGTTTCCTGCCCTGCTGACTCTCTGGATCCAACCAAATCTACTCCTCCCTCCACCTCCTCCATTCTCTATCGCATGTTCCATCTTGGCTGGTCAGAGAGTGAGTGATTTTTAACGGAATGAAGAAAAGAAAGAAGGGAGGGAAGGTAGGAGGGAGCAGAGGTGTTTATGTGTTCATGATATTTAATAAGTGCCTGCTAGGTGGCAGGCCCTATGGAGTTATTTTATACACATTATATTTTCTATCCTTACAATAATCCTCTGAAGTAAATTACATTACTACCATTTTAGATATTAAATCAAGGAAGTAAACTAACTTAAGATTACGTGGGTAAGTTAAGCTAGAGTTTGAACCCAGGAACATATGACTCCAAATCCTTTCCACAACACTATGCTACTTTCCAACACTGTTGGTCAGTTTGCTGCTGACCTTGAAAGGTTATCAGAGAGGATAACCTCAATTTTGCACAGTATGGCTAAAAGTCTGGGAGTCATAAAGTGTTGTAAGACAAGAGGTGAGTGTGCGTTAAATAAAAATTTGACTAATATTTATATAGAGTTTTCTATGTTCTTCACATAACCTTATCTATATTTTGCATTTATTATTTTGATGAGAAAACTGAAGCCAACAAAAATTATGTGCAACATAGCCAGTTTATTTCACAGCCAATATTCGAACCCAGGTTCCCCGACCCATATTTTGGAGCTAGTTCTACTCCACCGTACTCTCATCTAACATAACCATTTATCCATCCCTGGTAAGGAGGCAGTGATGACAAATACAAGCTTCTTCCACATTTTAATGATTCCAATGATACTGACATCCTTATTTTGTTAAGATCTCTATAAATACTGTCCTTGAAATTCCCCACAATAAAGGTAATAACTCCACAAGATAAAACTTCAGGAGTACATTTGTTGGTATTTTTACCAGTTTTCTTCTTGTTCTAGAGCTGTTCAGATATTATAGGAATTAAAAAAATGTGTTTTTAGGGTGATTTTGTCCAGAAAGGACAAGAAATGGTTTCCACACGCTAAAATTAAAAACACTCATTCACTTTACGAGAAAGTGAGGAGGTGGCAGAAGAAGACATAACAGAGTCTTCATGAAAAAGTTTCAAACCCTTGTAATTAATGGGAACCTTTAAAATCAGGAGCCAAGGCCATTAATCATTCAGCCAACTTTCCATGAGGTTGGCATCACCCACTCACCCTCACACCTTTAAAGACTCAATGCACAATGGGCAAACTTGAACTGCAGGGATTGTCCTCTGAGCAACATTTTAAAACTGCTTCCAGTGGAACGTGAATGTTGTCATTAAATCAGTGAGTTTGTTCTCTTTCTAGCCTATAAATTTGGCTTTCAGAGTGTGGGTTTTTTTGTTTTTTTGGACCATGCCACGTAGCTTGTAGGATCTCAGTTCCCTGACCGGGAATTGAACCTGGGCCACGACAATGAAAGCCCAGAATCCTAACCTTTAGGCCACCAGGGAACTCCCTCAGATTGTTTTGAAGGCTGGATTGGGAAATGTTGCAATTGCTTCCAGGGTTAGAAGTGATAAGCAAGAAGATATTTTTCTCAGTATATGGTAGGAATTCTTAACAATTAGGCCCTAGAAAGGAAAGATGTGTCTTGTCATATAGTAAACTTGGTACACTGAGGAACACCCAAGGGAAGCTTAAGGTGCAGGAGAAAGGATACCTCCTCTGGGTAGAAGGCTGGATTATGTTTCCTTCCAATTCAAAAGTATTTGTGTTCTTTTCTTAGTTGTTTCTTGGAGGGATGTAATTAATCAGGAAGACATGTAATGGAGCAAAACTCCTCCAGGGAGCTGCCAAATGGACACAGAACACAGGGACTTTCCCAAAGGAAGACTATCAGGAATAGTAGTTTTTTCAGATTAGGTGATTCCCTACTCCCTTACTCAGCTAACCCATGACTTTTGTGCAGGGATCACCACCAAGCTTCTAGCGAATTTTGCGCAGGGATCACCACCAAGCTTCAGTCTCCTCTTTTTCCAACAGATATTTGTAGAGCGTGGACTGTGAGATAGGATTTGTGCTAGGTATTTTCACAGGCATTAACTTTGAAGACAGCATTATAAGACAATTATGATTATTTCCATTTTATAACGGAGAACACAGATTTTAAAAAGTTGGATAACAATCCCAAGATGACTCTCTAATCTTCTCTATGTTTTTAGAAGGAATATTTGCTCCCAGGCCCTGAAGCCTCCTCATTAGTGGGGAAAAGCAAGTACTAATACACAACAGACTTCAATTACAAGGATGTTAACATGGTGAAACCACTGGGCCTTTCTGCTTGTCCTCCAATATACAAAGAATTAAATTTACCAGGAGAACTCTTAGCCTTTTAGTATAACAGGAGTTGACAATAATTTTTTTTCAGTCCTATAGATATTATCTGTTATGGACTGAACCATGTTCCCCCAAAATTCATATGTTGAAGCCCTAAACCCAAATACTTTGTCATGTGACTATATTTGGAGATGGGGCCTTTAAACAGGTGATTAAGTTAAAATGAGACCATTAGGGTGGGCCCTAATCCAAAATGACTGGTGTCCTTATGAGAAGTGGAAATTTGGATACATGAAAGAGACACCAGGGATGCATGCACACAAAGAAAAACCCTTTGAGGAGACATCTACAGGGCAGCCATCTACAAACCAAGGAGAGAGCCCTGAGAGAAAAATCAACCCTGCCAGCACCTTGATCTTGGACTTTTAGCTTCTAGAACTGTGAGAAAATACATTTCTGTGTTTAGGCCATCACTCTGGCATTTTGTTATGGCAGGCCTAGAAAACTAATACATTATCTTTATAGAAGTGGTTTTCTTATGGAGATGAAAAGGGATGAGAGAGGTAATTGTTGCTTCTACTTCCAAAAGGTGGGACATGTAGGTCATTTCCATTACTCTGATCAACCTTGGTTCCTGATCTATCAGGACAGGATGGTAGAAGCACAGGAAGCAGTAGCCACTCCAGTTGGAATTCTACCAGTGAGGAACTCAGATGGCCTATTTATATTGTTAAGATTTTAACTAAAGGATCTAAATATGATAGTCATATTCAATATTGTTCACTAAAGAAACTCAGAATTATGTAAGAAATCACACGCTTCTACAAGCATAAATACATATATTTTATAAGAACAAATACTGTTTATATCCCTGTAATCTCAATAATCTAAATCAGTATGCTAACAGAAATCTGTGTGATGATGAAAATGTTCCATATTTGTGCTGGATATGATAATCACTATTCACATATGAGCACTTGAAATGTGACTAATGCTACTGAAAAACTGAATTTTTAATTTTATTTCATTTTAATTGCATTAAATTTAAATAGCTACTTGTAGTTAGTGGTTATCATATTGGAGAATGTGGTTCTAGATCATATGGAAAAATTAAACATGGCTTCAGTTTTGTTTGGAAATAAACACCAAGGAAAGCTAAACACAAATAAAAACTCAGTGTTTTGTAATATTTTAGTATCGATTCCATTTTGCTTGGCAAATACTGATTTGACCTTTTTAAGAAATAAAAAACAAGCGAAAGATTTTAAACCCTGAAATTTCATTTCAGTGTGTAGTTTTATGCCTAAGGGAACTTAAAGAACTATAGAATTTTAGACTTACAGGAGATCTTAGAAACAGGTAGTTTCTAAGAATTTTAAAATCCAAAATTTCTGATTTTAAGAAAGGGGACTGGACACTTTCTGAAGCTTTCACATCTTGTACCAAACCATCACACACATACCAAAGAAATCAATGACTACAAAGCCATAGTCAAAAACAAGGAAAACATCTCTAAAAGAGAAAGATAGACTGACAGGAGAAGCCAACACCATGGTGCCAACAAGGACAGACACCTGCTGCTCTGCCCACAAGGAGGCTTTCACAGGTAATAAAACGCTGTGTGGGAAAGTCATGTGGAAAAATTTTCTTAAAGACAAGCATTTGGCCAGCAACCACCAATAACCTGAGGAACGCTAATGCTATGAAAGGGAACAGCAATAACAGAGTAATCTCAAAAGCTCTTAATATAGTACACTTAAATATTCTCAGGGAGATAAAGGAAAATATCACATTCCCTAAAAAAGAGCTATGAAACAAACACAGTAGATTATGAAACAAGAGTAGGCAACTAAGACAAAGAACCCGGGTTTTTAAGATGAAAAATATAATGATTAAAAAAAACACACAGGGGCTTCACTGGCAGTGTAGTGGTTAAGAATCCGCCTGCCAATGCAGGGGACGTGGGTTCAAGTCCTGGTCCGGGAAGATCCCACATGCCACAGAACAACTAAACTCACATGCCACAACTACTGAGCCTGCACTCTAGAGCCCGTGAGCCACAACTACTGAACCTGCATGCCACAACTACTGAAGCCCACATGCCTAGAGCTCATGCTCCACAACAAGAGAAGCCACCACAATGAGAAGCCCGTGCACCACAACAAAGTGTAGCCCCCCCTCACAGCAACTAGAGAAAGTCCACGCACAGCATTGAAGACCCAACGCAGACAAAGTCGCATGGACATATATACACTACCAAATGTAAAATAGATAGCTAGTGGGAAGCAGCCACATAGCAAAGGGAGAGCTGCTCCATGCTTTGTGACCACCCAGAGGGGTGGGCTAGGGAGGGTGAGAGGGAGACACAAGAAGGAGGTGATAGGGGGATATATGTATATGTATAGCTGATTCACTTTGTTATAAAGCAGAAACTAACACACCATTGTAAAGCAATTATACTCCAATAAAGATATTTTTAAAAAATAATAAGACATGACATGATGAAAGTCCTAAAAAAAACCAATACACACAGCTGAAGGGCAAACCAGTAAGCTAAATATTAAGCCGAATTCACACAGAAGACAAAGAGATAGATAGAAAATAAGAGACTAATATTAAGTGAGATGGATACTTGATCCAGGAATTCCAAGTGCATCTAATTGAGTTCCAGAATTAGCAATTAGAAAAAAAAATGGAGAATAGGCAATATTTAAAGACATAATGCCTGAAACTATCCCCAACCGAAGGGGGAAAAAGTACACGAGTCCTTGGGTTGTAAGAATCTGAAAACCTGAGGAGAATTACAAACTACAACATACTTGCACACAAAGCTGTAAAATTAAAACATCAAGGGAAAAGAAATTCCTAAAAGCTGCCAGAGAGGAAAAGGCAGACTCCCTACAAAAGGATAAGAATAGAGTGACATCAGTCATCTCATCATGAAATCAGAGCACATCTACATTCGAGACAACATTTCCTTCCTGGAAGAACACAGATGTTAGCCTGAAGACTTAAGGGGTAGTTTGGATGTTTCACTTCTTTACAATGTGGAGACAAAACGGTAACCCCTAACACCTTCAGAATCTCTGTAGTAATCAGTACCCATCTTACAGTCCTTTTTCATACCTAAGTATCCCCTGAAGCATCCGAATACTTATGCCCTCCTCTTGGCTCTTATGACATGAAGTTTCTGTTCCAAAAAAATGAATTTGCTCACTTGCTCTTTCACATGTTACACTTACCCTGGACTTGATGAAATTCCCTCTACCCAGAATATATTTTCCTGGATAGGTGCTCATCTAAACTCTAGCTGTTCCTTAAGGGCCACCAATGGGCACTCTCTTCACAAAGCTATCTCTAGCTCATGGTAAACCACTCCCTCTTCTTGGCTTTCAAAAATGCAGTGTTTGTTAAACACATCTTGGCATTTTCAAAATTATTTTGATGATCTTACTGATAACCTACACTGAATGCTTAGTGTACACCTAGCACTTTGCATCTGTTATTGCACTTAACCTCAAAACAATGCTACTAAGTAGATATTATTATTACTCCCACTTTACAGCTAAGAAAGCTGAAGCTTAGGGATGCTAAGTAAGTTGCTAAAGATCAGAGAGCAAGTATGTATCAGAGCTAGGATAGAACTAGCTCTGCCATGTGCAACTTAGGTGTTGTACCAAAGTGCAGAGCAAGGGGCCAATTGGAGCCTGATATTTAACCCGTTCTCAGCTCAACAAGCCAACAATGAGCATTTCCTGGAGGAAAGGATGTCTTTTTTTCTAATTCACCAAAAGCCTACAGGCTAGTCTCTGAAAGAGACTCAAATTCTGTCTGGATCCTGGACCACACTTAACTACTACACTATACCACCCCTCATTTAAAAGATGAAATAATGAGGTCCAGAAAAACAAAATGATTTTTTTAAGTTTACAGAAATAGTGGAACCTGAACTGACATTTAAGATCCTCCATTGCTCTTTCTGGCACCCTACTTGGGTTGCATTCCACTTACATTTTATATACACTGTGTATCACTATTCTCTGATGATTTCTTGTGTCTATATTTCTTGTGTCTATACCCGCAGTAAACTGTGAGCTCCTGAGGACAAGACCATTCTTATAGTTATTCCAGCAGCGTATATGCTCAGGAATATAGAGAAGCCTCCAATAGACATTCCTTAACTTGAATGAAATGCTTCTCAGAATGAAGTTGTCCCATGACCTGTAAGTACCCTCACGATAGCGCTTAATCTTGAGAAAATCACTTGGTCACATGGTCTTGAGAAAACACCAATTTGCACTTATCCCACTAGGAGTAAGATGCCACCAGTTCCCTGCCAATGCCCTACTTTGAGTCTTTACTGATACCACTAGCTTCCAAGTAGAAGCAGACCTACCTTGAAGGCATTCTTGGGAAATTTCCTTTATAACTTCCTCTTTTCCATGCCCAATTCCATCTTTAAGGCAGTATAAAGAGATATAAAAAATGATTGTGGAATCGAGGCCTTAGAGGTTCCAAGAATAACATACATATGTCCTAAAAGTTTTGTAAGATGAATGACATAAACTCCAGGAGAAAAGCAATATTATTTTATTTAAATATATATTTTATAAAAAAATAAATAGAGACTCTTAGCAGGTCTCGTGCCTGAGGTGACTCAAGCTATGGTGTGAAAAAGTGGAGGATCTGGCAATGGATCCCCAGTTTATCTAACTCTTGGTCCAGGGATCCTTCCCCTCATCACAGCTGCTGTACTCTGGAAGGTGAGGGGAATGTGGTCCCCAAAACGTCATCAAAGTTTACTGCTTGAACATTTGTTCGGTCATATATGAAGGCTAAACCAGATAGACTCCAGGAAGTGTGGAACAGATAAGGCATCTTGGGGAGTCAAAAATAAATTCTAATGGCCCTTTAGAAAGTTAGAGGAGTAGAGCATACCATGGCCAGGTAAAAATTAAATAAAATCTTCCTCACCAGCTAAGGAAGACGATCAAGAAATTCAGCTCTGACCCAGACCACGGGCAATTGCAGCCATTCTCCAAAGGATCCTGTCTTCCCAAAATAAACGTCTGCTCCACTTGAGTTAAAATTAGACACACATCAATTCTGGCTGTTGACACAGAAGACTCTGGCAAGCAGGGTGGAATCCAGAATCCTCTACATAAACAACCAAGCTCTGTAGACACTCCCAAGACACTCAGAGCTAAAGGAATAAAGTGTCTTGCCATTTCCTCATCAGCAGTACCCTGTCCCTGTCCCAGAATCACCTATGTCTCAGTGAGCATGAAAGCATGAGCAAAAACTGCTTCCCTCTTTGTGGCTGGGGTTCCAAAACAGAATGGCACAAATATGAGATGGTTTTATTTTTCATGATGTTGTTTCCTGGGATCTGTTGTCTTGCCTCAACACTTTAATATTCATTACATATTTATCCTTTTTTGTGCATAAATATTTATGAATTTTCTCCTACTCCTTGGTGCTGTCAGGTCATAAATCAGAGTCCTTGCCCTCAGTCACCCCATGACTAAGGTGTGAAAAATATTATTATCCTCCCTTTAATGAACAAGGAAATGGACACTCAGAAAGGTTAAGTGACTTTCCAACATGAGTATTGGAGAAGGAAAAAAGCCCAGCTTTCTCAGTCTTTCAGAGATGTGACTTCCCTTTTATCCACATTCTTTCAAAACAGACAAACCTCATGACAGATCTCAGTACTGCCTTATAAATGCCGTTATAGTTTTCCCCTAAATATATTAAGATATGTGAATACACATATGAAGGACATTTATTTTTGGACTTGGAAAAATAATTTTTTGTGTAATAATGAAAGAAAGAAGTATAATTTAAACAGAACTTCATCAAAACTTTTTTCTGCATGAGCAATTTGGTTGTGAGAAAATTACCCGCTGAGATAATTGCTTTAGTTTTGTGTTTTCTCACTATGATTCTGGCCTTCATCATTCCAGGCCTGCATTTTTGCAACTAATATGCCTACAAAGTTTTCTCCTTAACTCACTTGCCCAATGGACTTAATTTTTTCTGTAGAATAAAGTCTTTCTATAAGATAGGGCAAACTCCTTTAGGACAATCTAATATTCCTATTAATTCAATTCATTAAACATTAATTGAGAATTTAGATTTGGGATGCAACAGTGTAAAATCTTGAGCCCTTGTACCCAAAGAAGCCGGATCTGGCAGTGAAGGAGACTAATCACAATGCCTGGGGAAATTTTTTAGTAGGACTGGATTGTAAGCAGCGAGATAGCTCTTCAGAAGAAGTGATTAACTCAGTTTGAAGATGTGTGTCAAGAAAAGCCTCCTGGAAGAGGAGATGCTTGAACTTCTCTGTAACAAGAGCCTTCTCACTATTCTCTGTGCCAACCATGTACATTTCTGCTTCTTACTTTGGCTTAGTTTAATGACTACCATTTATTGAGCATTTACCATATCAAGGTCACTATGTTAAGGACACAAAGTTTTATCACACTAGTCTTCAAGGAATTTAGAGTTACTGAAAGAATTTATTTCCTGTGTCTCCCTTGAATTTACTCATTACATTTAGAAAACCTCAAATATGTACAAGATATTGATTTCCAACATCACTGTTTCCTTTGTCCTAGCTGGTGTTAACATCAGGAGAGTTCTGGGTCTTCTGAACAATACATCCCTTACCTGATAAGACACTATATAGTTTTCATAATTCATCAGATTTTCCTTTTCAAAGGAAACTAAATTATATTTTAGAATCAAATTTGTTGGCAAATTCATAAGTATTATTTTTGGAATATTTGGCTCCATTTACTTTCTTCTTTCCCTCTTTCTTTCTTTCTTTTTGCCATTTTGCTATATTTTGCGTATCCTTGTAAGCCACCTTAAGACACTTTTAGACTGAATGATCCCCTCTAAATAAATAAAAGTAATATTTGCACTGCTTTTTTTTATTATCCAAGTCTGTAGCACAGGGCTAGCATGGGGTTAGGGTCACATCACAACCTTCAGGGATGAATTTTCTGGGAAACATTTGACTGTTTTGTTGGTCTATGAATAGTTGGAAAAGTAGGCAGTCACCTAAAGGAACACAGGAGCAAATCTCTTCTTCTGCTTCGTGATCATAACAAATTGAAACAAAACCAAGATGAGAATTTCAAAGACCAATCCTGGAGTCTTCAAACCTGAGCAACAAAAAGATGATTTCAGGTCTTGAAATTCTCTATCTAGAAGACAGGAAATGGGGAAAGCTTATTTTTGTTCCTAATTTGCCAAGCTGTAATATATTCCTTTTCTTAAATTTTATTGATTTTGCTAAACTCTGAACTCTGTTTTGCTTTAGGGAGAGCCATAGAGGTATAGATTTTTATGTCAAAAAATTTGTTCCTTGCTAAGAGCCTATGGAAGATACATTGAATAGGATTATTGAAACGAGTCTTCAATGACCAACATACAGAAAACCCCAGTAAACCACTGACTGGCTCCAGGAAGCTGGACTCAGCCCAGGTCTTAATGACCTGTTCTGTAGAATGCATTCCAGCCAATTAAAACTCCCAGCCTGGCCTCCAAGCAAAGTGATAATGCTGGCCCTACCCAGGTTTCTACCCTCTGATTCTTAGACCACCCAGCAAGTTGTTGATCCAGCATCCAGCTATTTCTTGCCTGTAGCATACAGTGCAGCACATGGGTCTTCTGTGCCAGCTGTTACTTGTCTGTATAAGAGAAAGGTAATAACAGAGATTGGAGGTTCCTTGGAAGAGTCCCCTTTTTGTTCCCCTTTCTTCCATAGACTTTCTCTTTTAATTATCTGCTGTGATGGTATGAGATTTTATCATAAAGTACTGATTCTTTAGATTCAAGTGTTTCCATATTCCTATGCCTCTATGTCCCAGGGTGAATGAGTCTTCCTCATCCTGACAGCTTCCCTTCCTAAAACTGAGGAATAATTGCCTTGTTATTAAGGAGAACAAGGAAAAAATGAGAAAAAGAAAAAGAGACAGAAAGGAAAGGGAGAGAGCCAGTCTAATCCCAAGATGGTAGACCTATGTATGGATATACATCCCACATTTGTATCCTCAGGATGACCAAAGAAACCTCAAATCATGCATGAATTGATTTAAAACAATCAATTTACTTTAAAAAGTAGAGATTCAGCAAAATAAATACAAATTTTTCCTGGGGGAAAATATCTTCATCCTAAGACTTGGGGAACCTCCACAAATAAATTTTCAAGGGAAATAACCAGACTGCAGTTAATATAAGCAGATTCACAAACAAGTGAATACATTCACAAGGCAGAAGAAACAATAGATAGCAAAAATATCATCACAAAGATTTCATATTTTATAAACATCACAGAAATACTATAAAATGTTTACTATATCTATGTCTAAAAATATTAAAAGCTCTTGAAAATATCTTCAGGGAACAGGAAACCATAAAACATAGGTTAGCAAATTAAACAACAATGGAAACAAATAACTGGCTGCTGCTTAGGATGTAGAAAGCTCAAAAATTATTTCATTCTCACCTTTAAAACAAGAAAAATCTGGATAATCTATGAAAATATATTTTTTTCTTGATGCCATCAGAAAGTTAAGGTTGCAGGGCAACTGACTAGCCTGAGACCTATGGGAAGGGAAAGTCTCCAAGAAGAGATGGGACATAAGCACTTGCTCATCTGGGGCACGTGCTGAGCATCATTCAAGCTGGTAAGGAGTACTCAGCTAAAATTCATAACAATTGCTAAAGGCTAAGTATCACATAGTGTGAGAATATAGAAATACTGGAGCCACAGACACAAGGAAATTATCTCTTATTCTCAGGTTTTTTTTTTCCATGGGCCACACTGGACACTCACAAAAAAGATGGGGGAAGGTGAGAGAAAGCCTCCTAGGTGGTACTGGCCTTGGAAGAGGGGAGCAGCAGCAACTGCAGGAAAGGCATGAAATCCCACATGTATTCTCTTTCTCTGTCTCTCTTAGAGAAAAAAAGGCTAAGGAAATAACAAAACCCTGTACTTTTCAAGACATAAGGTACAAGTGATGACATCACAACAGGGGGAAGAGTAAAATGTCTATCCTTAGGGAATAGAAGGGAACAGGAAAACATCTTGTGTCCAGAACAATAGACATCCCATAACATTGAAAAATAGGCAGGATCATGGACCCAGGGACAAAGCATCTAAGACTGAGGCTGAACCAGGACAACAGAGAATGTCCACCTGTTCCCCCTGCCTTTAACCAGGTTAGCAAGTATTGAGTAACAAATAACAGCAGTTTATAGGGACGGAGGGAGTGAGCCTCTATAAATCTCAGGCACAACAAGAAGACTCACTGCTAATAGTGAGTCAGACACTGAGACAATACCTCTGACAAAACCAATCCTTCTCTCATACACAAGGTAATGCTAGAGAAATTCGAAGTCTGTGGTAGGCCAAGGGTAAACATAGCAAGAATAAAACCCAAACCCAGCTCAACACCAAACTATAGTGATTAAACTTCCCCTCCCCCACTAAAGGCATAATAAAGGAAAATGCATACTTATTTCTAATAAAAAATAATATTGGTCTTAGTATCTACTGTTCTACACAAAATACTCAGCTTCCAACAAAAAATTATGAAGCAAGAATTCAGACAACACACTATCAGGAGAAAAAGTAGTCAATGAAACCAAACTCAGACATGATCCAGGTTCTTCAACTACCAAATAAAGAATTTAAAGTAACTTTAATTAATAACCTATTGGCTTCAGTGGAGAAAGTGGAACACATTCATGAACATACAGGGGATTTTATGGAACAGATAGAAAGATAGAAATTATAAGAAAAAATCAAATGAAAATGCTAAAAATGAAAAAAATAGAGAAAAAAGAGATGAAAAATGACTTTGGTGGACTCATAAGAAGAGTCTACACAGGGGAGAAAAAAACATCAGTGAACTTGAAGAGAGTTCAACAAAAAGTACCCAAACTGAAACAGAAAGAAATAAGAATGGGAAAAAAGAAGAAAATAAGCATAAAAGAGCATCAAGAGCTGTGGGACAATATTAGACAACATAGCATACATATAAATGAAATCTCAGAAGAAGAATAGCAACAGAAAGGAGGAAAAAGACAGAAGAGATAATGACCATAAGTTTGTGTTCTCTGTCTGTGAGTCATTTCTGCTTTATAAATAAGTTTATTTGTATCATTTTTTTAGATTCCACATATAAGTGATATCATATGATATTTGTCTTTGGCTTACTTCACTTAGTATGATAATCTCTAGGTCCATCCATGTTGTTGCAAATGGCATTATTTCATTCTTTTTTATGGCTGAGTATTATTCCATTTTATATATATACCACTTCTTCTTTATCCATTCAACTGTTAATGGACACTTAAGTTTCTTCCATGCCTTGACTATTGTAACTAGTGCTACTATGAACATTGGAGTGTATGTTTCTTTTCAAATTATGGATATATGCCCAGGAGTGGGATTGCAGGATCATATGGTAACTCTATTTTTAGTTTTGTAAGGAACCTCCATACTGTTTTCCATAGCGGCTGTACCAATTTACGTTCCCACCAACAGTGTAGGAGGGTTGCCTTTTCTCCACACCCTCTCCAGCATTTATTATTTGTAGACTTTTTGATGATGACCATTCTGACTGGTGTGAGGTGATACCTCATTGTAGTTTTCATTTGCAATCCTCTAATAATTAGTGATATTGAGCATCTTTTCATGTGCCTTTTTGTCATGTGTATGTCTTCTTTGGAGAAATGTCTGTTTAGATCTTCTGCCTATTTTTTGATTGGGCTGTTTGTTTTTTGATATTGAGCTGTATGAGCTATTTGTATATTTTGTAGATTAATCCCCTTTTGATTACATTGTTTGAAAATATTTTCTCCTATTCTGTAGGTTGTCTTTTTGTTTTGTTTATGGTTTCTTTTGCTGTGCAAAAGCTTTTAAGTTTAATTAGGTCCCATTTATTTATCTTTGTTTTTATTTCCATTGCTCTAGGAGATAGATCCGAAAAGCTATTGCTGCAATTTATGTCAAACAGTGTTCTGCCTATGTTTTCCTCTAGGAGTTTTATAGTGTTCCAGTTTTACATTTAGGTCTTTAATCCATTTTGAGTTTATTTTTGTGTATGGTGTTAGAGAATGTTCTAAGTATGGTTACCAAAGGGTAAAGGGAGGGAGAAATAAATTAGGAGTTTGGGATTAAAATATACATGCTACTATATATAAAATAGATAACAAACAGGGACCTACTGTATAGCACAAGGACCTATACTCAACATCTTATAATAACTTATAAGGGAAGAGAATGTAAAAAAAAGTATATATATATTTATATATATATATGTATAACTGAATCATTCTGCTCTACACCTGAAATTAACACAACATTGTAAATCAACATTTCAATAAGAATTAAAATAAATATAAATAAATAAATAATACAGACCAGTATTTTTAAAAAAGAGATAGTAACCAAGAATTTTCCAGCACTAATGAAAACAACTAAATCACAATTCCAAGAAGCTCAGAGAACACCAGTCTGGATAAATAACTACAGTACACCACCCCCCCAAAAATACATACATACATCATGTTGAACTGCTAAAAATCAAAGGTAAAGAGAAAATCCTGAAGGGAACCAAAGAAAGCAAAAAAAAAAAAAAAAAAAAAAAACCACACATGATATAAAGAAACCAAGATAAGAATTATACCAGACAGACTGCTCATCAGAAATTGTTCAAGCCAGAAGACAATGGAGAACAAATTTAAAGTGCTTAAAAAAAAAAGTTAACAGAGTTCTCTACCCCATGAGGGGTGGGGAGAGGACTTTCAAAAATAAAGAGGAAATAAAAAATTTTTCAGACAAACAAAAACTGAGAAAATTTATTACCAGCAGATGTACACTAAGAGAAATCTTAAAAGGTCTTTGGGCAGAAGTAACATGATACTACAGAAAAACCTGAATCTATAGAAGAAAATGAAGAGCAGTGGAAATCACATTAATATAGTTAAACACAGGTGTTGGGGGCTCAATTGAGGGTGTTGGGGCTCCTGGTGGGGCTAAATTACCATGAGGGTTGGGCAGACAAAAGGATACAGTTCTTCATGCAGTGGCTGAACTCAAATCAGGTGTCTGAAAGAACTGGACTCTGAAGATCTGTGTCATAATGGCTGCTGAAGCTTCTACTCCAAATTCAAGGGCAGATTCAACTTACTTACAAGAGAGATATCTTAATAAAGGTCAAAAGATGATATTACAGAACAAAAGGAGATATCACAGCAGGTGTAAAGGTGCAAGAACATGAGTGTTCTCCCATTGGAGGGAGCTGGAGCACTTCTCCTGAGTCAGTGATCAATCCACTGTGGTCCAGCATACAGAAGTGAGGGAGTCATGAAAAATGGTAGAGCTGCTGGGTCATGAGGATGCAAATGTGATTGAAAGTTCTCACAACCTTCACTCCAGGTTTGGAAAAAGTTGTGGTAGGAGTTGGGAAGTCTTCCCTCTTTTTCTATCCTTTGGAAGATTTGAAGAGTAAGATTGGCATTTCTGTTCTGTAACTGTCTCATAGAATTTGCTCAATCTGATAAAGAAGCTGTCTGAACCTGGTGATTTGTTTGTTGGAAGATTTTTTAATTAACAATTCAATTTATTTACAGGTTATAGGACTATTCGAGTTTTCTGTTTCTTAAGTCATATTTGGTGTGAATTTTACAAGCAACATATACCTAGATTTTTGTTTATCCAGTCTAGAAATACTTACCTTTAATTGGGAAGTGTGGGCTATTTGCATTTATTGCAGTTAAGGAAATATTTAGAGTTTGGTTACAGGATGGTGGAGTAGGAAGATGCTGAGCTCACCTCCTCCCATCGGCACACCAAAGTTACGACTATTTACAGAGCAATTACTGATGAGAAAAACCACGAGACTAGTAGAAAGGATTTAAAAAAAGGAACTACATTGGGCTTCCCTGGTGGTGTAGTGGTTGAGAGTCCACCTGCCAATACAGGCAATACGGGTTTGTGCCCCGGTCCAGGAAGATCCCACCCGCCACAGAGTGGCTGGGTCCGTGAGCCATGGTCACTGAGCCTGCACGTCCAGAGCCTGTGCTCCGCAATGGGAGAGGCCACAACAGTGAGAGGCCTGAGTACCACACACACACACAAAAAAAGGAACCACAGTGAGATGGGTAGGAGGGGTGGAGACACAGTACAGTCAAGACCCATACACCCAGGTGGGTGACCCACAAGAAGATGATAATTATAATTTCAGCAACTCTCCCCAAGGAGTGAGTGGCCCAGGCTAATATCAGGTTCCCCAGCCAGGGGTTCTGCACCAGGAAGATGAGCCCCCAGAGGTTTGGCTTTGAAGTTCAGTTTGGCTTTGAAGGTTTGGCTTACTTTTGGGAGAGCCAGAGAACTATGGGAAATAGAGACTCTACTCTCACACACTCCAGGACCCAGAGCAGGAGCAGTAATTTGAAAGGAGCCTGAGTTAGACCCACCTGCTGATCTTAGAGCGCCTTCTGGAGAGACAGGAGGGAACTTGCAGCTTACCCTGGGGACATAGACACTGGCAGCAGCTATTTTGGGGAACTCGTTCTACCACATGGATACAGGTGTTGGCAAATGCTATTTTGGAGTCCTTCCTTTAGCTTATTGGCCCCAGGACCTGGTTCTGCCCACCAGTGGGTCTGCACTAGTCCAAAGACCAGACTCACCCATCAGTGAATAGGCACAATCCTCAGAACCTCCTGGGCCTTAGCCCCACTGACCAATGAGCTGACACACCAGCTCTGGGAACCCCAGGTCCCTGCAGCAAGAGACTCCAAGACTTGGCTCCACCCACCAGTGAGCTGGTACTAGCCTCCAGAACACCCAGGCCCCAGCCCTGCCCATCAACAGGCTGATACCACCTCTGACATACCATGTACCCCTCAGCCAGCCATGTCAGGAACTAGCTCCACCATCAGCAAGCAAACACTAGATCTGGGATGCCTGGCCTCACACCACCCAAACTAGAGCCTGACTCCACCAACCAGTGTTCCACATTAGCCCCTGGACCCCTGAGAGCTCTACAGCCAGTTGCCTCATAAACTAACTCTGCCCACCAGTGACCAGCAGCCTCTGCACAGGCAGGGCCTGGCAACCAACTGGACCAGGAGCCAGCCATGACTACCAGACCACTCACAGTAGTTAGCCTGCCACAACATAGAGACCCACACAGCTCACATAGGGGCAACCCTGGAGCATATAGCTCTGGTTACCTGAGGAGAGTATGCTGCTGAGAGGCATAGGACATCTCCTACAAAAGGCCACTTCTCCACGGTTGGGAAACATAATCAACCTACCAAACCCATGGAAATAAAAACAACAAATTAGGCAAAATAAGGCAACAGAAGAATATGATCCAAATGAAGAAATTAGATAAAATTACAGAAGAACTAGGTAAATTGGAGATGGGCAATCTATCCAATAAAGAATTCAAGGTAATGATCTTAAAGATGTTCAAGGAACTCAGGAGAAGAATGGATGAAAGAGTGAGAAGTTAGAAGTTTTTAAAAAGAGCTAGAAAATACAAATTAGAACCAAACAGAGAGGAAGAATACAATAACTGAAATGAAAAATACACTCAAAGGAATCACAGTGTATTAGATAATACAGAGGAATGGATGAGTGAGCTGGAAGACAGAGTAGTGGAAATTACTGAAGCTGAACAGAAAAAAGAAAAGAGAATAAATACTAATGAAGACAGTTTAAGAGACCTTTAGGACAACATCAAGCTTAATAATATTTGCATTAGAGTGTTCTCAGAAAGAGAAAGAGAAAAGGGCAAAGAATGCAATTAAAGTCATAGTAGCTGAAAACTGCCCTGAGGAAACGGACATCTAGGTCCAGGAAGCACAAATAGTTCCAAACAGGATTAACACAAGGAGGGCCACACCAAGACATATTGCAATTAAAATGGCAAAAATTAAAGATAAAGAGAGAATATTAAAAGCAGTGAGGGAAAAGCATCAAGTCATGTACAAGGGAATGTCCATAAGGCTATCTGCAAACTTTTCAGCAGAAATCCTGCAGGCCAGAAGGGAGTGGAAAGGTGTATTTAAAATAATGAAAAGGAAAAACCTAAAACCAAGAATACTTTACCTGGCAAAGCTTTTATTCAGATTTGATGGAGAAATCAAAAGTTTTGCAGATAAGGAAAAACTAAGAGTTCAGCACTATAAAGTCAGCATTACAAGAAAAGTTAAAAGGACTTCTCTAAGTCAAAAAGAAAAGGCCACAACTAGAAATATGAAAATTATGAAAGGAAAAATCTTAATGGAAAGGGCAAATATACAGTAGAAGTAGTAAATCAACCATGTATGAAGCTAGTAGAAGGTTAAAAGACAGAAATAGTAAAATCATCTACATACATAATAAATAATTACAGGATACACAAAACAAAAAGATGTAAAATATGATGTCAAAAACAATAAACTTTCAGGGGGTAGAATAAAAATGCAGGATTTTAAAAATATGTTTGAAATTAAGAGATCAGCAACTTAAAATAATTTTATAAATATAAATAGATATGTAGTTTTATTTTTATATATATAGTTATACAGTTAAATATAACCTCAGGTTAACCACAAACCAAAATCTATAACAGATAACACACACAGAATAAAGAAAGGAATCCAAACATAACACTAAAGATAATCATCAAATTGCAAGGAAAGGACAACAAAAGAAGAAACAAGAAACAAAAAAGAACTGCAAAAACAACTCCAAAACAGCACAATGACAAGAAGTACATACCATTCGATCATTACTTTAAATGTAAATGAATGAAATGCTCCAATCGAAAACCAGAGTGTCTGACTGGCTATATGCTGCCCACAAGAGACTCTCTTCAGATCTAGACACACACAGACTGAAAGTGAGGGAATGGAAAAAGATATTCCATGCAAATGGAAATCAAAAGAAATCCAGGGAAGCAATACTTGTATGTGACAAAATAGACTTTAAAATAAAGAAAATGAAACAATCCAAAATTTATGGGACACAGCAAAAGCAGTTCTAAGAGGGAAGTTTATAGTGATACAAGCCTACCTCAGGAAATAAGAAAAAAATCAAATAAACAACTTATCCTTACACCTAAAGGAATGAGAAAAAGAACAAACAAAACCCAAAGTTAGTAAAAGGAAAGAAATGATAAAGATCAGAGAAGAGGGCTTCCCTGGTGGCGCAGTGGGTGAGAGTCTGCCTGCCAATGCAGGGGACACGGGTTCATGCCCTGGTCTGGGAAGATCCCACATGCCGCGGAGCGGCTGGGCCCGTGAGCCATGGCTGTTGAGCCTGCGCATCCGGAGCCTGTGCTCTGCAACGGGAGAGGCCACAACAGTGAGAGGCCCACATACCAAAAAAAAAAAAGAAAAATATCAAAGAAGGAATTAATGAAATGGAGGCAAAAAATATAAAGGATGAATGAGACTAAGAGTTGTTTTTTTTTAAAGTTAAATAAAATTGAAAAACATTTAGTCAGACACATCAAGAAGAAAAGAGAGAAGGCCCAAATGATTAAAATCAGAAGTGGAAAAGAAGAAGTTACAATGAATATCACAGGAATATGCAGGATCATAAGAGATTACTACAAATAACTATATGCCAATCAAATGGGCAACCTAGAAGAAATGAGTAAATTCTTAGAAATATACCATCTCCCAAGATTGATTCAGGATGAAATAGAAAATCTAAACAGACCTATTACCAGCCATGAAATTGAATTAACAATAAAAACAATTCCATCAAAGTCCAGTACCAGATGGCTTCAGAAGTGAATTCTACCAAACATTTACAGCAGAGTTAACACCTATCCTTCTCAAACTATTTCAACAAATTGCAGAGGAAGGAGCCCTTCCAAATTTATTCTATCAGACCAACATCACCCTGATACCAAAACCAGAGTAAAACATTACAAAAAAAGAAAATTACTCTACAATATCACTGATGAACATGGACGCAAAAATCCTCAAAAAAATATTAGCCAATCGAATTCAATAATACATTAAAAGGATTATACACCACAATCAAGTGAAATTTATCCTGGGGGTACAAGGATGGTTCAATACTCATAAATCAATCAACATGATGCACCACATTAACAAATTGAAAAATAAAAATCATATGATCCTCTCAATAGATGCAGAAAAACATTCTGACAAAATTCAACATCCAAAAACTCTCCAAAAAGTGGGCATAGAGGGAACACACCTCAACATAATAAAGGTCATATATGACAAGCCCACAGCTAACATCATACTCAATGGCAAAAAGCTGAAAGCATTTCCTATAAGATTAGGAATAAGACCAGGATGCCCACTCTTGCCACTTTTATTCAACATAGTATTGGAAGTCCTAATCGCAGCAGTCAGACAAGAAAAAGAAATAAAAGGAACCTAAACTGGAAAAATAGTAAAACTATGACTGTTTTCAGATGACATACTAGTACAAATAGGAAATCCTAAAGATGCCACCAAAAAACTATTAGAATTCATCAATGAATTTGGTAAAGTTGCTAGGTACACAAAAAATATACAGAAATCTGTTGCATTTCTATACACTAATATCAAATTATCAGGAAGAGAAAGTAAGAAAACAATCCTTTTTACAATTACGTCACAAAGAATAAAATACCTAAAAATAAATCTAAGGAAGTAAAAGACCTATACTCAGAAAATTGTAAGACACTGATGAAAGAAATTGAAGATGGCACAAAAAATGGAAAGATATGCTATGCTCATAGCCTGAAATAATTGAAATTATTAAAATTAGCATACTACTGAAGACAATGTACAGATTCAATGCAATCCCCTTCCAAATAGCAATGACATTTTCCACAGAACTAGAAAAAATAATTCTAAAATTTTATGGAAACCCAAAGACACCAAATAGCCAAAACAATCTTGAGAGATAAGGACAAACCTGGAAGTAGGACACTCCTTAATTTCAAGCTATACTAAAAACTCCAGTAATAGAAATAATATAATACTGACACAAAAACAGACACAGATCAATGGAACAGAATAGACAGCACAGAGATGAACCCACATTTTTATGGGCAATTAATCTACAACAAAGGAGGTAGGAATAGACAATGGGAAAAAGACTGCCTCTTCAATAAACGGTGCTGGAAAAACTGGACAGCTACATGCAAAAAGAATCAAAGTGGACTACTTTCTCATACTATATACAAAAATAAACTCAAAATGGATTAAAAACTTAAATGCAAGACCTGAAACCATAAAACTCCTAGAAGAAAACACAGGCAGTACTCTCTTTGACATCATCATAGTAATAATTTTTGGGTATGTCTCCTCAAGTAAGGGAAACAAAAACAAAAACAAACAAATGGGACTACATCACTCTAAAGCTTTTGCCCGGTGAAGTAAAGTATCAACAAAATGAAAAATGCCACCTACTAAACAGGAGAAGATATCCAAAAATAATATATATTTTAAGAAGTTAATATGCCAAATATACAAAGAACACATACAACTCAACATCAAAAACACAAACAACTCAAGTAAAAAATAGAAGAACTGAACAGAATTTTTTCTGAAGAAGGCATATAGATGGCCAACAGGCACATGAAAATATGCCCAACATCACTAATCATCAGGGAAATGAAAATCAAACATATCGGGCTTCCCTGGTGGTGCAGTGGTTGAGAGTCCGCCTGCCGATGCAGGGGACACGGGTTCGTGCCCCAGTCCGGGAAAATCCCACATGCTGCGGAGCGACTGGGCCCGTGAGCCATGGCCGCTGAGCCTGCGCGTCCGGAGCCTGTGCTCTGCAACGGGAGAGGCCACAACAGTGAGAGGCCCGTGTACCAAAAAAAAAAAAAAAAAAAAAAAATCAAATATATCACGTTGCACCTATTACTTATTATCAACAAAACTACAAATAACAAGTGTTGGCAGGGATATGAAGAAAAGGGAATCCTCGTGCACTTTTGGTTGGAATATAAATTGGTACAGCCACTATGGAAAACAGTATGGAAGTTCCTCAAAAAATTAAAACTAGAACTACCATACAATCCAGCAATTCTACTCCTGGTAGAAAGAAAAAACAAAACAAAACACTAATTTGAAAAGATATTTACAGCCTTATATTCACTGCAGCATTATTTATAACAGCCCATCAATAAATGAGTAGATAAAGAACATGTGGTATATATATATATATATATATATATATATATATATATATATACATACATACAATGGAATACTACTCAGCTATAAAAATATAATCTTGTCTTTTGCTACAACATGGATGGACCTGTGGATATTGTACTAAATGAAATAAGTCAGACAGAGAAAGACAAATACCATATGATTTCATTTATATGTGGAATCTAAAAAACAAAACAAATGAACAAACATAACAATAAGAAACAGAGTCATAGGTATGGAGAACAAACAGGTGAGTGCCAGAGGGGAGGGGGTGGCAGATGAGAAAAATATATGAGAGATATTAAGTGGTATGATTTCTTTTATTTTTTTAATTAAAAAATGAAATAAAGTCAATAAAATTTAGTCATGAAAGAGTCAATTCACTGAGAAGATTATGTACAATTCTATATTCATGTGTTCAATAACATAGCCTAAAAAGATATAAAACAAAAATTTGACAATACTATAAGAAGAAATTGACAGATATTTAGAGGTGAGGGACATTTCAATACATCTTTCTCAGTAATAATATATTAGGTGATAAAATATTAGTAAGGATATTTGTATAGCACAATTAATAGACTTGATCTAATGGATACATATGGAGTATTACACTCCAAAATTGGAGAATATACATTCTTTGCACATATTCTGTTTTTTTTTCTCAAATTTGATTGTTTTCCTTTCCAGCTTCCTGAGACATAATTGACACATAACATTGTGTAAATTTAAGGCTTACTATGTGATGATTTGATACACATGTATATTACAAAATGTTTACCACAATAAGGTTAGTTAACACATCCTTCACATCATATAATTACCATTTTGTTGTGTTGTGTTGAGAACATTAGAGTTCTATTCTCATAGCTACTTTCAAGTGTATGATACAGTATTATTAACTGTATTAATACATAGTCACCATGTTGTATATTACATCCCCAGAAATTATTCATATATGTTTACACCTTTTGATCAACATCTCATTTCCTCCACCCCTCAGCCCCTGACAATCACCATTCTCTCTGTTTCTATGAGTTAAATGTTTTTAGATTCCATATGTAAGTGAGATCATACAGTATATTCTTTGTCTGAATTACTTCACGTAGCATAATGCCTGCATGTTTCATCCATGTTGTTGTAAATAACAGGATCTCCTTTTTCATGGCTTAATAATATCCACATATATACCCCAGGGATACAAGGATGGTTATCCATGCCTTGCCTATCGGGAATAATGCTTCAATGAACATGGGAGTGCAGATATCTCTTCAAGATAGTGATTTCATTGCTAGATTTTAAAAAATAGGGCACTATATGGGCAGATGACAATTTACTGTAGTGCCTGAGTATTAACATTTTTAACCTGTCATACTTTAGCATGGATTTGGTACTTGTCCTGTTCTCTCTGAACCCTAGCTTTCCTTGTGTCAGCTCTGAAAGCTATCTTCACATTTCAAAAGCTCTAACTAAAGCCTTTAGGGCATCTGCTTCTGCCTTTCCCTATTTGATTGCCTCTGTCCCTAAATGCTGACCCTGGTGATTCGCTATGCCTGTTCTTCCTGTCACTCTTAGGGACACCATTTCTATTGTCTTGCTGCCTCCACAGTACCTGACATCCTCCCCAGGAGCCAAGCTTTTCCCTACACATACTCAACTGTGATGTTCCACCTGAGCATCCTCCTCCGTATCTCACCAGCATTTTTGAACCTGATTTTGTTGGTTGCTTTAGGCTCACATCACCATTATACCACAGTAATCCAGTCTCAACAATTCGAATCCTAAAACACAAGAATACTCTGAGAAGAACAATAAGGGATTAGGGGAAGCTCAGCATCCTAACAACTTTTAATTATGATGAGATAATAAGAAAGTATACAAAAAAAAAGGGGGGGCTTCCCTGGTGGTGCAGTGGTTGAGAGTCTGCCTGCCGATGCAGAGGACACGGGTTCGTGCCCCGGTCCGGGAAGATCCCACATGCCACGGAGCTGCTGGGCCCGTGAGCCATGGCCGCTGAGCCTGCGCATCTGGAGCCTGTGCTCTGCAACGGGAGAGGCCACAACAGTGAGAGGCCCGTGTACTGCAAAAAAAAAAAAAAAAGAAAGAAAATAAAAGAAAGTGTAACATGGGGTGGACAGTAATTTTGCCATCCCATTTCCATCCCATTTCACAGGCAATGTTTGCAGCAGGCAGTGAACCCTGTTTTATATTTATAACTGGAATGTGCTGCTGTTCAGGGTGGGCGGTTGCATTCCCACAATACATCACATGGCAAGTTGCTGACATGCCCTTCCCTCTGGCTTCTCTGGGCTAGAAGGAACGCATTTATTATTATTATTATTATTGATATTGTTTCTCTCTCTCCCTTTGCTTTCAACAGTTTCACTGACATTAGTTAAAGGGTCCTTGGGCTGGCAGAGCAGACAGACATCCCAGTCACATGGAAGGTTTTAAGCAGGCCCCAGTCTCTCTGACAGCACAAAAGCAGGAGTTCAAATGAAGACACATCAAAAATCAATGTTTTAATTCATAAAGACATGGGGATGCTTTGTGATTGGACAGCTCCAGATGACAGGCAGAGAAGTCACTTGAGGACTGACCAGGACTGGTGGCACAAGGAGTTCTCAACTCAGATCAGGATGCTCATCAAGGCAGCTTTCAATATACCTAGGGGGCAAAGAAAGGGCTTCAAGCTCACATAAGCAGAGGTGAAGATGCTGTCCTCTGTTTCAGAGAAATGGAAGAGTGAGAATAAGGCCCTAGAAACCACAGGAGAGGAAGATTCCTTCTAGGATAGAGGAAGATGAAGAAATGAGACTAAAAACCCAGAAAACAAGCCAGAATGCCTTATCAATATTGTCATTCACAGGAGACACCTCAGGGTCTTGAAGTAGTGGAAAGAATATTTTTCTAGGAGTTTGTTCATCAGGGTTCTAATCTACATTTTGTGCTTTACCTAACTGTGTGTCGTAGGGTAATTTACTTCTTCCTGTCTTTTGGTTGCAGTTTCTTCATCTGTTCAATTAAAAGGCTGTAGCACACAGTGTCACATGCTACCATGCTAGTCTACTGACTCTCAAAAAAGTTCTAGAACTTTCCTCTTTCTGATGCCTTCAGAGCTGACTTGCATGCATGGCTATAAACACATACACGCATATATACATACATACACACATACACAAGTGCACAAGTGTGTGTGCACACCACAGATGAGACAATCATTTCAGGGATGCATCTTGTTTATTTATTTATTTTAATTTTTTTTTCCAGAGGAGAAGAGAATTAAAAATTTATTTTGAAGATAAATGTTAATTATGAGGGAAAATGTTAATATAAAGGACTTTTCTGGTTACATTTCTTTTTTTTAATTTTTATTTAATTTTACTTATTTTTTATACAGCAGCTTCTTATTAGTTATCCAATTTATACATATTAGTGTATATATGTCAATCCCAATCACCCAATTCATCACTCCACCACCACCCCCTGCCACTTTCCCCCCTTGGTGTCCATACGTATGTTCTCTACATCTGTGTCTCTATTTCTGCCCTGCAAACTGGTTCATCTGTACCATTTTTCTAGGTTCCACATATGCGTTAATATACGATATTTGTTTTTGTCTTCCTGACTTGCCTCACTCTGTATGACAGTCTCTAGATCCAACCACGTCTCTACAAATGACTCAATTTCTTTCCTTTTTATGACTGAGCAATATTCCATTGTATATATGTACCACATCTTCTTTATCTATTCATCTGTCATTGGGCATTTAGATTGCTGCCATGACCTGGCTATTGTAAATAGTGTTGCAGTGAACATTGGGGTTCATGTGTCTTTTTGAATTATGGTTTTCTATGGGTATATGACCAATAGTGGGATTGCTGGGTCATATGGCAATTCTATTCTTAGTTTTTTAAGGAACCTCCATACTGCTCTCCATAGTGGCTGTATCAATTTACATTCCCACCAACAGTGCAAGAGGGTTCCCTTTTCTCCTCACCCTCTCCAGAATTTGTTGTTTGTAGATTTTCTGATGATGCCCATTCTAACTGGTGTGAGGTGATACCTCACTGTAGTTTTGGTTTGCATTTCTCTAATAACTAGTGATGTTGAGCAGCTTTTCATGTGCTTCTTGGCCATCTGTATGTCTTCTTTGGAGAAATGTCTATTTAGATCTTCTGCCCATTTTCTGATTGTGTTCTTTGTTTTTTTAATACTGAGCTGCATGAGCTGTTAATATATTTTGGAGATGAATCATTTGTCTGTTGATTCATTTGCAAACATTTTCTCCCATTCTGAGGGTTGTCTTTTTGTCTTATTTGTAGTTTCCTTTGTTTTGCAAAAACTTTTAAGTTTCATTAGATCCCACTTGTTTATTTTTGTTTTTATTTCCATTACTCTAGGAGGTGGATCAAAAAAGATCTTGTGCTTTATGTCAAAGAGTGGTCTTCCTATGTTTTCCTCTAAGAGTTTTATAGTGTCCAGACTTACATTTAGGTCTCTAATCCATTCTGAGTTTATTTTAGTGTATGGTGTTAGGGAGTGTTCTAATTTCATTCTTTTACATGTAACTGTCCAGTTCTCCCAGCACCACTTATTGAAGAGACTGCCTTTTCTCCATTGTATATCTTTGCCTCCTTTGTCATAGATCAGTTGACCATAGCTGCGTGGGTTTATCTCTGGGTTTTCTATCCTGTTCCATTGATATTTCTGTTTTTCTGCCAGTACCATATTGTCGTGATTACTGTAGCTTTGTAGTATAGTCTGAAGTCAGGGAGTCTGATTCTTCCAGCTCCATTTTTTTCTCTCAAGACTGCTTTGGCTATTTGAGGCCTTTTGTGTCCCCATACAAAATTTTAAGATTTTTTGTTCGAGTTCTGTAAAAAATGCCATTGGTTATTTGATAGGGATTGCATTGAATCTGTAGATTGCTTTGTGTAGTATAGTCATTTTCATAGTATTGATTCTTCCAGTCCAAGAACATGCTATAATCTCTCCAATTGTTGGTATCATCTTTAATTTCTTTCATCAGTGTCTTATAGTTTTCTGCATACAAGTCTTTTGTCTCCCTAGGTAGGTTTATTTCTAGGTATTTTATTCTTTTTGTTGAAATGGTAAATGGGAGTGTTTCTTTGATTTCTCTTTCAGATTTTTCATCATTAGTGTATAGGAATGCAAGAGATTTCTGTGCATTAAATTTCTATCTTGCTACTTTAGCAAAATCATTGATTAGCTCTACTAGTATTCTGGTGGCATCTTTAGGATTCTCTATGTATAGTATCATGTCATCTGCAAACAGTGACAGTTTTACTTCTTCTTTTCCAATTTGTATTCCTTTTATTTCTTTTCCTTCTCTGGTTGCTGTGGCTAGGACTTCCAAAGCTATGTTGAATAAGAGTGGTGAGAGTGGACATCCTTGTCTTGTTCCTGATCTTAGAGGAAATGCTTTCAGTTTTTCACCATTGAGAATGATGTTTGCTGTGGGTTTGTCATATATGGCCTCTATTATGTGGTGATAGATTCCCTCTATGTCCACTTTCTGGAGAGTTTTTATCATAAATCGGTGTTGAATTTTGTCAAAAGCTTTTTCTGCATCTACTGAGATGATCATAAGGTTTTTATTCTTCAATCTGTTAATATGGTGTATCACATTGATTGATTTGTGTATATTGAAGAATCCTTGCATCTCTTGGATAAATCCCACTTGATCATGGTGTATGATCCTTTTAATGTGTTGTTGGATTCTGTTTGCTAGTATTTTGTTCAGGATTTTTGCATTTATACTAATCAGTGATATTGGTCTGTAATTTTCTTTATGTATTATCTTTGTCTGGTTTTGGTATCAGGGTGATGGTGGCCTCGTAGAATGAGATTGGGAGTGTTCCTTCCTCTGCAAATTTTTGGAAGAGTTTGAGAAGGATGGGTATTAGCTCTTCTCTAAATGTTTGATAGAATTCACCTTTGAAGCAATCTGGTCATGGACTTTTGTTTGTTGGAAGATTTTTAATCACAGTTTCAATTTCATTATTTGTGATTGGTCTGTTTATATTTTCTATTTCTTTGTGGTTCAGTCTTGGAAGGTTATACCTTTCTAAGAATTTGTCCATTTCTTCCAAGTTGTCCATTTTATTTGCATAGAGTTGCTTGTAGTAGTCTCTTAGGATGCTTTGCATTTCTGAGGTGTCTGTTGTAACTTCTCCTTTTTCATTTCTAACTTTATTGGTTTGAATCCTCTCCCTCTTTTTCTTGATGAGTCTGGCTAATGGTTTATCAAATTTGTTTATCTTCTCAAAGAACCAGCTTTTAGTTTTATAGACCTTTGCTATTGTTTTCTTTATTTCTATTTCATTTGTTTGTGCTCTGATTTTATGATTTCTTTCCTTCTACTAACTTTGGGTTTTATTTGTTCTTCTTTCTCTAGTTCCTTTAAGTGTAAGGTTAGATTGTTTATTTTAGATTTTTCTTGTTTCTTGAGGTAGGTTTGCATTGCTGTAAACTTCCTTCTTAGAACTGCTTTTGCTGCATCCCATAGGTTTTGGATAGTTGTGTTTCTGTTGTCATTTGTCTCTAGTTTTTTTTTTTTTTCTCATTGATTTATTCAATGATCTCTTGGTTATTTAGTAACATAGTTTTTAGCATCCATATTTTTTTTTACGTTTTTTGCCCTGTAATTGTTTTCTAATCTCATAACATTGTTATCAGAAAAGATTCTTGATATAATTTCAATTTTCTCTAAATTTACTGAGGCTTGATTTATGACCCAAAATGTGATCTATCCTGGAGAATGTTCCATGCACACTTGAGAAGAAAGTGTACTCTGCTATTTTTGGATGGAATGTCCTATAAATATCAATTAAATCTATTTGGTCTATTGTGTCATTTAAAGCTTCTGTTTCCTTGTTAATTTTCTGTTTGGAAGACCTGTCCATTGGTGTTAGTGAGGTGTTGAAGTACCCCACTATTATTGTGTTACTGTCGATTTCCTCTTTTATAGCTCTTAGCAGTTGCCTTATGCATTGCAGTGCTCCTATGTTGGGTACATATATATTTATAATTGTTATATCTTCTTCTTAGATTGATCCCTTGCTCATTATGTAGTGTCCTCCCTTGTCTCTTGTAACATTCTTTATTTTAAAGTCTATTTTATCTGATATTAGTATTGCTACTCCAGCTTTCTTTTGATTTCCATTTGCATGAAATATCTTTTTCCATCTCCTCACTTTCAGTCTGTATGTGTCGCAGGTCTGAAGTGGGTCTTTTCTGGACAGCATATATATGGGTCTTGTTTTTGTATCCATTCAGCGAGCCTGTGTTTTGGTTGGAGCTTTTAATCCATTCAGATTTAAAATAATTATCTATATGTATGTTCTTATTATCATCTTAATTGTTATGTGTTTGTTTTTGTAGGTCCTTTTCTTTTCTTATGTTTCCCACTTAGAGAAGTTCCTTTAGCATTTTTTCTAGAGCTGATTTGGTGGTGATGAATTTCTTTAATTTTTACTCGTCTGTAAAGCTTTTGATTTCTCTGTCAAATCTGAATGAGGCCCTTGCCGGGTAGAGTAATCTTGGTTGTAGGTTTTTCCTTTTCATCACTTTAAATATATCATGCCACGCCCTTCTGGCTTGTAGAGTTTCTACTGAGAAATCAGCTGTTAACCTTATGGGAGTTCCCTTGTATGTTCTCTGTCGTTTTTCCCTTGTTGCTTTCAATAATTTTTCTTTGTCTTTAATTTTTGTCAATTTGATTACTATGTGTCTTGGCGTGTTTCTCCTTGGGTTTATCCTGTCTGGGACTCTCTTCACTTCCTGGACTTGGGTGACTGTTTCCTTTCCCATGTTAGGGATGTTTTCCTCTATAATCTCTTCAAATATTTTCTTGTGTCCTTTCTCTGTCTCTCCTCCTTCTGGGACCCTTATAATGTGAATGTTGTTGCATTTAATGTTGTTCCAGAAGTCTCTTAGGCTGTCTTCATTTCTTTTCATTCTTTTTGCTTTAATCTATTCAGTGGCAGTGAATTCCGCCATTCTCTGTTCCAGGTCACTTATCGGTTCTTCTGCCTCAGTTATTCTGCTATTGATTCCTTCTAGGGTATTTTTCGTTTCAGTTATCATATTGTTCATCTGTTTGTTTGTTCTTTAATTCTTCTAAGTCTTTGTTAAACATTTCTTGCATCTTCTCGATCTTTGCATTCATTCTTTTTCCGAGGTCCTGGATCATCTTCACTATCATTATTCTGAATTCTTTTTCTGGAAGGTTGTCTATCTCCACTTCATTTAGTTGTTTTGCTAGGGTTTTATCTTGTTCCTTCATCTGCTACATAGCCCTCTGCCTTTTCATCTTGTCTATCTTTCTCTGAATGAGGTTTTCATTTCACAGGCTCCAGGATTGCAGTTCTTCTTGCTTCTGCTGTCTGCCCTCTGGTGGATGAGGCTATCTAAGAGGCTTGTGCAAGTTTCCTGATGAGAGGGACTTGTGGTGGGTAGAGCTGGGTGTTGCTCTGGTTGACAGAGCTCTGTAAAACTTTAATCCGCTTGTCTGCTGATGTGTAGGGCTGGGTTCCCTCCCTGTTGATTGTTTGGCCTGAGGTGACCCAACACTGGAGCATACCCAGGCTCTTTGGTGGGGATAATGATGGACTCTGGGAGGGCTCGCACCAAGAAGTACTTCCCAGAACTTCTGCTACCAGTGTCCTTGTCCTCAAGGTGAGTCACAGCCACCCCCCACCTCTGCTGGAGACCCTCCAACACTAGCATGTAGGTCTGGTTCAGTGTCCTATGGGATCACTGCTCCTTCCTCTGGGTCCCAATGCACACACTACTTTGTGTGTGCCCTCCAAGAGTGGAGTCTTGTTTCCCCCATTCCTGTCGAAATCCTGCAATCAAATCTCACTAGACTTCAATGTCTGATTCTCTAGGAATTATTCGTTCCATTGCCAGACCCCCAGGTTGGGAAGCCTGATGTGGGGCTCAGAATCTTCACTCCAGTGGGTGGACTTCTGTGGTATAAGTGTTCTCCATTTTGTGAGTCACTCATCCAGCAATTATGGGATTTGATTTTATTATGCTCCTCCTACTGTCTCATTGTGGTTTCTCCTTTGTCTTTGGATGTGGGTATAATTTTTGCTGAGTTCCAGTGTCTTCCTGTCAATGATTGTTCAGCAGTTAGTTGTGATTCCAGTGCTCTCACAAGAGGGAGTGAGCACACGTCCTTCTACTCTGCCATCTTCACATCTTGTTTATTTATAACCCAAATAATGTATTTAAGACTGACCCTTCACATTACTTCCATCTTGGTTTCAAGTGCACTTAATTTTCTTAAAAAATTAAATGAGGTATGGAATATTTATGTCCTCTTTGATTATTTTCATATTATCAAAGACATATGAGACCAACAGTATTATCTCCATTTAATAGAGGAGCAAAACAGGGTTTAATAATTTGTGAAAATTTTGCAAGTGTAAGTATATTTTGAATAATATTTTTATTTATAAATTAAAAGATAAGGATTTGATCACTAATTTTTATCAAAATCTTAGAAATATTTTAATCTCTATCTGAAATCCCAGCTCCAACATGACAATCTCTCTGTCTAACTCAGCATGTCCCTCCTCAGAAGTGATTATTCCACTCACTGTGACTTTCACATAGAGTCTTCTGTCTTGTCATCGGTGCATTATTCTACTTCAAATGTTAGCTCCTTGAGGGCAAACTCTATGTCTTACAATTTGTCCTGAAGTTCCTAGCATAAATCATGAGACCAAGAAAACAGTAGATACTCAATAAAGGAAGAAATAAATAACCATAACTACTTGAGTGACCTGTTTGAATTCATAACTATTTGAATTCACAGATGTATAAATTAAAACCCCATTCTTTCCTTGTGTACTTAACATCTTTCTCTTCAAGATGTAAGAGAAAGTAGAAGTCCCAACAGAATCATTGCAAAAACAGGAAGGAAGATTAAAAGGCTGAAGATTCTGATCACTTCTTTCTCTCAATTAATGGAGTTGTGAAGGACAGAGCACAATATACTGTACTTAATGCAGATTCTGCTCAGTGATACAATGATTACAATCAATTTGACTACTAATGTGACTTATCTTGTAAATTTCTGGGTCATTAACTTCAACAACATCCATGTGCTGTCACTATCCAATTCCACCAAATTAGTGTCCGAGGTAATAGGAGAACGAATGTATTAGTGCATTATTGGTGGCTAATAGAGAGAGCAACTCTTTAATGTGCTGCAAAGAGCAGCTGAGGCACCAGAGACTGAGACACGACCAAGGGAATTGGATGAGGAGTCAAGATCCACAACACTGTCGCGCATTAGGACTGCTGCTGGCGGTCCCCCTGCCCCTTTGCCTTTGTGCCTTAGATGACAATTAACTGGATATTAGGGAGATCTCAACCCGTGATAGGGGAAATGCACATTCATTGACCATTTGGAGCAAAAGTAGCAAAAGTATAGAAATTGGACCATCCAAGAATAATGTGCCTGTCTAAGGTCAGGTTCTTTTTTTTTTTTTTTTTTAAGGTAATTCTTTTTCTTTTTCTGTTTCTTTTTTTTAAGAAGATGTTGGGGGTAGGAATTTATTTATTTAATTTATTTATTTTTGCTGTGTTGGGTCTTTATTTCTGTGCGAGGGCTTTCTCTAGTTGTGGCAAGTGGGGGTCACTCTTCATCGCAGTGCACAGGCCTCTCACTGTCATGGCCTCTCTTGTTGTGGAGCACAGGCTCCAGATGCACAGGCTCAGTAGTTGTGGCTCACGGGCCTAGTTGCTCCATGGCATGTGGGATCCTCCCAGACCAGGGCTCGAACATGTGTCCCCTGCATTGGCAGGCAGATTCTCAACCACTGCATCACCGGGGAAGCCCTAAGGTCAGGTTCTTGAAGCAGGACCTTTTCCTGTCAGCCTTGAATTCACAAAATGTTGGGGAACACTTACTCTGGACATACATGAGGATGGGCCCCATAACCTGATCTAAAGTTGGATCAATATCAAGACCTATCCTGGAAGTTACTTTGAAAATTGCATTCATATTCAATTTGAAAATTCCTTTGATATTTATTTCTGAAATATTTGTGTCCATGTTCTAGAAATACTCATTATATTCTCCCTGCCTATCCTTTCTTGTTGAGAAGCTGCTATGCTCACAGCCCAACAGGGGCAGGACTCAAACCACAGACCCCGTCCCTTGAACCAGAGATGAATGTCTGCCTGAGGTAGGTCAGGAGGTAGTCTCTCAGGAGAATGGAAGTAAAATACAGAGACTGAGCCAGTCAAGGAGTGCTAGGCACTAAACTGTAATTCTTCCAGGTTTCCAGGACACCAAAGCCACATTCAAGCCAATGTTATGGGGGAGCAGAATCCATGAACCTTGTAGATGATTTAAAGCAGGAAGGAGAATGAAAGACTTAAGTGGAAGTGTGGAGACAAGCTATCTCTGAAAGATGGAGAAAGAATGGCTGCTTGATGACTTTTCAGGTCCTGGACATAAAACCCAATGCCTATCTCACAATTGGGATTTATGCTGGGTTTTTTTGCGTGTGTGTGTTTTGTTTTTTGCTAAATTTGTTTTAGTAGGTTTCTGTTTCATGCATTCAAACAACACCTATGATAATATACTTTCTTCATGATTGTCAGCTAGCAGTTATTGATCATCTGCTGTGGGTAGCAAACTAAAACCTGCCAGAGACACTCAACCAAAAGAAGAGATTATTGCTTTCCAGAGAATGATTAATAGTTGGAGAAATTTTTCTAAGTATTGGACAGAATTGTATCTTTTTTTTGTCGAAAGTGGTATCTGTAGAAGCCCAGGTCTGCAATCTACAGAGTCCTTCCTGTGACTGTGAGCCAAGATGGGACATGTAAAATGTACATGAGAGATGTACTCTGTGGGGTTGAGGTTTGACAATCTTACAACAGTCATTGTCACCAGCACCACTGGCTACCATTGACTGTGGACCCCTATGAACCTAATGCAGGGCCTCTGGACTCTGCATGGCTACCCCATGAGGTAGTTTCTATGAACATACCTGTTTTAAAAGGAGGAAACATGGCACAGCTAGCAAGCAACAGAATTTGAATTTAAATGCAATTAGTCTAGCTTCAGAGCCTGCTGTGAGTCATTTCTCCCATCTCCTTTTTCGATGTCTGCCTCTCTCTTCAGAGGCCATGTCCCTGTCCTCTTTTCAGGTACCCTTGCTTGGCCTTGTTAATCAAACCTGTAGTCATCAAAGTGCCGTATACTAGTAACCTAACTCTTGAAAGAAATTGAAGTCATCATTTCTTTCCCCTCTAAGGGGACTTGCATTATGTCTGATTTCTGCATCTGAAAGGAAAAGTATTGTCCCTTAGATATGAAAGTTTAGGCACTTTTTTAAAAGGGTAGGTAAAAATAACATCTTCATTACAATCCTGAAAACCTACCCTGCAGGCCTGCAAAGGAAGATTGTTCTAAGAGTTTGCATGTGGAATGAAACTTTTTAGAATTTTCTTGAATCCATATATATATTAATATGAAGTGATTTTCTTGCTTTCATTATGATATTGGTCAGAAAAACATGTTTGTTAGTAACTAAATGGTTTCTGTTAGTTTATTTGATATATGCTATGTTAAATTCCCTTCCTTAAAGAAAAGATGAATTAATATGTTGAGGTTGACTATGTGCCAGACATTACTGAATATAATCAATGTGTATTTCCCATAAACAATTCTCTCTTGCCAAGATCCATTCTACACAAGACATGTAGGGAGTTTTGAAGCCAGCCATCATAAAGCCTATCACTTAGTCAAGGGTAAGATACATCCATCATATACTTTGTGGCTTTGAGCTTAAACTTGATTCTTAATAGATTTTTCACACCCTAGTAAAGAATTCCTAACACAAAAGCTGTTACCAGGTAACAGGCATGGCTGAACATTTATACTTGGCACAAGGAATAGAACATATCAAAATTATAACACATACACATATAAAGTTTTAAAAAACTTTTTATTTTGAAATAACTAGATTCAGAGGAAGCTGCAAAGAAACATATAGGGAAGTCCAGTGCACCATTCTCCCATCCTCCCCCAATGTTAATGTCTTACATGATTCTAGTACATTATTAAAACCAGGAATTTGACATGAGCATAATCATAGAATTTATTAAGATTTCACCAATTATATATTCATACATTCATGTGGGGATGTGTGTATAGTTCTAGGAAATATTATCACATGTGTAGCCCTGTGTAATCACCACCACAACCAAGATACTTAACTGTGCCATTACCACAAAGATTTATTTTATGTTATTCCTCTATAGCCACACTCCCCCATTCCATGCCCTCATCAACACCCTTAATCCCTGGGAACTAATAATCTGTTCTCCATCTCTATAATTATGTATTACAAGAATGTTACACAAATAGAATCACACATTATATGTCATTTTAAGATTTTTTTCATTCAGCATAATTTCCTTGAAGTTCATCGAAGTTTTGTGTGTGGCAAGTTTTCTCCTTGTTCTTGCTGAATTGTATTCCATGGTAGAGATTACTACAGTTTATTTGACTTCGCAACCATTGAAGGATGTATGGGTAGTTTCCAAATTGGGTTATTATAAATAAAGTTGCTATGAATATTTGTGTAATGTTCTTTCATGAAAATAACTTTATTTTCCTGGAATAAATACTCAAGACTGAAATTTCTGGGTGTACAACCAGATATTAAGTAGATTTTCAGTTTTGAAAGAAACCATTTTCTAAAGTAGCTATATCATTTTACATTCCCACCAGCAATGTGTGAGTGATCCAATTTCTTTGTATCCTTGACACCATTTTTCCTTACCATAATTTTCCATTTTAACCATTCTGATATGAGTGTAGTGATATCTCACTGTGGCTGAAATTTGCCTTTCTCTAATAGCTAATGATGTTGAACATATTTTCATGTGTTTATTTGCCATCTGTGTATCCTCTTCAATTAAATGTCTGTGCATGTTTTTGTCCATTTTCTAGTTGGATTTTTTTCTTTTTTAGCATTGAGTTTTGAGATACACAAGTCTTCTTCATATAAAAAGCATTACTTCAAGCCTTCTACTTAGAAGACAATTTAAATTTTTTAAAAATACTTTACATTCTAGGTAAGATTTAATATTGACCTGGTTATTCTGCCAGAAGGGATACACAGTAATAGACACTAAACTATTTCCCTTTACATTTCTTTAATAAATACCTAATGAATACCCAGCCTACTTTTATAAATTAATAAATCATGTATTCTAAATTACATTTTAAGTCTCTAATTAATTATTACACCCTGCTACCATCTACCCCATCCTACTCATCCAACTTCATCTTTTGCTACCCTTCCCATTAAATTCTATGCTACAATCAGCCTCAACTTCCAATTTCGCCTCAAGTACTCCATATCCTTCTTGACTCTCTGAATTTTTAATTGTAATTATGTAATTAAATCATATATTATTTAAATTGATGAAATATGAGTGTGAAAGAAAAGGGGTTGTTATTTCTGTGAAAATTAAGTTATTGGTTTAGAATGATTTGATAAAAATAAGTCAAATTAGGGATGGGTGAAAAATTGTAAAAGAGTAGGGGCGAAAAACATAACATTCCAGAGGGGTTCAGAACTCAGATTGTTTTGATGCTGGTATTTTAAATTTTTCACTCTTCAAAATAAAATGAAAAATAAAATTGGAAATTAGTATATAATGCATGATAGATGTGGTTTACATAAGAAAGAGCATGTGAAACTCCAATTATTGAACCTGTACACAAAAGTCCTTGACCTACATTAAAATTAGTTAATTGATTATTATTTTAAGCAAAATATACAGTACTTATAGCATTAGTACTTATTATAAATTTCTCCTTTAACTATCATTCTCAACACACAAAATACTGGTTTGAATTACATCAGCCAAGAAGGTTTCTATTATGTTTTCTATTGAAACTTAGTATTCAAAAAACCTTTTTGTTTATATGCTTTCTTACTAGATTGAGAGCTCCTTAATGTCAGGAACCTGGCATTTTGCCTGACACATCAGGAGTACTCAATAAATTATTGTTGAATGAATGAAAAGAAATCTGTAAAGCAAATTTATAAAAATCAAAAGAAAATTGTATCTTCTGATCTTCATGAAGTTATTTAATCCAATTTATTCAAAGAAGTTATCAGTCTCAGATATCGATAATCTGTTCAGAGCAGTTCATTCTCTTTCTACACAGAATTTGGGCCTCTTTAATGGCATTAGCTAGTCTTGATATAAATATATATCTGTATGTATATCTGTGTGTGTATGTATATAAATATGTTCCTATAAATTTAACTAGATCTCATTATGATAAAAATTAGCCTTTCAGCATGGAAATGTTGTTTCTTAATTATTATTATTTCTCTACATAGCTTCTGTAATATGGTTATCATGTAGCCTAACATAACCTAGATATCTAAAATGTAATATTTTAAAAGTTAAGCTCGAATTTAACCTTATTAATTTCAATCAGAGTACAGTGTATTACCCATAAACCATTTTTTAAAAATCTAAACATTTTCTCTGAGCAGCATCCACAGCATCCATGTGAAATCCAACTTACTAGTGAGGAGTGTGGCATCAGCTTTTTGTCAAGTAACTAAGAGAACTTCCTTCAATCTCTGAGAGGTCCTCTTAGCACCTTTTTTGGTCCAATTAACACTGAATGGAAAATCGAGACGGCTCTTCATAGCTCTACCTCTGCAGTTAAATGATGTGGCCTGTCAATTATTTTCAGGGCCTCGTCCAACAATTACCCGCCCCCCCCAAAAAAAATAAAGAAAAAGGAAAAAATGAATCAGCTCCTGTATTGTTGATTCCCTTTGGGTTAGCTCCTGTCCTTACTTTCTCACTTTGGAGAACAGGTGATGCAATCTGTCTTGGTGTGAGTGTCAACCATCTTGTCTTTCACCTGGAAAGCTAGAAGTGACAGCTTGGTATATTAAGAGGTCTCTGCCTGAATAAATTGATGTCAAGTTTTATTACACATAGTCCAAGTTAGGAGGTACAAGACAATCACTCAACAACTATGTATTGAACAAACAAATGGTATACAGCAGTATTGACAGTTCTTGAAATAAACATAGAGGCAGACAAGGTCTGTGTTCTCTAGGAGGCTAAAGTTCACCAAGGAAGATATACAATACAAACCAAGATATATGGTAAGGTCTTTATGGTGTTGAAAGGAGCTATTCTCTTATCCTTATGGGCTGGAGCATGGGTGAAGTTGTCCAAAGAAATGCCTACTGGAAGCACCAAGACTTTCTGAAGATTTAAAGAAACAGAGAGCTGGGATATAGTAAGCAGCCTCAGGGAAGTGGCTTATACTCATAACTTAGTTTAAAAGAGAGAGAAATGGGATAGGGAGATATTTTTAAGTAAAAAAACATTCCCTAAAGTAAAATAAAAAGATATAAATCAATACCACTAGTATTTTTCAAATACTTATGTGAATAACTGTGCTAAATTCTAGAAGATTATTTTTCAAACTAAGAGATGCAACCCAGTAAAGAATTGTAAGATTCCCATTTTTTAAGATGAACTAAAATAGGATAGAAAATATCAGAATACTTCACATATAGTAGGTATATATTTGTTTTAGTTATGGAAGTGGTGGCATTGAGTTGCAGGGTAAAAATGTTTTACTTATTGTGCATTTAAATTTAAAATAAACTTAAAATATTGCTCTAGAAAGGTCTTTCTAAACTTGGCTAACAATTAACGTCATCTAGAAGGTATAAAAATATCCAAGTTTCCAGGTTCCATCCTAGGAGGAGGGGTCCAGTATCCTGTGGAGGCCTCCTCAGAAAAAGCTACAGTCCATTAATCATTAACTCTAATTAGAATGAGCAGATGAGAAAATGAAAAAGATGAGAGTGTGCTACTACCTAAATATCAGGACTCACAAGTGGAGTTCAAGAGTAATGAGTATGGGGAGAAGTTTATCATGGAAGACTGTTAGAGAAGGTTCATGGAGCATCTCCTGTGAGCAGAACATAAAGGTACCTGAGGAATTGCAATTTGAGGGAGAAGAGCTAAAACCCTCTCAAAAGTGGAGTCCACCAGGGAAAGACCCATGAAAGAGGTAAGACTTGCCTTGGCTGAGACTTGAAGAATGATTCAGCCAAATGTTTTTTGAGGAAAGAAAGTGTCTTACTTGCATTGGCACCAACTGCTGAGAACACAGTAGTTGTTGAATGAATAGGGAAAGTTAGTGGAGGGAAAGTAAGAAGATGAGCCAGAAACGTAGGCCTGGATTGTAAGTTTGCATATAAGATCACCCCCTGCCTTCTTATATTTGAGAGACATAAGAGAAGTAGAATCAAGGGGGAAAAAATCCCTAACAGGTCAATTAAGTTTTTCCATTACTTCTCTTGGCTTCTGCACAAAGTTATATAGAAATGTAAAAGAAAGTATCCAAAGATACCCTTTAAAATGTTTTTCTGACTATAAGAGGCTGGATGCTCAAGTTTAAGCAATAGATTTGGAAAGGAGATTTCGTTTTAAGACCATAAGACACACACAGCATTAGTTTTAGCTTCCTCCGTTGCAGCTATGGGTCTCTATCCATTGCTATACATTAGAATAGTCTGAGAGCTGTCAAAATTCCCAATGTTTGGGCTCCTCCCTAAGAAACTCAATCAGTTTCCAGCGGGTGGATCAGGAGCATGTGTGCTTTTGAAAAGTGCCCCAGGTAACTCTAACGTGCATTCAGACTTGAGAACTATTGAAATGTGAATACTAAAATTCACACTGCTAAAGCAGAGTGGAGTTTATGCTCTCTTTTTTGCTTCTCAACAGAAGGAATCAGGCTGACATTTACTTTTTTTCCAACCTTGCCCCAGGCTGTAGCCTCAATAGAACCATGGACAGCAATGATTCTTTCCTTAACTCTGTAGGCAAAACCAAAGATGAACTTTTAAGCTGAAGCGGCTGACAGCTGCTGCTGTTCAATGCCAATTACACTAACCTAGACATCCTTCCCTTCCGGAAACACCTCCCCAATGGCACACCATTGTCAGGCTTTCCCATTCAAAAATCTTCAGTGGCCCTCAATTCTTTAATGGCAAAGCCCAAACTCTTTATCCAGGCATTTGGCCCTTCCAAATCTGGCTCAAAACATTTATTCAAGCTGTGGTTTAAGCTTCTAACTGTGTGGGTTGCCACATTCTTTCCTGTTTCTACCTTTCTCTTGCTCTTGCCCACACCTGCAATGACAACAGTCCTGTTCTTAATCTCACTTCATCCACTTTTGCTACTCAATGTCAAAGTCCAGTTTAAGTCCCACTGATTTTTAACAGACTAACACTCTACAACTTCTATGAAGCTTCTTCTCACCACTCCCAGCATTGGGAATGATGTCAAATTTAATGGTTCAAACAGAACCTCAAGTTGTTCAGTGAAGAAGATTCATTGTATTTGTATCATAATTATTCAGCATAATGATTCTGTGGTCCAGCTGAGACTGAACCGTAGTTCTTTAACTGATTTATTATTTGACCTCTCTAAGCCTCAGTTTTTTCACATGTAAAATGAGGAAAATAGTTCTTACCTCAGAGGCGAGGCTCAAATCAGATAATGCAAGAAAATTTTTAGCACAGTGTTCAGCCCCTAGTGAATATTCAATAAATTCTAGCTTTTCTTGTTTGTTTCTCTGTCTGTTCATACATTCTGATTAATATATTTTGTCTCTTCAGCAAAATTGTAAGATCACTTAAGGACTGACTCTTTTTAATTAACGTTACTACCTGGATTACAATACTATACTAAAAATAACATGGGGTTTGAGATCAGAGGATTAAATTTCAAATTTCAGCTCATCCATTTACTTCTTATATGATTTTTGGCATGTTGTTTGACCTGTTTGAACCTCAATTCCCTAATGTCTAAAATGGAAGTTATAATAATAATGGTATATCCCACATTCTGGAGATTAAAGAAAAAAATTCACAAGAAAGTTCTTTTTTTTTTTTTTTTTTTTTTGTGGTAGGCGGGCCTCTCCCGTTGCAGAGCACAGGCTCTGGATGCGCAGGCTCAGCGGCCTTGGATCACAGGGCCTAGCCACTCCGCGGCATGTGGGATTTTCCCAGACTGGGGCACGAACCTGTGTCTCCTGCATTGGCAGGTGGACTCTCAACCACTGCGCCACCAGGGAAGCCCCACAAGAAAGTTCTTTGTTATCTCTCAAGTACTATTCAAAAAAGTACAATTGTAGTTGTAGTAGATAGTCTATGCATGTTTATTGAACTATTCTATAACATCTAAATTTGAGATTATACATTAATAAACAATTTACTTACTGAAATACAGGTTCTTTGTCTAATTGTTCACTTGAAAATTAAAAAGTTGGGCAAGATCCCAGTCTTCATGTCTTCATGTATAATGAAACTGCATTAAACAAAGAAGGAGATCATTAGGGTCTTCTCTGACTCTAAATTCTAGATTTTTTGGAAAGTGTCTATACTTTTATATGAGTTGAAAAAAAGACAAGCAGGGGATTATATGTGTATATACTTTTTCTTTATGTGTATTCTATAATAGGAAAATATACAGAAAAATTTGTAGGCGTATGATAGTAGTGGTTATCTCTGAATGATAGAATTGTGGGTGATTTAAACATTTTCTTTTTTTGTGTGTGATTTCAAATTTTCTATGAGATATCAGTAAATTTAAATTTTAAAAAATATTATTTAAAAAATCCTTAAGATGTAAAAGTCTATCCTAAAAATGTGTGTGTGTGTGTGTGTGTGTGTGTGAGTATGTGTGTATGTGTACAGAAACATTGACAACTTTTAGGACAACTGACTGGCAGTGTCCTATGATTGTTTCTTGTATATTTTTACTCATTACATTTAGAAAATTGAAGGAACAGAATGAATAGAGTGCATACACATGAAGCCTTGTTTGAACTTTATAATGAGATTATTATAATCTTTTTGTTGAAAATTTGAAATCACAAAATATGTAGTTTAAGAACTCTTCCCAGAGAAGCCCAGCATGTTACAGTGGCACCTACTGGCATGATGTGGTACAGTAACCAAGCTCCCTCAGACATTATAACAAGTTTGGTGAGTTTATAACTGCATGTCAAGGAGGCCAAAAGGAGTTCAAGGACAAAGGGCTTAGGGTTGTATTTGAACGTATTGAAAACTATAGACCTATTTCAAAAGTAGTTACTATGCTCATATAGATAGAAAAATATTTAATTATGTTTCCCTAAATGGGAACATATCTCCTACTTTTAAGGGCAAGCTTTAGAAAATAGGATTTTTTCCACAGATATGAACTTTATAAACATTTTGGTTGAAAACATATACCAGCTACAGAAAATGATATCTATATATTTTTTTTCCTTCTGGTTTAATTTAGGGACCTTTGAAGATCATTTTAACCTTTTAATGTGGGCAGTGAGTTTACTGAGGGAGTAGAGCGTTCAGATGGACATGAGGTCGTGTGAGTCAGGGATTCTTAATCAGTGAATTGGGACGGGCTATGGGGATTGAGTATAGCCTGAAACTTAAGGTAAGATTTTTTCTAGAGGAAGAAACTATAGCTTCTATCCGTTTTCAAGGAGCCCCTGACCCAGGAAACTTCTCTAGGATTGTCCTGGCTCACGTCTGCTTATCTGGTGTAATTGTTATTAGCATCCCCTTTCTCAAAATTGTCCCAGCCTAGAAGATAAGTTATTTAATCACTCGAGTTAAACTCCGTGGGTCAAGGCATTGTTTTTTCTTTTTGTGGAAGTAAGTCACGACTTACTTGGCAGGAAGGAGGGCAGCTTTTAGAGAAGTTTTATGAAATTCTCTGAAGGCAAATAATACACACACCAAATATTGATTTAAATTTCTTCATTTATATTCTGCTTAAGTTTAGAAAACACACCAGCTGAATACCTCACCAATGTTTATCCACCACCTCCAAAATGTTTCTGTTCATCTTTTTCTTAGTTGCATTACCTCTGGGTAAACACTAGGAATGACAGGTAAAGAACATATTTGGCATTTTTTGTGCATTCATCCAAATAGCATTATTAAGTACCCACTTAAAAATAATTTGTAGTAGTGGACAGAAAAAAAAGTAAAATAATGTCTCATTTGTTCCATAGCTCCTTATCTCCTCTGTTTGAGGAGATAAGAAACACACTTTTTAAAAACAAGATGGGGAGGAGCTTCAAGATGGCAGAAGAGTAAGATGCGGAGATCACCTTACTCCCCACAAATACATCAGAAATACACCTACATGTGGAACAACTCCTACAGAACACCTACTGAATGCTGGCCGAAGACCTCAGACCTCCCAAAAGGCAAGAAACTCCCCACGTACCTGGGTAGGGGAAAAAAAAGAAGAAGAAGAAGAAAAAAACAGAGACAGAAGAATGGGGATGGGACCTGCACCAGTGGGAGGGAGCTGTGAAGGAGGAAAGGTTTCTACACACTAGGAAGCCCCTTCTCGGGTGGAGACTGTGGGTGGCGGAGGGAGAAGATTCAGAGCCATGGAGGAGAGCACAGCAATAGGGGTGTGGAGGGCAAAGCAGAGAGATTCCCGCACAGAGGATCGGTGCTGACTAGCACTCACCAGCCCGAGAGGCTTGTCTGCTCACCAGCAGGGGCGGGCGGGGGTTGGGAGCTGAGGCTCGGGCTTCCGTCGGATCTCAGGGAGAGGACTGGCAGTGTGAACACAGCCTAAATGGGGCTAGTGTGCCACGGCAAGCCAAGAGGGAGTCCGGGAGAAGGTCTGAAACTGCCGAAGAGGCAAGAGACTTTTTCTTCCCTCTTTGTTTCCTGGTGTGCGATGAGAGGGGATTAAGAGCACCACTTAAAGGAGATCCAGAGATGGGCGGATCCACGGCTATCGGCATGGACCCCAGAGATGGGAATGAGATGCTAAGGCTGCTGCTGCAGCTACCAAGAAGCCTGTGAGCAAGCACAGGTCACTATCCACACCTCCTCTCCCAGGAGCCTGTGCAGCCAGCCACTGCCAGCGTCCCATGATCCAGGGACAACTTCTCTGGGAGAACGCACGGTGCACCTAAGGCTGGTGCAGCGTCACGGCAGCGTGTGCCGCCACAGGCTCGCCCCGCATACATACTACTCCCTCCCTCTCCCCGGCCTGAGTGAGCCAGAGCCCCCAAAGCAGTTGTTCCTTTAACCCCGTCCTGTCTGAACAAGGAAAAGATGCCCTGAGGCGACCTACACACAGAGGCAGGTCCAAATACAAGGCTGAAACCGGGGAGCTGTGTGAACAAAGAAGAGAAAGGGAAATTTCTCCCAGCTGCCTCAGGAGCAGTAGATTAAATCTCCAGAATCAACTTGATGTACCCTGCAGCTGTGGAATACCTAAATAGACAATGAATCATCCCAAATTGAGGAGGTGGACTTTGGAACAACGATATATATCCGGACACTGGTCCACAAGAGACCTCCCAGCTCCATGTAATATCAAAAGGCAAAAATCTCCCAGAGATCACCATCTCAATGCCAAGACCCAGCTACACTCAACGACAAGCAAGCAGGACACCTTATGCCAAACAATTAGCAAGACAGAAGCACAAACCCATCCATTAGCAGAGAGGCTGCCTAAAATCATAATAAGGCCACAGACACCCCAAAACACACCACAAGACGTGGACCCGCCCACCAGAAACACAAGTTACAGCCTCATCCACCAGAACACAGGAACTAGTCCCCTCCACCAGGAAGCCTACACAACCCACTGAAACAAGCTAAGCCACTGGGGACAGACACCAAAAACAACAGAAACTACGAAACTGCAGCCTGTGAAAAAGGAGACCCGAAACACACTAGGTTAAGCAAAATGAGAAGATAGAGAAACACACAATAGATGAAGGAGCAAGGCAAAAACCCAACAGACCTAACAAATGAAGAGGAAATAGGCAGTCTACCTGAAAAAGAATTCAGAATAATGATAGTAAAGATGATCCAAAATATTGGAAATAGAATGGAGAAAATACAAGAAACATTTAACAAGGACCTAAAACAATGAAAGAGCAAAAAACAATGATGAATGACACAATAAATGAAATTAAAAATTTTCTAGAAGGAATCAATAAAAGAATAACAGAGGCAGAAGAATGGATAAGTGACCTGGAAGATAAAATAGTGGAAATAACAACTGCAGAACAGAATAAAGAAAAAACAATGAAAAGAATTGAGGACAGTCTCAGAGAACTCTGGGACAACATTAAATGCACCAATATTCGAATTATAGGGGTCCCAGAAGAAGAAGAGAAAAAGAAAAGGACTGAGAAAATATTTGAAAAGATTATAGTTGAAAACTTCCCTAATATGGGTAAGGATATAGTTAATCAAGTCCAGGAAGCACAGAGAGTCCCATACAAGATAAATACAAGGAGAAACACACCAAGACACCTATTAATCAAACTACAAAAATTTAATACAAAGAACAAATATTAAAAGCAGCAAGGAGGGCCTCCCTGGTGGCGCAGGTGGTTGGGAGTCCGCCTGCCGATGCAGGGGATGCGGGTTCGTGCCCCGGTCTGGGGGGATCCCATATGCCGCGGAGCGGCTGGGCCCGTGGGCCATGGCCGCTGGGCCTGCGCGTCTGGAGCCTGTGCGTCCGGAGCCTGTGCTCCGCAGCGGGGGAGGCCACGGCAGTGAGAGGCCCGCGTACCGCAAAAAAAAAAAAAAAAAAAAAAGCAGCAAGGAAAAAACAACAAATAACACATAAGGGAATCCCCATAAGGTTAACAGCTGACCTTTCAGCAGAAACTCTGCAAGCCAGAAGGGAGTGGCAGGACATATTTAAAGTGATGGAGAAAAACCTACAGCCAAGATTATTCTACCCAGCAAGGATTTAATTCAGATTTGACAGAGAAATTAAAAGCTTTACAGACAAGCAAAAGCTAAGAGAATTCAGCACCACCAAACCAGCTTTACAACAAATGCTAAAGGAACTTCTCTAGGCAAGAAACACAACAGAAGGAAAAGACCTACAATAACGAACCCAAAACAATTAAGAAAATGGGAATAGGAACATACATATCGATAATTACCTTAAATGTAAATGGACTAAATGCTCCCACCAAAAGATACAGATTGGCTGAATGGATACAAAAACAAGACCCATATATATGCTGTCTACAAGAGACCCACTTCAGACCTAGAGACACATACAGACTGAAAGTAAGGGGATGGAAAAAGATATTCCATGCAAATGGAAATCAAAAGAAAGCTGGAGTAGCAATTCTCATATCAGACAAAACAGACTTTAAAACAAAAACTATTACAAAAGACAAAGGACACTACATAATGATCAAGTGATCAATCCAAGAAGATATAACAATTGTAAATATTTATGCACCCAACATAGGAGCACCTCAATACATAAGGCAAATACTAACAGCCATAAAAGGGGAAATCGACAGTAACACGCTCATAGTAGGGGACTTTAACACCCCACTTTCACCAATGGACAGATCATCCAAAATGAAAATCAATAAGGAAACACAAGCTTTAAATGATACATTAAACAAGATGGACGTAATTGATATTTATAGGACATTCCATCCAAAAACAACAGAATACACATTATTCTCAAGTGCTCATGGAACATTCTTCAGGATAGATCATATCTTGGGTCACAAATCAAGCCTTGGTAAATTTAAGAAAATTGAAACCATATCAAGTATATTTTCCAACAACAACACTATGAGACTAGATATCAATTACAGGAAAAAATCAGCAAGAAATACAAACACATGGAGGCCAAACAACACACTACTTAATAACCAAGAGAACACTGAAGAAATTAAAGAGGAAATCAAAAAATACAAAGAAACAAATGACAACGAAAACACGACAAACTAAAAGCTGCAGCAACAGCAGTTCTAAGAGGCAAGTTTATAGCAATACAATCCTACCTTAAGAAACAAGAAACATCTCAAATAAACAACCTAACCTTACACCTAAAGCAATTAGAGAAAGAAGAACAAAAAAAAACCCAATATTAGCAGAAGGAAAGAAATCATATGATCAGATCAGAAATAAATGAAAAAGAAATGAAGGAAACGGTAGCAAAGATTAATAAAACTAAAAGCTGGTTCTTTGAGAAGATAAACAAAATTGATAAACCATTAGCCAGACTTATCAAGAAAAAAAAAGTCATGTACCAAAATGTTCATTGCAGCTCTATTTACAATAGCCAGGACATGGAAGCAGCCTCAGTGTCCAGCAACAGATGAATGGATGAAGAAGATGTGGTACATATATAGAGTGGAATATTACTCAGCCCTAAAAAGGAGCAAAACTGAGTTTTTTGTAGTGAGGGGATGGACCTAGAGACTGTCATACAGAGTGAAGTAAGTCAGAAAGAGAAAAACAAATACCATATGCTGACACATATATATGGAATCTAAAAAAACAAAGAGAGAGTGAAAAGAAAAAAAAAAGGTCAGAAGAACCTAGGAGCAAGATGGAAATAAAGATGCAGACCTACTAGAGAATGGACTTGAGGATACAGGGAGGGGCAAGGGTAAGCTGGGACAAAGTGAGAGAGTGGCATGGACATATATATACTACCAAACGTAAAATAGATAGCTAGTGGGAAGCAGCTGCATAGCACAGGGAGTTCATCTCGGTGCTTTGTGACCACCTAGATGGGTGGGATAGGGAGCATGAGAGGGAGGGGGATGCAAGAGGGAAGAGATATGGGGACATATGTATATGTATAACTGATTCACTTTGTTATAAAGCAGAAACTACCACACCATTTTAAAGCAATTATACTCCAATAAAGATGTTTAAAAAAAAGACAAGACAATTAAAATAACAATGAGATACCTATACATATCTATTAAAATGACCAAAATCCAAACATTGACAACACCAAATACTGACATGGTTGTGGAGCAGCAAGAGCTCTCATTTATTGCTAGTGGAAATGCAAAATGGTTCAGCCACTTTGGAAGACAGTTGGCAGTTTCTTACAAAACTAAAGTTACTCTTACCATATGATCCAGGAATTGTGCTCCTTAGTATTTACCCAAAGGATTTGAAAACTTAGGTCCACACAAAAATCTGCACACAGATTTTACAGACTCTAAATTCATAACTACCAAAACTTAGAAGAAATCAAGTTGTCCATCAGTAGGTGAATAGATAGATAAATAAACTCTGGTACATCCAGACAATGGAATATTATTCAGTGCTGAAAAGCAGTGAGCTGCCAATTTGTGAAAAGACATGGAGAAAGTGTAAATACATATTACTAAGTGAAAGAAGCCAATCTGAAAGGATACATACTACTTGATTTCCACTATATAATATTCTAAAGTATGGAGACAGTAAAAAAATCAGTACCTTCCAGGGACTGGGGGGAGGGAGGAGTACATGCAGCACAGGGTTTTTTAGGGCAGTGAAGATATTCTGTATGATCCTGTAATGATGAATACTATCGTTATGCATTTGTACAAACCAATAGAATGTACAACATCAAGAGTGAAATGTGGGCTTCCCTGGTGGCGCAGTGGTTGAGAGTCTGCCTGCCGATGCAGGGGACACGGGTTTGTGCCCCGGTCTGGGAAGATCCCACATGCCGCGGAGCGGCTGGGCCCGTGAGCCATGGCCGCTGAGCCTGCGCGTCCATAGCCTGTGCTCCGCAACAGGAGAGGCCACAACAGTGAGAGGCCCGTGTACCAAAAAAAAAAAAAAAAAAAAAAAAGAGTGAAATGTAATGTAAACTACAGATTTTGGTTGATTATCATCTGTCAATGTAGGTGCATCAGTTGTAACAAATGTACCCTCTGGTGGGGGATATTGATAATGGAGAAGGTTATGCATATGTGGGAGCAGGAGGTATATAGGAAATCTCTGTACCTTCCCCTCAAATTTGCTGTGAACTTAAAAATGCTCTAAAAATGTAAAATCTTAATAACTTTTTAAAAAGACAACAAATGAATGATAGGTAGTTAACTAGTGATTTAAGAGTTTGAAATAAGTGCTTGCTATAAGTTAGAATAGTAAGAAGGACTGATTGGAATGAGTTTTTGAAAAACTTTGAAAGCCAGCCAGGGCTATGGAGAGATTATCCGCTAGACAATGGAACACTTTTGGACATTCTTAAGCAAATCTAGAATGTAATAACAACTTGAGAAATGACTCTGAGGCATGGCTTCCTGAAAAGAGATTCCTTAGCTTTCCCAAAGGCAGTCACAATAATTTTCAAGTATTATAGACCCTTCCCAGGCCCATAGCACCTGTCTGATTGCTTAATATTTCTGTGTTGAAATTCTGCAGGCAGTTATTTAAGCATGTTTTGAATCCACATGAATACAAGTTAGTGGTTCTCTTGTCTTTCTTTTTAGACAAAGTCCTCAAAGCCAGGGAAAATGTCTAATTCTATTGTGCTTCTCTGCATAATATCTCTCTGTTTCTTTGTGTCTGTCTGTCTGTCTCTCTCTCTCTCTCTCTCTCTCTCTCTCACACACACACACATACACACACACACACACACACAGATCCCAAATAGAGCCAGTTCTGAGCCTTCATACAAGTGGTGGATGAAGGTTTGGTTTCATTTTAGTGGCCATTTTTCATATTCAAATTAGCAGGAAAAGCTATTGATGGGAACCACAATTGTATATGAGGGAGAAAAAGTCACCTGTGTCACAATGAGGATTCTAAGTAAAATCCCTCATTCTGCTGGATTTACTAGCAGTATTTGACAGAGCTGATAACTCTCTTATCAACATCCTGACCTTTGTTAGAGAATTCTAGGGCTCAGTTCTTGGTCATCTTCTCTATTTATTTTCTCTTACCCAGTGAACTCATTCAATCTCATGGCCCCATATCTACATGCTGATGATACCTAAATGTATATCTCTACCTCTGACCTTTCTCTGATCTCCAGATTCATGTCTATAACTTCCTACTTGACATCCTTACTTGGCTGTCTGATAGGCAACTCAAGCTCTACATTTTTGAAACATGATTCTTGATTTGAAACCTTTCATCAAAGTCCTTGTGCTCTCACTTTATCCCTCATCTCACAAATGGCATCTTCATTCTACCAGTTAGTTTCTTAGACCAAAAAAAACTTAGAGTCATTCCTTAATATGAGTCATCTTTGATGTCTGTCTTTCTCTGATGACACACATCCAATTCGTTAGCATATTCTGTCAGCTTATAACTTCTGTCAGCCCAGCCTTGGAAATATATTTAGATTCCAGACCACTTCTCTCCACTTCCATTGCTGTTTCCCTAATCTGACAGCCATCCATTTTCTCCTGAATTATTTAAATTGCCTCCAAACTGGTCTTTCTGCTTCTATCCTTGCTTTTATACGGTGTACTCTCTAAAAAGCAACAGAATAATCCTTCTAAAATGTCAGATCATGACACTCCTTGACTCAAGATCCCATAATAGTTCCCATTTCACTCAGAGTAAAAGCTCAAAAACATACTATCTTATAAAACTCTATAGTCTCTGGGTCTGCTGCTGCTCTGACACCATTTTCTACCATTCTCCTTATAGTTCTTTCAGCTCCAGCCACTGGTTTCTTAGTTGGTCCTCAAACATACCAGATACATTGAAAATAGCACCTTCCCATCCTGACTCTATATCCTTATCCTACTTAGTTCTTTCCAAGATTTCTTAACCCTTCCTCACATATTATCTAGTTATTTGCTTTTTTAGTATCTGTCACTATTAGAATATTGGAATATAGGCTCCATGGAGGCCAGGTTTTTAATCTATGTATGTATCTATGTACACCTGTATCCTCAATGACTAAAAGACTGCCTGGTACCAAATAGATGCTCAATAAATGTTTATTGAATAAAGAAGTTAATATGTAAATGAATGAATGAATGAACACAAAAGCAAGCAAATAAATAAACCTTCTGTATTGCTCACCTATGGAGTCTCCACCTTCATTAGAATAGAGTTCTAATGGTTGACTTAAGCCCACCAACAGATCCAAGAATACAGGTCCTGAAATCACTCACACTAGAACACAGCTCTGCCCACCAGTGGGCCAACATAAGCCCTGGGACCCTCCGGGGCTCTACAGCAAGCCACCTTGTAAACTGATGCTGCCAATCAGAGTACAGCAGCTTTGCACAAGACAAGGCCAGGAAACTAACCAGACTGGGGGTCAGCTACACCTATATGACCATCTACAGTAGTCAGTCCACCACGGCAGAAGGACACATACAGCCAACATAAGGGATACCCCAGAGCATGTAGCTCTGCTGACCAGAGATACAATGCACTGTTGGGACTCATAGGATGTCTCCTAAAAAAGGTAACTTTTACAAGGTCAGAAAATATAAACAATGTACCAAACACATAGAAATAAAAAGAGCAAATTAGGCAAAAATGAGGAATATGTTCCAAATGAAGAAAAGAAATAAAACCACAGAAGAAGAACTAAGGGAGTGCAGATAAGCAATCTACTCTATAGAGTGTTCAAGGTAAGGAACATAAAGATGTTCAAAGAGCCCAAGAGAAGATTGGGTGAAGAGAGTAAGAAGTCAGAAGTTTTTAACAAAGAGAAAATATAAAGAACAACCAAACAGAGATGAACAATAAAATAACTGAAATTAAAAATACTCTAGAAGGAACAAAAGTAGATTACATGATACAGAAGAATAAATCAGTGATCTGGAAGACAGGGTAGTGGAAAACACTGAAGCTGAACAGAAAAAAAGAAAAGATTCTAAAAAATGAGGACAGTTTAAGAGACCTCTGAGAAAACATCAAGCAAACTAACATTTGCAGCATAGGGGTTTCAGAAGGAGAACAGAGAGAGAAAGGGGCAGAGAACATTATATAAAGCCTTAATAACTGAAAACTTCATTAACTTGGGAATGGAAACAGACACCTAGGTCTGAGAAGCACAAAGTCCAAAACAGGATAAACCTAAAGAAGACCACACCAAGACATATGTTAATTAAAATGGGAAAAACTAAAGAGAGAATATTAAAAGCAGCAAGAATAAAACAACAAGCTATGTACAAGGAAACTCCCATAAGGCTATCAGCTGACTTTTTAGCAGAAACCCTGCAGACCAGAAGGGACTGGCATGATATATTTAAGGTGATGAAAGGGAAAAGCCTACAAGCAAGAATACTTTACCTGGCAAATCTTTTATTCAGATTTGATGAAGAGGTCATATGTTTTACAGATAAGCAAAAGCTAAAAGAGTTCAGCACTATAAAACCAGCTTTATGAGAAACGTTAAAGGGACTTTTCTCAGTGAAAAAGAAAAGACCACAACTAGAAATATGAAAATTACAAAAGGAAAATTTTTATTTGAAAAGATAAATATACAGTAAATGCAGTAAATCAACCACATATGAAGCTAGTAAGAAGGTTAAAAGACAGAAATAGTGAAGACATCTATATACACAATAAGTAGTTAAGGGGTACACAAAACAAAAAGATGTAAAAAATGATGTGAAAAGCAGTAAATGTTTGTGTGGGAGGAAGGGATAAAATGCAGGGTTGTACATACTAGGGCAAAAAACAAGTCTCAACAAATTTAAGAGTATACAAATTATTTCAAGCATCTTTTCTGACCATGATGGCATGAAACTAGAAATCAACCACAGAAAAATAAATGAGAAAAAATCTAGTACATGAAGACTAAGCAACATGCTACTAAAAAACCAATGGGTCAATGATGAAATCAAAGAAATTTTAAAAAACCTTGAGGCAAATGACAATGAAAACACAACCATACAAAATTTATGGGATGCAGCAAAAGCAGTTCTTAGAGAAAAGTTCATAGAGATGCAGGCCTTCTTCAAGAAACAAGAAAAATCTCAAATAAACAACCTAACTCATCACCTAAAAGAATTTTAAAAAGAACAAACAAAACCTAAAGTCAGCAGAAGGAAGGCAATAATAAAGAGAGGAAATTACTAAAATAGAGATTAAAAGGCAATAGAAAAATCAATAAAACCAAGAGTTGGTTCTTTGAAAGGGTAAACAAAATTGGCAAACCTCTGGCCAGGTTCACCAAGAATAAAAGAAAGAAGACCCAAATAAGCAAAATTAGAAAGATGCTGCAGAAATACAAAAAAAAACATAAGAGAATACTATGAAAAATTATATGCCAACAAATTTGACAACCTAGAAGAAATGGACAACTTTCTAGAAACATACAGTTCACCAAAACCGAATCAAGAAGAAATAGATAGCTTGAACAGACTGATCATTTGAAGTGAAATAGAATCTCTAAAAACAAAAACCCAAAACTCCCTACAAACAAAAGTCCAGGGCCACATTGCTTCACAGATGAATTCTACCAAACGTACAAGGAAGAATTTATACCCATCCTTCTCAAACTCTTCCAAAAGATTGAAGAGGAAGGAACACTCCTGAAGACATTCTATGATACCACCATCACCCTGATACCAAAACCAGACAAATACACTACCACAAAAGAAAATTACAGGCCAATATTTTTGATGAATACACATGCAAAAATTCTCAACAAAATATTAGCAAACTGAACCCAACACCTCACAAAAAAGATCATGCACCATAACCAAGTTTGATTCATCCCAGGGTCACAAGGATGGTTCAACATACGCAAATCAATCAGTGCAATACACCACATCAAAAAAAAAGAAAACACAAAAACCACATGATCATCTCAATAGATGCAGAAAAGCATTCAATAAAATTCAACATCCATTCATGATAAAACTCTTACCAAAGTGGGTATAGAGGGAACATATCTCAACATAGTAAAAGCTATTTATGACAAATGCACAGACAACATAATACTGAATAGTGAAAACCTGAAAGCCTTTTGGCTAAAATCTGGAACAAGACAAGGATGCCCGATCTCACCTCTTCTATTCAACATAGTATTGGAAGTCCTAACCACAACAATCAGACAAGAAAAAGAAATAAAAGGTATTCAGATTGGTAAGGAGGAGAGAAACCTGTCATTATATGCAGATGACATGATATTATATATAGAAAACCCTAAAGACATCACATAAACTACTAGAACTGATCAACAAATTCTGCAAGGTAGCAAGATACAAAATTAACATACAGAAATTGGTTACATTTCTTTACATTAACAATGAAATATCAGAAAGGGAATGTAAACAAATAGTCCCTTTTAAAATCACATCAAAAATAAAATTAAATACTTAGGAATATACCTCACCAAGGAGGTGAAAGATTTATCTGCTGAAAACTACAAAACATTAATAAAGGAAGTTGAAGATGGCTCAAAGAAAAGAAAGATATCCCATGCTCTTGGATTGGAAGAATTAATATTGTTAAGATGACCATACTACCCACAGCAATCTACAGATTTAATGTGATCCTTATCAAATTACCCATGTCATTTTTTACAGAACTAGAACAAATAATCCTAAAATTTAAATGGAACCATAAAAGACCCAGAATTTCCAAAGCAGTCCTGAGGAAAAAGGCAAAAGCAGGACACATAACCTTTCCAGACATCAGACAATAATACAAAGCTACCATAATCAGAATAGTGTGATATTGGCACAAAACAGACATATGGATCAATGGGACAGAATAGACAGCCCAGAAATAAACCCACACACCTATGGACAATTAATCTTTGAAAAAGGAAGCAAGAACATAAAATGGGTAAAAGACCGTCTCTTCAGCAAGTAGTGTTGGAAAAATTGGACAACTGCATGTATAATAAATCAATGAAGTTAGAACACACCCTCACACCATACACAAAAATAAATTCAAAATGGCTTAAAGACTTAAATATAAGACACAACACCATAAAACTCCTAGAAGGGAACATAGGCAAAACATTTTCTGATATAAATCCTACCATTGTTTTATTAAGTCTCCTAAGGCTATAAAAATAAAAGCAAAAATAAACAAATGGGACATACTCAAACTTATAAGTAAACCATAAACAAAATGGAAAGACAACCTACAGAATAGGAGAAAATATTTGCAAATTATGCAACTGACAAGGGCTTTATTTCAAAAATATACAAACAGTTCATACAACTCAATAACAAAAAAATTAAAAATCCTATCAAAAATCAGGCAGAAGACCTAAATAGACATTTCTCCAAAGAAGATATACAGATGGCCAACAGGCACATGAAAAGATGCTCATCACTGCTAGTTATTAGAGAAATGCAAATCAGAGCAGCAGTGAGGTACCAACTCATGCCAGCCAGAATGGTCATCATTAAAAACTATACAAATAACAAATATTGGAGACGGTGTGGAGAAAAAGAACCCTCTTACACTGTTGGTGGGAATATAAATTGGTGCAGCCATTATGGAAAACAGTATGGGTGTTCCTCAGAAAACTGAAAATAGAGTTGCCATATGATCCAGCAATCCCACTCCTGGGCATATACTCAGAGAAAACTACAATTCGAAAAGATACATGTACTCCTATGTTAATAGCAGCACTATTTACAATAGCCAAGACATGTAAACAATCTAAATATACAACAACAAAGGAATGGATAAAGAAGATGTGGTACATATATACAATGGAATATTACTCAGCCATAAAAAAGAATGAAATAACATCATTTGCAGCAACATGGATGTACCTAGACATTATCATACTAAGTAAGGCATACAGAGAAAGGCAAATAGCAAATGATATCACTTATATGTGGAATCTCAAATGCAACACAAATGAACATATCTACAAAACAAAAAAATACTCACAGGAATAGAGAAGACTTGTGGTTGTCAAGGGGGTGTGAGGGAGGGAATGATTTGCAGTTTCAGATTAGCAGATGCAAACTAGTATACATAGGATGGATCAACAAGGTCTGGGAACTTTATTCAATATCCTGTGATAAACCATAATGGAAAAGAACATAAAAAAGGATATATATATATATATATATATATATATATCTCAGCCACCTTATTGTACAGCAGAAATTAACACAACAGTGTAAATCAACTATACTTCAATTAAAAAAAAAACAACTAAGCAACAAGGATATATTGTACAATACAGGAAATATAGCCAATGTTATAACAACTATAAATGGTATATAACCTTTGAAATTGTAAATAACAATATTATATACCTGTAACTTATATAATATTGTACATTAGTATACTTCAATGAAAAAGAAGAAATATAAAAAAAGAAAAGAATTACAAGGTTGATAAAATGTGTTTGAATTTAAGAGGTGAGCAACTTAAAATAATCACATGTATATAGATTGTTATATGTAACTTCACACCAAAATCTATAGCAGATATACACACAGAAAAGAGAAAAGAATCCAGACATAACACTAGAGATAGCCATCAAATCACAAGGGAAGAGAACAAAAGAAGAAAGAAACAAAAGGAACTTCAAAAACAATTAAAATGGCAATAAGTACATAGCTATCAATCATTACTTCAAATGTAAATGGACTAAATGCTCCAGTGAAAAACCATAGAGTGTCTGAATGGATACAAAAATAAGACCCACTAAAAGAAAAAAAAAAAGAACCACTATATGCTTCCTACAAGAGACTCACTCCAGAACTAAAGACACACACAGACTGAAAATGAGGGGATGGAAAAAGATATTTCATGCAAATGAAAAGGAAAGGAAAGCTGGGGTAAGTATATTCATAACAAAGTAGACTCAAAGTAAAACAAAGTCTATAACAAAAGACAAAGAGGGCATTATATAAAGATAAAGGGATCAATACAAGAAGAGGATATAACATTCATTAATGTACATGGGCCTAATATAGGAGCAATATTAGAAAACATAAAGGAGAAATTGATAATAATACAATAACAATAGGGGATGTTAAAACCCCACTTACATCAATGGATAGATCATCCAGACAGAAAATCATTAACACTGACCTTATTTGACACATTAAACCAGATAGAATAATTAAATATATATATAGAACTGTCCATTCAAAAGCAGCAGAATATACATTCTTTCCAAGTACACATGGAAAATTCTCCTGAATAGATCACCTGTTAGACCTCAAAACAAGTCTCAATAAGTTTAAGAAAATTAAAATGATATCAAGCATTTTTTCTGACCACAACAAAATGAGGCTAGAAATTAACTACAAGAAAAAAAAACTGCAATAAACACAAACACATGGAGGCTAAACAATATGCTTCTAAACAACCAGTGGATTACTGAAGAAATCAAAGGACACCTTGAGATAAATGAAAATGAAAGCACAATGATCGAGGCACCTTCAAGATGGTGGAGGAGTAAGACGTGGAGATCACCTTCCTCCCCACAAATACATCAAAACTACATCTACATGTGGAACAACTCCTACAGAACACCTACTGAATGCTGGCAGATGACCTCAGACTTCCCAAAAGACTAGAAACTCACCATGTACCTGGGTAGGGCAAAAGGAAAAAGGAAAAACAGACACAAAAGAATAGGGATGGGACCTGGACCTCTGGGAGGGAAAAGTTTCCACACACTAGGAAGCCCCTTTACTGGCAGAGACGGGGGTGGGGGGTGGGCGGCGGGGAAGCTTTGGAACCATGAAGGAGAGCGCAGTGACACAGGTGCAGAGCGTAAAGCGGAGAGATTCCCACACAGCGGATCAGTGATAACCAGCACTCACCAGCCTGAGAGGCTTGTCTGCTCACCCACCAGACTGGGTGGGGGCTGGGAGGTGAAACTCAGGCTTCGGAGGTCAGACCCCAGGGAGAGGACTGGAGTTGGCTGTGTGAAGACAGCCTGAGGGGGCTAGTGCACCACAGCTAGCTGGGAGGGACTCTGGAAAAAACTCTGGACCTGCCTAAGAGGCAAGAGACTATTGCTGAAGGGTGAAGAAGGAGAGGGGATTCACGCCACCTCCTAAACGAGATCCAGAGATAAGCACAAGCCACGGCTATCAGTGTGTACCCCCAAGATGGGCATGAAACACTAAGGCTGCTGCTGCAGCTACCAAGAAGGCTGTCCACACACCCCTGGGAGACTCTGCCACCCACCACTGCCAGGGTCCTGAGATCCAGGGACAACTACCCCAGGAGAACACAGCGTGCCTCAGACTGTTGCAACATCATGTTGACCTCTGCCGCCACAGGCTTGCCCCACATTCCATACCCTTCCCTCCCTGAGGCCTGAGTGAGCCAGAGTCCACGAATCAGCTGCTACTTTAACCCTATCCTTTCTGGGTGGGGAACAGATGCCCCAGGTGACCAACAAGTAGAGACAGGGCCAAATCCAAAGCTAAACACCAGGAACTGTGCAAACAAAGAAGAGAAAGGGAAATTTCTCCCAGCCGCCTCAGGGGCAGCAGATTAAGTCTCCTCAATCAACTTGATGTAATGTGCATCTCTGGAATATCTGAGTAGGCAAAGAATCATCCCAAAAATTGAGGCAGTGGACTTTAGGAGCAACTGTAGACTTGGGGTTTGCTTTCTGCATATAATTTTTTTTCCGGTTTTATGTTTATCTTAGTTTAGCATTTAGAGGTTATTATCATCGGTAGATTTGTTTATTGTTTTGGTTGCTATCTTCCTTTATTTTATATATATATATATATATATATATATATATGTATATACTTTTTTCCTTTTCCCGTTTTATGAGTGTGTATGCATGTGCTTCCTTGGGTGATTTTCTAGGTATAGCTTTGTCTTGCTATTTCTCCTAGGGTTCTCCCTGTCTGTTTATTTTTAGTTTTGATTTAGGTTTTTTTAGTATTTTTTCTGAGTGCTTGTTATCACTGGTGGGTTTGATTTTGGTTTCGTTGGTCTCTTCTTTATTTTTTTATTACTTTTTTATTCTTAATATTTTTTTATTTTAATAACCTTATTTTATTTTATTCTTTCTTTCTTTCTTTCTTTCTTTCCTTATTTCTTCCTTTCTTTCTTTTCCTCCCTTTTCTTCTGAGCCTTTTGGCTGACAGGGTCTTGGTGCTCTGGTTGGGTGTTGGGTCTGAGCCTCTGTGGTGGGAGAATCAACTTCAGGACATTGCTCCATCAGAGACCTCCTGACCTCACATAATATCAAATGGTGAAAGCTGTCCCAGATACCTCCATCTCAACTCTAGGACAAAGCTCCATTCAGTGACCAGCAAGCTACAGTGCTGGACACCCTATGCCAAACAAACTACAAGACAGGAACACAACCCCACCCATTAGCAGAGAGCCTGTCTAAAATCATAATAAGATCACAGACACCCCAAAAAACACCACTGGACGTGGTCCTGCCCACCAAAAAGACAAGATCTACCCTCATCCACCAGAACACAGGCACCAGTCCCCTCCACCAGGACGCCTACACAACCCACTGAACCAACCTTACCCACTGGGAGCAGACACCAAAATCAATGGGAACTATAAACCTTCAACCTGCAAAAAGGAGACCCCAACCACAAATGTTAAGCAAAATGAGAAGACAGAGAAATACACAGCAGATGAGGGAGCAAGGTAAACACCCACCAGAACAACAAATGAAGAGGAAATAGTCTACCTGAAAAAGAATTCAGAGTAACAATAGTAAAGATGATCCAAAGTCTTGGAAATAGAATGGAGAAAATATAAGAAATGTTTCACAAGGACTTAGAAGAATGAGGGAGCACACAAACAATGATTAACAACACAATAAATGAAATTAAAAATTCGCTAGAGGGAATCAATAACAGAATAACTGAGGCAGAAGAATGGATAAGTGACCTGTAAGATAAAATAGTGGAAATAACAACAGCAGAGCAGAATAAAGAAAAAAGATTGAAAAGATTGAGGACAATCTCAGGGCCTCTGGGACAACATTAAACACAACATTCAAATTATATGGGTCCAAGAAGAACAAGAGAATAAAAAAAGGACTGAGAAAAAATTTGAAGAGATTATAGTTGAAAACTTCCCTAATATGGGAAAGGAAATAGTGAGTGAAGTCCAGGAAGTGCAAAGAGTCCCATACAGGATAAATCCAAGGAGAAACATGCCAAGACATATTAATCAAACTATCAAAAATTAAATACAAAGAAAAAACATTAAAAGCAAAAAGGAAAAAGCAACAAATAACATACAAGGAAATCCCCTTAAGGTTAACAGCAGATCTTTCAGCAGAGACTCTGCAAGCCAGAGGAAGTGGCAGAGCATATTTAGAGTGATGAAAGGGAAAAACTTGCAACCAAGATTACTCTACACAGCAAGGATCACATTCAGATTCGACAGAGAAATTAAAATCTTTGCAGTCAAGCAAAAGCTAAGAGAATTCAGCACCACCAAACCAGCTTTACAACAAATACTAAAGGAACTTCTCTAGGCAAGAAACAAAAGAGAAAGAAAAGACCTACAATAACAAACTAAAAACAGTTAAGAAAATGGTAATCGGAACATACATATCAATAACTACCTTAAATGTAAATGGATTAAATGCTCCAACCAAAAGACATAGACTGGCTGAATGGATACAAAACAAGGCCTGTATAAACTGTCTACAAGAGACCCACTTCAGACCTAAGGACACATACAGACTGAAAGTGAGGACACGGAAAAAGATATTCCTTGTAAGTGTAAATCAAAAGAAAGCTGGAGTAGCAATTCTCTCATAAGAAAAAATAGACTTTAAACTAAAGACTATTACAAGAGACAAAGAATGACACTACATAATGATCAAGGGATCAATACAAGAAGATATAACAATTGTAAATATTTATGCACCCAACATAGGAGCACCTCAATACATAAGGCAAATACTAACAGCCATAAAATGGGAAACTGACCGTAAAAGAATCATAGTAGGGGCTTTTAACACCCCACTTTCACCAATGGACAGATCATCCAAAATGCAAATGAATAAGGAAACACAAGCTTTAAATGATACATTAAACAAGATGGACTTAATTGGCATTTATAGGACATTCCATCCAAAAACAACAGAATACATTTTCTTCTCAAGTGCTCATGAAATGTTCTCCAGGATAGATCAAATCTTGGGTCACTAATCAACCCTTGGTAAATTTAGGAAAATTGAAATCATATCAAGTATCTTTTCCAACAACAATGCTATGAGACTAAATGTCAATTACAGGAAAAAAAATCTGTGAAAAAGAAAAACACATGGTGCCTAAACAATACACTACTAAATAACAAAGAGATCACTGAAGAAATCAAAGAGGAAGTCAAAAAATACCAAGAAACAAATGACAATGAAAACATGATGGCCCAAAACTTATGCAACGCAACAAAAGCAGTTCTAAGAGGGAAGTTTATAGCAATACAATCCTACCTCAAGAAACAAGATACATCTCAAACAAACAACCTAAACTTACACTTAAGGAAATAGAGAAAGAACAACAACAACAACAAAAACCCCAATGTAAGCAAAATGAAAGAAATTATAAAGATCAGATCAGAGATAAATAAGAAAGAAATGAAGGAAATGATAACAAAGATCAATAAAACTAAAAGCTGGTTCTTTGAGAAGATAAACAAAATTGATAAAGCATTAGCCAGGCTCATCAAGGAAAAAATGGTGAAGACTCAAATCAATAGAATTAGAAATGAAAAAGGAGAACTAGCAGCTGAAACTGCAGAAATATAAAGGATCATGAGAGATTAGTACAAGCAAATATATGCCAATAAAATGGACAATCTGGAAGAAACAGACACAGTCTTAGAAAAGCACAACCTTCCAAGGCTGAACCAGGAGAAATAGAAAATATAAACAGACCAATCACAAGCACTGAAATTGAAACTGTGATTAAAAACCTTCCAACAAACAAAAGCCCAGGAGCAGATGGCTTCACAGGCAAATTCTATCAAACATTGAGAGAAGAGCTAACACCTACCCTTCTCAAACTGTTGCAAAATATAGCAGAGGGAAGAACAATCCCAAACTCATTCTACGAGGCCACCATCACCCTGATAGCAAAACCAGACAGAGATGTCACAAAAAATGAAAACTACAGGCCCATATCATTGATGAACCGAGATTCAAAAATCTTCCAAAAAATACTAGAAAACAGAATCCAACAGCACATTAAACAGTTCATACACCCTGATGAAGTGGGGTTTATCCCAGGAACACAAGGATTCTTCAATATACACAAATCAATCAATGTGATAAACCATATTAACAAATTGAAAGCAAAAAACCATATGATTATCTCAATATGCAGAAAAATCTTTCAACAAAATTCAACACCAATTTAGGTTAAAAACCATTCAGAAAGTAGGCATAGAGGGAAATTTCTCAACATAATAAAGACCATATATGACAAACCCACAGCCAACATCATTTTCAATGGTGAAAAACTGAAATCATTTCCACTAAGATCAGGAAGAAGACAAGGTTGCCCACTCTCACCACTATTCTTCAACATAGTTTTGGAAGTTTTAGCCACAGCAATCAGAGAAGAAAAAGAAATAAAAGGAATCCAAGTTGGAAAAGAAAAAGTAAAATTGTCACTGCTTGCAGATGACATGATAATATACATAGAGAATCCTAATGATGCTACCAGAAAACTACTATAGCTAATCAATGAATTTGGTAAAGTAGCAGGATACAAAATTAATGCACAGAAATCTCTTGCATTCCTATAAAGTAATGATGAAAAATCTGAAAGAGAACTTAAGGAAACACTCCCATTTACCATTGCAACAACAAAAAAAAGAAAATACCTAGGAATAAACCTACCTAAGGAGACAAAAGACCTGTAAGCAGAAAACTATGACACTTATGAAAGAAATTAACAATGATACAAAGAGATGGAGAGATATACCATGTTCTTGGATTGGAAAAATCAACATTGTGAAAATGACAATACTACACAAAACAATCTACATATTCAGTGCAATACCTATCAAACTACTAATGTCATTTTTCCTAGAGATAGAACAAAAAAATTCACAATTTGCATGGAAACCCAAAAGACACTGAAAAGTGAAAAAATCTTGAGAAAGAAAAATGGAGCTGGAGGAATCAGGCTCCCTGACTTCTGACTATACTACAAAGCTACGGTAATCAAGACAGTATGGGACTGGCCCAAAAACAGAAATATAGATCCATAGAACAGGATAGAAACCCAGGGATAAACTCACACACATATGGACACCTTATGTTTGATAAATTGGGCAAGAATATTCAATGGAAAAAAGACAGCCTCGTCAATAAATGGTGCTGGGAAAACTGGACAGCTACATGCAAAAGGATGAAATTAGAATACTCCCTAGCACTATACACAAAAATAAACTCAAAATGGATGTAAGACCTAAATGTTAGGCCAGACACTAAAAAACTCTTAGAGGAAATCACAGGCAGAACACTCTATGGCATGAATCACATCAAGATCCTTTTTCACCTGCCTCCTAGAGAAATGAATATAAAAACAAAAATAAACAAATGGGACCTAATGAAACTTAAAAGCTTTTGCATGGCAAAGGAAAACATAAAGATGAAAAGACAGCCCCCAGAATGGGAGAAACTATTTGCAAATGAAGCAACTGACAAAGGATTAATCTCCAAAATATACAAACAGCTCATTCAGCTCAATATCCAAAAAACAAACAACCCAATCCAAAAAGGGGCAGAAGACCTAAACAGACATTTATCCAAAGAAGATATACAGATTGCCAAGAAACACATGAAAGAATGCTCCACATCACTAATCATTAGAGAAATGCAAATCAAAACTACGATGAGGTTTCACCTCACACCAGTCAGAATGGCCATCATCAAAAAATCTACATACAATAAATGCCAGAGAGGGTATGGAGAAAAGGGAACGCTCTTGCACTGTTGGTGGCAATGTAAATTGATACAGCCACTATGGAGAACAGTATGGAGGTTCCTTAAAAAAGTAAAAATAGGACTACCATACAACTCAGTGATCCCACTACTGGGCATATACCTTGAGAAAACCATAATTCAAAAAGAGTGATGTACCACATTGTTCATTGTAGCTTTATTTACAGTAGCCAGGACATGGAAGCAACCTAAGCATCCATTGACAGATGAATGGATAAAGAAGATGTGGCACATATATACAATGGAATATTACTCAGACATAAAAAGAAGTGAAATTGAGTTATTTCAAGTGAAGTGGATGGACCTCAAGACTGTCATACAGAGTGAAGTAAGTCAGAAAGAGAAAAACAAATACCATATGCTAACATATACATATGGAATCTAAAAACGAAAAAAAATGTTTCTGAAGAACCTAGGGGAAAGACAGGAATAAAGAGACAGGTGTAGAGAATGGACTTGAGGACATGGGCAGGGGGAAGGTTAAGCTGGGACAAAGTGAGAGGTGGCATTTATACTACCAAATGTAAAATAGATAGCTAGTGGGAAGCAACCACATAGCACAGGGTGATCAGCTTGGTGCTTTGTGTCCACTTAGAGGGGTGGGATACGGAGCATGGGAGGAAGACACAAGAGGGAGTAGATATGGGGATATATGTATATGTATAGCTGATTCACTTTGTTATAAAGCAGAAACTAACACACCATTGTAAAGCAGTTATACTCTAATAAAAATGTTAAAAAGAAAAAAAATTGAGAGTTCACACTTACATTTAGAAAAAAAAATAGCACAATGATCCAAAAACCTATGGGATTCAGCAAAAGCAGTTCGAAGAGGGAAGTTTATGACAATACATTCCTGCCTCAATAAACAAGAAAAATCTCAAATAAACAACCTAACCTTACACCTAAAACAACTAGTGAAAGTAGAACAAACGAAACCCAAAGTTATTAGAAGGAAAGAAATCATAAGGTCTGAGCAGAAGTAAATGAAATAAGCCTAGAAAATCAATACAAAAATGAATGAGACTAAGACCAGGTTCTTCAGGAAATTAAAGAAAATTAATAAACCTTTAGCCAGACTCATCAAGAAAAAAAGAGAAAGGACCCCAACCAACAAAATCAGAGAAGAAAAAGTAAACTGACACCACAGAAACACAAAGGATCATCAGAGATTACTACAAACAACTATACACGAATCAAATGGACAATTAGAAAAAATGGAAAAATTCCCAGAAATGTACAATTTCCCAAGACTGAATATGGATTAAATATAAAATATGAGCAAACCAATTACCAGTCATGAAATGTAATCCATACTTTTAAAACTCCCAACAAACAAAAGTCTAGGACCAAATGGCTTTACCTTTCTATCAAACATTTAGAGAAGAGTTAACACTTATCTTTCTCAAACTATCCCTAAAATATTGCAGAAGTAACACTTCCAAACTCATTCTACAAGGCCAGCATCACCCTGATACCAAAACCAAAGATATCACGATAAAAGGAAATATAACACCCAATAACCAATACCCAATATCACTGATGAACATAGGTGCAAAAATCCTGAACAAAATATTAGCAAATCAAATTCACTAATACATTCAAAGGATCTTACCCCATGATCAAGTTGGATTTATCCCAGGGATGCAATGATGTCTCAATATCTGCAAATCAATCAATGTGATATACCACATTAACAAATGAAAGAATAAAAATCATATGATCATCTCAATAGAAGCAAAAAAATATTTTGACCAAATTCAACATCCATTTATGATAACAACTCTCAACAAAGTGGGTATAGAGTGAATATACCTCAACATAATAAAGACCTTATGTGACAAGCTCACAGCTAACATCACACACAATATTGAAAAACTGAAAATATTTCCTCTAAGATCAAGAACAAGACAAGGATGCCCATTCTTGCCACTTTATTCAACTTATTATTGAAAGTGTTGGTCACAGTAATCAAACAAGATAAAGGAATCCAAATTGGAAAGGAAGAAATAAAACTGTCACTATTTGCAGATAACAAAATACTATACATAGAAAATCCTAAAGATGCTATCAAAAAGTTTCTAGAACTCATTAATGAATTTGGTAAAGTTGCAGGATACAATATTAATATATAGAAAACTGTTGCATTTCTATACACTAACAATGAACTATCAGAAAGAAATATTAAGAAAACAACTCCATTTACAATTGCATCACAAAGAATAAAATACCTAGGAATCAATCAAAGGAGGTAAAAAACCTGCATTCAGAAAACTATAAGACACAGATGAAAGAAATTGAAGGCAACACAAACAGATGGAAAGATATATCATGTTCATGGATTGAAAGGATTAATATTGTTAAAATGACCATATTACCCAAGGCATTCTACAGATTGAATGCAATCTCTATCAAAATACCAATGACATTTTTCACAGGACTAGAATAAATAATTCTAAAATTTGTATGAAAACATAAAAGATCCCAAATAGCTGAAACAATCTTAAGAAAGAAGAACAAACCTGGAAATAGGACACTCCCTGATTTCAAATTAAAAAAAAAAGCTACAGCAATTGAAACAATATGATACAGACACACATACAGAAAAACAGACACACAGATCAATGGAACAGAATAGATAGCCCAGAAATGAACCCACAGTTATATGGTCAACTAATCTATGACCAAGGAGGCAAAATAGGAAAATGGGGAAAAGACAGCCTCTTCAATAAATGGTATTGGGAAAACTGGATAGCTACATGCAAAAGAATCAAACTGGACTACTCTCCACACCATGAACAAAAATAAATTCAAAATGGATTAATGACTTAAATGTAAAACTTCTAGAAGAAAACATAGGCAGTAAGCTCTTTGACACTGGTCTTAGTAATATTTTTTTGGATAAGTCTGCTCAGGAAAGGGAAACAAAAGCAAAAATAAACAAATGAAACTACATCAGAATAAAAAGCTTTTGCACAGCAAAGGAAATTACCAACAAAAGGAAAAAGCCACATCCTAAATGGGAGAAGATATTGCAAACAATATATCTGATCAGAGGTTAATACAAAGAACTCATACAACTTAACATCAAAAAAACAAACAACCTGATAAAAAAATGGGAGAGGATCTGATTAGACATTTTTTCAAAAAAAGCATGCAGATGGCTAACAAGCACATTGAAAAGGTACTCAGCATCACTAATCATCAGGGAAATGCAAATCAAAACCACAACGTGGTATCACCTCAGAGCTGTCAGAATGGCTTTTATCAAAAAGACAACAAATAACAAGTGTTGGTCAGGATGTGGAAAAGAGAACCCTCATGCACTGTTAGTGGGAATGTAAACTGGTGCAAGCACTATGGATAGCAGTATGGAGGTTCCTCAAAAAATTAATACTAGAACTACTGTATGATCCAGAAATTCTACTCTGGGGCACTTATCTGAAGAAAATGAGAAAAATAACTTGAAAAGGTATATGCAACCCTATGTACATTGCAGCATTATTTACAATAGCCAAAATATTGAAGCAACCTAAGCACCCATCAACAGACAAATGGAAAAAGTAGTATATATATATGCAATGGAATATTACTCAGCCATAAAAAAGAATGAAATCTTACCATTTGTGACAACATGGATGGACCTAGAGGTTATCATGCTAAGTGAAATAAGTTAGACAGAGAAAGGCAAATATTGTATGATTTCACTTATGTGTGGAATTTTTGAAAAATGAACAAACATAACAAAACAGAAACAGAGTTAAAGATGCAGAGAACAAACCATGGTTGACAGAGGGAAGGGGGTAGGGAGAGAAAAGAAATAGGACATTAAGAGGTACAAACTTTCAGTTGCAAAATAAATGTCATGAGTATGAAATGTACAGTGTGGGGAATATAGTCAACTATGTAAAATATCTTTGTATGGTGACATATTGTAACTAGATTTATTGTGGTGATCATTTTGAAATGTATAGACATATCTAATCACTATGTTGTGTAACAGGCACTAACATAGTGTTATAGGTCAATTAAGCTCCAGAAACAAACAAACTAACTAATAGAAAAAAGACATCAGGCATTTGGTTACCAGTGACCAATGTTGTGGGGAAGGGGGAATTGGATGAAGACAGTCAAAAGTTACAACCTTCCTTATATAAGATAAATAAGTACTTGGGATGTAATGTATGACTTGATAAATGCAATCAACACTGCTGTATATTATATATGAGAGATGTTAAGAGAGTAAATGCTAAGAGTTCTCATCACAAGGAAAAATATTTTTTCTATTTCTTTAATTTTATATCTATATGAGATGATGGATATTCACTAAACTTATTGTGATAATCATTTCTTGATGTATTAAGTCAAATCATTATGCTGTACACCTTAAACTTATACAATGCTGTATGTCAATTATATCTCAATATAACTGGAAGAAAAAAAGGTTAACTTAATTCTGCTAACATATAAATAACTACAGAGGGTTTTTTGTTTGTTTATTTGTTTGTTTTCAGAAAAGAGTATCAGAGTTGGTCTGCCTCTTTGGCCATTCCATACCCTCTTACTTACTCTACCTGTGATCTTTTCCACTGAGAATCATTACGTAGTAGAACAGGAAGGATCATTGGAGACGATCTTGTCCAAATGAACATTTCAGAAGAAAAGAAACTGAGGCTCAGATTTGTGAAATAACTTCAAGGTTACAGAGCTAGTTAAAAGCAGTTAGAATTATTTCAAATCTCTAAATTTTCATGACCAGTGCTTTTTTTCTATCACCACAATGATAAGGAATCTCTACCTCTCTCTTATCATCCTTGCTATCGTTATTGTTTATCAAAATTCGATAACAACAGTCTGTAAAGAGACAGTCAGATTTGCAAGTGCATTTGAAGCTCAGTGATGACTTTCTCAGAGTGCAAGAGGCTGTTGATGAATTCCCTTTACTTTAACAGAACAGAAGAGGCAAGGATTCATCCGTGGGCATTGGCAGGGCTTAATGCTTACTGACAAGGCCCCAGAATGGAAATATCCTGCTTGTCCTTTTAACAGGATTTCAGCCAGATATTTGAGGGAAAAGTACTGCAGCCTAGTGGGCTGTGAATTTGAGTGGAAATGTCAGAGCTGTGAATCAGTTAACACATTTTTATTTAGCATCTTCCTGTGAAAGAGGATGAGAAGACATGGCTCCTGTACTCAAATTCCTTACCATTGCAGAGTGGAGTCAAGAAGAGTGCAAGACCCTGTTAGATCTTAGAGGTTCTAACACTCCAGACTTGGAAAGCACAACCCAGGTAGCAAGAACAGGGTGATTTGCATGGAGGACAAAATGCTTAATTTTGTCATGAAGGGTAACTGGGATCTAAGTAGGTGACGGGAATTGTGCTGCAATGCTTTCTTGTGTTCTCCCTGGATTTAAGAAGTATGTTCACATCCTTCAGCTCATGAGACCCTCAAACTGTCCCTGGCAAGTAGGGAAAGCAGAAAGTATATTTTGTTCCTTTTCAGCGGAGAAATTAATATCCTAACTTGTGAAGTAGCTGAAATTCCCACAATAAGTCAGAGCCAAAGTCCCTCAGGTTCCCTCCAAGGACACTTTCTAATAGAATGTCCTGCTGAAATATTGCTCCTTTGTATCTTCCCCTCTGTTCTGAAGATACAGGTACTAACCCAGGCTTAGGGACTCTCAGGGAGATCAAGCTTGGCTCCTGTCCTAAATTCTATGACATAATTTAAAAAAATAGTTCAAGGCATCCCAAGGTGTCAGTTTCTTCTTTGGTGTTCATAACCCAAATGTTTTAACAGCCCTGAGGTGTCCTCCACCTATGGGGCCCTGACTCTTTGAGGCCTATCTGTTGACCTGGCCCTGCCGATGAGAAAAGCACAGATGTCTACCATCTGGTCAGGAGTCCTTGTGTGTGTGCCAGTTTCCAGTCACTGACAGCCAGGAGTTGATTGATGGAATTTGGTACTCCACCTTTTTTTTCTTAGTACAATATAACCTCATGAATTCAGGTGGCACTTAGCCAAAATGAGAGAATTTGAACTTAAGCAGGAGTAAACTTTACCATCAATGAAATGAGGGTCTGTTAAGTAAATTACCAATGTAAACAGGATTGTAAAAAGGACAATTTAATCTACTTACAAGAATAAATTGTTTTCAAGTACTTAAGTTGCATAAATTTACATACAGTGTGCTAATTACAAATGATTGATAGCCAGTCATTCAAACACATCTGGTAGGAACCCTTTTCTCTTAACAATTTGTGAGACACTAGACTGTATTACTTAAAGTACTTGAAAATAGTACAAATATATACATATATATATATATATACTTTTTTTTACATATGAATATATGTATTCACACACCCCCATATAAGACAGTCCTTGTTTTTCATCAAGCCATGTTCCTGGAAGCCACACCAGAAAGGATTATCAAACACAGATCGCTGAGAGCCAAATTATATTTTCATATAGGAACAATTTTATTATTGGGACTGGTGTGCCAGACCCAGGGCCCACACCAGGTAAATCATAGATTCAGTCAGCATTGTGTCATAGCAATCTAAGCTACAACAACCACAGCTAGAGAAGACAGCTAATATTTATTGAGCACTTGATGCATCTGAGTGCTTTACATATGTTATCTCAGTCATCAACAACATGACCAGGAGGGAGCTAGTGTCCCCATTTTTAGGGAAACAATACTGAAACTTCAGGAGATTAAATAACTCATCCTTAACTATGCAGTTGTAATCCGTAGACTTAGAAATTAAATCTAGGTCTGATTCCAAATCTCATGGCTCCTTATCAAACTACAACAACTATAATCCTTTAAAATTGTTAAATTTTACATGGTTATGAAATGTTTATGTAATATATAAAATGGGAATGAATGTAACTGCCATTTTCTGTGGCCTGGATAAAATTTCACTTCTCCATGAAGACTCACTGTTGAAACAAATCGGCCTCCTTTTATGCAAATGTGTGTGCCAAACTAAAAATATTCAAATGTAAGATATTATTTGAAAGAGAGCTGTAGTATCTTCAACATATAATTTTTCAGTTGTTGGTGTACATGTCTTATCTTCTCTAATAGATATTAAGCTCATTAAGAGTGGAGACTACTATTACTAAGAATTTGAACCCACCAACATTGTTTATAATACTACCTAGAATAAAGTCTTGACTAATAGACACACTTATTTTTTAACATCTTAATTGGAGTATAATTGCTTTACAATGGTGTGTTAGTTTCTGCTGTATAATAAAGTGAATCAGCTATGCATATACATATATCCCCATATCACCTCTCTCTTTTGTCTCCCTCCAACACTCTGTATCCCACCCCTCTAGGTGGACACAAAGCACCGAGCTGATCTCCCTGTACTATGCAGCTGCTTCCCACTACCTATCTATTTTACATTTGGTAGTGTATATAAGTCCAAGCCAATCTCTCACTTCATCCAAGCTTACGCTTCACCCTCCCTGTGTCCTCAAGTCCATTCTCTACATCTGCTCTTTATTCCTGTCCTGCCCCTATGTTCATCAGAATCTTTTCTTTTTCTTTAAGATTCCATATATATGTGTTAGCATACGGCATTGGTTTTTCTCTTGCTGACTTACTTCACTCTGTATGACAGACTCCAGGCCCATCCACCTTACTACAAATAACTCAATTTCACTTTTTTATGGCTGAGTAATATTCCATTGTATATATGAGCCACATCTTCTTTATCCATTCATCTGTCGATGGACACTTAGGTTGCTTCCATGTTCTGGCTATTGTAAATAGAGCTACAATGAACAATGTGGCACATCATTCTTTTTGAGTTATGGTTTTCTCAGGGTATATCCCCAGTAGTGGGACTGCTGGGTTGTACCATAGTCTTATTTTTAATTTTTTAAGGAACTTCCATACTGTTCTCCATAGTGGCTGTATCAATTTACATTCCCACCAACAGTGCAAAAGGGTTCCCTTTTCTCCATACCCTCTCCAGCATTTATTGTTTGTAGATTTTTTTTTTTTTTTTTTTTTTTTTTGCAGTATGCGGGCCTCTCACTGTTGTGGCCTCTCCTGTTATGGAGCACAGGCTCCGGACACACAGGCTCAGTGGCCATGGCTCACGGGCCCAGCCGCTCCGCGGCATGTGGGATCTTTCCCGGACTGGGGCACAAACCCGTGTCACCTGCATTGGCAGGCGGACTCTCAACCACTGTGCCACCAGGGAAGCCCTGTTTGTAGATTTTTTGATGCTGGCTATTCTGACTGGTGTGAGGTTGTACCTCATTGTACTTTTGATTTGCATTTCTCTAATGATTAGTGATGTTGACCATCCGTTCATGTGTTTCTTGGCGATCTGTATATCTTCTTTGGAGAAATGTCTGCTTAGGTCTTCTGCCCATTTTTGGATTGGGTTGTCTGTTTTATTGATATTGAGCTGCATGAGCTGTTTGTATATTTTGGAGATTAATCTTTTGTCAGTTGCTTCATTTGCAAATAGTTTCTCCCATTCTGGGAGTTATCTTTTCATCTTCTTTATGTTTCCTTTGCTGTGCAAAAGCTTTTAAGTTTCATTAGGTCCCATTTGTTTATTTTTGTTTTTATTTCCATTTCTCTAGGAGGTGGGTAAAAATGGTCTTGACATGATTTATGTCAAAGAGTGCTCTGCCTATTACTCTAAGAGTTTTACAGTGTCTGGCCTTGCATTTAGGTCTTTAATCCATTTTGAGTTTATTTTTGTGTATGGTGTTAAGGAGTGTTCTAATTTCATTCCTTTACATGTAGCTGACCAGTTTTCGCAGCACCACTTATTGAAGGGGCTGTCTTTTCTCGATTTTATATTCTTTCCTTATTTATCAAAGATAAGGTGATGATATGTGCATGAGTTTTTCACTGGAATTTCTATCCTGCTCCATTGATATATATTTCTGTTTTGGGGTCAGTCCCATACTGTCTTGATTATTGTAGTTTTGTAGTATAGTCTGAAGTCAGGGGGCTAGATCCCTACAGTTCCGTTTTTCATTCTCAAGATTGCTTTGGGCTATAGTAATGCTAAACATCACTAATGATTAGAGAAATGCAAATCAAAACTACAGTGAGGTATCACCTCACACTACTCAGAATGACCATCATCAAAAAATGTACAAACAATAAATGCTTCAGAGGGTGTGGAGAAAAGGGAACCCTCTTGCACTGTTGGTAGGAATGTAAATTGATACAGCCACTATGGAGAACAGTATGGAGGTTCCTTACAAAATTAAAAATAACATTACCGGGTTTGCCTGGTGGCGCGGTGGTTGAGGGTCCGCCTGCCGACGCAGGGGACATGGGTTCGTGCCCCGGTCCGAGAAGATCCCACATGTGGCGGAGTGGCTGGGCCTGTGAGCCATGGCCACTGAGCCTGCATGTCCGGAGCCTGTGCGCCGCAGTGGGAGAGGCCACGACAGTGAGAGGCCCGTGTACCAAAAAAAATAACAATAATAAAATAAAAATATAAAAATATAAAAAAATAATAAAAACAGGACTACCATATGACCCAGCAATCCCACTACTGGGCGTATACACTGAGAGAACCATCATTCAAAAAGAGTCATGTACCACAATATTCATTTCAGCTCTATTTACAATAGCCAGGACATGGAAGCAACCTAAGTGTCCATTGACAGTTGGATGGATAAAGAAGATGTGGCACATATATACAAGGGAATATTACTCAGCCATAAAAAGAAAAGAAACTGAGTTATTTGTAGTGAAGTGGATGGACCTAGAGTCTGTCATATAGAGTGAAGTAAGTCAGAAAGAGAAAAACAAATACCGTATGCTAACACATATATATGGAATCTGAAAATAAAATGGTTATGAAGAACCTAGGGGCAGGACAGGAATAAAGACACAGATGTAGAGAATTGACTTGAGGACACAGGGAAGGGGAAGGGGAAGCTGAGACAAAGTGAGAGAGTGGCATGGACATATATAAACTACCAAATATAAAATAGATACCTAGTGGGAAGCAGCGGCATAGCACAGGGAGATCAGCTTGGTGCTTTGTGACCACCAAGAAGGGTGGGCAGGGAGGGAGGGAGGGAGACACAAGAAGGAGGTGATATGGGGATATATGTTTATGTATATCTGATTCACTTTGTTATAAAGCAGAAATTAAAACACCATTGTAAAGCAATTATACTCCAATAAAGTGTTAAAAAAAGATTGCTTTGGCTATATGGGGTCTTTTGTGTTTTCATACAAAATTTGAAATAGTTTGTTCTACCTCTGTGAAAAATGCCATTAGTAGTTTCATAGGGATTGCATTGAATCTGTAGATTGCTTTGGGTAGTAGAGTCATTTTCACAATGTTGATTCTTCCAATCCAAGAACATGGTATATCTCTCCATCGGTTTCTATCATCTTTAATTTCTTTCATCAGTGCCTTATAGTTTTCTGCATACAGGATTTTGTCTCCTTAAGTAGGTTTATTCCTAGATATTTTATTCTTTTTTTTTTTTGCAATGATAAATGGGAGTGTTTCCTTAACTTCTCCTTCAGATTTTTCATTAGTGTATAGGAATGCAAGAAATTTCTGCGCATTAATTTTGTATCCTGCTACTTTACCAAATTCATTGATTAGCTCTAGTAGTTGTCTAGTAGCATCTTTAGGATTCTCTATGTATAGTATCATGTCATCTGCAAACAGTGACAGCTTTACTTCTTCTTTTCTGATTTGCATTCCTTTTATTCCTTTTTCTTCCCTGATTGCTGTGGCTAAAACTTCCAAAACTATGTTGAATAAGAGTGGTGAGAGTGGGCAGCCTTGTCTTCTTCCTGATCTTAGTGGACATGCTTTCAGTTTTTTACCATTGAGGACAAGGTTGTCTCTGGGTTTGTCATATATGGCCTTTATTATGTTGAAGTAAGTTCCCTCTATATCTGTTATCTGGAGGGATTTTTTCATAAATAGGTGTTGAATTTTGTCACAAGATTTTTCTGCATCTATTGAGATGATCATATGGTTTTTCTCCTTCATTTTGTTAATATAGTTTATTACATTGATTGATATGTGTATATTGAAGAATCCTTACATTCCTGGGATGAATCCCACTTGATCATGTTGTATGATCCTTTAAATGTACTGTTGGATTCTGTTTGTTATTATTTGTTGAGGATTTTTGCATCTGTGTTCTTCAGTGATATTGGCCTGTAGTTTTTTTTTTTTTTTTTTGATTGACATCTTTGTCTGGTTTTGGTATCAGGGTGATGGTGGTCTTATAGAATGAGTTTGGTAGTGCTCCTCCCTCTGCTATATTTTGGAATTGTTTGAGAAGGATAGGTGTTAGATCTTCTCTAAATGTCTGATAGAATTTTCCTGTGAAGCCACCTGGCTCTGGGCTTTTGTTTGTTGGAAGATTTTTAATCACAGTCACAATTTCAGTGCTTGTGATTCGTCTGTTTATATTTTCTATTTCTTCCTGGTTCAGTCTCAGAAGGTTGTGCTTTTCTAAGAATCTGTCCCTTTCTTCCACGTTGTCCATTTTACTGACATATAGTTTTTTGTAGTAATCTTTCACAATCCTCTGTATTTCTGCAGTGTCAGTTGCTACTTCTCCTTTTTCATTTCTAATTCTATTGATTTGAGTCTTCACCCTTTTTTTTTTGATAAGTCAGGCTAATGGTTTACCAATTTTGTTTATCTTCTCAAGAACGACCTTTTAAATTTGTTGATCTGGGCTATCATTTCCTTCATTTCTTTTCCATTTATTTCTGATCTGATCTTTATGATTTCTTTCCTTCTGCTAGGTGTAGGGGTTTTTTGTTCTTCTTTCTCTAAATGCTTTAGGTGTAAGTTTTGGTTGTTTATTTGAGATGTTTCTTGTTTCTTGAGGTAGGATTGTACTGCTATAAACTTCCCTCTTAAAACTGCTTTTGCTGTATCCCATAAGTTTTGGGTCATTGTGTTTCCTTTGTCATTTGTTTCTAGGTATTTTCTGATTTCCCCTTTGATTTCTTCAGTGATATCTCGGTTATTTAGTAGTGTATTGTCTAGTCACCATGTGTTTGTAGTTTTTACAGACTTTTTCCTGTTTTTGATATCTAGTCTCTTAGCGTTGTGATCAGAAAAGATACTCAATAAGGATTTAATTTTCTTAAATTTATCAAGGTTTGATTTGTGACCCAAGATATGTTCTCTCCTGGAGAATGTTTCATGAGCACTTGAGAAAATAGTGTACTCTGTTGTTTTTGGGTGGAATGTCTACAAATATCAATTAAGGCCATCTTATTTAATGTATCATTTAAAACTTGTGTTTCCTTATTTATTTTCAATTTGGATGATCTGTCCATTGGTGAAAGTGAGGTGTTAAGGTCCCCTACTATGATTATGGTACTGTCGATTTCCCCTTTTATAGCTGTTAACATTTGCCTTATGTATTGAGGTGATCCTTTGTTGGGTGGATAAATATTTACAACTGTTATATCTTCTTCTTGGATTGATCCCTTCATCATTTTGTAGTGTCCTTCTTTGTCTCTTGTAATAGTATTTATTTTGAAGTCCATTTTGTCTGATATGAGAATTGCTACTCCGGCTTTCTTTTGATTTCCATTTGCATGGAATATATTTTTCCATCCCCTCACTTTCAGTCTGTATGTGTCCCGGTGTCTGAAGTGGGTCTGTTGTATACAGCATACATACAGGTCTTATTTTTGTATCCATTCAGCCCGTCTTTGTCTTTTGGTTGGAGCATTTAATCCATTTACATTTAAGATAGTTATTGACATGTATGTTCCATTTACCATTTTCTTAATTGTTTTGGGTTTGTTATTGTAAGTCTTTTCCTTCTCTTGTGTTTCCTGCCTAGAAAAGTTCCTTTAGCATTTGTTGGGAAGCTCGTTTTGTGGTGCTGAATTCTCTTAACTTTTGCTTGTCTGTAAAGATTTTAATTTCTCCATTGAATCTGAAAGAGATCCTTGCTGGGTAGAGTAATCTTGGTTGTAGGTTTTTCTCTTTCATTACTTTAAATATGTACTGCCACTCCCTTCTGGACTGTAGTTTCCCCTGTATTTCATTTGGCTTTTCCCTTTCTGCTTTTAATATTTTTTATTTGTATTTAATTTTTGATAGCTTGATTAATATGTGTCTTTGCTTGTTTCCCCTTGAATTTATCCTGTATGGGACTCTCTGCAATTCCTGGACTTTATTGTCTATTTCCTTTCCCATATTAGGGAATTTTTCAACTATAATGTCTGCAAATATTTTCTCAGTCCATTTTTTTTTCTCTTCTTCTTCCTGGACCCCTATAATTCAAATGTTGGTGTGTTTAATGTTGTCCCAGAGGTCTCTGAGATTGTCCTCAATGCTTTTCATTCTTTTTTATGTATTCTTCTCTGCAGTAGTTATTTCCACTTTTTTATCTTCCAGGTCACTTATCTGTTCTTCTCCCTCAGTTCTTCTGCTATTGATTACTTCTGGAGAATTTTTAACTTCATTTATTGTGTTATTTATCATTGTTTGTTTGCCCTTTCGTTCTTCTAGGTCCTTGTTAAACATTTCTTATATTTTCTCCATTCTATTTCCAAGATTTTGGGTATCTTTACTATCATTACACTGAATTCTTTTTCAGGTAGACTGACTATTTCTTCTTCATTTGTTTGGTCTGGTGGGTTTTTCCTTGCTCCTTCATCTGCTGTGTATTTTTCTGTCTTCTCATTTTGCTTAAGTTACTGTGTTTGGGGTCTTCTTTTTTCAGGCTGCAGGCTCACAGTTCCCATTGTTTTTGTTTTCTGCTCCCCGTGGATAATGTTGGTTCAGTGCATTGTGTAGGCTTTCTGGCGGAGGGGACTGGTGCTTGTGTTCTGGTGGATGAAGCTAGATCTTATCTTTCTAATGTGCAGGACCATGTCCAGTGGTGTGCTTTGGGGTTTCCCTGAACTTAGTAGGATTTTAGGCAGCCTCTCTGCTAATGGGTGAGGTTGCGTTCCTGTATTGCTAGTTGTTTGGCATAGGGTGTCCAGGACTGTAGCTTGCTGGTCATTGAGTGCATCTGGGTCTTAGTGTTGAGATGGAGTTCTCTGGGTGAGAAACTCCATTTGATATTATGTGCGGCTGGGAGGTCTGGTGGAACAATGTCCTGAACTCTGCTCTCTCACCTCAGAGACTCAGGTCTGACAGCCAGCCGGAGCACCAAGACCCTGTCAAACACAGGCTCAGAAGAAAAGGTAGAAAATGAAAGAAGTAAAGAAAGGAAGAAAGAAAGAATGAAAGAAAGAAAGAAGAAAGAAAGAAGGAAAGAAAGAAGAAGAAAAAAGAAAGAAAGAAAGAGGAAAAGAAAATATGGTTATTAATTTTTTTAATTATTAAAAATAAAAACATAATAGGAAAAAAGAAATGTAGAAGAAAGCAAGCAAACCAAAAAACAAGTCCACCAATGATAACAAGTGCTTTAAAAAAATACTAAAAAAAGAAAACAAACCAAAAAAAAATGGACAGACAGAACCCTAGGTCAAACAGCAAAAGCAAAGCTATACAGACAAAATCACACAAAGAATCATACAGATATATACTCATAAAAAGAGAAAAAGGAAAAAAAATGTATCCATATGTATTTTTTTAAAAAGGAAGAGAGCAACCAAACCAATAAACATCTACCAATGATAATAAGCTCTAAATACTAAACTAAGAAAAACATAAAAACAGAAACAAATTAGGTGCAGAAAGCAAACCCTAAGTCTACAGTTGCTCTCAAAGTACACCACCCCAATCTTGGGATGACTCATTGTCTATTCTGGAATTCCAGTGATGCACCATACATCAAATTGATTGTGGAGATTTAATCCACTGCTTCTGAGGCTGCTGGGAGGAAAGTCCCTTTCTCTTCTTTGTTCACACAGCTCCTGGGGTTCAGCTTTGGATTTGGCCCGGACTCTGTATGTAGGTCACCTGAAGCCATCTGTTCTTTGCCCAGACAGGAGGGGATTAAAGGAGTGGCTGATTAGAGTGCTCTGGCTCACTCAGGCTGGGGGGAGAGGGGTAAGTAATGCATGGCAAGCCTGTGGCATCAGAGGTCTGTGTGATGTTGCAACACCCTGAGGCACACCATGTGTTCTCTCGGGGAAGTTGTCCCTGGATCATGGCATCCTGGCAGTGGAGTGCTGCACAGGCTCTCAGGAGGGGAGGTGTGGATAGTGACCTGTGCTTGCACACAGGTTTCCCGGTGGTGACAGCAGAAGCCTTAGTGTATCATGCTCAGCTCTGTTGTCTGCGCTGATAGCCACAGCTTGCGGCCATCTGTGGAGCTCGTTTCAGTGGTGCTCTGAATCCCCTCTCCTCACGCACCTCGAAACAATGGTCTTTTGCCTCTTAGGCTGTTTCAGACTTTTTGTCGGACTCCCTCCTGGCTAGCTGTGGTGCACTAGTCCCTTCAGGCTGTGTTTACACAGCCAACCTCAGTCCTCTCCCTGGGATCTGAACTCCAAAGCCCGAGCTTTACCTCCCAGCCCCCACTTGCCCCAGCAGGTGAGCAGAGAAGCCTCTTGGGCTGACGAGTGTTGGTTGGCACCAATCCTCTGTGTGGGAATCTCTCTGCTTTGCCCTCTGCACCTCTGTTGCTGCACTCACCTCCGTGGCTCCAAAGCTTACCCCCCGTCCACCCCCGATCTCTGCCAGTGAAGGGGCTTCCTAGTGTGTGGAATCTTTTCCTCCTTCACAACTCCCTCCCAGAGGTGCAGGTCCTGTCCCTATTCTTTTGCCTCTGTTTTTCCTTTTTTCTTTTGCCCTACCCTGGTATGTGGGGAGTTTCTTGTCTTTTGGGAAATCTGAGGTCTTAACCGGCGTCCAGTAGGTGTTCTATAGCAGTTGTTCCACATGTAGATGTATTTTTGATGTATTTTTGATGTATTTATGTGTAGGAAGGTGATCTCCATGTCTTACTCCTCTGTCATCTTGAAGGTCCCCCCCAATATATTCTTAAATATGTTCATTGCATTAATTAGCAAATGAGTAAATTGATCTTTTAAATTATAATATGCCATAAATTTTATATCAATATATGGCTACAATAAATATCAGAGTATAGTTTTTTAAGTTTAAGTTTTAGAAAGTTATTGGTGATGCTAATTGGAAGAAGGGGATTAGAGAATGATTTGGATGTCTAGAGAGTTTGGAAAACAAACTTCTCTTGAAAAAATTTCCTACAACTAGTAAATCAGTGAACATTAATCCCTTGACCTGAGAGTTAACATTCGAAGTAAAAAATTACTTTTTATTGTAGTAAGACATGCATAACATAAAATTGACCATTTTAACCACTTTTAAGCGTGCAATTCAGTGGCATTAAGTACACTCACGATATTGTGTAGCTATCACCACCTTCCATCTCCAGAACTTTTTCTCATCATCCCAACAGGAACTTTGGGCCCATAAACAAAATGCCCCCATTTCCCTTCCCTCAGTCCCTATAACCTCTATTATACTTTGTGTCTTTATGAATATGCCTATTCTAGGTACCTCATGTAAGTGGAATCATGTTTAAAAATTGCATTTACATCGTCTAAATATTTGAAAACCAGATTGATAAATTAGAGGACAGAAATATCATGACTCTTAGTCCTCTTTTTCTTGTTTTCTTCTCTCCTTGTATTTAATAATATGGGAGGCAGGGTGACTGGCAAGGATTCAGTAAGGGGAACTGGAAAGAAACCTGTATGCACAAATGGGGACACAGCCTTAGTGCTGGTTGTTCAGGGCAGTGTTTACATCCATCAATTGATTACACATGTATGAGAATCAGCTTAACATCCACTTTTCTCCCTCCTCCCACCTACTGCCCCTACCTCTTGTCTTTTCCTTCCCTTGTTTAGTATCAGTGAGAACTGTCACATGAACGGATAAAAGTGGCAAAATAAGGTGAATTCATTAGGCACTGGTGAATAAGAAAAACAGCAGAAGTGGATGTCAGCATGCCAGGGAATCATCAGCATTTCTACTTATTATGACTATTCTTTATACCAGTTCACTCAAACCAATTTAATAGGTGCTGAATGAACCATTATAGTCATTCAATGTACTCTTGAGCAGGTCACAAATCACAAGAAGTTAAAATGGAACTCAGCCATCAGTTCCTGCCTGAAGGTGTCATCTTGTTTTAAGTCTTCTAAGTCAAGGAGTCTCCATTTTAAGTGAAACTTTTGCATTATCTATTCTCCCTGTTGAGGAAATGTTCTCTTTGTTAATGTCATCCCGTTATTCCTCATCACCTTTCCTTGTACTGGGTTGAATAATTTCTTTGCCTCCTTAGAAGTTAAACACTTCAAATATTTATAGGCTGTAACTTGAAAAGTTTTGGGCTAATGGATCATGTTTCTACCTGAGGGATTCCTTCATTTTCCAAAATTACTGTAGGCGCAAAATCTTTAATCCTCCATTATTTCTGATTTCTCCAAGTTAAGCATCTTTGGGTGGCAGCGAATTTAACTACACCACCAAGCTGCATTTTTAAGATAAAGAATTTTCTTCCCTACCTTTAATATTTGAGCTTTCAAGAGAACAAGTTGGCTCTGTACTTTATGGCATAGGAAATGTGATTTGGCCAAAAAAATTATTAAGACCAAAGTGGTGCAGCTGGCTCTTGAACTGGAATACAGGTAACTCTTATTATAAAACATTATTGCTAAAGCTTTACATTATTCAGTGAATGAGCAACTGTGAGCCATCAAATGAGAGAATATCCATGAAAGAGGTTTGCAAAATATAAAATGTTATAAAAATAAAGTTTTATTAGTATTGATATGAATGGTGCCTGGTTGTTTGGATATTTGAAATTTTATTTATTTTATACTAAAACTTAAAAAGAGTAATAATGTTGGATATTAATAAAATTTACTGCAAAGAAGATATCCTTTTACTTATAACATAAGCCCATCACAATGAACATTATTATTGTAATGTGAGGAGCTCACACTTATTGAAGGTTTACTCCATGTCAGTTTATAGAGTTAAGTATTTTACAGATTAGATCAATTCCTACAGTATCTCTCTGAAGAAGGGCTTATTTCCCTAATGTACAAGTGGGCAATTTGGAGCTTACAAAGGTTATTACGTGATGTCTCTCTACTAATGTGAACTTGAATTCAGATCAATTCAATGGCAATATCTGAGTTCTTATCAGTACTTTCCTTTTCTGTGATATTGTGATGCCCTTCACTTATGAAAATACATCTACATTTTTTCCCTTAACTAGATGGGTGCAGCTTCCAGGTTTTGTTTTCACATGAGCTTTAGGGAGTCTTGCTTCCTCTTTCACTGTCAGACTATGAGGTGTCCCATCTTCCTCCTATCTCTGTGACCGTCCCTCCCTCTCCTTCTAATTAAATGCTGCAGGTCTCCTAAGGACTTAGAATCCAGATGAACATATAATTGTGCAGCAAATAAAAGTTAATATGCACTGAATGAGAGACTAGGAAGGCTGTCCTGAGTGAAATGGGCTATTGCAAAAAGTTTCTGTTTTAAGCAGAGCAGCTATTGAGTATGCTGTGTGTGCTGGGGGAGCAGTGTTCAGTGGAAATCGGACTAGAGGGTTTCTGTAGGCCTCACAATTTAGGCATTTTATGAATCCATGAATGAAATTCTTGTAAACATACCAGAGTGGACTATTTGTTCATTGATTCATTAATTCTATTTTTTTTAATTGAGGTAGAGTTGATGTACAATATTATGTAAGTTTCAGGTATACAACCTAGTGAGTCACAATTTTTAAAGGTTATATTCCATTTATAGTTATTATAAAATATTGGTTATATTCCCTGTGTTGTACAGTATACCCTTGTAGCTTATTTATTTTATGCATAATAGTTTTACCTCTTAATTCCTTACCCCTATAATGTCCTTCCCCCTTCTCTCTCCCCACTGGTAACCATTAGTTTGTTCTCTATATCTGTGAGTCTGTTTTTGTTTGGTTATATATGTGCATGTTTTATTTTTTAGATTCTACATATAAGTGCTATCATACAGTATTTGCCTTTCTATGCCTATTAATTCTTTAGTTCAACACTTTATTGAAAACCTGTTCTGGCAGTCAAACATACAGTGGTGAACAGGACAAAAGCAGTGACCTCAAAGAGGACATTCTCAAGGGGATGCAAGGGCTCAGACCACAAACACATGAATAACCAAGGTCACTGCTGAAGAAAAACACAAGCTGAGAATGTGATGCATGCCATGGGTCATGGGAGCCTCTCTGAAGTGAAAACATTGGAACTGAGTCTTGAATGACAAGAAGGAAGAGCTGTTCAGGTACTGAAAAGAAAGAGTGAAAAGGTCGTGAGGAAGGAACAAGCTGGACTTCTTTAAGAAACAGGTCAGTTCAACTGGATCTTGGAGAGGAAGGAGAAGGCAGAGACCAGATCACAGAGGGACTCAGAGTCCAGTTGCCATGACATAGGAGAAGATTGGAAGATTTTAAGCTGTGAAGAGGCATGTCATGATTTACATTTTTAAAAGATAAATTTGGCCGCTATATGGAGGATAGTGTTTTTTTTTTTAACCATGTACAGCTTTCTAGGACCTATAAACAGCTTTACTAAACTAAACTTTGATGAAGCCAATCATTTCATCTACCTTAAAAAAAAAAACTTCAAAAGAATGAGCACCTCAGGGAGATTAGTCTTTTTGTCTAATCGCCCTCACACTCAGCTTGGTAATATCCTCATTTCCAAGCTGCCTAGACCAAGGACAGAAGGATTTTAGCAATCTTTTGTTCTCTATTCCTCAAGCATCCAACTTCCAGAGGGCACAAAGACTTTTCTGCCTCACCCTGAGCCCTGGTTCAATCCTCCCCATTTATTTATATTATATAAATAATATATTACATAATATAATGTATACTATAGTAATATATTATGCAATAATATATTCTTCTCTAATGCTAGAAACATTACCTTTGTAGTTTTGTTTCATTAGTTCAAAGTTTAGATGCCTTGTAAAATGCAAGTGTCTTCAAGGGGACATTTAGCTTATCATAACTGGTCATTGTCACCTCAAATTGAGAATTAAGAATTGAGGGTTAGAGGGGAGGATGGGAAGAGCACCCAGGAGATCTGGACTCTACCAGGACTGGGGCAAGACCAGATGGAGAGCACAGGGGCTCCAAAAATAAAAGCCTCTGAACTGACAAGTTGCTTGGCACTTCCACTCACTTTTGCTTTATTCTGGCCTTTTCTTCTGTCCAAATGTTAGCTCTACTTTTTTTTTTCTCTCTTCTCACCTTGTTGAGTGAGCAAGGTGTCTTTCATTTTTGGAGAGAATTAAATGAAAGCTTGCTCAAGTTTATGTCTGACCCCAAAGCAGTGGGATGGAGTTGAATTTCCAGAGAGCCACTCAGAACTTCTCAATTATCCAATATTTAGTGCAGCAAGGAACCATGTATCTCATGGAGTAAGGAATACCAGGAAAAGACTAATCCCTTTTTAAGACTGAAACTTAATATAGTGGAAACAGCATTTGGTGAGACCTCTGGAGACCTGCTCTGCAGGGCCAGCTCTAACATTTATCCTTGTGGGACTCTGCTAGAAAGAGAGACTATTTCAGGGAATTCACAGTAAGGAGTCAATGAGTCAATGACCAGTGAATTAAGCCTCACGAAAATCCTCAAATAACCAAATAAATCTCCAATAGCCTATCTGGCAGTGGGAAGGCAAATCTCTACCTTCTAATAATTCACCATCCAATTCTGGCTGCATGAATTAAACTTCAATCGTGTGTGTGTGTGTGTACAAGCATGCACACAGTTTTAGTCACACATATGTATATTCACAAGTAAACATATGCATGTGATATATATATACACATTCACATGTGTGTATATCTTCACACACAAGCAAACTTGTATGCATGTATACACATGTATACACATATGTGTGTGTGAGAGTGTACAAGTAAACCTGAATATTATGCATGAACACATATGAGTTTGAATTTCTCTTTATTAGGGACACTCCAGCTGTGACAGAGTCTAGTACTAGACTCACTGCCCACCAAATAACCATAAAACTTAGATGAATTATATCAAATAATTATTGACAGATATTGGAGAATGATGAAATGAAATGCTGTGTCTCTTAAGAGAATGAAGGCATGGGAGATGAGAGCTATATTCACTCAGACTTTCTCCACAAGGATGTTTTCTGGGCTCTAATGCAGGGAAGAGGAGACCAAGCAATGAAAAGTGATCTTAATGGTCAAAGGAAGCAAAATTAGAGTCCTAACTGGGATTTTTGGAGCAGGGTGATAAAAAAGATAAACCACAGAGAAAGCATTTCAAAAATCTGTGTGAAAATATTCCTTGGGTCCTAGGCCTACTCCTGGACTTTGCACATGCAGCATGAGGCTTTAGGACACCTAGAAAATAGCATGCTGAGGGTTGAGAGCTGATCAGAAATTACCAAGGTCCCAAAGGGGACAGCTGGAGTGGAGGTACTTTGGGCAACACTTTGAAAAACTAGAGATCTTTAAATGGCCATAGTGTAGAAGTAAGAACCATACCCTGAGAATAAGAGGAAACAAACCTGAAATAGATCTGCTTTAATAAAGCTTTTACCAGGTCTGAAAAGAATCAAGGGGATTCATCCTTGATTTAACCACCTACCAGAATAAAACTCAACTCCATTTAGAAGAAGATAACATAATCCATAATCTGTAAAACATAAATTACCTAATCTGTAAAACATTATTTTAAAAGTCCAGCAGACCATCAAATTTTACTAAACATAAAATGAGACAGAAAAAAGTGACTAAGAATAGAGAAATAACAGAGACAATAGAGTTAAAAGCAGCAAATCCAGAGATAATCTAGAAGTTGGAATTAACAGACAAGGGCTTCAAAAAATGATGTTAAAGGAAATTGAGGGGGGAATTGAATGAAATGCATAAAAAATAAAATATTTCAACAGAGAATCAGAATCTATGAAAAAGTCATTAAATTAATATTCTAGATATACAAAATACAGTATCTGAAATTGAATAGGTTTAACAGCAGATTGAACACAGCAGAAAATAGAATTATTGAACCTTAAGAGAATGTATTAAAAAATACCCAAAATGAAGCATGGGAAGGAAAAACAATAAAAAGAATAGAACAGAAAGAAATGCGTGAGATGAATTAAACTATCTAACATATATGTAATTGTAATCCTAGGAGAAGAAAAAGAAGGAATAGGAAAGGAATAATATTTGGGGGGGAAATGACCAAGAGCTCTTTAATACTGATGAAAGACACCTACCTACAGATTTAAGAAGCTCAGTGAACCATAAGTGGAAAAATATAAAAATGTCATATCCAGGCACCATACAGTCAAACTTCTGGAAACAAAGCTAAAGAGAAATTTTCCATAAAGAAAAATACTGATATGGTGGAGGAAGTTTAATTTCTTTAACTAGCCTTTATATTCTGCCTTGCTATGAATCTTTGGCAAATCCTTTGACAATCTTAAATGCTTGTTATGATAAAATGGGAGAGCATATTATACGTCCCATTGGAAGTTACTCAAGAGCTGCCTCAATTTTCCTTCCTCCATAAATTCTTATCTAACCATTCCAGGTCCCCTGAGAGCTGTAAGAGAGCCAGGTATCTCTTTTTTTTGTTGTTCCCTCAATGTTTTATGTCTATAGATCATGCCTCTCCATCTCAATGCTCAGTTCTTTAAGGATGCATGAACATTTCACACAGCTCCTTCAAAGCTTGTTGCAATGCTAGAATAAATTAAACTCTGTATGAAATTGTGTTACATTGAATTAATTAAAGTGTAGAAGTTCTCACTTAAAAAGAAAGTATAAAGTTTGTAGATATTTTTTCACTCTTATAATCCATGCATTTTTTTCAATGTTTGTAATGCCCCTTCTATGTGTGAAGCACTTGTATCTAAAAAATAATTTTCATTATTTCACAAATTTTCAAAATGTACATAAAACAGGCAAAATAAATACAAATTCAGTATCCTGCTAAACATTATTATCCATTTACAATATCTATTACACTTTTAAACTTTCAATACCTAAGTCCTCTATAATCAATTTCAAGTGCATGAATATGCAATAACTTTTTTATAAAATCTGAGTTTAAATATTTGTTGTAGAGCCTTAATTTAAAATCTGACCCTCTTTTGAATGGAATGCCTTTATGAAATTTAATAAAACATGAAGGTCATAAAACGTATTAAACTATTGTACTTTCCATTTTTAATTCTGAACAGACAAGATTCAGAGAAAGAAGTTGCTTTCTTATTAGCAAGACAGGCAAGCTGGGAGAGGATGATTTCTCTTCTTCGGGGCCCTCACCCTCAGGAAGATTCCTATCAACTAGTGTGGGAAAAACTGAGAATGAAAAGCCAAGGGACATCATACCAGATGACTCCCCAGGACCTTCAAGCCTGAAGATTCCATAACACATTCTCCTGTTGTGCAAATGTGTCCAGAGAAATTTTAACAAATAGTGAGATCTCAGCTGCTTGTGTTTAAAAGACCATCAACAACCATATGAAAGATCTATAAGAAACAAATAGTCTAATCAAAAGCAAGATGACCTTCTTGGAGCAGAACTGACCCATTTTTGAGACACAAGAGTTTGGGAGGGGACTCTGGGGGGGGGAATCATTATTGGCTTTAGCCTTTAAACTATATCTGTTCATCCTCTTTATCTGATTGTTTATGGTACAAGGTCACTTGATAGAGAGTTAATAAACACTAATTGAGGGAACAGATATGCAGCCTTGTTCTGCCACATTTTTCTCATGAATATGATTCAAATCTAAAATGCTTCTGACAACAACTTTGACCACTTGAAAAACAGTGGGTTTTTTGTTGTTTTTGATTTGTTTGGTTTTGTTTTCCAACGTCTTATAAATAAGTTCACTGAATAGCTCGGTTCTCAAACTTTGGTTATGACCCAAATTAAAGTTGCTGATGGTCTACAAAATGTCTTGGAAGCATCCCCAGAAAAAGAAACACTCCACTCTCCCTGTTCCCAGCCTCCAGGCCAACTGCAAAAGGGCAAGGAACATGGAGTCTTTACAAGGGGGAGTCCTGCTCTAGAGTGTTCTCCACTCACACCTCCCAAACTGTGGTGAGAGGGTGGAGAAGGGAACAACCCTTCTCTTATTAGATTATCACCATCTGCTCACACTTGGCTGGCAATGCCATCTTCACTTTTGGCCTGAGGTCTTGGAGATAGAAAAATGGTGAGGAAAGAAAGAAAAAAGTATTAATACATGTGTTCATTTATTATTTATGGTGCGACAGGCATTGTTCAGTGGAACGTGAAGATGAGTCAGATACTGCTGTCACTGACTTGAAGGGATGACTTACTCTCTGGCAGAGAAGTGCACTGGCTACCTTCCGCTTGTCCCTCCTGACTCACCAGCTACCTACTTCAGTGTCCCAGAAGACTGAGCACCATTGGCTATTTGAACAGGTCCTCTTGCCCTCTGCCTTCTTTTTAGTTCAGTTAATGGGGAAGCTTGCAAAGAGGCAATGAATTGAAAGTGGAGACAAGTTGAGGAATATTTATTCCCCTGGCTCCCCCCATGCTTAGGCACCTAGGCTGGCTGCGTCCCTCAACTTATAACCACAGCTCAACAATTCTCTCTCCTTATGCTCCCTGTTCCTTTATGTTGAGAGGTGGTAGGACCACTTCTGTCACTAGATCCAAGATATTTCACTGTCAATCATAGGTCACTATACCCTGCCCACACCTTTGAAAATAGTCCTTTTATTAGACTATCCTCACATTTCCAATTTTATTATACCATCTGTGATTGATACAAGGAATTTAGCTTACTAGCTATATGATCCTGGCCAAGTTATCTAACCTCTTTGTGTCTCATCTTCTGGACATAATAACATAGATCTTGAACATCTATTTTGAGGATTAGAAAAGTATATAGATACAGAGATTAAAGATGGCAGAGGACGTGGAGTTTATCTCTCTCCATGGATGCATTAGGAATATATCTATAGATGAAACAATTCTCACAGAACACGAGTTGAAAACTAGCAGGAGACCTTGGACAGTGGAAAGGACTATAAAGATCCCTATATAACTGGGTAGGATTGAAAAAAAAAAAAAAGGAGAAGGAGGAGGAGAGGAGGCGGGATGGGACCTACACCCCAGAGGCAGGGGTGCTGAAGCAGAGGAGAGATTTCTGAATTCGGGGAAACCCCCTCTCTAATGGGGAAATGCCCTCTCTAACGGGGGAATCAATTGGGACAGAAAGGAAGAATTTGAGGCTGTCGGAAGAGAGTGAAGAGGCCGGTCAGTGGCAGACGGCACCGAGTGAGAAATACACAGACAGTCCGTACCTCGTCCCTACGTGCCCTGGACTATGACCTGTGCCACAGGTGTGCAAGGGGGCTGGGAGCTAGTGCATGGGGTTTAGAGAACAGACCCAGAGCGAGAACTGCTGTTGGCTGTGGGGAGACGGACTGAGGGGACCGAAGGGAGGAAATCCACAGCAGGGGGTGCCTACAGAGGAAGACCAGACGGCCATGGAAGCAGGGCGATACTGCTGAGTCAAACGCAGGGGAGGAGCCACTATTTTAACCTCTCTCTCCCCACACACTGGCGCCTGCCCATGAACAATAAAAGAAGCCTACTCAGGGCTGGCTCTCACGTGCCTGCTGCTGGGAGCTAGAAAAGGCCCTTGCTAAGGCCACGTCTCTTGCGCCCGTGGCAACTGGCTTCCCTGTGCATTTGGTGCCACCAGGGCTCCCACGATCCAAGCAGTCATACCACCTCTGCGCCCTGTCCTCACTGGTGCAGGCCCGAGAGCTCCAAGGCAGCCTCAGGACTAGACTCCTGTGGGTGGACCATATGCAGAGGTGGGGATAAAACCAAAGCTGAACCCCAGGGATGGGGCGACTAAGGAATAAGATCAAAAATCTTTTCATCAGCTGTACAAGCTGCAGATTAAATCCCCACGCTCAGCTATGTAGACCCTGCGTCTTTGGAATATCTGAGTAGACAATGAGTGTTCCCACAAATGAAAATGGTCTAGCTCTGGCAGCTGTAGACTTTGGGGGCAATCAAACAGAGGAATTGGGCCAGATCCGAGTCTGAAGGGTCCCCACAAGGCCGACAGCAGGTCCAGAGACCAGACCAGAGGCACAGGAGGGTATCTTGGGGAGACAGAGGTGGGCTGTGGCTCACGGCATATGCAAGGACACTTTCAGCTGAGACCTCAGGAAAACATAATTATTACTATTAATTTTATTATGTTTTACTTCATTCTGTTGTTGGTTCTGGCTTTTTAAATTTTTCTTTCTTTCTTTCTTTTATTAATATCTTTATTGGAGTATACTTACTTTACTATGGTGTGTTACTTTCTGCTTTATAACAAAGTGAATCAGCTATACATATACATATATCCCCATATCTCCTCCCTCTTGCATCTCCCTCCTACCCTCAATATCCCACCAATCTAGGAGGTCACAAAGTACAGAGCTATACTCCCTGTGCTATGTGGCTGCTTCCCACTAGCTATTTTACATTAGGTAGTGTATATATGTCTATGCTACTCTCTCGCTTCACCCCAACTTACTCTTCCCCCTCCCTGTGTCCTCAAGTCCATTCTCTACATCTGCATCTTTATTCCTGTCCCGTCCCTAAGTTCTTCAGAACAGCTTTTTTATTTTTATTGTTTTAAACATCTTCGTTGGAGTATAATTGCTTTACAATGGTGTGTTAGTTTCTGCTTTATAATAAAGTGTATCAGTTATACATATACATATATCCCCATACCTCTTCCCTCTTGCATCTCCCTCCCTTCCACCCTCCCTATCCCACCACTTTATTTATTTATTTATTTTTTAGATTCCATATATATGTGTTAGTGTATGGTATTTGTTTTTCTCTTTCTGACACACTAAACTCTGTATGACAGACTGTAAGGCCTTCCACCTCAATACAAATAACCCAATTTTGTTTCATTTTATTGCTGAGTAATATTCCATTGTATATATGTGCCACATCTTCTTTATCCATTCATCAGTAGATGGACATTTAGGCTCCTTCCATGTCTTGGCTATTGTAAATGGAGCTGAATGAGTATTGTGGGACATGACTCTTTTCAAAATATGATTTTGTCAGGGTATATGCTCAGTAGTGGGATTGCTGGGTCGTATGGTAGTTTTATTTTTAGTTTTTTTAAGTAACACTGTTCTCCATAGTGGCTGTATCAATTTACATTCCCAGCAACAGTGCAAGAGGGTTCCCTTTTCTTCACAGCCTCTCCAACATTGACTGTTTGTAGATTTTTTGATGAAGTCCATTCTGACTGGTGTGAGGTGACACCTCATTGTAATTTTGGTTTGCATTTCTCTAATGATTCATAATGTTGAACATCCTTTCTTGTGTTTGTTGGCAATCTGTATATCTTCTTTGGAGAAATGTCTGTTTAGGTCTTCTGCCCATTTTTGGATTGGGTTGTTTGTTTTTTTGATATTGAGCTGCATGAGCTGCTTGTAAATTTTGGAGATGAATCCTTTGTCAGTTGCTTTATTTGCAAATATTTTTTCTCATTCTGAGGGTTGTCTTCTTGTCTTGCTTATGGTTTCCTTTGCTGTGCAAAAGCTTTTAAGTTTCATTAGGTCCATTTTGTTTATTTTTGTTTTTATTTCCATTCCTCTAGGAGGTGGGCCAAAAAGGATCCTGCTAAGATTTATGTCATAGAGTGTTCTGCCTATGTTTTCCTCTTAGGGTTTCATAGTGTCTGGCCTTACATTTAGGCCTTTAATCCATTTTGAGTCTACTTTTGTGTATGGTGTTAAGGAGTGTTCTAATTTCATTCTTTTACATGTAGCTGTCCAGTTTTCCCAGAACCATTTATTGAAGAGGCGGTCTTTTCTCCATTGTATATTCTTGCCTCCTTTATCAAACATACGGTAACCACATGTTCGTGGGTTTATGTCTGCACTTCCTATCCTGTTCCATTGATCTATATTTCTGTTTGGGGGCCATTACCATACTGTCTGGATTACTGTAGCTTTGTACTATAGTCTAAAGTCAGGGAGCCTGATTCCTCCAGCTCTGCTTTTCTTTCTCAAGATTCCTTTGGCTATTCAGGGTCTTTAAGGTTTACATACAAATTGTGAAAAATGTTTTTCTAGTTCTGTGAAAAATGCCATTGGTAATTTGATGGGGATTGCATTGAATCTGTAGATTGCTTTGGGTAGTATAGTCATTATCACAATGTTGATTCTTCCAATCCAAGAACATGGTACATCTCTCCATCTGATTGTATCATCTTTATTTCATCAGTGTCTTACAGTGTTCTGCATACAGGTCTTTTGTCTCCTTAGGTGGGTTTATTCCTAGGTATTTTATTCTTTTTGTTACAGTGGTAAATGAGAGTGTTTCCTTAATTTCTCTTTCAGATTTTTCATCATTACTGTATAGGAATGCAACAGATTTCTGTGCCTTAATTCTGTATTCTGCAACTTTACCAAATTCATTGATTAGCTCTAGTAGTTTTCTGGTAGAGTCTTTAGGATTCTCTATGTATGGGATCTTGTCATCTACAAACAGTGACAGCTTTACTTCTTCTTTTCCAATTTGGATTCCTTTTATTTCTTTTTCTTCTCTGATTGCTGTGGCTGAAACTTCCAACACTGTGTTGAATAATAGTGGTGAGAGTGGGCAAACTGGTCTTGTTCCTGATCTTAGTGGAAATGGTTTCACTTTTTCACCATTGAGAACAATGTTGGCTGTGGGTTTGCCATATATGGCCTTTATTATGTTGAGGTAAGTTCCTTCTATGCCTACTTTCTGGAGGGTTTTTCTCATAAATGGGTGTTGAATATTGTTGAAAGATTTTTCTGCATCTATTGAGATGATAATATGGTTTTTATCCTTCAATTTTGTAATATGGTGTATCACATTGATTGTTTTGCATATATTGAAAAATGCTTGCATTCCTGGGATAAAACCCACTTGATCATGGTGTATGATCCTTTTAATGTGCTATTAGATTATGTTTGTTAGTATTCTGTTGAGGATTTTTTGCATCTATGTTTATCAATGATATTAGCCAGTTGTTTTATTGCTTTGTGACATCTTTGTCTGATTTTGGTATCAGGGTGATGATGGCCTTGTAGAATAAGTTTGGGAGTGTTCCTCCCTCTGCTATATTTTGGAAGAGTTTGAGAATGTTAGGTGTTAGCTCTTCTATAAATATTTGATAGAATTCACCTGTGAATCCATCTGGTCCTGGGCTCTTGTTTGTTGGAAAATTTTAAAACACAGTCTCAATTTCAGTGCTTGTGATTGGTCTGTTTACATTTTCTATTTTTTCCTGGTTCAGTATCAGAAGGTTGTGCTTTTCTAAGAATTTGTCCATTTCTTCCAGGTTGTCCATTTTATTGGCATAGAGTTCCTTGTAGTAATCTCTCATGATCCTTTGTATTTCTGCAGTGTCAGTTGTTACTTCTTGTTTTTCATTTCTAATTCTATTGTTTTGATTCTTCTTCCTTTTTTTTCTTGATGAGTCTGGCTAATGGTATGTCAATTTTCTTTAACTTCTTGAAGAACCAGCTTTTAGTTTTATTGATCTTCGCTATCATTTCCTTCATTTCTTTTTCATTAATTTCCGATCTGATATTTATGATTTCTTTCCTTCTGCTAACGTTGAAATATTTTTGTTCTTCTTTCTCTAATTGCTTTAGGTGTAAGGTTATGTTGTTTATTTGAGATGTTTCTTGTTTCTTGAGATAGGAGTGTATTGCTATACACTTCCCTCTTAGAACTGCTTTTGCTGCATCCCATAGGTTTTGGTTTGTCGTGTTTTCATTGTCATTTGTTTCTTCTTATTTTTTTATTTCCATTTTGATTTATTCAGTGATCTCTTGGTTATTAAATAGTGTATTGTTTAGCTTACATGTGTTTTTATCTTTTACATTCTTTCCCCTGTAATTGATATCTAGTCTCATAGCGTTGTGGTCGGAAAAGATACTTGATATGATTTCAATTTTCTTAAATTTATGAAGGCTTGATTTGGGACCAAACATTGATCTAGCCTGGAGAATGTTCCATGAGCATTTGAGAAGAAAATGTATTTTGTTCTTTTTGGATGGAATGTTCTATAAATATCAATTTAGTCCATCTTGTTTAATGTGTCATTCAAAGTTTGTGTCTTCTTATTTATTTTCATTTCGGATGATCTGTCCATTGGTTAAAGTGGGGTGTTAAAGTCCTCTACTATGATTTGTGACTGTGAATTTCTGCTTTTATGGCTGTTAACATTTTCCTTATTCCTTGAGGTGCCAATATGTTAGGTTCATAAATGTTTACAATTGTTATATCTTCTTCTTGGATTGACCCCTTGATCATTATGTTGTGTCCTTCTTTGTCTCTTCAAATAATCTTTCTTTTAAGGTCTATATTCTCTGATATGAGAATTGCTACTCTAGCTTTCTTTTGATTTCCATTTGCATGGAATATCTTTTTTCATCCCCTAACTTTCAGTCTGTATGAGTCCCTAAGTCTGAGGTGCATCTCTTGTACACAGCATATATAAGGGTCTTGTATTTGTATCTGTTCAGCCCTTCTATGTCTTTTAGTTGGAGAATTTAATCCATTTACATTTAGGGTCCTTATCATTATGTATGTTCCTATTACCATTTTCTTAATTACTTTTGGTTTATTATTGTAGGTCTTTTCCTTCTCTTGTGTTTCCTGCCTAGAGAAGTTCCTTTCCCACTTGTTTTAAAGGTGGTTTGGTGATGCTGAATTCTCTTACCTTTTGCTTGTCTGTAAAGTTTTTAATTTCTCTGTCGAATCTGAAAGGGATGCTTGCTGGGTAGAGTAATCTTGGTTGTAATTTTTTTCCCTTTCATCACTTTAAATATGTCCTGCTACTCCCTTCTGACTTGCAGAGTTTCTGCTGAAAGATCAGCTGTTAACCTTATGGGAATTCCCTTGTACATTAGTTGTTGTTTTTCCCTTGTTGATTTTAATAATGTTTCTTTATCTTTAATTTTTGATAGTTTGATTAATATGTGTCTTGGCTTCTTTCTCGTTGGATATATCCTGTATGGGACTCTGCACTTCCTGGACTTGATTGACTATTTCCTTTCCCATGTTGGGAATTTTTCAACTATAATCTCTTCAAATATTTTCTCAGTTCCTTTCTTTTTCTCTCCTTCTTCTAGGACCCCTATAATTCATTTGTTTGTGTGTTTAATGTTGTCCCAGATATCTCTGAGACTGTCCTCAATTCTTTTCATTCTTTTTTCCTTGTTCTTCTCTGTGGTATTTATTTCCACTATTTTATCTTCCAGGTCACTTATCCGTTCTTCTGCTTCATTTATTCGCTATTGATTCCTTCTAGAGAACTTTTAATTTCATTTATTGTTTTGTTCATCATTGTTTCTTTGCTCCTTAGTTCTTCTAGGTCCTTGTAAAACTTTTCTTGTATTTCCTTCATTCTATTTGCAAGATTTTGGATCATCTTTACTATTGTTACTCTGAATTCTTTTTCAGATAGTCCGCCTATTTCCTCTTCATTTGTTTGGTCTGGTGGGTTTTTACCTTGCTCATTCATCTGCTGTGTGTTTCTCTGCTTTCTCATTTTGCTTAAATTACTTTTTTGGGGTCTCCTTTTTGCAGGCTGCAGGTTCATAATTCCCACTGTTTTTGGTGTCTGACCCCAGTGGCTAACATTGGTTCAGTGGGTTTTGTAGGTTTTCTGGTGGAGGGGACTGGTGCTTGTGTTTTGGTGAATGAGGCTGGATCTTGTCTTTCTGGTGGACAGGACCACATCTGGTAACATGTTTTGTGGTGTTTGTGACCTTATTATTGTCTTAGGCAGCCCCTCTGCAAATGGGTGTTCCTGTCTTACTTGTTGTTTGGCATAGGGTGTCCATCACTGTAGCTTTCTGGTCACTGAGTGGACCTGGGTTTTAGCATTGAGGAGCTGGGTCTTAGTGTTGAATGGAGATCTCTGGGACAGCTTTCACCATTTGATATTATGTGGAGCCAGGAGGTCTCCTGTAGACCAATTTCCTGAAATCGGCTCTCCTACCTCAGAGGCACAGGCCTGACACCTGCCTGGAGCACCAAGATCCTGTCAGCCACACAACTCCAAACTCCAGAACTCCACACTCCAGATGCCCTCTTTTCAACATGCTGACTCTCCCCTTCCCTGCAGGTCCTCTGTTTGCTTTAGTTTTAGTTTAGTTTAGTTTAGTTTTATTTTTGAGGGGTCTTCATGTTCTATAACCCATTTTTAATATTTTTAATATATATTTTTATTTTTACATTGCTTTTCTGTTGTTATGTGTTCTCGTCCCTTATTTTTTTCTTCTTTTCTTTAACTTTTATTTTCCATATTTCCATTTATACTTTTCTTCTCTCTTGCTCTGTTTTGTTTCCCTTTTTAATTCATTTCGTTATTTTTTGAAATCATTTTTATCAGTTTTTTCTGTTTCCTTGCCTTAATCTTCACTTGGCACACTGCTTTGGTTTTTTTTTTTTTAATTAGTTTTGTTCTAAATCTCTTGATTTCATTTTTGAGTTCTTCTATTTGCCTGGTTCTTCTCTTGTTTTTGTTTTATTTGGTTCTGTTTTTGTCTCTTTTTCATGTGTTTGTTTCCTTCTTTCTGTTTTGTTTGTTTGATTTTGTGTTTACCATTTTTCTGGGGTTTTGTTTGTCTTTTTTTTCTTTAGTATATTTCTATTTTCTTATATATATTTCTGTTTCTATGTTGCTTATTGTTATTCTGTCTTCTTTCCCCTTTCTCTTTTTCTTGTTCTTTATTTTTTTTAATCATTTTTGCCCCTTTGTTTTGTTTCTTTGTTTCATTCTTCAGTTGGCCCTCTGCTTTTGTTTTGCCTTTTGTTTCTGTGTTTTTGTCAGTTTTCTTTTCAATTGTTTGATTTCGCTTTTCAGTTCTTTTGTGTGTCTGGTTGTTCTTTTGCTTTTTGATTTATTTGGTTGTTTTTGTTTCTTTTGTGTGTGTGTGTATGTGTGTTTCCTTGATTCTGTTTTTGTTGGTTTGATTTTACTTTTTACCCTTTGAGTTTTCATTAGTCTTTTTTTCTTTTTTTTAATCCCCTTTATTGCCAGGACAAGCAACTTGTGGGGTCCTTGTTCTTAGATGTGAAGTTGGGCCTGAGGCTCTGGGGTGGGAGCACTGAGTCCAGGAAGCTGGACCACTAGAGAACTCCTGGCCACAGGGAAGGTTAATCACTGAGAGCTCTCACGGAGGCCTCTATCTAAATTCAAGATCTGGCTACACCCAATGGTCAGCAGCTCCCAGCACTGGACGTTTCACACCAAACAACAAAAAAAACAGGAAAACAAACCCACCCATCAGCTCACAGACTACCTAAAGTCATACTAAGCTCACAGACACCCCAAAACACAGCACCTGACATGGCCTTGCTCATCAGAGGGAAAAGACTCAGCTCCACCCACCAGAATGCAGGCACCACTTCCTCCCATCAGGAAGCCTATGCAAGTCACTGGACCAACCTCACCACAGAGGGGAGAGAACAGAAGCAAGAGGAACTACAACCCGGCAACCTAGGGAAATATGACCTCAAATACTGTAAATTAAACAAAATGAGAAGACAGAGAAATATCTTACAGGCAAAGGAGCAAGATAAAAACCCACAGGACAAAATAAATGAAAAGGAAATATGCAAATTACCTGAAAAAGAATTCAGTGTAACAATAGTAAAGATGATCCAAATTCTTGGACACAGAATAGAGAAAATACAACAATCGTTTAACAAGGACCTAGAAAAAGTAAAGAGCAAAAAAACAGTAATGAACAACACAATAACTGAAACTACAAATACTCTAGAAGGAATCAATAGCAGAATAAATGAGGCCAAAAGTGGATAACTGAGGTGGAAGATAGAATGGTGGAAATAACTGCTGCAGAGCAGAATAAAAGAAAAAGAATGAAAAGAGTGGAGGACAGTCTCAGAGACTTCTAGGACAACATGAAACAAAAATACATTTGAATTATAGGTGTAGCAGAGAAGAGGAAAAAAAGAAAGGGTATAAGAAAATATTTGTAGATATTATAGTAGAAAACTCCCCATCATGGGAAAGGAAATACTCAATAAAGTCCAGGAAGCACAGAGAGTCCCATAAACCCAAGGAGAAACATGCCAAGACACATATTAATAAAGCTAACAAAAAATAAAGACAAAGAAAAAATATTAAAAACATCAAGGGAAAAGAAACAAATAACATACAAGGGAATCCCCATAAGGATAACAGCTGATCTTTCAGCAGAAACTCTGCAAGCCAGAAGGGAGTGACAAGATATATTGAAAGTGATGAAAGGGAAAAACCTACAACCAAGATTACTCTACCCAGCAAGGATGTCATTCAGATTTGATGGAGAAATCAAAATACTTAAAGAAAAGCAAAAGTTAAGAGAATTCAGCACCATCAAACCAGCTTTACAACAAATGCTAAAGGAACTTCTCTAGGCAGGAAACACAAGAGAAAGAAAAGACCTATAAAAACAATCCCAAAATAATTAAGAAAATGGTAATATGCTAATACATATCAGTAATTACCTTAAATGTAAATGCATTAAACACCCCAACCAAACGTGATAGACTGGCTGAATGGATGCAAAAACAAGATCCATATATATGCTGTCTACAAGAGACCCACTTCAGACACAGGGACACATACAGACTGAAAGTGAGGGGATGGAAAAAGATATTCCATGCAAATGGAAATCAAAGGAAAGCTGGAGTAACAATTCTCTTATGAGATAAAATAGGCTTTAAAATAAAGACTATTACAAGAGACAAAGAAGGACACTTCATAATGATCAAGGGATCAATCCAAGAAGAAGATATAACAGTTGTAAATATTTAGGCACCAACATAGGAGCAACTCAATATATAAGGCAAATGCTAACAGCCATAAAAGGGGAAATTGACAGTAACACAATCATAGTAGGGGACTTTAACACCCCACTTTCACCAATGGACAGATCATCCAAAATGAAAATAAATAAGGAGACACAAGCTTTAAATGACATATTAAACAAGATAGACTAAATTGATATTTATAGGATATTCCATCCAAAAAGAACAGAATACACTTTCTTCTCAAGTTCTCATGGAACATTCTCCAGGATAGATCATATCTTGGTTCCCAAATCAAGCTTTAGTAAATTTAGGAAAATTGAAGCCTTATCAAGTATCTTTATGACAACAATGCTATGAGACTAGATATCAATTATAGGAAAAAATCTGTAATCAATACAAACACATGGAGGCTAAACAATATACCACTTAGTAAGCAAGAGATCACTGAAGAAATCAAAGAGGAAATGAAAAGATACAAAGAAACAAATGACAATGAAAACACGATGATGCAAAAGCTATGGGATGCAGAAAAAGTAGTTCTAAGAGGGAAGTTTATAGCAATACAATCATACCTCAAGAAACAAGAAATATAGCAAATATACAGCCTAACCTTACAGCTAAAGCATTAGAGAAATAAAACCCCATAGTTAGCATAAGGAAAGAAATCATAAAGATCAGATCAGAAATAAATGAAAAATAAATGAATGATACAGTAGCAAAAATCAATAAAACTAAAAGATGGTTCTTTGAGAAGATAAACAAAATTGATAAACCATTAGCCAGACTAATCAGGAAAAAAAGGAGAAGACTCAAATCACTAGAAGTAGAACAAGAAAGGAGAAGAAACAACTGACACCACAGAAATACAAAGGTTCATGAGAGACTACCACAAGCAAGTATATGCCAATAAAATGGACTACCTGGAAGAAATGGACAAATTCTTAGAAAAGTAAAACCTTCTAAGACTGAACCAGGAAGAAATAGAAAATATGAACAGACAATTCACAAGCACTGAAATTGAAACTGTGCTTAAAAATCTTCCAACAAACAACAGCTCAGGGTCAGATGGCTTCACAGGTGGATCCTATAAAGATTTAGGGAAGAGCTAACACCTATTCTTCTCAAACTCTTCCAAAATATAGCAGAGGGAGGAATACTCTAAAACTCATTCTATGAGACCACCATCACACTGATACCAAAACCAGAAAAAGATATCAAAAACCAGAAAATTCCAGGCCAGTATCGCTGTGGTGAACTTAGATGCCAAAATCCTCAACAAAATACTAGCAAACCAAATCCAACAGCACTTTAAAAGGATCATACACCATGATCAAGTGCAGTTTATCCCAGTAATGCAAGGATTCTTCAATATACACAAATCAATCAATGTGTTACACTATATTAAAAAATTGAAAGACAAAAACCATATGCCTATCTCAATAGATGCTGAAAAAGCTTTCAAAAAAATTCAACACCCATTTAGGATAAAAACTGTGTAGAAAGTGTCCGTAGAGGGAACTTACCTCAACATAATAAAAGCCATATATGACAAACTCTCAGCCAACATCATTCTCAACGGGCAAAAACTGAAAGCATTTTCTCTATGTTCAGGAACAAGACAAAGGTGCCTGCTCTCACCACTATTATTCAACATAATTTTGGCAGTTTTAGCCATGGCAACAAGAAAAGAAAAAGAAATAAAATTATTCCAAACGGACATAAAATAAGTAAAACTCTCACTGTGTGCAGATGACATGATACTATACATAGAAAATCCTGAAGATGCCACCAAAAAACTACTAGATCTAATCAATGAATTTCATAAAGTAGCAGGATACAAAATTAATGCACAGAAATCTCTTGCATTCCTATACACAAACAACAAAAAGTCAGAAAGAGAAATTAAGGAAACATTCCACTTACCATTGCAAAAGAATGAATAAAATTCCTAGGAATAAACCTACTTAAGGAAGCAAAAAACCTGTGAACAGAAAACTATAAGACACTGATTAAAGAAATTAATGATGATACAAACAGAAGGAGAATTTTACTAAGTTCTTGGGTTGAAAGATTCAACATGGTGAAATGACTATACTACACAAAGCAATCTACAGATTCGATGAAATCCCTATTAAATTACCCATGGCATTTTTCACAGAACTAGAACAAAAAAAATTACAATTTGATGGAAACACAAAAGACCCCAAATAACCAAAGTAATCTTGAGAAAGAAAAAAGGAGCTGTAGGAATCAGGCTTCCTGACTTCAGACTATACTACAAAGCTATAGTAATCAAGACAGTATGGTACTGGCAGAAGAACAGAAATATAGTTCAGTGGAAGAGAATAGAAAGCCCAGAGTTAAACCCACGCACATATGGTCACCTTATCTTTGATAAATGAGGCAAGAATATACAATGGAGTAAAGACAGCCTCTTCAATAAATGGTGCTGGGAAAACTGGACAGCTATATGTAAAAGAATGAATTTAGAACACCCCCTAACACCATAAACAAAACTAAACTCAAAATGGATTAAAGACCTAAATGTAAGGCCAGACACTATAAATCTCTAAGAGGAAAACATAAGCGAACACTTTATGACATAATTCACAGCAGAATCCTTTTGATCCACCTCTTAGAGTAATAGAACTGAAAACAAAATTAAACAAATGGGACTAATGAAACTTAAAAGCTTTTGCACAGCAAAGGAAACCATAAACAAGATGAAAAAACAACTCTCAGAATGGAAGAAAATATTTGCAAACGAAGCAACTCACAAAGGATTAATCTCCAAAATATACAAGCAGCTCATGCAGTTCAGAATCAAAAAAAACAAATAACCCATTCCAAAAATGGGCAGATGACCTAAATAGACATTTCTCCAAAAAAGATATACACATTGCCAACAAACAATGAAAGGATGCTCAACATCACTAATCATTAGAGAAATGCAAATCAAAACTACAATGAGGTATCACCTCACACCAGTTAGAATGGGCATCATCAGAAAATCTACAAACAACAAATGCTGGAGAGGTTTGGAGAAAAGAGAACCCTCTTGCACTGTTGCAGGGAATGTAAATTAATACAGCTACTATGGAGAACAGTATGAAGGTTCCTTAAAAACCTAAAAATAGGACTATCTTATGACCCAGCAATCCTACTACTGGGCATATACCAAGAGAAAAACATAATTCAAAAGATATGTGTACCCCAATGTTCATTGCAGCACTATTTACAATAGCCAGTACAGGGAAGCAACCTAAATGTCCATCAACAGAGGAATGGATAAAGAAGGTGTGGTACATATATACAATGGAATATTACTCAGCAATAAAAAGGAATGAAATTGTTATTTGTAATGAGGTGGATGGACCTACAGTCTGTCATACAGAGTGAAGTAAGTCAGAGAAAAACAAATACCACCTGCTAATGCATAATATGGAAGCTAAAAATATGGTACTGATGAACGTAGTGGCAGAGCAGGAATAAAGATGCAGATGTAGATAACAGACTTGAGGATGGGGGGAGGGGAAGCTGGGATGAAGTGAGAGAGTAGCATCGACATATATACACTACAAAATGTAAAATAGATAGCTAGTGGGAAGCTGCTGCATAGCACAGGGAGATCAGCTCGATGCTTTATGATGACCTAAAGAGGTGGTATATGGAGTGTGAGAGGGAGGCTCAAGAGGGAGAGGATATGGGTTATATGTATACATATAGCTGATTCACTTTTTTATACAGCAGAAACTAACACAACATTGTAAAGCAATTATACTCCAATAAAGATGGAAAAAAAGTATATAAAAAAAAAGTATATAAAGTGTCCAACACACGGTACCATCCAGTGACTTTGTTCATTGGAGTTAGTCATATTCAAGTATATGTGTTTAGCACAAAAAAGAGAGAGGGAGAGAATAAAATAAAGGAGGGGGAAATGAGAGAGTGTGTGCAACATTAAGCTCATTAATCTACGTAATTTGGTGATTCTATAACCTATTTCCCTTAATTAGTGTCTGTCTCAGACTGGCCTCAGTTCTCATATGAGTCTAATTATGTGAGAATCTTCCCATGTTGACTGGAATTTTGCTGCTCGAAGATTTGTATTTTGTATTGTACATGACCCCTAAAGAGAAGCCAACCACTTCTCTATGTTCAGCAAAAGAACAGCTCTCTGGTGGAAAAACTGGCTGAATCAGATTTATTAAGAAGTTGTAAGTTGGTCCTCAGCGTGGTGTTTCTTAAAGGATTTCAAGATAATTTCGATTTTGAATCATATTTTCTGACTTATAAACCATTCCTCAGATAGAATAGCTCTCCAATGTAAGTGTTCGATCACAGGGAGCTGCCACTCTTCCTTAAATTGTTTACATGCTGGACTCTACCACCAGGCTCCTGTCCCCTCTTTGTCCTTGTAGATCCAATTCCTAGCCTAGGTCCTTGCACAAAATAGATACTCAATACATATTTACTGAACAAATTAGTAGAAACATGAAAGAGTAGAGCCAGACCACAAAATGCTTTACAAGATCATCAATACCTAGGAAACATTTACTTCTCCCACCTCCCCCGAGTGGAGAGCTGAAATGCATGGTTGGTCCAGGAAAGCCAGTGGTTATTTGGATGAAATGTTGAAATGTGGATGCTTCAGTTCACTGGAGCTCACGGATGTGAACTGGAGGTTTGGGGAATCAAGTATGTGAATAAGCCTCATTCCTGTGGCTACTCTGCTATATACACTAAGTAGATTTCATAAAACTAAGCTTGTTGGCCTCTCCAATTCCCTGATTTATTGTTTTAAAATGGAAGATATCATACACTACTGTTTGTTTTCTTGTTAGCATCATATAAGTAGCCTGAGGTGGGTATTGCAGCATTGGTATAAATGAGGTGATATGAAAGGGAAGTGATGTAGCTCTGGGTTCAGCCCATATGTCCTCTATCTTCTCAAAAGTGACCTGTGCTTATATTTTTAATTTTTTTTTTGAATTTTATTTATTTTTTATGCAGCAGGTTCTTATTAGTTATCCATTTTATACATATTAGTGTATATATGTAAATCCCAATCTCCCAATTCATCACACCACAAACCCCCCCCCACTACTTTTTCCCCTTGATGTACATATGTTTGTTCTCTACATCTGTGTCTTTATTTCTGCCCTGCAAACAGGTTCATCTGTACCATTTTTCTAGGTTCCACATATATGCGTTAATATGCAATATTTGTTTTCCTTTTTCTGACTTACTTCACACTGCATGACAGTCTCTAGATACATTCACGTCTCTACAAATGACCCAATTTCATTCCTTTTTATAGCTGAGTAATATTCCATTGTATATATGAACCACATCTTCTTTATACATTCATCTGTTGATGGGCATTTAGGTTGCTTCCATGACCTGGCTATTGTAAATAGTGCTGCAATGAACATTGGGGTGCATGTGTCTTTTTGAATTATGGTTTTGTCAGGGTATATGCCCAGTATACCCTGTAGTCAGGGTATATGCCCAGTAGGATTGCTGGGTCATATGGTAATATTATTTTAGTTTTTTAGGAACCTCCATACTCTTCTCCATAGTGGCTGTATCAATTCACATTCCTACCAACAGTGCAAGAGGGTTCCCTTTTCTCCACATCCCCTCCAGCATTTCTTGTTTGTAGATTATGTGATGATGCCTATTCTAACTGGTGTGAGGTGATACCTCATTGTAGTTTTGATTTACATTCCTCTAATAATTAGTGATGTTGAGAAGCTTTTCATGTGCTTCATGGCCAACCGTATGTCTTCTTTGGAGAAATGTCTATTTAGGTCTCCTACCCATTTTTTGATTGGGTTGTTTGTTTTTTTAATATTGAGCTGCATGTGCTGTTTATATATTTTAGAGATTAATCTTTGTTTGTTGATGCATTAGCAAATATTTCCTCCTATTCTGAGGGTGGTCTTTTTGTCTTGTTTATGATTTCCTTTGCTTTGCAAAAGCTTTTAAGTTTCATTAGGTCTCATTTGTTTATTTTTATTTTTATTTCCATTACTCTACGAGGTGGATCAAAAAAGATCTTGCTGTGATTTATGTCAAAGTGTGTTCTGCCTATGTTTTCCTCTATGAGTTTTATAGTGTCCAGTCTTCATTTAGGTCTGTAATCCATTTTGAGTTTATTTTAGTATATAGTGTTAGGGAGTGTTCTAATTTCATTCTTTTACATGTATCTGTGCAGTTTTCCCAGCACCACTGATTGAAGAGACTGTCTTTTCTTCATTGTATATCCTTGCCTCCTTTGTCATAGATCAGTTGACCATAGTTGCGTGGGTTTATCTCTGGGTTTTCTATCCTGTTCCATTGATCTATATTTCTGTTTTTCTGCCAGTATAATATTGTCTTGATTACTATAGCTTTGTACTATAATCTGAAGTCAGGGAGTCTGATTCCTCCAGCTCCGTTTTTTTCCCTCAAGACTGCTTTGGCTATTCAGGGTCTTTTGTGTCTCCATACAAATTTTAAGATTTTTTGTTCTAGTTTCTAAAAAGTGCCATTGGTAATTTGGTAGGGATTGCATTGAATCTGTAGTTTGCTTTGGGTATTATAGTCATTTTCACAATATTGATTCTTCCAATCCAAGAACATTGTATATCTCTCCATCTGTCTGTTATCATCTTTAATTTATTCATTGGTGTCTTAGAGTTTTCTGCATACAGGTCTTTTGTCTCCTTATGTAGGTTTATTCCTAGGTATTTTATTCTTTTTGTTGCAATGGTAAATAGGAGTGTTTCCTTAATTTCTCTTTCCGATTTTTCATTATTACTGAACAGGAATGCAAGAGATTTCTGTGCATTAAATTTGTATCCCGTAACTTTACCAAATTCATTGATTAGCTGTATTAGTTTTCTAGTGGAATCTTTAGGATTCTCTATGTATAATATCATGTCATCTGCAAAGACTGACAGTATTACTTCTTCTTTTCCAATTTGTATTCCTTTTATTTCTTTTTCTTCTGTGATTGCCATGGCTAGGACTTCCAAAACTAAGTTGAATACGAGTGGTGAGAGTGGACATCCTTGTCTTGTTCCTGATGTTAGAGGAAATGCTTTCAGTTTTTCACCATTGAGAATGATGTTTGCTGTGGGTTTGTCGTATATGGCCTTTATTATGTGGAGATAAATTCCCTCTATGCCCACCTTCTGGTGAGTTTTTATCATAAATTGGTGCTGAATTTTGTCAAAAGCTTCTTCTGCATCTACTGAGATGATCATATGGTTTTTATTCTTCAATCTGTTAATATGGTGTATCACATTGATTGATTTGTGTATATTGAAGAATCCTTGCATCTCTGGGATAAATCCCACTTGATCATGGTGTATGATCCTTTTAATGTGCTGTTGGATTCTGTTTGCTAGTATTTTGTTGAGGATTTTTGCATCTATATTCATCAGTGACATTGGTCTATAATTTTATTTTTTTGTAGTATCTTTGTCTGGTTTTGGTGTCAGGGTGATTGTGGCCTCATAGAGTGAGTTTGGGAGTGTTTCTTCCTCTGCAAATTTTTGGAAGAGTTTGAGAAGGATGGGTATTAGCTCTTCTCTCAGTGTTTGATAGAATTCACTTGTGAAGCCATCTGGTCCTGGACTTTTGTTTGTTGGAAGTTTTTTTTTTTTTTTTTTTTTTTTTTTTTGCGGTATGTGGGCCTCTCACTTTTGTGGCCTCTCCCATTGCAGAGCACAGGCTCCGGACGCACAGGCTCAATGGCCATGGCTCACGGGCCCAGCTGCTCTGCAGCATGTGGGATCTTCCCGGACTGGGGCACGAACCCGTGTCCCCTGCATTGGCAGGCGGACTCTCAACCACTGCGCCACCAGCAAAGCCCTGTTGGAAGATTTTTAATCACAGTTTCAATTTCATTACTTTTGATTGGTCTGTTTGTATTTTCTATTTCTTCCTGGTTCCGTCTTGGAAGGTTATACCTTTCTAAGAATTTGTCAGTTTCTTCCAGGTTGTCCATTTTATTCACATAGAGTTGCTTGTAGTAGTCTGTTAGGATGCTTTGTATTTCTTCAGTGTCTGCTGTAATTTCTCCTTTTTCATTTCTAATTTTATTGATTTGAGTCCTCTCACTCTTTTTCTTGATGAGTCTGGCTAATGGTTTATCAAGTTTGTTTATCTTCTCAAAGAACCAGCTTTTAGTTTTACAGATCTTTGCTATTGTTTTCTCTATTTCATTTATTTCTGCACTGATCTTTATGATTTCTTTCCTTCTACTAACTTTGGGTTTTCTTTGTTCTTCTTTCTCTAGTTCCTTTAAGTGTAAGGTTAGATTGTTTATTTGAGATTTTTCTTGTTTCTTGAGGTTGGCTTGTATTGCTACAAACTTCCTTCTTAGAACTGCTTTTGCTGCAACCCATAGATTTCGAATCATCGTGTTTTCATTGTAATTTGTCTCTAAGTATTTTTTGAGTTCCTCTTTGATTTCTTCAGTGATCTCTTGGTTATTTAGTAATGTATTGTTTAGCCTCCGTGTGTTTGTGTTTTTTACGTTTTTTTCCACTGTAACTGTTTTCTAATCTCATAGCTTTGTGGTCAGAAAAGATACTTGATATGATTTCAATTTTCTTAAATTTACTGAAGCTTGATTTGTGACCCAAAATATGATCTATCTCGGAGAATGTTCTGTGTGCACTTGAGAAGAAAGTGTAATCTGCTGTTTTGGATGAAATGTCCTATAAATATCAATTAAATCTATCTGGTCTATTGTGTTGTTTACAGCTTGTGTTTACTTATTAATTTTCTGTCTGGATGATCTGTCCTTTGTTGTAAGTGAGGTGTTAAAGTCTCCCCCTCTTTTTATGTTACCTTCAATTTCCTCTTTTATAGCTGTTAGCAGTTTCCTTATGTATTGTGATACTCCTATGTTGGGTGCATATATATTTATAATATTTTTATCTTCTTCTTGGTTTGATTCCTTGATCATTATGTAGTGTCCTTTCTTGTCTCTTGTAACATTCTGTATTTTAAAGTCCATTTTTTCTGATATGAGTATTGCTACTCCAGCTTTCTTTTGCATGGAATATATTTTTCCATCCCCTTACTTTCAGTCTGTATGTGTCCCTAGGTCTGAAGTGGGTCTCTTGTAGACAGCATATATATTGGTCTTGTTTTTGTATCCATTCAGTGAGCCTGTGTCTTTTGGTTGGAGGATTTAATCCATTCATATTTAAGGTAATTATCAATATGTATGTTCCTATTACCATTTTCTTAATTGTTATGGGGTTTTTTTTGTAATTCCTTTTCTTCTCTTTTGTTTCCCACTTAGAGAAGTTCCTTTAGCATTTGTTGTAAATCTGGTTTGGTGGTGCTGAATTCTCTTAGCTTTTGCTTGTCTGTAAAACTTTTGATTTCTCCATAGAATCTCAATGAGATCCTTGACGTCTAGAGTAATCTTGGTTGTAAGTTCTTCCCTTTCATCACTTTAAATAGATCATGCCACTCCTTTCTGGCTAGTAGAGCTTCCACTGAGAAATCAGCTGTTAACCTTATGGGAGTTCCCTTTTATGTTATTGGTCGTTTTTCCCTTGTTGTTTTCAATAATTTTTCTTTTTCTTTAATTTTTCTCAATTTGATTACTATGTGTCTCAGCATGTTTCTCCTTAGGTTTATGCTTCCTGGGACTCTCTGCACTTCTTGGACTTGGGTGGCTCTTTCCTTTCCCATGTTAGGGAAGTTTTCCACTATAATCTCTTCAAATATTTTCTCGGGTCCTTTCTCTCTGTCTTCTCCTTCTGGGATCCCTGTAATGTGAACGTTGTTGCACTTAATGGTGTCCCATAGGTCTCTTAGGCTGTCTTCATTTCTTTTCAGTCTTTTTGCTTTATTCTGCTCTGTGGCAGTGAATTCCACTTTTATGTCTTCCAGGTCACTTATCCGTTCTTCTTCCTCAGTTATTCTGCTATTTATTCTCTCTAGTGTATTTTTCATTTCAGTTATTGCACTGTTCATCTCTGTTTGTTTGTTCTTGAATTCTTCTACATGTTTGTTCTTTAATTTTTCTAGGTCTTTGTTAAACATTTCTTGCATCTTCTCAATCTTTGCCTCCATTCTTTTTCTGACGTCTTGGATCATTTTCACTATCATTATTCTGAATTATTTTTCTGGAATGTTGCTTATCTCCACTTCATTTAGTTGCATTTCTGTGGCTTTATCTTGTTCCTTCATCTGGTACATAGCCTTCTGCCTTTTCATCTTGTCTATCTTTCTGTGAATGTGGTTTTTGTTCCACAGGCTGCAAGATTGTAGTTCTTCTTGCTTCTGCTCTCTGCCCTCTGGTGGATGAGGCTATCCAAGAAGCTTGTGCAAGTTTCCAGATGGGAGGGACTCTTGGTGGGTATAGCTTGGTGTTGCTCTCATGGGGAGAACTCAGAAAACTTTAATCCACTTGTCTGCTGATGTGTGGGGCTGGGCTCCCTCCCTTTTGGTTGTTTGGCCTGAAGCAACCCAACACTGGGGCCTACCTGGCGTTTTGGTGGGGCTAGTGGTGGACTCTGGTAGTGCTCACACCAAGGAGTACTTCCCATAACTTCTGCTGCCAGTGTCCTTGTCCTCACAGTGAGCCACAGCCACCCCACCTCTGCAGGAGGTGCTCCAACACTAGCAGATAGGTCTGGTTCAGTCTCATATGGGGTCCTGCTCCTTCCCCTGCATCCCAGTGCACACACTACTTTATGTGTGCCCTCCTACAGTGGAGTCTCTGTTGCCCCCTGTCCTTTTGAAGTCCTGCAATCAAATCCCTCTAGCCTTCAAAGTCTGATTCTCTAGGAATTCCTCCTCCCGTTGCCATACCCCCAGGTTGGGAAGCCTGACTGGGGGCTCAGAACCTTCACTCCACTGGATGGACTTCTGTGATATAAGTGTTCTCCACTTTGTGAGTCACTTACCCAGCAGTTATGCAAATTGATAATATTGTGATTGTGCCCCTCCTACTGTCTCATTGTGTCTTCTCTTTTGTTTTCGTATGTGGGATATCTTTTTTGTTGAGTTCCAGTGTCTTCCTGCCAATGGTTGTTCAGCAGTTATTTGTGATTCTGGTGGTCTTGCAAGAGGGAGTGAGCACACGTCCTTCTACTCCATCATCTTGTGGTGACCTATATTTTATTGAGATGTTTGTGGCTCTACCTCCATTTTCAGGGACAGTTTTCTTGGAATAGAGCAGTCTGAGTACCAATTCCTATCCTGGAGCAAAGTACACATTTTCTCAACATCCTTTTTGATTCTTTCTGGTCCCCTGGGGTCATCTCCCAAGGTGGAAAGCAGCTCTAAAGAGCCTGCAGTTTGTAAACAAGGCTAACAAGAAAATCATGAAAGAAGAGATTTTTAAATTCACTTTCTTGACTTATTTACAAGTTATCCTCCCTGCGTTTGTGGTTAGCTGACTGGCACATTATAAGTTAGCCAGTGGGATCTGATAAGTCAACAGCATTCAGTGACCATGATTGAGGAGAATATTCTTCTCTGAAATTGTATAATTAGATCAGTAAACTTGTTCTCTCAGTGAACTCAAGACTTTGGGACATAAGTCTGTAAGTAAGTTGATCCTTTAGCATTTATTTAATTTATATGACTTCCATCTATCTTGAAAATGAATTACTTTATCTTTAGAAAACCAAATCTCATTTGCTATTTAGATCACCTTAACTAGTTAAATTTCTGGATGTCATGTATCATTCATTATATTATTCATTCATTCATTTATTCAACAAACAGTAATTGAATTCTGTTACATAGCACTGTTCTAGGTACTGGGGATACAGGAGTGAACAAAACAAACAAAAAGCAAGCAAAAGTTCCTGGCCTCATAAAGTTTATATGCTAAGCAGAGCAGACAAAAAATGAACAGCACAAATATAAAATCATGTCATATATTAAAAGATGTAAAGTGCTATGGTGAAAAATAAAGTGGGAAGGGAATAGAAATGGCTTGGATAGAAGCTTCCAGTTAAAAAAACCAACATGGGCAAAGTTCCCAAGCGGGGTATGTAGCCTCTTTGTTGCACCAGGGGTCCAGTGTGGTGTCAGAGAGTGAAGAAGGGATACCATTGTTGAAGGTGAGATCAGAGGGATGATGGGATTGGATGGTGTAGGGCCTTCTGGGTCTATTGTCACTTTGGCTTTTATTCTGTGTAAAATGAGGAGGCACTGTAGGATTTTGAGCAAATGAGTGACATGAATTGATTTATGTTTTAACAGAATCATTTTGTTAGGGATAGAATGAAGGGTCTGAGGTTACAAGTAGGGGAAGTTAGGAGAGCCCTACTGTGATCTGAGCAAAGATGAAGAGATGATAGTGGTTTAGATCAAGAGACAGCAGGCAGTGAGAAGTAATCATTTGAGCCAACAAGGACTTGCTGACAGGCTATGGGGTGAGAAAATTAGAGGAGTCTAATGGACACTGATGTTTTGGGTCTGAACAATTACCAGATGATGTTATCACTAGCAGAGATGGAAACAACTGTAGAGGAGTCAGTTTTGGGAGAAAGGTTAAGAGCTCAGTTGTTGAAACATCAGGATCTTCCCAGAGGGTCCCGTCCATGGCTGAGAAGGAAGCCTTGGGAGGGCCACACTGAAAGATTCCAAACCCTGAATGAGCAGTCATTCCATCCATTAACGAGTATTTTTGAACACCTACTGTGTGCCAGGCAGCATTCAAGGCTCTGGGGCTGCAGCAGTGACAAAGACAGACAAATCCTCTTTGCTTAAGGGCTTACATTTTTGTGGGGGGATACAGAGATAAATGATGGATGGATGGACGGGTACATGGATGCATAGATACAGTCATATTGATAGATATACATGAAATAAATTCAGGAGGTGAAGTCTTATGAACAAAAATAAAACAGGGTAAAAAAAAAAGAAAAGGGAGCCATCCATTGCAGCATTTTTAACCATGGTGACCAGGAAAGGCCTCTCTGAGAAGATGACCCATGAACTGAGAGCTGAATGATGAAATAGAGCCAGCCACAGCAAGATCTGGCAGAAAATATTACAAGCAGAAAATACATATTGAAGATCCTGAGCTGATGGTGCCCTTGGAGTGTTTGGGGGAACATAAGAAAGGCCAGTAAGGCTGGAGGATTATGAATGTGGGACAGAGTGGTGGGGAGTTGGGAGGAGACAAGGTGGGAAAGGTAGGCAAGTGCCAGGCCAAATAGGACCTTGAGGGCTGCAGAAGTTTAATTTTATTCCTAATTTAAATACAAATATAGAAGAGTTTTGAACAGGAGTTCAAATCTCATTTGTATTTTTAAAGATCTCTCCAGCAGCTCTGTGAGGAATGGCGTTATGGAGAGGCGAGAGAGACAGCATGGGGAATCATTGGGTGGCTGTTAGAGTGGGTTGTAGTGTGAAGATAGCGAAGTGTTGGGATTTTGGAATGTATTCTAAACCTACTCTATCCAGTACAGTAATTCCTAGAGTTCCACATTTGACTATTTACATTTATGTTGAAATTCATCAACATTAAATAAAATTAAAAATTCAGTTTCTTAATCACACTAGCCACATTCCAAGTGCTAAATAGTCACATGTGGCTTGTGGCTTGCTTATTGGATAGCACAGCTATAGAACTTTCCCATCATCTTAGAAAATTCCATTGGTCAGTGCTGCTATAAGGTCCCAAAGGCTTGATGTTGACAACCTGAAATAGTTATAGATGAAGACAGTGCGATGATTTTGATGCCAAATTTTTCTAAGTTAAGTAGAAATGGACCAAATGCATTAGATTCAAACTTTCTAGAAACTGATGCAAAAACTATTGTTGACATGATATCTTCCCCTGTTTCTGTTGGATAGTTGGATTCTCATAGAAAAATGCATACTGAGCTCCACATTTCATATTCCTTCTGTTCCTACCCTTTCATTCTGACAGCTTCCTAAGACAGATCTAGACCTTTATTCTACCTATATTAGTCAGTTATCCTTTGCTTATAAGTATTAGAAGTCCATCCAAACTAGCTTAAATTTTAGAAAGAGAGTTATAAAGATAAAGGTATAACTCAGAACCCATCGTAGCAGGGTGTCATAGGACCTAGAGAGTTGTGAGGTGGTTAGAGTTCTTCATCTCTGCTTCATTTTTCTGTCATAGATGAGCTTCTCTGTTCATGTATCCATCATGTAAACCAGAGCAACCCCCAAAGTGGTCACAACCCCAAGTTTACACAGCCTTCTAGTTAAAGAACTGAACACCAATTAACTTAATGTAGTGACTCTACACGTTCGTTTTTTAAATTTTGTGGAGTGACAGGGATTGGCTCTGCTGGTAAAATCAGTTATGGCCAGGCTGCAGAGCTCCTGAACTTGGGATTGAGTCTCAAGGAGGAGGTTCTCTAGGAGACAGGGATGAATGGATACTGACAAGTGGAAATGTGGCTGGCATTTCTGCTACAGTCTCCTGTTTCTACTCTGCACTTACAGAACCTAATGAAGATTATACCAAATCTATAACAAGACAAACAGGCGTCTATTAATTATATATTTTTTCAGCAATAATCATGTTCTAGAAGACATGACTCTTATGCTCCAGATGTTTACCAAAGGCTAAGCATTCCTTGAGCAGGATCCTTGGCTTGAGAGGCAAGAATGAAAAGGAATAAATCAGTTAAATAGCTTCTGACCCTTGTTATTACATGTAAATGGAGAGGGCCCAGAAAGCTTGTAACTTCACAAAAGTCTTGAAGGAAATAGCTGTTCTTGTATTCCTCATCAATCAGGTCTTCTCTTGTCTCATTGCTAATACCTTGCACTAAATTCGGTGGCCTCCCGTCATTCCTGGAGCATCTGGGGTGGTTTCCTGGGGAGGGATGCTCATATATAGAAAGACTGGAACCATGACTTCTGCATCCTTCATCCCTCAGTACAGTTTCTGCCGTATAGTAGATGTTCCATGTTAAACGATTGAATGGATGGATGGATAAATGGATGGATGGGTGGGTGGATGGGTGGATGGATGGATGAGTGGATGGATGGAAGATGATCCAAGGTTCAGTTGAAAAGTTCAGATTCCCTAAGAGCTCTGCTTTGTTCCCTTGTAGATGCCAGATCCTCTTCTTCATCCATGTGATCATCCTCTTTTACCAGTCTCTTTCAAGAGGAGATGACATGATTTGGTGTTAAGGACTTCAACATTTGTATTATAAGGTATCAACAAAAGACTAACAAAAGGATCATGCCCACATTGCCTGAAGGGCTGGATAATTCTCAGTTTTTGAGGTAACGAAAATACTTTCTTCTAAGGGTGTGTGTGCCCCTTTAATTTCAATAATACGTCTTTCATAAGCAGTAGAGAAATTTTGCTTATAACAAAAGACAGGGATTCCTGATTTCAATTTCTGTTCATTAATTGCCATTAGGCAGGTTTCTGACCTGTGCTGGACCGTTGTTGAGCAGTAAGTATATCACACCAAAGGCCAGGAAACGTCTAATTAATCCTACAGGAGATTGTAGTGACACATTTGCCATTCAACCAGCAAGTGCTGTTTAAGTGATGGTTGTGAGTATCTGAGGGCACTTGGGCTAAAGAGTTCACAGATGCAGTCTAATAGGAGCTCCACAGCCTGCCAACACACCTTCAGCCCAGACCCAGAACGAATCTCCCAGGGAACAACTCTAAACTGGCCAAGTGGCAACCTTTTAGCCAGGTGATTCCCTCCCACCTCACCTTTTTCGGGACAACCACACTGAGCTTAAAACTTCTTTGGTTCATTCCGTGCAGTGCACTCTGTGTACCTCTGGCAGCTAAGCTGGCATTTGCTAAAGTAATGTAAGAAGGCAGTGAATAGATAGGAAGAATGCACTTCGGATCATTGAATCCAAACCGTTCTTTCACTTCAGCCTGTTTTCTGCACAGCAGGCCATGGCTCTAATGACTGTTTCTCATTGAACTCCTAGGATAGCAGCAGTCTCAGTTTCTTTTAGTGTCTTGCTTGTCTCTCCTTGGGGGAAAATCATCTCCTTGTGCTTTTCTCATTCTAATGGAGCCTCCAAGAATTGGGAGCAAATGCATCTTGGAGACATAAAAAGGACAGAGTGCAGCCACCTACATGGGGAAGAGGCACAGGAATATACTGTGGTGTTAATATAATTAAATTTAGTTCCAGAGAATTTATGGAGGGCCTGGGCTTGCTACAAGGGAGCATGGGGGAGTAAAATTCTTTGAGAGCTTACTACATCCTAGGCATCAGGATGGGAGCATTACATGAACCAGTGCATTTCATCCTCCTCACTCAGTGATGACACACTGCAACATGCATTTTAGACACAAGAAATGGAGAGCTTAAACAACTTGCCCAAGTCACAGCCAGAAATGGTTTTGAAGCCAGGACCTTCTGTCTACACCAAAGTCTGAACTCACTCCACATTTCAGTCTGCCCCTGGTGCTGAAAAGGCACAGGAAAAATGCAACTCAAACCAGCAATTTTATTGATTTGAGTCCTCTCCATTCTTTTCTTGTTGAGTCTGGCTAAAAGTTTATCAATTTTGTTTATCTGCTTAAAGAACAATGCTTTTAGTTTTACTGATCTTTGCTATTTTTTTTCTTTTTTTTCATTGCTATTTCACTTACTTCTGCTCTGATCTTTAAGATTTTTTCCTTCTACTAACTTTGGGTTTTGTTTGTTCTTCTTTCTCTAGTTGCTTCAGGTGTAAGATTAGGTTGTTTATTTGAGATGTTTCTTGTTTCTTCAGGTAGGATTATATTGCTATAAACTTCCCTCTTAGGACTGCTTTTGATGCATCCCATAGGTTTTAGGTCATCGTGGTTTTTTTGTCTTTTGTTTCTAGGAATCTTTTGATTTCCCCTTTGATTTCTTCAGTGATCTCTTGGTTATTTAGTAGCATATTGTTTAGCCTCCATGTGTTTGTGTTTTTCACAGTTTTCTTCCTGTAACTGATTTCTACTCTCATAGCATTGTGGTCAGAAAAGATGCTTGATATGATTTCAATTTTCTTAAATTTACTGAGGCTTGATTTGTGACCCAAGTTGGGATCTATCCTGGAGAATGTTCCATGTACACTTGAGGAGAAGTGTATTCTGCTGCTTTTTGATTGAATGTCCTATAAATATTCATTAAGTCTATCTGGTCTAATTTTTCATTTAAGACTTGTGTTTCCTAATTAATTTTCTGTCTGGATGACCTATCCACTGGTGTAAGTAGAGTGCTAAAGCTCCCACAAAAATATTGTGTTACTGTCAATTTCCCCTTTAATGGCTGTTAGCAATGACTTATGCATTGATGTGTTCTTCTGTTGTGTGAATAAATATTTACAACTGTTATATCTTCTTCTTGGATTGATCCCTTGATCAGTATGCAGTGTCCCTCCTTATCTCATGTGACAGTTTTTTTAAGGTCTATTTTGTTTGACATGAGTATTGCTACTCCAGCTTTCTTTTGATTTCCATTTGCATGGAATATCTTTTTCCACCTCCTCACTTTCAGTCTGTATGTGTCCCGAGGTCTAAAGTGGGTCTCTTGTAGGCAAGACATATATGGGTATTGTATTGGTATCCATTCAGCCAGTCTGTGTCTTTTGGCTGTAGCATTTGATCCAATTGCATGTAAGATAATTAAAGGAGAAGTTACAAATGACACTGCAGAAATACAAAGGATCATAAGAGACTACTATAAGCAATCCTATGACAATAAAATGGGCAACCTGGAAGAAATGGACAAATTCTTGGAAAGGTGCAAGCCTCCAAGACTGAACCAGGAAGAAATTGAAAATATGAGCAGACCAATCACAAGCACTGAATTTGAAACTGTGATTAATAATATTCCAACAGAAGCCCAGGGTCAGATGGCTTCACAGGTGAATTCTATCAAACATTTAGAGGAGAGCTAACACCTATCCTTCTCAAACTCTTCCAAAAAATTGCAGAGGGAGGTACACTCCCAAACTCATTCTACAAGACCACCATCACCCTGATACCAAAACCAGAAAAAGATATCAAACACAAAAAAAATTACAGGCCAATATCACTAATGAACATAGATGTCAAAATCCTCAACAAAATACTAGCAAGCCAAATCCAACAACACGTTAAAAGGATCATACACCATGATCAAGTGGGATTTACCCAAGGGATGCAAGGATTCTTCAACATATGCAAATCAATCAATGTGATACACCATATTAACAAATTGAAGGATACAAACCATATGATAACCTCAATAGATGCAGAAAAAACTTTTGACAAAATTCAACACAGATTTATGATAAAAACTCTCCAGAAAGTGGGCAAGGGCTTCCCTGGCAGTGCAGTGGTTGAGAGTCTGCCTGCCAATGCAGGGGACACGGGTTCGTGCCCCAGTCCAGGAAGATCCCACATGCCGCGGAGCAGCTGGGCCCATGAGCCATGGCCGCTGAGCCTGCGCATCCCGAGCCTGTGCTCCGCAACGGGAGAGGCCACAACAGTGAGAGGCCCGTATACCAAAAAAAAAAAAAAAAAACAACCTCTCCAGAAAGTGGGCATAAAGGGAACCTACCTCACATAATAAAGGCCATATATGACAAGCCGAAAGCAAACATTATTCTCAGTGGTGAAAAACTGAAAGCATTTCCTGTAAGATAAGGAACAAGACAAGGGTGTCCACTCTTACCACTATTATTCAACATAGTTTTGGAAATCCTAGCCATGGCAATAAGAGAGGAAAAAGAAATAAAAGGAATCCAAACAGGCAAAGAAGAAATGAGACTGTCACTGTTTGCATATGACATGATACTATACATAGAGAATACTAAATATGCCACCAGAAAACTACTAAAGCTAATCCATGAAGTTGGTAAAGTTGCAGGATACAAAATTAATGCATGGAAATCTGTTTCATTCCTATACACTAATAATGAAAAACCTGAAAGAGAAATTAAGGAAATATCCTATTTACCATTGCAACAAAAAGAATAAAATACCTAGGAATAAACCTACCTAGGGAGAAAAAAGACCTGTATACAGAAAACTATAAGACACAGATGAAAGAAATTAAAGATGATACAAACAGATGGAGAGATATACCATGTTTTTGGATTGGAAGACTCAGCATTCTGAAAATGACTATACTACCCAAAGCAATCTACAGATTCAGTGCAATCCCTATGAAATATACCAATGGCGTTTTTCACAGAACTAGAACAAAAGATTTTACAATTTGTATGGAAACACCAAAGACCCCAAATGGCCAAATCAATCTTGAGAAAGAAAAACGGAGCTGGAGGAATCAGGTTCTCTGACTTCAGACTATACTGCAAAGATACAGTATCAAGACAGTATGGTACTGGCACAAAAACAGAAATATAGATCAATGGAACAGGATAGAAAGCCCAGAGATAAACACACACACCCATGGTCACCTAATCTATGACAAAGGATACCAGAATATACAATGGAGAAAAGACAGCCTCTTCAATAAATGGTGCTTGGAAAATTGAACAGCTACATGTAAAAGAACAAAATTAGAACACTCCCTAACACCATACACAAAAATAAACTCAAAATGGATGAAAGACCTAAATGTAAGGCCAGACACTATAAAACTCTTAGAGGAAAACATAGGCAGAACACTCTTTGACATAAATTACAGCAAGATCTTTTATGACCCACCTCCTAGAGTAATAGAAATAAAAACAAAAATAAACAAATGGAACCTAATGAAACTTAAAAGCTTTTGCACAGCAAAGGAAACCATAAACAAGACAAAAAGACAACCCTCAGAATGAGAGAAAATATTTGCAAATGAAGCAACTGGCAAAGGATTAATCTCCAAAATATACAAACAGCTCATGCAGCTCAATATCAAAAACAACAACAACAACTGAATCTCAAAATGGGCAGAAGGGGCTTCCCTGGTGGCACAGTGGTTGAGAGTCTGCCTGCTAATGCAGGAGACACGGGTTCGGGCCCTGGTCTGGGAGGATCCCACATGCCGCGGAGCGACTAGGCCCATGAGCCACAACTACTGGGCCTGCACGTCTGGAGCCTGTGCTCCACAACGGGAGAGGCCACAATAGTGAGAGGCCTGTGCACCATGCTGAAGAGTGGCCCCCGCTTGCCACAACTAGAGAAAGCCCTTGCACAGAAACGAAGACCCAACACAGCCAAAAATAAATAAATAAATTAATAAACTCCTACCCCCAACATCTTAAAAATAAATAAATAAATAAATAAAATAATAAAAAATAAATAAAAATGAGCAGAAGACTTAAATAGACGTTTCTCCAAAGAAGACATACAGATGGCCAACAAACACATGAAAAGATGCTCAACTTCACTAATTATTAGAGAAGTGCAAATCAAAACTACAATGAGATATCACCTCACACCAGTCAGAATGGCCATAATCACAAAATCTACAAACAAGAAATGCTGGAGAAGGTGTGTAGAAAGCGGAACCCTACTGCATTGTTGGTGGGAATGTAAATTGATACAGCCACTATGGAGAACAGTATGGAGGTCCCTTAAAAAACCAAAAATAGAACAACCATGTGACCCAGAAATCCCACTACTGGGCATATACTGAGTGAAAATCATAATTCAAAAAGACACATGAACTCCAGTGTTCACTGCAGCACTATTTACTAGAGTCAAGACGTGAAAGCAGCCTAAATGTCCATTGACAGAGGAATGGATAAATAAGATGTGGTACATATATACAATGGAACATTACTCAGCCATAAAAAGGAATGAAATCAGGTCATTTGTAGAGACGTGGATGGACTTAGAGACTGTCATAGAGAGTGAAGTAAGTCAGAAAGAGAAAAACAGATACCATATATTAATGCATATGTGTGGAATATGAAAAAATTGGTATAGACGATCTTATTTACAAAGAAGAAATAAAGACACAGACATAGAGAACAAATGTATGGATACCAAGGGGTAAAGGGCAGGGTGGGATGAATTGGGAGATTGGGATTGACATATATACACTATTGATACTATGTATAAAATAGATAACTGATGAGAACTTACTGTATAGCATGGGGAACTCTACTCAGTGCTCTGTGGTGACCTAAATGGGAAGAAAATACAAAAAATAGGGGATATAGGGGCTTCCCTGCTGGCACAGTGGTTGAGAATGCCTGCTAATGCAGGGGACATGGGTTCGAGCTCTGGTCTGGGAAGATCCCACATGCCACGGAGCAACTAGGCCCATGAGGCACAACTACTGAGCCTGTGCATCCGGAGCCTGTGCTCCTCAACAAGAGAGGCCGCGATGGTGAGAGACCCGTGCACTGCGATGAAGAGTGGCCCCCACTTGCCACAACTGGGGAAAGCCCTCGCACAGTAATGAATACCCAACACAGCCAAAAATAAATAAATTTAAAGACAGAAATCTATAAAATTTTTTAAAAAGATGGGATATATAAATACATATAGCTGATTCAATTTGCTGTACAGTAGAAACTAACAGAACATTGTAAAGCAACTATACTCCAATAAAATTCTTTTTAATTCCGCCCCCCAAAAAACCCAAAACAGCAACTGTTGTGTGAGGACAGTATAGTTTAATGGAAAGAAAGGAGTAGAGCAGCCCAGCAGGAGCCTAAACAGGCAAGAAGGCAGGATAACAGGGGCCTGGGTTCGAGGTCCAGTTCTGCTACTCACTTGCCTACTTACAGAGTTGGCACTGAGCACTCTGTGAACCGTTCTTCCTCTCATGTGGTCCCCACCCCACTAAGCCAACTCCTCCCTGCACTAAAGGCTCCCCAGTTTGCCCATTTCCCTTCCGAATCTTCACCAATTTTTGCAGTTTTCACTAACGTCAGCAAGCATTTATAAATTATGCCTACTAAGTGCATATTAAGCAAGCTTCCTGCTTTTGGACATGCACAGCTACAACATGTCAAGGATTTATTTGCATATATGAAATAAACTATATATCAGATAACTCATTGCAGCATTATCTTAACAGCAAAACAGAGAAGTGGTTAAATAAATTATAGTGCCTCCATACAAATGACTATCTAGCAGCTGTTTAAAAAAATGAGGAAAAATATCCAAGTTATATCCTTAAATGAAAAAGCAAAGAGCAGAACATTTAGCATGCTACCATTTGAGCACGCATGTGTGTAGTAATCACACACATGTGTATGCATGTTTGTGAACTGTGCAAGGATACACAAGAATCTAACAACATTTGTTGCATCCAAGAGGGAGCTGGATGGCTGAGGCATAGGAATAGGAAGAAGACTTTTCACTATACAGAAGTGCTTTTCAAACTACCTGTTGGGGGGAAGCTCCAATATTTTTTTCCCCTTTTCCATCACAGACAAGAATGTGGTCTTATTGTGGACATTTGTATGCAGCTTGCTCTGTGGACCACTTATCACATGAGTCTGACAACATCCAAACTGATCTATTCCCTTTTTTTTTTTTTTTTTTCTTTTTGTGGTATGTGGGCCTCTCACTGTTGTGGCCTCTCCCGTTGCGGAGCACAGGCTCCGGATGCGCAGGCCCAGCGGCCATGGCTCACGGGCCCAGCCGCTCCGTGGCATATGGGATCCTCCCAGACCGGGGCACGAACCCGTATCCCCTGCATCGGCAGGCGGACTCTCAACCACTGCGCCACCAGGGAGGCCCTATTCCCTTTTTTTTAATGTTAAAAGAGAATCCTGGTACAGGTTTATTGAAAATGTATCTTAAAATACAGGCAGTACTTTTTGCCCAGTTTTGATTTCTCTCAACAAGGGATCCTTGTGATTAATTTCCTGTTCATTCTTGTAAATATGTTGGCACATGCAGGCCAATGATATATATGTTATTTTATGTTTTTCCCTTTCTTTTCACACAAAGTGGCATTCTCTATGTTTTTTTTTTCCTTTTTTGTATATCTTGGTTATTTTTTATCAGTGTATCTTGTTGATTTTTTCTATATCAATACAAAAAGAGTTTTCTCTTTCAGGAAGCCATATTATTCTTGTACTAAACAAGGTAAGATTACAGGATTTGGTATCAGAGAGATTAAACTTCATAACTTAATATGTCTTGGGTGAGTTTCTTAACTATCATAAAGGTTTACTTTCTGAATCTATAAAATGGAGACAAAAATACTCAGTTTACAAGGTTTTTATGAAGTCTAAATATATGTGTGGACATCAGACCTCCTGATTTAAAACTATATTACAAAGCTGTAGTAATCCAAACAGAATGGGAAAGACCTTCAAGATGGCAGAAGAGTAAGAAGTGGAGATCACCTTCCTCCCCACAAATACATCAGAAATACATCTACACGTGGAACACCTGCTGAACGCTGGCAGAAGACCTCAGACTTCCCAAAAGGCAAGAAACAACCCACGTACCTGGGTAGGGAAAAAAGAAAAAAGAAAAACAGAGACAAAAGAATAGAGACAGAATAATGAGAGTGAAGATGATCCAAGACCTCGGAAAAAGAATGGAGGCAAAGATTGAGAAGATACAAGAAATGTTTAACAAAGACCTAGAAAAATTAAAGAACAAACACATAGAAGAATTAAAGAACAAACAGAGATGAACAGTACCATAACTGAAATGAAATATACACTAGAAGGAATCAATAGTAGAATAACTGAGGCAGAAGAATGGATAAGTGACCGAGAAGAGAGAATGGTGAAATTCACTGCTGCAGAACAGAATAAAGAAAAAAGTATGAAAAGAAATGAAGACAGCCTAAGAGACCTCTGGGACAACATTAAATGCAACAACATTCACATTATAGGGTTCCCAGAAGGAGAAGAGAGAGAGAAAAGACCCGAGAACATATTTGAAGAGATTATAGTTGAAAACTTCCCTAACATGGGAAAGGAAATAGCCACCCAAGTCCAGGAAGTGCAGAGAGTCCCAGGAAGGATAAACCCAAGGAGACACATAGTAATCAAATCAACAAAAATTAAAGACAAAGAAAAATTATTGAAAGCAAGAAGGGAAAAATGACAAATAACATACAAGGGAACTCCCATAAGGTTAAAAACTGATTTCTCAGCAGAAACTCTACTAGCCAGAGGGAGTGGCATGATATATTTAAAGTGATGAAAGGGAAGAACCTACAACCAAGATTACTACACCCGACAAGGATCTCATTCAGATTTGACAGAGAAATCAAAAGCTTTACAGATAAGCAAAAGCTAAGAGAATTCAGCACCACCAAACAGAGACAAAAGAATATAGATAGGATCTGCACCACTGGGAGGGAGCTGTGAAGGAGAAAAGTTTCCACACACTAGGAAGCCCCTTCACTGGTGGAGAGATGGGGTGGTGGGGTGGGAAGCCATGGAGGAAAGCACAGCAGCAAGGGTGCGGAGGGCAAAGCAGAGAGATTCACACACAGAGGATCAGTACTGACCAGCATTCACCAGCTCGAGAGGCTTGTCTGCTCACCCACTGTCTGTGATGGGCGGGAGTTGGGACATGGGGCTCCGGCTTCATTGGAGGTGAGACCCCAGGGAGAGGACTGGGGTTGGCTGCGTGAACACAGCCTGAAGGGGGCTAATGCACCACAGCTAGCTGGGAGGGAGTCTGGGAAAAAGTCTGGACCTGTCCAAGAGGCAAGAGACGACTGTTTTGGGATGCACGAGGAGACGGGATTCAGAGCACTGCTTAAATGAGCTCAGAGATGGGTGAGAGCCATGGCTATCAGCGCAGACACCAAAGACAGGCATGAAATGCTAAGGCTGCTGCTGCAGCCACCAAGAAGCCAATCAAGCACAGGTCACTATGCACAACTTCTCTACTGGGAACCTGTGCAGCCCTCCACTGCCAGGGTCCTGTGATACAGGACAACTTCCCCAGGAGAACACACAGTGTGCCTCAGGTTGTTGCAATGTGATACCAGCCTCCATCATTGCAGGCTTACCTTGCATTCGGTACCCCTCCCTGCCCCCAGCCTAAGTGAACCAGAGCCCCCTAATCAACTGCTACTTTAACCCCATCTTGTCTGGTCAGGAAACAGACAACCTCAGGTGACCTACACCCAGAGGTGGGGCCAAACCCAAAGCTGAATGCCAGAAGCTGTGTAAACAAAGAAAGAAAGAGAAATTACTCCCAGCAGCCTCAGGAGCAGCAGATTAAATCTCCACAATCAACTTGATGTACCCTGCATCTGTGGAATACCTGAATAGACAAGGAATCATCCCAAAACTGAGACAGTGGACTTTGGGACAAATGATATATATATATATATTTTTCTATTTCTCTTTTTGTGAGTGTGTGTGAGTATGCTTCTTTGTGTGATTTCATCTGTAAAGCTTTGCTTTAACCATTTGTCCTAGGGTTCTGTCTGTCGTTTCTTGGGTTTTTTTTTTTTTAGTATACTTTTTAGTGCTTGTTATCATTGGTGGATTTATTTTTTGGTTTGATTGCTCTTTTCTTTCTTTCCTTTTTTTGTTCTTTATTACTTTTAAATTTTTATATGTTTATAATTATTTAGTTTTTATTTTAATAAATTTATTCTATGCCATTTTATTTTTTTCTTTCTTTCTTTTTTTGTCCCTTTTCTTCTGAGCCATGTGACTGACAGGATCTTGGTGATCCAACTGGTTGTCAGGCCTGTGCCTCTGAGGTGGGAGAGCTGAGTTCAGGACATCAGTCCACCAGAGACCTCCAGGCTACATGTAATATGAAATGACAAAAGCTCTCCCAGAGATCTCCATCTCAACGCTAAGTCTCAGGTCCACTAAAAGACCATCAAGTTACAGTGCTGGACACCCTATGCCAAACAACTAGCAAGAGAGGAACACAACCAACCCATTAGCAGACAGACTGCCTAAAATCATAATAAGTTCACAGAGAACCCAAAACACACCATCGGACATGGTCCCGCCCACAAGAAAGACAAGATCTAGCATCATCCACCAGAACATAGGCACAACTTCCCTTCACCAGGAAGCCTAGACAACCCAATGAACAAACCTTAGCCACTGCGGGCAGACACCAAAAACAACAGGAAGTACGAACCTGCAACCTGTGAAAAGAAGACCCCAAACACAGTAAGTTAAGCAAAATGAGAAGAGAGAGAAACACACAGCAGATGAAGGAGAAAGGTAAAAATACACCAGACAAACAAATGAAAAGGAAATAGGTAGTCTACCTGAAAAAGATTTCAGAGTAATGAGAGTAAAGCTGATCCAATATCTTGGAAATAGAATGGAGAAAATACAAGAAACGTTTAACAAGGACCTAGAAGAACTAAAGAGCAAACGAAGAGTAATGAACAACACAATAAATGAAATTAAAAATTCTCTGGAAAGAATCAATAGCAGAATAACTGAGGCAGAAAAATGGACATGTAATGTGGAGATAAAATAGTGGAAATAACTACTTAGGAGTAGAATACAGAAAAAAGAATGAACAGAATTGAGGACAATTTCAGACCTCTGGGACAACATTAAACACAAAAACATTCGAATTATAGAGTTACCAGAAAAACAACAGAAAAAGAAAGGGACTGATAAAATATTTGACGACATTATACTTGAAAACTTCGCTAATGTGGGAAAGGAAATAGTTAATCAAGTCCAGGAAGCACAGAGAGTCCCATACAGGATAAATCCAAGGAGAAACACACCAAGAAACATATTAATCAAACTATGAAAAGTTAAATACAAAGAAAAAATAGTAAAAGCAGCAAGGGAAAAAAAATAACATACGAGGGAATCCCCATAAGGTTAACAGCTGATCTTTCAGCAGAAACTCTGAACATCAGAAGGGAGTGGCAGGACATATTTAAAGTGATGAAAGGGAAAAACCTACAATCAAGATTACTCTACCCAGCAAGTATCACATTCAGATTCAATGGAGAAATTAAAAACTTTACAGACAAACAAAAGCGAAGAGAATTCAACACCACCAAACCAGCTGTACAACGGATACTAAAGGAACTTCTCTAGGCAGGAAACACAAGAGAAGGAAAAGACCTACAATAACAAATGAAAAACAATTAAGAAAATGGTAATAGGAACATATATAATGATAATGACTTTAAATGTAAATGGATTAAATACTCCAACCAAAAGACATAGATGGCCTGAATGGATAGACAACAACACCCCTATGTATGCTGTCTACAAGAGACCCACTTCAGACACAGGGACACATACAGACTGAAAGTGAGGGGATGGAAAATTATATTCCATGCAAATGGAAATCAAAGAAAGCTGGAGTAGCAATTCTCATATCAGACAAAATGGACTTCAAATTAAAGACTATTACAAGAGACAAAGAAGGACACTACATAATGATCAAGGAATCAATCCAAGAAGATGATATAACAGTTGTAAATATTTATCCACACAACAGAGGATCACCTCAATACATAAGCAAACGTTAACACCCATAAAAAGGGAAATAAAAAGTAACACAATAATAGTAGGGACTGTAACACCCCACTTTCACCAATGGACAGATCATCCAAAATGAAAATAAATAAGGAAACACAAACTTTAAATGATATATTAAAGAAGATGGACTTGACAGATATTTATAGGATATTCTATCCAAAAACAACAGAAGACACTTTCTTCTCAAGTGCTCATGGAACATTCTCCAGGACAGACCATATCTTGGGTCACAAATCAAAGCTTGGTAAATTTTATAAAATTGAAATAATACCAAGTATCTTTTCTGACCACAACGCTATGAGACTAGGTATCAATTACAGGAAATAAATCTGTAAAAAATACAAACACATGGAGGCTAAACAATACACTATTTAAAAACAAAGAGATCACTGAAGAAATCAAAGAGGAAATCAAAAAACACCTAGAAACAGATGACAATGAAAACACAATGACCCAAAACCAATGGGATGCAGAAAAAGCAGTTCTAAGAGGGAAGTATAGAGTAATACAATCCTACCTTAAGAAACAAGAAACATCTTGTACCAAGGGCTCCTCTTACTTTCTAACTTACTTATCTTTGAAAATTTGTACACTTTACCAACTTTTCCCTATTTCCTCCATACCCCAGTCCTTGGCAATCACTTTTCTACTCTCTGTTTCTATGAGTTTGCCTTTTTCCCCCCCGCATGTTAATGGTACCATGCAGTATTTTTCTTTCTCTAGCTGGCTTATTTTACTTAGCATGATACTCACAAGTTATATCCATGTTGTTGTAAATGGCAGGATTTCCTTCTTTCCCATGGCTAAATAATATTCCATTGTGTGTGTGTGTGAGTGTGTGTGTGTGTATTTCCCATTTTCTTTTTTTTTTTTTTTTTTTTTTTTTTTTTTTGCTGTACGCGGGCCTCTCACTGCTGTGGCCTCTCCCGTTGCGGAGCACAGGCTCCGGACACACAGGCTCCGCGGCCATGGCTCACGGGCCCAGCCGCTCCGCGGCATGTGGGATCTTCCGGGATCGGGGCACGAACCCGTGTCCCCTGCATCGGCAGGCGGACTCTCAACCACTGCGCCACCAGGGAAGCCCCCCCATTTTCTTTATGCATTCATCCACCGATGGACCCTTGGCTGTATGCATATCTTGGTTATCGTGAATAATGCTACAAGGAATGTGGGAGTGCAATATCTCTTTGATATCCTGCTTTCATTTTTCTTGGATATACACCCAGAAGTGGAATTGTTGGATCATATAGTAGTTCTATTTTAAATTTTTGAGGAACACCCATAATGTTTTCCATAGTGGCTGCACCAATTTACATTCCCACCAATAGCTTACCAGCATTCCCTTTTCTCCATATCCTTGCCAACACTTCTTATTTCTTGTCTCTTTGGTGACAGCCATTCTAACAATATGAAGTGATATGTCATTGGGGTTTTGATTTGCATTTCCCTGATTATTAGTGATTCTGAGTACCTTTTCATGTACCTGTTGGCCACTTGTATGTATTATTTAGAAAAAAGTCTATTCAGGTACACTGCCCATTTTTCAGTCAGATTGTTTGGGTTGTTTGTTGTTGTTTTTTGTAATTAAGTTATATGAGTTTTTTATATATTATCGAATATATGGTTTGCTAATATTTTCTCCCATTTCAGAGGTTGCCTTCTCATTTTGTTGATAGTTTCCTTTGCTGTGCAGATGCTTTTCAGTTTGATGTAGTCTTTCTGGTTTGTTTTTGTTTTTGTTGCCTTTGCTTTTGATGTAAAATACAAAAAAAAAAAAAAACATTGCCAAGACCAATGTCAAGGAGCTTACCCTCTATGATTTTTTCTGGAGGATTTATGGTTTCAGGTCTTATGTTTAAATCTTTAATCCACTTTGGATTGATTTCTGTGTATGAAGTAAGATAATGGTTCAGTTTCATTCTTTTGCATGTGGCTGTACACTTTTCCCAACACATTTTATTAAGAGACTATCCTTTCTCCATTATATATTCTTGACTCCTTTGTCATAAATTAATTGACCATATATGCATGGGTATATTTCTGGGCTCTCTATTCTGTTCCATTAATCTATACCAATAACATACAGTTTATTTATTTTTAACATCTTTATTGGAGTATAATTACTTGACTATGGTGTGCTAGTTTCTGCTTTATAACAAAGTGAATCAGCTATACATATACATATATCCCCGTATCTCCTCCCTTTTACGTCTCCCTCCAACCTTCCCTATCCCACCCCTCTAGGTGGTTACAAAGCACTTAACTGATCTACGTGTGCTATGCAGCAGCTTCCCACTAGCTATGTATTTTATATTTGGTAATATATATAAGCACATGCCACCTCTCACTTCGTCCCAGCTTACCCTTCCCCCTCTCTGTGCCCTCAAGTCCATTCTCTACGTCTGCATCTTTATTCCTGTTCTCCTTCATGTCTTCATTTAAAGGAGACGTACAGAAGGATCCACTAGGAGCCATGGAATTGGCCATATCCCATTGGCACAGTCAATGCCAGTTAACCTCGCAGATTTGCTGGCAGTAGAGAAGGCCTGGTGAATGATTTTGTTCTTAAAGTGATGTGGTGGGTAGGAGGGATCACCCCCTTGGATCTAAGGCACTACAATTAGTAACCTAAGTACTGAGAAAATATATAAATATATATAAAACCTCTATGCTCTCAAAGAGAAGGCTCTATATGAAGGCTGAAGCTATTGCTGGTTAGACTTTCTGACTTATGTCACTCTGTACAACAGACACTAGGTCCATCCACGACACTACAAATAACTCAATTTCATTTTTTTATGGCTGAGTAATATTTCATTATATATATGTGCCACATCTTCTTTAGCCATTGAGAAACTTAGGCTGCTTCGATGTCCTGGCTATTGTAAATAGAGCTGCCATGAACATTTTGGTAATGACTCTTTTTGAATTATGGTTTTCTCAGGGCATATGCCCAGTAGTGGGATTTCTGGGTCATATGGTAGTTCTATTTTTAGTTTTTTAAGGAACATCCATACTGTTCTCCATAGTGGCTGTATCAATTTACATTACCACTAACAGTGCAAGAGTGTTCTCTTTTCTCCACACCCTCTCCAGCATTTATTGTTTCTAGATTTTTTGATGATGGCTATTCTGACTGGTGTGAGGTGCTACCTCATTGAAGTTTTGATTTGCATTTATCTAATGATTTGTGATGTTGAACATCCTTTCATGTGTTTGTTGGACATCCATTCATCTTCTTTGGAGAAATGTCTATTTAGGTCATCTGCTCATTTTTGGATTGGGTTGTTTGGTTTTTTGATATTGAGCTGCATGAGTTGCTTGTAAATTTTGGAGATTAATCTTTTGTCAGTTGCTTCATTTGCAAATATTTTCTCCCATTCTGAGTGTTGTCTTTTCATCTTATTTATGGTTTCCTTTGTTGTGCAAAAGCTTTTAAGTTTCATTAGGTCCCATTTGTTTATTTTTGTTTTTATTTCCATTTCTCTAAGAGGTGGGTCAAAATGGATCTTGCTGTGATTTATGTCATGGAGTGTTCTGCCTATGTTTTCCTCTAAGAGTTTGATGGTTTCTGGCCTTAGATTTAGGTCTTTAATCCATTATGAGTTTATTTTTGTATATGGTGTTAGAGAATGTTTTAATTTCATTCTTTTACCTGTAGCTGTCCAGTTTTCCCAGCACCACTTATTGAAGAGGCTGTCTTTTCTCCATTGTATATTCTTGCCTCCTTTACCAAAGATAATGTGACCATATGTGCATGGGTTTATCTCTGGGCTTTCTACCCTGTCCCACTGATCTATGTTTCTGTTTTTGTGCCAGCACCATACTGTCTTGATTACTGTAGCTTTGTAATATAGTCTAAAGTCAGGGAGCCTGATTCCTCCAGATCCACTTTTCTTTCTCAAGATTGCTGTGGCTATTCAGTGTTTTTGGTGTTTCCATACAAATTGTGAAATTTTTTGTTCTAGCTCTGTGAAAAATGCCATTGGTAGTGTGATAGGGATTGCATTGAATCTGTAGAGTGCTTTCGGTAGCAGAGTCATTTTCACAGTGTTGGCTCTTCCTACCCAAGAACATGGTATATGTCTGCATCAGTTTGTATTATCTTTAATTACTTTCATCAGTGTCATAGTTTTCTGCATACAGGTCTTTTGTCTCCTTAGGTAGGTTTATTCCTAGGTATTTTATTGTTTGTTGCACTGGTAAATGGGAGTGTTTCCTTAATTTCACTTTCAGATTTTTCATCATTAGTGTATAGGAATGCAAGAGATTTCTGTGCATTAATTTTGTATCCTGCTACTTTACAAAATTCATTGATTAGCTCTAGTAGTTTTCTGGTAGAGTCTTTAGGATTCTCTGTGTATAGTATCATGTCATCTTAAAACAGTGGCAGCTTTACTTCTTCTTTTCTGATTTGGATTCCTTTTATTTCTTATTCTTCTCTCATTGCTGTGGCTAAAACTTCCAAAACTATGTTGAATGATAGTGATGAGAGTGGGCAACCTTGTCTTCTTCCTGGTCTTAGTGGAAATGGTTTCACTTTTCCACCATTGAGAACGGTGTTGGCTGTGAGTTTGTCCTATGTGGTCTTTATTATGTTGAGGTAGGTTCCCTCTATGCCTACTTTCTGAAGAGTTTTTATCGTAAAATGGTGTTGTATTTTGCCAAAGGCTTTCTCTGCATCTATTGAGATGATCATATGGTTTTTCTCCTTCAATTAGTTAATACTGTGTATCACATTGATTGATTTGCATATATTGAAGAATCCTTGAATTCTTGGGATAAAACCCACTTGATCATGGCATATGATCCTTTTAATGTGCTGTTTGATTCTGTTTGCTTGTATTTTGTTGAGGATGTCTGCATCTATGTTCATCAGTGATATTGGCCTGTAGTTTTCCTTTTGGGGGACATCTTTGTCTGGTTGTGGTGTCCAGGAGATGGTGACCTCGTAGAATGAGTTTGGTAGTATTCCTCCTTCTGCTATATTTAGGAAGAGTTTGAGAAGGATAGGTGTTAACTCTTCTCTAAACGTTTGATAGAATTTGCCTGTGAATCCATCTGGTCCTGGGCTTTTGTTTGTTGGAAGATTTTTTTTTTTTTGGTTGCATTGGGTCTTCATTGCTGTGTGCAGGCTTTCTCTAGTTGCGGTGAGCGGAGGCTACTCTTTGTTGTGGTGCATGGGTTTCTCATTGTACTGACTTCTCTTGTTGTAGAGCATGCATTCTAGGTGTGAGGGCTTCAGTAGTTGTAGCATGTTTGCTAAGTAGTGTGGCTCGCGGGCTCTAGAGCACAGTGGAGCACAGGTTTAGTTGTTCCATGTCATTTGGGATCTTCCCAGAACAGGGCTCAAACCCGTGTCCCCTGCATTGGCAGGCGGATTCTTAATCCTTGCACCACCAGGGAGGTCCCTGTTGGAAGATTTTTAATCACATTTTCCATTTCAGTGCTTGCAATATGTCTGTTTATATTTCCTATTACTTCCTGGTTCAGTCACAGAAGGTTGTGTTTTTTTAAGAATTTGTTGATTTCTTCCAGGTTGTCCATTTTATTGCATATAGTTGCTTGTACTAATCTCTCCTGATCCTTTATCTTTCTGAAGTGTCAGTTGTTACTTCTCCTTTTTCATTTCTAATCCTATTGGTTTGAGTCTTCCCCCTTTCTTTTTTGACGAGTCTGGCTGATGTTTATCAATTTTGTTTATCTTCTTAAAGATCTGGCTTTTAGTTTTATTGATCTTTGCTATCATTTCTTTGTTTCTTTTTTATTTAGTTTTGGTCTGATCTTTATGATTTCTTTCCTTCTTCTAACTTTGGGGTTTTTCTGTTCTTCTTTCTTTAATTGCTTGAAGTGTAGTGTTAGGTTGTTTATTTGAGATGTTTCTTGTTTCTTGAGGTAAGATTGTATTACTATAAACTTCCCTTTTAGAACTGCTTTTCCTGCATCCCATAAGTTTTGGGTCATCGTGTTTTCATTGTCATTTGTTTCTTGGTATTTTTTGATTTCCTCTTTCATTTCTTCAGTGATCTTTTGGTTATTAAGTAGTGTATTGTTTAGCCTCCATGTGTTTGTATTTTTTACAGATTTTTTTCCTCTAATTGATATCTAGTCTCATAGCGTTGTGGTCAGAAAAGATACTTGATATGATTTCAATTTTCTTAAATTTACCAAGTCTTGATTCATGACCCAAGATATGGTCTATCCTGTAGAATGTTCCATGAGCACTTGAGAAGAAAGTGTTATCTGCTGTTTTTGGATGGAATGTCCTATAAATATCAATTAGTCCATCTTGTTTAATGTATCATTTAAAGCTTGTGTTTCCTTATTTATTTTCATTTTGGATGATCTGTCCATTGGTGTAAGTGGGGTGTTATAGTCCCCCACTATTATTTTGTTACTGTAGATTTCCCCTTTTATGGCTGTTAGCATTTGCCTTATGTATTGATGTGTTCCTATGTAGGGTGCATAAATATTTACAACTGTTATATCATCTTCTTGGATTGATCCCTTGATCATTATGTAGTGTCCTTCTTTGTCTCTTGTAATAGTCTTTATTTTAAAGTCTATTTTGTCTTATATGAGAATTGCTACTCCAGCTTGCTTTTATTTCCATTTTCATGGAATATTTTTTTCCATCCCCTCACTTTCAGTCTGTATGTGTCCCTGTGTCTGAAGTGGGTCTATTGTAGACAGCATATATATGGGTCTTGTTTTGGTTTCCATTCAGCCTGCCTTGTCTTCTGGCTGGAGCCTTTAATCCATTTACAGTTAAGGTAGTTATCGATATGTATGTTCCTATTACCATTTTCTTAATTGTTTTGGGTTTGTTATTGTAAATCTTTTCCTTCTCTTGTGTTTCCTGCCTAGAGAAGTTCCTTTAGCGTTTGTTGTAAAGCTGGTTTGGTGGTGCTGAATTCTCTTACTTTTGTTTGACTGTAAAAGTTTTCATTTCTCCATCAAATCTGAATGAGATCCTTGTTGGGTAGAGTAATCTTGGTTGTAGGTTTTTCCCTTTCAGCACTTTAAATACGTCCTGCCAGTCCCTTCTGGATTGCCTAGTTTCTGCTGAAAAATCAGCTGTTAACCTTATGGGGATTCCCTTGTATGTTATTTGTTGCTTTTCCCTTGCTGCTTTTAATATTTTTTCTTTGTATTTAAGTTTTGATGGTTTGATTAATATGTGTCTTGGAGTGTTTCTCCTTGGAATTATCCTGTGTGGGATGCTCTTTACTTCCTGGACTTGATTGACTGTTTCCTTACCCATATTAGGGAAGTTTTCTACTATAATCACTTCAAATATTTTCCCAGTCCCTTTTTACTTCTCTTCTTTTTCTGGGACCCCTATGATTCAAATGTTGGTGCATTTAATTTTGTCCCAGAGGTCTCTGAGATTGTCCTCAATTATTTTCATTCTTTTTTCTGTATTCTGCTCTGCAGTTGTTATTTCCACTATTTTATCTTCCAGGTCACTTATCCATTCTTCTGCCTCTGTTATTCTTTATTGATTCCTTGTAGAGAATTTTTAATTTCATTTATTGTGTTGTTCATCATTGTTTGTTTGCTCTTTCATTGTTCTATGTCCTTGTCAAACGTTTCTTGTATTTTCTCCATTCTATTTCCAAGATTTTTAATCTTCTTTACCATCATTACTATGAATTCTTTTTCTATGTCCTTGTCAAACGTTTCTTGTATTTTCTCCATTCTCTTTCCAAGATTTTCGATCATCTTTACCATCATTACTCTGAATTCTTTTTCAGGTAGACTTCCTATTTCCTCTTCATTTGTTTGGGCTGGTGGATTTTTTCCTTGCTCCTTCATCTGCTCTGTAATTCTCTGTCTTCTCATTTTGCTTAACTTACTGTGTTTTGGGTCTCTTTTTTGCAGGCTGTAGGTTCATAGTTCTTATTGTTTTTGGTGTCTGATCCCAGTGGGTAAGGTTGGTTCAGTGGGTTGTGTAGGCCCCCTGGTGGAGGGGACTGGGGCCTACGTTCTGTTGGATGAGGCTGGATCTTGTCTTTCTGGTGGGCAGGACCATGTATGGTGCTGTGTTTTGGGGTGTCTGTGAACTTATTATGATTTTTGGCAGCGCCTCTGTTAATTGGTGGGGTTGTGTTCCTCTCTTTCTAGTTGTTTGTCATAGGGTGTCCCTCACTGTAGCTTGCTGGTTGTTGAGTGGAGCTGGGTCTTAGCATTGAGATGGAGATCTCTGGGAGAGCTTTTGCTGTTTGATATTACGTGGAGCCTGGAGGTCTCTGGTGGACCAATGTCCTGTACTTTGCTCTCCCACCTCAGAGACTCAGGCCTGACACCCGGCCAGAGCATCAAAACCCTGTCAGCCACATGGCTCAGAAGAAAAGTGAGAAAAAGGAAGAAAGAAAATAAATAAAATAAAATAATTTATTAACATAAAAATATATTAAAAATAAAAAAGTAATAAAAAAAACAAAATAGGGAAAGGAAGAAGAGAGCAACCAGACCAAGCAACAAATCCAACTTTGAGAACAAGTGCTAAAAACTATACTATTAAAAAAAACACAAAAAACAAATAATGGACAGTCAGAACCCTAGGACAAATGGCAAAAGCAAAGCTCTACAGACAAATATCACACAAAGAAGCATACACATTCACACTCACAAGAAGAAAAAAAGGAAAAAAATATATATTTTTTTAAAAAGGAAGAGAGCAACCAAATCAATAAACAAATCTACCAATGATAATAACTTCTAAATACTGAACTAAGATAAACATAAAACCATAAACAAATTAAATGCAGAAAGCAAACCCTAAGTCTACAGTTGCTCTCAAAGTCCACCGCTTCAATTTTGGGATGATGCTTTGTCTATTCAGGTATTCCACAGATACAGGGTTCATCATGTTGATTGTGGAGATTTAATCCTCTGCTCCTGAGGCAGCTGGGAGAAATTTCCCTTTCTCTTCTTTGTTGGCACAGCTCCTGGGGTTCAGCTTTGGATTTGGCCCCACCTCTGTGAGTAGGTGGCATGAGGGTGTCTGTTCCCTGCCCAGACAGGACGGGGTTAAAGGAGCGGCTGATTAAGTGGCTCTGGCTCACTCAGGCCATGGGCAGAGAGAGGTATGGAATGCTGGGCGAGCCTGTGGCAGCAGAGGCTGGTGTGACATTGAAGCAGTCTGTGGTGTGCTCTGTATTCTCCTGAGGAAGTTGTCCCTGGATCACAGGACCCTGGCAGCGGTGGGCTGCAGAAGCTCCCAGGGGTGTGTGGATAGTGACCTGTGCTTGCAGATAGGCTTCTTTGTGGCTGCAGCAGCAGTCTTAGTGTTTCATGCCTATTTCTGGGGTCTGCGCTGATAGCCACAGTTCGCGCCTGTCTCTGGAGCTCATTTAGGCGGTGCTCTGAATCCCCTCTCCTTCTGCATCCTGTAACAATGGTCTCTTGCCTCTTAGGCAGGTCCTGAGTTTTTCCCGGATTCCCGCTCAGCTAGCTGTGACACACTAACCCCCTTCAGGCTGTGTTCACACAGCCAACCCCTGTCCTCTCACTGGGATCTGACCTGCCAAGCCCGAGCCTCGGCTCCCAGACCGCCCCACCCCCACTGGCGGTTGAGCAGACAAGTCTCTCAGGATGGTGAGTGCTGGTCGGCACTGATGCTCTCTGTGGGAATCTCTCTGCTTTGCCCTCTGTACCCCTGTTGCTGTGCTTTCCTCTGTGGCTCCAAAGCTTCCCTCCTGCACACCCCACTGTCTCCACCAGTGAAGGGGCTTCCTAGTGTGTGGAAACTTTTCCTCCTTCACAGCTCCCTCCCTGAGGTGAAGATCCTGTCCCTATTCTTTTGTCTCTGGTAGCTCTTTTATCTTTTGCCCTACTCAAGTATGTGGGATGTTTCTTGCCTTTTGGGAAGTCTGAGGTCTTCTGCCCGCATTCAATAGGGGTTCTGTAGGAGTTGTTCCACATGTAGATGTAGTTCTGATGTATTTGTGGAGAGGAAGGTGATCTCCACATCTTATTCCTCTGCCATCCTGAAGGCCCATTGGGCAAATTCTTGAAGGACCCTTTCTTGTTGATGAAATAAAATCACTTTTGACCAACTCCAAGACAAATTGCCAATATCTCGACTCATAAAAATGTATTTCATTTCTATCCTCAAGCATTTTTCCTAAAAGGAAATAACAAGAAAAATGGATATTTCCAAAAACTTCTGCTCTCCCCTCAAACCATCAGAAACACAAAAACGATCAGGAGTCAACTAGCACAAAACCAGATGAAAGTGGGTGATTTGCAGTTAGGTATATGGGACCAATTGCTATGATAAATATTCTTTTAAGTAGAGAGTCCTGCAAAGGATATAGACTGTTTATGTATGATTAATTAAGAAATAATTATCTTTGACTGGGGGAATATGAGACAATAAATGGACCATAAAATCTAAATAAACACTCAGGCTGCTGCCTTTAGTTTCAAATGGTGCCTGGAATATTTATTACTTATATAAAAAGAAATGATAAACTGTTCCCCAGTTCACCCACCATTTCCAAAAGCCAAAAGCATTATGACATTTTTTTTTGTTTTTTCCATGTAGTCTCTGCCTGTGGATATGTCCATCCAAAGACTATTTTACTGCACAATCATTACAGTACTTTCATTTTCTGTTTGTTGAATGCAATCATCTTAGAGGTCATCATCAGTGACTTCCTCTGCCTCATCTTCATCTCTTACCTAGCCCATAGAGATGTCCCAGTAAACATTCCCCACTGCCCAGCTTTCCCCATCACAGTCCATCTTGTACACTGCTGTCAGTTTTATCTGCCTTGAGTATGGCACTGTCAAGCTCAAAAACAAGCAAACAAATGTCCCCAAAAGTTAAATGTCTTTTTTATTTTTTTGTCTAGGGAATAAAATCCAGACTGCTTAGTCTGGCCTTCAAGTCTCTGTCTCTCATGAATTCAAGCACTTAACAATCTTCGAATCCTCAAGGGTGAGAGGTACTGTATTAAGAATATAAATCAGGGCTTCCCCAGTGGTGCGGAGGTTGAGAGTCCACCTGCCGATGCAGGGGACACAGGTTTGTGCCCCGGTCCGGGAAGATCCCACATGCCGTGGAGCGGCTGGGCCCGTGAGCCATGGCCGCTGAGCCTGCACATCCGGAGCCTGTGCTCCGCAACGGGAGAGGCCACAACAGTGAGAGGCCCGCATACCGCAAAAACAAAACAAAACAAAACAAAACAAAACAAAGAATATAAATCAAATAATATGTCTTCCATGGACCTTATAGCTCTAATAAAAGGGGGAAGATGTATAAGTAAACAAATAAGAGCAGTATAGTTGAGTTCAACCAAAGAAATATGTACAGGGCATGGTGGATGCACATATACAAAAAGAGCATGTAATTGGACTTTTGGGGGAAAAGCCTAGAAAGGTTTCTACCAGGAGGTTTGAAAGTTTCAATAAGAAATTTGAGTTGAATCATGCTGAATGGTGGTGAGAGTTTCTCCATAATACAAGGTAGGAAAAGAGACCCTATGTACAGCACGCAATTATAAAAAGCAAGTTTTGGAGCTGCTATAACCTGGATGCGTAGAGTAGATGGGATAAGACAAGAAAAGAAGTTGGAAACAAAAGCAGATCATAAAGGAGACTATTTTAAGAGGTAAGAATTATTCTAGTGTGACAAGGGCAATCCAATGACAGGCTTATTTAAGCCAAGGAGTAATATGATTGAATTTTCATTTTATAAACATTTTCTGATTGCATGAATGGAGGAGGGATTAGCAGAGGACAAGGAGAGTTATAGGGAGACTGGTTAAAAAAACACACTGTCTCTCATATGAAGGAGCTCAATAAATGGTAGCTAGTATAAAGGCATAGCAATGGGGATGAAGTAAGTAAACATATGACAGTTACTATAGAAGTAAAATCTACTATATAGGATTTGGCTCCTGATTTCATGTCAGGAGTTAGAGAAAGGGAAATCAAGGATAAAATCTCTTTCTTTACAAAAATGGATAGATGATAGACAGACAGATAGATAATAGGTAGATACATACCTACATACATACATATATACATGCATACATACATACATACATACATGGGGAGAGGAGATTTGGAGAAAAGGTGATGAATTCAAGTGGAAATAACCAGCAGGTGGTTTGATAAAAGCATCTGGAATTCATTTTAGAAGCTTGGGTTTATAATAAATATTTGAGAACCCAAAGCATACTGATGGCAACTTGAAGCTTAAAAATTGGCCGAGATTGCCTAAGGAGAGAATGTGAGGCAAAGAGAGATGATGACATCAGAAAAGCTCTGAAGAACTCTAGCATTTAAAGAAATAAGTGGATGAGAGAAGCCCATGAGTGGCCAGAAGAATAAGAGAAATCTGAAAATAAGGAGGGCATAAAAACCAAGGGATGAGAGCATTTGAGGAAGAAGGGCACATGGGTAACATCAAATGTAAAACTCATTTGCTTTACATAACATAATCATGGTTTCTCATCCACTTGGGCTGGAAAGTTAGAAAGTCATTGATGACATTTGGTGGGAAATTCCCTTGGGTTGTTGGGAATCAAAAGCCTTGTTATGATGATTGAAAAATGGGCAGATGAAGAGATGATAGAGATGAGAAAAGAAAGTTATTTGGAGGAGGAGAATGTGAAAAAAAGAGAAAGGCATGTATAAAAGGATTAAGAGAGGTTTTAAAAGGTGGGGGGAAAGGACTAGGAAATGCTTACAGGATATGGGTAATGAGCTGTGGGGAAAGAGTTTGAAAACATATGCAAAGGAGGAAAAAACTAATGGGTGAAGGCAGGAGAGGAAGAATCCAGATCAGACACAGGTGAAGGGATTAGCTAAGAGCAAGTGATGAAACAGCTTTTCATGTTGAAAAAATATGCCTATATTAATGCCAGCTGTGGTCGGTAGAATGATCTCCCCAAAGATACCCGTGCCCTAATCCCTGGAACATGTTACATGGCAAAGGGGACTTTGCAGATGTAATTACAGATCTTCAGACAGGGAGACTATCCTGAATTATCCAAGTGAGCACAATCTCACCTCATGAGCCCTTAAAAGCAGAGAACTTTCTCAGGCTGAAGCGAAAAAGAAGTTGGAGAAATCTGAAGCATGAGAGGAACTCAACTCATTTTTACTGGAAGGGGCCACATGGAAAGCACAAGAAGAAAAGCAGGCAGGCTCTAGGAGCTAAGACCAGCCCTTGGATGACAGCCAGCAAAGAAAGAATGACCTTAGTCTCAAAACGGCAAGGAATTGAATTTGGCCAGGGTCTCGAAAGGAACATGGCCTTGCTGACACTGTAGTTTCAGCCTAGTGAGACTAAACAGAGGACCCAGGTGAGCCATGCTACATCCGAACTCTGACTGCTAAGTTTGCGGTAATTTGTTATGGCAGCAATAGAAAACTAATACACCAGCTGATAGCCTATGGGGAAGAGGGCTGAGGTAGCAATGAACGCCCAAGGACAACTAGCCCCTTGCAACCCGTTTCTCAGTTACTCATTCAGCAAGGATTTTGACCTGCCCTGGTGGTCTGGGCTCTTGCTTCAGATATATGACACAAAAGTGCATGCAACGATTGTCCAAAGTTATGCTAATTTTGGGAGAGGCAAGAGTAGAATATAATCTTTCCCTCAATTTTACCATTCACTGCCCCCTGTAGCTATTCACCTCCCAGTATACCAGACTCCCCAGGGATCCCTCACTTGTTTTTAGCTTCTGGAAATCCTATTAGCTTCTTGCTTCTACAGCTTTTCAAGAGTTGATCTGAGAGAGGGAGCCAAGCACTGCCCTATTTCTTCATCTTGGCAGAATGGACTCTTTGGATCTGTTTTATATGCTAGCATCTTATGACCTCATTTAACCAGTCACTAACTTCATATGATAGATGTTATACTACTGTTTAACAAAGAAGCAAACTTGATCATAATACATAAATAATTGCCCAAGAGCACACAGCTAGTAGGTGACAGAGCCCATTGGTCCTGGATGTTCCTAAACATGAACCTGTTCTTTTAATCAGGGTAGCATGATGCCATGCAAAGATGTGCATTTTCAAACTTCTCACTTAATGAAGAAAGAGAGATGTTGGCTGTGGGTGAAGGTATTTCAAGTGTTGGAGGTCCTGGAGGGCTGAGAAGATATTCACATCCTGTCGACAGCTTCCTATTTTGCCAATTCACAGGGCTGGCCCAAAAGTAAAGAGAAAACACTGGCAATTATAACAGGAAAGCCGAGGATGACTGACTTCTAGATCTTTCTCAAGCCCAGAACAAAGAGTATTTCATTGTTACCTGCAGCAGTAGCTCTGGCTGATTATGAGTAAAAGTTAGAGGCACCTTTCTACTTGGGACAAAGCCCTGGTTATGAGACTACCTATCAGCTGCACAATTGTGACTAACTCACTTAACTTCTACACCTTAGTTTCCTCATCAGGAAATTGGGGATAATAATGTTTTTCCAGTAGCAGACATCTGAAAAAGATGATTCTTTAGAGTCCTTCTAGCCCTAAGATATGGAATTCTCTTTTTCTCAGTTGAGTCTTACAAGGCTCTGCTGTAGACAACAGAGTTTGGAACTGTGCCACAGGAGATCTTCTCAACTAAAAAGTAAACTAGGCTTTTTTCATTTTGCATTTGAGTAAATCTGGCTTCTTACACACTTCCCTTTACTTAATCCAGCTTGACAAACAGCAGTGAACTTCCAAGTTACCTCCCTGTGGAATAATGTTCTATTGCCTATCTGCATTGTTGTTGCATGTCACAGAGGAACTCCATAAAGCAAACAGATGACCCAGGTGTCAAAATACCATTTCAGGAAATAGCTCGGAAATGAATTTTGATCACCAGGACACAGTGCATCTATTCAGCCCAGGGAGTCTTAGTGCTTCCTGTGGCTCTCTTGGCTATGAAATAGCATCCTAAAGCAAATGTGGAGGAAGTAATTAATTGTGTAAAATAACACAGATATTTTACCCTGAATCACCTTTTGCAGAATCACCTTTGTTCAAATCCTGTCAGGACTTTTTATAAGAGCTATCTTTTCCCACAGTGAGGAATTCAAAGCCAGCCATGAAAATGACCACTGGCCAAAGTGCTCTGGCCTAACAAAGTGAAGGAGGGAGGCCTAATGAGACATTGAACCCATCTTGCTTTCTTCCTTTTTCCCCTGAGTTTCTAAGTCTGAGAGAATATTCTCCTTCTTGGCCTCTCTCCTTCATTTTCACTTTCTTTTTCCTCTAGGTTTAGGATTCTCATTCTACTACATCTACCATTTGGTTTATTGACTGAGATCAGATCACTTCCTAAGAGCAGGTTTGGATGAGGGAGACAGGAAGAGGATAGACAGACATTAGTTATGTTCTAGTAAATGCCCTAGAGAAAACAGAATGGAAGGAGCATATAAAACAGCCACTATGATAATGAAGTTAATAATTAATACAGTATTACTATATTTGGCAAGAAATTGATTCTTTCTAATACTAAGACTCTAGGATTCTACAAAGACTACTACTACTAATGCTACTACTGCTGCTATTACCAATACAAATAATACTACTACCACTAATAGTAATAATGAACCCCCCCTAAATCACTATAAATTTCCTTTTGTCAAAGTGCCTTTCTATATTTAATTTTATTTGACCTTCACAAGTATAAAAGACTAGTAGGGAAGTTACAGTATTATTATGCCTCACTTGGTTGACACTGGAAGGAGTTGGGCCTCAGAGACAGCTTTGATGCCACTCAAAAGCACAGCAGAAGACTTGGGGCTGAACCCAAGCCTCTAGATACATTGTTTGGGCTCACTGCATTATGAATCTTACTAAGGCTTAATTAATGTTAACAGACTCTTTCATAAAAGCAAAATTTTGAGAAGCCATAAGGGGAGGGAACAATGGTGAAAGAGGTAGAGGAGAGAAAAGCATGAAAGGGCAAATCTATTATCATACTGCTGTTGAGCTGACCCCCAGAGGCTGCTTCTGCCAGTAGATGCTGTGTGTCTGGGTGTGGAGAAGATCACAGACCAAACTTTGCAATCATTTCCCCTGGCTCAGCACTCCTTCTGTGTGCTGTCAGCAAAAAAGGAACAGACAGAGGTGACGTTTTCATTGAAAATCAATTTGCCCAATGCACACAAGATCTCCACAACATGGCACCCAAATGAGCCAATTCTCTGCGATTTTCCATAGAATTACCCTCCATTTGCCTTTACAGTCAACTAAGCTTATCTCTTGGAGAAAAGAGAGTCCAGAGTGGCTGGGTTACACTCTGATGCCAACTCTAAAATTTCCTGTTGTCCTGACAGCTTGTAAGACAAGCAGAGAAATGCAGCCTGTGCTGGAGATGCTCACCAGAGCATCTGACATCAAAACAACTGGAATCTGGGGTCAGGTAAAGAAAAGGATGAGCATGCCAGGCTTGGATCAAGCCAAGCATCAGTTTCCCAGGAGACAGCTAGATATTAGGGAGAAAAAAAAAAAAAAAAAAAAAGACCAATAACAACAAAATTCAGCTCTTGTGAAGAAACTGCACTATTTTAGGATGGTGCTGACTGATGCCCTAATTAATAGTTTGAAAACTTAGATGTCCTGCCAGCAAATCAAAATAATAAGTCATGATGTCTGAATAATGAATTAAAGTTTTCAAAGAACTTGTACCTGCAGGATCTCATTTGGGTTCTGCAATTTCCTGAAGAGTAAGTTATGAGACGTATTATCCCCGTCTGCTTGGGAGAGTCTAGATGGTTTATCCAGGCCACACAGGAACTGGCCATGGACTTAGACCTTGAACCAGGCCTCCTGACAACTGCTAGGTGACCTTTCTGTCCTTTCTGTGCCCTGGCTGTTGTATAGCTCAGTGACTTCTCAAACGGCACTGAAAAAGGCACTTTCAGCAGGTCACAATTTGTGATTTTCAGGCATTCATTGCCCTACTACAGTGCAGGGAACATGGTGCTGCTTTAAGAACACATTCTGATAGAAATAGAGCTGGGAGGGATGAAGTAGAAGTCTTCTTAAACATGTGGAGGCAATTCTCTCTGCTATGTTCACAGGCCCAGGCCCACTTGTTTCCATTCCTGTTCTCAGGGCAGAATGTCCTCCTGTTTTTCAGACTTGGGCACACTCTTGAATCCTTTCATCTTGAACTTGTACTCTCTACAGCATTGCATTCTCTCCTCTCAATCCAGAACTTGTTACTCAGTTGGACTTTTCCAGCCTCCTTGTTGCTACTCTAAATTTTATTGTCGCTCCTATGAGTTTTGATTCTTTGACTTTGTCCAAGTGCCTTCCCTGGTCCAGTATTTTGGGCTCTACCCTAGACGTACCACACAGTTGCTTTACTCCTATTCTCCCTGGGTCTTAGTAAATGCCTGACTTTTAAACTGGTTAGGCACTAATTCATTCAACAGATCCTCAGGGGACACCTACCATGCATAGCTGCACAAGCCAGTGCTGTCTCAGCAATGTTTGGAGGGAATAGTGTCCTTAATCTTGGTCTAGTGAAGAGAGAAGCCACCAGTGCATTTTGTCTTAACATCTTGTCCCTATTTCATCAGTTCCAAGGCAGAATAAATGGAGCTGGATAGCATCCCCCATTTGGAAAGATGTTGGTATGACTGCTTAATAGATTGGGAGGAGGGCTCTGATGCAATTCTTCATTTCCTTTGTCTATTGTTGCAGGTTTTCATTAACCTTTGAGGTTGTCTTCATTTTGTGGTTTGCATTTTAAGCATTTTCTGGTTTTGAAACTGCCTAGCAAATAATTTATTTTGATCCAACTGTTTCCCTCAATTACTATTATATTTAACTCTTTTGTAAAATAGCAAACTCCACACTCCCTGGATATCTCAAACCACCATTCCACCCATCTGTGGCCCTTATGGTTCAGGATTTCATTTAGGAACTGAATTTGTGTACTTGAGGAAAAAATCCACAAATGCTAGGCTTCTGCTTCCCTTCTCAGCTGGGAAGTCCTCTTATTTCTTCTAGTCCTAACTGAAAGGAAGAAGAAACAAAGAAAAAAAGGAAAGGAAGGAAGGAAAGAAGGAAGGAAGGTAGGAAGGAAGGAAGGGAAAAGAAAAAGGATAGATGAATGGATAGATACTGTGGACATTTGCCATAAGGTTCTATAAACATAATGACATACACCTCAATAGTATACATCCCTCCCCTCCATAAATCCTGCCTCATATGCAAATTTCTGCTTTAACTGTCCAGTCCAGGATTATCTTTGATTCCCTCAGTCATCTAAATACTAACACTTTATAAATTTTGCTCAAAGACAACATTGGACTGGACTGGCAGTCCAGTGGTTAGGACTCCACACTTTCACTGCTGAGGGCCTGGGTTCAATCCCTGGTTGAGGAACTAAGATCTCACAAGCCACATGGCATGGCCAAAAAAAAAAAAAGGCAACCAACCCTGGACAAAAATTTAAGTTAGGCATTTTTGTACCACAATAATGATGAAATACCTAATAACATTTACGGAGTACTAACAACATCCTAGGAATTTTTTTTAACATTTTAATACACTAACTCATTTACTTTTTACTGCAAGAGTATGAGGAAATTTCATCATGTCCATCTTGCACAAGAGCAAGCTGTGGTTTTGAGGGATAATGTAAGTTGTCCTCTCAAGGTAGCACCACTACGAAATGGCAGAACAAGACTGAATCCATGTCTTTTTGACTTCAGGGTCTTTCTTTCTCTTAAATATTAAACTACTTATACTCCTTATATCCATTTAACTTACCTTTTCCCTCTGCCATTCCCCCCAAACTCCCCCCACCCCAATCCTATCCCTCCTCCCTGCTGCCATTCCCGTCTTTCTCTCAGTTGTGTGATTTCCTGTCTAGAGAGAAAGTCCTTTGATAAAAAAATGTTTGCACTGACATATATCATTAGTCATTAATTCAGTGAGTTAACACATCTCACATCCATTTACAGCAGACACTGTGTTAGGCTGTAGAACAAACAAATATGTCTGGGTTTAATAAATAGGTCGTAGGCAGATCCATGTCGATAACTACAACATGACTCCAAGTTTTGAAATAAAAACATGTGCAAGGCATTCTGGGAGCAGAGGAGGAGGTTTATGTTCTGTCTGGGGAGTCTGGGAAGACTCCAGAGGGAGAGATATCAGGCATGTATTTTATAACGTGACTATGATTTCAATGTTCACACATTCAGTCAACACATGGTTGTCAAGTACCTGTTTTATGCAAAGCACTGTGCTATATCACTAGTATACACTAGTGGAAGAAAGTAAATGTAGTCCCTGCATTCATGGAGCTTGCATTCTGACAGGAAAATCAGACAGTAAACACATAAATATCTAAAATAAACATTCGGTTATAAATCATCAAAATGTATACTATAGGTAATATACCTAAGTGAAAATAAGAGGGGAACCTAATTTAGGGAGTGTGGGTCAGAGAGGAAGAGTGTGTGTAAGAAAGTCCTTTTTAGGAAGGTGACACTGAACGGTGACTTTGAAGGATGTGTAAGAATGAGGTGGGCAAGGTGTTCTAGGCAAAGCAGCAGCATGTGAAGGGGACATGAACCAGGACAAGCTGGACACATTCTAGGAACTGAGAGGAGACCCCTGTGGTTGGAGAGTGGTACCAGAGGGGAATCATAGGAAGTGAAGATGGAGAGGTAGGTGGAGCCTCAGCCCGGTAAGAGAACAGCTTGTACTCCCAGTGTGATGGGAAGACTAGAGGAGGAGAGGGAGGGGAGGGAGACAGGCCATGGGAGCAGTATGTAATGTCAGGTTTGGACACCTGGCAACTCCATGTCAGGTGTGGAAATAAACAAAGACCAACCAAAGGAGACATGTTTTGGCAGAGACTCAAAGACAGGCAGAGGAATGGAAAAGCTTTATGGCAGAAAAAAGGGAAGTCTTCAGGTATGTCCTGACTGGAGGTTGTTGGCCTGGCGAAGCTGTAAGAGGGCTAACTAGAAACCACGTGTCCTATGTGACGGGTTAGGGGTGCATATTTGGCTTTCTCTCGTTGGTTCTAAGGTGGAAGTAGAGACAAAAATTAAGGAAGTTGTTAATTATTAATCAAGTTCTGGCCATTTGGGGTCAGTTGTTACAGGAGGTATTCTTTAGCTTCCTGCATTGTCATTAGAGACAGCACTCTTGCTTCCTACAAATCTGACTTATCACAGGCTAGCATCCTGGTTTGTAGATAAGGGGTTGGTTTCCAGGGCAAGTTGCTGCAGGTTGTGGGTCAAAGTTAACCAAAGTGTGATTGGAGCATAGATTTCACTGCGGAAGAGAACTGGAGGCTGGGACGTTATGGGACAGTCACCTTCAGAGTGTGGACTTAATCCTCCAGACAGTCATCACCAAATGTTTCTGTTTGCACATTACTGTCTGCAAAACAATGTTGAGCATACATCTCCAACATATCTGTCTTTATTTACATCTAAATTTTACACATGTTCTGTTGTATTTGTAATTTTTAAGAAAATGCAAAAAAGTTTTCTATACGTTGTTATCAATTTAAGTGTAATTTTGCAAAGACCTGAATTATCATGTGACTCAATTTTGCTAAAGAATTATAGTTTATAATTCAAAACGATACATGCATCCCTATGTTCATAGCAGTACTATTTACAATAGCCAAGACATGTAAACAATCTAAATGTCCATCGACAGATGAATGCATAAAGAAGACGTGGTGTACATATATACAATGGAATATTACTCAGCTATAGAGAAGAATGAAATAATGCCATTTGCAGCAACATGGATGGACCTAGAGATTATCATATTAAGTGAAGTAAGAGAAAGGCAAATACCATATGTTGTCACTTACATGTGGAATCTAAAATATGATACAAATGAACTTATTTACAGAACAGAAACAGACTCAGACATAGAAAACAAACTTATGGTTACCAAAGGGGAAAGGGGGGTGGGGGAGGGATAAATTAGGAGTTTGGGATTAGCAGATAAAAACTACTATATATAAAATAGCTAAACACCAAAGTCCTACTGTATAGCACAGGGAACTATATTCAATATCCTGTCATAAATCATAATGGAAAAGAATGAAAAATTATATATATATATATATATATATATATATTTGGATCACTTTGTTGTACACCAGAAACTAATACAACATTTTGAATGAACTATTCTTCAATTTAAAAAAAAAATTAATTTTTATTGGAGTATATTTGCTTTACAATTTTTTTATTAAATTTTATTGGATTATAGTTGTAACAAATCTTACTAGTTTTTCATATTTCCTTCAAATGTTTACAAATAAAATTTAATGCATATGTATAAATACTACTCATTTATCTGTTTTTATAAAACGGTGACTGCTTATGTTTTAAATTTATTGCTAATGTCATATAATTATTAGATTATATTTGAAGGCAGTTCATATTTGAAGGATGTGATCTTAGGGTGTGGCCTTTTGTTAATTGTGTTGGATATAGGACCCTCTGTTGATCTATATGTGAGTTCTAGCAAGAAGTTCCAGTATTGCTTTCCCAGAGTCCTGGGGCATGTGCACTCCCCTTTAAAGACCATGCTGTCAGCAACAGGAAGCCCCTGAAGGTCAACCAGAGAGTGGCAAGCTTTTGGGTAGGATCACTGAGGTGAAGACGTAAAGCATGGATGGGCATGATGGCTAATAAGAAGTAGAGGGGGAACGGGCCAGAGGCTATTGCAATGATTCAGGCAAGATGTGGGGAAGCAGAGGTGATGCAGAGGGAGGAGGTGGCCAGATGAGATTTTTAGAGGGTGAATCTTAGAAACTGCTGACTGCTTGAACAGAGTGGGACAGTATTGTGTACTCCACTCAGGAATGTTTACATTTAAAGAGAGGCTGCCTGGGGGAATTGCAGACGCCCTTCCAGGGGAGAGGAAATGTATTTTAGGCAGGCAAGGTTTCATCATCCTGTTTGTCATCATTCTTGCTTGAGTTTCAGAACCTTGCTGCTCACCCTGCAGAAGCTTCCAAGAGGTCTTGGTGGTTTGGGGCCCATCATCCTCCAGGGGCTGTTCTTAGAGAACTAAGAACAGGAAGTCTAGTTCCAGAATAGTCATCACCACCTGAAACTCACCGCGGGACGGCTGTCACTCCCAACCAAGGAGAGCTGGTCCAGGAAAGGGATTCACTGGGAGTTAGAGGCTCCTTCCACTGCCTGTTCTCTACTGCCAGGGCCATTCCCTGTGCCAGGGAGGAGGAAATTTTTTTCTGTCTATCTAGATCTTCTAGATGGTCTGAGAATTAAACTGACATGAGACAGATTAACAGGAGGAAATCAAACAGAATTTTAATAAGATGTATACATGGGAGAGACCCAGAAAAACTGAGTAACTCACCAAAATAGCTAAAGCCCTCACCTTAAATACCATCCTCTGTTCAAGACAAAGGAGGGTAGGGAGAGCTAGTTAAGGGAAGTTACCCAGGAAAAGTACAGTAAATAAGGGTAATTGTGATGCAGATTTAAGCACCTTCTCCACCCCTAAGAGTTTTCGAAAGATTTGTTCACCCTCCCTTCCAGGCACAGAAAGGGAGACACCCTTACAATTGGAGATTTCCCTTACAAATATAAATATTTCTTTCAAAAGGGTAACTCCTACTTGGTTTGCAGAGTTTCTCTGTGTCTGCTGTTTATTAGAAAATAACCAGCTTGAAACAATTAATATGTTAAAGAGACACATTTATGGTGCCAAATTCTGCTCCCCTACACCAGCCAGGCTAGAATCTATGAGCAGGGCAAAAACCGGTCGATTGTTCCCTTCTCTTAATTGTATACCTATGAAATCACAGTGTTCTAAAAGAGTCAGAATGATAGAAGTGATAGGAAATGGTTGGCAGCATCCAACCTCCACCCAATGCTCTAATCTAATCGCAAGGTCCATGAAAGCAAGAGTTGGTCTTGTTCACTGGGAGTGGTACTCCTAGTCCCTAAAGCACTGCCCGGCATTCAATGGGCCATCAATAGACACTGTTGCAGAAATAAATTCTTAAATGAATGTCTGTAGAGATGTTCATCTCTCTACCTCAACATTTCCTAATACAGTGTCTTCACTATGTCCTACAGTAGTATTCTGTATTGTTTTGCGATTACATTAAGAGCAAGTTCTTATTGTCCTGTAATAAAATACTTCTTGTACTTCTGCTCTGTGGTCTTGAGTTTTCAATGAAAGCACTCAGATCAAGGCTATCACCTTTTCCATGGCAAACCTTTAGATCCTTGTAGACAGTTATTTTCCCACTGAGATTTCTGTCTGAGTCGACTGAAGCTGGTTTATTCAACCATGCCTCTCAGGTATGATGTGGTTTCCAAATTCCTCACCCTAGTCATCTAGCCCTTAGATTAGTATCACTGGTAATATTAGTATCACAGGATTAGTAATTGTGGTAGTAGTAAGTGCAACAGCAGCAGCTTACACCGTAGTGCCAGTTACACTAATACTGTTTCCTACTCGCATAGTGGTTAATAAAGTACTTTCACAGTCATTTTCTCATTTTGCTCTCTTGGTAACACTGGGAGGTGGATATGACAGCTTCTTATTTTACAGAAGAAAGATCTGAAGGTATTGCTGCCCAAGATCTCGTGTCCTGTGCTCTGCCTTTGAGCCTGTACACAACATACCTTTGTGAATATGTTGCCAAACACTAGCTGCTCTGGATGTGGCCAGGAACACCACAAATCTTGATGGGAAAAGAAGCAGGAAAGAATGCAACACTGAGACACCAGAGCTGCCTGGGTGGAGGTGTGCACAAGTGCTAGTTAGTCTGTGCTGGTTAGTTCTGTGAACCTGGGCTTCTCTCCTCCCTCCCACCCCCAACCTGGGCACCAGACTTTCTGCCCCTTGGCTACTGGGGGAGACCCCCCAGAGCAGTGGTGCCTACAGAGTCCTCAGGTCCGTCCTAGTCCCCACTCTGATGCTGGTTTTCTCCACTTCCCCCCGGAGGACACTTTCCTCAGTCTCCTCCCAGAAAATATGGTTTAATAAATTCCTACTATACCCTTCAGCTCACTCAAACACATCACTGAGCAGTGTTGATCAACTGTATTTTCCCGCAAAATTCCGAAAGGCAAGAGCTCAGGAAGCATAAAGCCCATCTGTCCTAACTGGACGCCCTGACTACCTACACTGGGAGCAATTGGCCCTCAGTGGGGCTGGGAGTGCAGAAACGCAATGTTCTTTTTTGATGGGGGTTTCAAAGCATCCACTTCCTGAAATGGGGGCCCGTGGCTGGAAAAGGCCCTCAGGATTTACGAGCCTGCAGAAACTCAGCTCACTGCTCCTGTAACAAGAGGGAGACAGAACGTTCTGTCACCACGTCAGGTTCTCATGCACCAGGCCTTCTGGAAATGTTTTCCCTGTCTGAGAATTGAAGGCAGATGGAGGCGAGTTGTTTTGGTTCACTTGCACCATCTTCTCTTCCTCTCAAATGCTTTTCAAATCCAGTGAACCTGGAAGGAACTTAAAGGAGAAAGGGCACAAAAAAAATGAAGACTGCCCCAGGCCCAGTGTTCACATAAAGGACTTTTGGATTGCTCCTCCCTTACACTCGCACTGCCACCTCACTGGCTCAGCTGCTCAGTCAGTCGGTTAGTCAATCAACAAACATCCTGATCATCTACTGAGGGGCTGTGACTGGCACTGGGTGGGAGGCATAGAATAAAATACTAAGCAGAGGCTCTATCCCTGAGGTGCTCACTTTAGGCTTGACCAGACACTTATCACTGCTGATAAAATGAGAGACGGTTCATTATTAATCAGGACTTCTGGCTTCAGTGCCTAAATACTTTCCTTTGGTAAAACATAGGATGAGATTCTGGAGCCCAGGAGAGATTTAACTGCCTGGAAATCTGGACACGGTTGAAACACTGAGAGCTTGGTAAGAACAGACCAAATAAGTGCAGCATACGTGACTGTGTTGGGAATTATAAAAAATGAGGTGCGGATTATTGTTCCCTCACAGGGGCTGAGTAAAATGCTGTGAGGCAAATGTCCCAGTGAAATGAATCACCTGTATACAGTCTGTGTTTTCACCTCCTAGAGACCAATGGTTAAGTTAATCTATTCCTGGGGCCTCCATAATTTTTCTGTAAAGGGCCAGAGAGTAAACAATGCAGGCTTTGGAGCCTATAGGGTCTCTGTTGTGACTACTCAACTCTGTGGTGATAGGAATGCAGCCACAGACAATATGTAAATGAATGACAGGGGCTGTATTCCAATAAAACTTTATAGATGGACACTGAAATTTGAATTTCACATAACTTCCACAAGACATGAAATATTATTCTTCTCTTGATTTTTTTTTCCAAACCAGTTGAAAATGTAAAAACCATTCTTAGCTTGTGGGCCACATAAAAACAAGCAGCAGGCTGGATTTGGCCAGTGAGCCATAGTTTGCCATCTCCGGTCTTGTAGAAGCTTTATCACACCCATGGTGGAAAAGGAGGGAAGGAGAGGAAGATGGAGAATGAGAGCATTTATTAAGTACTGACATTTCCTTCTATCTGAGTTTAAACTCATTTGCTCTTTGCTTGCTTCACATATGTAAATGGTTCTTAAAAACAACAACTCTTAAACATATTAAAACGGGGTGTATTTTTTTTTTTAGTTGAGCCAGGCTGATGATCATTCATAGCCACACTGATTTGTGAATTTTTTAATATAAACTGTGCTAGCTATCATAGGATATACTTTCCTTGAAGGCCAGCACCTGCTTTATAGCCATTATATTTATACTGGCTCCTGCAGATTTTTTTTGGAGTGGGCCTACAGTAATTTATTATTGTGTTGAATCAGCAAATTTGAGACTATTTTATGTGCACAGTAGCAAGTATTAAAGGGAGCACATAATCAAAATATAAGACTTGGACCATAAATCATAAGCCAATCTCTATGGAATTTTGAATCCTGGTTTACTTTTTTAAATGTATCATAAGTGTGCAGCAATTTTAGATGCATTTTTTGTTGTTTTGTTTTTAACATTATGATACTCTCCTATTTATTCACTTCTATTCCCCACTAATTCTTTCTTCTTCTTCTGTGACACCCACCAGCCAGGCTGATTTCCTCTCTGCCTCATAACCAGACCATGTGCATAACTCTTACAACATGTTTGCTTATATTTTCTTCCCCTCTTCTATGAAACATGCTAGGGGGTGCCTCTTTTTTGTTCTTTCAGGCAGTCTACCCTTTAAGACCATGCTCAACTATCTACACCCAGATACATCTTTTTCTCCTCTTAACTTCTCAAATACTGGTGGTGCCCTGGCCCATTCATTTTTTTTTCATTTTGCATGTCATATCCACAATTAAAGTTGGGGACAACATTAACTTTGAGCTAAGATGGCTTCTAGGCCCTCTTAAAAATCTACCCAGTAAATAGTACATGGCCAATGAGAACATACTTGGTGGTCAAATCCCTGTGTCATTTAAAATGACACTAGAAAGAATAGGGATAATAGGATGGAAAGAGAAGGTTCAGATAAAAGTGGGAAAGGAAACAGTGTCAGGAAATCTTAGAAAACAAATCAATATTTTTAACACTGCAGGGAAAAGGAAGATGGAGGGCTGCAAACTTAGAATGACTATCTACAGTCCTGCTTTTTTTTTTTTTTTTGCGGTACGCGGGCCTCTCACTGTTGTGGCCTCTCCCGTTGCGGAGCACAGGCTCCAGGAGTGCAGGCTCAGCAGCCATGGCTCATGGGCCCAGCCACTCCGTGGCATGTGGAATCTTCCCAGACCAGGGCACGAACCCGTGTCCCCTGCATCGGCAGGCGGACTCTCAACCACTGCGCCACCAGGGAAGCCCCTGCTTCTTTTTAAAAGATCAGGAAAACCAATTTCAAGTAAAAATTAGAAACAGAAAAATATCAATTTTCAAATTTCTCTTATAAAATTTTTTAAGATAAAAAGAGAACTGAGGAAGAATAAAAATATACCAGTAAAACATGTCCACAAAACTAATAAAAATGCTAACCTACTGTTTTGAAATGAGCTAAAAGATCTGAAGAAAATGCTAAAAGACATGAAAGAGGAGCATAAATTAGAATTAGGAAACCTCAAAAAGGAAGTGACAGAACTCAGAAAAAATTTAAAAGAAAAGAAAATATAATGTCAAAAATGAAGATGAGGGCTTCCCTGGTGGCGCAGTGGTTGAGAGTCCGCCTGCCGATGCAGGGGACACGAGTTCGTGCCCTGGTCCGGGAAGATCCCACATGCTGCGGAGCGGCTAGGCCCATGAGCCATGGCCACTGAGCCTGCACATCCAGAGCCTGTGCTCCACAACGGAAGAGGCCACAACAGTGAGAGGCCCGCATACCACAAAAAAAAAAAAAAAAAAAACCAAACAAAAAAAAGAGTGAATAAACACAACAGTGAATACTTGAAGAGAAATAGAAGGTTGAATGGAAGAAAAATAATTTAAAAAATCCAAAAGGAGGGCTTCCCTGGTGGCTCAGTGGTTGAGAGTCTGCCTGCCGATGCAGGGGATGCGGGTTCATGCCCTGGTCCGGGAAGATCCCACATGCCGCGGAGAGGCTGGGCCCGTGAGCCATGGCCGCTGAGCCTGCTCCCCGAGCCTGTGCTCCGCAATGGGAGAGGCCACAACAATGAGAGGCCCGCATACCACAAAAAAAAAAAAAAAAAAATCCAAAAGGAGTAAAATAAAAAGATAAAAAGGATTCATGACATAGTGACTAAAATTGAAACTGCAAAAGAAGATCCCTGAACATAATAGGTGTCCCTAAAGAAGAAAACCAAAGCAAGGAAACAGAATAAACACTAAAAAATATGATTCAGAAAATCTTCCCTTAAGAAAAATTTAAATCACATATTTAAAGAGACTATTTGACCAACACTAAAATATATTCTAGTAAAGATTGGATTTTAAAGGAAAAAACCACATTACTTGAGTATCTGGACAAAAAGAGCAAGTGACTTACAAGGAATAAAACATTAGATCATAATTAGGTTTTTCAAAAGCAGTATTTCATGCCAGATGAGAAAGGAGAGACTTACTTACTAAAGAAAGAAGGTATGAGCCAAGGATTTTATATCCAGCAAATGAACTTTTAAGTATAAAGGGCACCAACTCTTATGTACACGGAGAGCTCAGGAAATTGTATTCCCATGAGGCTTTTCTTAGGAATTTACTTGATGGTGAGCTAGATATCAAAATGACTAGAGAGACATTGACATGTCTGGTGGTGAGCACTAAACAGTCAGTTACTTGTAAAGCTAAGATTGAATGTATGCTAAGAGGGAACAAGTACATATACTCTTTATGTTCTGACAATATAGGCATATAGACCAATTGTAAAAAATGAGAGGAGGAAAGCATATGCTGTTTTTTCTCATCTTTTCAGAAATCATACTGATGGTATTTATTACGGATGTTTCACTAATACTGTTGTATATATGTGGAGTAAAAAAAAGAGTAATTACTGTTTTTCTATGTCTTTTACCCTTATGTCCTTAGGTTTCTTGAGATGAAAGTAAGGAGATATAGATATAAGTTTTAGTAAAAAAACCTCTTACAATCCAAATTCAGGAAGTTGAAATAAATTTGACTTAGAAGTATCAGTATGAACACACACACACACACACACATACAAGACAAGTTTATACTGATATTTGTAATTCAAATTTATTTCAGATTCTATCTATCGATCGTCTATCATCTATCTGTCTATCTATCTATCTATCATCATCTATCTATCCATCAATCTATATATCTATCTAATCTATCTATCCCTAGCGCCCAGATTGTGGTCTTGGAATATCATCTCTCACTTAAAAAAATAAAACAAGAATTCTTAGAGAAATGGCTCATTTTGTTTTGTCTGAAACAAAAAAGAAAAGTTATGAGATGAGCTTAGAACATCTTATCACACCAGATAGCCAAGAAGCTTCCAAAGCATACTATGTTATATAAAACCACTGGGATTGTATAAAAAAGTTTCAGGAACCAACTTGAAGAGACTCCAGCTGGCCACAGATGGGCCAATTTGAGCTTCAATAATGATAATGATTGCAGTGGGCTAAAACCTTTCAAATATGTTTGTTCATGAGTTCAAAATACTATTAAAAAAACCACTTGGTCACTTTTAGAGGGTGATAGGAAAATAAAAGGAAGAATCAAATATTTATCCTGTTTTTCTTATATCATCTGTGCCATGAGGTATCCAAAGAGAAGACAAGGGAAAGTACCTCTGTATGAAAGCATGCCAAACTAATCAGTGAAAGTAATGACAAGATTAAAACATCACAACTTTTTGGTCCGTAATACATGAATAGATTTCTACATTAAGCATCAATAGCTGTTGACATAACAAAGAGACAATCAGATATTATGTGCCTCTTGATGAATGGCTATAAGTCTACCTACAACCTGAATCCAGCTATCTTTAGATCCTGTTCTGAATCTAGCTGTGAATTTTCAGAGAAGCCTGAGGACAGAGGAACATGTTGAACTGCACCATGAGTATGCATCCAGCAGCATCCACACTGGGGGCAGCTCTGCAGGTCAAATAGCTCAGGTTCTTCAAAAGGTACATGTAAAGAAAAAGTAAGGAATGGAAGGGACACATGTGGACTCAAAGAGTCCTAAAAGAGTCCTAAAAGCATATCAAGGTTTTTTAACTCTACATACTTCAGTGATAAAACCATAAAGAAGTGCACGGAAGTAATTACCATAAAAGTCAGGAGACATCTGGAGGAGGGCTTGGCAATGTTGGGATGAAGAACACCAGGGGCACTTCTCGGGTAGCTTGATGGGTTCTATTTTTTGACTGGGTGGTGATTATTGAGGATTGACCTTACAGTAATTCGTGAAACCATATTTTGTGTGGTTTCTGTATCAGTGATCTATTTTTACAATGTAAGTTTTTAAAAATGAAATGAAATATCCCCAGATACCCAGAAAGCCCTTAGGGACCTCACAGTTATTGCTAAACGTACACATTTCCTTGGTCACCACAAACACAGGAGTGTATTACCTACACCCTCCTAAGCCAAAGCCTTTGGCTCTGGCAGAAAGGAAAGCAGAACCTCTTTCCCTAGCTGTGTGTGTCCATCACCACCACCCACCCTAGCTGGAATCAAGATGTGTCTGTGACTGGATACATGTGGGAGGGTGGGAGTGGGTGATGGAGGGAGAAATGGAATAGACATCTTGCTGCAATGGGGAAGATTCATTTAGTTAAGAGAAATATATTTCAGTGTTTTGAGTCAAGATAAGAGCAAACTATTAGGCACAGTCTCTATTAGGATTGTCACAGATATTGGAGGGAAATAAATAATACATCTATTTTGGGGTGCAGTGATAACATTTACAAGGTGCCAGCAGCCCCCACACATTCTCATCCGTGAAACTTCCAAGGCTTTCCTCAGCATCCATGTGACCACGTCACTTCCTTTGATGTCATTTGTTTTCTGCTGTTCTTCTTTACTTTCTCTCATCCCTCCAAGGTAAAGAGCTTTTTCTGGGCTCTCAAGTCATTATCCTTCCTTCCTCCCAAGCTCTTAGGACATGAGCGTTTTGGACATGGGGAGCTTTGAGCAGTAGTGAGAGAGAGTGTGGCAGAACAGGGTAACAATCAGACTGGGAGTCAGGCCTTGGGCTCTAGGCTGGGTTCCACCATTAATTAGTAAGCCACTTGAGTATGGGCGATTCATTTCATCTCCCTGAGCTCAGTTTTATCAGTTGTAAATTGGCAGACTTGAGCTATAAGCTTTCTAATGTTCCCTCCAAAATAACAGAGTTGAAAGACTCTTTGGCATCAAGAAAAGAAAACAAATTACCAAGTGCGACATCACCAAGATTATCGTCCATTAACAAAAAAGTACTTGACTAAGAGTTAGCATGTATGTACTGAGTTCTAATTCCAGCCATGCCCTTAATAACTGTGTATTTTAAAAAGTCCTTTATCTTATTGAGCCTGTTTCCTCATGCTAAGATCCGAATAACAGCCATGTTTCAGGGTGTTTTAAGACTTTAAAGGCAAATGAGAAGACAAATTACAGACTAGGAAAAATATTTGCAACTCAATATCCCCAATAAAAACCTTATATCTAGAATATATAAGAAAAATTATCAAAACTCAGCATTAAAAAAATCTAATTAGAAAATAAGCAAAATACATGCATAGACATTCCACTAAAGAGGATGTACAAATAAATGCATGAAAAGATGGTTAATTATTAGCCATTACAGAAATGCAAGCTTAAACCATGAGTTGTCACTACAAACCTATCAGAATGGCTAAAATGAAAGGTTATGATAACATCAAATGCTAGTGAGGATGCAAAGAAACTAGATCATTCACACATTGTTAGTAGAAATGTAAAATGGTATAACCGCTCTGAAAAATAGTGTGGCAGTTCCCTTCAAAACTAAAAATGGATTTACCATATAACCCAGTAATTGGTGATTTGGGCAATTTTCCCAGAGAAATTAAATTTTATTTTCACATAGGTTCTTGTATATGAATGTCCATAGTAACTTTATTTTTTACTACAAAACAAAACAAAACAAAACAAAACAACACACCATGTTGGGGGTATGTCAAAGGAATACAGGAGCCAATGGAAAGAACTTCCAATGGCCATAGATATAATAATTTGCTCAACAAAATAAAAAATATAAATATACCATTATTAATATAATGATAATATAATAAATATAATTGCATAATTTCATTTATGTAACATTCTTGAAATAAAAAAAATTTGTAGATGTGGAGCACACCTTATTGGTTGCCAGGGATTAAGGATGATGAGGGAGAAGGGAGGTTAGCAAGAGGGAAATGTTTGCGGTGGTGGAACAACTGAGTATCTTGATTGTGGTGGTGGTTAGGTAGGGCTATACAGGTGACAAAATTGCGTAGATCTGTGCACATACACTCATGCACACAAATAAGTTCATGGTAAAATCTGAATAAGCTCTATTAATTGTACCAAGGTCAATTTCTTGGTTTTGATATTGTACTACGGGTGTATGGGATGTTGACATGGGGTGCAGAGAGGGAGTTGGGAGAGGATTGCACTGGACTTTCTTGTCTATTCCTCAGCATCCTCCTATGAATCTATAATTATTTCAAAATAAAAGTTCCAAAAGTCTTTAGAAAATTGTAGACCCATCAGATGTCTATTAGCTTAGCAAATTATATTCATGGAGATGTGACACTGAAACTAGCTGATGCTTTCATACAAGGCTGTTGTCTGGTATGTTAGTCAGGGTTCTTCAGAGACACAGAACCAATAGGAGATATCTATTGTCTACCTATCTATCATCTCTCTCTCTATCATTTATTAGCAGGAATTGACAATGTAGGCTGAGAAGTCCCATAATCTGCCATCTGCAAGCTGGAGACCCAGGAAAGCAAGTGGTATCATTCATCCCCAGTCTGAGACCTGAGAACCAGCATAGCCAATGGTGTAAATCCCAGTCCAAGGGCAGGAGAAAATGAGATGAACTGTCCCAGCTCAACAGTGAGGCAGGCAAAACAAGGGACAGTTTTCTCCCTTCTCCTCTTGTTCTATTCAGGCCCTCAATTTACTGAATGGTGCCCATCCACATTGGGTTGGGCAGTCTTCTTTACTGAGTCCACATAGTCAAACGTTAATCTCATTTAGAAACACCCTCACAGACTTACCCAGATATAATGTTTAATCTGGGCACCCCATGGCCAGTCAAGCTGACACATAAAATTACCCATCACATCTGGTCTCACTGTTTCCTTCCAATTGTTTAGTTTGGGAATGGATTTGGGATCTTCTGGAGTATATGGTCTTACTGACTAAAATAAGAGAAGTCTTGGGAGACTAGCCTTGGAGGCCTCAGGGGCAAGGGCAGCATGGATGATCTGAGTGAGAAGAGGGAGGCAGAGATTATCTCTACCTTTCATAGTTGCACAGTATGTCTTGAAATTTTTCTTTTTTAGGTTTTATTCTCACAAAACCACTTTTGTGAGAATGAGAAAAAGATGTCTATATGGGGCAGATGTCACCCCAAGGGTGCACAGCTTGACAAGGAACAAACGTGCAGGCTAGATTTCAGCTCCCACTTTCTTTCTCAGCCAGGTCACCTTATGCAGGGAACAACCTGTACAAACTTACATGGCAGCCCTGGCTGAGGATTATACTGTGTCACGTGTGAAGTTATTTGAGACATGTTTGTGGGTGTGGCCATGAGACTTCCTTGAGGAAGTAGGGTTTGAATTGACCTTAAAAAGATGGGTAGAATTTGGATAGGCAGAGAGTGGAAGGAGGAAATTCATGATCTAGATTTGCTTGAAAAAAGCTCAATGAGGCCTTGCCTTGCTCATCCTTACATTTTTGGTACTTGGCAATGTGAAGATAGGTAAGAAAAGAAGTGAGGAAGGAAAGAAGGAAGAAAGGAAGGAAGGAAGAATGGAAGAAAGAAAAGCTTGATTATGTGTCTTCATGATTCTATATATTTTTTCATTAATTTCCTCCATACTCTCACTTCCTCATATTAGGATAGGATGGATTATGCTGAGGATAGACAGCCCCAAAATGTCATTGGCTCTACACAACAGACGAAGTTGGGAACTAAAGGTAGGCCTTGATTGGAAGGTACAAAAATGACAGAATGGGAAACAGCCTTGGAAGGCACTGCAGGTATCATCAAGAGTTTACCTTCCCATTTTAGAGTAAGCAAGTGAGACTCATAGTAGTTCTGCTCCTGGGTATAGAATTTTTTAGTGACCAAGTGGAAATACATTCCAGATTTCTTGACTTTATTTCTTTTTTTTTTTTCTTCTTTTTTTTTGCAGTACACGGGCCTCTCACCGCTGTGGTCTCTCCCGTTGTGGAGCACAGGTTCCGGACGCGCAGGCTCAGCGGCCATGGCTCACAGGCCCAACTGCTCCGCGGCATGTGGGATCCTCCCGGACCAGGGCACGAACCCGTGTCCCCTGCATCGGCAGGCGGACTCTCAACCACTGCGCCACCAGGGAAGCCCCAGATCTCTTGACTTTTATTCCAGTGCTTTATCCACTGAAAAGAGGAGAATTAAGGTAAAATACCAAGCTTAGTAATGGTAGAATACGTGAGGTTTCTAACTTTTGAGATTTTAATGTTTCTCATTTGTTACTTCCTAATTTTAGCATATATGAATGTGACTAACATTTTGGCACCAGTTTTTCCTTTAATGAATCCTGGAAACAAAAACTCTCATGACTTTAGGAAAGTGTCTTGCCACAGCTTTTATAAGAATTAAAAACCTGGATTTTGGCATTTCCAATAAAAGTGAATTAGTCATAACGGACAGTGGAAATGCACACCACTGTTGCCACCTTCCTAATCCCTTTCACACCCATTCATTATCTCATCTGACCTATAAGGAGCCTTTTAGGACTTGGGCAAATCCTTTAGCTTTTCACATCCGATTGTCATCACTCCCTATCACATGTGTAACAGGTTAAAAATTTTGAAGTATTTCCACTTTTCTACTAGTCTCCTCTCCCCAATTCAGGCAGCTAGCCTGGTTTGTGCTCATCCCCTCAGGGCATGTAGCTGACAGCAAAAAAGCAGAGGGGAGAAAAATTTTAAAAAAACTTTTTTTCTGGCTTTTCAGTTTCAAATGACTAGAAACTAGGGAAATAGAAAAGACAGGAACACAAAGACACAGTTTGGAAGAAGTTGGGGCTAGGCTTTCTGAAAGTCCCCTCTTTCCTTCCCCTCCAGGTTAGAAAAGAATTCCTAGGTCTGGAACTAAGGCTCGACTATGCTGGTAGAACTAAAAATTAATAAATTGACCTTCAAAGAATTTAAGTTTTAACATTCCTTTCACCCATCTATTTGTAGACCAAGATTTGTACCAGCTACACATATGAACATATCTGACTGTCTTGACAATCTCTGTCAGCACATCGCTACTCTGTGGACTGATGAAAAACCCTAAAAGTTGAGCCAGTCAATTTCATGGCAACAGCTTTGTCCCTACATGAGAAGCTAGTGGGAGGAGACTAGGGACATTCCTGGAAGTCCTTGCTGATTTCAGAAATACCAACAGTCTAATGAAAGAAAAACGACTATATAATGCTTTAAATTTTCCTGGTTCAGTGCAAGATAGTTGGCAGAGGAGAGGGAAACGAGGGCAAATTCTACTTTGATAGAACTTGCTGACTAAATTCTCTGAGTCTCAGGAGACTATCTAAAGCATTAGGACTCCAACCATCCCGGAGGCTGCCCTAATAATCTACTCTTGAAGACCTATTCATTCCACTAGATTTCAGTTATTCCACTGTGGTTGCTGCACATACCAAAAGTCATAATAAATGTCATGGTGGGTCAGGTTGATGGCTAGGGACGCAGAGCTGCTTATAACATTTCCTACTTACCTTGCTGGCTTTTTAAAGCGGTGCATCAGAAGATAAAGAAAGAACCAAAAAATACGTAAATGTATGTATGTTTACAAGTTCTCAAAGTAGAATGTGCAACTTACACTTTTAAAAGGACCTTTAAACCCTATTTCTGAATGTAAACTAAAAATTAGAACAGAAAGAATAGGAAGAGAAGAAAGTGCCACCTCAAGGGCTACACCTTCTGATACCCCATCACTCTTCTACCACTTGCCATATTCTGCTTAGAACTATAGCTCGTCTTCCACATGCAGACCTTGTAAGTTCCTTTAGAGCAAGGATTGTGTATTCCTGGACACTGCCCTTAGGGTCTTCCTCAGACCGGTAGGCTTTGGATAGGTGATCAGTAACTGCCTGTGGTTGATTAAAGAGCCTTTCCTAACACTCCAGTCAAATTTTAAGGCCAGCCAGAGATCCATCCTTCAGCTATCTAACATCATGGGCTATTTAGTAAGAAGGCCTTAACCCCCAACCATACTGTTCTTCTAAGATTTTAGGATAGGATGGGTCTCCAACATCTTACACTACATTTGGATTGCTTTCAGCAGAGTTCTGACCGGTTCCTTGAATCAGTCTTGGCTTTATGTCCAGGTGTAATATATTCTGAACAGTAACCCTGTAAATCAGACTCAAATCTTGCCCATAATGTACTTCCCAGAATCATACAAAAGGCAGAAATTTGGTAAGAATTTTCTCAATGATTCTATATCCAGTTGGTGTGAGCAAAGACCCCCAAATGCTGTTAAACTCCTTAGTGATGTGAACCAGATGGAAAATAAAACAAAAGAATTCACAACTCATGTTAGACTGAATTGAATGTCTTTAATTTCACACAATGAATAACATATGAATAGGATTAACTTTTTTTTTTTAATAGTTAAGTGCTCTATACTGTGCTAACCTGATCTGGTAGCGAAAAAGACTGAGCTTTCTTTTAGAAAAAATGTTTAAAACCCAACATCTAAGACCATGGAGGAGCATGACAGTAAAGCATGCCAGATGTATCTACGCCTCAAATAACAGCAAGTCCATGTTCATTTTAAATGTACAAAAATGCTTTATGAATAAAAACTGTTACAAAAAGAACATTTCAAACAATGTACAATTTTTCTTGCCTCTATATTCAATAAAATACAAATACATTTTTTTGTTCTAAAATATGTTTACATACAATCAAAGTAGAACATGCAAATTACACTTTAAAAAAGGCTTTTAAAAACCACTTATGAATACAAACTAAAAATTAGCCAGCACGACTTGTAAGACAATCTTGTGCCCCATTTTTTTCTTTTGAAATATATATATACATATTTAACACATCATGTGCATTTATTATTTAAGAAATAGATTTTTTTTAAAAAAGGAAGAAAAAGAAAGACACCAACCTAAGCTGGAACTGCCTTTCTGTGTTGACCAGTGGCAGCTCTTTTTAATTTTCCCCCCTTTAGTGTTTATTATACCTGGGCAAGTGGGCAAGAGATATCCAGGAAGTTTCTTCCTTGGTTGATATGTGCTTCTAAGACTGTTCCCCAAGTGACTGAGTCCAAGAAGGGAGGCAGACTCATCAGTAGGGCAAACTCTCCAAGAAACAAGAGGCAGGGGGAGCCTGGTATTGTGGAAAGAAACTTTAAAAAACTCCAAGAAAATGCTACGGTATATTACAGTTCGAGTTTCTAGGCACTGTGATGACATTATCTGTAAGCTCTGGCATTTGGACCATTGTGATACTATAGGGTAGTGTTGAGAATAATGTCTATTTTTATCTACTTTTACATAATGTGAAGGACTGAAGATCCTGCAATGTAACACTTAAATGGCTTTTGTGGCATTTCGGCTTCTGCCACCCACCCCCCATCTCCATGCTACAGTTGGCATTTAAAGGCTTTGGAAATATATGTATAGACTTTAGACAGTTCCCAGGTAAATCTTCCTAGTGGTAGGGAAAAAATATTCTCCAAAAGCTCATTATCTGAATATTGTCGGGTAATAAGCTGTAGGAGTGGGATTTTCTACTTAAGTCCTAAAACCAAATCCTTTATGATCTCCATGTAGTACATCACCTTATACTATAATTCTCTCACCACTTGCTTATCATATTTATAGACCCAGCAATGCCCAGAACACAAACTCCGACTGCCGTCGGCCGTGGCCTCCCACTCCGGACAGCAGCCAAGTTAACAGGCTAACCCTGCCGGCCCTCAGTCACCTCGTCGGGGCTGTCAGTGGCTATTGAGTCCCAGGCCTGCCAGGTCTCCAGCCAGCTCAGACACGCCCTCCTTTCCTTCGACCCGTCTTCCTCGGGCTGTAGCTGGAGCAGTGCTGTTAGAGGAAGTTAAACTCTGTTCCTCTCGTTTGAGATGAGGGGCTGAAAAGCAAGTGGCTCCCCAGCCACTTAGGAAGGTGGATCAGAGACCCATCATCACCTTCAAGGTGGTTTTTATACAGATTTCATTCTTTGCTCACCCCTAATCAGATTCCCTATAAGTGGGTTCATGCCTGCTTGCTGAAGGCAAGTATTCCAGGAAACAGAAAAGAAAACCAAGGAATCTCTCTTATTATGAAAGACTTTTGGATCTGTTTATGGAGCCTCATGCATCCCAAATGACATTTTCTCTAAATAAATATGCAGCCACAGAAGGCAGTGTTGGGTGGCTAGAGACCTCCACAACGCGGATCAGGAGAGCTGGGTTCTCATCCTTGTTCTGCAACCAACCAGAGGTGAAACGAGACTGGCCCAATGCTGAGTCTGGACAGGAGAGGAGAGGCTAATGCAAAGTGGGTAGTTAGAAAATGAGGAAATGGTCATACTAATAAGATGGGTTAGGTTAATGGAAAGCAAAAGAAGAAATAAAAGTAATGTGATACTGAGGGAGGAGCTTGATGGGAAAGAGGGGAAGCCCTGCAGGGGACTGGACTTGCTCCCACCTCCAAACAGCGGGTGAGCCTGTCTCAGTTTTGCTCCTCTGCAGTTTTTCAGTCTATCCTTAGGATCATAAATGTAGAGGATTTGCATTTGACTCACATGACAACTGTAGAACTGAATTTATGTATAAGGTGCAAGTCTGCTGTATCTCTCCTGGAATACCTTTGGTTGGTTTGAAAATTCTAATGCATCCTAATTTGAAATTTCTCACCTACTAGAGGTTAATGCCAATTAAGCTTGAGGTCCTTCCTTAAGAAGCTTAGAGAGTGCCAGCTTATTCCCCTCTGCAGGAAGACTTAATCTGCTCACAGATTTGGTTGGGGAAAGGGTACAACACTGGAAGGAAGAGGGGCAAAAGAAAGAATGAAATCAATTATTTTCAAAATCCAACAAGGGAGAAACCACTTTATGGTCTAATTGAAATGAAAATCGTTGCTCTTTCATAGCAATGGTGGGGTGAGCGGGGCTAATTTAAACCTTCCTCTTGAGTGACTTTGGAACCACTCAGACATGGCTTGGGAATGACAAATTGAAAGTGGTTGGTTTGATTTTGCTGTTCAACCTCTATGAAATGCCAAAGGTCAACCTAGGTCACAAACTGAGTATCTATGATATAAGCTTTGAAGAACAGGAGAATGCACTCCTTTAAACTTACATATTGCTGGGATTAAGTGCAACTGACCTAGTGGCATCACATGATGTGAAGTCTGTGGTGACAGTGCAGAACAGGATGACTCTGGGGGTAATCTCAACCAACTGGTGGTGCCATGACAGAGCACTGATGTTTGCAAGCATATTAACTTGGGATTTTAAAGTTAACTACCATAGATAACCCATCCCTTATTCTCCTATGTTCCCAACAAAAATCCTTCTTTCTCTAAGGAAATAATGTTGTGTTCTGAAGTAATAATATGATTTCCTGATGTTTGCAACTTCCTGTAAAGAAACTTAATTTGGAGGTAAACCAGATATTCTAATTCCCATTAGGAAATTTAATTCTGTCTCTCAGTGTCTCTCTTTTTATAATCTATCATACCAGGTATTTGATGTCTTAGGAAAGGTAAGGGGAGGAGTGAGGGAGGAAATTGAAAATACTTTGAAATTTCCACATTTGACTTTTAGAAAACATCTATGGCAATGGAATAACTTCATATTCATTCTGAGTTTCTTAACATGTTTTACTTGGGCTGAGGAGGTGGATAATAGAGATGGAATATCTGTCCACGCTAAACCAATGGCTAGAGTACAACTTGGATGAGAAATGTACAGTCGAAACTGACCATTTAAAAGACGATTTGTCACACACAGTTTGCATCCATGCAGACTGATAGATTTATAATTACATTATGTACAAAATGTTTCAGTTTATTAAGGCAACCACAACTTGGATACTTTGCCCAAGGTGGCGTGATACTATTGGAGTGGTGACACCCTTTGAGCATTTTCTTTCTTTTCTTTTCTTTTTTTCCCAGATAAGAACACTTACTCCCATTTGCTTTTATGAAAAGAGACAATGTACTTCTATTGTCTTTTTGTTCCCTTTTTTCAATGACCTTTGATAGTTATTTGTATTAAAAAAATCCACATACCAAGGCATTGCTAGACACTTGTCTTTCTGGTGGGTCTGGGGTTTCAATTTTTGGTGATTTGTCAGCTGTCCCATTTTCTATGGTGTATTAAAACCATTTTATTCTTCCTATTCTTTGCTGATATGTTTTAAGTATAAAAATAACCTGGTTGACAACCTGGGTCAACATATCTTCGGCTGCTCTAAATCACTTATTTTTAAAAGGCTCTATTGATACTAAGTATTTGTTTCACAATGACTGAAATTCAAAGCCAAGTTCCTTGGGACAGCATGCCAAGGGTGAACATTACAACACAGGTAAGGTTTACATTATTTAGGTGTGTACCAAGTTAAAGAAGGCAGCAAGTAAGTTAATGAAAAGGTATATGGAAGTACAATGGGCAAAGAAAAAGTAGGAACAGATGATTCTAAAAATCAGTGTATGTGTGATAGAGGAGACACACAGAAGAATATGAATGCATGTCTAAGGTTGCCTATCACTACAATTCCACCTTCTGATGACATGAGTCCATCTGAGAAACTGTATTGTTAACGTAAAGATTCAGGTCACCTGAAGATGATGTTGGTGCCCCAAAGCCTAGCCGAGCTTGAAAAACCAAAAGAAATAAAAACCAATTAAATGGAAGTGGCTTACAACAAAGCCAGCTGAGAAATTTGCGGCTTTTCTCCCCTTGGAATGTTTCCTAATTGAGGGTGTTCCCCTTTCAATTTTCCTGGCCAGCAAATGCAACGGAATCAAGGGCGCACCTTGGATGCGGGAGGTCTGGCGGCTGTCGGAGAGCACCACCCTCTTTCTCCTCCTTGATGGGTCTTGTGCTGCCTGTCAAGGATCTAGCCATACTGAAGTGCCCCTTGGCTGGGAACTGCTGTAAAGCACAGACACACTTCTTTTGAAGACGTTCCCCTGCTTTGCTTTCCCAAGAACTCCTGAAGGCTCAACCCCGTCATCTGGCCCGAGTCTGCCTGCCCAGCTTCGGGAGAGAAGGGCATTCGGACCCAGCCCCGGCTCACTGCACTTCCAACGCGTCAGTCTCCCCAGCCCCAGGTTCTGACGCCCAGGCCCACCCTAGGGAAGGACATCGCTCTCACTCCCTCGCGACTTCCTCTGCCTTTTGGCCTTCACCTCCTCTTCCTGGGGAAGGGGCTGCGGCGGGGGCGGCTGCTGCGTGGGCTGGGCCGCAGGCTGAGGTTTGTGTTTCCTCTTCCCGCCTCCTCTGGGGGTCTTGGGCAGAGGGGGCGGCGGGGGTGGCGGCGGCGGCGGCGGCGGCGGCGGGAGGGGCGGGGGCGGCGGCGGGGGCAGGGGAGGCGCCTCCCGGGCCATGTGGATGACCGCCTCGATGGTGGCCATGATGGTGTCTTGGCTGGCGGCCGGCTCCAAGACGAGCGGGCTCAGGCTCGGCTTCTGACCCCGTTTGCTGGGAAGGTCGATGCATTTTTCCAGCACCGGCATTTGGTCTCTGGAGTCCTCATCGAACTGCGTGGGCTGCTTCCGGGGACGCCCTCTCCTCTTCTTGACGAAGTTGTTGCCTGTCTTTGATTGTCTCTGCAGCCGCTTGGCCTTCAGGATCTTGTTCACGTGGTCCAGGTTCTTCTTGGTGGACAGAATCTTGGTGTAGTTGCACATCTTCCGCACCTCGCACTGGATGGCTTCGATCTCCCGCCGCTTGAATCGCTTCTTCAGCGAGGAGCTGGCTGCGGGAAGGGAAGAGAGAAATCGATTACAGGATGCCAGACTGCCTCAAACCTAGTCTTTTCAGTGACAGCTGGCATTATATTTGGCTATGAAGATTATGGAAAATTAATGCTATAACTATGACTCTGTACCCACTATTTCTTCTTTTTCCTTTATGAAAATTAAAAATAATAAAAATAAACATGGGTTGAATATTATGTGTACAAAGCATTTCATTATTTCAGTCTCTACAACAATCCCATGAAATACACTTGTTCCCATTTTTAAGTTTGGAAACTGAGGCTCACACCATGTAGGAAGATCTACCATGGAAATCAATGTCAGAATCACAGTATAAATTCTCCCATTACTTTCTCCTATAATAGCTTTTATTTCTTATTCAGCCCTTTGACATCTGATCTAATTCAATTTAGCATTAGGCTATACTTCATCTCTTTGTAAAAGATGCTGAATGGAAAAAATGACAAGCAGCCCTCTGGATCAAGCAATCTGGATCATTCATTTGTACCGTCAGCCTCGAAAAAGAGGTGCCTTGACCTGAACTAGAATATCTAACCGAACCTGTTATATTTCTAACCCTCCTCCAATGACAGAGGGAGGATACTTTTCAGGAACACTCTATTTGGGATGATCCCATCTCTCTAATTTTTTTCCCCAATGGTCTGGACTTGTCAGCTTGCCTGATGATGTCCAATTGACCAAGTCTTTCTTAACTAGTTCATCTTCTGGAAACCCCAAGGGAAATACCAGCCAGGTGTTTCTGAATCATTTACACCCGTGCTACCGGGCTGTTGTTTGCAAGGAGCTCTTTTCATGTCCTGGTGGCCAGATGCGTCTCTATTTTATGAGCCAAACTTCTAGTCGCAGGAAGTCCTGTACTGCCGCCACTAAATAGCCTTCAGAACTGCTTCATTTTGAAGTTCAGAGACCATAAAGTGTGAATGGCTTCAAGACGTAGCAGACCTTTCCTCCTTTAGATCATTCTTTCTCCTTGTATTGTTCACTAGAGGCAAACGTGTACATACATATGTATACACACATATACACAGACACTCACACACGTCCTGATAACCCATCTTCACACCGGCTCCTCCCTCTGGCTACTTATAAGCTTAAGAAGTGTGTCCTTAGTGTTTGCTGCTGTGATTTACACTAAATGTTCATCCCCAAAGAAGCCCATGTAGTTGTCGTCAACCCTACGAAAGGTTGCAGGCCTAAAAACAAATGTGTTTCATTTTAGCATCGTGGTTTGTTGTCTCATCCCATATTTTTTCAACTACTAGTGGACAAGCAGAATAAATATCTTAAGGGAGATGAGGAAAAAATGCTGAAAACAAAGACACTGCTGTCACTTACTCTTGGGCACTCCTGCTTGGTTCTTTCCCTGCTTTTCCCCATTTCTCTCTCATGTTGTGCCTGACACAGATCTCTCAGAAGGTTTTATTTGAAGTTATTTATGTCATGAGTTTCATGGAGTGGGAAGCTCTGAGTTCCACAGGACAGGCCAAAATGGTACTGCTTTTGGCCAAAGGTCATTGTGAGACTTACTGTGCAATGAATAACTACTGAGCAATCTTTAAAATAAGTTATAAAGATCAAAATAGAACAAAGCCAGAGTGAGCTTCTGGCTACAAAAATAAAATTTTTGTACTTAGTGTTGTAAAAGGAAAAGCTTGCTTGATTTTAAGTTTTCAGATGCAGAGACCAACTTTTGTTGGTCTTTATGTCCCTCACAGGGCATAGCATGGTGCCTTGTACATGGAAGGGATTTAAAAACTGTTTCTCCACTGATGAATCACACTGATTGTTGCTGCCTTATAATCATATTCTTCTCTAAAGGAGTTTTAGTTTGGATTTTTAAATCGACCATTGCAAATATAGTGACACTAAGAGCAGGTCTCCATGTCAGAGCTAAGCCATTTACCTTGTCCACAGAGTTCATGAAGAAATGAAAACTAGTCAGAAATACCCAACAAAACTTTTGGCATTATTCCAAATAAAAGTTCCACTTGCAGTTTACCTTTTTTTTAGTTTATATCATACAAAGAGATGAAAATGCTATGTGACACAAAACAGCATGCAGGTACAAAGTAAATCATTTTGGGCAATTAGTTGGCAATGTTTGACTGAGTAAAGCTTGACTGGAAAACTCCGTGAGCTGAGCTGGAGATCATTTGGGGCAAATACAACCAATGGATATTTCTTCTCAGTACTTTTTTTTTGTTTGTTTTTTGTTTTTTTTTTTGCTCTACACGGGCCTCTCACTGTTGTGGCCTCTCCCGTTGCGGAGCACAGGCTCCAGATGCGCAGGCTCAGTGGCCATGGCTCACGGGCCCAGCCACTCCACGGCATGTGGGATCTTCCCGGACCGGGGCACGAACCCGTGTCCCCTGCATCGGCAGGCGGACTCTGAACCACTGCGCCACCAGGGAAGCCCAGTACTTTTTTTTTTAGCATGAAATGTCAAACAAACAAAAAGGAACCTAGTAGATAATTCCATATTCAATAATTTGTTATATGCTGCATAATTTTTTATTAGGCCCTTGCATTGAAAAGTGATTATGAAATAAAAATTTATTCTGATTACTGTAAACCTACCAAACAATAATAAAAATATCATAACCAACTCTTTTGTACCCACCATTCACATTTAATAAACATTAACTTTTTGCCATACATGCTTTATTATTTTTTTTAAGCACAAAACATTTTAGAGTCAGCTAAGTCAGTGCTCCATCATCAATTCCATTTCCTTTCCTTTCCCTGCTTGAATTTGTACTTTTACTGCATATATGTGAACTCATATTGGTAAAAATTAAAATCTGAAACTACCTAATATGTATAATTCTGTAAGGAAGTAGGAACACTTGCAGAGTGTTGGCAGGAGAGCAAATTGACACAATCATTTTGGAGAGTGATTGGGCAATAACTGCTAGAGTTGAAGATGGGCGTGCCCAATGCCCCAGAGATCCTAAGGCCAGGTCACTTCTTTTGCTCATATGTAACAGGAGGCCAAAGACATTCCTTGAAGCTCAGTGTATGTTACAGAAGACTTAAAACAATATAAATATTAATTAAAAAGACAATGAAGTACTGTGATACATTCAAACAATGAAATATTGTACACACGTCTGTTAAAAGGAATAAAATACATATAAATATATCAACATGGTTAAATCTAAAAAAAAAACTTGAATTAAAAAAGCAAATAACGGGCCTCCCTGGTGGCGCAGTGGTTGAGAGTCCGCCTGCCGATGCAGGGGACACGGGTTCGTGCCCCGATCCCGGAGGATCCCACATGCCGCGGAGCGGCTGGGCCCGCGAGCCATGGCCGCGGGGCCTGTGTGTCCGGAGCCTGTGCTCCGCAACGGGAGAGGCCACAGCAGTGAGAGGCCCGCGTACAGAAAAAAAAAAAAAAAAAAAAAAAAGCAAATAACAAAAGCATTTGTAAGCATACCATTTATGTAAATTTAGAAACACACATATCCCTTGAATTTTTATTTCATTTTCAATATCCAGATGTGAAGGTTTAAAGTGACCCCAGTGCAGATTAACTGTGAGTCAAAGACTGGGTGGATGAAATTTCAACATTTCTTCCCTCCAAAGCTACCTTATGGGACTTTATTAAGCCTCTAGAGTAGCGTTGTCCTATAGAAATTCTGCAGTGGTGGAACTGGTCTACATCTATGCTGTCCCATACAGCAGTCACTAGGCACATGTGGCTACTGGGCACCTGACATATGGCAAGTGATTGAGGAATTGACTCTAAATTTAGTGTAATTTAAAGTTAAATAGCTACATGTGGTTAGTGGCTACCATACTGGGCAGCTCAGCTCTAGACCTAAGTACCGCGGAATACAGAGGACACACCGACATCCATTCCGTAAAGCACAGACTGTGGGAAGCTCAGGGCAAACAACCTGGTGCCTTCAACAAGTAGGTTGGGGGGGGAGGGTGGAACTGTAAATTAAAAGAGAGAAGAGATAAAATGATCATATTTGGATACCAATTTAAACAATCTGTCAAAAGAGATATTTTATAAATTCATGGAAATTTGAATAATGTCTGAGTGTTTCTTGATATTATATAATAATTGCTAACTTTCTTAGGTGTGATAATTGCATTGTGATCATTTTTCAAAGTACCTGTCTTTTAGAAATACATACAAAATTATTAATAGATGAAATCATATGATAGCATCTGTGACTGGCTTCAAAATAATAAGGGAGGGAGGAGGGGAGTGGAAGTATTCCTAAAGCAAGATTGCAATGAGTTGATTATGTTGAAGCTGAGTGATGAGTACACAGAGGTTTATTATGCTATTCTGCTACTTTGGTATATTCTTGCTAGTTCCATAATACATGGTTAAAAAAATATAAATGATTAGTGTCAGTAAAACATCTTTCTCAGGATCTTAGGACTGGCGGGGGGTGGGGGGGTGCTCTGGTTTTCATATTCTTGGGCTTCATTTCACCTAAATAATTTTAGAAGAATAAATGTCCTCAGTAAAGGGCATGCATAATCTCCCTAGAAAACTCCTGCTGGTATCTACCCTCCTGGCTGAATGGGAGGGAGGAATGAATGAGCACTCTGGGTTTTATGTTGTGACCAACCGCATAAACATATGTCATGGTCCTATCTCCACTGATGGCCTCAGGTGTTAAGACTTAATATCCCTCTTTCTTTTGCACATTACAATTTTTGAGGGGTTTCACATGTACTGAACATCTGAATTTTATTTTGTCCTGTGTGTATTATCTAAATTTTCAGTGTAGGCTCATTACTTCGTGTGTGAAAAGCACCAGAGTGCAGGTCAGTAGGAAGGGCTCTGGGCAGGGAGAGCTGGAAACCAAGCTGAACTAGAATGAACCTCTTAGCCCCTCTGGGTCTCTCTTTCTTCATCTATTACACTGAACAGTTAGACTAGATGCTTCTGTATTTAAAGATTGCTGTAATTCTTACCTATACTCATTATCTATTGCCTTACCAAAAGTGAGGTCTCTTTCTACGACATTTATTTCATCTAATAATTTTGAAATCCTAGTGTGGTGGAGAGGAGGGCTTTGGACTTGGCAGGGTTTCATATTCACAAATCTTTCTCCTTACTGCTTATGATTTCACTGTTCCTCTAAATGTTAACAGATTTTTCTCTCTTCAAATTGTTTCATTATTAGACAGTAATTTCTGGGCTCTTGCACCAAGATTGATTCCATATTTGCTCTCCTTCCTATAATTGTCCTATATCTTGCCTGTTCTTTGTTAGCCTTAAAGAATAATTATGAGTGGCCAAGGCAAAATATGAATTCATTTCTTCGTAACTCTGCAATGCAAATCATCTTGTAGACTTTTTCTATACCTAAAATTGCCATGCAAATGATTGAGTTGGTTTTGGTCCAGATCTAGATTTTCTCTTTGCTCCCATTATCAGATTAGCTCATCAGCGTTTGTTGATTTTGCTACTTCTTTTATGATAATCAAACACTGGACTTATCACTGCTGTTACACACTGACTTTATATAGATGTCGTGTAAGCACTGTGAGCAAGGTAAGGGCTAATAAGGCTTAGCTGTATAGAAGCTTCCTAAGAAATAGGTGCTAATGGTTTGGAGACTTTGCCCATGTGTAAGACACATTCTAGTTTTATAAAGTCAGAGAGGGAGGCAAATTTATCTCTAGACTAATTAGAATTTTTCTTGCTGTTTGAATTGGGAAGGTAGAGAAATACTGGGGACTGCTGAACTGCCCGGAGTGGAGTTGCCCTCCAGGTGGAGAGGGCTGGAGAACGATCAGCCTCAGTCAAGGCACAGAGCTGCAGTGTGAATTGCTTTGTATGCTGATACTTAGAAGATTCTTCAAAGGCAAAGGCCATGTCTTCCCTCTGTACTCCCAGTTATTCACACAGCAGTACAAGATCTGGTATGTAGTACATGGGCAGCAAATACAAGATCAAGGCAATTCAATTGTTTAATGTTCTCCCATGAAAATGTGCATTTTTTGGATACTTTTGTACTTAACTCAATAATGATCTCGTTTTCCAAATGCTGCTTTTTATTTTCTAAGGGGATATATGAAGCAACTTGCCTTGGCAAGCAATCCTTTTTCCTTCTTCCTTAGAATTTAAATTAACCTTTGTGTCCTGGTCTTAAAAGTTCATTTGAAAAAGATGGCAAGTTGCCTTGGCTGGTGAGGCTTCTGGTGGGCAGAGCACATCAGAAGAGTCACTGCCAGTCATCAGCACACATGCTATATACCACTGCTTTCCAATTGGAAAGCCATAATTTAGAATTAAGTGTTAGCAGATGTGGGGCATTTGTCACGATAGAATGGTACTTCCATTCTGTTCTTAAAGTCACCTTAATACAGTTTGGGGTTTCTTTGAAAATGTGACTAGCTTGTTTAATGCACAGTAACTGCTTGACTATTAAATGACAGCTTCCTTTTAGGGGTTTATTGTGAAAGAACATTCCATCTCAGCTGCAATGGCTTAGGAGACCCTGGTCTTTGTTTTGCTCCTATTTCACATTTCTCCGTGGGAAAAGTGAAGGTAGGAGGTGAGGAGCGGTTCGACTGATGGAGAGGTGAAGCGGTGGGTGTGCGCCTGTGCGTTTATGTGTGGGCGCTCCTCTCTGCCTCTCCAGATCTGATACTGTTCTAAATTGGCAGCCTCTCAAGTGGGGTGCATGTTCCCAAGGAGGAAACTGGGCTGCAAGAAAGACATATTATTATATAATTTTATATAATAATATTTTTATATAAGTATATAAAATATATAATAATATATTTTATAATATATATATTTTATGTAAATATATATACATGTATATGTAAAAATATATAAATTTGATGTATTTAACTATTATATATAAATTTTTATATAATATATAATTATATACATTATTTTAATTTATATTATTTATATCTTATCAGAAAAATAAGAACTAAGTTAAGCATTCTAATGCTTACTATATGGAGTGATGGTGGGTGATGCCTTTATTTGGGCTGCAAGATGTGTCACCTGTCACAGTTGGGCATGAGGTTCCTGGGAAAAGAAGAGACCACATGCATTCAAGGGGCTGATGGCATCCCATCAGTTTATTCCCTTCAGGTGTTGTCAGGTCCTGAACATGGTTTAGAAAATTAAGATCTTTAAACAATAAAAAAAAAACTTTAACAAAAAATAAAAATACTTTGTAATGAGGTCAGGAATATCCATGAAATATGTTATATACCACAGAGAGTTTTATTGGTTACCTTGCAGCAAACTGTATAAAAGAGCTGCTATTTTCAAAGACGAATTTGGCAATTTTCTTCTACTTTGAGAGAAGTGTTCTAAATGTTTTCACCTTCTCAGTGCTGTCAATGGGCTGTCTGTAATGTTACCTAGCAGTTGTTAAAAAACAAAAAAAACCCTTAATGTCCCTTTAGGGCAAAATGGGCAAGAAAGTAACTGCTTTTAGACGCAAACTCATACTATGGCGACAGCATTTTTAAAATTGATTGGAAATGTTTCCATTTTTGACAATTTTGTTGCTGAAAATGATATTATAACCTATAACATCATTAAATATGCAAATTAAAAAATCTTGTAAACAGAGTTAACTTCCAAATGAAGGGTTTCAGTGATTTGAACTCATTAAAAAAATGCAATGTCTTTTGAAATGCAAGACCATCTGACTGTTAATAAAGGAAGTTGGTTAGTTGAATTTCAACAAAAAAACCCTTTACTTAATTGATGGATGGGATTGAAAAAAATAGTATTATGATTTAAGCAAAATGATACACTTTCTCCTTTTGGATCTACGTTTATGTGAAATATCCTTTTAACCTATAACATCTACTAACAAGTATTGAAACAAACTGAATTTGAAATGAGACCTTCAAATTGCTTAATCACAAGTGTTAGAAAAACCCCAAGATTTTCAAAAAGAAGTATTCAAACTCAATCACTTGGTCCTCTCTGAATATTATTAAAAAATATTAATATTAGTATAAAATTTGTTTCATTAATAATACAGTTAAATGAAATTTAAATTTAAGAATATTATTTATTTCAGATTTATCTCACCTTTTAAAGTTTACATTTTGAAAGATGAGTACACATATTCTAAATATGTATTTACATGGGGTAACTGTTCAAAAGTATGTTACCAATATCACTTCATGATCAAAAATTTGAAATGCTTAAAAGTTTTCCTTTGTTTTTCTAGACTCTTGAAGACTTCATTCATGCAGTATTTAATCCTAGAGGAATTTAACTTTCTATGCGTGCACGGCCTAAGAAGCCATTAAAACTTCTTGAAGAAGAGCATGTGTTCTTTGTACCCCTCATAACAAAGAGCACAGCTCCTTTCTCATAGTAGATGCTTGATTAATATTTCCTGCTAGATCATTTCAGATTGTAAATCCTAGAAACCAAAGCCTAATATCATTAATCTTCCTATTCCCTAGAGCACCTTTAATTGAATTGCATGTAATTCCAAGGCAGTCAAGAGTGTCCCATCCATGGGACTCCGGAATGGGATTTGATGCTGACCTCCTTTATTCGGTAAGGCAGTTGTGTGGTCCTGGTCCCTAGGTGTTCAGAATCCTTGAGTTTTCTGACCACAGGGTAATAATGCCAGTCATTTCATGAGCCTGGGTTTTGGACAAACCAGCTGTGGCTTTGGACAGATAAAGGCAGTGGTAACTTGTCTCCAGAGACTGAGATTTGCAGAGACTAAGATGAATAAAAACACTGCCAGATTGTTCAGAGAACCTCTAAGGAAGGGAAGCAGGGCTTTGGCCTGAGAAAGCTGGGTGAAGGGAGAGAGTTCAGAGATCAGAGAACTAGAGACAGGGGCAACTGTATTAGCCTCTAAGGTCCACTGTGCATATTATTAGTAGGAATTGCCCAGGATGAATCCACAGAATTTTAACTCTGGGAGTTTTTCTGGGGGTGATACTTATTAGAGTCAGAGTGTCTTGGCGAGGAGTGAATTGTGAGTGGTGGCACTCATAAACTGAGGAATACTAGGGACATTTAACTCCGCTCTGTTTCAATCAACTCTGGCTTTTGTATGTTGCATGTAGCTCAAGCCCCAGCAGACTGACTAGACAACGTGAGAGGTTGGATAGAAATGCAGTTAATGCCAAAAACTTTGACGCTACATCTGTTGAGTCTCACAGCATGCCAGGTGGTCACACGGCGGGGGTGGTTGCACCCTCTCAAAGGGCTCTTTATATTTCTTCTTTCTTTTCTCTCAAATGTGGCATAGCAGTATCCTTAACCATAAATACCATCCCTTATATAATACTCCAACTATTGTAGATGCATGTTCATACTTGACTGTGAGAGATTTCCTTTCTTTTAAATTTGGGAAAAAAATTAGAAAAACAAAGAATAATGTAACAAACATGCTCTCATGAAAATTTTCACATTTTTAATATTTAGGCTCAGATGAAATAAATCCTTATTGACCATGCTAGAACTTCAAGAATTACATCAAATGGTTGGTATTCATGTTCTGTTTTCTAACTGGACTTAATAATTGCATTTGTTTACTTAAAACTCAGACTTATGTTTACAATCTGTTTACAATTTGTGTTGTTAGAAAACATATTGACCAGGACGTTAGTAGAATGAAGTTCTCATCGTGACTTTTCACCCCTCAGTTCTCTGCCTTCAGACAAATCTCTTAATTTCTTGGCAGGACCATTACTTCAGAATAAATATGATTCTGTAAAAATAGTTATACACCTCCAAGTCTTCTATGTTCTAGGTAAAATATCCTCAATTCCTTCATCTGTGTCTCATATGAGATTACTTCTAGGCTATATTCCATTTGATTACCTTCCTCTGGAGATTTAATCATCTAACAAATCCCACCTTAAATTTTGGTGCCCAGAATTGAACTGATTTTCCAAGTATGAAGTGATGAATGCATAAGGCACTACACTTCTATTAATGTTCTATTAATGTGAGCTACATTAAAACAGACAACCAACGAAACAACCTGCATTTTTTTTTTTGCAGCAATATCACACGGTTGGTTCATATTAAATGGAGGCTCAATTAATTCTCTTAAACACTTTCATAGGTTTGGCCACCAAACTTGGCCATTGCTATGTGGAATTGGTTTTTGAGCTTAAAAGCAAGCCTTCTATTTAAATCTACAAAATTTAGTTTTATTGGTTTTAGTCCATTGTGAAAGTCTGGAATCTTATTTTTGTTTTCTCAGAGAGGGTCCAGGTTTGTGAGGTTTCCAGAGAATCTGAATACCCTCATGTCAACCTTCCTTTTAATCCCTTCTGGGCATGATTCATGTGACTCAAGCGCCTGCTACTATTTTTCTCTTCATTGAAGTTTTTCAAGAAAAAATGTCAATTTATACAATAAAATATCCCTGAATTCTTCATAACACCAGCAAGCAATTTATACCCATTGCTTTAGACTTTCATATATTTTTGTGTCTGGTTAGTAGACAATGGATGTACCACAGAAATAATAACTTTGCATAGCCTACAGGTGTATGCCCAACTCTATTATTTCTGCCAGAAAGGATACTGCATCTGATGTTGGAGTGGGGAAAGAAAAGTCTTACATTTTTCTTTTATCCAGAGGCAATTCTCCTGCCCTAGTGGGGGGGGGGGGAAAGAGAAAACAATGCTAGGTGTGGTTCCAGTGCTTTCTGGTTTCAGCTGGAATTCAGTCAAATAAAGTCCTCTTCCTAAAAGCCATGAAGTACTCTCATTTCAACGTTAATCTTTCTGGTCCCCTGTACATTGCTTATATCTCTCTGATAGCACTTCACATAGTCTGTCCTGTTTTAAGATTATAGGATTAATCTGCATTTATCTCTTCTCTTAAATTGTGTTTTCTTAAGGCACAAGGACCATATCCTAGCCATTCTTATTTATTCTTAGAACAAATATGGATTGAGCCCACTTTGTGCCAGGCACTGTGCTAGGCACTCAGTTCCAACTTCCTCCTACTGGGGACCAGCACAAGCTCAGCTGACTTACTTGAAATGGAATCAATCCATATGACTCAACCTAAGCCAACACTTACCATCAATTTTGTAAAATCTGTGTGTAAAATAGAAAAGGATTTATTGAAGGGGATCCAAATCACTGTAAATTAAACTAGATCTTCACATATCTTAGCTATTCCCTACTCTCCTCAGAGCACCACTAACTGTTTGGGGTATCCAAGCTATGACCAAAAGCACTGAAGTACTGTGAAATATAGACTGAAATCCAAACCGCCCCATAGGAGAAGTGAAGCTTCAATGACAAAAACAAGTTTGGAACTTATTTAGCACCATTAAGAAAACCAGCTTGAACATTTAAGTCCACCGATTGATTAAAACAATGGGTCCCCTGGAAAAGGGAGACATGTACATATTATATATTAATTATGTAATACCAGAAATGAGAGAGAGAGCCAGACAGAGAGGAGGGGTGAGGGGGGATGAATGGTCCTTTCATTGCTGAACATTTGGATTAGAATTATAATGGTTTATTGTGGGGGAGTGTTCACATGCTCTCTTGGCAAATTATATATACATTCAAGTTGTGAGCACTATACCAGTAGGTTGGGGTTTTTGTTTTTGTTGCTATTGCTTTACCTTTTTTTTTTTTTTTCAAATATAAGCTTGGACAGACTCAATGCAGCAAATACTCCTTCTCAATTTAAGATTTGACAATTTAACAGGAAAAAGCTCATTCATCATCTTTCCCTTTTAGAAACCATAAATTATTGGCTCATATACCATGTGGCTCGGATTCTAGGAAAAGTTAGTGTAAACAAACCCAAGTTACAATGAGTGGAGTAAGAGAGTGAGTCATAAACAAAACACAGACATATGCTCTCATATAAATAAGGGCCTGTATCATCAGCTTCCCAAAGTCTGCTTCCCATTAATTACACAACAAAATGAACTTTCCATATGTAAAGCCCAAATCACTTAACTCTGGCAACTTGTACGAGACAAAGACCAGTATTGGACCTAAAAGGCACTGACAAAAACCTGAATTTCAAAATAATGAAAGTTCTCTCAAAATATTTTCAGGTATTGGAGGGCAAGAAAATCCCTCGGAGGAGTGTTTCTGAGCACTGAAACTATTCCCAGCAACCCAGGAACACTGCTTGAGGCTGGTCTGATCCCCTGCTGAATTTAAAGGTAATATCAGGCTTACTCTCTTTTGTTCTGAGCTCTGTCATCTTTATGGGGCAAGTCCTGGGTCCAGGCCACACAGGGTGTTCACAGACATTGCTGGAATCACTGAACAGTTGAAATTCCCTCCATCAGTACTTTCTCTCTGTCCTTAGAAATTGTCCATTGGTACACAGACTCACGTTTCCTTATTGTTGTATGAAGGCTATCTGGTCTCTCTTAGCTTAAAGAGGTTTCAAGGAAACAGAACAATTCCTAGGGAAGAGGATTCTTCAACAGGTGAGAAACTTTGAGAGAGATGGTAAGCAGCTAAGTTCTCTCCTTTTGTCTCTTTTGAAAGTAGACCTCATAAAGCAAACTAACAGAGTTACTTACAAAGGACATTAAAATAACAGACGTCACATTTTAGGAGCTTTGGTGTGGGAGAGGGAGAAAAAGAATTTTTATTCTTTGCTGGGGGTGGGGTGGGGTGTACGTGTTCTTGGATCATTCATTTACTCAATGATTGTTTTTGTAGCATGTACTCTTTGTGTCGTACCATAGACCATACAAGGTAAGTGGACAGCATCATCTCTGCTCTCATATGAAACTATGGGAAAGGGGGAGAACCTAACATTTTTGGAGAATCTATGGTGCAGTCTGCAGTACTTCACATATTTCCTCATTTAATTGTGATCACAACCACGTGAAGACCTTACTATCTCTGTTGTACAGAGATGAAAACTGAGACCTCAGAGGTTAAATAATTACCCCAAAGGACACATCTTAGAAGTCATGGACTCAAAGATTCAAGCAAGGGTTGCCCTATTTCAAAGTGAGTTTCATACCATATTTCCTTAAGAAGACAAAAAAGACAAGGAGCTGGACAAGAAGCGAGAAAACCTGGGTTTCCCTGTTAATTTTCTACTAATGACTGCATCAGAACACCAAATTTCTCTCAGTTTTACAATTTCAAAGGCCTTTTCTAACTGCCAAATTTCACAGTAAAATAACACAAGGTATTACTACAGATCACCTGCCCTACTTCTGCTAGACAAGGCCTTCTTGCATATTGTTTTGATCCTGCTGCTTTCTCCAGGTCAAATGCCTTTAAGCATTCCCTATAGGGAGCCAGACAGCCAATATAATGAGTGAGGTTGGCCAGGATTAGGAAGAAAGGTGGGGGGAATAGGGGAGGACATGGGAAACTAAAGAGAATATGGCCCATCTAATGGGGCAAATGTTATTCTGTATCAATCATTGTTTCCAGGTAGGAACCTAAGCCCAAAGTTATCAGATAATATGTTTCAAAAAGCCAGAACTCCTGATTATTATGTAAATCTCCTGATGTTTACAATCTGCCGATTAATTAATTTTAAAAAAATGTATAAACCTGTGTAGGCCAATCAAAATACAACTGCAGACAGCTATTGGCCCATGGCTTTATTTTGATATCACTGTCCTTCAGAAGGGTCACCATGACTCATTCTAGAATTGCAGGGACTCTAGGTTCTGACCCCAAACCTCTCTTCCAGCCTCATCTGTCATTATTTCCACATATACTCCTGTCTTAGAGATCTCTGTGCTTTTAATTTGGTCCATCCTTAGAAGGCCATCTCAACTCTTCTCTTCCCAGATCATCTCAGTGTCCTCCAACTCCCACATCTCAGTGTCCTAGGGTAATTAAATTACACCTAGGCTAGTATAATCTCCAGCTTTCCATTGAGAAGCTCATTCGGAAAATCCCATAGAACTTCTGAGTGAAGGGACACATTTATGTGTACAAGTTCCTCCTTCTTTGAATAAACACATACCCATGCACAGGTCATCTCAGTGTCCTCTGAACTCCCTTAGTGCCCTTCAGGTGGAAACTCATGATTTCTTGGTTGCTAAATGATAGCTCTGTTAGTATCTGAGATTGTTATTCAATCTATTAAGTTAAAAATATTACTTGGCCATCTCATGTCTTAGAGTCAGGCCTCCCCCAATAGTGTGACAGTTCTCCTAGGGCAAGCGCTAATCTTTACTTGTATGTAGCATTGTGGCAGGTACTTAAAAAATATCTGACAATTTGTAACAAAGCCTTATAGAAGTTCCAGGAAGATGAGCTCAATATGAAGCCCTAACAGGTAAGGGTGGGGGGGTTGACTGTGCCCTGAGATAAGGGTATTTGGAGGAGGTAGTGAGGATAAAACTTCTAAAGATCGTTAATGGGTTTTATGATCTGAGTCATAACATGACTAAATTAGGACTTAACATGATTAAATCCTGGCGTGACATGACTTCATTTTTAACATGAGAGGGGTCATAAAATAGTGATATATTGTTTTGAACATGGGATTGGTGCTGTTTCATTTCTTTCTCACCACTGCCTAAAAAGCAGAAATTATTTTTCCCATTTCACTGGTAAGGAAACTGAGACTCAGAAGTGTCATTTAGACTGTGACTCACCTAAGGAAATGAATTAAGTACTGCAGTAACACTGGTCCTTGAATTTCAAATGCAGTTTTCACTTTACATCTGTGGGGTAGCCAGAAAGAGTCCAGGTTTCCTAATTCCTGGCAGGTAATATTTGTAATTCAGTTCACTTCTCTGAGCTCAATTTCCTCAGCTGCAACATGAAGGGGTTTGCAGAGATCCGTTCTAGTCTATTCTAATCCAGTCTTGTCTAGTCAATTCTCGTTTAAGCAGCAGGAGAAGGAGGCCCCCTGGGAGGTGCTCTGGGATTATTCCAGTGACCCTCAAAGGTAGAGTGGAGAGGGCTGCGGGTGAGTTATACCTCTCCGTGTCTTTCTGTCTGTCTCTTTCTCTTTGTCACACCTGTCTATTCTCTCTAAATTCTTTCTCCAGTTTCTTAGACTGACTTACAGTCTGCCTGGACCACTAAAGATCATTCTTAATGACGGTCATTACACAGTTCTTCCACGTTGCCTGAGGCCATTTCCACAGCAATAAGCGGGAAAGACCTTGTCCCCCTTCTCCACAGCTGGGCTCAGGATGCCAACTTCACTGGAACCAAGAAGTTTTTCAAAAACTCTCCATTAATTACAGGAAACCCAAAGCACTGTCCCCTCTTCTCATTAACACAGTTGCTTTCAGTTGCCACTACATGATCTCACCACCATTAAACCAACAATCTAATTAGACTTCTGGAAATGGAAAAAGCCAATGAATAAGGCAGGCGTGCCACTTTCATCTCAAAACTGATCATAAAATATTGTGCCCTTTTGTTCTCCTCCACATAAAATCTGCCCTGGAAGAGTTTCCTTTCATTCTCTCCTATTTATAAAGAGGAGTTTGAATATTTGATATAAAAGGAGTATCAACAGAAATTGCTTCATGTTTGGGAGGTTTTCTTTCCTGCATTTCTGAGCGTGGAGTCTCATTACAATAATCGTACCTGACTCCCCGGAGTGTGATGCCTCACAGCCAAACCTCCCACTGGGTTTCAATGGAGGTGTGAATGATACTATCACTGGGAAGAAGGTAAAACGTATTATTATCATTACTCTATTTTTAAGAGGGTCTGACTGTGGCAAGAGGTGGTTGGGAGTATAATCTGTACAAAGCATGCAGAGAAGATAAATTGAGTTAAACTTCTTACAGACACGGCACTTTCCGACCTGTCATTAAACCTTCTGTCTTTCCCAAAATCTCAGCTCTGGAGAGAGAAAAATTAGTTAAATCCAGTCCAGGCATGTTTGCTGAGTATCTACTATGCACCGAGCACTGCACGAGCTTCTTGACACCCAAATATGATTATATGTTGCTTAACAACAGTGTTCCTGGATTTTGCTTCTCTTCTTTTCATCCCATTGAACCCAAGGTTCTGAGAATTCATGGGATCCTCAATACTCATTGAATGGGACAAATCTTAAATAGGAAATGGTTGCTGCCCTCAGGAAATCCATACTCTGAACAGAATGCAAGACTAGCATATATAAAATAATTAAATTACACCTAGGCCAGTATAATCTCCAGCTTTCCATTGAGAAACTCATCCTGAAAATCCCACAGAACTTCTGAGTGAAGGGAGACATTTATGTGTACAAGTTCCTCCTTCTCTGAATAAACACATACCTATGCACTACACACACCATGCCATATAGGCTGACTCCTTAACTTGAAAATAATCTTCCCTGGAGGATATCCTGGTGGATTAGCCAGGAGCTAGTCCGCCGTTACTGAACAGAAAATTCTGGAGGCCCCAGGGGTCCCCTTCAGGTTGCTTCCTCTGCTGAATGGTCTCAGGATGGTTTGCTGTTTCTGGGGCTGCCATGGAAAAGAAAGGCAAATCATTGCCTCTCAGCTCTAATAAATATCATGCTAGAGTATGTGTTTTCATGCACCAGATGGTTTTGTGCAGGAAACAGTTGTTCAGTGCATTTTGATTAATACTTAATGATTAGCTGTTGTTTGCCCACCTCAGTGCTAGGTACTGGGGTTTCAAAGTCAAATAAGGCCTGACAATAGGGGAGTGGACAGTGCAGCATGAGATACAAGACACTTCATTAAATGCAGGGACCAGTGATCAACCAGCTTGTAGGGAGAGGAGCACAGAGGATGTGGTGTCTAACTTGGCCGTGGGGTGATTCTCAAAGTGGGTGTAAGGGAAGGCTTCCTAGAGTTGAAGGCACCTAAGCTGAGTTGTGAAGAGTAATCATGAATTTGATATCCAAATAGCTTGAGGAGTGGGTGAAGGAGACAGGAACATTCCAGGGTGGAAAATAGGTAATAGCAATAACAATAACAACAACAATAGCAGCAGCAACAATAGCACACATTTGCTGAACTCTTCCTATGTGTCAGTCACTCTGCTAAGATTTTTCACAAGGATTACCTCATTTATTCCTCACCACAATCCTCTACACTGGGTGGCATGCTTTTCTCCATTTCACAGATGTGAATACTGAGGACTGAATACCCAGCTGCTTTAGTGCAGTATTGAACTTCCAATGCAGGCGATTGGAAGCAAGAACACATGCGTTTAACTAGAGCACTGCACAGCCCACAAGTGGTGTCAAGAAAAATGAGTCAAAACTTAGAAACAAGGCAAATGGAAGGGTGCATGTCCTTGTGGAGTCTTAGTGTCCTCTTACAGGGGATTCACTATCCACTACTAATTAAGCCCCAGATTCTGCCAGGTAATATATTAACTTGTAGATTTTTGCCCAGAAAATATGCAAATGATTCCTTTCCAGTAGAAAAGATAAGCCCAGAGGTTATGGTTTTATTGTCCATTGGGACATTAACTGAACAATCTTGCTTGGCATTCTTTCTCCAATGCCTACATTCCTGTAATGCCCTTTTCTTCTAGTTCTAATTCTTTTCAGACCAGCTTTATCACCATGTTGGTTTCCTCATTAAAGAGTTGAATGAATCCTTGACATGATTTTTTAGTTTCTTGCAAATTACATTCTGACAGTGGGGATTCCAAAGGAATTTGGTGTTGGCTGATATTTCCAAGGAGATGGGCCCAGATTCTGGAGGATTTGGTGCTTCTTGGGGCTGTTTACAGCCTTAGCCATGGAACAGCTCAGCTTTTCTAGGATGTCCAGTTTAAATCAGAAAAGAGCTTATTTTCTCCTTTTCGGGCCAAAAAAAATGGAAGTTTATCAGAAGGCCTTTGGTGTGATGGGGTCTTCAGGGAAGCACGGAAGTTTGCAACCCTGCTGGGTCTCTTCATGGCCCAAAGCCAAAGCGAGGGGGCTCATCAAGAACCTTATGTTCAGTAGAGCTCGCTAGGCAAACAGAGTGATTCTGTGCTGCTTCAACATGGGCCAGTAGGTAGCACTTTTCAGAAAATTTGAATGATTTGTTTTTAAAATAAAGCTTTATTTTCTCTAGATCTTTCTGAACTTTTTCTACTGTATATTTTAAGTGATTAATCTGGACTTAGAGAAATTTATTTTACAACTTGATGACTTCTTTGGTTTGTATACTTATGGCTCTTGGATGTTTCAAATCCTATTAACTTGCACATTTATTTGCTCTATTTTGGTTCTTTTGGAAAGACAAGACTTTTGGCTGAATCGACCCATTATTTTGGTTAGGAACTTCAGATCATGGTACCACACAGGACAAAAAATAAATAAATTACTTTACAATTCTGAAATTCCTGTTCACTGCTTTTTGCATTTGTACCTGGATATCATTTCATATTTTTGGGTCCTTCTCCATAAATGGCAGTTGGTTAACAGAAAAGTCAGGCATCCTAGAATTTGGGAGTTAGAAGCAATTTTCGTGATCATTTTTGCTTCAGCTACTAGAATGCTGGATTTCATTCTGATTCCATTAGAATCAAGAATTCATTCTTTAATTTGTAAAGGTAATTTTTCAAGATTAAAGTTTGGCATCTTGATTACAGGTATCAGCCAGTTCTGATTGGGCTGATAGTTTGGTTTAATAATGAAATGGTTTACCTAATATGTCTTTGCTTTTAGAAGCAAAATGTCTGACTTGTGAAATTTAAATATTTTCACTTACTCTGATAGTTTTAAACAGGGCAGATGACACAGTTTGAGAGAATAATATATTAGCCTTGATACGAAACAGATACAAACTATAAATTAAGGGCTATGCTCCCTCCGCTGCCCTTGTCATCTCTAACAGGGCTACACCTTGAGCAGGTGAGATTTGGTGATAGCAACCCTGCTACATATCTTTTTTCCTACTTGGATTTAAGATAAGAGACTATCAGTGTGTGTGTGTGTGTGTGTGTGTGTGTGTGTGTGTGTGTGTGTGTGTGAGAAAGAGAGAGTGAGAGAGAGAGAGAGAGAGAGAGAGAGAGAGAACTAGAAAGAAATGCCTTCCTGTTTGCTTGCTTTTCCATTACTACTACTCTAGACTTTTCAGGTGCAGAACCAAAGACATTTTTTTTTCTTGGTGTTTTATGAAGTTCCTACAAAATTTGTAATTTACTTAATAATATAGTCTCATCTTAAATATTAATACAAAGTGTGTGTGGGGGGCATGTTTCAGTAGTAAAATCATGCACTCTCTACGTATCGCATAACCTCCCTGAGAAGTTAGTTCAATGTGTAGAAGATCAGAAAAATAAGGCTGACTTATTCAGGTACAGATTATCTGGTGTGGTTATTCAGTCATTATTGGGACAGTGCAATGGAAGTTATTTCAAATCATGCATCATTTTGAACAAACTTTATTGAAGCTTTCACTGCATTAGCCCTAATTACTCACAATAATGATGCAGTGCTCCCCTGAACCAGACCTCCTTTGTTGTGCCAGGGGACTGCAGCTGATCAATGGCTATTGAGCAGTTTGATCACGAAGGCTGAACTGCTTGAGCACCAGTGGCAGCCAGTGCCTTCCCTCCCTCCCAGTAGCTCACAGACTGACATGTTCTCAGTCTGGCCACCCTCTCCTGCAGCTCTTCTTCTGTGTCTTCCTCCAAGTCAATAACTTCATAATCAGCATGACTCTCAGGCTCGGAGACGCTAATAAATTGCCTTAAACAAACAAAAATATACATACACACACACGCACGAGCTAGAAAAAGACATATTTTAAAGCCTTTGACCCACATTCATTTCTTCCACATTATGTTTATAAAATAAGGTGGGAAACCTTCCTTTTTTTTTCTTTTACCAAAGATTACCTGTTTGAAAAAATACCATTAGGATATAGACTGATCAATTATTTGGCAAGTATTTACCAACAGCTTACCACATGTCTGTCAAAGATTTCTCCATTTGCTTGTTAAGCAGTTCCAATATCAAGCATGTTTTTCTCAGACGTCTCCCATCTTGTTTGGTATGGAATAAACACACACCTACTGCCTCGTAATCATTCATTTCACTTAGTGATTATTTATTGAGCATCTACTATGCGTCAGGAACTGTACTAGAACTGTACCTTAGTTTCCATTATTTTAAAATAAAAGTAATTTCAAATTAATTGAATTATTTTAGTATTTAAAAAACTCAATAGGGAATTCCCTGGCAGTCCAGTGGTTAGGACTCTGCACTTCCACTGTCGGGGTCACAGTTTCGATCCCTGGTCAGGGAACTAAGATCCCATATGTCATGTGGCATGACCAAAAAGAAAAAAAAAACTCAATAAATGATTTCTTAAATTAATTTTGCTTTATAAGCCACTTAATTTTACTCTTCTTTCCTTTATCTTCTCTGCACTTGTCTGAGTCTTCAAAACCACTCTGTAGAAATGACGACTTATTGAAAAATAAGTTGATTTCTTTATATGGCCAGAAGTAATTCTAAATTACCTTACTTATAGTGAAAGATGGGACTCTAAAGAAAACAACAATTAAGTGAGTTGTCTCATCAGAAATATGTATGACTAATGTACAAACACCCAATTGAATGAAATCAAACCCAGAACCTATTTATTAACTGCCTTCTGTATGCTTGACTTTGCTTAAAGCCTCACATTATGAGTTTCACTCACTGTTCTCTAAAAGAAGTAGGAGTCCGTAATTAGGGAGAAAGAAATCTGCCTTTGCTACTGTTGGGCCTATGATAGAAATGAGATTCCACTGGAAATCAGGCAGTAAATCAAGAAATTTGGGTTCCAATCCAACTGCATGACCTCAGGCAAATCTCTGAATCTCAGAAGCATCAATTTCTTCACGTGTGAAACAGGGTATTGGGTATGAGCCCAGGCTGTTCGACCCTAACTCTCTTAGGTTTGTGGGAAGACGTTTGTCTGTGGGGAGTGGAATCTCAGGAAGGACTGGCCTTCAGCACCTGGAGTAGATCTTTAGCCTGTTTTCCCATAGAAGTTCTGTTCAGCAGCCTAAGACCCGGAAATGGACCAAATCTGTGAAACTCTCATGAGGGTCTCATTTGAGCATTGCCGAAAATAAACAGCCCATTCCTACATCCTGAAACAGGAGAGCTTTGGCTCAGCTCTGATTACCAGAGAGGCAGGTTTAAAAGTTTAATACCCACCTGTTTCTACGCCCATTTGGCATATTTGTAAATTATTGAACACAAATAGAGGAGGCAAGCCCGTAGAAGCTTGGGATCCCAAGAATGTGTTCTCTCACACAGCATGGAAAGAGTTCAGGGAAGGAAAATAGGGGATCACCTGTCTTTTGCCTCTGGGAAATATCTGTGCTTGGCAAGCAAAGGCAGAAACATGCAGGCTGATTTTTAAATCCATAAAGGGGGGCCAAGGGAGGCCTCCAGAGCTTAACCAACAGGGTTGAGCAAGCAATTATCTGGGTGGGTATGCAGACCTTGGCCCAAATCTTTTGTTCCAGCCAAGTGATGAATCCCCAGAGTTCCAGGCATGGCAGCAGTGCCCACTTCTTGGACTCCCTCCACAGGTGCCCTGCCATAAAGGTGCTGCAAGTCTCAGGGGCAGCTTCTTCCCCTTTCCTCTGTGACTCTCCTCCTAGGACCTCTCCTTGTTCTCATTGCTGGCATCATTTACCTGGCATTTCCATAAAAAACTTTTCATTTCACACCTAGCATGTGAAAGATGTTAATATTCTTGATCATATTTGAGACATGATCCCGTTTCTTCAGAGCAAGATTTCCCAAGTGCCTGGGAAGAATACCACTTCCAAGAGATGTTAAGAGCTCTTCCTAGAAAAATGAGTTTTGTGGTCAGGTAAGACCATGAAATTCTGTGTCTCGCTCTCCTGGAACCTCACAATGCACATTGGTCAATTAAAAGCTCAGGAAAACCCTGCAGAAAGGAAGCAGATGCAGTGTAGCCTTCCTCACATTCACCTAACTATGAAAACATCTATCTCAAAACACCTACCAATATTTTGTGAAACTCAGTTTGGGAAGTGTCAGTCCAAATATTTCTTTCTGTTATTTCAGCTGGGCTCATTTTCTAATTACCAATGGTCTCCAATGAAGGAGGTAGGTATGTAGCTGAGTTCTCTACTTAAAGCAAACTGCTGAATTAGAAGATGAGTTTAGGTGAATATCAATAAAGAGTGTCTTCTTGGGCTTCTAATCGTAATAGGCATTTGTAAATACTGCAACATGCTTCACATTTACCAGTGCATCAGTTCAACACATTTTATGGAATGTTCCATCACTCTGTGAGCCATGAAGATAGCAAGAATCTAAATCATGGATTCTGTCTCTGAAGTACATACAGTTCTGTCATGAGAGAGAAGAAGTTAAATAGAAGCATTTCTCATGTAGTCTACAAGTGGGTGGTAAATGCGTGGCAGAGACACTGGATGCTACAGGCATTCAGAGGAGGTGTGACTCCCTGGGCCTTGAAGATCTGTGGGATGTGAATAGGAACCGAGTAAGGCTGTCCTAAAGAAAGGTGTTAAGCCAAGTCCAAGGCCTTCCTTCCTGGAAACGGGTTGGTGCACAGGACTGCTGGGAGGTGATGTGGGGAGTAGCGGAAGGCAGAGCATATGGGATGTCTGAGTAAGGCGCTTGTACTTTATAAACTGCCAGTGAGGAATCTGGTGACTACTGAGGAATTCATGATATCATGAGCTAGAATGAATCAAGTCCTCAGGGAAACGCTGATTACCATCTCTCAACCATGGTGAGCATAGGAGGTAGTGAATGCAGTGGTTGAGAGCATGGGTCTTGGATCTGAGTTGGAATTCAGAGTGTCCACAGGTTCCTGGGGCAAGTTAGCTTCCTCTTCTGGAATGGAGACATGTATTTATTTCACAGAGTTATTTTATGAGTTACATGAGATATATAAGGTCCTATATGCAGAGACTAGTAGTTACTAAGGCTTGATAAAGAGTAATTAATACTGTTACTACTACTCACTGACCTTTGCCTCCAGGTTCTGAGATGATCTCCTTCCTTTCTTAGACCTTCTCCCACTTGAAAACTCCAATGCTGAAACAGCTCACATGCTCAGTGTCTGCCGGAGGTTGGCTGAAGAGAGAACTCTTACCTGTACTTAGCAGCAGCACATTCCCGGAGGGCCTTCTCCATGCCCACCTTCCCTGGGGTGAACCCAAAGCATCTGAAGTGCTCACCTGCATCTGATGTTGCTGCAGATGCAGCAAGGAGAGATAACACTGGGGCTGGTGGGATTGCAACACTGTCCACTGCAGCTGGCTTCTTCCTGGTCATCATAGTGGACGCTGAGCCCTCGTTCTTACTATGTGCTGCCGTTTGGTCCACTTTTAAGTGGGGACTTGGTATCCCTAAAAAAAATAACCCCAAAGCCTGCAGTTACTTTAAAGAAATAGGAAGACAGACAACATAAAATCTGAAAGTGACCTGAAGAAATCATCAAATGATCTGACCTCCTTCTGGTGCAAGAATGCCATTTTAGAATGTTTAAAGGAAACAAAACAAAACAAATTAGCAGCATAACTGGTTTTGGTTTTTTTTTTTTTTTTTTTTTTTTTTCTTTTTGCGGTATGTGGGCCTCTCACTGTTGTGGCCTCTCCCGTTGCGGAGCACAGGCTCCGGATGAGCAGGCCCAGCAGCCATGGCTCACGGGCCCAGCCGCTCCGCGGCATATGGGATCCTCCCAGACCGGGGCACGAACCCGTATCCCCTGCATCGGCAGGCGGACTCTCAACCACTGCGCCACCAGGGAGGCCCTGGTTTTGGTTTTGTGGCTGAGGTTAGTGGTGACAACATTCCAGGTGGCCTGCTTGAAAGTGGGGGTCGGGGCACAGGCCTAATGAAGCAGTGTAAGCCATCATGCACGTTTTACCTTCCATGGATCAAGAAGCCTGTCTTTACAGAGGTTTTGGTGTGCAGAGTATGGAGGGGAGAAGTTGATCCCACCCTAGTGAGGTTTCTCATCTCATCCAGCTAAGAAGACAAGACTGAATGAAAAGGAAAAACTGAGCAACAAGTGTGGGCAGGCCTGTGTGTTATTCATTAAAAGTGCCTGGGGAGTTCTCAGGAGGCAGGGATTCGTGTGGGAAGAAGTAAGGAAAGGCTTCCCAGAGTTCATGCTAGAGAAGCAAGGTCGAAGGAAAGGCATTCCCGGTGCTGAGAAGAGTGTCTGCTAAGTCATGGGTGAGGAATGAAGATGATTCAGACAAGAGGCCGGCCTTCTGGAGGCAGGAGATGCCCTGTGGGGACTGGTGTGTCACAACAGTGACTGGGCCAAGTAAGGGCTGAACTTGGGGGCCTTTGAGTGTCTGGTCAGAGTAGTCACGACTTTTTGATGCTGGAAAGCCTGGGTAGACTCTTATGAGGTGCCTCTGAAAGGGCCTGGAAACTTACTACATAACACATTATAAGAACTGTTCTGGAGCCTTGTTTGCTGGGCTCAAATCCCAGCCCTCTTACTTTTCAGCTGTGTGATCATGAGCAAGTTACTTAACCTCTCCAAGCTTCAAGCTTCCTTAACTGTGCAGATGGGATGGAACTGTATTACCTCATGGGGTGGTTGGGGGTATCCATGATCAATCAAAATAAAGGGCCTAGAACAGTGTCTGGCACATAGTTCATGCTATATAATTGTTTCCTATTATGATTATTCCTATTATACTGCTATCACTATTATAACCTGCTCCTCAAGCCAAACGGAAACCAGCCAACAAAGGCTCAGTTCTCTTCCCTGACATGACCAAGGATTTCTGGACACCTTCTACATCCCCAGCTGCAAAAAAAGTCACTCTCCAACTCATCCAAACATAACTTCAGAAGCTGCAGGTGTCTGAATCCATGTCAAACGGTCATCTACTCAGAATTTCTTTATGTGTAGGCTACATGCCACTGATAGCAACAACATGAAACAGGCCTTATCACAGTAGTTCCTGACCTTTTTTCCCATCTCAACCAACTTGAGTGACACTGGTCCCTCCTATAGTAACAGCTCACCTCCAGTGAGATCTGCTCACTTTGGCCTAACGGCAGCCCTGTGAAGCATGTAGTGTGGAGGTTACTCTTTTCTTACTTTTATAGATGAGGACAACATATTTCTGAGATGTTAAGAGATAACTGACTAAACTCATACAACTCTTAATGTCAGAGCTCGAAGTTTTCAAGCAGCCAGATGCTAAACTCAGGGATCATCTTGGTCTACCTTACCATCTTCCAACTTCTGCCCATGACCTGGTCTACCAACAGCATGCTTCACACTGAGGACACAGAGGGCCTATATCACACCTGGAAAAGGCACCTGTAACCACCTAAGGAAGAAATGCTGGCACTTTCATTTACCATCTACTACCTTCCTCCTACTCTCCATCCCGATCTCTGAAACCTCCACTTGAGGTGTTGTAAATAAAAATACAATTTTTCTTTTTTGATTTCATATTTCATAGCGTTTGACTATGGGAGTGGACAAACATCAAATTCTATGACAGAGAGACCGCAAGGCACAACCATCAAGAAATCAGGAGGTGCAGCAAACACGTACATGATCCCCGGATGATGCCCACTTGTAAAATATGCAGGTGTGCCAGGAATACGCAAGGTATACACATGTAGTACATGTAAAATGCAAACAGAATCTTCTGCAAGGAGATACATCCAAATAGTTAACCATGGTTATTCTGAGGAAGGAGAGCACAGGGAAGATTAGTGAGGGAGTTTTTACTCTTGCTCCTTAGCCTTCTTTATTGTTAATATTGTTTAAACCACAAACATATATTAAACTCTTTTTCCATTAACAAAATAAACATAGTTTGGAAAGAATCTAGAAGTCTATCACAGTATGGTCATCTGGGTAGATTGACTGATGTGCTAGAATAGTGGGCTGCTAACAAATCTGCAGTGGGACAGCAGGCCTGAGTCTGATCAGAATTCCCCACCGTGGTACTCCGTGCCACCCTGGCCCTGTTCCTGTCAAATGGATGCAGGCGTCCTTTGCACAGCACACCTCCGGGACTCTAAGCTGCCAGAGTTCTATTGGATAACAGCTCCTTTGGAAAAACTCCCTGATCTGTCTGTCCTCTTTGTATCTGTGGACACAGGTGGGACAGGGAGTTCTTTGCTCATATTATTGTATGTGCAGGGAATGAGCCATAAACAGGATTAGCAGGCAGATATTTAACTCTCACTTGGGAACACAGTGATTTCAAGCCATTTTAGTTGTACCCCTTTTCATGCAAATGTTCACAATCCACATCATTCCCTTAAAGCAGATCTGATCACACCTCTGTCGGGTGTACTTTGCTACTCAAGTGTTTATGGTACAGAATAAGTTAAAAGTAATAAGATGACACTTAAAACAATCTATAATTCAGATTGTCACTCTTTAGCTATCTTGAAAACCCTAGATAATTTAGGATTTTCTAGATTAGAGTACTGTTTGCCAGTTGCTGTCCAATGAATTTGAAAACAAATTGAAAAAAAAAATCTTAATGTTTGCTCAGACATCTTTCAGTTTTGAAAGGATTAGGGAAACAATCCCAGAAGTAGTATATGTGGGCAAGAATATTAGATAAACGTTAAACAAAGGCTAATATAACAGTACTTGTAATGCATAAACTCTGTCTGAGAGCAGAGGTCTCAGGAGACTGGAATGGGTGACTTCTTGGGAGAGAGCATTGGGCAGGCTGGCCACTGGAAGTCTTTGTTTCTCTTCAGTCCAGGTGGCAGCTGATGCTCCATGGAGAGGTACCCAAAGGACCAGAGGAACATGAAATAGTTCAGAACCAAGTTCTCACAAATGCTCGGTGATGGTAGAGTGGTGGGATATTTGGCAAGTTCCTTCCCAGAATGGGCCTGGCTGCTCTCTCCACGAGAGGAAGATTTTTGAGGCTGGAGATCAATCATAAAGAAACCCAGATTCAGCACTGTACTGACTGGACCACTGAGATGTGGCACTGCTCTTTACACTGGGGCATGAGGAAAAGCAAGGATGGCTTTGATCTGGGAAAGGATCACTACGTCAAATTCGGACAGCAGACTGTATGGAGAGCACACTTGGTAGATGTGTTCAGAGGATCACCAAACCCCAACACAGGACAACTTGTATTGAGACTTGCATATCTGGAGGCCAGTTCATTTTTAAAGGAGGAAATAACAATGCTAATAAATTTGTGGATCCAACATCTGTTCATAATTAAGACAGAGAAGCCAAAAGGAAATTAAAAAAGTTAAACCTATATGAAAACATTCTACTATAACCTGTAGACCTCTATTGATAAATTTTTAAAAAAACTCTTTGAAACTGTGCTGTAGCTTATCGAGGGACAGTCACTCATTTTCAAAGGTAATTTCTCATAGACTGCTTATCCTCTTGAACCTCTACCTGCACACCGTGTTTGCATTAGGGACTTGATTTATGGATTCCAACTCCTTTGACGCAGAAGCTGACTTCCTGTTGCCTTGGTTACTTGGAGCTCAGTTCAAGGTTAAAGTACTCCCAAATCAGAATCAGTGGCAGGCGCTGCATCTAGCGGCCAGGTTATTGACTGCCCCAGGATGTGGAAAGGTCAGAGACCAAAGCACTGTTTACTGCCTTAAGGGTGAGTCAATATTGAGTCAATAGTTTCGATATCTTGATTCTGTTTCTTCCGAAGTAGTAGTTTTTGTTCAATTACCTCTTCCCCAGGTTGCTCAAGGTTACAGGGGTCATGGAAGAAAAGCAGGGTCTACAGTGGCTGACTTTCCCAGGATCTCTTTAATGAGCTCTGTGACCTTGGATAATAAAAACCAGCCTCACCATAGAGTAATTTGTATGTTGCTCTAGGTTTGTAAAGTTTGTTATCTACTTATCTCATTTTCTCTATGGGGAAACAAACAAACAAACAAACCTTTGTGAGACAGTTATTATTTACTCCTTTTTTCTAGATGAGAAAATGGAGGTTCAAGGAGGTCAGACATCTCATGTAAAATCACACAGCTGATAAGAAGTGGTAAGAAATAGATCCTAACCCCTGACTGAGTCCTCATCCCATAGTTTCTTTAAAATAAAGGGGCTGATAAAATCATCAACCAGGGATCATACGTAATTCATTTTGTAATGTCCACTACAGAAAGCAGTATATCTGGAAAATACTATGCAATTAATATAGGTTTAATTAAAATTTTAATTCTAAGATTGCAAATGCAGATGTTTCCTGGAGACAAAACTTAGGATGGCATAGTGACAGAGGCTGACACCAGTGGGGTGGTTAGTTCCTTCTATCACCTTCCTGGCCCTTTCACTGTAGAATGCAGTGCTTGGCATGGACTGAGAGGCATGTTTTGTTGAGCATTCAGTGGCTTTTAATCTTGCAAAGAGCAATGACATGCATTATGCTATTTGACCCTTGAAGCATCCCTGTGGATGACAAGAGGCAGATGGTGAAACTCCAAGTTCACAAATAAGAAAACCAAGGCACAGAGGACCAGGTGATGTGCCCAAGCTCACATATCACAGGTGCGAAGAAAGCGGTGCTGAAATCCGTGCCTCTTGACTGAATTCAATATTCTTTTCTGTCCCATGACACATTGACTTTTGGGCAAACCAATAGATAATATATTTTTCACAAGAGGAAACTCATACTGAAAACTTGATTATAATTCCTTTTCTCATATATTGGTTGTCTGCTCGAATCCTCCCATTGCTATTTTTTCTTGTTTGCAAATGAACTTCATCCATGGAAATAAGGGGATATACGTTACAGAATAAAGTGAATCAAGAAATAGACATACTTGTCAGAGGGCAGACAGCAGAAGCAAGAAGAACTACAATCCTGCAGCCTGTGGAATGAAAACCACATTCACAGAAAGATAGACAAAATGAAAGGCAGAGGACTATGTATCAGATGAAGGAACAAGATAAAACCCCAGAAAAACAACTAAATGAAGTGGAGATAGGCAACCTTCCAGAAAAAGAATTGAGAATAATGATAGTGAAGATGATCCAGGACCTTGAAAAAAGAACGGAGGCAAAGATCGAGAAGATGCAAGAAATGTTTAAAAAAGACCTAGAAGAATTAAAGAACAAAAACCTGGAAGAATTAAAGAACAAACAAACAGAGATGAACACTACAATAACTGAAATGAAAAATAGACTAGAGGGAAGCAATAGCAGAATAACTGAGGCAGAAGAACAGATAAGTGAGCTGGAAGACAGAATGGTGGAATTCACAGCTGTGGAACAGAATAAAGAAAAAGGAATGAAAAGAAATGAAGACAGCCTAAGAGACCTCTGGGACAACATTAACTGCACGAACATTCGCATTATAGTGGTCCCAGAAGGAGAAGAGAGAGAGAAAGGACCCAAGAAAATATTTGAAGAGATTGTAGTTGAAAACTTCCCTAACATGGGAAAGGAAATAGCCACCCAGGTCCAGGAAGTACAGAGAGTCCCAGGCAGGATAAACCCAAGGAGAAACACGCCAAGACACATAGTAATCAAATTGACAAAAATTAAAGACAAAGAAAAATTATTAAAAACAACAAGGGAAAAATGGCAAATAACCTACAAGGGAACTCCCATAAGGTGAACAGCTGATTTCTCAGCAGAAACTCTACAAGCCAGAAGGGAGGGGCACGATATATTTAAAGTGATGAAAGGGAAGAACCTACAGCGAAGATTACTCTATCTGGCAAGGATCTCATTCCGATTCGACAGAGAAATCGAAAGCTTTACAGACAAGCAAAAGCTAAGAGAATTCATCACCACCAAACCAGCTCTACAACAAATGCTAAAGGAACTTCTCTAAGTGGGAAACACAAGAAAAGAAAATGACCTACAAAAACAGACCCAAAACAATTAAGAAAATGGTAATAGGAACATACATATTGATAATTACCTTAAATGTGAATGGATTAAATGCTCCAACCAAAAGACACAGGCTTGCTGAATGGATACAAAAACAAGACCCCTCCCTATATATGCTCTCTACAAGAGACCCACTTCAGACCTAGGGACACATACAGACTGAAAGTGAGGGGATGGAAAAAGATATTCCATGCGAATGGAAATCAAAAGAAAGCTGGAGTAGCAATACTCATTTCAGATAAAATAGACTTTAAAGAATGTTACAAGGGACAAGGAAGGACAATACATAATGAAAAAGGGATCAATCCAAGAAAAACATATAACAATTATAAATATATATACACCCAACAGAGGAGCACCTCGATACATAAGGCGAGTGCTAACAGCTACAAAAGAGGAAATCGACAGTAACACAATAATAGTGGGGGACTTTAACACCTCACTTACACCAATAGAGAGATCATCCAGACAGAAAATTAATAAGGAAACACAAAGTTTAAATGACACATTAGACCAGATAGATTTAATTGATATTTATAGGACATTCCATCTGAAAACAGCAGATTACTTTCTTTTCAAGTGCATACAGAATATTCTCCAGGGTAGATCACATCTTGGGTTACAAATCAAGCCTCAGTACATTTAAGAAAATTGAAATCACATCAAGCATCTTTTCTGACCACACTGCTATGAGATTAGAAATAAATTACAGGGGAAAAAAAAGTAAAAAGCACAAACACATGGAGGCTAAACAATATGCTACTAAATAACCAAGTAGTCACTCAAGAAATCAAAAAATACCTAGAGACAAATGACAATGAAAACACGATGATCCAAAACCTATGGGATGCAGCAAAAGCAGTTCTAAGAGGGAAGTATATAGCAATACAATCTTACCTCAAGAAATGAGAAAACTCTCATATAAACAACCTAACTTTACACCTAAAGTAATTAGAGAAAGAAGAACAAACAAAACCCAAAGTGAGTAGAAGGAAAGAAATCACAAAGATCAGAGCAGAAATAAATGAAATAGAAACAAGAAAACAATAGCAAAGATCTATAAAACTAAAAGCTGGTGCTTTGAGAAGATAAACAAAATTGATAAACCTTTAGCCAGACTCATCAAGAAAAACAGGGAGAGGATTCAAATCAATAAAACTGGAAATGAAAAAGGAGAAGTTACAACGGACACCACAGAAATACAAAGCATCCTAAGAGACTACTACAAGCAACTCTATGCCATGCCAATAAAATGAACAATCTGGAAGAAATGGGCAAATTCTTAGAAAGGTATAACCTTCCAAGATGGAACCAGGAAGAAATAGAAAACATGAACAGACAAATCACAAGTAATGAAATTGAAACCGTGATTAAATATTTTCCAACAAACAAAAGTCTGGGACCAGATGGCTGCACAGGTGAATTCTATCAAACATTTAGCGAAGAGCTGACACCCATCCTTCTCAAACTCTTGCAAAAAATTGCAGAGGAAGGAACACTCCCAAACTCATTCTATGAGGCCACCACCACCCTGATACCAAAACCAGACAAAGACACTACAAAAAGAGAAAATTACAGACCAATATTACTGATGAATATACATGCAAAAATCCTCAACAAAATACTAGCAAACAGAATCCAACATCACATTAAAAGGATCATACTCCATGATCAAGTGGGATTTATCCCAGGGATGCAAGGATCCTTCATTATATGCAAATCCATCAGTGTGATACACCATATTAACAAATTGAAGAATAAAAACCATATGATCATCGCAACAGATGCAGAAAAAGCTTTTGACAAAATTCAACACCCATTTATGATAAAAACTCTTCAGAAAGTGGGCATAGAGGGAAGCTACCTTAACGTAATAAAGGCCATATATGACAAACCCACAGCAAACATCATTCTTAATGGTAAAAAACTAAAAGCATTTTATCTAAGATCAGCAACAAGACAAGGCTGTCCACTCTCACCACTCTTATTCAACATAGTCTTGGAAGTCCTAGCCATGACATTCAGAGAAGAAAAAGAAATAAAAGGAATATGAATTGGAAAAGAAGAAGTAAAACTGTCACCATTTGCAGATGGCATGATACTATACATAGAGAATCCTGAAGATGCCACCAGAAAACTACTAGAGCTAATCAATGAATTTGGTAAAGTTTCAGGATACAAAATTAATGCACAGAAATCTCTTGCATTCCTATACACTAACAATGAAAGATCAGAAAGAGAAATTAAGAAAAAAATCCCATTCACCATTGCTACAAAAAGAATAAAATACCTAGGAATAAACCTACCTAAGGAAGTAAAAGACCTGTACTCAGAAAATTATAAGACACTGATGAAAGAAATCAAAGATGACACAAACAGATGGATAGATATATGATGTTCTTGGATGGGAAGAGTCAATATTGTGAAAATGACTATACTACACAAAGCAATCTACAGATTCAATGCAATCCCTATCAAATTACCAATGGCATTTTTTACAGAACTCGAACAAAAAATCTTAAAATCTGTATGGATACACGAAAGACACCGAATAGCCAAAATAATCTTGAGGGAAAAAAAATGGAGCTGGAGGAATCAGACTCCCTGAGTTCAGACTATACTGCAAAGCTACAGTAATCAAGACAGTATGGTACTGGCACAAAAACAGAAATATAGATCAATGAAATGGGATAGAAAACCCAGAGATAAACCCACGCACCTATGGTCAACTAATCTATTACAAAGGAGGCAAGGATATACAATGGAGCAAAGACAGTCTCTTCAATAAGTGGTGCTGGGAAAACTGGACAGCTACATATGAAAGAATGAAATTAGAACACTCCCTAACACCATGCACAAAAATAAACTCAAAATGGATTAAAGACCTAAATGCAAGCCTGGACACTATAAAACTCTCAGAGGAAAACATAGGGAGAACACTCTTTGACATAAATCACAGCAAGATCTTTTTTGATCCACCTCCTAGAGTAATGGAAATAAAAACAAAAATAAACAAATGGGACCTAGTGAAACTTAAAAGTTTTTGCACAGCAAAGGAAACTATAAACAAGATAAAAAGACAACCCTCAGAATGCGAGAACATATTTGCAAACAAATAAATGGATAAAGGACTAACCTCCAAAATATATAAACAGCTCATGTAGCTCAATATCAAAAAAACAAACAACCCAATCAAAAAATGGTCATAAGACCTAAATAGACATTTCTCCAGAGAAGACACACAGATGGCCAAGAGGCACATGAAAAGCTACTCAACATCACTAATTATTAGAGAAATGCAAATCAAAACTACAATGAGGTATCACCTCACACCAGTTAGAATGGGCATCATCAGAAAATCTACAAACAACAAATGTTGGAGAGGGTGTGGAGAAAAGGGAACCCTCTTGCACTTTAGGTGGGGATGTAAATTGGTACAGCCACTATGGAGAATAGTATGGAGGTTTCTTAAAAAACTAAAAACAGGGCTTCCCTGGTGGCGCAGTGGTTGAGAGTCTGCCTGCTGATGCAGGGGACACGGGTTCATGCCCCGGTCCAGGAGGATCCCACATGCCACAAAGCGGCTGGGCCTGTGAGCCATGGCCGCTGAGCCTGGGCGTCCAGAGCCTGTGCTCCGCAATGGGAGAGGCCACAGCAGTGAGAGGCCCACATACCGCAAAAAAACAACAACAAAAAACTAAAAACAGAATTACCATATGACCCAGCAATCCCACTACTGGGCATATACCCAGACAAAACCATAATTCAAAAAGACACATGCACCCTAATGTTCATTGCAGGACTATTTACAATAGCCAGGTCATGGAAGCAACCTAAGTGTCCATCGACAGACAAATGGATAAAGATGTGGTACATATATACAATGGAATATTACTCAGCCATAAAAAGGAATGAAATTAGGTCATTTGTGGAGACATGGATGGTCCTAGGGACTGTCATACAGAGTGAAGTAAGTCAGAAAGAGAAAAACAAATACCGTTTATTAACGCATATATGTGGAATCTAGAAAAATGGTACAGATGAACCGGCTTGCAAGGAAGAAATAGGGACAGATGTAGAGAACAAACATATGGACACCAAGGGGGGAAAGTGGGAGTGGGGGTGCTGGTGGGATGAAGTGGGCGATTGGAATTGATATATATATATATATATAGTAATATGTATAAAATAGATAACTAATAAGAACATGTATAAAAAAATAAATAAAATTTAAAAAAAGAAATAGATAACCTTGGGATCTGGAAAACAATGTTTTTCTGTGCCGAAGTCAATAGAAGTGTTATTTTTTGTTGCATCACTTTATTCATTAATTGAACAAATATTTATTGAACATCTACCACACCAGGGACATGACACTGGTCTAAGCAGTGAAGTCCCTAAGTTTTCTAAGAATTACATTCTAATAATCTCTGCGCAGCATAAAGATAGCTGTTACTTTTTATAAGGATACTGAAAGATCCTAAAGTGCCTTTTTAATCATCACAAAACAGAGGCTTTGCTACCCATACAGAATCTTTGGGTGAATTTGAAAAGTCATCCCACCTAGGTGGAGATTCCCAAGGACACAGCTCTCAGCAAAGAGAGGGCACCATTGTAAAAGTTAGATTAAATTATGGCTTCCTGTGTGCACATGCACCCCCACTGCTCATGGTTTGGAGAGAGGAGCATGCACTGGATTTCAGTGCATTTCTCCCCTTGAGCCAGGTTCCAACAGAAAGTGAACTACTGGAGCTGGAGGAATTGCTCCTGGAGCTGCTCAATTGCAGGTGGTGGTCTTATCAACATGCGTTTTGTGTCAAATGAGTTTTACTTCATTTTGGGACCTTGAGAGATGAAATTCAGGCAAGGTCACTTGTAAGTAGGATGCTATTCAGTTAGCCTGGAGTCAATCATTTTAAAATCAAAAGATATTTGAGTGCTGCACAGCACAACTCAGAAGATGTGATCTCTGTCTTTGTAAAGAAGGTTTAGAAGTGGAGAGTGGGATAAGACAAAAACACTTACAAAACTGATAAACCAAATGAGACAGGAAGCCAAATGAGTCCTCCACAAATTAGGAGGAAAATGAGATCTCAGTGGGATCTGAGGTGGTTTTGTGCTCATGTATATATTAATTCAACATTCATTAAGAGCCTGTAAGTACCAGGTACCATTAAGTACAGGGATCATGAACCTTCTCTGAAAGGGGCTAACTTGTCCACTCAGGAAGACAGATACAGGTACAAAAACCCCAGTCTTGAACGATGAGTAGAATTCAATAACTAGAAGTAGAGGGAGAGCCTGCCAGGGCTGGGAAAAGACAAGAGCAAAAGCAGAAATAACAAGCCTTCTTTGTGCAACTGAGACAAGAGTGCTTGGGCTGAGTTGTAAAAACCAAACACTGAAAGATATGTTTGGAAAGGCAATTGGGAACAATTAAACCCACATCTTGTTGTCAGGTAGATTTAGTTTCTCCCTTCCACAAACATGTCTTATCGTCTTGGACAGACTTCTGCAATAGGACTTATCTCCTATTGTGTAATTATTTGTTCATTTCTCTGACAATTTTTGTAGGCAACTGCAAAATTCTAGAAGTCATGAACCAGATCTAACTTTCTTTTGATTTCCCAGCACTTAGCTTGATAGATATTACATACTCAAAAGTGTTGGATGGATGAATGGACAAATGGAATACACATTTATTCTTCTAGGCCCAAACCTTCTGGGGAAGCCACCCATCCACACTTGGTCCTCTAATCTAAAACTCCTTTGTCAGTACAGTATAGAGTACAGGTGAAGAACACATTCTCCGGAGTAAGACTACCTGCATTACTAGCTGTGTGATTTGGGGCAATTCATATCAGCTCTCTATGCTCAGTTTCCTCATCTGTTAAACGAGGTTATTGAGGATTAAAGGAGTTTATATATTGTGGTAGACAGAAAATAATGTCCCCCTTTCTAATTCCTAGAACCTGTGAATGTGTTATGTATCATAGCAAGGGGGAATTAAGGATGCAGACAGACAGAATTAATATTGTCAATCAGCTGACCTTAACATCTAGAAAGTATCCTTGATTACGAGATGGTCAAAATGTAATCAAAAGTGTCCATTGAAGTGAAAGAAGGAGGTAGAAAAGAAGAGTCAGAGAAAGATGCGGTGATGGAAGTAGGGTAAGAGAGCGGCTAGGCTGCTGGCTTTGAAGATGGAGGAGGAGGGACACGTGTTAAGGAATGCAAATGGCCTCAAGAAGCTAGAAAAGACAAGGAAATAGATTCTTTCCCATAGTTTTCAGAAAGGAAGTTGATACTTTGATTTTAGCTCAGTGAGACTCATTTTGGACTTCTGACCTCCAATACTGTAATATAATAAATTTGTGTGGGTAAAGCTATTAAGTTTGTAGAAATTTGTTATAGCAGTAATAGAAAAACTAACACATACAAAAACACTTATCATGGTGCCTAGAGAGTAAGAAGTCAATTGTGTTAACTATTATTACTTAGCAGTACAGTGTCTTCGTACTAATTGTTTCATTTTAAACTTATTTCATAGGTTCAAGTCATGTATGTCTCCTACAAGATTTAAATTCTTTAGGACGTAGAGATTTTATAGTATTTTCTTATATCTTCCTAGCATAATGTGGACACAAAGAAACTATACAATGAATACTTATAGTCAGTAAATTGTACCAGAGACAAATAATTTGTTAATATGAAAGTTAAGAGACTACAGTTCTGAGAGTTGAGTTATTTCAGGCTCTACCCCACACGGACTGGATGAACTTGAACAGGACTTGGAATCTCACTGTGCTTCAGTTTCCTCTTGGTCAGAATCTATTCTAGCTTTACTATTCTAAGTTGTCTAGATTCAGAGAAACTGCTGAACAATCTGATTAGTTCTTGCTTCTCTTAATTTAGAAGTGAAGAAATGGGCTGAGGAGAGAACATTTTGTCTACTGGAACTTCAAAGAGATTTTTTCTTAAAGAATCCTTTATACAGTAAATTCTAATGGTGTAGAAGTCAGTCTCTCCTAATCCTACAGTGAAAAAGCCACACCAGATGAAAGGTATTTTCTAGATGTGCCCAGTGATATCACCCAGAATAGCGAACATCAAAATTGCAAAGAGGAGACATCTCAGGTTAGAGGTTTTTAATCTTTCTGCATCTTAGACATCAGAACCTCTTCTTAGGAAAAAAGCGTACACATGTACACACAGACACACAGACACACACAACACATTTTGTACACAGCTTAAGGTTCAAAGATACTTTTAAGCTCAGGTTAGTACCCTGGCCTGCCTAAGTCAATTCCTGCACACAGACACACAGACACACAGACACAGACACACACAGACACACACAGACACACACACACACACTCCAGAAGGATTAAGAGCAGATAGATAGAACCAAACAGAATGCTGATGTAACTGCTCCCATGGTTAAAAAAACAGAGACAATAGAGTGGTACCTGTTTTGCTGAAAAATATAACAAAGGGATTTTCAAAAGATACTAACAAGGGAAGAAAGGATGCATACATGTAATTAAAACCAATTTAGTAGCACACTGCATCAAGTATGCTCTTGTTACATCCTTGGTGATCAGGTAGGTTAGGAATTTGCAACTGATGCACATAAAGCATGTTATAGGTTTCAATAGATGAGCACAAAGGAGCTTCAGCAAAGGAAAATCAAGGCAGTTTAGAGTTGGAAGGGAAGTAGTCCAGTCCTTCCTGGGCAATTGAGCCCCAGAAATGGATGTATCTTGCTTTGCCCAGTGTCACACAAAGAGGGTGGCAGGGGTATGACTCTGAACCCAGCCTTATTTTTGGACTGTCTCAGGCCAGCATGCTGGCTTTCTGCTAATAGGATTACATTCTGAGACTTCACAGAAGCAGTCTTCTTGCTCTTCTTGAATGCTGGTTATTCTATACTCACAGGGCAGCTTTAAAACAGACCAAGCCAAAAATGGCAGTTGTGATCCAAGCTATAAGACCACTGGCTCTGGAGGATTCTTCCCTAGACTCTCCCTAATGTGAAGGGCTCAGTAGCTGTTAATATAAGCATCTTTTGTAGTATCTTCCTTTTTACCTTTAGAACACAGAGTTGCAGTGCACATCTGCATGGTAATACAGATCTTGGTGCTAACTGGGTCACCTTATTTGCATTTTGATTACTGCTTATTTAGAAGCCACAGTGAGAAAAGAGCTTGATATCAGGAGCTTAAATGCATGTGTGTCTATAAATATATGTGTAAATAGATAAATGCAGAGTTACTGGTTTGTGAAAGATCCGGCCAATATGTACTCATGTAAGAACGTATCTGTTGGAGTCTGGCCATGTATGGATGTTAGGTTTATAAATGTGGTTATGGAATCTAATTATTCTCAGTGTAAGATTGCCCACTGTATGGACACACTGTGTCAGCTAGAGAAGCCAATTCAGCATACAGCCCCTTTGTTAAGTAGTCATTGCTTTATATGTGGGAAAGTTGCTTTGTTTTAAGGGTGTCATTGAATATGGCTTTCTGCAAACCACCTACTTTGTTCCACTATTTGAAATCATCCTGTAAAATGCAAACACATTGTGACTGTGTGTAGGCATACACATATAGACACAGAATGTGTGTTAGAAAAGCTCTCTTTTTTTGCAACAGAAGAGAAAAAAATCACAGAAACTCAGACCCATCATTAGATAGATCTCCTAATCTTTATCTCTACTAGCTCAGTCAGACGAGTTAATACCATGATGATGGCTTTGAAATCTCTTAGGAATTGGATGAGGAGAAGTGATAGTGATGAACTCCCAGCTAATAAACACAGAGTGCTTATTTCAGCAGAATGATCAATTTCTAGATGTCCTGAGGCTTGTCTGATACAGTTGATTTACTCATCCTTGCTTACCTCACTAATAAAGCCAAAGCCCACCATCAGATTACAGAGGTGCCTAGAATTTCTTAAAGGGGCAGAAGAAAGGTAAAGTAACAGTCATCATATCCCTCTGAGCATCCTTCCCCACCCACAGTCCTTGAAACCCTGGCTGCCTTCCTCACTGGTACTCTCCACTCAGTAGACTTTGAGTTAGTACAGTAATACAATTAATTTGTTATATTGTTAGTGGAAATTTAATGCAATGATCTAAAAGAACTCTTACATATTATGATAAACTTTAGTGTCTCTGGGCGGCTCCCCTTGCATTGGGCTCATTTCACATCTCATCCATTATGTAAATGAGATTTGGAAATAGTTGAGTTTCACTAATGTATCTCAACTCTAATGGATTGGAGTCAGTCCTTTTGAAACTAATGAGGTTAAATGCATCTCAACATTTCTTTCTACTTGGTTGATTATGCAAGCCTCTATTCAAGAAATGGGATGCAGTGCATTTTTTTTTTTTTTTTTTTTTTCTTTTTGCGGTATGCGGGCCTCTCACTGTTGTGGCCTTTCCCGTTGCGGAGCACAGGCTCCGGATGCGCAGGCCCAGCGGCCATGGCTCACGGGCCCAGCGTATGGGATCCTCCCAGACCGGGGCACGAACCCGTATCCCCTGCATCGGCAGGCGGACTCTTAACCACTGCGCCACCAGGGAGGCCCTGCAGTGCATTTTTTTTCAACCATCCTCTAAGGAAATGTCACTGTTGCCAGACCCCAAAGTAGCCCCAAATAAGTTATGTTTGAATAATGCCTGTGTCGGTTCTAACATTGCATGGTACATAAATAGAGATAATGGACAATATACCATTATATGATTTAAGATAAAAGGAGAGTATTTTAAAAGTTAGTTCATCTGAGGAAGACTTTCAGTCATCCACAGAAGAGTGAGGGGAAGTTTCCAAAAGTGGACAATGGGGATGAAGAGCCCTTGGTGGGGCTTGAGATCAGAGAGGGAAATAGTCACTGGCAGAGTCTGGAACTGGGAAGAGACTATCGCCTTTGATTCAAAGTCACAAGATGTCAATCCAGTTACTCAGGGCCTAGTCTTAAGATAAAGATATACAAGAAGGACATTCTAGATTTCATTTCAAAGGTCAAGAATGGGGAGTTCTAAAGTTTGGAGGCACAACGCTTTTTTCAAAAAAAAAAAAAAAGGAATAAGCATTTCAGGAGGAGCAGCTTCAAATTATCCAGGGTCATGGAATCACGGAGGTGAGGATGAGATGCTAAATATCCAAAACATCCATAAAATTATTTTGTCTTTATTTAAAAAGGGGGGATGGGTTAAGTGGAAAGACATTTAATCTGCATGATCGCCCTCTCAGGTAGATGGTTTATTAAATATTTTTTAAATTAAGAAAACTGAAGCTTTGAGAGGTTAGATAACTTGAACAAGGTCAAATACCTAGTTAAGTGACAGAGCTGGGAATTAAACCAAGGGTCTTCTGGCTCCAAAGTTACAGCTTATCTACCACCTCAAAACTCCTTTCCTTGTAGGTAGTGTATTTCTTAATTACTGGTTAATACATTTGGATTCTGATTCTCTTATACAGAATGTTTCTGTCCCCATGTCCTAGCACAATGGCTGGCACAGAGAATGTGCCCAGAACGAGCCAGTCAGGAATGAGAAGAGGAAACGCTGGATATTTACGAAAGGTGATTAGGATGGAGGCCACCAGATGCTTGACTGAAGAAAGGGTTGGAGATTTGGAGGAGAGATTTCTGGTCAAGTAATCACTCCATCTTTGCCATCCAAACTAACTATACCAACTCCCTGAAACCTGGGACCCCAGCAAGAAAGTTTGTCAACAGTTAAATATTCAAATGATGCCACATTCTCAATAAGTTCTTGGTGGATGGCAACAAGGAAGCAGTTTTGTTCTTGCATTAATTTATTCAGTAAAAGTTTCCGTGCTTATCATGAACACAGCTGCTCCAGGTCCTTTTGGGTACCCTTAAAATAAAAGAACGAGTCCAGTCTTGGTCAAATATTTAGCTGAAGAAACACGATGCAGGAACAAGAAATTTAAATAAAAATAACAACCTCCCCTGAGCTGAAAAGACTACCCATATTACCTTCCATTGCACCTGGGGCACGCCAGAGATTTACTGGGGAGATTTTAACTACTAGCATATATTCTAGAATAATAGTTTAAAATGGAACTTATTATCTATATAACTCATATACAAACATAAATACTTGACTTGGCTGATTAAGAATAAGAATTTATATTAATATCGATACCATAGTAAAAGTAACAAGGTAACCAGCATGATTATTTTAAACAAAAGTGGCATTTCAAAGTAGTTGAAAGGGTTTGTTCTGAGCCCTCATTCCCTGTGTTCAAATCAGAGAGTTATAAGTTACTGGTTGTCTGGACCTGGGCAACTTATTTAACTTCTCTGTGTTTCTGTATTCTCATCAATAGTGGAATTAATAATAGTACATATCTCCTAGGCTTACATGTGAGGACACAAAGATAAATCTCAATCATCAAAGTGCTGGAGGTAAAGACATATTAGTATTTACTAATAGATTAGTATTTACTAGTTTTCAATATTCTGTGATAAAGACAACAGGGTCAGGCATAAGAGTCATGACTACTCAAGGGAATGAGAGACTTCCCTCCTAGGTAGGGAAGAACGTCACTGAGGAGGTGACATTTCACTTGGGTCTTTAACAATTTGGAAGCATTGGCTGAAAGGGGATGAGGGGAAGAAAGGGCAGCAGGTGCAAAGGCATGAAGCATAAAATAGAATGGTATGTTTGGCAAAAGGCAAGAATTCCTGTGTGGCTACAATATAGTTTCTAAGGTGGGTGGGTGAAGTGTAGCAGAAGACGGGGCCCTGGGTCAGGCTGGGAATGATGCTGGGAGTTTGGATTTCATTGTGCGTAATGGGGAGTCATGAAGGATTTCCATGTAGACACACAGACACCCAGCCATGGAGAAGAGATGATTTGCTCTCTGTGGGTACAATGGTGATTAGAGGGGACAAAAGCTGCTCCCAGTAGGCTTCTGAGAAGGGGCCAACAGAAAATAAGGTTTCTGTGCTAAGGGTAGAAATTCACCCTTTGATCCCGGATGCTTAACCAGTGTGCCCTACTGTTCACAGTTCCTACTTGCCCTCCCTCTGTTTCCTTTTCCCTTCTTCAACCTTTATTGGGCAACTTGTGCATTAGAAGTTCCCTTCAAAGAATTACAGGGGAAACACTCATGAGTGAGTTATGGGTCTTGCACTGAAGACACCCAAAGCCTTGTTCAAATAATATTTTTTGTAAATCAACTCTTGCTTTGTTCATTTGGACAGCTCACTGCCCAGAGGAGGCTGGAGGTGAGGACTTTTAGAAAGGTATATGTTTTCAAGAAGGTAAGTCCCCATCTAATGTATGTGTTCTGCAAGTAAGGATTTGTACACCTCTGCACTGAGGTTTTCACTTTTTCTTCCTGTCTTCATGGGCTGGTATTTGATTATAGTCAGAGGACGGCTATGCAGATAGAAACTATGCAACTAGCTTAACCAGAACAGAGATGGCTAGGGGATGGCATGTGACCCCTTTCCGAAAAAAGCAGGTATATTACAGCTTTAAATCCTGACATCCTAACAACTGCTAAAAATAGTCCAGATAGTTATTAGTTGACATACAGGCCCAAACTAAATTCTTTTTACTAAATTCAAATTTCATGGCTTGTTTAATTTGTAAACCAAAGTCAGTCCAGCAGGTCATAAATACCACTGGATTGATATGTACTGGGAATATTCATGTATATGCTCATTTGTCCATTTGTTTAAGCAGCATCTATTGAGTATCTATAATGAAGAAGGAATTTTGGCAGATCTTGGTAAAAATGCTATTGCAGCACAGCAAAAGATGGTCAAGAATCAGCATAAAAAGTGAGAAAGGGCAGTGATGACTATCACCCTAACTAAAGGCAAGTCACACATATTGAATCTCTGACCACTAAGAAACAGGACTAGTGAACACTGGGATGAGTCCAACACAGAAACACCTCACATTTATGGATGAATATGCTGTAGAGAATGAGCCACACTGCACTCAGGTTGTCGGAATATTTTGCCCACTGGCCCAGTGATTCATTTAGAATCCTGCTGGACAGCAGCGTCTCCGTTCAGGGTGACTTCGTGTGTTCACTGCACGGTTTATGGTCATGAAGGAAAGCTGCAGGGTTGGGGGAGGGCCAAAGAGGCTCAGGAGATGGTGATTCCCAGGCTTACTTATCTTTAGCTCTATGACTTTGGACATGACACTTCTTTTTGTCCTGCGTTTCTTTATGGTCTCTGATTCCTTCTGATTCTGCATCTTGAGTAGACAAAAGAGTCTCTGGTAATCTTAAACAGGAGGAAAGTCACCTGGACATCATAAGGAAGATCTGAGAGCCAAAAGCACTTCTATTTTTGAGGAGACATCATTCTATTTTTGAGGAGATATCATTTCTATTAGATAAACCAAATAAAATGCAAGTTACTGGACCTGAAAGGCCTGGGAAACCCAGTCAGGTCTAGGCTCATCTGGGTGTTTCTATCATGTGTCCTGCTCACTTGTGGGTGCCTCATGGTGAAAGTGACTCAGAAGGGTGTGCCACTTTTTAATGAGGTCCTTTTGGTTACTTCTGGACAAACTGTTTTTGGTTGAAGATCAAACAATTACATGTGTCACTTTTAATCTAAAACTCCCCACAACCCAATGAAATAGATAATATTAACTATATTTTATATATGAGGAAAACGAGGCTCAGAAATGTTAAGAAATACATTCAGGGTCTCACAGAATTAATGGTAGCAGGAATTTGAACCCAAGTCTCTCTGTCAGGTGCTTTCCTTTAAACAGCCTTCCTTCCCCATGGTTATGAGAAACACAGATTGATAATTTAGTGTCTGGACTCCAAAAAGTGACAGAAGGAGTGAGAGGTTTTCTTTATAAAGGTTTAGGAAAAGAACTTTTGTCAGCAAACAACTTATTTCTTAATTTTGTCTAGTTAGCCCTGGGTATAAGCAGATAATAGCTTAATATAGGATTAAGAAGTTGTGGAACCTGTTTAAAAAAAAAATTCGGATTGAAAGTGCAATGAGGCTACAACTGTGGACAATTTCCATGAACTTAGAGCTAAAAAACAACTTCCATGTTTGACTTAAGCTTTCCTAAGAAAGGAAAGGAAGCCGGAAACCAGGATTCAGGGAGCAAATGGAATTGCCAAGAGGTGTCAATGAAGCAAATGTAAGACTTTATAAAAGATTAAAAATAATTCCCTGATGGTATTTCTCAAACTTGGAAATTATTACATTTCCCAACTAATAAAACTGACAGTAAAACATTATTTTTTCAGCCTTGGTTATGTAATAAGTGGAATGTGTTTGTTTTTATAAGCACCAATTTAAAAATAATTGAAGTTATGTGAGGGCATCCCTTTGTCAAGCCAGGAATTTGCTTGAAGGACGTCCAGCATAAAGGGTGACTGGGGTCAAGGTTTGGGCAGGTGGAAGCTCTCTCTCCGCTGTGGTCTCAGCAAAGGCTTGCCTGTTGTTAAAGAGGATTGGGGTGGCAAAACAGTCTTCCAGTGTTCATTTTAACATCTTCTATCAGGAGGCCATATTCTCCTTCTCACTTCTGAACTAGGGCCTCCTCTCCATTGCCCAGGGGTAGTTCCTGCTTATTCCTTTCAGGGTAAACTCAAGCAGCAGGTAACGTCCCTTATCCAGAACTTCCACATCTCTGACCTTGCAGAGAGCACTGCACCTACACCACAGCTCTGCAGACCTAGCTTCACTCCGTTTAACACTTGGTTGTATGACATTTCAAACTCATGGACGCAATCAGATACATCTTCAATCCCTGTTTAGCTGTGGGCAGACGAATTAATCTAAGTCTTAGATTCCTTGTGGCGAAAGCAGAACTAAAAAGGAATTTAGGAACCTTAGGAATTTGCTGAGGCTTAAATGAAGTAAATATCAAGTATCTAGCGCAGTGTCTGCCTCCTGACAGGCATGCTGTTATTAACATTATTATTATTATAAACAGTGATCTTGACTTCCCAATAAGATAATTAGTAAATTGAGATAAGAGCTTGTGTCCTATATTTCTCATATGCTTCCAACAGTGTCCACCTGGCAAAGGGCTAGCAAGAGATCAAGTGATCAACCAATATGTGTTGAATGGAGCTACATCAGTGCTTGTAAGGTGCGTGGGAGAGACTCACACAAAATCACATCACTGATACCACCACTTGAAGTGGAAACAAGATGGTGTTTTTTTTTTTTCCAGTCTCCATAAGAAATGTTCTACAATTCTATGAACATTATAAATAAGAGGATGTGGTTTTTATGACTTGAGGAATCATGGCAGAAATACGAGCTATTTATTATTCCATTTCAAGAAAGTGAAACACAGAGAAGGAGGTGTCAAATACTAGGAAGTTAAAAGACGTTCGAGGAAAACCACTCAAAGTCTGCCAGAGTCACAGAGTAACCAGGTTGGAAAGATCATTCCGCTGATGAGGAAACAAAGGCTCCCAGAAGCCACAATGCACGTTGTTGTTGGAGCTATCCCAAGCTGGACCTCTGCACTCTGTTCGTCTTCCCCAGTCATTAAGGGCAGCCAGGTCTTTCATGTTATTTATCTGCCCAGGTGCCTGACTTCCAAGTTGCTTTGCTTATTTTGCATAATGATTGTGAAGATCCCATTAGGGGATGTGATGAAATGAGATGGGGATGGAATGGGGTGGTCAGACCCCTGTAGAATGATCTATAATTTGCTTTTGATAGTAACTTCAAAAGAGGAAAAGAAAACAAGGGCTCCTGACATCAGTAAGAGTCACTGGTAATAATAGAAGAGATTAGACTATGTTTTTTTTGTGTGTGTGTGTGGTATGCGGGCCTCTCACTGTTGTGGCCTCTCCCGTTGCGGAGCACAGGCTCCGGACGCGCAGGCTCAGCGGCCATGGCTCACGGGCCCAGCCGCTCCGCGGCATGTGGGATCTTCCCAGACCGGGGCACAAACCCGTGTCCCCTGCATCGGCAGGCGGACTCTCAACCACTGCGTCACCAGGGAAGCCCCCTGGTTTGTTTTTTGAAAGAAGAGAAATAGATAGTAGTGTCTACTAGCAACAAGGCAGGATTTGGCCACCATACTTATAGATGGGGTCTCTGGAGCCACCTCTATGTCTCTGCCACCAGTGGGAAACCATGCCCCAGGCCCTAAAATCACCCCTCCATGCAATGCTCCCTTCCTTCTGAGGGAACTCCCAGATGCTAACCCACAATGGGCTTAAGTGTTGTTCACTGTGAGCACAAAACTTTGGAGTTTCAGGTTTCTGGATCTTCAGGGGGTCCCGGTGATCATCTTCCTTCAGAAGAGGAGGCTGGGAACACCAAAGGGGACCCATTTTGCAGATCCCTCAGTTTTACCCTCTGTGGCCATATTTCCTGGAGGGTTGGGTCTGGGAGATGTGTGTTCCAGGTCTGAGGCTGGCATTTCTCCTTCTCCTCCTCCTCTTTCTGAGAAAGGGTGCCAGGCCCAGGATTGCCGTTTTCGGTGTCTCTCCTCCTGTTTTCTTCCACCTCTCAGAAGCATGGAGCACTGACTGGTCATGGTCAAAATCAATTGAGAATCCTTTATCTGTACATTAAGCCCCCATATTTAGCTGTCTTTATATGAAAGTCTCCATAGGCTGGGCCTGGTCTAGTGGACATTTGTGAGGAAACAAAGGAAGAAAAGAAAAGGCTGATGCTGGCAGCTTTTGGAGGTGGGTATAGTAATTCCAACGGGGGGTGGGGGGCAGGAAATGAAAAGATGGCATTTCCATGCAGCCGTGAAAGGAGATGGAGGAATCCTTCCTCTCCTTGGACAATAAAGGCTCCTGCTAATTTTAACCAGAGTCAGCTCTGAAAAACCTGCAGTTGACTGTGAGTCACTGGCCCTCCAGGGAATAGGAGGTGGGGAGGTGTGTGTGTGTGTGTGTGTGTGTGTGTGTGTGTGTGTGGTGTGTGTGCACACACACCAGTGTATATAATCTCACAGTGCCCAGAGCCCTGGAGATCCTGGAACACTTCAGTAGCACAGGCCAGATTCATTAAAAACCCTGGCTACAGGCCAGCAGTTAAAATTGAAGCAGCATATTTATTGCATTTTGTTCAAATAAATCTGAAAACGTGTGAATCATATTCCTTGGAGAGATTGGGAGAAGAAGTAAACAACATCAGGCTAATACTTACAAGCCGTGGCGGAGGGAGAACAAAGATCCAGAAGGTTTCCCGCTACAGCAACTCTGGGAGATGCTCGCCCACCCTTCCTAGGTGGGGACGGGGTGGGGGAGGGGGGCACACTCTCCTGCCACTTTCCTCGCTGGCTTGATCGTGGCTTTGGTGTCCCTTTAGGGCAGGTGGTTCTGCCCTCTGCCTGGGGTTTCTCAGTTGCACGCAGCATATTCCACCCTGCTCTGTGGGCCTCTGTTGTCTCCCAGATGCTGCCGCTGCCATCCTGCTTTCTAATGGCAGCTGCAGAAATTAGATTCAATTATGGGTTTTCCTAAAATAGTATATATAAAGGGAACTCTCCCCCACTCAACCAGCCCAGTTCTTATGAAACTCGGCAAGAGCTCAAACTAATTATTTGCCTCTATAAAGAAAATAAGCAGTCAGCCAGCTTTATCATGCCTGGGCTCTTGCTTGATAGCTTTCGGTGATGGTTTGAGGGACTGCCTGTTTTAGGGGGTAACCTCCTATTGGTGGAGACTGTGAGTTGGACTTTGGGCCTCAGTTTCCTTAAGTGTAAATCGTAACAATTCCTCTCATGAGGTAAATATGAGGACTGACTGAATGAAAAATCTTACAAAAACATCTAGCTTGGGCTTCCCTGGTGGCGCAGTGGTTGAGAATCTGCCTGCTAATGCAGGGGACATGGGTTTGAGCCTTGGTCTGGGAAGATCCCACATGCCACGGAGCAACTAAGCCCGTGAGCCACAGTTACTGAGCCTGCGTGTCTGGAGCCTGTGCTCCGCAACGAGAGGCCGCGACAGTGAGAGGCCCGCGCACCGCGATGAAGAGTGGCCCCCGCTCGCTGCAACTGGAGAAAGCCCTCGCACAGAAAGGAAGACCCAACGCAGCCAAAAATAAATAAATAAATTTATAAAAAAACAACAACATCTAGCTCAAGAACAGAGTATCACCAAGACCAAATGTCAAGTCTCTTTTCTCTCCCTCTGTTATAGGGATGATTTATGGGCATAAGTATGTATATACACTGATCTATTTTTCTCCAGGATTTTTTCCATAGCATAGTTTTGCCACCAATTCCCTCCCTCATTGCCTTTCATTACACACATGCTTGTCAGTATGAAACACTGAGAAAGGTAGATGAACAGGTATGAGGCGGGCTCCGACACTCTACCTGTAGTTCACACAAACATGGCTGTTGAGGCATCTTCAGAAGCCCTCTGAGCCTGACAGGCCCAGGGCACGAGTCGGGTGGCTGGAGGCGTGAAATGCAGGTGCATGTCTGGTATATTTTGAGGCCTTGGGAAAGGTGAGAGTGTTTCTAGGCACTGCATAGGCATTATGGGGGAGGTCTTAGGTAGAGGTTTCATGGTGATGGCGTTGAAGGTGGATCAAAGCCCTGGTGAAGGTGTGAATATACAGAGCTGGCAGGTTTCTGAATTAGGGCCAAAATGTGAGATGACCTGATACATGCACTTGGAGATCCCATCTTACTCATACCCCCAAGAGAGTAGAAATGACTCTTGAGAAGTTGGCTTTATTCTAGTACCTTAGTACCTCCTTCTCAGTGTTGGGCCTTGCCCAGCTCCTTCTCTTCTGGTCTGGCCAGGCTCAGAGCTGTTCTTTTCTACTCTCTGCACCCTCAATCCTGGAAAACCTGCAGGAGGTGATCCAGCTTCCAGGAGCTTCCTCCCCATACCCTAAAATGCCTGGCACTGATCAAGAAATAGTGGTGCTACGGCAGAGCGGCCAGAAAAGGCTCTCCTCTGGCTGTTTGAGGGATATATTCCAGTTCCCAAAACTCTTTCACAACTGTGCTAATGATACTAATAGCAAATACTTTGATTGCAAGGATACTCTCCAAGCCCTTTACGTGTATTGACTCATTTCAAATTTACCAACAAACCTATATGGGAGGGGTATTATATTTATTCCCATTTTATAGAGAGAACAAGCAATTCATTCTCTGTTATCACAACTAGCAGGTGGCAGAGTCAGAATTTGAATGCCCGCAAGCTGGCTCCAAAGACTTAACCATAAAATAATGCCACACGGTCCTATCTTCTTGGATATTTGGTCCTCTCAAGAACTAGGTGATGGATTCCCTTTATGTTTTGGTTTCCTGAGTGTGTGCCAGGAGGAAATTCAATAAGTAGCCACTAGACCAGATGGTAACAGGAAGCTAAACCAGGTTTGCCAGTTAAACAAGAACATATTTATTAACTTATTCCTATCTATATGATCCATGTCTCTGATTGCATGGGCTTCAGTTGAAATGTGCTGCCCTGACCCAACAGTGGGAGGACACATCTGATTATTTTCCCAGGTTGGGGTGGATGGCCCTGCTTCACAGCACATCCTCCTCCTTTGCTGTTTGGGTTAGGTCACAGGTCAGAGTGAGGGAAGACCCTGTGGCCAGTGAAGCAGACAGGGCTACCTGGTCAATATGGGAGTGAAACCAATTCCTCTGAGACCACTAAATCTCCATCTCCTTGCCATGGGCGAGTTGGTGCTTCATGGATGGTCACAGACTATCTTCACTAACTCTGTCAGACTACATTCTGGCTGCTGATTGTACAGCAGACTCTGGCTTTCTCCATCCTCCCACTTTGGAGAATTTGAGTCCTAAAGTTCAGTGATTCATTTTGCTGCCTGGGAACTCAGAAAAAAGAATTCTGCCAAACGTCATTTGTTTGTTGAATGAAAGAATGAATGGAGTATTGAATTAAGGCAGAACCTGAGAAGAAATCAAGTTGCTTAAATACATCTGTGTATTTCCAAGTGTCTTGACACCACATGCCTTTTCCTGAAGGCAAATTTCAAAACAGAGTATGGAGAAACCTGGTGGGTGAGTTTTGTCTGTCAACCACAACCAGACTTCACAGCATGACTGGAGATGGCTAGTGACTGACACAAGGACAAGGGCAGTAAGTGGCGGCCTCTGCTCAGAAACAATCAGATACTGTCCTAATTAGCCTGTGTCTAAGTGGGTCCAGCTCTTGAAACAAATCTCTCAAAACTCACACTGGGCTGAGGCAACTAGATTTTCATAGCACCGCTCATGAAATGAGTTATCAACGGTAAAGCCCATAGGTAGGATTAAAGGCCAAAGGGGTGAGTTCTTGGTTCTCCCCAAACCATCTTGACCATTGGGAATGGTAGTAGGGTGAGGGCACTATGGCTGGCACCAGCCCAGCACTCTACTCTCTACTATGGAGAGACCCACAGGATTCCTTAACCCTGAGTTGGTTGTGAGCTTGACAGAAACCACCATCATGCCTTTTATAAGTACCACCCCTACCCCTCTCAACCAGGATTGCAGTGCCACATCTATTAATTGTGTATTTTATTTTCCCTATTTTATGATGCTCTGACATTTGAGGTCTTGCTAATCCTGAAGAGACTGCCCCAATCCTAGAGATAATAAACCACTCCCCAGATAGCATGCTTTTCATGTGCAAACAAATCAACACAGAACCCATATTCTCCAACTATCTCCTTTATGGAGCTTTTACTGGTTGAGGCACTATGCCCCTGCCTTAATATCACCCCAGGGTCAAGTACCAGGCAACTAGGGGCAGTCTCTAGACGCTGGTGTCTGCTGAAATTATTCAAACCAGCGAATCCCAAACCTTGCTCACCTGCTTCACCCATTCCTTCCCAGGAAAACCACAATAAAGGCTTTTGTCCTGGTGCATACCCATGTGGTCCTGCACACCACAGGCATGGCATGGTGTGCTTCCGCTTTCTAGGGATCCATGAGTATAAACTTCTTCCTTCATGACAATCACTTTCATGCTTGCATGTCTTATGATGAAAACAAGTCCCAGGTACCCTTTAGCACACCAAGATTCATGCCTGTCCCTAAACCTCCTCAACTCCAGGGTTAAGGCTGGAGAATTAAAAGAGGTCACTCTCCTACCCTATCTTCATTCCTTAATATAAGCTAAGATCTCTATTTTTTTATTTGGTGCTAGCATATTTATTTTGCTTGGATCTTTATTTTTTAAAAAAAAACCTTATGGGACTTCCTTGGTGGCGCAGTGGTTAAGAAGCCGCCTGCCAACGCAGGGGACACAGGTTCGATCCCTGGTCTGGGAAGATCACACATGCCGTGGAGCAACTAAGCCCGCGAGCCACAACTACTGAAGCCTGCACGCCTAGAGTGCGTGCTCCGCCACAAGAGAAGCCACTGCAATGAGAACCCCTTCACCGCAACAAAGAGTAGCCCCGGCTCACCACAACTAGAGAAAGCCCGTGCAGCGATGGAGACCCAACACAGCCTAAATAAATAAATAAGTTAAAAAAAAACACCTTACAAATATCTCTAACAACATTATCAACAACTACAGCAACAAGAACTAACAGGTATAAAGTATTTCCATATATTAGGCATGTTCCATGGATTATTTTCTTTAATTCAGACAATCTCCATCTGTGATTGTCAGAGAATAACTGATTGCCCAAGATCACACGGCTGGACAGAGGTGGCACTCAGATCTCAGCAACCTGACCCCTGAGGCAGCACACAGGGAAGTGCACACTGAGGGGCAGCCACGCCTGGGAAGCCGAGCTTTAGGAGAGCACTGAGACCTAACGTGTACAGCCCTAGAAAGGTGCGAAGTGGTCTGCACACCAGCTGTTGGTCACTAGACTGTTTGCTAACTGGCTCCTGAGACAGAGAAAGAAAGAAAGAGACTGCACCTGTGTGTATATCAAGTATGACACTGAGCATACTGTTTACTTCAGTTATTTATTTATTTTTCTAGTAAGACTGTGTGGATGAAGGAAGCAGTTTGGTGATTCCCACTAAGGCACCATTTCCTAATCTTGCTCTCGGGATCAGCACTTTGAATGCAATACTTGCTATAAAATCGTATATGCTGCCCCACACTCTTTGAGGCACGGGGACTGCTGCTTTGAGAATCCTTCACTGGAGAGATTGGCCTAGATGCTGGTTTATTCATTTAATATTGACTGAATCTTTATCAGGGGCCTAGCACTGTGGTGCAGGCTAGTGTCACAGCATTTCATTTGTCATACTTACCTGGAGTGCAAGTCTCTCCTACCTGACAAGTCTAACACAGGCTTGTTCCAATCAAATCAAAATCACCATTTGTGAGTTATGTTTATATCATGTGTTTATATCTGCAGCCCTAAGAGGTTGTAGAATCTTTAATCCTAGAACTGTGCTGCATATTTCTGTGGCATCCCCACAGCATCTAAGCCAGTAGATTGTTTGATTTGACTTGATTACATGAATTATATTTTCTTACTAAATATCGTATGTAATTTCATCAACATCCAGTTATAAAATTATCATTTACCTTCTAAAATTAGAAAGTTCTAAGTATACAATACAGTATTGTTGGCAAGGCTCTATGAGGTTAGATCTTATGTTAAGTGTTCTTACAACAACAAAAAATAATAATGAAGTGGGGGTGGGAAAAAATTTTGGGAGGGGAAGGATGTGTCTATGACCTTCATCATGGTAGTGGTTTCATAGGTATATACGTATTCCCAAACACAAGTTATATACACTATATATGCACAGCTTTTTATATGTAAATTATACCTGAATAACGTGGTGAAACAAACACTTTGTTATAAAGCTAAAAAAAAAAAAAACTAGAACTTTGTCTTCCTTCAGAATCCAGCCTAAGTTCACACCAGCTATATTAGCCATGACCTTGAGAAATTATTTAACCCCCATAAGCCTGAATTTTCTCATCTGTAAATATTAGCAGTACCCAGTCTATAGGGTTGCTGTGAGGAACAAATAAGTAATGCATGCACCATATTTAGTATAATGTCTGGCACATGGTAAATGCTCTTTAAGTGTTTGTTGTTATTATTTTCAGTTAACTGTGAATTAAGAAAGAGGGGAGGAGTCCTAGAAACTGTTCCCTTGGTAACGCCCAGAAGAATTATCATGATCCATGCTGTCTTGGGACTATGTTTCCATAAACTTCTGGGCTGCCTTCATGCGTACTTAATTATTTGTCTAAGGAATGCAAACATATCTTAACATCTGCCTAAGTTAAAAAATGTCATGACACATATCACTGTCAAGTTCCTAAAAAGTTATAGGAAGTATTTGTGTGTGTGTGTGTGTGTATGTGTGTGTGTACATATGTAATTGGGGGTTATGAGCTTTTATGAATTTCCTAGTCTCATGCTTCCTCTTATATCAAGAAGAATTAGAAGTTAACAGTCCATTAGGGTGTGAATTTACCAATGTGCCAGGGGCAAAAGCACCAGATGATCTTTAACCAAAGTGCATTTGAGACCAGGTTAAGCCCGCCTTGACACCCCATTTAGCCTGAATCTACAGGAGGTCCATCAGTTCATGACCAAACACACTTTCTGGGGTGGCCAGAAGAGGTGGAGATGGGGGCCTGCAGTGCGGGGGAGCATATGGAGAAGAGAGGTGTGGTGAAGGGGAGAGGCTGCTTTTATATCTCGGAATTTCTCCTTTCTTCTTCCTCCCGCTGTGCTCAGTAACAGAGCCACAGAGGCGGGCAACTGTGGTTAACAGGCATTGATCTGTGTACCAAAGGAAAGACCACAACCGATCAGAGAGAAAGACGTGTGATTAAAGAGTTCACTGGCAACTGGAAACAAAAACACAGGAGCCAGCATGAGGCAAGAGCAGCGTGGTAGATTGGAAAGGATGGGACACTGAGACTCAGAAGACCTGAACTGGGGTACTAGCTCTAGCACACACGTGGTATACAACCAGGCAAGTCATTCTCTGAGCCTTAGATTACACATCAAACAGACCAGTTCAGCAAATCCTACTCTATCTCACTCATGATTTCATAGAAATCCCCAAATAAGATCCTAGATGTGAACATTTCTGCAAAACATACAAATACAAATTTGAATTATCATGGGGCTGGAAGCAGTGCCCTCTTGAGTTGTAAACATACTAGCCAAGAGCCTGAGCAAATCCGTGAACGATAATGAATTGGACTGAATGATGATGACAACCCCCCCCCCCAAATCCCTCAAACAAGAAACATCAACAAGCATGTTACAAACTCTCATATCCTCTAAAAGCCACTACTACTACTGAACTACCCACTGAGGTTATATTATACTCCGTAAAAACCAGCCCAATCATTATCTTCCCACCGTGGGGGGGACACAGCTCCACTCTGTGCCTAGAGCCACATGCATCAGAGATGGAGGCCACTGCGCCAAGGCAGAGCTGCTGAACTGGAGTACACCTGGGTTGCCGGGGGAACCTGGCAGCCAGCACCTACTGCTGCAGCTGCAGACTGAGCTTCCTTGTTGGCAAATGCCAGAAAGCATTTTGTGAGGTTGGCTGCAGGGCCCAATGCTGAAAGCGAAACCCCTTCTGGTGCCCTGTAGGTACCGTTGGTGGCTGGGAGGGAACACAGTTCTTTCCTGCGTCCTCCCTTCTGAGAACATGACTTCTGAAGAGCCCTCACTAAAAGGAGCATTGCTATGACAGCGCAAGGTGGCCATCGCCTGCCCAGCCATCTCTGTTTTCTGTGGAAGTGGGTTCTGGAGTGAGGCCCCACATCATACCCACAGACAACGAGACGCTAGCTGTTCTGCAGCCTTTCCTTTATAGCTCTGCTGTCAGAGCAGCTGTAAACCACATGAGCTCCAAACCCAATCCGGATGGTGAGGAGGAGAGGTGGGCCTGGTTTCCTCCTCCCACCTGGCTGCTGCAATGCTAGCCACCAAGCCCTGCCAGGAGTTCCGGTCTTCTATTTCCACCTAATAGGGCAATCAGAACCTTGCCTTTAGCTGGAAGAAAGACAACTAAGGAGTTCGGGGATTAATTTTTGCTTCCTTTATCATACCCTGAGGTGTGCATTTAAAATTTTTTTTTTATTTTATAATTGCTTTACAATGGTGTGTTAGTTTCTGCTTTATAACAAACTGAATCAGCTATACATATACATATATCCCCAAATCTCCTCCCTCTTGCATTTCCCTCCAACAATCCCTATCCCACCCCTCTAGGTGGTCACAAAGCACCGAGCTGATCTACCCGAGCTATGCAGCTGCTTCCCACTAGCTAGCTATTTTACGTTTGGTAGTGTATATATGTCCATGCCACTCTCTCACTTCGTCCCAGCTTACCCTTCCCCCTCCCGTGTCCTCAAGTCCATTTTCTAGGTCTGCGTCTTTATTCGTGTCCTGCCCTGGGTTCTTCAGAACCACTTTTTTTTTTTTTGGATTCCATATATATGTGTTAGCATATGGTATTTGTTTTTCTCTTTCTGACTTACTTAACTCTGTATGACAGACTCTGGGTCCATCCACCTCACTACAAATAACTCAATTTCGTTTCTTTTTATGGCTAATATTCCATTGTATATATGTGCCACATCTTCTTTATCCATTCATCTGTCACATCTGTCGATGGACACTTAGGCTGATTCCCTCTCCTGGATATTGTAAATAGAGCTGCAATGAACATTGTGGTATATCACTCTTTTGGAATTATGGTTTTCTCAGGGTATATGCCCAGGAGTGGGATTGGGTTTTATGGTAGTTCTATTTTTAGGTTTTTAAGGAAGCTTCATACTGTTCTCTATAGTGGCTGTATCAATTTACATTCCCACCAACAGGGTAAGAGGGTTCCCTTTTCTCCACACCCTCACCAGAATTTATTGTTTGTAGTTTTTTTTTTTTTTTTTTTGCGGTACGTGGGCCTCTCACTGTTGTGGCCTCTCCCGTTGTGGAGCACAGGCTCCGGACGTGCAGCGACCATGGCTTGTGGGCCTAGCCGCTCCGCGGCATGAGGGATCATCCCGGACCAGGGCACGAACCCGTGTCACCTGCATCGGCAGGCAGACTCCCAACCAATGTGCCACCAGGGAAGCGCTGTTCGTAGATATTTTGATGATGGCCATTCTGACTGGTGTGAGGTGATACCTCATTGAAGTTTTGATTTGCATTTTTCTAATGATTAGTGATGTTGAACATCCTTTCATGTGTTTGTTGAACATCTGTACATCTTCTTTGGAGAAATGTCTATTTAGGTCTTCTGCCCATTTTTTGATTGGGTTGTTTGTTTTTTTGATATTGAGCTGCATGAGCTGCTTGTAAATTTTGGAGATTAATCCTTTATCAGTTGCTTCATTTGCAAATATTTTCTCCCATTCTGAGTGTTGTCTTTTCGTCTTGTTTATGGTTTCCTTTGCCGTGAAAAGCTTTTAAGTTTCATTAGGTCTCATTTGTTTACTTTTGTTTTTATTTCCATTTCTCTAGGAGGTGGGTCTAAAAGGATCTTGCTGTGATTTACGTCATAGAGTGGTCCGCCTATGTTTTCCTCTAAGGGTTTTATAGTGTCTGGCCTTACATTTAGGTCTTTAAACCATTATGAGTTTATTTTTGTGTATGGTGTTAGGCAGTGTTCTAATTTCGTTCTTTTACATGTATCTGTCCAGTTTTCCCAGCACCACTTCTTGAAGAGGCTGGCTTTTCTCCATTGTATATCCTTGCCTCCTTTATCAAAATAAGGTGACCATATGTGTGTGGATTTATCTCTGGGCTTTCTGTCCTGTTCCATTGATCTTTATTTCTGTTTTTGTGCCAGTACCATACTCTCTTGATTACTGTAGCTTTGTAATATACTCTGAAGTCAGAGAGTCTGATTCCTCCAGATGAACTTTTCTTTCTCAAGATTGTTGTGGCTATTCGGTGTCTTTGGTGTTTCCATACAAACTGTGAAATTTTTTTTTCTAGTTCTGTGAAAAATGCCATTGGTATTTTGGCAGAGACTGCATTGAATCTGTAGATTGCTTTGTGTAGTATAGTCATTTTCACAATATTGAATCTTCCAATCCAAGAACATGGTATATCTCTCTATCTGTTTGTATCATCTTTAATTTCTTTCATCAGTGTCTTATAGTTTTCTGCCTACAGGTCTTTTGTCTCCTTAGGTAAGTTTATTCCTAGGTATTTTATTCTTTTTGTTGCTGTGGTAAATGGGAATGTTTCCTTAATTTCTTTCAGATTTTTCATCATTAGTATATAGGAATGCAAGAGATTTCTGTGTATTAATTTTGTATCCTGCTACTTTACCAAATTCACTGATTAGCTCTAGTAGTTTTCTAGTAGCATCTTTAGGATTGTCTATGTATAGTATCATGTCATCTGCAAACAGTGACAGTTTTACTTCTTCTTTTCCAATTTCGATTCCTTTTATTTATTTTTATTCTGATTGCTATGGCTAAAACTTCCAAAACTATGTTGAATAATAGTGGTGAGAGTGGACACCCTAGTCTTGTTCCTGATCTTAGAGGAAATGGTTTCAGGTTTTCACCATTGAGAATGATGTTGTCTGTGGGTTTGTCATATATGGCTTTTATTATGGTGAGGTAAGTTCCGTCTATGCCTACTTTCTGGAAGGTTTTTTTTTTTTATCATAAATGGGTGTTGAATATTGTTGAAATCTTTTTCTGCATCTATTGAGATGATCCTATGGATTTTCTCCTTCAATTTGTTAATGTGGTTTATAACATTGATTGATTTGTGTATATTGAATAATCCTCGCACTACTGGGATAAACCTCACTTAGTCATGGTGTATGATTCTTTTAATGTGCTGTTGGATTCTGTTTGCTAGTATTTTGATGAGGATTTTTTTTTTTTCCTGCGGTACGCAGGCCTCTCACTGTTGTGGCCTCTCCTGTTGCGGAGCACAGGCTCTGGACGCTCAGGCTCAGCAGCCATGGCTCACGGGCCTAGCTGCTCCGTGGCATGTGGGATCTTCCTGGACCAGGGTATGAACCCATGTCCCCTGCATCGGCAGGCAGACTCCCAACCATTGCGCTACCAGGGAAGCCCTATTGAGGATTTTTGCATCTATGTTCATCAGTGAATTGGCCTGTAGTTTTCTTTCTTTGTGATATCTTTGCCTGGTTTTGGTATCAGGGTGATGGTGGTCTCATAGAATGAGTTTGGTAGTGCTCCTCCTTTTGCTATATTTTGGAAGAGTTTGAGAAGGCTAGGTGTTAGCTCTTCTCTATATGTTTGATAGAATTTGCCTGTGAAGCCATCTGGTCCTGTGCTTTTGTTTGTTGGAAGATTTTTAATCACATTGTCAATTTTAGCGCTTGTGATTAGTGTGTTTATATTTTCTATTTCTTACTGGTTCAGTCTCAGAAGGTTGTGCTTTTCTAAGAATTTGTCCATTTCTTCCACGTTGTCCATTTTATTGGCATATAGTTGCTTGTACTAATCTCTCATGATCCTTTGTATTTCTGCAGTGTCAGTTGTCACTTCTCCTTTTTCATTTCTAATTCTACTGATTTGGGTCTTCTCCCTTTTTTTTCTTGATGAGTCTGGTTAATGGTTTATCAATTTTGTTAATCTTCTCAAAGAACCAGCTTTTAGTTTTATTGATCTTTGCTATCGTTTCCTTCATTTCTTTTTCATGTATTTCTGATCTGATCTTCATGATTTCTTTCCTTCTGCTAACTTTGGGTGTTTTTTTGTTGTTGTTCTTCTTCTTTTTCTGATTCCTTTAGGTGTAAGGTTAGGTCGTTTATTTGAGATATTTCTTGCTTCTTGAGGTAAGATTGTATTGCTATAAACTTCCCTCTTACAACTGCTTTTGCTGCATCCCACAGGTTTTGGGTAGTTGTGTTTTCATAGTCATTTGTTTCTAGGTATTTTTTGATTTTTTCTTTGATTTCTTCCGTGATCTCTTGGTTATTAAGTAGTGTATTGTTTAGCCTCCATGTATTTGTATTTTTTACAGATTTTTTCCTGTAGTTTATATCTAGTCTCATAGCGTTGTGGTCGGAAAAAAATACTTGATACTATTTCAGTTTTCCTAAATTCACCAGACTTCATTTGGGACCCAAGATATGATCTATTCTGGAGAATGTTCCATGAGCACTTGAGGAGAAAATGTATTCTGTTGTTTTTGGATGGAATGTCCTATAAATATCAATTTAGTCCATGTTGTTTAATGTATCATTTAAAGCTTGTGTTTCCTTATTTATTTTCATTTTGGATGATCTGTCCATTGGTGAAAGTGGAGTGTTAAAGTCCCCTTCTATGATGTGTTACTGTCAATTTCCACCTTATGGCTGTTAGCATTTGCCTTATGTATTGAGGTGCTCCTATGTTGGGTGCATAAATATTTACAATTGTTATATCTTCTTCTTGGATTGATCCTTTGATCATTTTGTAGTGTCCTTCTTTGTCTCTTGTAATAGTCTTTATTTTGAAGTCTATTATGTCTGATATGAGAATTGCTACTCCAGCTTTCTTTTGATGTCCATTTGCATGGAATATCTTTTACCATTCACTCTCTTTCAGTTTGTATGTGTCCCTAGGTCTGAAGTGGGTCTCTTGTAGACAGCATATATATGGGTCTTGTTTTTATATCCATTCAGCCAGTGTATGTCTTTTGGTTGGAGCATTTAGTCTATTTATATTTAAGGTAATTATGAATATGTATGTTCCTATTACCATTTTCTTAATAGTTTTGCATTTGTTATTGTAGGTCTTTTACTTCTCTTATGTTTCCTGCCTAGAGAAGTTCCTTTATCATTTGTTGTGCATCTGGTCTGGTAGTTCTGAATTCTGTTAGCTTTTGCTTGTCTGTAAAGGTTTTAATTTCTCCAATGAATCTGAATGAGATCCTTGCTGGGTAGAGTAATCTTGGTTGTAGGTTTTTCCCTTTCAACACTTTAAATATGTCCTGCCACTCCCTTCTGTCTTGCAGAGTTTCTGCTGAAATATCAGCTGTTTACCTTTGGGGATTCCCTTATATGTTATATCTTGTTTTTCCCTTGATGCTTTTAATATTTTTTCTTTGTATTTAATCTTTGATAGTTTGATTAATATGTGTCTTGGCATGTTTCTCCTTGGATTTATCCTGTATGGGAGTCTCTGTGCTTCCTGAACTTGATTAACTATTTCCTTTCCCATTTTATGGAAGTTTTCAATTATAATCTCTTCAAATATTTTCTCAGTCCCCCCCTTTTTTTTGTCTTCTTCTTCTGGGACTCCTATAATTCGAATTTTGGTGCATTTAATGCTGTCCCAGAGGTCTCTAATACTGTCCTCAATTCTTTTCATTCTTTTTTTTTTTTATTCTGCTCTGCAGTAGTTATTTCCACTATTTTATCTTCCAGGTCCCTTATCTGTGCTTCTCCCTCAGTTATTCTGTTATTGATTCCTTCTGGAGAATTTTAAATTTAATTTATTGTGTTGTTCATCATTGTTTGTTTGCTCTTTAGTTCTTCTAGGTACTTGTTAAACGTTTCTTGTATTTTCTCCATTCTATTTTCATGATTTTGGATCATCTTTACTATCATTATTCTGAATTCTTTTTTCAGGTAGACTGCCTATTTCTTGTTCATTTGTTTGGTCTGGTGGGGTTTTTCCTTGCTCCTTCATCTGCTGTGTGTTTCTCTGTCTTCTCATTTTGCTTAATTTGCTGTGCTTGGGGTCTCCTTTTCACAGGCTGCAGGTTCATAGTTCCCGTTGTTTTTGGTGTTTGCCCCCAGTGGCTAAGGTTGATGCAGTGGGTTGTGTAGGCTTCCTGGTGAAGGGGACTAGTGCCTGTGTTCTGGTGGATGAGACTGGATCTTGTCTTTTTGTTGGGCAGGAGCTCATCCAGTTGTGTGTTTTGGGGTGTCTGTGACCATATTATGATTTTAGGCAGCCTCTCTGCTAATGGGTGGGGTTGTGTTCTTGTCTTGCTAGTTGTTAGGCACAGGGTGTCCAGCACTGTAGCTTGTTGGTCGTTGAGTGGAGCTGGATCTTAGCGTTGAGATGGAGATCTCTGGGAGAGCTTTCTCTGTTTGATATTACATGGAGCTGGGAGGTCTCTGGTGGAGCAATGTCCTGATCTCAGCTCTCCCGCCTCAGAAGCACAGGCCTGACAACTGGCCAGAGCACCAAGACCCTGTCAGCCACATGGCCAGGCTTTCCACCAGGCCATCTCGTTTACCTCACCATGCCTTTCCTCAGGGAGATGAAGATACACTGGTCAGCCTTCTTTCAGCTCGGAGATTCTCAAAGTGTGCATTATTACCCCCACTTCTCTGAAGAGGAAACTGAGGCTCATATAGCTCAAAAATTTTGCCTGAGGTAGAAACTAGTAAACAATTGTATCCAGATGTAGAAGCTTGGTCTATTAAACTCCAAAGTCACTGCTCTTTGGACTTCTCAAGTTGCTCTTTTGGGAGAAGAAGAGGATATGATCTTCGGAATCATCACTTCTCTGAAAGCGGATCCTGGGCTGCCTTTCCTGGAAGTACACCTGGATTTACTCCAGATAGGAAAATGCAGGAGAGAAGCAAATGCATAGGGAAAAATTTCCATCAGGAAATTTCCATTTCCTGATGAACATACATGGTCTCTGATGGAGGGCACACATCATTTCAGGACCAGGCTTCAGGATGCCTGTGAATTATCACTGAGACTCTATACCCATAAAATTGTTAAAGTAATTAAATAAGGAGGCCAACAAATTGAGGTGGCTTTAATGCCTTAGTTGCCTACATAAGTAAGCAAACCAAAACCTAAACCTGAAATGCTTCAAGGTTAAAGAAATCACAATGTAAGGACCAGAAATCATAAACAGCCAATTAGGCTTTCCCAAATAAGGCAACTGCTTAAGTTATAGCCAGTCAAATAATTTCCTTGCTTCGTTTCCATTTCTTCCCATTAAAAGTCTCTCTCTGAGCTCCTGTTGGTGGAATAATCTGAATCACTTCTGGTTTGACGCTGCTTGATTTGAATCAATTTCTGCTCACATAAACTCTTAAAAATTTAACAAGTCTTGGGCTTCCCTGGTGGCGCAGTGGTTGAGAGTCCACCTGCTGATGCAGGGGACACGGGTTCGTGCCCCAGTCCAGGAGGATCCCACATGCCATGGAGCAGCTGGGCCCATGAGCCATGGTCACTGAGCCTGTGCGTCCGGAGCCTATGTTCAACAACGGGAGAGGCCACAACAGTGAGAGAGGCCCACGTACCGCCAAAAATAAATGAATAAATAAATAATTAAGAAGTCTTAGTTTATCTTTTAACAGACTCAACACACAAGAGGTTGATGAAGAAAACTAGGTATGTGATAGAATTTGGTTTATGTTGCTCCAGCCACAATAAAAGGGGGGGGGGGAATCAAATAATGATAGCCAGGGAGTTATCCCAAGCTCTCTTTGAAACTTCCTCCTGCTTTGCACAAATGAAGAGCACTGGATTTCTCAGGAATTCGTGGGAAGTTTTGGGCACCAGTTGTTGGGACAATGTGGAATTTTGGTAACTTAGGAGCTCTGAAGGAGCCCTTGCCATGCTTCAGAAGGCTCTGGAGGCACTACTGGCTCATTTCTGGAGGAGATTCTAAGCAAATACCTGCCTTGCAGGACTTCTGGGCCTGAACTGACAGATCCACTCTGACATTGGGTAGTTCAGTCACAGTTCAACCTGGATACCTTTTGAATACTCAAAGGTATAGTTTAAATGCTACTGAATCTTTTTTTTTGTCTGAATAAAGAGACAAAATATGAGCAGCTGACTTAATTTAGAAAATTCCTCAGTTTTGAATGTCCCTAACTATCATTATCTCCAGGTTAGACATGTGAATAAATCCTAATAATGGTAGAAAAATGGGAAATAGAAAAAAAATAGAAAAAATTCATAGCTGTGATCTGGGAAAGACTAGATGGGAGAGATCAGGAGACTATGTCCTTATGCAAAGGATTTATAAAGGACATAGGGGAAGATAGCTGGAAAGGAATGCAGAAACATTATCTGGAGGCCTTGATAATGAAGATAATGAATACAGGCTTCATCTGGTGGGTCCTCTGGAGTCAATGTAAGTTCTTAAAGAGGAGAATAATCATCAAAGTGGGATTTTAAGCATTACTGGAGATCTTTTCTTCCATCTTAACAATAAGCCCTCAAAATTGTGTATTGTTTTATAGTAAAAATAATTAGAGGAATACAGAACAAGACATATGAAAAAGAACACTTGCCTAACGTAGCATACTACTATATAAGATAAACAGAGAAAAAGAACAGCTTCACAAAACAAATGTGCTCCATTGACTAGAATCACTTGGAACTGGAAACAGATTCGGAAGGAGATGGGATGGGGTGGGGCAGGTGTTGGCTCAGGAATGAGGTCATACGGGACAGAACGGTAACTCATCCACTAATGGCATGGTTGAGTCACAGAGTTTTCTCAACTTTGCAGTTGATAAATGAGAAGGGGTACAGCTGGAGGAAGTAGGGAATGTTTTGGTGGACATTCTTAAATGATACTCTCCCACAAACCAGCCTTCTGCAACTGTACCAGAGGCCAGACCCTGAGCTGGGCAGACCATGTGTTCATGCCTCACACTGCATCTCTGATTAACCAACAGACTTGCATAGTTAGCCTGGTGCAGTAGAGGCCATATGAATATAAGACAATTCCTGTCCTCAAGACCTTGAGGCTTAGTTGATATTGTGGGTTGAACTGTGTCCCCCCAAAAAAGATATATTGGAATTCTAACTAACCCCAGTACCTCAGAATGTGGTCTTATTTGGAGATAAGAGTCTTTACAGAGGTAATCAAGTTACAGACAATGGTGGGATCTACCTAATATGACTGGTGTCCTTATAAAGAGGGAAAATTTGGAAGCAGAAAAGCATACAGGAAGAACACCATGTGAACATAAAGACAGAGATCAGGGTGATGTGTCTACAGCACCGAAGTTGGCCAGAAAACCACCAGAAGCAAGAAGAGGCATTGGACTGATTCATCCTCATAGCCCTCAGGAAGAACCAGTACATGTCTGCTGCTCAAGCTCCCCAGCTTGTGGTACTTTGTTATGGCAGCTTGGACAAACTAATCAGTTGTAGAGACTCTGAACAAATCTACAAAGAATTAAAGGCAAGTTAGCAGGAACAAATATATATTAATTAAAAGTGCTGAGTAAAGGGAGAAACATGCTGGTGAAGACAGTTTTTAACCCTTCCTGGAGGAGGGGGTCTTGTGTCAGGCCTTGAATAGTTTTGAAGCTTATTCCCTGATTTGGTGATTCTGCAGGTAGTTTTGCATTCTATCCCCTCCAACCACTGTTTACGATACTACATCTCTTCCCCTGAGTTTTAGTTCACATTTCCTTTTTTATATAAAGTCCTGAGCCCAGATCCAGTGTGCATTTTCTGGAAGCTGGTCTGGGTGGTCTAGAGGTTCCTTCTAAATTTTAGGAGTCTGTTGACTCTATGACCAGAACTCTATCAGTATCAGAGGCCTCATCATAAACCAGGTCCCCCTCTGGCTGCTGGGTTGAATAGTCTTCTGCTCTGTTTTCCCATCAGAAATATCACTATTAACACCTCCTTTCACTTACCTGATGTTAAGCCTGAGAATGTTTGGAAAGTCACCTCAATTTGAGGGATTTTTAAAGGAGTGACCATCAATACTTTTGTTTTAGTAAATTCCAAGGAAAACAAAATGTGACTAATTACTGAGGTTGTACATTCTTAATATAAAGTTTTCCTTCGTGTAGGGATGATGGTTGGTGTCTGTCTTGTCACAATATTGGTTTCACTCCTTCACTGAGATACTGTAGCAAAACCCTTATCGTACTTTTCAGATCACTTTTATTTACTTTTAAAATAGCAACCTCAATCCACGAAATTCCTTTGTCCCACATCAGCTCTGTTCCCAGTATGCTCCCTGACTATGATGATAGAGAAGCTTATCAGAATTGCTCCCAATGTCAATTAATAATGTTTTAAAAATGACACAGGGGGTGAACTGAAGAAAGAAAACATTCTCTAATCCCAGCAGAGAAGTGAGGGAATTGAGCTTTACAGTTCAGAGACTCTGCAGGGTCCAGCAGCAGAGAGAAATACGTTCTCACCCTTGAGTGGAGCCCGTGATTTCACTGCCTAGGCATGTAGAGAAATCTGTCATAAGCTGGGTACAATCAAACTGGAGCTGCTGCTCTTCATGCTTACAGGAAGGAAGTGTGGTAAAAATAAGGTGGTGAGATAAGCAGCAGGTTGGATCCCAGGAGAGCTAGTTCTTCATTCTGGCTCCCTTTCTAGCTAGCCAAAGAGTTAGCTGAATTCTCAAGATTTCTGTTTCCTTACAGGTAAGATAACTAAAAGCTCCTTTTCAGTTCTGATAGTCTCTGATTCTATAACCAGCATCTGGTTACACAACAGAAAGTGAAGATTACAAAAGCATGGATAACAGAGATGTTGTGTGTCTTCAGCACACTGCATGTTGATAGGATGAAATGAGTGCAATGTTCACACCAAACATTGGTGCAGAAAAGATGAATTCGGGATGGCAAGGGCAACACTGACTTGGAACATTCCTATTTTCATGGTATGGATTAAATAGAACCACAGTAGTTGGCCCCTGTACTAAATCTTGCTCAAAGAAGGCAGGAGGGTACACGGTATTTTGCTAGGGCTATGTTCACACTTATGCCATACGTTGCCTTGATTTTTCACCAGCTGAGACTTGTTCAGGTGTAGTTTCTCAACTTCAACACTTTTGGCATTTGGGTCAGATAAGTCTTTGTTATTAGGGGTTGGGGGCAGGCTGTCCCATGCCTTGTAGGATGTTTAGCAGCATCCCTGGCCTCTACTCACTAGATGCCAGAAGGAACACCCCTCCCTCCCAACTCAGTGTGACAATAAAAAAATATTTCTTGTTATTGCCAAATGTCTCCTTGGGGACAAAACTACACCAAGGTGAAAACCACTGCACTAGTGGGATACAATCTTACCAAAAGACAACCACACCCACATAATAGAGAACGACTTTAAGAAAGGTCAGCCCTCCTGAATTTTAAAAGAAAGCCACCATGTTTCATTATGGTATCAACAGACATTCGGGTCCCTGTGCAACTAAATGCCTTCTAAAGTTTTAAGAAAAGTGGCTTTCAGATTTCCTGCTGTTTTTGTTTTTCATGACATTATTTCTTGGGCATTTTATGTGGACGGGAAGTGGGTCTTTTGTTGGACCCACATGAGGACATGGTTTGACTATGAGGATGTAGGTGGTCTTCTTCATGTGTTTACAGTGGGAAGCACTTACTCTGAAGCTGCACCCAGAGCAGACACACTGCCCACACAGTGGGCTCCTGATGGTGCTGGGTTGCATAGACTGCCAGTGTAATCATGCTCCTTGAATAGGATAACAGCCCACGGAGTAGGCCTGGACTCACATACATAAATGTGTTGTAATGGAAGGGAGTCATCACAGAAATCAAATCTCGCATCCCAATGATACTGCCATTGTTCAAATGTTGCTCCAGGTTGGGAACCATTAAAACCAGGTTCTGAGCCAACCAACAAAGTCAGTCTCAGGAGCCTATAATAATCATGAATTGGAAACTAAAAAATACACTGATTCACTAGTGCTGTGTAGAGGATGAATATTTTTCCTGATTGAGAATATGTAAGAGAAAATGCACCAGAGTCTCTGGAGGCAATTCCAGAAATATTCCAAAAATTCTCTGAGCAAAGGTAGATGTGGAATGTGATGTATCCTCTTGAGACAAGGACTTATGCATTTGGCTTGGAAAATGTCAGTGAATTTCTTAAATACATTAATATAATTACTCAATATTAACATCTCATATATGCCAAGGTACTCATTCCCCACCTCAATAGCCCAAATCCTTAAGTACAATCCCCAAAATAATGAGAGCAAAGACCCCTAGTGTTCTAGTCTTCAGCCAAGTTTCCACTGTCTCCTGAGGATCACATTTTCAACTGACTCCTTAAACTGGCCTGAAAAGGTGAAAAGAACTAACATCTTTTCATGTGAATGAAAGAAGTTCAGTATTATCTCCTCAAGTAAGGTCGCTGCTGAGGTCTGCGTACTTTGCCGAAAGAATCACAAAAAAACTGGAGGCTGTCAGTATGAGGGGGAAGCCACCCACACAGGTAATAAGAAGCAGCACTTAAAATTTGGCACTGCTCTTGGAAACGTTTACAGGCTTAAAAAAGGAATCATAAAAGATAGAGGGTGTGGAGGGAGAGATGAAGGAAAAGAGAAGATGAATGAAAGAACTGTTCCATTCCTGCCACCATTAATAGCACAGATTATAATAAATCCCAAGTGAATAGGAAGAACAGTACTGAGACAAACACTAAATTCCAGGGGAGACCAGACCTGTGTTTTAAAAACAGGGCCATGTGCTTCGGAAGGAATGCTGTGTGCTTAGTCTTGTTTATAACATGGTGAAGGATTCAAGAATGTAATCTGCTCCTCTTGACAAAAAAAAAAAAAAAAAAGATTCTCCTCAACGCTCATCATCCACCACCCCTTCACCCCATGACCCGTTCTGATCCTAGATCTGAAAGATTGGGTCCCATAGTGAATTTCTGGAATGTTCGGTTTGGGCCTGTTTTTCATCAGTGCAGCTAGCTAACAGAGTGGCTTTGCTTTTTCAAAAAGAGATCAGTGTGGGGAAGTGACGATTTTCTGAGGGAGCTTTTCAGACTTCTCGGATATGAGGTATTTTTAGGCTGGGTTTTTTTTTTTTTTTTTTTTCTTTTTTAGGCAGGGCCACAAGATCTGGAGATGCAAAGAGGTGCATCTCCCCTAAATTTGAAAGAACATTTCATTTTGACTTCATTTTGTCTTGGACCACTTTCCTGAGGATTCTCAGAATGAATTAACTGAAAGTGAATGCTGTGCAGTGAAAGACCACGGATTTGGGGGCTAATGTCTTTTTTTTTTTTTTTTTTTTGCAGTACGCGGGCCTCTCACTGTTGTGGCTTCTCCCGCTGCGGAGCACAGGCTCCGGACGCGCAGGCTCAGCGGCCATGGCTCACGGGCCCAGCCGCTCCGCGGCATGTGGGATCTTCCCAGACCGGGGCACGAACCCGCGTCCCCTGCATTGGCAGGCGGACCCTCAACCACTGCGCCACCAGGGAAGCCCGGGGCTAATGTCTTTTCAACCATTTCCTGCTTGTGCTATCTTGGGTACATTACTTGGCCCTCAGTTTCCCTAACTGCAAAAAGAGAGTAGCAGTATCTTAATTGTGGGGTTTTGCAAAGCTCAAATAAGAACACATCTGTAAAGCAACAATCAGTGGGCCAGCACACAGGGTGCCGTCAGAAATGTTACTTCCTTTCCCGTTACAGTTGACTGGGAATGCAGGGTTGGAAAAGCCTGTGCAGTACATCTGTCCCAGCCTCCCTCTCAAAGAGGAGTCCCTTCACCCACGTCCCTGATTTTGGGAAAGCCAGGGTCTGCTTGAGGCAGACAGAGATGGGATGGGAAGCTCACCACCTCCTCAAGCACCCATATCTTGTGGACAGCACCACCGTTAGAAAGCTCTTTCTGTGAACCAACATTTGCCTCCCTTTACTTTCTACTCAGGTAGAACACTGACATTTAAAAGCAACAACAAAAATTACTTACATTTTTTGTGCACTTACTTTGTACCTAAGAGCTTTTCGAGCATCATTGGACTTAATTCCTCATATATCCAGTAAGGTAGGAATTAATATTGTCCTTATTTTACAGGTGGGGAGACCAAAGCTTTGAGTGGCTCTGCAGCTTACCAAAAAGGTTTTACATAGCAAGTGGAAGAGCTGAGACTTGAACCCAAGTCTGTTGGTCTTTCTCACAGTCATGCAGCCAACCCTATGCTACACAGCTGTCCTCTGTAGCTCGAGCATTTAGTGCAGTGTTGAATTCAGAGGAGATGCTCAGCAAACAAAGAATGAATGAATGCATGAATGAACGAACAAATGCATACATCCTGAAGAAGCATCCTATTTGCAAGGTAGTCAGTACTTGGACCTCTGTAACCTCCATTTTACTGAGTCCTTCAGTGCCTCCTGGCCTCATCTTTGTTGCTCATGCTGTCTTTGTAACTCAGCACACATTTAAGTGGATAAAAATGTAAAGCATGCATACTGTCTAGTGTAAAGTTTCCTAGGGGTGTGTGTGTGTGTGCCTTTCAGTGGTACACCCCAAATCTAGTTATATAGATTTTTAGCAGCATCTTAGCTGCTGCTTAAGGGCTTCATTACATTCCAATATAAATTTTCTGCTTTTTCTTTCTTTTTTTTTTTCAATGAGAAAATCCTAAGATGGGAAAGCTGTAGAACTCTTAGAGGTTTTCTTATCAAGCCTAAAACATACATGTATACTTTTAATTTAAAAATTCTATTTAGTAAGATTTAGTTACATTTTGAACAGATTTGATAGGGAGGGGGCTTCATAATAATCGCGGGGCTCTAACTGTAGTCTTCAACACCACCCCCACAGCTCTCCCCCACCCTCCCAATCCCTCACTCTGTTTCCAGTCAGGAGCATGTACAGAAAACCTCAGGGCAACACGTGGGCTGCCCAGCATCCAGGTTGCTCACTGCTGCCCTGCTCTGCCCCCTGGCCTTGGTTCTCATCCCCGGCTCCTGCTCTTCCCTTGTGACTGCACCTCTGTCTAAGGACTTGATTCTACTAACCCTAGTGTGCTCTTGTTTGTCCAAGTTCAACGTCTGCACTGGTTCCCCAATAACCAAGACCAGACTCCTGTTTCATCCTCTACTGGGTATAGGAATTCTGTCTCAGAAGCCCAGTCTAGGCGACCTTATGCCAAATAGGATCCCTCTTGCTTAAACACCCTCTGAGACCTGTTATTGGTCTTCCTGCCAACAGGGAAGTCATAGTCCAGTGCTAGTGGGGGTGGCAGGCATGCAAACAGACCTTTGTCATACAGTATGACACAGGACTATGGACAAAAGAATATCAGCAAGTATAATCTCTGGTTAAATAAAGAAACGTGAACAAGATTTTGGGTTCTGCTTTTTTTCTCTCTCTTGGTTAAACATTTTAATTCAGCTATATTTAATTTCTTTAGATCAAGTCACAAACTCTTGGTAGGAAAACCTCTAGACTGTACCCTACTCGTGGCAGGGTGTATGAATTATTCAGCATTACATGATGCAGAATTATGTCCTCAAAAGTACTGGTGTGTGATATTGGGGGCTCTGCATACACAGACAAATTGAATCAACCAGTATAAAATGGATCAACCAGGTCAGCTAATTTTAGCAATGCAGGCAAACTAATAACTATCATTTCCCCGATTATATGGAGCATTAGTAAGAGGGTTTGCCATGAATTAGGTTGTTCTAACTTTCTATTGCATTGTGTCTATGTGGAGACAAAGCTTCAAATTCATAATTTATTAATATTGAATAAAGTAATGTAAATGATAAGATACTGCACATGTCCCAGAGTTCTTTTCAGGTATCATTTGGTAGCTAATATCAAGATTGCAGACTTCTCCCCTTCCCACCCACTCATACCACATAACATTTATGTATGTATGTATGTATTTGTTTATTCCACATAACATTTAAGATACTGTGAATAATATAAGAATAATTAAAATTATATTTTTGTACTTTCAAAGTATCACTGTTATGCTGCGTTCTGGATGATCTTTTAAATGCTTAATTAATCAATGAATCAGAGCTTCTCGGAAACTGGTTTTGAGTCAGTGGCTACTGTAGGGCTTAAAAGGGATGTGACACACATGTGAGGACTCCTGCTCTTGAAAAACAGATAGGTCTGGTTAGGGAGACCAGACTTGCCTGTAAGAGTCTCATCAAACAACATGGAGCCATGCAAAAGTAGCTCTCATCTCAATAATCAGAGCTATAGGAGTTTAAAAAATGAATGATTTTTATGAGCTAGAATAAGTAGTAGGAGCTGCTTTATTTAGGACTGAGGCCTTAGTTGAGGCTAGAAGGATGTTCAGGATTATTGTTTATTATATGAAAACCAGAAGACTCTGTCCCCAAATGTATAAGGTTTAACATTAACAGCCAAATATATAAGGTTTAACATCAACATCACTAGCTCTGATTCAACCGGAGGCCTGGAGATCTTTTGTCATGACTTATTTCTCATCCAGCCCTCAAGCTAGTGGTAGAGTAACAAATGTTTTTTGTTAGGGTTATTTTAGAATGACTTCTCATAAAACAGCAGTAAATACTATTATTGTGGAGTTCTGGTACTATAGGTGGGTGCACATAAACCAACATCCCTGTGGATTTACTTCCCCATCCAACCTTCTCCAGCACTCTGCCCAGTGCTTGACTTTAGACTGCTCCACGGCATGGGAAGGAGAGCTAGACTGGAAGGTGAGTGGATTTCTAAGCATCTTTTAATCGAGGCCTCGAGAGCTATCTACAGATCTAGCTGTGCGTGGAAAAGGAACGGCAGTCGTTAAGATCAGTGCTGGAAGCTGTGAATATAGTCAATATGTCTACTGAATGGTACATATGTCTGACTAGAAACAGACACATGGGTTTATGTGTATACAATTTCAGTCTGTGCAGGGCAAGTGAATTTTCTGGGGTCCTTCCTGCTCGCCACTCAACCTTGAGGAGAAAAGCTCTATCACTGGCCCAAAACAAGAGCTTCAGAGTCAAGTGTGGGGCAAATTCCTGGAGTAATGAGACTCCCCTGTAACTGGGACACCAGCCCCCTCAGGTGTTTTCCGTACATGACGGGAACTGCTGGGGATGTCCAGTCAGGGGATAGCTTAGCCCGGGATTCCAAGTCTCCTCTCTGCCCCTGAAATACCACACAGACTTTCTCACCACAGTGCTCTCCCACCACTGGCCTGGCTTCTTCAAAGCCCTGAAGAACTGTGAAGATCCCAATCTCCCTTTCCTTTAACTAGAGCAGGGGCTGCTAAACGGCCTCTAGCTGCCTTTTGCGTGTGGTGCTAATTAGCATGATCCAAGTTACAATATGTGTTAAAGATTCCAGTTTTGTTACTTATTTAATGAGCTTCGTGGGATTTGAACATGAGGCTCAAAGTAGCAGGGGAAACCTCATAATTAGTTTCAATTACAAGAAGTTCCTACGCATTAAGACTATTTGATGAACTGCAGAGGGAAGGAACTACCGACCAGATACAAATCACTAATTTTGTTGCATTTATTATTATACTTATTTTCTTCCTAATTAGTACTGATTGGCTTATGATCCTAATTGATGCAAAGGAATTTGGAATGGTATACAATGGTATGGCTTAGAAGATGCCAGCATGTACAACTGCTAAATTATTGCTAATTGTTATTTACATGAGGCCTGGAAGACTAAGCAATGCCTAATTAGCATTAAAGATATGGTATCCATTTCCAATTTACACTAAGGCAACGGAGATCGAATTGTTAGTTTAAAAAACTCAATCTTCAATCTTTAGATTTCAAGAATTGCACCATTGTATATTGACCTCCACCTACGGGGAGACTATTTCTTCTTGTCTTCAATTGCATCTTGCCAGAGCTTGGCTAGAACCTTGCAAAAAAAAGTTACACAGGAATACTCAGCATCACACTGGCAATGCTGCAGTACTTAAGGATTAGAGCTGGGAGCCAACTGGCAAAGAGGCCAAGCATAAGGCCTCTGTTTGTGCCAACAGTGGAAGGTGTATGTGCTTGGTACAGAGTGGGGTCCTGAGATGGTAGGCTTCTGTGAAGGCCCAAGCCCATCTTGAGGTCATGGTGGCTATAAGTGATGTCCAAAGGGTACTAGGGATGCCTATTTCAGAGAGCTGGATGATCAGCCAGTATCACAGGGGCAGATGCTTCCTGCCGAATGGGGGCTACTGTGAAGAAGAAATAAAGAGAAGGTCCTGGAATACAGAGACCTAAGTTTCAGTTCTCAGTCCCAGACACCCTCAAGAGGGCCTGCTCACCCCTGATTATGCCACTCTCCTTGTGGCAAATGTTGCCCCTCACCCTAATCTGCTCTCTCCTAGTGAGTGATGGGGCTGAAAGGAACCACTCTGGAATATACCCTCTGGCTGAGACTTGCCTCTGTAACTCTCACTCATTTTGTCTTTTTCCTCCACCCCGTTTCTTCAGCCAGCCCCCTATCTTTAACCCTTTTCCCTCTGTCTTCTCCTTTGTTTCTTCTGTAATCCAATCCTCCATGGAGTAAAAAGGAAGAGTGCTGGAGGGGAAGCAAGAAGACCTGCCTGACTCGAGTTTTCAAGTCACTTTCCGTCTTGGGACTTGAGGTTCTCCATCTTATGAAGCAGAAATGCTAACACCTGCTGTTCTCTCCTTTCCTTCATAGCACTGCTTGGAAACTCAGATGGGATCACACAGGTGAAAGTCCTTTGGAAATTATAAAGTTGCATATGAAAGGGAAGATTCTTAGTTCAACCGTTTCATCTTCATGGGTAGAGGTATCAGTGCTGGTGGTGCTTCGCTTTCTCCTCATGGTGCTGACACAGGCACAGGGTGGTGCTCCCAGAAGTGACTGCAGAGCTGACTGGAGCTAAGGAGAGAAGCTGGCTTCCGTCCAGGCCCCTGACTCCACATGGGAAGTTCCTCTTCTCCACAAGTTCTGGGGACATTGTACGCCGAGAGCCCGGATTTACTGACAACCTGGACCTGGGCAAGCAGGCTCTAGTTTATCATTCTCTGAGAGGGTGTTTGGAGAAGACTTTTTGTCTTCCAGGCAAACATCGTTCTGGACCATCAGGCTTTATTTAAAGATGCCATTCTCTGCAGCTTCATAAGTATTACACGTTTAGAGAGAGAAAGAGCGACAAGGACAGTAGCTACTTGATGTTTAACAAAACATAAGCTCTGTACTGGGTTTTTGGGGCCGCCTCATTCAAACTTCATGATGGGCCTGCTGACTGCCGATTTCTCAAAGTTGGGAAAAGACATTTCCCAGACAAAGATCAGTTCGAATCATTTGGCAAGGTTATATACGTGATACAAGTATATAATATAAAATATACACTATTTCCCCCAAAGAAATAGTGATTAGCCATAAGAAATACATTATTTACTCCCTTTTTGTTAGTTAATAAAATAGCCATATTAAGAAAACTTAATGCCCTGTGCTTTATACAAAATTTTAAAATTATAAGATATATCATACATCATACATACAAAGCTTAAAAAATATAGTTTGTGTATATTCCAAGTATTGGGTTGGTCAAAAAGTTCGGGTTCAGTTAGTTTGAGCTAACTGAAAATCTTCTGCACAGGTTTTATTGGGAAAATTTTAAACTATTGATATAATTTCTTTAACATCACATGGAAAAACCTGAACGAACTTTTTGTCCAATCCAATATGTATTAAATTTTAACTGCATACATTACATATGTAATTATCTATGTATATTTTATATAGGTATGCATATTGTACTTAAATAAAGTGGTCTTCATATGTTCACTTACAAAATGTAAGTAACATGGCCAATTATGTAACACCATCCAGCTTAAGACATGGAATACTGACAATTCCTTTGATACTCCCATGTATGTTACCTCCACCCCTGACATGGTGCCTTTGAGCAAACTTGAAAAAGGTCCCCTTTCTTCCAAGTGGAGTTGCATTGCTCACACCATGATAGAAGGCTTGGGGGTAGCTATAAAGGACTAGATTTTAGTTCCAATTACCCTCTTGAGTGGAAATCCTTGTGCGATGTATGAAAATACATAAGCAACCATGCCCAACCTCCCCTTCTTTGCGTTTTATCATATATACATGGATCCCTGAATAATAATATATTGTTTGTTTTTTCATACTTGTGAAGTTTATGGAAACAGTCGCATGTTTTTCTTGGTCAACATCCAATTTCCGAGATTTACCCTGGGTGATATGTGTAGATGTGGCTGGCTTGTTCATTTTCTTTGCTAATAGCATTTCTTTGTATGAATAGCTCACAACTTTTTAATCCATTTTCATGTTCAGTGGACACCCAAGCTGCGTCCAGTGTTTACTGATTAAAAAAAAAAAAAAAACTCCCCGTGAGCACTCTGATATTTATTTTCTGTGCATGTGTGCAAGAGCTTCTCCAAAGTAGATATTTAAGAATGGAAGCACTGAGTAGTAAGATGTAGAGAAATTACATCTTTAATTTTACTATATAAAGCCAAATTCTTTTCCAAATGATTGTGCCCACTGATACTCTTACTAGCTGGGTATAAAGAATTCTCACTGCTGTACAGCTTTTCCAACCACTGGTATCAGACTTTAATTGTTGACAATCTGTTGGATGTGGCTTTAATTTGCATTTTCCTTATTACAAATGAGGTTAACCATTTTTCTTATGTCCTTTTCATGTCTTTTATCCAGGTTGTTTTCTTTTTAAATCAGGTTGCTTGTATTTCTCTTATTAAATTGTAGGAGCTCTTAAATATTCTGAATCTTCCTCCTTTGTTGGTTATATGAAATGCAAATATTTTCCTAGCTGATAGGTTATCACTAACTTTATAACATCTTTTGATAAATATTTTCCATGAAGAGAGTCAAATATATTAATTCTTTATGGCTTGTTCTTTTTGTCTTAAGAAATACTTTCCTATCCTGAGGTCATAAAGTGTTTTCTAAAAGTTTAAAGTTTCACCTATTACAGTTAATTATATAATTTATGTGGTGGTGACAGTGGGCATCCTTGCCTGTTCCTGATATTAAAGGGAAGGAATGTTTCACTGTTGTGGTACGTGGCCTACTGGAAGGTTTTTTCTTGATATCCTTTATAAGGAAGTTTCTTTCTATTCTTACTTTGCCAACAGCTTTTATCACAAATGAATGTTGATTTTCATTGAACGACTTCAGCATCAATTAAGATAATCATATGGCTTTTCTCCTTTGTTCTATTAATACGGGGAGTTACATTAATATATTTTCTTTCTTTTTAAAAAAAATTTATTTATTTTTATTTATGGCTGCATTGGGTCTGTTGCTGCACGCGGTCTTTCTCTAATTGCGTTGAGCGGGGGCTGCTCCTTGCTGCGGTGTGTGGGCTTCTTACTGAGGTGGCTTCTCTTGTTGCTGGAGCATGGGCTCTAGGCACGTGGGCTTCAGTAGTTGTGGCAAGCAGACTTCAGTAGTTGGTGGCTTGCAGGCTCTAGAGCACAGGCTCAGTAGTTGTGGTGCACAGGCTTAGTTGCTGCATGTGGGATCTTCCAGCATGTGGGATCTTCCTGGACCAGGGCTCGAACCCGTGTCCCCTGCATTGGCAGGCAGATTCTTAACCACTGTGCCACCAGGGAAGTCCCTAATATATTTCCTAATGTCAAATCAAAACTGCCTTCCTGAGTTAAACTTGGTCAGAATATATTTTTTCAAATAATGATACATTGCTAGATTAGGTTTGCTATTATTCTGTTAGGGATTTTTATATCTATGTTTATGTATATCTATCTTATATCTATGTTGTGTGAATCTGGTTGCTTATTTTCTCAGTTTATGTTTGACAGTGATGATCTAGACTGTATTTTGAGGAGAGTTCCTTCTTCTATGCTATGGACAGGTTTGGGTAAGAATGGAATACTTGGTAGAGCTAACTGAAAATCTTCTGGACAGGTTTTATTGGGAAAATTTTAAACTATTAATTTCTTTAATGGTTAAAGAAATGGTTTAATGGTTTTGGTGAGTCATAGTCTTTTTCTAAATCTACCCCTGTTTCATCTAAGTTTTCAAATATATTGGCATCTAGTTGTTCATGATATATTAGTCTTTTCCTCTCAAGGGCATCTGCAGTTGTATACCCTGCATAATACAGTTTTTTTGTCTTTCCTTCTTTCTCTATTATCTTACTTTTCCTTCTATCCTTCCCTTCCCCTCTTCATTATTCTTGCCACAAATTCATTAGTTTTATCAGTCTTTTCAAACAAATGCCTGACTTTGTTAACCCTCTCTCTTACATCTGTGTTTTGTATGTTTTTTTATTTTTGCTTTTATTTTTATGATTTCTTTCTTATGATGTTCTTACTTTCTTTGGATATATTCATTTAAAAATAATTTCTAACTTTTTAAGTTGTGCAGTAAACTTTTCTTTTTTAGCCCTTCTTATTTTCTAATATAAATCTTTAAATTTTTACATTTCTTTACAAGAACTAACCTAGCTGCATCATACAAGTTTTGATACACAGTAATTTTACTAATGTTCAATTTAAAATTTTTTGACTCATCAGTTAATTAGAAAAATATTTTTTAATTTCCAATGATTTGAGGTTTTTAAAGTTATCTTTTTGTCTTTGAGTTTTAATCTAATTGCCTTTTGTTAGAGAATATGATGTCTATGATGATGAGTCTTTGAAATTTGTCATCAATTTTCATTATTGTTCTACATTTGCTTTGTTGTATTTTCTATTAGTTGGATGTGGCATATATGTATGTTTATTAAAATAAGATTTGCAAGTTGTTTTTCTCCAGTTTACTATATCCTTACTCAATCTGTTCTTGTTTGCTTGATCCATTACTGAGAAAGATTGGTTGAAATATTTCATTCTGAGATTAAATTTGTCAATTTCTCTTTTTTGTCATCTTTGCTTTATATAGTTTTAATCTATGTTATTATGTACATTCAACTTGGAATTTATAAATCTTGGTTTTAACTGAACATTCTGTCATTAATGTTGTATGATGACCTTTGTGACTACCAATAGTTTTTCTAAGGTGAAAGACATTAAAGACTATTTTATATGATATTAATATATCAGTATACCAGCTTTCTGTTACTATTTATCTGGTATATTTTTTCCCATACCTTTATTTTCAGTCATATGTTTTCATATATTTTAGGTATATGTCTTATAACTAGCATATTTCTGGATTATGAAATTGAAGATCCAATCTGATCTTTTTTAAGTTTTTATGTTTGCTGTGATTACTGATTTATTTGTAGTTTTATTGTACAATTTTCAGTTTCTTATGTTTCTTCCTTTTTTGATTTCTTTTTTTCTCATTGCTTTTTCACCCCTCTCTATTTACTTATAAGTTATATCTTTAATGCTATCTGTTCAGAGACTACCCTAGACCTTCTAAAATCCATATTTAATGTAATAATGTTGAAAGTTAATATCATTAGCCTTTTTCAAAACAGTAATTTTTGAGTATTTTAACCTTATTACTCCCAACCATTTATACTATAATTATTCAGCATTTTACCTCTATTTTGTCCTTAACACTGCATATTAGACATTTAAAAAATTATTTTGTGTAGCCAATGTTTGCATATTTAAATTTACCCACAGTTTTTCCATTCTTTTTATTCACTATATTTTCTTACTTCAGATCTTCCTTCTGGAATAATATTTTTTCTTTCTTTTCTTACAAACTTTAGGAATCTCTTTAGGGAGAGCCGATTGGTACTAAACAGTCTCAGTTTTGTTTTATCTGAAGTATCTTTATTTTTGTTTTTGAAAGATTGTATTGTTGTGAATATTTTTCCATTTTTTCTCTCTGCACTTTGAAGGTAGTTTTCAGCTGTCTACTGGATTTCACTGTTACTGTAAAGAAGGCACCTAAAAGCCTAAAGGTTGTTTTTATTTTTTATTTTTTTTTAAGATTATTTATCTTTTCCTCCTGGCTGCTGTTTGATTACAGTGTCTACTTTGAGGGGTTTTTTTTGTGGGGGGGTAAACACATCTTGTTGGAATTTCTTGGGCCTTTTGATTCTGGAGATTCATGCCTTTCATCTATTCTGGAAATTCTTAAATATGATAGTTTTTCCTATTCCTTCTACTATCTCTTTTCTGGACCTTCAACAAAATGCATGAAAAACTGTTCTTTATCCTATGATCTTACACTTTATTTATTAATTTCCTCTATATTCTGTCTATATTATATACAATATTTTTGGACCTATATTCCGCTTCAGTGATTTTCTCTTTAGCTCTGACTAATTTGCTATATTATGCATCATTGTGTTTCTAATTTAAATTATTACATATTTCATTTTTAGAATTTCTACTTGTGTACTTTTCAAATCTGCCTTGTCATATTTCACAGTAGTGTACTGATTCATCTTTTGATGTCCTCCTTTATGTTTTCAGACACATCAAGCTTACTTAGTTTATATTTGAGGGTGATTCACATTTTTGCGGACTCAGTGGGTCTAATTATAACTCTTTGCTGTTTCTGCTGACTCATAAAAGCTTGTTGCTTCATGCATTTTGCATTATATTTGATCATGATTCATGTTTTTGACATTTTGAGTCAAGGGGTTTCTAAATGAATTTTTCCAGGTATAATATACACATCTGCTAGGTGCCTAGGGGTTCCACCAGCCAGGAGCATTTTAAACCAAAATTTTGGTTTGGTCATTCTCAAGTCACAAAAAGTATCTCTTTTGGCCCTCATTCATGTGAAAACCGTCTTGGGGTTAAGATTTCTTAGAGGTGACATTTCCCACCAACCAGAGTGGATTGAAGTGAGAGTCCTTTCTCTCCTTGTGAGGTGGGTTATAGTCTATCTTACTCCTTCACTGAGGATTCTGTCTTATAAAACCTAGCATTTATGAAGGGATTTTGGATCATACATCCCACAATGCATGCACACTGCATTTGTCTTCTATTCTCTATGTGAAGCCCAATAAACCAAAAAGTCTGGACACCCAGGGATAGGCAGATGTCCCCAGAAACACTGTTGACTTTAAGACAACCTACTTCTTTGTATTAGGGCTTTCTGATCACTTGTAACTTCTAAGACTCAATGCCCTCCCAAACCTGTATATACATTTATAAAGATGTCTTTTACACTTTATTCAGCTTCTAAATGTTTTGTAGAAGAAGAGTTTTAAAGCATACCTTGTTTGTTATACCTTACTGTCAGTACAAAGTGACCCACTCACTTTTCTCCTTCTTTACTATCATCACACTTTTTAAGCCTTATTTAGGCAATCTAAAATTCAGTTAATTAACTAAAGATGCTATATAATAAATAATATGTAGCTTCTATTTGAAAAGTAATGTTTAACTTGCTTCTATAAATATATACTATGATATGGAATTTGAAGTCACTTTTCTTTCTAAATCCTAAGACAAAACTTCTGGACCGGGCATTCATGTTTCCTATTTTCCAAATCACATGCATGTGTATACATTTCTATTTTTTCTACAAAAGGGTGTATAATTTTTAGCAGATTCTAAAATAAGTATGCAATCTTAAAAAAAGGTTAAGAATTGCTTATCTTAGAGGAATACCAACAATGAAAAAGGTCCACATTTATAGGAGAATCCTGGAAACTATGTCTGGGAAAAGGGAATGAAAAATATCCCATGAGAAACAGTATACTTAGCTATATCTATCTATACATATCTGTTTGTCTAACTACAGATCAAGCTGACTATTTTCACATAATCAACCCACACACATGCCCACAATTTTATATATGCATGTACATGCTACTCTGCTAAAATGTAATCATAAATGGGAATAAAGACTGGGGTTATCAATAATAAATTTGTTTTAATTATGTGTATTTTTCTACTGTATGCTTGAGGATAATAAACTGCTTGATCTTCACTGAGAGAAACAAACCAGTTATTGCTGAGAAAACCCTGACAGCACTCTTATCTAAAATGGGTAATTCTAAACTACATTACCGATCTTGACCTCCCTGACAGACTTGGCTCCAAGTGATTCAGCCATTTCCATAAATCACATCTTCCTTCCAAAGATGAAGATAGTTCAGATATTCAAAAGAATGTGGCAGGGCTTTAAAAGAATTTCCAAGAGAGCTTCAAAACATTTGAGCAGAGGCAGCTGTAACAGAATCTGTGTTGTCTGGTCACTGCTGGGCAGGCAACAGTCCTCATTTTGGGGTTTGGGTGTCACGGCATTGAGTCTCAATGTTTTATAGTCACCTTATTCCTGTATCTCTCAAATATCAAATATATCTAGGAATAGTCAACAAAATAACTCAGGGCTGTTCTGCAGAAGGACATCTGAATATGTTAATCTATGAATGGCTCTGGGATAAGGTAACACAGTGACATCTCGAGGAGCAATGCCCACTGGGATGGAGTTGTTTGGTTATGCACACCAGAAGAAGCAATATCACTTTACAGTTGTTCCTTGGATACTCTGTGGCAAACATATATTTTTCTTCCTCACTTTAAAACCAAAAAGCCTAGAAATTGCCTGTGTTCTTCTTCAGGCAACAAGACTTACTAGAATATTGAATACGCTAGTTCTCTGCTCCAAATACTGTTTTTAAAACAGAAAGTTATGTTAGCTTCCCCTTTAGGACTTCTCTAGACATCATTGTAAATCTGGGAGGAAATCATGGTACTTATGACAATGTAGCTGGTTAAAGGCTGACAACTGCAAATGAACAACAGAGAATCTATAGTCCTAAAAGCTGATTAAAAGTAACCCTGGAGGTACTAAATGGTGGATTACAAAGTGATTACTGAAAAATGGAGAGGCTGGCATCTAGACACTGTAAAAACAGAACAGTTGTACTGTTGATTTCAATTAAGATCATTTAGGAGAAGGAAAAGAATCAACACACAAGTTACCGTGGCCTGGTGTGAGATTTGTACACAATGAGTACGACTGTGTTCCTTGATGGATTCCACAGCTTTAGATAGTCAAGTTTAATAAGTGCATTAAGCCAGAATTATTATTATTACTGTTATATCATTACATGCTGGGTAAAAAGAGAGAGGAATAATATACCTATAGGGAAGTAGAATCTGGACAAAGTTACAAGTTATTGGAAAATGGAAACAGTAGTTCCTGCTGCTTATCTCAGAGGCACTGAGCATTTTCTGCAAACTGAGTGTGGACTGAGCCTTGTATGGGAACTTTAAATCATTTCAGGGGACACTGGCAATGATAATGATAAAAATTAGCAATGTAGGGCTTCCCTGGTGGCGCAGTGGTTGACAGTCCGCCTGCTGATGCAGGGGACACGGGTTCGTGCCCCAGTCCGGGAAGATCCCACATGCTGCGGAGCGGCTAGGCCTGTGAGCCATGGTCGCTGAGCCTGTGTGTCCAGAGCCTGTGCTCCGCAATGGGAGAGGCCACAACAGTGAGAGCCCCGCGTACCGCAAAAAAAAAAAAAAAAAAAAAAAATTAGCAATGTAGTAACCAGTATGTGCCCACTATGCATCAGGAACTATTAGAGCAAAGTCCTTTAGATGTATGACCTCACTTAATCCACACCACACCCTTATGATGTACAATCATAATCATAACAACATCAACAGCTTATCATTATACAGTATTTTATAGTTATATTGTATATGGCCTTTTGATCCTGTACCATTTACAAGATAGGCAGGAAAGGGATAATCATCTTTTGATAAATAACAAAACTGAAATTCAGAAAAGATGGGCTACTTGTGCAAAGACCGACAGCAAACGGGGATTTACCACTGTGGTTCTTCCCCAGTTTCATACCAGCACAATCTATTGGAAAAGGACGATAAGCAGGGGTTACTGAAGTAGGCTGATGGCTTATAGTTGTCACCAAGTCTAGAAGAAGCCACTCAAGCTGTCATGGGTGATGGCCATTTCTGTTTTTTCTTGGCAAGAGGAACAAGCACTGCTGCTGCAGTATGAGGGCTTCAGGTTAGACAGGCAGACCTGCCCAGGGTGGCAGGCCTGTGGTGCAGTGGTACAGAACACAGACTTGCAATGAGGCTGGCTCGGGGCAAACCATAGTTCTAGTCCCTTTGAGAAATCGACTTTACCTCTCTGGGCCTCATTTCCCTGATCTGTATAATGGTGATAATAATAGTACCTGTTCCTTAGGGCTGGTCAACAGAAAAATGAGATTATGCACATAGAGCACTTACTGGGTTGGCCAAAAAATTCGTTCGGATTTCCCCGCAAGATATTAGTGGATAGGTAGAAAGAAAGAATAGCGCCTAAAACTTAGTAAGCCCTTAACAATTACTTATTTAAAAATTTCTTTCATACCTTTTTTCTCCTAGTCTTGTTTGTATATGTACAAAAGCATTCAGTCCTATGATTCTGTAAACTAAAATGGGTCCCTTCATGTTCTACTTCACCTGATTTATTTATTAGTGTCCTGATTGGGACTTACTCACTAGGCATGGCTCCCACCTAGTTAGTTCACTACTAGGCTTGGGGTTCTAGAACCTGAGGGAAATATTAGACAGGGCTTTTCAGTAACTCCTCAGAGGGCTCACATACTGTAATTACAACTATAGCTGTGGCTGAAATGAATTCATCCTGTGACCTTGGGCAAATCCGTTAATTGCTCTAGACCTTGGTGTTGCCATCCATAAAATCAGGTGCAGAAACACAAGGTGACCTCAGGCCGTGGACTGGGCTTGTAGAGGAAACTGGTACTACAGCCAGGCTCCTCGCTAAAGCTTGGAGTGCCCCCAACAATGCCACACTCACTTCCAAAGCCTTTAAAATTAGTCAAAAAAGGCTTTTAAAAGTTACCTTCATAAGTCGGCAGGGAATTATATGATCTCCTGGGAACAGAAAGAAGAAGAGTCAAATATATTCAGCTAGAGGGGAAATACATAAAACATAACTCTTTCAGTCTCTGCAATTGATCTGCATGGATAACAATTTATCTTATAGCTCACCAAGTCTGTTCTTTTACCACCATTGTATAGATACAATCAAAAGTTGCACTGTTGCTTGGTTTAATATACTTTTCAACTACTCGTGCCAAACTCAGAAGAGTTGAGGGGGAACAAAAATGCAAACCAGAGCCATGAATAAAGAAAAAAAAAAGACTCAAGGCAGGGAATATCCAAATGATATAATAATCACAGAATCATCCAAATTAGGGGTGGAAGATGGAGCCTGTGCTCCTGGCTGCTCTGGACAGCCGCAGCGTGAGGACCCTCCAGTGTGCCCCTGCCTCCCAGGCCGGCTCCCTGCCATATGCTTGCTTCCTAGGCTTTTTGCTTTTATGCATTTCAATGATGCTACCATTTTCCTCACCCAATTTGTATATCTTACACCTGTATAGGAGAATGTTATTGGAAGTGTCATTTATTCCAGAACTGTGAAACCACAAATGCCAATTCACTCTACCAGGAACGTCAATTCACACAATCAAGCAACTGAGGGGCTTTTTTACTACCTTTAACTTCACCCTACCTTCCCTAAACTTCTGCTTTATTGGGAGCTTTTTTATGCTTCCTACAATAAGCCCGCTCTAAATATAATGCGCATTTCCAATGTATATGGCACTTTCAAACAGTGTGAAGAGAAATCTTGGAAAGATGTTGCAGCGAAGCAACTGCAAACGTAATATGCTGTTGTTTTTATTGCTGATTAGAAGCAAAACACAAGTTCGCCCTTATTGCAGGCTAATCAGCTATTAAAACTAAGTGCTTCTTAAAAAAAAATCAAATCTGGTTGCCTTCCTTAGATGGATGAATAAAAAGGGGGGCATGTGTATTAAAATTCTTTCCTTATTCTTCTCTATACTGATGCAAATGCATTGAATGGTTCCCATGTAAAATGTAAACATGGGCAGGGCAGTCAGTGATCTCAGGGCAAAGATATGTCTGCCACAATAACCCCTAGATGCTCTTCTTTTGGAAAGTCCTGTTACTGTCAAAAAGATGAATTCTAAAACAACTCTATATTGTGCAATCTGCAGATTTTATTGACAAAGGTGTCAAGTCCTGCAGAACTGAAAGTTGTTTCCCTTGGCGTGAGATAAATAAGCAGGTTTGCTTGAGCTCCCAGCTTTATTCAATTTGCTTAGATACAAGGTGACTGTAAGCATTGATCCCATGTAAGACCGGATATAGATTTTTTAAGGGAGGTACATGCCCTGGGAGTTAGAGTCACCTACGGAAGCTGACGGCTTTGCAGCTTTGCTCACAGATCCGAAGAGAGAGAGAACGAAGCCACTGGAACCTGAGAGATTATGGTGAGATGGGGCAAGTGTGCTGGCCGGGTTTCACTGCTCTGCCTTGGGGATTCACAGCAGGTTACAGCTAGAATCAAGAGATGTAACAATCATCCAGAACAGCTGTTCTCAAACTTGAGCATGTGTAGAAGTGGGGTGGGGGGGTGGGGAGGGGAGCTTGTTAAAACACCAGTTGCTGGTGTCCAGCCCCAGAGGTTCTTATTGAGTAGGTTCTGGATGAGGCCTGAGAATTTGCATTTCAAACAAGTTCTCAAGTGGGGGTGATGCTATCAGTCCGGGGGCTGCACTTTGAGAAACACTGGTCTAACACAACCCTCTCATTTCACAGGTGGATAAACACAGACCCACAGAGAAATACTAGTTTGTAGAGGCTGCACCCTCACAGGCCTAGAAAACTGGCGTTTCTCGATTTCATATCTAGAGTCTTTGCCGTTTCCCTAGAAGGGCAACCTCTAAGTTCCCTTCTAATTCTGAATCTAAGATCGATGAAATTGGCTCTTTTAATACATATTGTAGTAAAATTTCCTCAATCGTACCTTACTACAGCCATAGTCTGTAACAAGTTGTAAGTTGTAATCAAATAATGCTGAGCCCTGTAAACAGTTTACTGTGCAAACTTATTTCGGCAATTTATAAAATACGTGTCCTGACATTTGTATTAAAACACCCCCAGTCACTCTACATCCTCCTAACCTGCTTTATTGCCTTCTTAGCATTTATTGATATCTGAAATTCTATTATAGACTTATTGCCTTATTGTCTGGGCCCACCAAGACCAGAATATAAGCTCTGTGAGAACAAAACGCTACCTCTCTTGGCCACTGCTTCAACCACAGTAGTACCCAGCACACGGTGGCACCAGATCAGCATGTGCTCAGTGGATGAACTCTGAAGGTTCCTTACCTCCAAATTAGCATCTACAGAGGTTTTCAGAAATATGAATTTAGTAACCAGAAAGGAACTCCTATATTTATAAATCTATTAAATGAAGAGCATGAATAAAGGAACAAGACCGTTGCATATTTCATCTCTGTCAGCCAATATATAAACAGTAGATGGTGTTCAGAAAAAATAAATATTAAATTGCATCAGGTGAGTTTTCTTGAAATTAGACCATGTTTTGTTTGTCTCAGAGCCTCTCTATGTAAGAGCTATTTGTCATTTTTATATTCATGTGGATCATTTGCTAGCACTTAGATCTGGAACACTTTCTTCCCAAATTCTTACAGCAAAACCACCAGCGCTACCAATATGGCTCAAAATTTCAGATTTGTTCAACAAACAAAAAAATTATTCCACTATATGTAGTGGAATCATATACCTCTGTGATCATCTCCATGGACCAAACTTTACTAAATTGTCTGAAATTATGAAAGATAATGCTATTCAGAAATGTTCACTGACTACCATTTTGTTTCAGGATTGTGCACTGAACCTCAAGCTGAGCCACACTTCTAATGGCACAGCCACTAGCACACTAAATTTGATTAAAGTGAGGCTCCTTTGACGTCATCCTAGAACAAAGGGCCAAAAAAATATGAAATGCTTAGGGATAAAGTTAAAAAAAGACAGTTTCCAGGAATACAGTTCCGAGCAGAAAAATTCTGAAGAAATGGGAGTTGACCTCTTGGATTACAATGGGAAGCAACGGCAGATCTGGGTTGGGTCTCTATGGGCCCAAATGTCCACGAGAGTCATTTCATAGAGTTGTTGAGGTACCATTCACAAGATGGGAGCCCAGCCCTTCTCTGTGCTCAACTTCTAGAGCAGGACACCAGAGGTGAGAGGAAAAGCCCACCTGAGGCGGGGTCTCATGGGCACACCAACCAAAAATTGTGGAACAAATGAGTTCAAATCTGCACCTTGGTAAAGGAGAAAAGGCACCAACTCTGAAGTCAGACAGATTTGGGTTCAAGTTTGGGTTCAGCCACTTATTATATACACGATCTTAGATATATCATTCATTCCTTGGGGCTCAATGTCCTCATCTTTAAAATAGGAAAAGTTCTGGGGGATGTGATGGTCAGCACAGTGATGATAGTTACCAATATTTTATTGTATATTTGAAAGTAGCTAGGAGAGCAGACCTTAAATGTTCTCATCATAAGAAAAAAATACTTGTAACTATGCGAGATGATGAACGTTAACTAAACTTATTGTGGTAATCATTTGGCAATATATACATATATCAAATCATTATCTTATATACCTTAACCTAATGCAAGTTATATGTCAATTTTATCTCAATAAAACTGGAAAAAATTGTGATAATAGTGCCTATTATCAAGAGATCTGAAATAATTAAAGATATTTTATGAGAAATGTCAAACAGCATCACATCCTGGAACTTTATACAAATGTCAGCCGACAGCTCTAATTCACTGAGTGCCATCATGGGCAGGCACATCAGGCCAAGGTGGAGGGGACTGAAGGGGGCTTGGTAGACATACATCTTCACATCCACCCACAAAGTTCACGACGCTTGGTGTTATCCACTTTGTTAGGAATGAAAGCGACTCAGCTTTCTATTTTGACATCCAGTAACAGTCCTCCTTTGAAATTTTGCCTCCTCATCTGTTAAATGGAGCTAATCATATTCAGCCCCGCCCACCTTAGGGGGACCTTATGAGGATCAGCAGGTAAGGGAGGTGAAAGGTGCTGTGAGGGGTGTAAATTCTGGGTAGAATTATGCTATTAGTTTCAGATTCTGAATGCTCACTCTTTAGGGTTTTGTGATTATTAACACTACACGATGTAAGATAAAATGACATTGTTTCCTCTGCAGAGGCAGACACCTCATTACGAAGCCTGGCTTCTGGCTTCTCTCCTGCCCTCTCTGCAGTAGGAACAGGAGAGAAGCTAGCCTGCAAAAAACGTGACACGATGCCTCTTGAAATCTGGGCCTCTGAGGGTGAAATTTGTATTGACATTCTTAAAATATGAGCCTGTCTCAGTGTTTTATGTCATCAATTGTGACTGTCAGTTTCCTCTGCAAGGAGAGGAATAATGGAGCTATTTTTCTCTCGCTCTTCCCAAACTAGTGTTGGCCCATGGGCTCGGTACTGCCCTGGCTATGGTGGGAGGAGGGATCTGTTTTAGGAATATGGAAACTTTATGACGCTGTGTATTTAATCCCAGACTCAAGAATAGGGATAGTACGTGGCCCTCAAGCTGAAAGCTGTGTCACACCAGTGAACTTTTTGGTACTTGAAGACTGCTTTTGGGAAGCTGGGAAAGAATTTACAAACTCAGAACTTCTTATCTGCGGTGTCAGTGAGGGGCTCTCTGACAGTCTCCTCTCAGCTGGGTGGCCCAGGGCTAAAGCTTAAGGGACACTAGTGTTTACAGGCTGACAGGCCACTGAGCTTGGCCACCCTAAGATCTGCCCCAGGTCACAGAATTATTCTGGGAAACAAGGTTTAAACTTCTACCAGGGAAACATAAAAAGCACAGTGATTTACTAATAAATCAGAAGACAATTAAGGTTAAAAAGTCAACGCTCAGGAAACATTAAGGATCTGAATTAAATCAACATAGGGTAATTCAAAGGCTAGTGCCTGGAAGGCAGCATTTTATTCACAATCCATCTATCAAGCAGCATTTCCCCACTCATGGGCTCTCGTTCTACAGAATGATTTGGGACATTTGCCAGCTGCAGCCAGTTTTTCTGGCTGGTGCTCATTCTGGATTGAACATTTGCCAGGGTTTATAACCAAACTTAGATTAAGTTTATCTGTCATCCCTCCCTTCTTTGCTCTTTTTTCCCCTTTCTCTTTCCCCAGAATATTACTTGTACACACATACTTCCTCTATTTCTTTTTCTGTAAGTATCCGAAATAGACCTAAACATGTCCAAAAGCCATTGCCCTGGGCTCTTTCTACTTGGTATCAGAAAGAACATACAACAGAACACCTTCCTCTCTAGTACATCCTTGATGGGCAATTTTAAAACCATTTCACCTGATGATTAAGCAAAGCCTTTCAGTGCCCTGGGAGATGGCCTCATAATGAAAGTTTAGGAATCATTTCAGGGTTTGAGACAGGAGAAATCTGAAGACAGAAAGAGCTGCCTTGTATTGATGATTTACTACAGGTTAGAAACTCTCTCTGTACATTCTTCATATCCATAAACTCTTAATCCTTACAGAAAGTCCCAGAATAGACCCTATTTTCCCCCATTTTAAATATAAGAAAACATGCTCAGAGGTTAAGTTATATGCTTACAGGGTCTCAGAGCTAGTAAGTCACAGAGTTGGGACTCAGCTCTGTAAACTGAGGTGCAGGTATGTCAGGTATGTCTGATTCCAAAGGCCATATTTTTTATTTTAACCTCAGGGTCCATAGGCTTCAAAATAACAACAACAATTAAAAAAATACATTTTGAGCACTTTCTATACACGAGGCTCTGTTCTAAGCATATTACATGAAGTCCCTCCTTTAATTCTCACAGCACATCTATGAGGTAGGATATCATTATTCAGGGGGTGGGGCACAGGGAAGGAAGAGACTCACCCAGATCACCCAGCTAGTGAGTGATGGAGCTGGGGAGCACTTGGAAATCTGCACCCCTAACCCCTACTAATCATCACTCCCGGTCTGGAATGGAACCTTGGCCCTGTACCTGTCTCACCGTTCTAAAGCCATAAACACGATATGGCTCACTTGTGTTCTAGTGCAGAGACTAGGCACAGCAGGGCTGGTAAGGGCCAGATTACTTCTCAACAGTGTGGTTCTCCGAAGTTTATACCAGATTGCTAATATTTTTTTCAATACTGGCTTTTTCTTTGTGGTTTAATTATTTGCTCACTCAGGTTCATTTGCTTTGGAGCTTTTTGAATGTCAGAGCTTCAGATCTCAAATGCGAGCCAAGCTTTGGCCTTTGCAACAGCCCAAGGTTAATGCAGACTGCAAACAAGGGGCCTCCAAAACCCACTGCGGCTGTGGGCCTGCTCCTCGCACCTGCTTTCTGCTCCAGCTCATTTCCTGGGTCTTGTGTGAATGGGGCCTTGATGCCCTGAGGGGCTCTGGTGTGTGTGTGTGTATGTATGTATGTGTGTATACACACACACACACACCCCTCCCCCAACGCTTGTCTCACTGATAAGTGAATACACACACATCCAGTCTACTGAAGGTGGCAGTGGGGATCTGGGGGAATAATTCCTCCATAGAGAGAAGGTGGAAAGGGCCCAGGCTGGGCATCAGGAGACCTGTGTTCTAGGCCTAGCTTGGCCACAACCACTCCATCTCAGCCAGGACACAACCCTCTGAGCCTTGGTTCTGTCATTTTTAATTTTAGAGGATTAAACTAGATTAGTATTTCCCAAACCATCTTCTGCAGAATGTCAGTGTTCCTTGATATATTAATGAGTGGGTTTAGAAAAATAAGACTTGTGCAGTCAGGTAAATTGGGGAAAGTGACTTTTCTTCTATTGGTGTGTTCAAAGCTATGAAATGTTACATAGTAGACAATCAAATATTTTTTTTTATTCTGGTATTTAACAAACTTACTTGATAATAAAACTCTGTTTTCATAGAACACCTATGAACACTCCTTGGGGTGCTGGACAATGCTGAGAATGAGTCTTAGGATATCAAGCAGTATCAAGCCCAGAATCTTCCACATTCAAACTTTAGTAACTTAATAAACAGCTAATACATTTGCTAAATGACTGCACTGCTAACATGAGAAAAACAGTAAGAGATATTTAAAAGCGAACTTATTTTCATGTAAGGCAACCAGTTGACAAGATAGTAGAATCGAAGTGTAAAATCCATCTCTGTGGTAAATGGTAAATGAATGGTCCCCACAGGTGAGGTGTTGACAGTGTCCTACATCCAGCAGAACTAAAGATGCAGACAGTGTTTACCACAGTCCCAGGTTCTTAATGATGAATTTATTTTTTAGTGCAGAAGTGCTCTTAAGGTCAGAGAAATTCAAACATTTGAATAGAAGAGAGCTTATCTCCTTGGATATGAAGACTTCCAATCCTATCTTTGTATCCCTTACTGATCTTCATATACCATGTGGCATTGATAACAGGGTTACACACACAGAATTTAATAAACAGGGATTGGTCAAATCACACTTCACAAAGTATCTTTATGAGGTATGCTTGTTCACAAAGGCCAAAAACGTAGTAATTCAATTTTTAAAGAGAGTTACTTGAAGATTAATTTAGTATTTCTACTTAGGCATCTTTGTTTTATTGCTTTCTTTTTTTCCTCTATGTAGTATATTTTATATTTGAATGGAAAATAAAATTTATAAAAGGTGTTATTTAGGTGAAACTGTTCTGCTCTTGACCCATCTTGCTCTTAATTGTGACAGTTTGGGATGCTCTTATTTTAAAAAGATCAGGTACTACCCGTCTCCTCTTCAATGTATTTGTTGTTTGGTTGGTGTTTGTTTTACCAGCCTTTGGTAGATCCAATCACCTCACCTGGGTGGGGCTCAGAAGGCCACAACAGTCATGTCTCCCAGATCTGAATCGGCAGAGAACCTCTCTGGGCCTTAGTTTAAAACCTCCAGGCCTTTCATGCAGTGAAAGCACCCTGGTATGAGAGGTGAACAATCCTAGACACCTCCTTCTTTCTCCCTCTCTCTCCACAGTTCTGAGGCCTATAGCTCTTGACCACAGAGAGTTTGAAAAGCCCTGCTCTAAGGTACAACTCTGAGTATCAATCACCCCATCCTCCACCCCATGCCAGCTTAAAACCTTTGAGTGGAATCCCAAAATGCAGGGTCAACAGTCAAGCTCCTCCACCTGGTGCAGCAGCCCCTCTTTGTCTGCCTCTCCAGATCACCCTTGGGCACCTCTCAACCGAGGTGCAGCCACCCCCAGAATCCTCCTGTCCCCAATGGGACAGAAGGCAACACGGCTCCAATCTTTATTCTCATTGCTGCCAATGTTTGGATCTGCTCTTTCTCTCTATCCAGCCATTAGGCCCTCATAGCTGCATCCAAATGCCACCTTTCTGGCCCTCCAGGGAGTAGTGACTACTCTCTTCTCATTTGCCCCCATGCGCCCCAGGCACACACCACTGCAGCACTGAAGGCATCCAATGTCCTTCTCTGTCTCTAAGTATATCTCTCTCTCAGAATGGCAACCTGTGGAGAGCAGTGGCTGGGTTGTATGGGCCTTTGTGTATTTGAGTTCCCGACACCAAGTAGGTAGATGTTTAATACACATTTGTTTAAAACAATCAAATGCATTTGAAATTACACCAACAATGATATATTCTACTATTGAACACCAACTGGAATCACTGTATACAAAACGTGAACTAAAGGTTGGCATACCAAGGTACACAATGTGTTTAATAATAACAGTAATTATAACCATTAATATTTACTGCATATTTCCTATGAGTCAGGTCTTATGCTACAATTTTGTAAGCAAACATACCCTACGAGGTGGAAACTATTGTTATCTTTATTTTAAACTTGAGAAATCAGAGGCAGAGATTGCTTAAGTCACTTGCCCAAGATCTCTTGCGTTGATCTCCCTGGTCAGCCTCTTTCCTTTCCCAGTTCCTTCCAGTGATAAATCAGAGGCTGCCCATCACTTTTAGGCCTGAGCTGGTAAGCAAATCCATGGGGGCTGCTCGCTGAGGAAGTAATATGAGTTCTCAGCTTATGAGGATATAATGTACTTTGCAAAATAGAAGTCACTATCCCCAAGTGTGCAAAATAACCAGATCCGGAGATAGGATTCCTTGACTCAAAGGCAGCAGCAGCTTCAGAGCATTTGCTTGCCTATTTGACCATGAGTGGACATTATTTGGGATTTCTCCAGGTGCAGCTACACCTGAGGTCACAGCTGATCAGCTGTTATAGCAATGTCGAAAGGGAGCACTACATAGGCAGAGTCAGGAGGTCAGGTGTAAACAGAAGATGAGGAAGTGCAAGGCCTGGTGGAGTGACCTTCAGCGTAACTTCATCTTCCAATCAGGAGGGTGTTTCCAGGGGTCCGGTAAAATTTCCTCTGGGCATAGGGCTTCTAAATCCCAGTTTCACAAGGCAGATAGTTGGTGTAGGAGGGGCAAATGAGATTTTACGAATAAAGTCAAACCCAGGCCCCAGCCAGCTAAAATGTGCCTGCTTTTCTTGGGACCACCCCTCTAGTGCACAGCCAGCAGAAACAACGTGCAAGGACCCAACCTAAAGTCCGTATTTTATTTGAATAAAACAGTCTCTAAATGCTGACATTTATAACTTCACAGGAAAGGTTTGGGAGGAGGGAGAAAGCGTAAAAGAACATTCTGTGTAGCACCATGATGCTGCCAACAGTTTGTGGGTTGGACGGGGCACTGCGTTCCTCAAGATTAGACAAAACTGAGGGTTTCTTCTTCTTCTTCTTTAATAGCGAGGAAATACAAAACCTCCCCTCATGTCAGAGTCTCAACTCTTCACACTTTTTGTATAATTTTGCCCATTCAGGAGTAATATTTAACTGAAGGGAAATCAGAAAAGCTGTAGCTTTTTTTTTTTCTAGAAACCAAAAGAATGTAAAGATATTGAGTTTAGCTTTCTAATTCAATTTCTGAACTTTCTATTTTTTAATGAGAGAAAGAATGTTAGTGGATATAAGGAGAAAGCATATGTTTTGGTGATTATTAGAATTTCAGCGGGTGGTATTTTATGAACATGCCACAGAGCTGTACTACGAGGACCGGCAAGTGTTCAGAGTGACCCCCCACTCCTGATCCCCACCAAAGAGAAATGTCAGCAAGAAATCCAAGCAAGGGAGTTATTTTCCTTTCCGCATGGAATTGAACACAGATTCTGAACTGTGAAAAGAAACTAAGAGTGAGAAATATTTTGATTTAATACATGTTCCAAGCCACCTCCTCCTAGCATGAGAGCTACACCTGAATTACAGACTGAGGTTTGGTGGTTGGTTAGCTGTCAGGTCACGCTCAGAGCAAGTCATTATAACTCAATGGCTCAGGCAGGGATTAGAGGAAAAGCCACTGCTACCTACTTATGAAAAAGGGGTTTGTTAAGCCATTCAGACATGTCACAGAATTGTAAGATGGCCCAGAACTGCTTAAATGATCAAGGTAAGTAATATCACGGCCATACTAATCTGTGGAAGACAGTGGTCACCGTGCCATTTCTTTGATCCCAGTGGTCCCCTCTTGCTGGTAGAACCCGACTGAAATCTACCACTCGACAGGAAGCTCTCTGACAAGGCCACCCCCCTAATCCTCCACACAGTTAGCCAATTAAGCAGACCATGCCCCCACTACTCACATTTTTTTCTCCCAAAACGTATCACACTTTGTTTTATTTAATTATTTAATTTGCTCTTTTTCTCTTCTGCATCAGTTAGTAGACTGTAAACTCCATAGATACAGAAGCCTTATCTTTCTTGATCATTTTTATATTCCCAAGACTTAAAAAATATATATGTAATGCATGAACAAATGCTACAGCTTTTTGAAGAACACTGTATATATATTCATATTAACCCCAAGCTGTTCCTCTCTATTCCCCATTTATGTAAATCCAGTCTATTCTTCAAGGCCCAGGTATGGTACCACCTCCTCCATGAAGTGTCCCATGTGCGACTCCAGTCTACAAATGAACTGTCCCTCTTCCGAGTTCTTTATCATCCAGCTTAGCACTTTGTGGTTTGATAATTGACTTTATTTTTTTTTACTGCATTTTCAAAATTATCCACGAGATAGACCTTCATCTACCAGATCACAAGGAGAAATCTACAAAGAACACATGTAATCAGTCATGAGGCAAATGTTAATATTGTCCCCTCTGAATGCTGTTCTGAAAGGAAGAGAGAGCATGTGTAAAAGTCAGAAGGTATGGAAGCACAAGGTACCTGTGTTCAGGGAACAGCAGGAAGTCCCAGGCACTGGAGCATGGGGGAGGGGAGCGTCCAGGAGTCAGAGAGATGCAGTAGAAGGGAAAGCAGAGAGATTGGAACCTCTGCTGCCAGAGGGGCCACATGGAAAACAGAAGAATGAATGCTGTTAGCTTCTAGGAGGAAAGACCAGCCCCTGGCTAACAGCCAGCAGGTACTTCGATGCTAAAAGCACAAGGAACTAAACGGGAGCTCAACCTGAATGAGACTGGAGGCCCATCCTTGTCCAGAACCTCCAGCCCTGCACGCACCTTGATTTCAACCTCATGAGATCTTAAGCAGCTAAGGCTTCTGGACCTCTGACCTACAGAAACTGTGGGATAATAAACTTGTGTTGTTTCAAGCTGCTAAATCTATGATAAGTTTTTACAGCAACAATAGAAAATGAATACAAATTTCACTATTTCTCTTATCACTACATTTTTATGGCTGGGGTTAGTAGATAAATTGGTCTTCAAAACAGGTGCCACTGACTAGTGGTAACAGATTCTGGCTGCAGCAGAACAAATGCCAAAGGGTTGAAACTGCCTCCCCTTTCAAGAGACTTCCAAGTCATGCTGATGATGCCGGTACAGTGAACTTGCAGTTATCTTTGAGTGAAATGTGTATTTTGTTATTCATCCACCGTAACTGTCTAATCCTGACACCTTATCTTTGTCATCAAATACAACTGTGGTACAGCGGATGTCTGCACCTCTGTGTGCATATGTGTGTTCAGAGGGAGATTTAACTTCACCCCAATAAGAGCATTATTGGGAGAGAAAGCCTGCTGTTTAAAGAAGACTTCTATAGAAATCTGCTGTGTTGTATTTCCTGTGCTTGAATATATTATCCAAAGTGGAAGTGAAAGGAAATGAACATTATTAATGACCATGTGGTAAGCTGTATGCTGGATGCTCTCATGTATATTCTAGTTTTCTTTGGCCCTCATAAAACTCTGCCAGGTATTAATAGCCTCATTTTTCAGATGAGGAAAAAGAGGATCAAAAAGGTTCAGTTGCCCAAGGTCACACTACTGGTAAGTGGGGATTTAGCATCCAAATCTGCACCCAAGAGGCTTTAACTCCCTAGCATTTTAACGATCTACTATGTTGCCTTAGGAGTTGCTGAATTTATTCTTAAGCTAGTGAACTGTGTCCTGTACAGCTCAGATTTTATCTGAGTGTGTCATGACATTCTTACCTAAAATAAAGATAAAAAATATGAGGCCATATAGAAATAAGCGCTGAAATGGACGTGAAGATATTAGTTATATCAGAGAAACAGGACATGCCAGAATGGTTAAGGAAATAAGTAGGTAAGATTTAGAAGGCAGATTGAAGAGATGTTCCACGTGAAGGAGGCAATGTGGTGACTGGAGATTCAGCTTAAGGCTAATTATGGTATTTTCTGTAGGGTAAGGTGGATTTTGAAGAACTCACAGCAAGTCAATAAGCTGAAAATGATCAGGAAACAAGGTGAGACTGTGCGGGTAGATAATAGAGGCTCTTTTAAGCCAGATAAAGAATCTTGGACTTGATGCAAGAGGAATGGATACTTCTACATCTGGCATCAGTTACACATTTCACTATGGCTACCTTCATTGATGTTCCATGAAAAGCTATTTCATTCTTCTTTTACCATTTCAATAATTAATATATTTATTTAGTTAGAGCTCTAAGGGGTGGGGTGTAAGGAATGGAAACAAAGGAGCTTTGCTCTGGGCTGATTATTGCCAAAAGGATCCCTGATATGAAAAATGAAGTAGAGAAGCATTGCTGTGGACCAAGAAGGTGCAACCCTGGCCTGGTGGAAGGCCAGCCCACATGAACGCAGTGTTTCTGGGGTTTGAGGGGCTTCCATAGGCAGGCAGAGCTGACATCCTGCACTGGGAAGATCACTTGAGGGAGCCATTACTCAGTGTCCTCACCAGCGGCAGAAGAAGACACCCAGAAATAAGCTTTTCCTCTCTAAGACAGACCACTGAGACAGAGTTTCAACAATTATAATTAAAATCAATTGGACCTAGAAAAATAATGGAGAAAACATAACTGAGAAAAGTTATTTCAGCTATTTTATTTAATAAAATAAAATTTTATTTGTACTGTCCATGACGACTTAAGAAATCTGGAAGATTTTCTCTTCTCCTTTGCCTAATAACCTATGCAAATACCCATCTCAGAGCATACGCTGATGTAGGCTTCCTGGTTGAGGAGGAATGGAAGAAAAAACAAACAGGGGAGCTGCTTTTTGAAATGGGAACTATTGGCTTTCCAACTTCACCTTAGATATATCCATAGGTATATTAGGAAGGAAAATAAGCAAGTACAGGTAGTTCTTTGTGTCACAAACCTATAATCAATAGCTGGCTCCCTCTCTTTAAGTGATCTCAGTATGAGTGACAGCAAAACTGACCAATGAGAGTAGCTATAACTTGACACGTGTGTGTGTGTGTGTGTGTGTGTGTGTGTGTGTGTGTGTGTGTGTGAGAAGTGAAGGTGGTATTTGTAACAGACACTGGCTGGTTGCATTTTCCACTTCAGGGTGGAGTCGTGGATCTCAAGCTTTGGAAAATTTATTGCATTCTCCCTTGTCAGATTCTGATTTGAGAGAAACACTGAACACCCGGCAACTCTTGGGAAAAAGTTCTGGCAACCGTCTTCATCTGTGACTAATTTGTCCCCTGCCCGGTTGCTGTCCTGGAACGTGAACTCTTATGGAGATCTTAAATAGGACAGTTTGGAAATCTGGATGGTTTTCATGCCCAATTGCTGCTGCATTTATTTTAAAAATATACTCCCCCGTTTGGGCAATGACACAGAATGCAGAATGAAAGGTTATGGTACTATGGTGGTCAGTTCTGGGAAGGGACTTGAGAGAAAACTGAAACCACCAGGCAGCTGAAGTGGCGATGAGAAGAGAGGAGAAAGAGGGATGATGGGGGAGTGGAGCATGGGCTGGGTTTCCTGGGCTGCTGCGGAGGCAGGTTGCAAGGTGAGCAGTTACCAACACCAGCTGGGGACTCGTGTTATTTACCTTATCATAATGGCTATTTAGTGAGATTGTAGGTGATTTCATGTTTTCTTATACATGTTTTTCTAAATTTTCCAAATTTTATTCACTAACAGGTTTTGTTTTAGATGATAAAATAAACAATGTTTTTCCAAATACTCATTTGCTCTATGCAATGGGTGGAGAATCCATTTTTATTGCTGTTGCTGGGGTCTCAAAGAGAAAAATAATATCTAGTGCTAAAGTGGTTCATTACTAAACCAGGAGAAATTTGGACAGACTTTTAGGACTATGTCACTCCTACTGAAAGACGACAAGATGTCCCTTACATATCTGTAGTTGTAATACTGCCCAGTACTATGTCTTATACATTTCAGATACTTTTTAAATTGTATGATTAGAATAAATAAAGTAAAACGATAACCAACAGCACAAAGAAGTATATCCTGTAAGACAAACCTCTTTGGTCCACTGGTCTTTCATGGAATATAAGACATGATAAACTGCTTCAGAACCATAGTTTTTTTACCCAATCCCAATTCCGGGTGGACGGTCAAAAGGGGACGAAGTCTCCTAACACTTTACCGAACTTTTTAGATGTAGCTCTAAACCCATGGTTTCCTTAGTGATTTGCTCTGGTCTGTTTTTATTTTTATCCTATGTCACTCCCAAGATGCAAATTTTGTATGTTTACTACTAGGTGTGTAAAACCCCTCAAACTTTTCTTTAAGAAATAACGAAGTTTTAAATATTAGGTTTAGTGTTTTGTGACTTAGTGAATAAGACGGTTCTTGCTCTCCCTTTGCATCTCCTTTGTGATTTTTCAGAATGGACACCCTCCATCAGGGTCTCTGTTCACCAGATGAGGTGATGGCTCTGCACACAGAATTGGCCTCACACCCGGGCTTGGCCAGCCCTGGCTCCAAAGAGCTCCCTTTATATAAAAAACTAACTGTAGTGGAGATCAAATTGCTTATTAGCTAGTTCCTTATTCTGGGCTCTAATATTTAACTCACTGGCAAGGGTTCTTGAGGCATAACTCAGAAGCTGAGATATACTACGGACCTTGTCAAAGACTTCGGAAATACAGTGGGGAAAAAAGGAGGTGATGGGAAAAGTCAGAAAAACTGGAACCTAGCACTTTCTCTGCACAAAACTGGTTCAGCAACATTGGACAAAGACTTTTCCTTGCCTGTCAAGTGGGAGAAGAACACCTATCTGCAAATCTCAGTGGAGTCTGAAGATCAAATAAAAGTCAGGAAATGTGCTTTGAAAAGCAGAATGCCCTGTTCAGAGGTAAGGGGTAACTGGGATGTAGCCTCAGGGGAAGCTTTTTATCTCTCTGTGTCTTCAGATCCTCCATCAACATGGGAGCCCACCCACCTGACACACTCATGCCCACCTTCTCAAGCTCCCCAAGCCCTTCAGAGAAGAATGGGAAACTCCAAGCCGAGGCAGCTCTTGGGACATGCTCGCTCTACTCTGTTGATCTCCCTCTTAATGCCTCCTTTTTATCCAACTTGTTCTAAATCCTTATGTAATAGGGCAAACACTCGTATCAACTTGCTTTTATAGTATGCAACTTACTACTCTGAAATTTATTTCATGGGTCCTTTTTCCTGTAGAATGGGTGTTTATTTCTAGTCATTAATGGTTAGTCTCTCATTATTCTCTCTAATTGCTTTCCATATGTGTATATATCTACCTCTTGTCTCCTGATGGCTTTACAAAGTCTTTGAGGGAGGCATGTTCCCTGGTACTTCATCATTTCACCCAGCACCTAGCACCAGGCTCACCACCCTTCATACCCAGCACCCTTTAACACCATGTATGTCTTCCATCCCTCCGGGATGCAGTTCCACATTCTCTGCATGGCAACTATACCCTGTTAAAAGTCCATCCCCACTCAACTGCTAACTTCAGTCTAGCTAGGTGCCTTCCCGTACCGCCCCCCCAAACACACACACCCACCTCCAGGTCTTAGCTCATCTGGTGCCTCACTCAATCACTATGCATCCACTCTCAAAGGTTCAAGTCCAGGATTCATTTTTCACTAAACACTGTCCTCCTTTCTGATCCTGGATCACTATGGCTCCCATTGTTGGCCACTGAGTTCGCACAGATTAAATTTGGTCTGCATTTATTCTCTGGTTGTTTTATATATGCTAACTTAAGTCTCTTTGCAGTATAGTATAAGGAAATTAAGGTCAGGGGCCCTTCCTTGCTTTTCATTTGTTCTGGTCTCTCTATTTGTTATATCTTGGAACTACGTTACATGTTAAGTAACTAAAGAGCTCCCAATCATTTTGAAGAATGTAAGCTCTTTATGAAACAGCATATATATTTTATTCCACAAAGTAGTAAAGACCTCTGAAAGATCAACAATTAAGCTTTAGTCTATAATATTTTGCACACAGTAAACATTCAATAAAAGATCCATTTACCAGAACTTGTGATAACCTGAGCTGTTCCTCCACACACTCACAGCAGCACAGCTAATACCCATGGTACCACAAAGAGTTTTCAGAAGTTATCAAACAGCCATGACCATGACCAAAAACTAAGCACCTGTGCATCTGTGGGACAGGAAAGGTGGAGCCTGCCTGGAATCACTGACTTCTTTCTAAATACTCACCTTTTCTATATGTGGCCTTCGTAGGGAGGCAGAATGACATAGGATAAAGGGGTCTGGCATTGTTTTTATGCTCCGCGAATTGGGGGACCTTAGACTGAAGGCCTGTTAAGAATGAGTGTGTCACTTCCCATCAAGGGCTGACTACAGAACAAAGCCTTCTAAGAAGCTGGAGCACTGCTAGAACCACAAACAAGTTTTGCTTGCTGCACCTGCAGCCCCTGTTTTCTCATCACCCACTTATTCATTACCTCTTTGCCATCTGAATTTGGCACATAGCCCACCACCCCTTAACCATATGAGGCACTAAACACGTAACTGTTAACTTGTCTGTTGTCTCCAGAGCCACCAGTATGTTCATACATATTCTCATCTAACCTCATCTTCTATGAACTCTGCAGCTTGGGCCCTAGTGGCTACCCCATTCTTCTGAAATCCATTCTTCCTTGAGTCCTTGGTTCTTCTCCAACACTTCTGTCATTTCTTCTCTGTATCTGCCTGACCCCCTCTTATTCTGTCTCTCTCTTTAAGGTGAGCCACAGGGGTCCCCCCATCCACCCTCTTTCCTTCATTCTCCACAATTGTCCCCTTTGGTAAACCTCTAGCTCTAGCTCTGTACAGTGCTGCCAACTGTTGCCTCAACAACTCATCTCCTCACACACCAACCAGATTCTCTCTTGGATTTCTATAGTTCTGTTCATGTGCCACCAGTCTTCCAGTTGCCTGAGGCCAACGTATTGGAACCATCTTTGACTTTAGCTAAAGAGGGAAAGAGATGAGTCAGGAATTACTCTATTATTTTTTTGCTTGAGCACCTGAGTAGGTAATGATGCTTTTATGATGCTTATAATCTAGGGGGTGGTCTGGGGGAGAAAGGGCAGGGTAGTGGGTACAATTCAAATAAGAAAGGGATAATTACAATATCATATGAAAAATTCAAAGATGGGATAAGTTTGCCCAACCCAGGCTAGAGGGAGGGAGCAGTCAGGGGAAGAAGACAAATTATAATTTGGTCATTTCATGACTTTCCTCTGAATAATGAAATGGCTGCCCACTGTCTACTTAATTAAGCACAAGCCCCAGAGTGTGGAGAAAAACCTTTAAACTCCAGCACAACATTCTTTTCCAACCTTATCTACCAGGATTCCCCAACTACAGATCCTAACCTCAATAAAAGTAGACGAAACACCATTTCCCAAATGTTTCTTGGGTATTTCCACCTAAATATACCTTTGTTTACATAGCTTCCTTCCTACTCGGTGCTTGCCTCCACTTCCTCCCAACACCACCTCACCATCTCCATTCTCTGACTCTTCCATCCTTTAAGACCTATCTTGAATGGTAACTACCAGACAGAAGCATTTCCTGGTCCCACCTCTCCACCCCCACTGAAAACGTGGTGGTGGCTCACCCTCACTTGGACAGCCCAGCATGTTCTTCTCTGTTGACAGCCCAGTCTCTTCTCTAGGACTTTCTGATTGCCGTTACAGTCTGCCTTATGAGTTGCATCCGTTTTCCTCCCCTAAATTATACAGGAGAGCCTTCTGGATTGTAACCTCTGACAGCAAAAGCATTGAGTTACTTAAGGACTCCCCCAGGACTTCACAAAGCCATGCATATACTAGACACTAAATAAATCATTTAAAAAATTTTTTCTCTTGTTTTTGTCAGTTCCCCTTGAATTCAGTGTGAAGCGCTATACTGGCACAAGCATAGTTCACAGTCCTAACAAGTATTCAGTCCTGTTGCTTGTTTGTTTATAGAGTGAAGAGATGGTTTTCTGGAGGGTCCTTTCAAAGGCACCATCCGTATCTCTGCCCAGTGACAGGCTAGCCTTTGGAAGCCATGCTTTACTGATTTCTCTGGCCAAGAAAGGCTCCATGTTGTATCAAAGCCAAGTCTGTCAAAATTGTGACTTCTCTGCACCCACACATGAATCTTCATAATTCTCCAAAGCCACAGAAGTATATATAAAAACTTCCAACAGGACGGGGGAATGTTTGCCAACTGTGGGAAGATAAATGACCTGGAGACTTCATGCTCCAAAGGCAGATTGCTGGATTTCTGGTTCAACGTAGCAAAAGAGATGCTGTTTATTTGTTTGTTTGTTTTTTTCATTGTCAGAAAGTTATGGGTCACCACATTTAATTTGATTAATTCCAAAAGGAAACCTTAGGAGGAACTGTGGGAGGCTCGATATAATAAGTATGTGCAATTGTTAAGACAGGAAAGGAAAAAAAATGACTTCCATCAGAGCCCACAAAGATCACTTCCAGTCCCAAACATGGGTCCCCAGAGATAGCCTGGAAGCCAAATTATTGTCAAAGAGATGCTTACCTTTTACAACAGCTCACAGCAAAAGAAAACATATAGCTTAACATCTCTCCCACAATTCACCTTTCTGGTTTTTTTTTTTCTTTTATTCTCTCTCTCTCTCTCTCCCTTTCCCTTTCCCCCGGCCTTATGTTACTCTTCCCAGTCTGAGCTCTTCTACCAATTAGATATGTATCATTGGATGGGTCACTTGAACTTCCTAAGTCCCAGTATGCTCAAACACCTAAGCAAAATGAGGTGTTTATATTACATTATTAAGATTCTTTTACTTCTGAGCGTGAATATAAATGCAAGTTTGCTCTATCTGCTCCTATACAATTGGTCATATTAGTGCTCTAACTTATTTGTTTCTAAGGTGATGAACTGTGGTTTCAGCCTGCACAAAGAGCAAGCTAATTTGTTGGTGGATCCTATGAGATTCCATCTTTTGGAAAGGTGAGATTAAATGGCTAAGTGAAGTCACTTGAGCCAAAGGTAAATGGGGTGTCACACAGATTAAGACACGGACCAGAGGAATCTGTTTTGAAACTTCACTGAATAGCTAATTAATTGGCCAACTTGGACATAACTTCAGCATTTCTCTTTAACTGCACAATCTAGGGGGGTGTGTGTGTGTGTGTGTGTGTGTGTGTGTGTATTCAAATTCCATTGTATAAATTTGAGAATCCTAGACTATCATGTCTGGTCAGAACATTTATTGTCCTCATATCACTTGGGAAAACTGAGAGTCAAAAATATAAAGAGGTCTTTCAGCTGGTTAGCATAGGAGACAAGACTGGGGCAGGTACTCATAATCCTGCTAAACCACACAGCAACCATTCGCTAATTAATCTTTCACTTCCTCCTACAGGATGACCCAGAATTCAACTTGGATTAAGTTTAAACAGACCACACTTCATCAGCTTTCCATTTTTTACTCTTCCTTCTTTCCTGGTTTTAACTTCCTCCTCCCAGGAGTCCTCTTCTTCCTTCTATTCCAGTTTTAGAAAACTTTCCTCACACATGTTTCTTTTGTATGGTTTTCATGACATTTTGTCCATGTGGTTAATTCCCTCATCTGGATGACTGCTTTGAGGAGAGTTTTGTATTATTTTTGGCTTGGGCATCCATTTCCTGCCTGTGAGTGACCACAGAGACTGCCTCCCCAAATGCCCACAGTGCCAATAAGAGGAGCTGGCATAGGGTAAGATAGAGCCACAAGGAGAGGTGGAGTCAGCCAGGCTCAAGGGAATCCGGCTACATACATGGCAGGACTCTGATATCTGAGAGGTGAGCTAAGAATGAATTCTCAGCATCCATTCATCATGAGCAAAGTACTTGACATTGGGAACTCAGGATGGCAACCTTGACTAAGAATGGCATTGGACTCAGAGGTAACAGGTATAAACTTACACTTCTCAGTGTTTCTCCAACATGTGATGGGAGCCTGGACAGCAGTGGTCAAAATGCCTGAAGTTCCTGGCATAATTTTAGGTCAAAGTATGCAAAGATTGTTTCCAAGAGGTTGGAACAGGAAGAACATCATTCACACTAGAGACCTCTTCCACCGCCTCATGAGAACTTGGCTCTGAGAGCATACAGCATCATTCTGACTATGTCTGGTCACCCTCGGACAGGTTTGCTCTCTCGGAATCTGCTGCATGTCAGGGTGCGTGAGATGCTGGTGCCTGGTGGGAGAGCAGCACAAATGAGGGCCAATAAGGCTTCTCCCAACTCTGAGAGTCTGTGGATGACACCTTCCCACTATTTATCCATTATTTGGCCCCAAGCAAGCATTTTTATAAATGAAGATTTACCAGATGGTGTGCATTTAGAAAATAGGTCAAAAGAGTCACTGCCTTTTGAAACCAAAGAAGCAGTAGGACAGAAGGAGTAAAATACAGGAAAAAGGCAAGAGTCTGTGGAATTTCTTAGATCTAGGTATGTTGAAAGGGGGCTAACAAGACAATGAACCCATCTTCTGGGGCAGGGGTATGGAGGATGAATGACTTTCCAGGCAGGAACGAGGAAATGGAGTGTGCAACTGCTGCTATTGCTAAATGGGGTCTCTAATTCCTCTCTCCATAATGGTAATGACTTCCATTTATACGGTGCCTTTCATCGGTTCTGATCCGAGGGAGCGCTCAAAGTCCTCTTTTCACTCCACTCCTAAATCTGGTCCTCGACAGGGTAAAGAATGATATCTGTATTTATGCCGTATCTATTTTGGAGAAGACTAGCTCATGTGAAATTGGACATTAAGATGCAATGGAAATGAACCCAAAATGGAGAAGGAAGAGGTCGAGGAAGAGAAGGTATGGAAGGGAAGATGCTTATTTCTAATCATGACCTTCAGTACCATCCAGCTGAACAGACACCTCGACTCAGATACTCTGAAAGATCTTAATGCCTCCAGTAACCTCAGCCTCATCCCATCTGTCTCCCAGCTTTTAATGGGACTTGGCACTCTTTGGAGCGTATAATATTAAGGTGAATGCATTGGGTTCCAAGTGCTACTAAGAACATTTTTTTCCTCATGCTTTAGGGATTCAGGAATAGAGGGGACGTTTAGGATATAGGCAAGGAGAGGCCAAGGTTTGGAAGGAAAGGGAATGATAAGGAATCTGGTCTGTTCCAATAAGGTATTCAACAAGATGTGTAGGCATAACTCATATAGACACAGAAGCCACTAACAATTAAGATTCATGAAAATGTTCAGAAAAAAAAAAAAGAAAAACCTCATACAACACAAAAATAAGCACAAAGCAGTGGCATTAATAACTCAGGGAACTGGATTTCAGTAAGGACAGAAGTGGAAACCCTGTCAATGTATATATCAATATTTCCAGGCTGATATTTAGAAAAGTTTAGGCCATAAGAAATCCTCCTTCATTGGTTGGGAACTGAATAAAGGGATGTCTTTTTGTCTTAATTACTCTCTTCTGCACTTATCACATAATCACTGTGCAGATGCCCTAGGGGAAAGCATGTAATCAGAGGATAGATGGGATTCTGAGAGGAAGGGTGGTGGTAAGATATAGGGACACTGGGCTGGGGACCAGGACCTGTGTTCTAGACTTGGCCTTAACTAGTTGGGTGACATGCAGTTGAGTTGCAATGCAGTGGGCAAAGCCCTGGGCTTAGAATAAAAAGTGACAGCTTTCTGAACTTGGACAGGTCACCTGATCTCTGAGCCTCAGTGTCCTGATCCATAAAATGGGAATGAAAATATTTCTCTTCTAAGATTGCACGAAGGATGTTATAAGAAATACATGTGAAATGGCTTTAAGAATTGAAACATGCCATACAAAAGAGGTCTGGCCCAACCCTTTGAGTTACAAATTGGCAGATAGTACCCCAGAGAGATAGGATAACATGCCTAAGGTCGTAACAGAGTTGGGTGCAGTACTCAATTCCTAGGCTGAATCCAGCTTTCTGTGGATGGCTGCAAAACAAGTAAGAAGCTGGGGAAGGGGAGGGAGAATTTTAAATGAAGTAACGACCACCTTGTGAATGCAAACACAGGAATTTTGTATGGCTAGAGTGTGGCTGCCCTCAGAGACACAGTGACCGGATGAACCCCTAGCTGGCAAAATTCAACCAGAACCCAGCTGTAATACGGTCCAGACATGCAGACGTCCCAGTAAGACTGCTGAGAACCCTAATGGCAACAATGGCTGGTTTTAGCTTCTGAGACCTTGTTTCTCAGGTCTGTTAACTTACGATTCTTGCTTGTAGGTTCTCAGCAATAACATACCACCATTGTTTTCTAGCTAAACAATGCCAAGAAAATAGAAATAAGAATGCCTTCTGTCATGGATAGTTCTGGTTCTATGGATAAATTCCACCACACTGAAAGAGAAAGCAACAGTACTTCTCATGTTAAAGTTTAATCTTTTAGCAACTCCTGTCCATGTGGGCTTAATTTAGGCTTTGCACAAAAAACAAACACCTTCAACAAAGTCTGCTGATCAGAAATAGGGAAACCCAGAAGAGCACATCCACTTGGGCAGACATGAAGTGTGGGCCATTAATCACCTTAGCAAGTGCAGGAAACATGACTGCTAATTGGTCTCTTCATTAACCAAGGAGATCATCTACCATGACAGCAACTCAAAGCTGGGCGTGATTTGGAGCAATATTTAAGTAGCTTCTAACTCATAATCATTTTTCTTTCTTTCTTTTCTTTCTTTCTTTCTTTCTTCCTTCCTTCCGTCTTTCCTTCCTTCCTTCCTTCCTTCCTTCCTTCCTTCCTTCCTTCCTTCCTTCCTTTCTTAATAGATCTTTATTGGAGTACAATTGCTTCACAATACTGTGTTAGTTTCTGTTGTACACCAAAGTGAATCAGCCATATGCATACACATGTCCCCATATCCGCTCCCTCTTGACCCTCCCTCCCACCCTCCCTATCCCAACCCTCTAAAAAGGAAACCATAAACAAGACAAAAAGAATGGGAGAAAATATTTGCAAATGAAACAACAGACAAAAGATTAATCTCCAAAATATACAAACAGCTCATGGAGCTCAATATCAAAAAAACAAACAATCCAGTTAAAAAATTGGCAGAGGACCTAAACAGACATTTCACCAAGGAAGACATACAGATGGCCAAGAGGCACATGAAAAGATGCTCAACATCACTAATTATTAGAGAAACGCAGATCAAAACTACAATGAGGTATCACCTCAAGCCAGTCAGAATGGCCATTATCAAAACATATTTCTTTTCGAAATCTGCCGGCCTAGAAAATGTCTCTAAATCCTTATGAATAGACTGCCTTCACCTTCACTAATTATGGACACCACATGAAGGGAGAAGACAAACAAGGGATACACATCATAAACAGAGGTGAAATAGTGCACCCAAAGCTTATCAGGGGTGATCAGTCCTTTAAACCAGGCTTTGGCCAGAGGGTTTGTACTGTCTGGGGGCAGGGAGAGCACGAGGAATCCTTTTAGCTTCTGCAGCTCCTAAGAAAGGAGTTTCTACCTTTTTCCTAGTAAATAACTACTCTGTTCTACAGGAGTCTTTTATCATCTGTGTGATGTGTGGACACGGACAAAGGGATATTTATGCAGAAGTGTGAGGCTTCCATGGCAAGGAAGGTTTATGTGGGTGGGCAGGTTAGCAAGGAAATTCTCCCAGCAACTGACAAGGAATGAGCTCTTCCTAGTAGCCACCAGCACTTCAGTTTAGAGATTAGTGGGCAAATCCCATCCCCAGTGGATGTGCAAAGAGACACAGCGGTAGGTTCCAGCAGAGGCAGGAGGCTCACAGTGCCTTTCAGTCAGGTTCCCCCCACCCCCACCTTTATGCAGGGAAATGACAGGTCAGGGCTTCACTTTAGGGGTCTACCAAGAGCTGCTTATCAAATGCCAAAAAGAGGACAACATGGTTTTGGGCTGTGGCTTCCTTATCAGGTAGACTTCAAGATTCACTGGTCATCAGCTTCCAATGGCTCTCCTGTAGATGTTTCAACCTAGGATGTGTGACTTCTAGAGCTAGCATGTCAGGTAAACTAGATATTCATTCCCATCCAACTTTGACATTCTTGGGATCTTGTTGGTATTCCTAGAAAGTTTTAGAGGTTTTATCCAACTAGCAAATTTACCATCAGATCAGATGAAGACTTAGGCATAGCGTCTTTAATTAAAAGCATAAAGGTAGTGGGTATGGTTGTAGTCTTGGCAGCTATTGGGGCTGCCTCTGGGCCCACAGTTCTCAGGCAATGGCTCCAAGAGAGGAAAGACAGAAAGTAACTGATTAAACAATGCATAAAATGTGCAGCAGGCTCAAATTTGCAAGGAGACCTGTTTTCATTTGGTTTCTACCTCTCTGCAAACTAGTGAACCCAACGTGCCAGAGATGGCAGACTGCTGAAGAGCAGGGCCCAGCAACCAAGTAACAAGACAGTCCAAGTTTGAAGAAAATTCGGCCTTACCTGGAGATAAGGAGGAGTCATAGGAACTTCTCTCCTTGCGGTTCATCTTGAAGGCTTGGATGTCCTTTTCCCTGTACGTCCCAAAGCCTTCATAGCTCCTCCTTTTACTCCCACTCACATCACTGTCCCACTTGTCGTTCGGAGGGTTCATCTCACTGAACACATCCAGGCTCTCTGGTCTTGCGCTGCTTCCGTCCCCGCCATTGCCAGAGTACCGTTTAGTGCACGAGTCCACAGGCTCGCTGCTCAAGTCACTTTTGTCCTTGGCCTGCGTCCAATGCTGGGCATCAGAAAGTGACAGCGTAGACAGGGTGTCCACCTCAAAGTTGTTCTTGGACGCTTTGTGGCCGGCTTCACTGTGCTGGTGCTTCTGCTTCTCCTTATGCTTGTTTTTCTCACTCACAAGTGAGAGCTCTTTGTCTGCGCTGCTCAGCCGCTCGCTCAGGATGTGGCTGGAGAAGCCTGTGGCTTTGCCTGCAAAGAGACCACTCAGGTTGTCGTGGGCCCCCAGGAGCCGGTCTTCCTTGTGCTTATGCTTGTGTTTGTGTTTCCTCTTGTGGAGCCGACCACTGGACAGACCGGCACTGCCCACCTTGGGAGGATTCAGGGATGGCTGCCTGTCACCGAGGCCCATGCCCACGGGCCCCTGCAGGTGCACTCCATGCTTTGCTTTATGCTTAGCCGTACCAGACATCTTCACGTGGGAGCTTGTGTGAAACTGAGGTGGGGGCACCGTTGGCCTCATGAATGGGGACGCTGCTCCGAGCGTGTGCGACAGGTACAGAGGAGCTGGGTACTGACTGTAATAACCAAGGTTCATCATAGGCATTGATGTGTAAGGCATTCCATAGGGTGCATAGTAACTTCCACTGGGAATAGGGTAGCTGAACCCTTGTAAAAAAGGCACCTTTGTCATGGTGTCATTGGTTTTTGCAGGCCTACCACGCTTCTTCTTTGACTTTAAGTCTGAAGTCCTACGAAGATAGAGCAACGGGTCATATTGGATATATGGCACCGGGTAATAGTGATCAAAATTAATCCGAAAAATGCTGGGATATGGATTCTCATGGTAAAAAGTATAACTCCGGTGAGAGATCCTGAACACTTGGAACTTGGTGATGAGCTCTTCCAGGTCTGCCAGAAACTGGAGATCATCACGGTTTTGCAGGCTTTTCCGTTTCCTCTTGTGCTTTGGCTTCTTGAGGCTTTCGTGGGCCAGAAAGTTGTCCACCATGAGATGCTTCTGCCGGTGGCCATGCCGGTTCTTTGTGCTGGTGTCAGATGGGATGGCCTCCGGGTTGTCCAGGGAGCAGAAATCAAAAGAGTACCTCCGTCGGGATTCGGAACTCTTCTCTGCTTGGTCAGACGTGCTGTTGTTGTCTGTCCCAATGCCACTGTCACTCGGGATCGTCTCCTCACTGTGGGACTCGCTCACAGGGGACAGTGTTATCTCCTTGAGTGACCCGATCTCGCAAAGGTGTGAAGGGGAGTTGGCCATCAGCCTGGGTGGAGACAGCTTCCAGGTCCCACTATGGATTCCCTTTTGGGTTTTGGTTGGAAGAGCACTGATGGGCTGGAGATTTGGCATAGTTTTCAACTCTGAAAAGTTGGTTTCAGTGCTGGCGGGGCTCAGGTTGCCATTGGACCCACCTAACTGTGTCGAAAGTGGGTGCATAGCTGCTGGTGAAGACGCCACAAGTGACTGAAAGTTGGAAGGCACGACGGGAACATCCGGCTGGCTAGAAACTGGCCTCGGGTGCTTGATGGCTGTTTTGGGTTCTTCGGATGGGGGTGGCAGCTCTGCCCTTGGCTTCCTGCCCCTCTTCTTGCCAATGTAGATGGTGCCCCTCTTACTGACATTTATCTGCTTGCCCAATTTGCTCTCGATTGCTGCTGCCCCAGGGCTGGTCTCTGGGGGAGCTTTGGCCTTCAGCGCAATGCTGCTGGAGCAGGACAAGATCTGGTTCAAGATATTTTTCCTTTTGAGTGTTTTCATCTTATTGATAGTTTTGATGGTCTTCTTATCCAACACCCCAAGCTTTCCAACTTTTTTGTGGAATTTCATCTCACTCATGGGTTTGTCCTCTCCTGGCACTAATTGGGCCAACTTAGCTAAACTACGTCGTCTCTTTCTTTTCTTGGTTCCAGGAAATTCCCGGCTGATGGGACTGACTGGACTGGTGGAGGTCCCCTCATGAATCGTCTCAACCGTGAGCAAAGGCTGCTTCTTTGGTCGTCCCCGCTTCTTTTTTACCGGCGTGATCACAGTAAGACTGTCTGTGTTGGTGTACAGAGGGCTGGACGGGGTTATGGGGTAAGCAGATGGCGGTTCCACCATCAGTTTATCAGAAGTGGCCATGACTGCCTCCCGCAGGAGACTGGTGGGTTTTGGTTTGCTGCACGTCCACCTCCGTTTTGCAGCGAATTTGGGGTGCTGGATTTCTGGCAGCTTTCTTGGAGAGTGATCTGTGCATGTTGGAGGTGTCACGACCATGGGTGGCTTCCGCTGCTTAGATACACCTCCAGGGACAACTTTCTCAGCATTTCCACCAGTTTCAAGGCCAGCTGAGGGGGACTCATTCTCCGTCATTTTACCCAACTTAGGGACACGGGGATCTTTCTTATTACCCTCGGGGTTGGAAAGTATCCTATTAACTACTTCGCTGCTCATAGTGATTCCAGAAGCCAGGGCTTTCTCTGGCATGATCTTTTCCACCACTGCTTTGATGGACTGTCTCTTTTTCCTCTTATGGCTGCTTGGATCTAGGCAGGGTGCCTTGATAGGGATAGTAATCCGGACATGGCTTGAGTCATTTTCAGGATTACTGACGGAACTCACATTCTGCCTGACTGGTGATGCCTCTTGGGCATTATCTGCAGAGTAGCCTTCCCTTTTCCCTTCTGTATTGTCAAATGCTTTCTGAGCATTCTTGACCCAGTCTAGGTCTGAGTTTGGTATGGTTTGACTTATCACATCTTTTTTACTGGACTTTTTCTTGCTGCCTATAGTAGTAGGTGGTTCTGGGGGCTCCTTTGCACCTCCTCCATCTTGATCTACCAAGGGCTGGAGCCCACTGCACTCAGCAGAGCTGCTGGGTGGAGCTGGCGAGCTGTGGTTGCTTGGAGATGGAACCACACCTCCCAAGAGCAGATCTTTGCTACTGTTGGACAACTGACTCCATGTGCTCCCTGCACTGCCTTTCTTACCCTGGGCCTTTGCAAAGGAAGCCAGGGGCTCAAGAGCTGGGATCTTGCTGGTGCTTGCAGTTTCTCTGCCAGACTCTGTACTGATGAAGCAATTCTGAGTGGCAGGTCCATTGTCAGAGTTGGTGGACCAGTCCACGTGGTTCTGGCTGCTGCTTTTTTGCTGGTGCTTTGGTTTTAAGGTGTCACCGGTGAAGTCCTGTGGGAGGCCTGGGTCATAATGGAGAGCTGAGTGTTTCTGTGGCCGCTCATAAGCCTAAGGGTGGGTGGAGTGGAGAAGGAGAGAGAGAGAAACAAAGATCAGCATGGTGAAACTATTTAAAATTTAATGTCAAAAGGCTTAATTATTCAAAAGTTGGAAACAGACACCTTTAATTCCAGAATGCTTTGTGAAGGTTTTTTTCAATTTCTTTAGTAAAAATACATTGTGTTGATTTTGAACATTAATAAGGATGCTATAATCGCTTTCTCCCCCTAGATAACAGGAACTTTAACCTATCTTGGTTTAATGCAATCTCAGAATAAGAACTGTTTAGAGTCAGGAGGGGCCCTAAAGGTCCCTCAGTCCAATGCTTCTGTTTTCCAAATGAAGACTCTAAAACTTCAGCCGTGGAGAGTCCTGCCCAAGGTGGCAGAGTTCAGGAGTGCATCTGAACTTCCAGACTCCATGCACTTGTTTCCCTAACTCCAGCTGCAGCTTATTTTTGCCCCAGCTTCTTCTCAAACACACATCTTTCCCTTGCTTCTGCCTATTGCAGTTCATTTCTGTTTGGAGTTTATCCTGGAGTTCAGCATCTCTGCACTCAAACAAGCAACTCATTAGGAACCACTGCAACAAGGAGAAAAAGCACAAGTTGAGGAATTAAGGGGGGGAAGTTTGACGACTGCATGGGGAAAAGTGGGCCAGTCAAGGGCATAGAGAAGAAACGAAAAGAAAGAAAGAAACATGGAAGAGCCCTCAAATCTCTGTTGACTCTAGGAGTGGTGCGTGTTTGGGAGTGAGCCCTCTAAGACATCCTTAAGCCCACATTAGGCCCTGACTACTCTCTTGAGAAAATGCGTGGATATTCTCAAAAGGAACCTTGAAAAAAGAAAAAAAAAAGAAAAAAAAAAAAAAGGAAACAAGTCTCCTGGACAAATGTGCCAGGAAAAAAAAAATATTATCATTCAAGATCACTCCATTGGACTTTGTCAGCTGTGTTTTTCCCTACATTGGCTCTACATGAATGTCTTCAGACTTTGCACCTTCCTTAGACTAACTCTTCGGCCAGCAAAGGCAGAACGTGTGCTAGAGACACAACATATCCAACTTCTATAAACTCACAAAGGGAATGGAGAGTGAACACACTGTTTTGAGATATTAAGCTATTTGTAATATAGATATGTTTACATTGTTCCAGATAGATTTTAAGCCAGGCTATGAGTACAAAGAAAGCAGTCTTTAAAGCTTATTATAAGTCCTGTTTTATACACAGAGGATGTATTTCTCTAAGATTTGTTAAAGAAGGGAAAATATTAGTAAATTAAGAAAGCTTTGATAATATCCCAACTAAGAAGTATATGATGATGGCCTAGTGAATTTAGGAAGTTTTAGCCTATAATATGTATCTGTTTACCTGTCTATGTATGTATGTATTGTATGTGTCTATCTAGCTGGCTAGCTAGCTAGCTATATATCTATCACCTATCTCTTCTCTGTCTTTTGCCATTGATGCTATAGGATTTACGCTTTATTAGAAAACATCTCTTATCGTCCCTGTTAAGAGTCAAAATGCAGATGGCAGAAAGAATTATGGGTAAAATACAATATAGTTAAGCAACCAGGGTTTCATTCACACCAGTTCCTGGAATCCCTAGCATTATTTTCTGCCTCCCTGATTTTGTGAAATCCTGTTTATACTTCCAATATTGAAGCATATTTTTTAAGAATCATGAGAGAGCTTCCCCAAGCTAAGCCTGTTAAGTACCCAGGAGAAAATTAAGAAAATAAAGTATTTAATTTTTTCTTCACCTTGCAGTTTATAGTAGAGACACTGCCATCATCAACATCTAGAGAACTAATCCTGACACTTGACTTTGGCTGCTAGGTATTACTGCTGTGGACATAGGCTCTATCTCATTTTTGGCAAAAATAGAGATATCTTATTCATGGCATAAAATAGTAAATTCTACTTATCTTTTATGAGTCAGGGCTTTGTTAATTTGCCATTTATGCTTTGGATTTTAGTTGGCACTATGTGTATACTCACAGCATGACAGGCTAGAAGAGGGCTTGGAAACAAAATTTCCCACTTCTTTGGGTGACAAAATAATTGGTTGCTCACACTAGAACATTCTAGAGAGTTAGTGGTAGCACTTAATAAAAATTGTAGGACAAAAGGTTTAAGTTATTTTGGACCTGGGCAAAACAGCACTCATAGCCACCCTCTCACCTCTACCCTTGTCATCAACCCCTCTCCACTTTTCCAGATCTGTATACTGAAGTCCACAGAGGGGCTTCGTGGTAAAGCTGGAATCTTCACCCCTAATTCCCATCCGTTTTTCCCTATTGCGCTCCATCTTATTCTTGGCAACTAGTAGAGTCCTTCATTAACTTTTCTTTATATTCTAATCTCAGCTCAATCCTAGTGAGGCCCCCTACCTTATAGAAATACTCCTATTATAAGTTTTCATGAAACCATGTATCTCATCTTTGTTGTACTTATCATAGTTTTAAATTTACATTTGATTTTCGTACTAATTGAATTAATGCCTGTCTCCCTTTCTAGCCTGTATACACCATCACAGAGATACCAAGTACAGTGCCTGGCAAATAGCAGGCACTCAATAAACATTTATTGAATAAATGAAGGAACATCCATTTTACTATGGGTATTCCATTTTGTCATTAGTGAGATTAATGACCTGTATATTGCAACATATTGTCTGCAGACACTGTTACCTCCTTCAGCCTAATTTCTTATGCCATTCCTTCTGCATGCACCATTGTCTCTCATGAAGACATCTATCACAATCCTTGTAATGCGATGTGCCATTTATTTGTATACTTTTCTGTCTCTCTCTCCTAGACTGTAAGTACTTTGAGGTCAGAGACACTCATTTATCCTTTTATCTCCAGTATCTATTACAAAGCAAACCACCCAGAAAGTTCTCAATAAATGTTTGTTGAATGAACAAACAAAATAATATTTAAGATGCCTATTACCATGACAAAATATATGGCTGCACACAAAAGACAATAAGCCACCAATCACTCATTTCATAATGGCTCATGATGAAACTGGAGGGCTCAGATGCATTACATGTTGAACAAAAGACCGTTCCCAAATACTTAAGGACTAAAGGCACTTGCAAGGTAACTCCCCTTCAGCGCAATTTTTACTGTTAGTTCTTTCTCATCTCCCATTAATTGTTTCATTTTCCAATTAACCCTGCTTCTGGGGAAGCCCATGTGACTGTCAGGAGGGTGGATTTCACTCTGGCAATTGAAAGGTGGGGCCTGCTCACTTACACTCAGGGCAGACCAGCTGAAAGTAAGCAGTTAAGCATGCCTGGTTCCCAGTGCCTCCATCTGGACACTGCCTGATCCCATTGTTTCTACCATTTCAGCTGCAATTTGCCCTGCTGGGAGAGCTTGGCAATCAAAGGGCAGGGTGGACAAAAGGGAAGCACAACAAAAGATCAGCAGTAATGGGGGGGAAATGGTGCTTTAAACCCAGTGCTCAGACGGCTGCAGTGAAGGGGCAAAGAGGACTGAGAATGAGTGCTTTTTAAGGGGTCCAGGAGAACAACGCTTCCTTCCAGCAGTGGCTGATGGCTATATCTCGTTGCATTTCACAAAATCCCATTTCTTCATCTGTCAGCCATGACAGATTATATACACAATGGTGAGACTGTCAGTTCCAATATGCCCTTCACTGAGAACTGAGCACTTACTCCATTGAGACAGAGCCAGACATCGCAAAACAGGCTCCCAGCTCAATGCAGGGGCAAGCGAGCTCTCCCTCCCATCCTTCTCCAGAGGTCTGGGGATATTATTCCATATAGGGGGCTTTGACTTGCGGCCTTATTAGCCCACATAGCACTTGTTTCCACTTCCCCTTTAGATTTTTCTGGGGGATCAGACCTGAATCTTTTATGAACTTTATACTACCCTCAGCCCCCAGCAGGGCTATCTCTGAAATGGTTAGCAAATAAGGGAATAGCTGATGAGGTTCTACATTGGGCCAGATTATTTTTATGGAAAACTTTTAATACCGTCAAGCTCAGCATGTCTCTTTGAAACCGTGCACCTCAGACTGGGACTTGAACCCACATGCTGGCACTCGAACCCAGCCTAAATCCAGATTGGGACTTGAACCCATGTGGCCAGGACTCAAACCCAGCCAAAACCCTGATTAGGGCTTGAACCCACACGGCTGGGACTCGAACCTGGCCAAAACCCACGGTCTTCCAACTGAGATCACACATCTGGTTTCAGGACTTAATGAAGCTCAGGTTCTTGATGTCTCATCGCAGAAAGAATTCAGTGAGAGACCAAGTGATAGGTAAGAAGTGGATTTATTTAGAGAGAAACACACTCCACAGACAGAGTGTGGGCCATCTCAGAAGGTGAGAAAGGCACCAGAGTATGGGGTTGTCAGTTATTACAGGGGTGGGTAATTTCATAGGCTAATGAGTGGGAGGAGTATTCCAGCTATTTGGGGAAGGGGTGGGGATTTCTAGGAATTGAGCCACTGCCCACTTTTTGATCCTTATGGTTGGCCTTGAAACTGTCATGGTGCCTGTGGGTGTGTCATTTACCTTGCTGATGTGTTCCAATGAGTGTATGCTGAGGCTCAAGGTCTAGTGGAAGTCGACCTGTCTGCCATCTTGGACCCATTTGGTTCTAATCAGTTTATGTCATGTCCTCGGGCTATGTCATTCTTTCTAAGGTTGTGTACTGACCCCTTCCCTCCAGTTTCATCTTGGCTGCTTCCCCATCCCCACAAATTGATTGACTGTTTGTGGAACTCACAGTCATTCTGAAGGTATGGCTTACTTTTTATAAGAGCAGTGCTTTCCATGCACCTTGAGCCTAGGCCAAATATTCATCAGGGAAACACCATTCTCAAAACACTAGACAGATTTCTCTCCTACAGAATGTGTTTATGGAAGGAAGTCCTTCTGTAATGTGAAGAATTATTTTGTAAAGTAGATAACTATCTCCTCCCCCACAACCAACGTATAAATTGGCTTATACAGAATCTAAATTTTGTACAAGTCAGATTTCTTTTTAAAAAGCACTTTATTTTTACATAATTTAAAAACAAGCATTAAATCACTGCATAAAAGCTTAAAAGTCTATGAAAATGGAAGAAAGGAAGTCACCCAGCCTTATCTCAGGCTTATCTAAAGCAAGTTTTGTCACAATGAGAGGACGACATGACGATTTGGGTCTGAGAAAAGTCATATCAAAAATCAAGACAAAAAAAATAAAAAATCAAGCATGACTTTGTGGATGATAAACTACTCTTTGGGGTTAGCTGTGTTTGTGCTACTTTTGAGAGCAATAATTTAAATTTACTGTTTGTGGGATATTTTGTTTTACATGAACAGGAAAATGTGCCAGGGTATGAAGGAATGAGGGAGCTTTATCTCTTATTTTGGCACCTGGTACTTCTCGAGATGTGGTCCTAGATCCCTGTATCAGAGCCACCTAAGGTACTGGTTGCTAATACAGATTCCTAGGTCCCACTGCAGATAGGCTCATTCGCCATCTCCCAGGGTGGGACCAAGGAATGTGCATTTTAACATGCTCCCCAGATAATTCTGATATATAATTGAGTTGTAAAACCACTTATCTAATGTTTTAACACCATAATTCCTCTGGGGTGGGGCTCTTCAGTGGTTGCTGTGACATTCGCAGCACTTTTTGGTGGTAAATATGCAAAGCAAACCACCACAGGCCTGTTAGGATATGTAATTTGGCACCACTGAGTATTCCTGTTTTGCTCTCTGAACTCTTTGTAATTTACATAGTAAGAAACTCAACACAGTCCATCCTCTGTTTAGGTTTTCCAAGTACACTGCATGGTGGGCAGAGGTCAGTTATATGGGTGGATGAAAATACTGTCCTCCCAGAAAGAACTAGGCATGCAGGGGTTCGTGACCTCCCACCCTGGGATTTCTATTTCCCCAACTCATCCAAGCCAATCCCCAGAGCTCTGGGGAATCTTGGCATTCCACCCCTGAGTCTCGAAGCAAGTGCTCAAGCCTGAGCAAGAGCTGAGTGTGGGAGAAAAGGAATTCAACCACACACTGTCTGATTAAAGGTTCTCAACCCTGGCTGCATGTTAGAATCATCCAGGAAGCTTCATAAAGAACACCATAGCTGGGATCTGATCCAGACCAATTAAGTCAACATTCTAGAGGTGGGACCTGAACAGTAGTACATTTTTCAAAGCTCTCAGTTATCCCAATGTGCAGACAGAGTTGAGAACCACTGGATTATATCAAAGACAGGGGTCTGGGTTAGGGACTAAAGAGGCTCTGATATTATCAGGAGATGTTCCAGCTCAGTGGTTTTCAAATGTGTTCCACAGAGTCCTAGGATTTTGTAAAGACATTTCTGAACTGTAGCCAGTGGATTGGGCAACAGAGAAGCTCCATTCTTTTAACCCCCAATTGAACAGAGCAGCCTTGCAAAGGATTTCATTAAAGAGAAAGGAGGTGGAGAGAGATGGTTCTGTCACTTAAGAAAAGACTGAAAATTACCATTTAGGCTCATGAATAGGAGGAATGCACATGCCAGCTTCCATTGAACTTGCTCTCAAAGCATCTCTCCTCAGCCCAGTTCGTTCCTGCATTTGCTAATGGTAGGTAGAGAAGAATGTCACTAAGTACCCTATTTGAACCAGGGCTTTATGATGCTCTGATTCCATAGAATTCCATGAATGTCTGTGTCCTTTCAAAATTCATACGTTGAAATCCTAACTCCCAATGTCATGGTATTAGGAAGTGGGGCCTATGGGAGCACAATGTGATTAGATCATGAGGGTGGAGACTTCATGAATGGGGTTAATGCTCTTATAATAAAAGAGACCCCAGAGAGCTCACTTGTCCTTCCATGTGAGCACACAGAGAGAAGACGGTCATCTATGAACGAGGAAGCAGGCTCTTGCCAGACACTGAATCTGCCAACGCCTCGCTCTTGGAATTCCCAGCCTCCAGAACTGTGAGAAATAAATTTCTGTTTTTACAAGCCACTCAGTCTATGGTATTCCGTTATAGCAGCCCAAACAGACTAAGACAATGGAACACAGAAAAGCCCCTAAATGGACATGAAGTTTCCAGTTACGTATATACAGTCCTCATTTCCTGTCACATGCATTGCCCTGGGAAGTTACCTTAGTGTGGTTCCCATAGGAACCATTCCTGATTTGTTATTTGGGGGCTGTGAGTGATATTAAAGCACTCCTTTTATTGGGGGTGATAACAGCTTATACAAATACAGAGGCCACTATCATATGCTTCCTTGAGTACACAGTAATTCTGCATAATTAATGATTGCTGACTTGGTTCCAACCATAATGGTATTAATAGGTATTAGACTTAACTTTTCTATGGAAATAAACATAAAACTATAAAATACATGAGGCAACTATTTTCAGGCTTTGAGCAACAGGTAATATGGGCCGTGATTCTAGATAGAAGGAAACTTAAGAGGCTCTGCCATACCCCTAGTTTTCTGCCCAGGAGAACTTTCTAAACCTGGGCACAGGGAAGTGGAACCCAGAGAACTGTAATTTCACTGGGTAGAGGAAACAGAGATTATAGTTTGAGACTTTTGAGGGGACTAGAATTTGGGGGACAGGGTACCTGAGAAGAGGGATCTATGTAGAAAAAGAATCCTAGAAACCTTAATAGAAATACCCTATTTCTTTGGCCAAACTTTAGTCTGCACTTGAGGGCAAGATTCCATGAAGCATAGCAGATATTTGCTACTGGGGGCTATAAGCTGAACATAGAGTTCTAAGGTCACATAATATTGTGCAGTGTTGGATTTCTGACTAGCCAGAATGGGGAGACTTTAATAAATATCCCAGATGGTCAGTTGATATCCCAGAATTGGTACTCCTTAAGAGTAGAATTACTCGAGCCCTAGAATAAAAGCTAGCAAAGTCTAAAAAGAACACTTAATAAGATAAAGCAAATCTGCCAGTAAATTAACTACCAACCATAACAAAAGTCAAACTCTTTAAAGGAAAACAAACAAAGAATTATTAGACAAACACTGAAGCAAATATGATGCAACCCAGGAGGGTAGATATAGATCCAAGGCCCTCAAAACAGCCATTATAAAGATGGTCAAGTAGTAATGAAAAGATGGGAATAACTGATGAACATACGGGAAATCTCAGCATAGAGATGGCAACTATACCAAAATAACAAACTGAAATTCTAAGTTGGAAAAATACAATATCTGAAATGAAAAATTCTCTTGATGGGCTTAATAGCATACAAGACACAGTAGAAGAGAAGCTCGGAGAACATGAATAAAAGACAGCAGAAATTATCGAAATTGAGGGGTGTGTAGGGTGGGGGAGGGAGATTAAAAAAACAAACAAACAAACAGCACTTCAGTGACCTATAGAAAAGCATCAAGTGGTCTAACATACATATAATTAGAATCCCAGTAGAGAAGAGAGAATAATGCATGTGGATTCACATAGCTAAGAATCTCAACAAATCCCAAGCAGAATAAGCACACAAAAAAACTACATTGTAAACAAATTGATGAAGTCCAAAGAGAAAATGTTAAAAGCAGCCAGAGAAATAAGACACATTATATACAGGGAAATAGTGACAAAAATAATGTCTGATTTTTATCAATAAAAATCAAGCCAGAAGACAATGAAATAATATCTTTAAAGTACTAAAATGAAAATAAAGTCAACTTAAATTTCTCTATCCCATGAAAACATTCTTCATATATGCAGGCAAAATAAAGATATTTTCAGATAAATAAAAAGTGAGGGAATTCACTGCTGGTAGACCTGAATTACAAGAAATGTAAAAGGAAGTTCTTTAGGCTAAAGCGAAATAACACCAGATAGAAACTCAGATCTACATGAATGAATGAAGAACATGGAAATGGTACATATGTGAGCATATATACAACGTCTTATTCTCGGTCTTAAAATCTTCAAAAGGCAACTGAGTGTTTAAAGTGGAAATAATAACAGTGTATCATGAAGCTTATGACATTTATAGAAATAAAATGTACAGTAATAAAACAAAGAGCAAGAGAAGGTATATGGAGGTATACACTTGTAAGGTGCTTATATTTGAAGAGATGTAATATTAGATTAAAGTAGATGTGATACTTTAAGGGTGCATACTGTAATCACCAGAGCAACCACTAAAAATAAAACAAAGTTGTATATCTAAAATGACAATAGAAGGAAGCACACGGAACACTAAAAAGGCGTGATTTGTCCAAAGAGGGTAGAAAAGGAGAAAAAAGAATGAAGATAGATGGGAAAAACAGAAAACATATAGTAACATGGTAGACTTAAGCTCAACAATATAGGTAATTAACTCTAAATATACTAAACAACCCCTCCCCCCAACAAATGAACAACAGAAGACAAAGCCAAACCAAAAAACAGGTGGTAGATTGTCAAACTGAATAAAAAAGTAAGACATAACTATAGGCTGTTTACAAGAGATACACAATAAATATTGAGTTGGCCAAAAAGTTTGTTTGGGTCTTTCGTAACATGAAAAACCCGATTTAACTTTTTGGCCAACCCTATACAAAGATAAAGACAGCTTAAAAGGACAGGAGAAGACATACCACACAAACACCAAATTTTAGAATGCTGGAGTGAATTAATATAGTGCAAAATGGGCTTCAGAACAAAGAGTATTACCAGAGGTAATAGGGACATTTCAAAATAAGAGAGTCAATTCATCAAGAAACAATAATCCTAAATTTGTTTGCACCTCGTAACATATACTTGGATCAAATGCTTGAAATGAAAATGAAGAGAATTAAAGAAAGACATAGCCAATGACACAATTAAAGGGATTTTAACACTCTTCTTTCAGTAATTGCTAGAGCAAATTGACTAAAAAAAAAATCAGAAAAAATATACAGAAGATTTGATCAATGCTCTCAGTGAACTTAACCTCACACAACTGCAAAATACCTTCGCCAAAATATGCTGGATCACAAAACAAGTAGGGGTGGATAGGGAGCACATGTCAATGTCCTCAAACATCGTTTGTCAACAAGAAAATGCCAATTAAAACCACCATGAGATACCACTGAACACCAAGTAGGATAGCTAATATTAAAAATATTGAAGATAACCAGCATTGATAAGGGTATGGACAATTGAAACTCTCAACTCTCATCCATTGCTGGAGGTAGCACAAAATGGTACTACTTTGGAAGCTGTTTTGGCCATGTTTTATTTATTTATTTACATCTTTATTGGAGTATAATTGCTTTACAATGTTGTGTTAGTTTCTGCTTTATAACAAAGTGAATCAGCTATAGGTATACATATATCCCCATATCCCCTCCCTCTTGCCTCTCCCTCCTACGCCCCCTATCCCACCCCTCTAGGTGGTCACAAAGCACCGAGCTGATCTCCCTGTGATGTCTTTTAAAGCTAAATATACACTATGACCCAGCAATTCCACTCCTGTGTATTTACCCAAGAGATAAGAACATGTATCCACAAACAGACTTTTACAGAAACTTTATAGCAGCTTATTCAGAGTAGAAAGCACCTGGAAACAGCGTAGGTGTCAATCAACAGAAGAACACACAAACTCATCAATACAAAGAACAAAGTATGGATATATTCCACAATATGGATAAGTCACACACATGAAATTATGCTGAGTTAAAAAAGCCAGACTCCAAAAACGTACACACTGTGTGATTTCATTGCATAAAGTTCTAGAACAGGTAAAACTAATCTATTATGATAATAATCAGAATAGTCGTTGCTTAAAGGTTGGGTGGGAGTGGGAAAGGGCAGGAGGAAAGTTTCTGGGGGTAATACACCTATTTTGTATCAGGATAAGAGTGTGAGTTACACAGCTGTATACATTTGTCAAAAACTCTTTGAACTGTACACTTAAGATGTATACATTTCAGAATATGTAAATTTTACCTCGATTATGTAAAAGAAGGAGAGAAAATACATCAAACAAAGATTACTAAGAGCTCTCTATAACACATGCACACTCACACTCACACACACACACACCCCAAAGCCACTCAGCAGAACTTAGTGACACTTTCTTTCCAATGAACACCTAGGCAGCCAACAACTCAGTGTTTCCCCTTCCCCTTCCTCACTCTCCCCTTTGCTCAGGGACAGCTGAGGGAGTTGATCCCAAAACAATGGAGCCTGAATCAAGGAGACAGGTGCCTGTGGCTTCTTGCAGGCCCCATTCTCTCCTTTCCTCATCCTTGGTGGCTTCCCTGACCTGGGCCAACAGGTAGAAAGGTGAAGTCCCCCTCCACCCCAGCCACAAATCCACCTTCCTTGAGGTAAGAAGGAAGCTTGACAAGAACCTGCTCACAAATCAGTTAACGCCGCCCCGCCTCCTCTGTAAATCATGTGAGATCCATCTGGGTAATGGCTCCTCCAGTGTAATTCCCTATTAAGAGGCTTTATCTGGAGAGATAAGCAGCTGGCTTCCGTGTCACTAATTGCTGTCTGCTGTGATTTTAAAACATCTGCACCATTGTGCTCTTCATTTTCATATTCTAATCACCCTGAAACTTGAAAAAGGTACATCATTGATTGTTTCTATGGGTTAATTAGTACACAGTCTCCTTGTAGAGACAATTTAGAGGCAGCCAGAACCTCAATCAGGAAGTTTGTTTAAAAAATTAATAACATTGGCGGTGGCTGGAGGGACTGTCACGTTCAGGGACATATCAGGGCTCTCCTGGTGGGGGAGCCACCCTTTGTTATGCTCCAAAGAGGAGGGAAGCCAATAGGGCAGGAGGCAGGGGAGCAGGGAGCAGCAAGTGCAGCAGGAGTGCGGACCCGGCCTGGTCCCCAGTGGACCCCACCACTGTCTCCACTGCCCTCCTCCTTGCTGTACCACCTCCACCTCCACTAGCCTGAGTCTCTTTCCCTGTCAGCACAAATCAGGACTCTGATGAGGACTGAACAAAATACCTGAAGGTGAGAGGAATTTGTTAAAGCAATAAGAGCATGAGAGATGATTTCATGTTTTAAAAGTCTGTTCATTGTTCCCTCCACCTCCCCCCACCTCAACTGTGGGAGGGGGGCTACAGTATAAATGAAAGACCTGGACCATATAGAAGAGTCACACTGGAACCCCGAGCTTCACAAATTTAAATTGCACATGATTCACCTGGGGATCTTGTGAAAATGCATATTCTGATATAGAAGGTCAGGGGTGGAGCTGTGATTCTGCATTTCTAACAAGCTCCCAGGTGGTGTCCAAGGTCAACCATTTGAGATGTGCTGGCCCAGACCCTCTTTTCTCAAGCCTTTGACTGAGGTCACTATTCCTGAGATCCAAGGGACAGCTGAGAGGCCGCAGTGTGGTGGGGAGGCTTGAGATCTATGCGAGGGTCTGAATCCCAGGACCACAATGCAGGACAAGTCCTGTGGCCTCTTCCTATCTTAGCTTCCTCATCTAGAAATTAACAGCAGTACCCATGTCAAAGGGGAGTGAGAGTATTAGCAGCTGGTGAGCGTAAAGTATTTAACAGTGCCTGGCCCTTAGTAGGTACTATGTTAATATAGCTAAATGTTTGTATTGTATTTTTCAATAAACTACTTTTCTGAAAAGTAACATCCAGCAGAAACGGCGGGTAGGGTAGAGGCATTAAACAGGGAGCGCCTCACTTAAGCTCGGATGGTGCGTTCTTGCAGTCACTCATTCCAGAAGTCTGTCGCTACCCGCACCGCCACCCTCAACCTAACCCAATGTTCAGAGCTCAAGGTCTTCCTTCAGAGCCTCCCTGGGACCCACTTGACAATACAGAGTCACGGGGAGCTTACTTCTGCACAAAATACATTGTTCTATCTATTAGATACTGCTTTCCCATTTTGAGCCGAAGTTCTGTTTGCCCTTGGATTATTTTGCCAAGCTGGGGAGACAAGCATCCCTGCAGGTGTTGGCCTGGATCTGAGGACCAGGACCCTGTAACTGCGAGTGAACACGCCCTTGGGAGGGTGTTCCTGGCAACCCCTCCTACAGCAGTTCTTAGCAGGTCTCAAAGGGGCTTCCCCAGTGGGTCTGGAAATGTGCTATTGTTAGGGGAAAATGCTAAAAAACCGGGCTTTCATTTATGTGACATACAAATAGAAAAACAGCCTCTCAGCAGACGAGCTAGAAGTCAACTTAAGAAAATTTAGAGAAAGAGAGAAAATGGTGTGGAGCTGCAGGCCTACCGCTTCAGAGGCAGCCGTGGCGTAAGCTTGGTGGGGCTAATTGGACTGCACGTCGCCACATCCTTCTGGAAGGGACATGGAGGCCTCCTGATTGAGCCATTCAGGTGCTGAGAACTTGCTGAAGCAGAATCCCACCAACAGTACCACCTCTGCCCTGCTCCAGCAAACCGGCTTTGCCCGCCCTGCCCAAGCTTCTCTAGGCCTTCAGCTGGGTCCCAGGAGCCCTAAGGGACAGGGTACAGTCCTGGCCTGGGACATATTCTGTAGTGAAAGTCCTAAGCCACAGGAGCACACTGATCCTGACGATGAAGATGAAGCATCACGGAGCAACAGTTGGGTTTTAAAAATGTGTCAGCTATTCTCCATGTGGCCTATTCTTCAGGCCACTTCCTCAAAAAAGGAGGAAGAAGAACATGTTCTCTTTTCTTCTTTGAGAATCAGTAGCATACGATGAAGTGGCAAACTAGCGGGGTGGAGTATTAAGGTCTGAATGTCACATCCACGAGAGAGGTCCAAAACCATAAGTGCATTCAGAGTGAGAACCAGAATGGCCCAGGATTGGAAAAGCTATCTCCTAAAGAAAGCTGGATGAATAAGGGGAGTGGATGGCTAATCTGGCCCCAAACAGGGCATTTCGCAAACCTGCCTGCAGCTAAGAACTACCAGTGGCCTCTTAAATTCACAGTTCACCAGGCCTCTCTCCTGAAAGTCTGGAGTCACGATTCTGGGCTAGGGCCCAGAGAGCCTTACTTCAGCCAAGCTTGGTAAACACTTGGTAACCTAAGGGCTTCTATATGGAAGGGGTTAAGAATTGTTCAGCTTTGTTCCAGGGTGGAGGAGTAGCAGAGACCAGGCAGGAAAGGGCCCAAAGATTAAGCCCAAAGATTATATCTAGCTTTTGCTTGTTAGAGGAAAAAGTCTTAAGATGGGAGAGGGCGGAGGAAAAGAAGTATTTTTTCCCTCTTTACCTCATGTTTCCTTTCTATAAATCCATTTTACTGCAAAACTGGTGCTTTTTACCAGTAGAGCTAAAATAACCATTGATTATAAATCAAGTCAAAAATGTCATGGAGATGCTGAATTAGCCTCCTTTTAAAAACCAGCTTTTAAAGTTTCCCTTAAATACTGCAAACTGCAGGCATTTGGTGCATCCTTCATTTCGCATGAGTCTCATTTAGAAGAAGGCCAGGAGGGCAGAGAGAAGGCATGGGGCTAGCCTTGTGGGTGGGGGCTGAGACCCAGAATCATTTTTGCCCCTGGAGTGTGATCGTGTCCTAGGTGGCTGCCCACAGTGATGTCCCTGGTGCGGCAATCACGTGGGTCTCTATGTCAATCAGTGCTGACCACCCTTAGAGTCTCCTGTTCAGTTTGTGCTCCTGAACTTTCTCTAGGAGGCTTCCTGTTTAAGGTAGCATGGCATCTGTCACTTATGGATTGTCTTCTATCTTCTTTTGAGAGGCAGTGGAGCAGAAATATGTAGCAGTGAGGAGCACAGACTCTTGAGCTAAGAAAACGGTATTAAAATCTTACTAGCTGTGTGACATTGGGCAAGTTGCTTAACCTGTCTGTGTCCCAATTTCCTTAGCTGCAAAACAGGGATGATAATACACTTACCTAGTAAGGTCAATAGGTGAATCAAATATGTCAATCTATGTAAAGCACTTCATCCAGTGCCGGGTGTACAGTCAAGGCTATTCCAGTGCTCACTATGCAGTGGAGAATCCCAAGGGCACGCTCAGAGTCAGGAATCAGAAGGAACCCAGTTCAAATCCTAGCTTTGCCTCTTACCACCTGTATGACCAGGGACTTGTTTCTTATCTTCTCTACTTCTAAAATGGGAGAAATAACATGCCTGCCTAACAGTGTTGTTTTGAAAATTAAACATGATAACATTGGTAAAAATGTTATCATAGAACACATTGTAAGAGTTCAACAATTTCCAGTTATTACTAATATTATAACTTTATGATTATTAATTATTTGGGGATGGGGAGGGTGGGAGGCAGGCCCAGGAGGGAGGGGATATAGGTATACATATAGCTGATTCACTTTATTGTACAGCAGAAACTAACACAACATTGTAAGGCAATTATAATCTAATAAAGATGTAAAAAAAATAAAATAAAAATAAAAATAATTATTGGTATCACCCTCCCTACTGCATCTGAAACTCAGTTCTCTAGTAAGAGGGGCCAGGACACATGCATCCTTTACTCCTAGCTATCCTCACAGCCTCCAGGTGAGAGTTTCAGCTCAAATTCCTGGGTGTGATGCCAGGTCTGGGAGGGGGTTTCTGATAACCAGAGTGACACGAAGTAGTTTGAAGGAGAATCCATCCCAAGCACACTCACTCGTCATAATTCTGCAGAGTTATTCTGGGCCAAATGGCTTGGCCTTGATCTCTCCAGCTGTACCTGGTGCCTTCCTGGAGTGAATATATCTTATGGTGTCCATCGTCTAGAAGTTGTGAATTGGACACACATTCTCCCCATTGTCTTTGACTGTCGTGATTTAGCTTAATAGGGTTTCAGGCCCTTTCTGCACCAAACCATAGAAAGCAAAGCACTGTACAGAGTTCTTGTTGGGGTTGTTTTGGGTTGGGGTGTTGCCATGCTATAAATTCATGGGGACAAAATGCACCACTTACTATCTATGATGAATACGCGCCTGTCTGTGGGCAGCTGGCATCACTGAAAGGTGACAGAGAAGTTGGATGTAGGTTGAAAATCTATGTCTGCCTCCATTAGGTCAGGGTCTGGTGTATCTGACTCAATTTATTCTGGAATCATTCATGAAGCAAATGTGTATTTGACCGGACTACAGATGAGGTACGGTGCTCTCACAATCTTAGACCCTCTTCTCCTATGACAGAGGAAGACACTGAATCAGAGGACTAATGGATTGCTCAAACTCACACAGATAGTCATGGTCAGAGTTGGTCCCGAGTGTGCTGACTCCAATTTCCAGCTGCTCCTTCTATTCCCTTGTGAGGACCTTCTCCATTTAGGAGACGAGGTGCAAGTCACTGCGATGACACCCTCTGTTCTGACATTACTCTCTGGGACCTGTAAGTTCATGCACTTCGCTGAACCTTGTTGCACCTGTTGGACCTACCCCCATAGCTCTGGATTGAACATGCCTCCAAGGTGAGGCCAACCTGAAGCTTCTGTCCCAGCTTGGTTGCTGGATTATCTCTTTCAGAATTTGTGCCTGCCTTTCCCTCGGCTCCTTGTCAAGTTTGGTCAGAGAGCTTGGCCTTAATAATTCCACTTGCTCCTTAAGTGGGCCCAATTCTCAGACACCCGCCTTGTCAATAACTGCTTTAATAGCAGTCACCTTGAGACCCTCCTTCCTTGGCCCACTGGCTTAACCATGTCTCAGGTCAGGTAATTCTGGGCTCGTTTTCAGCAATTCCCCTCAGGCAAGAAGAGACAGGGGATGAGGGACCTAGCAGAGCCCCTAGGAAACACCTCATCATTCAATGAGACTACTGCATCCCAGAGAGGGCAAGCATCTTGCCCCGGCACTTCCTGATGGCACGGCATTAACCATCAGGCAAAAATCATACAGTGAAAAGCTTCCTTCTGCGGCCTCATGGATGCTGAGGTATGCTACGTCTTTTTCTTCCTGCCTTTGCTGACTCTGCACCAGGGCATAAGGCTTTTAAAGACAAAGACGCATCCCATGCACAGCTACAGGTCAACAGAAACTTACCTTCTATAACATTTACAGACTAATAGTGTCTTAGCCTTGCCTCTCCTTCATTCTAATGCTCCCCAGGCTCGCCACTGTCCACGTAAGGATCTTAATTTCATTTCCTCTTTATTTAATTAATCGTGGTTTCAGCTTTCGCTTGACCCTTAACTAGTGGTGCAACCTTGGGAAGTAACCTGACCCTCTGGGTATCCATCCTTCTTTCTGTAATAGAGAAATGATCACCCGCTTGCTTCTCCAGTTTGCCCTGAGGATCTAGGGCATGTGAAAACATTCTGGAAACCATAAAGCACTATATACATGCATGTCACTGTGTTGTTTGTTATTGCTTGGTTGAGAACTCATCTAACGATTTCAGAAAGTCAGGAATGCTGACCACACTCCCTGTAACATCAGCATGAGATGCAGGGAAAAGTTAAGATAAATTTTAGTATAATTTAAAAAATCATATTATTTCTATACACTTTCTAAGGACTTCTAAAATCTTACCACCGTCTTTCCATGTCTCAGCTGAAGGGGAGGGAGGGGAGAGGAAGGGACGGGCACAGAAAACACAAAGAACAGCTCTCCCCACTCTGGCAATAAACTTCTAGCTCCAAAGCAGGTTTTATTTAGTGTGCCATAAAAACAGTCATTTCTCCCACCATAAAAGAAGCCTGACTATCCAGCCTCATTTTTCTGCAGTTAGTTTGTGGGTTGAGTGGGTCCTAGTTCTGGAACAGGCTACAGCCTGCCTTTCCTCCTCAAGCCTATGCTCCCTCCCTCACAGCCCCGCATATATGGAGAAATAAAAGGCAATTTTAAAGTATTTTATTATGTGTGAATTTACAGGGGAAAAAGTATACATTTTTGGAGATGGAAGTAAGATTTAATTGTCCCTCTGTTTTATGGTTACTGCCTCATGGGTATGTACCAGACAGCTTGGGCTCTGTAGCTTAAAAAAAAAAAAAAATCCAGGTGAGATTGAGGCAATTTTCCCAGCCATTATACAGACCCTGGAAAGTTTAGGTCATTCTGGAAAAATAAAAAAAAAACAAAACACACACACAGGCTCAAGAAGGAAAGCAGCACAGTAGGTTCCCTAAGCTGCACCCACCTATCTCTGAACTTGTGTTGTGCTCTTCTCTCAAGGCCTTGGAGAGCTGACTGTGCTCCTCTGAATTACCTGGGTAAACACTTGACGCCATACACAAGGTAATTTACTGAATAGGTGCCTAAATGAATCAGTTCTCACGAGGAGTGAGCAATGTACTTTGGGAGTCTGTTTCGCACCAAATAAGCAGAGGAGTTTGCATTGAGACATCCCTGGGACTAACGCTGTTATTTCCAGGTTTCTTCTGAATGAACCCATGTCCTGCCAAGTGGCTGAAGTTGGCTCCTGGAATTCAAGGGCAGTTTGAGACACAGTGGGCAGAAAGCATTAGGGTGAGCATCAGGAACCCTGATTTCTACTGCATGCACTGCCCCTATGGGCCTCAGTTTCCCCATCCATAAAACAAAATGGCTAGTGTGACAGAGGATGTCCAAGGCTTTTCTGGCTCAACCATCGTAAACTCTATAAAGTGCAATTATTTTTAATTTAGTATTAAACATGTAGGAGGAACCTCATTCTTGAAAGCCCTAAATACAGCTGAGGTAGTTTTCTCTCTCCAGCTATTTCTTATAGGGTTTGCCTGAGCTGATTCTACAAAAAAACCCTAGGCTGTGGATGACATTTGATTCCCTGATCCCAAAGCCTGTTTATCAGTGGGAAGGACAGAGTGACAGGAGCCTGGGGAACTGGAAGCTCAGAGGTGCCTAATCTCCAACCTGGCAACATATATTAACTAGATGGCAGTCACCCTCTTAGTGTAAGTTGAAAGGAGGCCATGGTCTCCAGGGTCCCACATATACAACTGGGTCATCCTGGTTTTTCTATTTGTGGCTATCTACAACTAAATAAAAAGCATCCTTGCAGGGATTTCCTGAAAAGTAGAACATTTGGCAGGAGAAGGAAAAAAAGCCTGGAGAGTGGGTCTCCCTGGCAGTTACAGAGCTTCTATAAAAGCATCCCCAAACCCTACTTTCTTAACCTTCAAACCACTACTTTGCTGGCTTATTTCCTTAAGGGTATCAAAGATAATTTCTTGTATCTTCTAGATTGTATTACTTCTTCCAGGCAGAATTAGGGCAAGGTGGAGAGGCATTATGGGTTTTAACTGATTGGATATCTCAACTTCAATAACAAATTCTCAAAGCTCTGGCTAATTGTGGAGACTAAGGATTCAATCATGTCCATAGATGGAAGAGTAACAAAGCATATCAAGGTAACTAGTGTTCAATGCTGAGGGCTCCATGCTCAATGGTGTGTCAAACAGTTATCTCTACTCAATTCTACCTTCAAATGTAGCAACCCTGACTTGTTAGCTGGCTCAAAAATGCATATTCTTGGCCTTAAGGATAATTAATTTAAAGGGCATGGTTGGCTCAGGACAAATTTATCCCAAGCAAATGACCAAATGATGGTGAGTCGATGCAAAGACTCAATGGCACCAGGAGACCTACCTGCTGGTACACAGAGCAATGTTAAATCTCTGGTGATCTTGGGCACACTCTCTGAGCTCAGTTTATTCACCAGTTAAACAGGAATACTGTCCCTGCCTATGGAGTGCTCAGCCATACTGTGTAGGAGGAAAGGAGTTAATGTCACACAAATGGCATTGAGCTGAAATCTACATTTTCTTCTGCAGGGGAAGTTACATGCCCTTCAGATAGATGTCCAGAGGGTCATACTCTTTGAATTTTAGTGATTCAGTTTACTTCCCTGTATGTTTCCTCCAATATAAAACCATGTGGTCAGATGAAATGATCTCTAAAGTTATTCCCAGCACTGCCATCCTAGAAATCTAAGACATCACGACACCATAGTTCCTTGCTACACACTAACCAACATGGCAGCTGGTCTATGGCAATGGGGCATGTGGCAACCTTTTCAAGGTTGGGGTAATTCATGGTTTGAATCAACCTGTGGAATCTCTAAGCTCTGGGTCAATTACTTTCAAGAGGGGTCCCTAACACTCTTCTCATCACTTGGAGGATACTGTCGTCTGTGGTAAGTACCTATGCTAATGTTTCTGCTTCTCTGATATTTTATAACCGAAAGCATCTTAAAGCTAGAACATGCGCCATGTAATTAGATTTCCTTGCCTTACGGATACCGTGCCCCTTCAGCTTGAAAGAGAGGACACTTCACCCAGGGATGAGAGCTGAGCAATGCCCTGGGTCTGCTCACTAGGGTTCACACTTCAGCTAGGCAAGGGAAACACTGTCATTAAAACAGGGCCTTTGTCTTTTCAACAGCTGCTCCAAAGAACTGGAGAAAAGAGATTTTTAACTGGGCTACACAAAGCTAAGATTCTAACCCCAGTGACTTGGGGGAGGGGAGGAGGAGATAATTACAACAGCTCTTTATAAAGGTAATTTGCAACATCAACACTTTACATTCCAACAATGGCTGTAGCTCACATGGTAACACTTGATGCGGCAGAAAACATCTCTCTTCCTAGGACCTCAGTAAGGTTCACAGACACGGCTAGCACATACTTAACTATATATATGGAATCTAAAAAAAAAAAAGAAATGGTTCTGATGAACCTAGGGGCAGGACAGGAATAAAGATGCAGATGTAGAGAATGGACTTGAGGACATGGTGGGGCGGGAGGGGAAGCTGGGACGAAGTGATAGAGTAGCACTGACATATATAGACTACCAAATGTAAAATGGACAGCTAGTGGGAAGCAGCTGCATAGCACAGGGAGATCAGCTCGGTGCTTTGTGACCACCTAGAGGGGTGGGGCAGGGAGGGTGGGAAGGAGGCACAAGAGGGAAGGGATATGGGAATATATGTATACATAGAGCTGATTCACTTTGTTATACAGCAGAAACTAACACAACATTGTAAAACAATTATACTCCAATAAAGATGTAAGACAAAAAGAAAAGAAAGACCATCATCGGTTTTGTGATTCTGCAGTTTCAAACCCTTGTTCTGGCTCTGTAATTAGTACATTAGGGGTTTTGAGCAAGTCACTAAAATATCTATTTGCCCATATGTATAAAATGGGCATGAGAATGTCTTACCCAGGGTTATAGTGAGGAAGAAATGAGATACTTAGAGAGAGATAGCTTATATTTTCTTTTTTTTTCTCTCTCCATGTGTATGTGCTCTTTACAAATCTATAAGCACTTGGAGAACAAGACCACTTTAAACCTCTTTATTTTATTTTTACACAGCAAAGTAACTGGAATAAAATGTCTGAGTCTCTCTTATGTTTATAAGTCTTTTATGGTTCTTTTTGACTCATAGAGTTCAAACTCCTCTGCCTGGCTAATCAATCCTTCCAAACTCAAGTCCTAAAATTCATGCCCCATAGTAGACCTTGGCATCACAAAGGAGCCTCCACATGTGACACTGGTCACACTGTTCCCTCTACCCTGGAAAGCCATTCTCTGTCACCCTTGCAAACCTGTTTTCCATCTGGCACAAGTCAAATCTAATGCTGCCTCCTACATAAACCCTCACCCTGCCATTTATCCCCCCATCCGCTGGGCTCCCATAATATTGTTCTGTATATCCTAAAGCAGCAGTCCCCAACGTTTTTGGCACCAGGAACCGGTTTCATGGAAGACAATTTTTCCACGGACGGGGGTGGAGGTGGGGGGGTGGTCGTGGTTCAGGTGGTAATGCGAGCCATGGGGAGCGGCAGATGAAGCTTCACTAGCTCTTCCACCGCTCACCTCCTGCTGTGAGGCCCAGCTCCTAAGAGGCCATGGACTGGTACTGGTCCATGGCCTGGGGGTTGGGGACCCCTGTCCTAAAGGGATTAGCGCAGTCAGCCTTACAGTACAGTTACTTGCTACTGTTCTCCCTCCTGGACTGTAAATCTTTTCAGGGGATCCTTACAACATTTAGCATCTAAACTATGATGACAAAAAAATGTATTGGCATTTCAGAAGTTGTAATGCAAGCGAAGTATTTTTGTTCTTTTGACTGTGGGCCTCCCTAGTGCACCGGCCTTCATTTGGGAGTGCTCCACGCATCCCTTCTGCTCTGCCTTTAGCCCTTCTAACATGGCCACTCTAAGACCGGCTGCTACTGGAACCCCCGCCCAGTCCCATCAGACAGTGTCTGGCCCCCTCCTGCTCAAGGCTCACAAGGCTAGCCTCAGAGGAGTTTAACCCTTGACACCCACCAGTCAGTCATGCTGGAGTCCACTGGGCTAGCAGTAAGAGAGTTCAACTACTTTCCCTTTCAAATAGTGTGTGCAAGTTTTGCTAGCTACCCTGGGAACTGACCCATTGTTACATTATAAGTAGGTTCTTCACCACTGGTCTGCCAGTAGACTTTGGGAATTGCCTTTGTTTATAAATCAAGGGTTGACTTTATTATGAAAGAAAAAAAACTGTAGAATTTGAAGATTAATTTGAGAATTAAAATGTCTTAAAATTGACATAGCCCAATCATATCCTTTTATGAATAAGGAAGCCGAAAACCAGAGAGGTCACCTAGCTAGTTAATGATAGAGTGAGGACTGAAGCCTAGACCTCAGACTTGTCAGTTCTGCTCAGCTTCCACTACACCATATCCTGGTTACTATTGGTAATGTTTTAGTATACTGTAGTATATATGAGAACAAAGGGGAACACTGGAGAACTATGGCCAGGCAAGCAAGTCATCTGCGAAAAGTTAAGGTGACTATGCCAATGCTGGGAACTAGGTGGCAACTAATCTATTATTATATTCTTAGGGCATAAGTTCCAGGGAAGCCTGAGTGGAGGAGATTTCCAGACTCCCAGTAAGTGGCTGTTGTCCTTGAGGGCTGCTCTAACACATGTGGCAGGGACCTTCATGGCTGGTCCTGGCAGAAGCTACAAACCACAGTGGACAACCACTGATGACTGCCAGCCACCCAGATGATGATAAATCAGCACAGAGGCTACTTTAACTGCTGGGCTCTTGCTAGGCTCCTTTTCACGAATCTCCTTTTGATCTTGCTTCCCCCTCATCTTCAGGATTCTCCCTCTCCTGTTGGGCTTGGCCACATTCTAATCAGTCTGTAAGACCCAACTCAAGTCCATCTTGTCTCACAAACATTCTGTTTTTCATTCATTCATTCAAGAGATATTTTGGGGAACTACTGTATGTTGGGCCACCTTCTAGGATCTTGGGATGAAGCTTACACTCTAGAGGGGGAAAAGAGAAAAACAAACAAAACCCTACATTTATATCTATATATATGTGTACACATACATATATATATATATCTGATATATACAAACACGTATATTTACGTACAAGTACATGTAGTATATACACATACACGTATACTAATTAATCAAATTCCATTAATTATTAAGAAAAATAAAACAGGATGTAAAGACAAAGTTTAAAGATAAAAGATGGAAAGATTCGTCTGAGACAGGTTGGTCGGGGATGCTCTTTCTGAGAAAATGACATGCAAGCAAAGATATAACGGAAATGAACGCTTATCAAGTATATGTAGAATCAGGACCCTATAGTTAACCCCTTAATTCTCTTAGTGTATCATATTTTTTTTGTGTGTGTGTGTGATACGCGGGCTTCTCACTGTTGTGGCCTCTCCCGTTGCGGAGCACAGGCTCCGGACGTGCAGGCTCAGCAGCCATGGCTCACGGGCCCAGCCGCTCAGCGGCATGTGGGATCTTCCCAGACCGGGGCACGAACCCGTGTCCCCTGCATCGGCAGGCGGACTCTCAACCACTGCGCCACTAGGGAAGCCCTATCATATTTTTATTCAACGAATATTTACCAAGCACTAGCTCCATGTGAGACCCTGTGCACTAGATGATGGGAACACGGTGGGAATGATGTGGGCCTGGCCTGGCCTTGTGAAATGCATGGTCTAGTGCAGGGACAGGTGTAGTTAAGTACATGAACACAAAAAGGGACACTGGGACAACTATGCTGCCTATGTTTCTTCTTTATCTCTGAAGGAATCCAAAGTGGGGCTGGCAGGTATTTGGCCTTAGAGAAACAGTTAGCTGTTAACCACCATAATGTCAGCTAATTGCTCCAGGAAAAGTAGAGTTTCCACTAAGATTGCGCTGAGGCTATTTGGAGGTCTAGTCCAGTAGCATGTACCTCAGACATCATCTCAGGTTTAATGTTGATAGCCAGAACGCAAACTCTCACACTTCCATGCCATATTGTAGTAGTCAAATATTTTTATATACATCATTTTGTGATTAGATAGAGTTAAGCAAAATGGCCAGAACTGGAAATGTTCTGTTAGAAAGAACCTTTGAGGCTATTTGACCCAACAATTTACCCGCTGCTGGTTTCTTTCCTCAGCATTTCTGAGCAATGGCCAACCATCCCTGCTTCAGCATTTCTAACGATGAGGCACCCATGCCTTCCCAAAGCACTCTTTTCCATTTCCTGGAGGCCTAATGGCTCGTTAGTGGTCAGGGGGGATAAATTCCATGTCTGTTGACTCCCAGTCAAGTGCTCTTTGCACTGGGGCCCTCCCTCAGAAGGACTCGCCTTGCGCCAAGGCTGAGGAAGCCTTTTATTAAGAAGGCCTGGCCCCCTCTTCCTCAGGCTGAGGCTCTCACTCCACCCTGACAAACAAGTGCATGTCCCCAGGAAGCACAAGCAGAGCATGATGACCGGATCCAAATGCAAACACACATCATGCAGAAGTACAGGCTGTCCTGCGGATTATTATTTTGAAATAGATTGTGTGTGTGGGGTGTTCATTTAATCAAATTCTCTGACAACTGTTTATTGAGAGGAAAGTATGGATGGCTCAGCAGCACTGGGAAGGATTCTGGCTTTCAAACATCTAATTTACTTTACTAAGTCCTCCAAAAATACAAACGGAGGGCAGAATGCTCCAGGCAGGCCATGGTGAACAAGTCCATGTAAGGGCACGTGAGCACTGTGAGGCTTTCTAGCCGAGACACAAGCCCGCTGCAGCAACGGCTGCCACATTCTGGCTGCTTTTCCTCTCCTGCTCCTTCTCCAACCCTGGCTCCTGGTAGTCCCAGAAGTCACGCTGAATGCTGCATTCGTCCCCTGGAAGCACGGCACCCCAGAGCCCTCCTGTGCACTGGCTTTGAGTGCAGAGGTAAAAGCAAAGAGCCCCGCCGCACCTCACAGCCTCTGCTGCAGGAGGAAGACCGTGAGAGCCGGGGGGAGGCTGGAGAGTGTGGGGGACTCAGAAATCCCGAGGCCAGGAGTCAGAGCTCCAGCCTTCCCACTGGGATGGGCAGGGAGGAAGGGAGCATTGAAGCCCTTGCACCTGCACATGGATGGGGGATGGAGATGGAAGCTAACTCAGTCTTTAACTGGATTGTAGTACCAGAGAGTCAGGCATTTAAATATCACCTGGCCCTGTGCTTAAAAAAAAAAAAAAAAAAAAAAAAATTAAGCTTTGTAGTTCTTGGTTTAAATGAAATCTCAGTTGGAACATAAACAAACAAAGAAGATAAGAGCTGAGCTGCTCTGGGATCAGAGGGCTGGAGGTGCTCCCAATTACCTGTACCAAACCACCTCTCCCCAGGCGGTGACCCCAAAGGGGGCCCCACAGAGCTCTTGCAGAGCACCATTCAAAAACCACCAGGTAAGTCAATTACCCTTCATTTTACAAATAAGGAAACTGAGGCCTAGAGAGAAAGGGATGGTGCAAAGTCACCCTGCTTGCTCAACAGGCTTATAGGTGTCCTGGTCCAAGCTCCTTCTACCTCACTGAGCTTCCTGGGGAAGATGTCCTTCCCCTGGTGTCCACTCAGAGGGACATTCAGGAAGTTCTCTGGAGAATGGGGCTACCACCAAGCCATTACATCTATTAATTTCTTCCTGTGATGGGGGTTCCCTAGAATCAAATAGTAGAGTATGGTGTAGTCAATGAGTTGACAAGTTGGCCCGTAGTCATAAGGTCCAGGAACCAGCAAAACAGCTCATTCAGCAAGTGTCATGGGGCCCAGAGTGGATTTCAGTTTATGGAACAGCTTTCACACATACATTACCTCTCATGCCTCCCAAAACCCCTGTAAAGTTCATTAAGGAAGGAATTATCAGTCCCATTTTATACTTGAAGAAAGTGCTGCATAAAGGGTTCAAATGACTTCTCTGAGGTTGAGAGAATTTAATAGTAAAGTTGAGATTTAAATACAGATTCCTTAACATGATTTAGAGCTCATTCAACCTTTTATTGACTGCTCTGAAAATATCCTCCCGTGTTTGGGCTGTTTTTTTGACACTTTATCCCATACCCCCAAATGAGGCAATGCTAATTTATGCTTCATCTGCAGACATGAGGTGGTGTCTCAATATCTGATTCCATTGACCTGGACTGGGATCATATTTATAAAAATTATGTTTAGGAAATTTGAGTGTTTGAAAAGAAATTAATAAAAATTTGTAGGTAGAAAGAAAGAAAGAAGATAGAAAGAAAGGAAGGAAGGAAGAGAGGGAGGGAGGGAGGGAGCAAGGGGAAGAGGAAAGGAGGAAGGAAAAAGAAAGAAAGAAGCATTTAGGCGAGGCGGGCATTGAAGTTTTTTCTATGAGAAAAATGTAAGGAACATTTCGTCATGGAATTCCTAGTCACACAAACTCAAATCAGGCTGGAAATTGAAGATCAGAAAAGAACAAGTGTTTGTTTGGACTGAGAAATGCATCAATGGGATAACTGGAAAGGGAAGGAGAGTGGTGGAGAGGACACTTCTCAGAGTCATCCAGTCAGAGTTGGGATCTTAACTCATACTTGCTAACTGGGTGATAAGGAACACCTGTCTATCCTTTGACCCTGTTTCCTCATCTGTAAAATGAGGATTATCACAGCTCCCTTGTGGGGGTATCAGGAGGACAGAATGAGCTAAAGGAGTGAAGTGCCTCCCCCAGGGCACTCCGTCATTGGGAGCAGGTGCCCATGGGTAATTTTCCCCAAGCTTCCCTTTTTCCTGCTTCAACCACATTCTGTTCAAGTACAGCCCAGCTCTGGTGTCTGCCCGAAGCCTGCTCTGGATTCTTTATTGTTTAACATCTTTTATCCTCGTCTGACATCTGACTGCTATTAATAGTCAATACTGAACATTTGAGTCCTGTGATGCCAATTTGACTGGGTTAAGAAGGGCTGCCAGAGAGTTGGCAAACCATTATTTATGCGTATGTCTGTGAGGGTCTTTCTGGAAGAGATTAGCATTTGAATCTACAGACTGAGTAAAGATCACCATCATCCACGTGAGTGAGCATCATCCAATCTGCTGAGGACCTGAAGAGAACAAAAAGGCTGAGGAAGGGTGGATCTGCTCTTCACTTAAGCTGGAGCATCCATCCTCTCCTGCCCTCGGACATCAGCACTCCTTGGCCTCAGGCCCTCGGACTTGCACTGAAAATGCACCATTGGCTCGTCTGGTTCTCAGGACCTCGGGTCTGGACTGGAACTATATCCACCACCGGCTTTCCTGAGCCTCCAGCTTATAGATAGCAGATCGTGGACTTCTCGGTGTCCATAATCCTGTGAGCCAATTCCTCAGAACAGATCTCTATCTTTATGTGGGTGTATATTCTATTGGTTTTGTTTCTCTGGAGAACTCTAACACAAGCGCTTAATTATTTACTATTATTTTTATGTGTTTATATCTTTTTTTCTTCTAAATAATGCTGTGAGCCCCTTGAGGCCTAGAGTCATGTTTGCTCTTAAATTCCCATGGAGTTTAGCATAGGGCTGGACACACTGTTCAGTGTCCTGTGTATAATTAGTCATTGACTCACTGGTTAGCTGAGCGACCTGTACCCTCCACTTGCTACTAATGTTCTTTTGACTAGAAAAAAAGATTTATTATATTTCCCTGGGTCACCAAATGAAACCCCATCCATTCTTTGGAGATTGGTTCTTGACTATATTTCTGGAGTCAGGAGAACTGCTTGGAGAGCTGTCATTCTAGAGCATAATGGAGTGAGGGGAATTATAGGGGTCAAATGTTTCCCGTGCTTTCCTCTGAGGAGACCCCATTCTATCAGGGATCTTTGATTGCTAAGTTGGAGATGCAGTAGACCATATTTCTTCATCATGAATTTCCACATTATATTCAAATCAATTTGATGCACACATTTACGGCACAGTAATGATATCAGTCAAAACCTGAGCCATTTACTTAATAAAATTTACTATTTATTAATGAATTCCTTTGCTTTCTATGATCTGTGAAGAAATTAAAATAGGCCTTATTCAGAAGATCAGAGCTCACTCCAGGGACCAGGTGCTAAGACACCTTTTCTCAGAACGTGTGCCTTGGTAAAGTCTTGGCATAACAGTACTCAGACAGAGCTTACTGTCAAGACTGCTGGTCTGGGAATTGAATCCTGGGTTCGAGTCCTATTTCTGTAATTAAATAACTTTGTTTGTAACATGAAGGGGTGGGTCATGATGAACTTTTTGGCTTCGTCTAGATCTTGTTATTAAAAATAAAAAAATCTCACCTCAGTCCCAAACCTGTCCTAATCAATAATATATGATGATATCCATCCTTATCTTTCCCTAGCACTTCCTACTATCATTTGATTATATAGACCCATGAAAGAATTATCTCTTCTTCTCTTGGAATCCAGAATGCAAGAGTCACTCAAAGAGGAAAGACAATGCCAAATCCATTCATTACTGTCAGTCTTTGCCTGCCACATAGAGAAATTGTGACCTTAATCCCGCCCAGCAAAAATAAACTAAAAATCAAACTTCAAACCTTGGTGTTGAAATGGCAAAACAAAATATGATGCATGACTTTCCCAGTTGCATAAGTGTACTCTGGGTTGCCTAAGAGCAGAATATTCCCTAGAGGGCAGGGCCTTGCCTCATTAGTCAAATTCTGTCCTAAGCCAGTGTGTTCATAAATCAACAATTAACAGTGATTATCAGGTTCTGAATGACAAATATTCTCATCCCAGGTAACTCTTGATATACTGCAATTCACTTTGAGTTGATGTCTGTGCAAAGCATGTACAAGTAGCAGAGGGAAACCACACAGAAAGAACATGAGAGAAAAGCACGTCTTGGGCTGGGGAAGGGGAGATGAGGGTGGCTTCTGCAGTTCCAGACACTCTATACTGAGCCTCAGTCTGTCCCCCATCTAAGGACAAAAGCTGGAGACACTGAAAGGCCATGTCTGGGCACCCGTCCTGGGCCCTGTATTATTTTGTTAAGCTCACTAGAATGGCATGCAGGTCCTGTATTGCAAAAGGCTGAGAAAGGAGTAGAAGGAGGGTAGAAACAGAAAATAAACCGATGAAACCAAACTTCCTTAGTAACTAAAAATGGAATGGGCTCAGCCATAGTATGGTGTCACCTTAACCATTACACGACCAACTATGGTCACCGAGGGCCATGAAAAGATGTCTGAGAGAGAGTGCTGGAAAGCCAACACACAGAGTTCCAAGCTGACCGTGGCAGAGATGCACACTCTCCTACTGCTCCAGCAGCATGAAGAGGCTCTAATTTGGACAGGCGGGGCAGCCAGTGTGGGCCCACGGTCCAGCCCTAGACCCGGATGGAGTAACAGGAAACCACTTTCCTTCTCACTCTAGCCCTTTCCAAGAGCATCCTTTGGAAAACAGTTTCCAGGCCCTTTCTTCTCTATATGTTCTGGTCATATCTACCTTTCAGTCCTAACCCACTTCTATTTTTGATCTTCTGTGAAGACGGTACTGCATACTCCATACACTTCACTCTTTTCTCAGGATGCCCACAGCACCAATCATTTGAATTAGGGTTTACACTTGAGATTACGAGGGCAGGAGGCTTGCTGTCAGGATGGCAGAGGAGAAAGGGAAAAGCACAGTCAGATCCTGGTGACAGGGTGAAGCAGCCTCACCAGTCCCGGCCTTCTTACCTCTAGGCTTCCTTAGTCATGAGAAAACTCAACTTCTTTCTTGTCTGAGACTTGTTCTGTGGGTTTTCTGTTATAGGAAGCTGAGCTCAATTTTGTTGTTATGGAAACCCATCAACTTGTATTTGTGGAGGAGTATACCCCCGGTGACCTGAATTCAGGCAAACCATATCTTAATCTGAGCAAAAGTGGGCTTAGAGCAGTGGGTTTCTTCAAAGAGTATATTCTTCCTCTTCAAAACACTTGAATCCCCAGCTTCAGAACTCTTGACTGCTCTGGGTTAAAAGCCAAAGCTCAAGGGAGCTTCTTGTTTTATGGTTGCTGACACTGAAATGGAGTGCAGGGAATGCACATACCATCAGTGCTCACTGCTTCCTTGGTTATACCTGAGAAAAAAGGCTGAGCAACCAGGAAAGAAGAAGGAGGAAGAAAGGAAAGGAGAGGAGAGAGTGGTTGCCTGAGATCTGTGTAATGAGCATGAGTAGAGGAAGGGGGTGAGAATCCTCTGATTATAGAGAACAGTGTAGGAAAAGTTACCTTAGAAATCTGTATACAGATGTGCTCAGTGAGCATCATGGAATAAAGTAGGTTTCTGGAAGGAAGGTAATCAGTAGCATCCATTTGATAATATATATGCTTCCCTACAGACTCAAGTCAATTAAATTTCATTACTTGGGTAATGTTACTGCAAGTTCTAGGGGAAAACTCAGCATTTCCACAACTATTTATTAAGCTAACACTATGTGTCATAAACATGGTCCTGTCCTTGAAAAGCTTCAAATTTAGTAAGAAGTCAAGACCAACATTTATCAAGCAATAAGGACATCATCTAGAAAGAAGCTTTTATGAGTAAACCTGACCTGTACTTCAGGAGAAGTTTAATGTCACTTCCATCAGAAACAGACCTCTTCTTTTCACCCCTGCTGGAAGTGTTCACTCCCCCTCCAAACCACCAGCACATTTCTTTTTAAATCTATCATATGTTGACTTAACTCTGTGTGTGTGTGTGTGAGTAAGCATGCATATTCTCTCCTTCTCCATTGCCTAAGTTCCTTAATGACAAGCATTAAGTCTTATACATTTGTACCTCCTTCATGACATCTGTCCCAGTCCCTGGCACACAGTTAGGCATTGGTGAATCTTGGCTGAATGTCTATTAGAGAAGAGGTAAGGGATGTTGAACAGTGTAGAGCAGGCCCTTTATGATGAAGAATCTCACTGGAGAGCTCAGCGAGGCTCCATGGTAAGGTCTGGCTGTGCTGGTAGAATTTAAACAGGTGAAGCAGAGTGGGAAGAGCATTACTACCTAATGGTGGGAGACCCAGAGGATGGCATTGTTTCCACACCTTTGATGAGATGCTGTTCAACTTCTCCAAGTTAAACAATGCAGTTGCTTTACCTTAGCACTGGGGAGATAAAACTCTTTGTTTATAAGCCTAATCATAGTAAGAAGAGGGGCTGAGATGAAGCTAACTTTCAGGCAGGAGCCACCTTCAACCTAAATGAAGGTCTCCTAATCTGTCGAGAGTCAAAACAAAACTTACAGGTACTCTGCACACAGTTGGCTGGAGGGCAACAGAAGCAGCTTTCAGGTACTAATCTGGATCCTGTTGAGAATCTTTGAAAGGTACTTTAACTCTTCTCATTGCAGAACATCATTTGTAGGAGGAAAGGGCAGAGTAATGGATCTCTAAAGGCCCTTTCAGCTCTCAATTCTCTGCCAGCTCTATATTCTAAGACAGGTTCCACTTAAGGAGCTGGTGGTATTTCGGTAATCACAGCCTCAATAAGCTAAAGGTACACTGGAGAAAATGGGGGTGATCTTATTAGACAAAAATGCCTCGTATGACAGATACAAAATTTCTAGATAAGGAATCCACCCCCACTCCCCACCACTTCAAATTCAGGGCCCCAGGTCCAATGGTCATTTGATTTTATGGAACCTCTCACTTTTCCTCTGTTTTCAAAAGAAACATCCATGGATAGTCTTGTGTTGCAAAGCAAGTAACAAGAGTGCACAGGCAGGGGTGTAGAGACTTCTAAGTGCTGTGTTGATGCCTACAATATTCCCAGATTCCACCTTCCCTATAACTTCAAAGAGTGGTAAATAAGAAAAGTGTAGGGTAGATGGTAAGGGGGTGAAGGCAGGAGGCAAGCCAGAGGCCTATAAACTGAAAATACATAGGAATCAAAGTCTAGAATTCCCTGTGGGGAGGCACTAGCTGAGATCTAAAAGTAGAAATAACCCCTTCTCACTACGAACAACATAAAATCAATTCATGAACACTTGTGTATGCTTACAGAACAAAACCAACAAACAAAACCCCTGCTGGTTTCTACTCTGATGGGACAAGAGATTTAGTTTCCTCTGGGAGAAAAAGGGTTTCCAGTGAAGATTCAACAGCTATATTATTACAGGGATTCATGGCAGGATACTTGCCCGCACCATCCATATCTGGACGTTGCTCTTTAACAAACATGGGACAGAGTTTCATTTCAGTTCAACTCGCATGGGGGAGAATAGTCAATATGTGTGTGCTTTGAATTGTTCATGCAACAGCTTCTTTCACCTTCTTGACTCTATCAAAGACACAAAAATTTGGGAAAACCAGGTCTGACCCAAATGAAGCTCTGAAGGGAGTAAGAATGCTGTAAGAGAACCTCACTTTACCTGGCCTTCCTTCCCCTCACCCCATCACCACCTCTTGAATGAGTCCTTCACTGTTGCCATTCCCTGGCTGGTGTCCTATTATTATAGGACAGCAGCAGTTCATGGCAAGTTACATCAGGAAGGCCACAGAACAAAATCAGTACACCTTTATTGAGAGCTTACTACTAAAGATAGCAAACATTCTTGGAGAGGTCAAGGCACTCTCTGGGCACTGCCCGTGATACCAGCAACTCAGAAGGCCAGGTGGGTCTCAGCCATCAGACAAACTCATCCAGTGGTAATGGAATCAGTGCTAACTTCTTATAAAAACACAACCAGAATTCAGAGATAGGAGAGCATAGTGTGGTCTGGAAGAGTTTGGAATATGCTTCCTTGGAGCAATAGGATTAGGACATTGCCCTTGAGAGCTTTTTAATTTCTAAAGACTATAAGCTGATTCTCTGATCCCCAAGTATTGGTAAAACAAAAATTTTCATTTGAACCAAAAAGACAAGAAAAATAAGTAAAAATGGCTGTCCTACTATAGCTTAGTGTCTTTCAGATCAATCCTGGAAATGCCCCCTTTAAATCTCTGTAACTTTGACAAAGCATATAACCTGTCTGTGTGTCAGTTTTGTCATTGGTAAAAAGGGGATAATAATAACTGTGCTGTCTTCACAGGGCTGTGGTTAGAATTAAATACTATAACGCATGAAAAACACATGGCATAATGTATTACCTTCAATGAATTGGGCTAATGTAACTGTGATGGTAGCATTAGTTACTATAAATAGTAGGTGGAAGAGAGAAGGAGGAAGAAGAGCTGTCCTTGGATTGCTCTCAGCTTCCACAACTTCTCAGTCCACTCTAGCCTCAGCAGCAAGAAGGCTACATTGTTGTCTCCTAAGTTCAGAAGGGCAGCCTGTATGAGAAAACCTCATTGCCTTGAGCCTTGACCAAGATGGTCCCCCTTGTCTCCTCATTGCTTTGGTTATGTCTGGAGTCTGCAATCAAAATAAAAAGCAGCCAAGCAGACACCTACAAACTGAGTCACTGGATTCTGATCCATTCAAATAATGGGCCTTCTAGCCAGAGGTGGAGTAAAGTCTGGAGGGAGATGGAAAATATTCTGGCCTCAGATACTAACCCCTCAAGAGACAAACCTGCTTCTAGTTTAATTCTCTATGCACTGCCAGCAGCCAAAGAAGTTCTCCATTTCTCCTTGTTTTCCCAGCCCTCCAAATGCTCCTCCCTTCTCTCTTTTCTGACAGTAACCCTATCCCACCTTCTGGAAGGGGAGCTCATTTTACTTTACAGACTCAGAATTTTGTGATTCTAACAGAGGGACCCAGCATCATGCTGGTCCTTGTAGAAACTGGGAGACATCATAGTTTCATTGAGTCTAGAAGCTGGACAGTTATAATGCTAGTCATGACTTGGCAATGGTAGGTCAACAAAAAGGGCAAAGCAGATTTTTCTGAAAATGAGAATTAAAATTAGTTTAGTATTTTTAACATTATAGCAGGTTCATGTTCTTTGAGACTTCACAAGAACTCCACAGCAGGCAGATTATCAGTCTTTTTAAATAGCTGAGAAAATGGAGGCTTAAAGGGTCTATCACAGAGCCTTTTTTTTTGCAGAAATTGAAATGCCAGGGACAATAGCCAAAACAATACTGAAAAAGAACAAAGTTGGAGAACGCATATTTCCTGATTTCAAAATGTACTATAAAGGTACAGCAATCAAGAGAGTGTGGCACTGACATAAGGATGGACATATAGAGCAATAGAATATAATTGATTGTCTAAAAACAAACCCTTATATGTATTGTCCATTGACTTTTTATAGGTGTTAAGGTAACACACTGGGGAAAAAAGTCTTTTCAATAAACAGTGCTTGGATAACTGGATATATATACACATACAAAAGAAGGAGAAAGAGCAGAAGAAGGAGGAGGAGAGGAAAAAAAAGAAGAAGACATGTTACTGGATGCCTACTTCACACCATGTACAAAAATTAACTCAAACTGCATTGGCCAGGAGCTAGCTGGTAATTGCTAGAGCTGGTGATGAGAGATGGGGTTACACTTTTCTATTTGGTATATATTTGACATTTTCCATAATAAAAAGTAAAAAAAAAAAAAAAAAAGAAAAAGAAAAGAAAATTAACTCAAAATGGATCATAGACCTAAATGTAAGAGCTAAAGCTATAAAACTCTTAGAAGAAAACATAGGAGTAGGGCTTCCCTGGTGGCGCAGTGGTTGAGAGTCCGCCTGCCGATGCAGGGGACACGGGTTCGTGCCCCTATCCCGGAAGATCCCACATGCCGCGGAGCGGCTGGGCCCGCGAGCCATGGCCGCGGAGCCTGTGTGTCCGGAGCCTGTGCTCCGCAACGGGAGAGGCCACAGAAGTGAGAGGCCCACGTACAGCAAAAAAACAAAAACAAAAAAAAACAAAAAAACATAGGAGTAAATTTCCTGATCCTTTGGTTAGGCAAAGTCTTCTTAGGCATGACACGAAAACATAAACAAGAGAAAAAGTAAGAAAAAATGTTGGATTTCATCAAAATTAAAAACTTTTGTGCTTAAAAGGTCACCACCAAGAAAATGAAAAGACAATCCACAGAATGTAAGAAAATATTTGCAACTCATATATTTGATAAGGGACTTGTATCCAGAATGTATAAAGAATTCCTACAAAATAATAAAAAGACAAGTAATTCAATTTTAAAATGGGCAAAGATTTGAATAGACATTTTTCCCACATACACCAAAAAAAAAAAAAAAAAGATGCATGTGGCTAAAAGCAAATGAAAAGATGCTCAACATCATTAGCCATTAGGGAAATGCAAATCAAACCCACAATGAGATGTCACTTCATATCTACTAGGATGGCTATAATAAAAATGATGGACAGTAGCCAATGTTGATGAGGCTATGGAGAAATTGGAATCTTCATACATTACTAGGGAGGCTGTGCAATGGTTCACCTGCTTCAGAAAACAGTCTGAAAGTTCTTCAAGAAATTAAACATAGAGTTATCATATGAACTAGCAATTCTACTTCTAGGTATATATCCAAGAGATTTGAAAACCTATGTTCACATAAAACCTTGTACATGAATGTTCACAGCAGCATTTTTTATAACACCCAAAAAGTAAAAACCAACCCATATGTCCATAAACTGATGAATGAATAAACAAAAGCGGTATATTCATATAATGGAATATTATTCAGCTATAAAAAAGAATGAAGTACTGGTACATGCTACAGAAGAGATAAACCTTCAAAACATTGTGTTAAATGAAGGACACCAGACACAAAAGATTCCACTTATGTGAACTGTCCAGAATACGAAAATCTACAGAGTTAGAAAGTAAGTTTGCGGTTGCTACACACTGCAGAAAGCAGATAATGGAGAGTGACTGCTTATGGCTACAGAATATGTTTTTTGGATGGTGAAAATGTTCTGGAATTAGACTGTGGTATTGATTTCACAAATCTGCAAATATACTAAAAATTACTGAATTATACACATCAAAAGGGTGAATTTTATGGTGAGTAATTATACCTCATTAAAGCAATCATTAAAAGCAAAAAAGCACACACACACAAAAGAGTCTAATAGAGTTATCAAGGTCAACCTGACAATCCAAACAGGATTAGTTAGATTTGTTGCTTTCTTAAGTTCATTTACATCCCCACTTTTGTTTTCTTCTTTTGTGTCTTCCTTTCTTTTTTTAAATATTTATTTATTAATTTGGCTGCACAGGTCTTAGTTGCGGCATATAGGATCTAGTTCCCTGACTGGGGATCGAAATCTGGGCCCCCTGCACTGGGAGTACAGAGTCTTAAACACTGGACCATCAGGGAAGTCCCTGTGTCTTCTTTTCATTTTTCCTCTCTTGTTGAGTTTCGTCTATCTTTGAAGCCATTTAAAATCAATTCTAGAACAAGGAGGCTATAAATAAATAAACATATAAAATCAACCTAGCCAAATTTTAGTTCCTGACTCAATTTAGGACACTTCCTAGTATACTGTATTTCTTCTTTTTTATAAGAGAGAGGAGCATTTCCTTCTGTGCACTGGCAGTTTTTCTCCTGATGAAAGTAAGGTATGAAGAGTAGATTGTCTATAATTTTATCTTTGCCAAAGTATTTTCTCCCTTCAAGTCTCACCTGGTGAACTAACTACATAAAAAAGTCACTGAGAACATGGAGAACACTAAGAAAAGACAGTCTGGGTGCTAGGCACTTTACCTGTTGCTTAAGGCCATTTTTCAAAGAGGGAGAAGGAAGCCCTTAGTCACTTTCTGGGAGCCTTCTTGACTACTCTGTAATGCTACGATTCTTGTGTTTCAGGCTCCTTTTAATCACATAAGCCCAAGAATCACAACCAGTTTCCAGACTCAGATGGACGGCAGTGTCTCCTGGAGTCTCAGTGCTAGTGGCCCCATCTACACAAAGCCTGGACATCTTTTAAGTAGGATTCAGAGGTTTCAGCACCCTGCAGCTTTCTGGTCAGCAGGACTGCTGCTAGGACATTTAAAAAGGAAAAGGTGCCCAATGGGTGGTTCTGACCATTGGCTGTGAGGGCTCCTATGGGGAGGTGTGTGTAGCTAAAAGGTTGTAGAAATAAAATCCTAAGCCCAAACCCATGGCAGCAACAGGAAAACCCTGGCTAGGAGGCAAGGGATGGAGAAGTTTTCCAAAGGCATCTTCCAATTCTGAGGAAACAACTTTGCTGACAGATCACTAGGTCAATTAATTTCTGTGTGACTCTGGGGGATGGTGGCTGGAATGCTGAAACTTTCTGTGACATGGCTGCTTCTGAAAGGCTGATCTGGGATGATGACCCCTTGAATCAGAGGTGAAAAGAAAGACCCTGGAGAAGGGGATACTGTATGATGCAAATGCTGTGGCTTGTTGCAACCTCCGCGTGGTAACACAGCTACAACATTCCTTGTACATTCAGCTAATTCTTCTGTACCTTTGGTATCAGAGCCCCCTCTTAGGATCCAGCAATCCAGAAATATGGTGTCCTGGCAATTAATTAATTAAATCCATACATACATATTTACTGACTGCCTGAGATGTGTTAGGCAATGTGCTAGGAGCTGGGGAATACATATTTCTTACCTTCCTAAACTCTACAGGAGTCAAAGTCGAGGCTTCTAGAACCCCCCAAAGGATTCCAACTTCCTGCCCTAACAGACCCTTAGCCATCACTGAATGGTCCCATACTTCTCTTGCCCAGGACAAATCTCTTTTGTTTTACTTCTCCTTTCTTCCTAGACATGCTTCCTGGATTCCTACTCTCTTAGTCTGTCCTCCTCTGAGCTCTGGGTTTTCAACGTTCCCTTTACAATGTGATACCCAGACACTGTTGGACCAATGTACAGTCCTAAAACTACTTTCGCTCTTACTGTGGACCCTTATATTTCTGTTCATGGGGCTTACATTTCCTTTTATCTTTTTCATTTTGAAGTCACCTAAAACTCTGTGTCAGAGATTGCTAGCTCTTCGTGAAAAATCCATTTGTTTTTTGGGCATGCTGCTAGATTATGTTTTCCAGGCTCCTTTCAGTTAGATGTGGCCACCAGAATGAATTCTAGCAAGAGGAATGTGAGCAGAAGAGATGTGTATCATCTCCCAACCAAGTATTTGGAGAAATGTATATCCTCGGCCTTGCCCCATTTTCCAGTTTTTCCAACTTGACACAAGAAAACAAGACCTAGCAGAGCCAAGAGATGGAAGGAGATTGGGTTCCTGAATCACATGGAGAAGTACTGTTCACTGAACAGAAACATGTGGCCCTGAACTGCTACATACTTTGTCACATATTTGTTAAATCAGTCTAGCTTAACCTAATATAATTAACCAGATCTTATTTTTTCAGATAAACTGTTATCAAGTACAACCTGTGCTTGCACACTTAGCTAATTTCAAAGAATCATAGGATTTTGTGGACTTCCCTGGTGGTGCAGTGGTTAAGAATCCACCTGCCAATGCAGGGGACACGGGTTCAAGCCCTGGTCCGGGAAGATCCCACATACCGCGGAGCAGCTAAGCCCATGCACCACAACTACCGAGCCTGTGCTCTAGAGCCCGTGTGCCACAACTACTGAAGCCCACGCGCCTAGAGCCCGTGCTCCGCAGCAAGAGAAGCCATCACAATAGAAGTCTGCGCACCGCAACGAGTAGCCCCCACTCGCCACAACTAGAGAAAACCCACATGCAGCAATGAAGACCAAACACAGCCAAAAATAAACAAATAAAATAAATAAATTTATTTTAAAAATCATAGGATTTTGCATTGCTAAGTCTGTGCAAATCAGTTTAAATTTTGAGGGTTTTTTTTTCTTTTTTTTTTTTGGTAATACAAACCTCATTTATAATTCAATTTGGTATCTTTAAGCATGAGAAAAACCCTGTAAGGAGGGCATTTAAACCAACAGTGTTATACCTGCAAGAGTAGGGTATTCAAGGTAAAATGAACAGAGGCTACATATACCTAGAAAATAAGAAGAAGCAAACACCGATCCCTAGGCATAGAGTGACAGGTAACTTCGTGTTGGTGTTGTGTTTTGTGTATATATGTTGTCAGAAGTCTAGAAATCTTATGCATAAGCAAACAAACAAAAAATAGTTATGAGGAAGCCATTCATTTCATCTTTATCTTTTATAAAGAGGTAGTGTCATAGACTTTATAGCATTGATCCATACCAAATCTAGTTTCTAAAGTAATTATATTTCCTGTTTGTAAAATTCAATTCTGCTTATTTCATTCATTTATTCACTCATCCATTCATCCATCTAGCAAATATGAATGCTGTAGACTCAGCACTATAGCAAGTTTTATGTAGGATAATAAGAATTAGAAGACATGGTTCCTGGCCCAGCAGACCTTATAATTTAATGTGGAGACAAGAAACATATATAAGGAAAAGTAAATGAAATGTCAAGGATTAAACAACAACTTCAGACCATCAAATGAGCAGTACAGATATCAAGTATCAAAGAGTTTTCAGAAAGGAGATTGATAAATCAATTCTATTTAAGTAATATGGTATTTATGAGCATTTAGCATGTGACAGATGAATCTGTTCTGATGATTGTTTTGAGATTTTAATTTCAATAAGCATTTATTTTGTGCCTAGTCCATGCTAAGCACTGGGCTAAAGATGCTGCAAGAAGCTGACTGCAGAGAAAAGGAGATATGATAGGTGTTACAATGAAAATGGCAATGGCGTTCGTCCAGTTCAAAAGCCCTGTTTCACAAAGTCTTTGAGGGCCAAGGACTGCTGCTTATATTTCTTTGTTTTGCCCTCTCATCATCTGAGTCACTCTCCTTAAGTCCCCTTAGCCTCCCTGTACCTTGGGCTACAAGCTCTCTCACAGGATGGCTGGTAAGTGAAAAGGATCTGCACTGCTGACAATATCAGATAGTGATCTATTACTATGCCTTCTCCTTAACATCTCAGGGCAACCAAGGGAAGATAAAATCCTCTGGACTGCTTGTGTGGGACATATCTGATAGGTACTGCCCAGAGTTGAAGGGAAACAAAATGCTCATTGTTCACCTAAAATCCATTTTTCACTTGGGAAAGAATGGATACAATTGAAATGCTTAGTGTGAGTAGATGCTTAACTGATGTGGCATTAGCATTCATTTTGTGTGTGTAATAACGATAATGTGAAATGGCCTTGGTATTGGGAGATACACACTGAAGTAGGTAGGAGTAAATGGCCATGCTGCCTGCAATCTATTTTTCAAGTGGGTCTCAGTAAATTTGATAAACTTGACAAATGTTAGTGATATCTGAATCTAGGTAGAGGGTACGTGGATGTTCACTGTATTATTCTTTCAAATTATCTGTACATTTCAAGCTTTTCATAGTTAGAAGTTGGTTAAAAAATGTTTATCTACAATGTGTGATTTGGGGCAACTCAAAGGTCTGGTTGAATGCTCCCCACCCACCCCACCCCCAGCCCATTTCATCTCTGCCTCTATTTTCTCTTTCTCTAATTGTTATCTGAAATTCTACAGTCAAGAGCCTCAACCCAATTTAGCTGAAGGGTTTTATTCATATTGAAATGTAATATACATTTACACTGTACATCTACATATACAGTGTAAGCAATTAGTCAGATTATATTATATATAAGTGAATACATAATAGAGGTGGTTAGAGGTGATGGGGAAAAAAATAAGAATTTGTATGGGACTCCTGAGAGAGATAGAGATAGCAAGAGAGAGTTAGAGACAGAGAAAGATATGGTGTGTGGGAACAGGACTCTAGAGCAGTGCTTGTCCAGCAAAACTTTCTGCAATGATGAAAATATTATGCATCTGCACTATCCAATATGGCAGCCACCACCACATCTAACTATTGGGTACTTGAAATGTGTCAAGTATAACTAAAGAACTGAACAAATTCTATTTAATTTTAATTACTAATTCAAATTTAAACAGCCATATATGGCTGGTGGCTCTCATATTGAACTATGCAGCTCTAGAGAGACATGAGTCTGGAGAGTCAGAAAAACTATAGTTTCTATAAGTGAGTTGGTAACTGTGGAATTAACATTTCCTAAGGGAATTAAAAAGATATGTTAAAATGTATAATTGGTGGGGAAAGAATGAAAAAGTGGTGGTACATACTACTGGGTAATATTTCTAATTGGTCAAGTCAAAATTATTGCAGAGTGGATGTGCCCACTACCAAATCTCTACATATAGCTTATACATGCACCATATTTATGTACTGAGTATATAATTGTGGGCTATTATGATAGCAAAGATAGATTCTAGGGGGTGGGATACATAAAATCACCAGGATCTTTCCAGGCCCATTGAGTGGGTCAAATGCCACAGGCAAGGGATCATATCACCTACTTCCCCACGCAAAACTTCAGCCAAGAGGTAAAGGATGCCTCCTACATGATCATAGGCTGCCCACTTCTCCAGTGGGCAGAAGGCATTCACCTGCAGGCAAAGATGATGCTAAGAACACAGAGAATCAGGAAAATATTCAATTCATTAGATGGGTCTGTTTGGCCTCAAAAGCTAGAATTGCAAAAGTCTATCTACTGCTGACTTTATTTTTCCTTAATCTTTTTAGCGTCATTGCTTCTGCCTGAACAAAGGATAAGAAGGTCCAGACTTATCCCAGAATAGACAGAATAGCACTGAATAGTCAGTGCTACACACTAATACAGGGCTAGGAAGTAATTGTCATGCCGGGAGGGGTAAGGTAGGAAGGAGTGAACCTATCAAAGTGAGAGGCAGCTAATTCCCCCAGAAGAAAGAGAATGAAACTAAAATAACATTATTAGCTCAAGTGAGGAAGCAGAATCTTCTCAGGGTGTCAGATTAGCAGTTTTTGCTCTGTTTTATATTTGAAAGACCCATGTTCAGTTTATTGTTTTTGTGGAGTTAAGTGGTTTCATATGTTAAATTAAAAAGGTAGGGTCAGAGGATGGATTTTGTTTCTAGTATTACTTGGCAAAGTATAAGGGCCCTGAATTCATAACTGGAAGATTTAGGCTCAAATCCACACCCTTCCTGGTACCATGCAAGTGCCCTAAAGCAGTCACTTTAATACCCATCTCCTTCACTGGGTAATCATGGCAGCCCTTTTCAAGCAGTGTTGAGAATTAAGCCCTAATGCCCTTACCCAGTGGTCCTCCAACTTGAGTGCACTCAGAATCACCTGGAGGGTTGGTTAAAACCCCTATAATAGGCCTGGAGTAGATACAGCCCAAGAATTTGCATTTCTAACAAGTTCCCATGCTGATGCTGCTGGTCTGGGGACCACTCTTTGAAAACAAATGTCCATGGCATTCATTGGGGGTAATGTATTAATTTTTCTCCTATGCATCTAGAATGGTACTAGCTATGTATCATCTTTGGGAGAATGGAGAAAAATCAGTCACTTATCCTCTCATGGAACCCAGGCAGGTTGTGAGGATCAGTGGGGAGAGAAGATTTGAGGCGTGGTCACAACTATAATGCAGCATAAAGATATAAGCCTCTGTAATGTTCAACAATCTGTTGACAGAATCTTAAGTTTGCTCTTTGCTTTATATTTTGATTCTCAGATTTCTTTGTTTTAGGAGAAGTGGCTCTCAAACATGAGCCATGCATCAGTTATCTGCACGGCTTTTAAAATACAGATTGCTGGAGAGCTGGGCCCCACTGCCTCCCAGATACAGCATCTGGGGTAAGACCTAAGAACTGGTGCTTCTAACAGGTGACAGTGATGCTGTTCGTCCTGGGACCATACTTTGAGATGACTGGTCTCTTTGTCTCAGCTTTCTTTGTCTTCTACTTCTCTAGCCTCTAGCCCAGAGGCCAGCAAACTATGACCACCTGTTTTCCCAAACTGTCTTAACGCAACATAGCTGCATCGATTCACTTACGTATCGTCTGCAGCTACTTCCAAACTACAATGGCAGAATTGAGTGGTTTCAGCAGAGACTGAATAGCCTGCAAAGCCTAGAATATTTAGTATCTGGCCCTTTATAGAAAAAGTTGACCAACTCCAGCTCTATTCTTCTTTCTTGTCCTTAAACATAACATTTATTAAACATCTTCTATAAACAAGGCATTTACTACTTATTTTTGTATTTTATTTTCATGATAATATAAATGGATTTGGGGTCCCTTCTACATCACAGGGTCTAGTAATTTGCATAAGGAAACACCTGAATCAGGACCCAGTGTATAGTCTGTGGCGCCCAATGCATACTGAAATTGTAAGTCCCCTTGTTCAAAAAGTAAGAAGAGGGCCTCCCTGGTGGCGCAAGTGGTTAAGAGTCCGCCTGCCGATGCAGGGGATACGGGTTCGTGCCCCGGTCTGGGAGGATCCCATATGCCGCGGAGCGGCTGGGCCCGTGAGCCATGGCCGCTGAGCCTGCGCGTCCGGAGCCTGCGCGTCCGGAGCCTGTGCTCCGCAACGGGGGAGGCCACAACAGTGAGAGGCCCGCATACCGCAAAAAAAAAAAAAAAAAAAAAAAAAAAAAAAAAAAAAAAAAAAAAAAAAGTAAGAAGAATTTCAAGATGATGAGATCAGAGCATTCAATCAAGTGTGGGGCCCAGTGTGACTAAAAAAGTCACATGACCATGACCTGAGCGGAGCACCCAGTCCTGAACCTGGCTGCCTCTGAAGTTTGAAACTCTCTCCTGCATGGCTGACCCACGAGTCTCATATACCATGACCAACATGCATTGTCATGGTGAACTACTACAGTTTTTCCTTGGAGATGGAATCTTCTTTCTTGAGAAACCACTCCAAGTGTATTTCCAACATCTGTGTACTATGTATGACCCCACCCTCTTCTCGAGCCCCAGTTATAATCTCCTTGGGGGAGAAATGAATCTCTGTGTTCCCCCAAATGCTCCACTCAATAAACATAATTATTTATGTAATAAATTGCTCCCCTTGTACGATAGAGGATTTAAAATAAAATAGCTTTTCAATAAATTATTGTTGAATTAGTGGATATCAATAAAGGCTAAAGTGAAGAAAGACATTGCAGGGATTATTGTAATTCTACAAAAGAGAAAATGGAGCAATAAAGATACTATACCTTAGTTTGCCATCACTCAGAATTTCATGGAGGGCGCCACAATAGAACCCAGTGTCTGTCAACGTGAGACCCAGGGCTGTTTTCCCAAACTTGTAGCAGAGAGTATTTCCGCTGGGCATTTCCTCAGTACTGAGGTGTAAGTGACAGCAGTTCAACAACACGTGCAAAGCGAAGCCAGTGATCAGTTTAAAGAATGCAGCATCTCATGTTATTTGATCACTATATTCTCTGAGCATTTAATCCTCTCAAATATTTTGCAATCACTTCCTCTAATTACAGAGAAAACACACTGGAGTGATGTGCATGCTCGGGAGCGTCCCCTCCTGTTTCCTTCTCTCTGTTTAATCAAGAATTTGAATCACCTTTCAATTTCTTAATCCTATAATCCTGAAAAGAATGTACATTGCTCCAAACTCTGCTTGGTGAGACCTTGTAAAGTCGAACCTGAAGCCCTTTCACAAAGACTGTGAGAAGGGAGAGAAAATCCTGGAGACAGGCTTCCTGGCTTCCTTCCAGAAACTCAGGAAATTGGGATCCCTGGAGACAATCCTCTTCTAGCTAATATTTTGAAGATATGGATCTGGAAGGCCTGCATCAGATTTACCTGGAGGGTTTGGTAAAATTCTAACTTTCTGGGTCTCATTCTAGATATACTAAATTGGAATTTGGAGACAGGAAATCTTTCTATCTGTCTTTATCTATCTATCTATCTATATTTAATTTTTCCCAAGTGATTCTCATGTGTATAAAAAATTAAGAACCAAGTGGTTAGCCATCCATATCCTCAATGTATATTCATTGTATTTCTTTCTTTTTTCTTTAATTGAAGTACAGTTAATTTACTACGTTGTGTTAGTTTCTGGTGTACAGCAAAGCGATTCACTTATACATCTACATATATATATATATATATATATATATATATATATATATATATATATTCTTTTTCAGATTCTTTTTGCTTATAGGTTACTACAAAATATTGAGTATAGTTCTGTGCTATACAGTAGGTCCTTTTTGGTTACCTATTTTATATACAGTAGTGTGTATATGTTAATTCCAAACTCCTAATTTATCCCTTTCCCCTTTCATAACCATAAATTTGTTTTCTATTCTCTGTATTTTTGTGTTACTACTAGGAAACTACATAGTTATTAATATTATAGCCCAGTTTAAAAATTATGAATTATAAGTATATACAGGATCATTAAATGGTGTAGCTAAAAAGGCCCTTGATCACTACGGTTCATTGCTCTGGGATCCAGAAAGAATGTGGGGGAATGTGAAATGGGCTCATCTAGGTTTACAGTCAGAATACCCACTCCTCAGAAGTCTGGGCACTATGACTACGACACCCACCATGCAGCTTTTCTGCGACAGCCTGCACTTCGAATATTCTGACACTCTGTCTCCATTTAACCCTGGCATATACTAGAAATCTCAACATTTAAATATCCTAATTACACTAATTCAACACACCCAGAAGTGTATTAAAATAATTTCTGAGGCCATGGGTCTGTATTTATTGTTCAGTGAATATGGTCACCATAACTCAGAGAATAAGCCCAAAGCTCAGGACTAGGCTGTCTTCCCACATTACCTCCATCGAAAAAGATGACTTTGTTTTACCACCTGCACATCTGCTCTTGTTCATCCACTGCCAGTTACATGTCTGCTCCCTCTTTTCTATTTACCTTTTCTCTGAGAGCATAAACAGTGTTTCCTACATTTCTCTCCTCTCTCAGACGCACCTGCAGTGTTTCTCACACAACTCAATTAATGCTATAAACTGGTAAGGGATGATGGTCCCTGCTTGATTTGAGGAACTCATCAGTAAAATGAGCTGATGTGTCCCAGACCACATGCTGGGAGGAATACAGATTTGTAACACACCTTCTCATCAGCCCTGGGTCGCTAAATAGGGCAGACTCTTTTTCTCAGAGCCTCCATATGTTCAGCTCACATGGATCAATAGGAGCACCATATTGTCTTCACAAAAGCTTTAGATGCTCACCCTTTCTAATATACAGAAAGTCCCAGATTGTTTTTATCAAACACAGTGATGCCCCAAAGCTTCAGCTTACTGTTTGGGATAGGGAAGCAATCCACAGTGAGTTTCATGGCCACAAACTGGGATATAACTAAACAATTTGGGTTTTAAATATCCCCAAACAGACCCTGTCAAAATTAAAAGCAGAGAAATGCAGCAACTCTGGAGCTCAAACAATCTCAACTCTAAAGTGCTTTCCTGCAACAAGGCAGAAAATCAAAAGTTAGGAGTGCACAGCTGCCCAGCCAGAAGCGAAGCAAAGTCCCAACAGGAGTGAACTAACATGCTCTGGAGGACAGCTGGGTAAACATTTCTGATAAAGAAAGACTCACAGTTTTGATAGAACCTTGTGTGTGTGTGATAGTACAGTTGGGTGGATTGATAGCTGCTTAAATATCTGCAACCAAAGAGTACTGAGTAAGGACACTAACAAATTGAAACAGATGAAGAGAAACACAAATAAGGATGGTGATGAAAGCAGTATGATATAACAGGAGGAAGAAAGTGGATATTTAGCCTGGAGAAACAAAACCTGGATGCAGAGTGGGGAGAATCAGGGATGATGATTCTCTTCAAATAAATCATGGCATGGAAGATTTATACTGTACATAGAGTTCAACTGGGTAGAAATAGGCTAATGGGTGAAAGTTACTAGGACATAGATTTCAGCTAAACACAAAGTGTTTTTCTGAAAATCGGAATTGTTCAGAGATGGAAGGAACTGCTGGAAATTTTAGAAGAGGTAGAATGTCCATTGGTAGAGATAGTGATGAGATGAGAAACTAGAACAGTGGATCTCCCAGATACCTCTCAACTCCAATTCAAAGGTTCTGTACTGAAAGCCTGTTCCCTACCATCTCCCCCATACTACCCTCCTCATCCCACCTGCCAGGAGTAGTCAGTGAGGTAAGTAACAATCAGCAATGTTAAGAGGATCAAATGTTACAGGTAGGGCTTCCCTGGTGGCTCAGTGGTTGAGAGCCCGCCTGCCGATGCAGGGGATGCGGGTTCGTGCCCCGGTCCGGAAAGATCCCACATGCCGTGGAGCGGCTGGGCCCGTGAGCCATGGCCACTGAGCCCGTGCATCCGGAGCCTGTGCTCCGCAACAGGAGAGGCCACAACAGTGAGAGGCCCGCATACAGAAAAAAAAAAAAAAGTTACAAGTATGTAATACCCACGAAGCCCTGTGCAAGTGAATGTTCCTTTCCTTTCACTGATGGAGTGATAATGCCTAAATCAGGGAGCGTGTGGGTGGGTAGGGAGGAATGGGGAATTGATTTTTATCCCACCATTATATCAAGTATTACACCAAATCTCCTTTAAAATGGTCTTGGGATTTGCCACTTGATATTAATAAATAGCTTATGATGCATCCAAAGTGTTTTTTCTCTTTGGCTGAAATAAAGGTAAATATTTTAGTTTCCAGGAGGGAAGTCATTTAATCCTCAAATTAGACACTAAACATTAAGTTGCTAAGTTTTTAAGCCATCCTAAAATTCTTAGCCACTTGGAAGAAAAGGTAGTAATTTACGAAGAGATTATGTCCTAACACAACTGTCACCTTCCCATTTGGAGGCAGCGTGGAGTTGTGGAAAGAGCACTTGTGTGTGAGTCCAGTGACCTCCTCCAACTACTTGCTGTGGCACCCTGGGCAGCTATTTCACTTCTTCTGTCAAAGGTTACCACCATCTTGCAACCCAACCATAACCACCCAACAGAGAAGATTGAACACCACCTGAATTATATATGAGAACCATGCTCAGAGAGGGAGAATAGATTCAAAATTCACAGTACTTTCTGCTGATTGTAATTTTTCAAAATTCTTAATAAGTTGGTTAAATACTTTTATCCATAGCATTTGATGTGAAATAATAGTTTTTCAGCTTTATTTTCAACAGTGACTTGGGCCTAAATGGTCTTCTGTTCTCAATGGCTGGAAACCATTTAGGTTCTCTTGGTGGGCCTCTGTTGATTCCTGGAGATTTTTATGCTATACTTCCCTCATTCTTAGACATAATTTAAATGTTTAATTTAAAAATTAAATGCATTTTTCCAAATGTCTAAGATGACTCTCGAAATACTCATGGAAAGTTACTATTTTTCGGTCTACAATCTACATATCATTGTGGACATAACTGACAGAAATCCTATATGCCTATAATTGATCAACATCGTAATTTTCTTTTCCTCCTTATATTATGATTTTTAACTGAGCACCAAGGGGGTCTTTCAGGCATGCAAATGAAACTCCATGACAATCCAACAAGCTCAACATTACTATCTCAATTAAGGACATTACTACACTGAGGGGTAAAAAGAAAAAAAAAATATGATGCAAGCAAGATCACAAGGAATGTTAAGTCTAGTAATTCCCTTTACTAGGGAGGCAAACTGCATGTCTCCTCTGGGAGGAATATGTAAAGCAAGTTTATATTTACAATTGCTTCCTGCTTGGCTGGGTAAATTGAAGTCATTTAGCCAAGCTTCACAAAGGAAAAGAGAGTACCATTTCCTGAATTCTCTCGCTGGTTCTGGCAAACCACTTTGGGAGAGGGGAAGTGACTTGCCTGAGGTGATGAGTTAGGAATCTATCAAGCTGCTGAATGGAAACTCTACTGTAATTAGAACAGATTTTTATTTTTTACTTCAGTTCTCAACCAATTCTATTCTCTCTAAAGTTCTTTGCTTAAGCTTTCTGCTTAATTGCAAGTTTTGTTCTCACTGGCTGCAGATCAAGAGTGGAGATCTAAAACCTAGGTGTGCCCTGCAATACCTGTTGAACCTTAGAGTTAAAGAAATGAACAAAGTCTGACATATAAAATTTACTAGGCAGCAATGCTCAAACTGCTTTGATCATAAGAAACAATAAGAAATAACATTTTTCACTGTAACTGTACATACAGTATATATTTGTGTGTGTGTTTCACACACAATAAGAGTTTTATGAAACAAAATTTACACTTACTAAGCATGAGGCATTTTGATCACCCTCCCCCACCCCTCCCCCTCTCCTCCTCTCCTCTCCTTTTGCTAGTAGTAACCCACTAAATTGAATTCACAATCTGCTAATGGATCACGAGTCTTAGTTTGGAAAACAAAACAAAACATCTTACACAGGGAACAAAAGTGAAAGACTTTTTGTCACTACAGGAAGCCACAGTGGGGTGAGGCAAGAACACTGATCTAGCAGCCGGGAGGCTGAGGGTCTATTCTTGTTGGCCACCAACTGTGTTTGGATACCACCTCCCCTGGTTATAAGTTGTGTGAACTTGGGCAAATTACTAAACCTCTACATGCTTTAGTTTCCATATCTTTCAAATGGAGCATTTAGAGGACATACCCTCAAGGGTTATGATGAGGATTTGGTGAGTTAATGTATGAAAAGTGCTTAAAACAGTGCCAGTGCCCAGCTTTTAGGAAGCAGTCAGCAAACGTTATCTAATATTTTTAAAACTGAGGTGATAGCAACTGTTCTAACTACCCAAACCTTTCACTTAGGTTTTTCTTGTTTGTTTTTAAGGAGATGAGAAAGAATTAAATGGGGAGAAATGACTCAAAGTTGTTCTGCGAAGAGGACTGGTGATGTCATTTGACCTCAAGCTCTTTTTGAGCCAGCAATGGTTTCTAAGATAGTTGTCATAATCCTAGATGGCAGAAGTTGAAGTAGAAAATGTCAAGGGACGCTGCTAACACTCACACCACACTGCTCAGGGCACATTTAGGGCTGTGTCAGAGTCTGAGGACTTTGCTTAGTCTGGAGACACCAGAAGAGTATATTCTAGGGAAAGCTGAGCAGAAATGAGGAGAGGCTAGGGACCAAATCATTTAAGGGTTGGCTGTGAAAACAGGAGGTGTTTAGCATGGAGATGGGAAGACTTAGGGGAGCCTTGATAACTGCCTTCAAATGACTGAAAAATTATTGTGTAGGGGTTACGATAAAACCAGTAGATAGAAGTTTCAGTAAAATAGATTTGAACTCTAATTTCCAAACGGTAAAAGCTGTCTAGCCACAAAATAAGTTGCCTGGTCCAAGAGAAGCTCTCCATCACAGGAAACATTCAAGCAGAGATGAGATGGCCTAGTAGTATGCTTAACTGAATTATTGAATTAGTAGCAAGATCAAGTCAGATAGAGCCTCTTTAGAGCTAAAATTCTACATAATGACACATATGAGTGGGCTTTAAAAGGCCTAAAGCCATGCACATATGCAGTGTCATTATTTTAGTGCTGGCTGCACCTGTCTGCACCACCTAGAAAGCCTTGTAAGTCCTCCAGAAGGCATTCTGCTTCCCATCCTTAATTCCTACACATGACTAGTCCTAAAGTTCCTGATTCAAGCAACATTTGGACAGCCATGTAACTCCCTGACAAAACAGCTACATCTTTGTGCAACACAACTTCTTGTCTACAGTGAAAAGCCAGGAGTTTGTTATGTTTTCTTTTATCCCTTTAATAGCAAACAAACAATTCGGAGATAATTTGGGCTCCTTGTAAACTCCTCACTCCCTCTCATGCCTAAAAACTGTCAAAATGTTTGAATGTAAAAGGATTATTCAGGATTCATTGTATGAGACACTTGAGCTTAATTTCTACGCTTTCTTCTCACACTAGAGCACCCAGGGCTCCACCTCCTTCCCTCAGCTCTGAGTCTGGGTTTCTCATCTCGTAGGTGGGTTTGATTAATATGTCTGTCAATCATGTGTAAACGCCTTTGAGAAAATGAAAAGTAATGTTCAAATGTTCAAAAATAATGTCTTTTACAGTTTCCATCTCAAGACATCTAAGACAAAAATCTCTGTGAAAAGACATGTAACCTAAAGAAGAAAAATATGCCTCCATTATACAGAACCAAGAAGTCCTGGCATTTCTGAAGTAGGACTCGGAATCGGTCAGATAAATAGGGAAAGGGAAAATGGAAGCCTAAGCAATGGTCTAGGAAACCTGATAAATATTTACAGCCAACTGGGATCACTGAGGCCTCAAACACATAATTTTTCTCAGGAAGAGGGCACCTGCAGCCTGCATTAACTGTACAGTTATAGCAACCCTGGCTCCTTCAGTGGAATAAACCCACTCATGATGATTTTAGAAACCGTGGCTAGAGCAGAGCCTCATTACTATCTGACTTCCACTTAAGCCAAGGCTGGGCTATAATGAAGCCCAAACTGTCCCACTCTTGCTTATGCTCACAGGTGTCTGGATGGGGAAGAGGAAGACAGGTAGGGAGGAAAGGATTAAGAGGAAAAAGGATGAGGATGTACATGGCAAGAAGTAGTGCAATTAAAACTATATGTGTGCTCACTTGGTTAGTGTCTGTCTCTGGTCCCAGTATTAATGTCTATCTCTCCTCCAGGAGACCCAGGATTATACTGGAATATAAAAAGTGCGTCATGGGGGCTTCCCTGGTGGCGCAGTGGTTGAGAGTCCGCCTGACGATGCAGGGGACACGGGTTCGTACCCCAGTAAGGGAAGATCCCACGTGCCATGGAGTGGCTGGGCCCGTGAGCCATGGCCGCTGAGCCTGCGCGTCGGAGCCTGTGCTCCGCAACGGGAGAGGCCACAACAGTGAGAGGCCCGCGTACAGCCAAAAAAAAAAAAAAAAAAAAATTGCTCCATCTTCAAGATAACTCGTTCTGCTCTGCTTCTGTACACCTTGTGACCTGGCAGGCCCCTGGGTATTCCCCATAATGTAAGATTCTGTTCACATCTGTAAAGAAAATACAATGGAATTGAACGTTTCTACCTGAGAACTAAGTCTAAGGAAAGAAAAATAATAAATCAAGACTCCATTCAACTGAAGGTCTGTTTCGCAAACCAGTTTCCTTGAATGCCTTACAAACAGCAGGTACTTAATTAAATTTGCTGACAATATGTGTGATAAAATGTAGATTAAACATAGATGATCAAATATATGAGTGTTTACAGTGTTTTTGTTTTATTTCATTTGTATTGATGTGCTTCTTCTTGTCAAACGTTTTAGCACTTTGTGTTTGCCAAGAATCCTAGACTTGGAATCAGAAGACCCATGTAAATTCCAAGCCAGTGTGGCCACTTACTAACACTGGGAGCTCAGGCAAATCATTTAAATCTCTTGATTCTTAGTTCCTTAGAGTTACAATTTGGATAAAAGTAATTGCCCTGACTAGGCCACAGGTTTGATGTGAAAATTAAACACAACAGTCATTTGGAAATTACTTTTTAAGCAACAAAGCACTAACAAATGTAAGATAAGGTGGATAAGTTATAGTCTATAGGTCATCCCTTCCCATTTCTTCTGCCAGCTGCAGGCTTAGGCTACTTTGGGGGATCCCCTAAATCAAAGAATTAAAGAAAAATGGGCATATTTGTTCTAATAATAACTCGATAATATATAATTTTAACAGGACCTACACAAACATCTCAGAATGTTCCACCTTTGCCCTTTAACAAAATTCCTGTGGAAGTGACTTCCCCATCTTGATAAAGTTTCCTCACCAGGTAGAGAGAAACAGAATGACCTCTTAGATGGAGAAAAACCCAGAAAGCAGAAGACCTAGTAACATATAGAATTAATAGCCCCTCTAAGTTTTACACAGGTGTTCTCATCGTGCTTTTTACACATAACAATTTACCACTACTGGAATAAGAACACAAAAAACAAATCCTCCATTAAATGTTGGGGAAAATTAAACTATCCAATGAAAAGGGAAAATATTTTCAGAGAAATTAGAGTTTCATAAGAATTTCCAACGGTCAGTTATTTGTCAAAGCTGTGGAATGGGGCTTCTCCACATAGATGGCAATGAATTATCAACATCTAAATTTACCATGACTTTTATCTGTCCCTTCTATGTGTATATAGGCATAAGGATATGAAATCTATCCTGGGTTAATTGCCTATCAATAGGCCCCATCGCAACAGCTTAATTTAGCTATCTGCTAAGACCCTCACAGCAGAATGTAACAAGTGAGACTCTCATTTTAGCTCTTTTAAGTGGAGAGTCAGTATATTCATGTCTGGAGACACTGTTGCCACCCCCTTAGCGATGCTTGGTGGATGGTGACTTGAACATCTAGAAATGGTATTTCTTATGACTCTGGTGTACACTCACCATCTGGCTGGGGCAAAACTGAGCCCCACAGGGAATCAAAATAGTCTAAAGCTAACCGATCACGTTGTTTTTAACTGTTTATTGGTTCTTAGGACAGGCTTGAGTAGGGACAATAAATAAGGCTCTGATGATAGCTCTTAAACTTTTAGAGGAAGAATGAACATCTTAGTACAAAGTTAACTTCCTCTTTTGATTCTTCCCCTCCTAGTTTGGCAAGAAAACAGAACATTCTTAAAGCCACAGAGGCCTATTGTTGTCCCTGGAAATTAATCAAAGAATCAGAGAAATCCTAAAAGCATCAGCAAAATTGTTTACCTCTGTTTTGAAATGCTGAAGGGAAAAAAGGTGGGAGGGGTGTGGCTTTACAATAAGCAGGAGAAAAAAGTTGATTAGGGAAGGTATTCAACTTTCAAGCAAAGGCAAATGAAATCAGTTTGCTGTTATTCTTCTAGAATAAAAAAGTATAAGAGATTAAATTACTATGTTGTGTAACAGGAATTAACATAGTGTTGTAGGTCAATTATATTAATACTTCAAAAACAAACAAGCAAACAAACAAACATATAGAAAAAGAGATCAGATTTGTGGTTATCAAAGGTGGGGGGTGGGACGGGGAATTGGATGAAGGTGGTCAAAAGGTACAAACTTCCAGTTATAAGATAAATAGTACTAGGGATGTAATGTACCACATGATAAAGATAATGAACACTGCTCTATGTTACATCTAAAAGTTGTTAACTGAGTAAATCCTAAGAGTTCTCATCACAAGAAAAAATATTTTTTTCTATTTCTTTAATTTTGTATCTATATGAGATGACGGATGTTCACCAAACTTACTGTGGTCATCATTTCATGATGTATGTAAGTCAGATCATTATGCTGTACACCTTAAATTTACACAGTGCTAAATGTCAATTATATCTCAATAAAGCAGGAAGAGAAAAAAAGTATGTGAGAGAGAAACTTCCGCTTGCTGGTGAGTGATCAGGGGTGTTACTTACATCTTTGGGAGAGAATGGGTGGGTACCACTGGGGACAGAGATGAGGCCATCTCTACATCTTCAAGGAGGTCTTGAAACTAAAGCAGTCAGCTGACTTGACTCCCAGGAAGGATTGGTTGTCAACTATTTCAAGACCCTCTTTTTTGGGGCCTTTTTCTTCTACCTCCAATTTACTATCCTTCAGTTGCTATGCTCCAAACCCCTGGGTAAGCTCTCAGTGGCATCAATGTTATTAATCTTCACTGGCCATGTCAATGACAGTCACTGCTCATGTAAGTCCCCACAAGGGATAAACATAATAGAGGGGCATTAGGCCTTGAGTAGACAAGGTAAGTCTGAGGAAATGAACAGGCTGATTGTCACCGTTTTAATAAAAGCACAAAGCTCCTTTATCTGCTATATAACATATTTTGCACCAACGGGAAGCCTATTGCTTTTGGAGCCAATGCAATTCATCAGGTTTCAGGGAAGATAAATCTTGCTAAAGAATAGAGAGAACAGTATCAGCTTCAAAATTCCATTTCTTGGGATCCTGTAAAAGGGCTCCTCCAAGCACTGACCTGAACACAACCCCTGAGTGTGCTCTAAAAGTGAACTATTTGTGACATCTGATGAGCTGCTAAGACTTCATCTTCACACAGGCAGAGCCAACTGGCTCACAAGGGGATGAAACCCTTGGTTTGAGTTTCCTTAGCTCTACTTCTCACCACCTGAAGAGCGTGGCTGCAGGCTCAGCCTACATAACTTGCCTCACTGGGAGCTTGGTGTAGAAATGGATCATCTTCCCTGGCACAGAGTAGGACCAGCACTCTGAACGACTCCACCAAGGAAGGGGTTTGGGTTGCCTTTCATCAGGCACGGAGCCTGAATGCTCCTCTAATGTGTAAGTTCCTGTTGAGCCCGGAAAATGATTTGTTTGTTGGTCCAAATGGGTTCTCGTTTGGCTCTATTGTCTCGCACCTCAGTACTCTACCTTCCCACAACTGAGCCCTTGCATTTGGGGGCCTGGTTTCCTGGTATCTGTGATCAGATGTCCTGCTGCCTCTCCTTCATGTGACCTTTGTTTGATCACATCTGCTAAGACCTTTGACATCCTCCTGTCCTGCCCCTGCTTGGATAAGCCATGGGCATCGTGGACGTAGTTGGCCACTGGCTCATTGTATTTTCTGCCTATGCCTTCTGTGGTCAGTGGCCCAAGAATTTTACCCAGTTTGGATGCTCACCCTAGAATAACTGATCCTAGCTGGTCCTTGCTCCTCTCTCATCCTGAAGACCTGCCACAGTCCTTGGTCTTGGCCTTTGCACACTCTGGTCTGCTTCTCCACCACCTGAGTCCTAGTTGAGAATAGGGAAAAGCCCTCTGCTCTGTCATCTCATTATCAGAACTGCTTTTTCTTCCCTAAGAGCAGAAGTCTCTAGTCCTGTCAAGAAGAGAATCCCCAGGTAATTTTGTTCATGCTCAGAATAGCTAGAGAGAGCTGTACACAACTGGTTGGCCAGACCTATGTGCCAACCAGGGGACTGGGTACTTCCCCAGCTGAGAACAGCAGCTCCGTAGATGAAGGAGGTGTCATTTCTGTGTGTGGTTGACTTGCGGCCTCTGATGAATGGTGCTAGGCTCTCTTCAGTCATCAAACACTTCCTAAAGGCCCACTGGGCACCAGCACTGCATGAAGCAGGAGAGTTAAAAAAGCCTTCTTTTAACAGGCACCTCCCATGTATCAGGCACTTACATCGATCGTTTCTAATCCTTCTAGTAACACTTAAAAGGAGTTCATGTCCCCACTTGACAAAGGAAAAAAAGTTAAGGAATTTTCTCAAGATCATGCACCTACTAAAAGGAAGATCAAAATTCAGACCCAATTCCATGTGACCCCAAGCTCCAAGTTCTTCCCAAATACCAGATAGTAATACTACTCACTCATTCACCAATTCATTCATTCATTCAGCAAGTATTCCTGATGGCCCACTGCAAGCCAGGACCTCTGCTAAGTTCAGCATGAGAAGATCCTTCACCAGGAATTAGAAGGTCACTTTGGAAGAGCTCAATTGGAAGCTTTTGGGAGGGCTTTAGAAAGCTGTCATTTATGTGTGGCATCAAATAGGATAGTTGGCTTCCTTTTAATTATTATTAATAATAAAATGTACAGTCCAGTAATCTTTCAAAAGGTGAAGTGGTTACCAAGCTAATGAAACTCCCAAAGATGGGGTTTTCTCCATATTTCTGATGGGTGCTAAAGTTTTTAAGAGGAATTGGATACACCTGAAAGGTGACAGGGTGCTTCCTGCAGAAGGCATCTGGGTAGAACCAAGGGCTACAGATTCCAAGCACTCTTTTTATTTTAAATTAAAACTACTTCTACATATGAATATGAAAGTATAGTATCCAACTAGGAAAAATATGCAAGTGTCAAAAAATGAAATGGGAAGGCTTTGATCCAAGTAGGTTGAGGAACATCTTGGACAGAGTAAATAAAGATTTAAGTAGTCAGTGGCCTTAGCAGTGAGCTATGGAAGAGCTATGCCTGTTCTTTAAAAACCTTCATTTATATTCCTTACAGCCTCTAGAAGTCTGATGTCTACAGGAAAGGGATGGAATGGAAAAGGATAAAATACTAGAGCTGGAAGTCTTTTTAGGCATCATTCAAGCACAGCCCTCCATTTGTACATAAAGAAACTGAGACACATGGCCTGACCGACAGCTGGAGTGGAACCTGTATCTGAAACAGCTGGGGGTGCAGACAAAGAGCTAAGGCTGATTTGACCCCACTTGTGCTCATCTGTCATCTGAGGCCATAAAGAAGTTGAGACACACACCTAGGCACTGAGCTCATGACATACTCAGAGACTCGGATTACCCAGGGCACTTATTTTTGGAAAGGCCTCTTCAAGATGCCAGCAGGGTCTAGCATAATGGACTGAAAGAAGTTTTATTTGAACAGGAGTGTCTTCAGTGACACATTTTCCATGTATCATCTTTTGGCAAACATAAAAACTATTTCCCAAACGACATACTTGTGAATTACTCAGAGTTGCTGGGGATTCCAGTTCCAATGACCTTCATCTGGTTTCTAAATCTAAAATGAGTTTGATAAGATGCTGGACCCAGACCTGTGAGTGGGGACCACAGCATCTGGGTCCCAATGCTGCCATTGGAAGGACTGCTGGGCCGGCTTTCCTCACCTGGTACAGAGAGCGTTTGCTTGGACAGGACAGCCGGGAAAGAGGAGACACATGGGATGCAATGGCTTAGAGAAATGCCAAACATTTATTGAGAAAGTGCTTTGTTCCAGGCAAAGTGTTCAGTCCCTTACATACGTACTTAATCAATCTTACACCAGGTGAGGTGAGTATTGCTCTCTCCATTGTATGCATGAGAAAACCAAGACCCAGAGAGGTTATCTAACCTGAACAAAGTCACAAAGCTAGCAAATGTTCAGTCTCAGGTCTTGTACCTGTACCTGTACCTGACAAAACCCCTCTGCTGTACTGCCTTTCCTTCTGCTCATAAGTATCCAGAGATTGGGTGCTAACTAGGCACATAGGGGTAAGTGCCTTCTGTTGCTGGGAAAGTCTAGAAACAATAAATGCTGGAGAGGGTGTGGAGAAAAGGGAACACTCTTGCACTGCTGGTGGGAATGTGAATTGGTACAGCCACTATGGAGAACGGTATGGAGGTTCCTTAAAAAACTACAAATAGAACTACCATATGACCCAGCAATCCCACTACTGGGCATATACCCTGAGAAAACCATAATTCAAAAAGAGACATGTACCAAAATGTTCATAGCAGCCCTCTTCACAATAGCCCGGAGATGGAAACAACCTAAGTGTCCATCATCGGATGAATGGGTAAAGAAGATGTGGCACATATATACAATGGAATATTACTCAGCCATAAAAAGAAATGAAATTGAGCTATTTGTAATGAGGTGGATGGACCTAGAGTCTGTCATACAGAGTGAAGTAAGTCAGAAAGAGAAAGACAAATACTGTATGCTGACACATATATATGGAATTTAAGAAAAAAAAATGTCATGAAGAACATAGGGGTAAGACAGGAATAAAGACACAGACCTACTAGAGAATGGACTTGAGGATATGGGGAGGGGGAAGGGTAAGCTGTGACAAAGTGAAAGAGCGGCATGGACATATATACACTACCAAACGTAAGGTAGATAGCTAGCGGGAAGCAGCCGCATAGCACAGGGAGATCAGCTCGGTGCTTTGTGACCGCCTGGAGGGGTGGGATAGGGAGGGTGGGAGGGAGACGCAAAAGGGAGGGGATATGGGAACATATGTATATGTATAACTGATTAAATTTGTAATAAAGCAAAAAATAAAAAAATTTAAAAATTAAAAATAAATAAATAAATAAATAAATAAATAAATAAACAAACAAACTGGAAATCTGTCTCCCTCAACTAATTCGCATTGGTTCTAGCTTTCCTTTGGGGAACATTTAGTTTAGCAGAAATTCTAAATCTCTTCTATAGGTAAAGCAGAAATATACAGAAATGTCACCAGTACACAATACCACCTACCCTGTTATCTTACATCTGTGGACAAGACGACAAAGAACAAAGGGGGAATGGGGTTTTAGAGTCTTGGTGAATCCCTTTTATCACTTCATCACTAAACAGCTGAGGACTTTGAGCAAATCATTTAATCTGCCTCAGTCTCTACTTTTTCTTCTGTAAAATGGAGTTACCTATTTCACATGTTTCTGGTGCTCACCAGGTATAAGAAGGTATATAAAACCGCTACATAAATATAAGCTGATTTTATTGTTTCATATCCTGTATATGGGCTTAGAGCATGACCCTATTCATTACACAAGTGCAAGGAATGAAATGTCTTTTTAAAAGGTTTCTCTGGCCTTTTGGTAGGTGTCCTGCACCTAGTAGAGATGTATTAATATGTCGGCAGATGTCCTAACTAGTGGATCTAGACTGACATATATTTGAGGAAAGTGGAATCACTAAGATTGGTACAAGGGCCCAGTTTCTTAAAACGTTGGATTGCTTACGGCATATGTTTTTTAAAAAGGGTATTACAGAGGAAGATGGGAGAAGAGTATTTGCTGCAAGCGAGTTTATTTTCACAGCTGAGCTATGTTAGTGCATCTGAGGCTGGCCCTGTCTCAAGGGCTCAGACACAGGACCACACCCCACTGAGACTGATTTTGATGAATGCATCTTGGAACACACTGCTCACAGTGGAGGCTATGTCACCAAGCCAGAACTGTCCTCTGAGTTCACATGTGAACAAATGACTTGCCCCACAAACAAGGAGATCCCTGAATACTTTCCAAGTCATGCTGATGAGGAGGCCGGACATGGCAGCTGTCTCTGCCATTGGTTGTGGAGTTGCTGATGCTGAGTACACGTGGCATGATTTGATGCCCTCACCTCCATTTAATGCTTCATACATTATCTCGTGATTTCGAAGGGCTGTTTCTGTCACCGGGGATTTGTAGGAGACAAGTTCTGCCTCTTATCAGAGAGCCAAGAACGTTATCTGAACAGCTGCCACCTGCAGAAAGGCTGGTGTCAAACCAAATACACTGGTTGAAGTACCTCTTTTAGGGGAAACAAACACATGTACATGCTCACGTGTGTGTGCGTGCATACACACACTCCTGGAATGAATGATCTTGGAGGCATGAGCCCTGCCACACTAACTGGTATCCTATGGACCTGTCCTCTGTTCCCACCTGATCTTACGGCTGCCTTCCCATCTACAGTAGGACCTGTCCCGATGCTGGTCTTGTGGGCTGGGAGCCCTGGGCAGCAGCTGGGAGAGGGAGGGCTTGGACAGCAGATGAGCCACTCACTCAGAGGCACTGGCAGCTGCCTTTGAATTCAGGAGAATCCTTTCTTCCCTAGGCAAAGGGGCCTTTATCATAGGCATGAAGGAGGAAGAGGCAGGTTAAAAAAATAAAATGACACACAGGTTGCTTGTCACAAAGCAGAGGGAAGAGAATAGCTTCCCATTCTCCTCCAGGCTCTGGTCTCAGATGACAGCTGAGCACAAGTGGAATCAAACCAGCCTTTAGCTCTTCCTCTGCACCCCAGCAGCCACAGATATAGCTTCCGCTCCAGCTGTCAATCAGGCCGAAGCGCTCGGTAAACGCCCATGATTAGCGCCTTCCTCAATTGGGTGTGTAAATGGAGAATCACAACTCACTCCTCAAAGTAGCTGGAGCCACAAACCCATTAATTTCTACGGAGCCAAATGTAAACAGAAAATGAATGTTCCTGTAGACTCTCCAAATTTTATTTCCCCTGCTAAAATGTTGGGAGGAGGAGGGATATCTTCCTCTCTTGCAATGTCTTCCCATTTTTGAAATGAGCTGTTTGACATCCAGCCAAATGATTCTCAAAGGGAGACAATGAAAGCCCTGCACCCCCATTTGTCAGTATTTAAGGCTTAATGAACCCTTGGCGCCGTCTTTCCTCCCAGAGCTTCTGTTTGCTATTACTGTTTAAGGTGATCTGTCCAATGCTCCGATGTGCCAAGAAGCTTCGCTCATAATCAGAAATACGTATTTATTTACTAGTTGGATAACCGACAGAGAGGTTTTCTAGAGATTGCCACATTCACTAAGAACTACCACACCCAGCTGTTCTCTTTGTATTTAAATCCCAGGCATTCTCCAGTGAGAGGGGCACTGTGTCCAGCCTGCCCAGCCTGCTCCCGCCTCCATCTCAGAGATAATCTCCCTCAGCTGTGGATGAGTCTGGACCGAGAAGAAGACGCTCAGAGCTCTAAGCCTTTGGGCGCAAAAGATTCTCTACAAATGCACATTCAGAGTAAACAAAACCCATCAGGCCCCTGTAAGAGTCCTACGCCTGATTGCACGAAACACATCATGATGGAATCTGCAGTTAGCAAAGTAATTGGCGTTATTACAGCTGATGGGGAATTTCTGATGCTGCCCGAGCTCCCTTTTGAAATAATACTCAGCCATTTAATTTGTCCAGCTCTCGTTTAGCTGATTGCTCTTTTCTGCTGGAGTTTATCAAGAATGAAACGCGCTGTCTCTCCAGATGCCTGCAGGCTGAGATTTCACAGACAGTTCTTTTTTCAGCACGCTTCCCACTTCTCTCATGACCCCATGCCTTAGTCACCTTTCACAAGATGTCAATAATGCAATAGGTCGGAGGTGGGTGAGTCAAACTGATTTAATTCAAAGCTGTGTATTTCTAGTCCCAATTCCAGAGGTACTTGGATGTTCCTGCTATACCATTAAATAATGGTGAGAGACACGCAAAGCTCCAAAGATTTGGCTGTCCTAAAAACAGGCTCACAAAATTCATTAGCTCCAAAAATAAGACAAGTAATAGAAGGTATCTTTATCATAACCACAAGGCCAGAGGCATTAAAGAAATATCAGAATTTGGATACATGCATTTTTGTTTGGGGGATCTATTTTTACTTCTGATATGCATGCATCCCTAGAATGGGTTCTACAAATATTCGTTGAGCATCTACTTTTTGTACACAGATTCTTTACATTTTTACACAATGCTCATCTCATCCCCCCATTCTCCACTTTGGCATTTCTGTTCCTAACCAGATGAAGAGTAAGAAAGCCAAATTTAGCCAGCTGTGTTTTCTCACAGTACAAACAAGGCTCGCATCTGGGTACAGACCTCTCATTCCCATCAGCAAGCTACTTGCCCTGTCAGTATGTTGACGATGGACTGCTTACTGGAGACAAGAGTCCTGCAGCCAAGACAGCTCCCTTCTGCAGGTGCCACCTCCATCTGACAGCCCACGGACTCCAGAACCCATATGCTCCTTGAATCAGCTCTTATCTCATCTTTAATATAGAAACAACTAAATTTACGGATATGAAAGTCATCATATAAAATCCCCCCCAAAGTCCCCAAGCCCTAACACAGTCTCCCTGAACAGCACCCATCCAAATGCACTTTGGTACAATTCCTCACTGATTTTTCTGGGCAATAAATCATTGCGCCTGTGATTCTTTTACAGGGTTGGAGCTGAAGTAGATGTCCAGAATTATGCCGAGGATCACTAGACCCAAGGGAGTTGGTTCAGATGAGGCAATGCTCTGGTGGTTGAAAAAGCTCTTGAGGCATTTGTTTAAAGTCATTTTGAACAGAGGTCCCCAACCCTGGTACCGCTGGCCTGTTAGGAACCAGGCCGCAGAGCAGGAGGTGAGCAGCAGGCAAGTGAGCAAAGCTTCAGCTGTATTTACTCCCCACTGCTCGCATTACCGCCTGAGCTCCGCCTCCTGTCAGATCAGCGGCTGCATTAGATTCTTATAGGAGCGTGAACCCTACTGTGAACTTCGCGTGTGAGGGATCTAGGTTGTGCACGCCCTATGAGAATCTAACGCCTGACTATCTGAGGTGGGGCTGAGGCAATGATGCTAGCTAGAGCTGGGGAGCGGCTGCAAATACAGTTTATCATTAGCAGAGAGGTTTGACTGCACAGGGACCATAATAAATCAATGGCTTGCAGACTCATATCAAAACCTTATCAGTGAGTGCCAAGTGAAAACAAGCTCAGGGATCCCACTGATTCTGCACTATGGTGAGTTGCATAATTATTTCATTATATATTACAATGTACTAATAATAGAAATAAAGTGCACAATAAATGTAATGCGCTTCAATCATCCCCAAACCATCCTGCCCTCTCCGGTCAATGGAAAAATTGTCTTCCACGAAACCGGTCCCTGGTGCCAAAAAGGTTGGGGACCGCTGATTTTGAACACTTTCTAGCTAGTCCTCCTCCATGGGAAAGTGCCACAGGTGGTCAGGGAAAGAAGCGAGCAATGAAGGCACTTCTTTCTGGGTGTTCTCATGTCCCCACCAAACAGTTTCTGTCTGTCCCTTATCCATCCCATTCATCCTGTCTTCCTCCTTCCTCTTGTAGGGTCATTCTCACAGGGCCGGGCTGTCTACCATTGCTCACTTTGATTGGCAAGTGTCATAAATAAACTAGTGAAAACATCAGGCAAGATCTAGATTTTTTGTTTGTTTTTTATGTTTTCTTCTTCATTGGTAATCCCAAATTCTAGTTATACTGTCTTGGGAAGCTGCAATTTGTGTTCTGAAGTCTGCTTTAGTGGTCCAGATTCAATTTCAGTATGTAACTTACAAGAATAATAAGAACTAGAACACATACGGAGTGTGTGCTCTACGGAGTGCCAAGCAGATACCAGATACTGTCTTTTGGGCCTATCTATTCAGTCCTCCTCAAAATCCCATGGAACAGGTATCCTTCTTTCACTAAAACAGTATCTGAGCCACATACACATTAAATACTAAATGGGGGCCACACAGCTAATAGAAGGCAGACCTGTGATTTCAACTACTAAATGATAAAGTAATGGGAAATGTTCTCTATGCTAGTTACTGGATACAGAAGGGTGAGAGAGATTCATGTTGTATTCCTAAATAAGCAACAATTTTTACTATTTATAGTAATAAAGATTACAACAACATCACGTAAAGTTTTTCTGTCTCATGAATCATTGGCTTGGGACACATGTTGGCAACATGGTTCTGTCAGAGGCTGTGATACACATTTTTAAGAAGCGAGTGATGCAGAAAGAAGATCATGTGCAGAACTGGAGAAGGGGGAGGGGACGGTCATTATGAGGGACATATCAGAATGCTGTGGTGGAGGCTGTCTGCAGACTTGATGCAGGCTCCAAACACAAGTAGACAGATGGCTGGAAGATGCTGCTTGAGGTCTGCAAGCTGTTCCACTACGAGGGGCCCCTCTCCTGCGGGGGTCTCCTGATGCCTCTCAATCGACCCCTTTGGTCTGGTACAAGATGGTCAGAAAGGGGTTGGGTAGACAGGTAGGAGGCCAATGAAATGTGAGGCAGACAGTAGGGTTGGAAAGAACTTAAAAAGTGAGTGTGCTTATTTGTTGGAGAGGTGGGCCTTTCTCTTCATTAGGCAGGTTTAGAACTATCCTGCTAAAGGGATTTTGAAGAAAATACCTCCTTTCAAGTCCTAAAGGTGGTCTGTGAATTTGTATTTTCTGCATGTGAGTCATTCCTAGCCCTAAAAATGTATAGAACAAAGTGATGCATCACATTAAAATTTAGACAGGGAAATCTGTAACTCAATCCACTAATAAACACAGATACTTGATATATATCACAAAACATCAATGACCCCAAGCCTCAAGTGAGCAGAATTACAGGATAATTTTTAAGAAGCTCAAATTGAAGCCACTTTACCAGAAGGATGGAAGAGAAAAACAAGAATAGAAAACTAGAAACATGAAGTCAGTGGAAGAAGTCAAAGTGTAATTAAACATTTTGAGTCTCAAGGGATCATAGAGATCATGTAACTCTACAACCTTGCTGCTAAGCATTTTGGTTTGTTTTTGTTTTTGTCTCAGGTGAAAACTGTCTTTGAAAGAGAAGAGAATGACATTCAAAGTTAATCATCACTGGTTGGCCTCACTTTGTTTATACTTCTATTCTGAAAAATTGAGTTTAAATCAGATTTTGAGGCTAAATCATATTTGAATATGCTGGCAGGGATAACTTACATTGATTCCTTTGATAAAGGAGAAAAATCTTTCTGCATATGAGGAAGCCCTTCTCCCAACACCCACCTGCCAACCAGCAATTTTCCTGCGGTGAATTTCTGCACATTAGGTCTGTTTTAATTTGGACTCACCTGCATGCGGCCCTCAGGTGGTCAGAACATCTTGGGAGAAACAAAATATTCATTAAAGTCTAAAGAGATTTAGAACTTACTAAGACTTCAGAATATTCCACTGAAATGCCAGACAGTCTGGAAACACCTGGAGAACTTCTCTCTTCAGGACTAAATGCCAATACCGGTTTTTAAAAAAAAAAATCTGCTATAAACACTGTCAAGGCAGGCAGTGCAAAAAAGATATACCTGTAGTACAAAGAGGCTGATCTCATGTAACAAAAGTAATAATGTCAGTTTGGGTTTTAGTGCAAAGTATATGTATGCATGTGAACAAATGTTTTTGTTTAAAGTACTCTACTATTGTCACAGATGTCCATGTTAGGTAAGCAAAACAAAGTAGGTTGCCTTAAGAATTATGGGGAAAGATCCATGTTTTATGTAGGTATCCCACAAGTAGCCAGAAAAACACCTTTATGGGTGGAGCCATTTTTTTGAGGGGGAACCTTATTCACAATACAAATATAGTCATATGAGCTCATAGAAGAAGGCAAAAAAAAAAAAAACAAGAGTCGAGATCCTACCCTTTTGATAAAACCAGGAAACTGCATCTGCAATTTTTGGGGAATGACGACATGTTTTTCTTTTTCCCAACCCATATTTCTGTATAGTTACTTTGGTAAAATACTACAAAGATAAATTAGTAGGAAAATGATCACATGCTCGGATATCATGGAAATATCAAGTTCCCATAAAAGTTTCTGAACACTCTGTTTTTAGATGCATCTCATTGTGGACCAGTAACACACACTTGACAGGCCAGCACTAGTCTGCAGTCCATGCTCCGAATCATACTGAATCAAAGAGCAAAGATGCATGGCAAGAGGCAGAGGGCAAGCCTGAAGAAAGGCCTTGAGAAAAAGGTGTGAGTTTACTAAGCAGGACCCTAAGCAAGGAGGACGCGTGGGATCAACCTTGCTCCTTAAGTCAGGGGATGTGGTGCACCAGCCAACCATACACATTCTCTCTTGGGGCAGTGTTGGAAAGCTGGGCCTTTTTGTATGTGTCTTAGAGTCCAGAATGTCTAGGTAGCAAGCAGAGGAGGTCATAAAACCAACACCATCACTAGCTAGGTTAAAATACTGGACAAATCTCAACTGTTGAGTGGAAATAGCAGGCGGTGGGCACAGGTGTAGGCTTTATAGAATCCCTGCTTAGCCATACATCCTCTGCCTGGATCCCGTTTTCTTCCTCAGTGAAATGGGAAGCGTAAGCTGTCTGATAGAAGGTTGCTGTGGGTTTAGTCACCAGGGGCAAGTGAAGCACATGGCACGTTCCCGACACAGGGTAGAAGCCATTTGAATGTGGGGTCTGTTATTTTCTCTCCTCTTCAAGACTACCTCTGTGCCTCAGTCTTTATCTAGAAAATGAGGAGGCTGATTTAGATTCTGGGGAGCTTCTGAAAACACCTGGAGCTTCTGGACTCCACGCAGACTAATTCAATGGGGTTGGGCCTGGGCTCCTGTAGTTTTCATAAGCTCCCTTGATAATCCCAACTGCAGTCAAGGTTGAGAACCACTACTCTAGGTGTTCTGTCTTGTTCTTTCAATTCTGAAATGAAAGGAGTAAGTAAGCACTGATAGTGGGACTTCCTTATACACTGTTTTGCTTTTAGGGTGGTTCTTCCCAAAATGGCAAAGTAGATACTATATGGCGAGTTCAAAACAAGCCAACCTGTTTTCTCACTGTTGTGTGTCTTAGATGGGAGACTACACCACCTACCTCTGCCTCAACTGGGTTTCCTCTGTAGAAGGGACAACAACTACCACACCTCTCCATTTGGGAACTGGGGAAGGAAGGGGATGAGAACAACAGAAATGCTTTGCCAGGATGGAAGGATTCAAAATGCTCCACAAAAATTCCCTCTCTTACTCTGAGATAGATGAATTGCTTTTCCTTGAACAGGCTGAGATCAAGAAAACTCAATATAATACACAAAAGTGAAGATGAGGCTGCTTGCCCTGGTCTTATCAGTGGTCGGTTTGGGTTTGAATTATCTTAACAATGGTGATAAACTTTAACTCAAGGTGTCATAGCATAAGAGGTAAAGAACACAGGTGTTGGAGCCAGACTGCCTGGGTTCAAATCCTAATTCTGCCACTTAACGGGCTTTGTGACCTTAACTTCTCTGTGATTACTTTTAAAATGAAAATAATATTATTACTGATTTCACAGAGGTTTGTAAGGATTAAATGATGAATAAATGTAAAGTTCAAAGAACACTTTCCGGCATTCAGTTCACTTTTAGTAAGTCTTTGGCATATGTACACTCAATCAAAGGCCGTGTGGACATGTAGTAACACCAACTCCTGCTGAGTCCAACAGGGGCTGGGTGCTCTGGAAAATCCCGAGCTTCCTTTTCCATCTTTACGACTGTTGACTCTGAGCCTGTAGGCAGCGGGTGTGCATGGGAGCAGAGTCAGACGATGGGGATTCTGTTCTGAAGGACACTATCCACCCTGCAAGAACAAGCAACCTGGGAACTCAGGGATTTCATGCCTGCATTAAAAATTTCTGGGTTAGGACGCGTGGAGCCCAGGATATTTTGCAGATGGTTTAATCCCCTGATGGTCTATGAGTAGAACTGATTGTGGGGCCTGAGGAAAATGGAGTAAGGGTTCTTTCAGGGATGACCAAGTCCCCCTCCTTTGAACACTGGGTGATAATCACACTTAATCCTGGAATGAACACAGTACCTTCTCAACCTGTACTTCCTTTATGTTTATGGTCCCCTTATTTCTCCAATCAGCCTAGCAGCTACCAGGTCCACTGATTCTGCCCCTGTACTTTATCTGGCATTCATCCCCTCAGGAACATGTCCACATTGACCCCAGCCCAGTTTCATTCCCTACTACGTCTCACATGGACCAATGGCACAGGCTTATTACTGGATCCCCTCTTCTTTTCATCACACCTACTAACTATGGTATAACCTTCTTGCATCACAGTTGCGACTCTTCCCCATCCTCAAACCTTTAATGGCTACACTGTCCTCAGATGGATGTTACAATCTAAAATCTGGATCCTTATTCAAACATATCAACTGTAAAATGCCATGTTAAGATAATCAGAGAAATCTGAACATGGACTGGGCATTAGAAAATATTATGGAATTATTGTTATTTTTATAGGTGTGATAATGGCATTGTGATTGTATTTTTTAAGCCCTTATTTGTTAGAAAAGCTTACTGAATTATTTATGAGTGAAATAACATGATGACTGGGATTTTTAAAAAATAGTCTCCCCAAATTTAAAATTAAAAACTATATATGTATCTGGGAGTATAGATGAAGTTAGATTGGCAAATGGTAATGATTACTGAAGCTGGCCCAGTGGTATGCGGGGAACCGATCACACCAACTCTGGAAAGCTGGCTGTCAAAGACTTTGCAAACAGGTTGTTAAACCATTGGCAGCTTAAAGTTGTTCACCATGGGGATATTTACACCACAGGAATCAGCAAATGCTCCAAATCAAGGCTTTTGTAACAATATATTAAAGTTGACTAATAAATAATAAAAGTTGGATAATATATAGAGGTTTATTAAACTACCATGTCTACTTTTGTATAAGTTTGAAAACTTCAATAATAGTTCATTAAAAAAAAAAAAAGCTCAACTATTTTTCTGGACTTTGGAGACCTCCTGCAACTTGGTCCCAACCTAATTTGCAGCTATATCTTCACCACACTCCCTCTGAACCAGAGTAATTAGAGCATTCCAAGTCTCCAGACCATACCCAAGCATCTCCACCCTTGGTTTGGTCTTCATCCAGGCTTCCCCTGCCCTGGAGTAAGTTCACCGCCTCACTTCCTTCTCACCTATCCTGGCACATGTACAATGAATGACCTCTCTCCCTATAAGACTTCCCTGCTTGTTCTATACAGATATAATTTCTCCTTCTTCTCAATTCTTAAATAATTTAACTTGTACTTTTCTATCAAAAGAAAAAGTTGAATTCACTGTGTGTGGCAGGCATCATGCTAGGTTGCTTTCACAATATTGTCTCACAACAATTTGAGCCTCACAACAATCTGTGGGATAAGCTGCACAGTTTTTTGCTTGATAAGGAAAATGAGGATTAAAGCCACTAGGTAACTTCCCCAGGTTCACAAAGCTAATAGTAGTGTCAGAACATTCCAGAATTGTCAGAATTCTAGGGAAGAGTCTGTGCAGCAGGGAGCCCCACATAAAGGTCTCCATGGGCGTCTTTGAATGAAATGGCAGCTCAGTGACTGAAAGCCCTGTTTTCTCCACACTGAAAAATGTTTTTCTGTGTTCTGAGTGACTCTTCTTACCCTTCACTGCAAATGTCCCCTTGGCCATAATAGCAACGGACATTTTAGAAATTCCTTTAAAATGGTGACCCTTTATAGAACAGCTATTACACTTGCCTCCCAAAATCCTGTCATGAGGCATACTTGAAGTAAAACTCAATTTTTCCTGAAAGAAGTATCCTCTCTCCTCTGAGACAGTGAGGCATTTATGAAGCAGGTGAGGACCAAGTCCTTTTGTGGGTGCTCTCCTCTGTGGGGGATGGGTCTTCTCAGGGTTGCTTTCCTAGCACTGCAGCTGGACAGGTGAAACTTGCATCTGAGATTGGGCCCCACACTACGGTTATTTCTTCCCAGCATCCCCAACATGGGCCCTTGTAAGCAGATGCTTACATACCCATGGGCACACATGGACACTTTACTACAAAATTTAAGCAACCTTCACATGCCTGTAGGAACTGAGAGATAAAGAGGAACTAAATGCCAAGAAGCCGTGGATGCTATTTGTATCTTAGATGAGAGCAGAGAATCTAGCACTTGCCTTGGATTCCTCCTGGAGAGCTCAGCCTGCAAAAGGAATGGAATGTCTAGCAAGAGGGGCGTGGTAAATAAATGATGGTACTAGCAAGTGGACAAAAATAGCCAGTTGCTAGAAGATTTTCCAGTGACATGAAAAGCATGCAAACAAACAAAAAAGAAGGTTAAAAAAGCATATAAAATATGATTATCAATTTTTTTAAAAATCCCATAGATGTGTATGTCTATGTACAATAACTATTGTAAGACTATACCCCAAAATGTCATTATAAATATTTCTGGGGTGCAAAGAGATTTTTTTTCTTATTTTTTAATATTTTCCAAATTTCTTCTTTTTAGTTAATTTTTATAGTTAACATCCATCACCACACAGAATTACAAATTTTTTTCTTGTGATGAGAACTTTCAAGACCTACTCTTTTAATAACTTTCAAATATACAGTACACTACTATTAACTATAGTCACCATGCTGTACATTACACCCCCAGGACTTATTTATTTTATAACTAGAAGTTTGTACATTTTGACCACCTTCACACATTCCAAAATCTCTAGTGAACACTTATAGCTCTTAAACTGAGGGGGAAAAAAATAAGAGTAAAAATAAAATGAAGAAGAAATCATACGATTGTGGGGCTTCTACTAAGGGAATGAGATGCCTCTTTTTATTCCTTTTGGGGATGGAGAGAGATGGTCTGGGAAAGGGAGATGAGGGTCCTCATTTCTAATCATCCTAAGGCGAGAAAAGAGGGGACTCAAGTGTGTTCATTCCTTTAAAGGCAGGAAGAGCAACGCGTTGGAAAATGAATGATGTGTTTGCGGGGTAGGGGGAACCAAATGGAAGAGAAGAGTGTGGGTGACTTAGGTGTGAATTTCAGGAGCATTTTCATTTGTGCTTTTTAAACCTGCTGAGACTAGTAGCCTCCAGTCAGACAGTTCTCCCCGTGTGGCTCAGAGGCCAAGCTCGCTGGCCTGGGAGAACTCCCACCGCTAATGTACCGGCAGTAGAATCTCAGCATTGGGCTCTACCTTCAAAGTAATGTGTTTATTTCCAGGAATGAACATGGTGTCTTTAGAAACCAATAATCACAGGGAGAAAGGCTGACAGTCACTTCCTTACCCTCCTCTTCTCTATCTGGATGCAGAAAGGAAAAGAGAGACAAGGAGAGGCCAGCCTCATACAATCACCCCTCTCCACACTTTCTAAGTGGAGGGGCAGCAAAGATTAGGGAGGAAATCATGATATTTTTCTTAAGAGGCTGCAGCAGGACGGGCTTCAAGGGAACAAAAAAAAAAAGACAAAAACTTTTCTACGCAAGTGGTGAATGTGGACTGTGTGAAAGCTGACAGGCCCACTGACAGTGAGCCCAGGGAGGGGCCCTCAGCAAGTTCCCTCCTGAAAGTCACTGACAGTGCCTGGAAGGGAACACGACCATGAATGATTGTGGACATCAGGATGCCTGGGGCTCAGTTTCACCTGAAACCCAAAGAGAGAAGGGAAAATGACAACAGAAGCCAACGATGCGGTGCAGCGGGGCCAGAAGGAGGTAGCCCCAAGCACGTGGGCAGTGCTCTGTGTCTCTTTGGAAAAGCACCCGAGAGGGTGGTGTTGACTAGGTGTTGACACATCCGGGCCTTTTTGATTCAGGAACAACACTGCAGAACTGACTTTTTGATCTGGGTACTACACTCTAGCCACAAGGTTCCAGGGCTTCCTGGCCTCGGGAACACACATACTGAGGAGTGAAAAATATGCATTTATATTCCAGCCTTGGGGGGATGACACACAAACGGAATAATGTGGAAAGGTCAGACGGAAGCAGGGGAGTGAGCCATCTGTACCAACCACTTGCGGGGTTATCTGTGGGGAGGGCAGGGAAGCTGCCTTTCTAGGATCATGGCCTCAAATGTTGTGGACAGACCCCCAATATACCTAACTTAATAGTTTATTTTATATCTAGTATCTTTAGAAATGTGGCTCAACAAACATGGAGAGAAGATGATCAAGTCAGAAACAATGTCAAAACCACACACACACACACACACACACACACATGCACACCCTTTCCATAAAATCAGTCTCCACTGTGTAACCTTTTCAAGCCACAAAACAACATCACACAGAGTCTTTTTTCCCTTTGTTTTTATAAATTTCCAGATAAAAATAAATATTTAGCTGAGATAAATATTTATCCCACTGTGCTGTGAGAACATGTGTGAAGGTGGGTGGGATATGGGTAAATGCTGATTTTCTTTTGTTTTATATTCCCTGAGCTCACCTGAAAGTTTGTGTGAATTATATGAGTAAGTACTTGAATAAATTGTCATTTTTCAGTATTGTCAAAAGGTTCCTTACTATCTATTTTTAAAACCTCATTGCATCCTGACAGAAGGATCAACAAGCTGTGATCAAAACATCCCAGGGCTTCCCTGGTGGCGCAGTGGTTGAGAGTCCGCCTGCTGATGCAGGGGACACGGGTTCGTGCCCCGGTCTGGGAAGATCCCACATGCCACGGAGCGGCTGGGCCCGTGAGCCCTGGCCGCTGAGCCTATGTGTCCAGAGCCTGTGCTCCGCAATGGGAGAGGCCACAACAGTGAGAGGCCCGCGTACCGCTAAAAAAAAAAAAAAAAAAAAAAACCCCAAACTGTATGTGGATTTATCTTTGACTCTCACCAACGGGGCCCTTTATTTTGTTCATTCTCTCCCTCAAGCCTCTTGCTTCACTCCCATTCTGGTTCTTAGCTCTCTGAGTGGTCTGGGGCCTATTCTCCCCAGGACTTGGGGTCTCAGCACCACACATGGGAGAACTGTAGTGAGGGTACAGTGAGTTCTTGGATGTAAAACATATTTAAAGAAGAAAATATCCCCAAGTATATGGAATTATTGTTATTAGAAATTACCTGCTCTGCCCTTGGGAGTCCCTGCAGAGGTGCAGCAGGTGGGGCCTTGGGCAGCACTGAGTTGGGGAGTGACAGGAAGTTTCCTATTGAAAGGGGGACAGAGGAAGGGATGGAGCATCTCAGCTCTTGCTCTTGGATTTACCTATCTTTGCATACACACTCTATCTACACTAGGATCCATGGGGAACACAAGGACGTTGTGTGTCTGTCGTGCATTTGTTGTGTGTGTGTTGGTGGTTATGCATTTGTGTGGAGACAGTAACTCCCTTCCAAAGACAGGGAAGGTGACTTTCCATCTTCACCACTGCCAGGGAGGTCCCCAGAGAGCCCTTTCTTGTGCCTCTTGTGGTTTGTTCATAGTGACCTCCAAAAAAGCATTCTGGCCAGAGATAATAATGGCTCGTTTCCTAACCAAGATCAGCAAAACTCAACCATCTGCCTCTGCAGAAGTCTGAGATTAACCTGGCTGCCAGACCATGGCTACAAGGCATTTGCTCACAAAGATTCCACAAATGTGGGTATCCTGTCCCAATGAGGAGAAATGCAGGAGAGAACCTCACCCTCTACCTCCTTGGTTTAAAGCTTTCCTGAGCTGAATCACCCACCACCATGCTTTCCAAGCAGCTTGGTCTACATTCTTGCGTACTATAAAATATTAAAGACGCAGAAAGAGGTTGTTTTGCTCATGATGAGATGGGAGGAGCCAGAGGGAGAGGACAAACTACCAAGTCATTGTCAAGGTTGGTTCCTTAAGTCAGAGAAGCTGGAAATCCAAGGTGGAGGGTTTGTGCCCTGGTGCCAACTTTGTTTGCTCACAATTCATAAAAAGATCAGTGGAACTTACCTGTGGCTGAAATCCTTTGAGGTCGCTGGCTGCAAGGTCACTGGCTGTGAGGAGCTAGAAAAGAACAAAGGAGTCTTCCTTAGTGATACTTCTCACAGTTTGCATACAGTGTCCCCAGAACAACTGATCGGCAATGGACTCACCAGAGCCCAGATCTGGAGCTAAAGCAGCAGAATCACAAAAGGCAAATGCGGTGCTTCTGGGATAGGAGCCTGGACTGAATGGCCTTCTCACCTTGTGTCTACTCATATCTCTGCTGCCCTCTCCTACCTTCTTTCTAGGTGCCACTAATTCTTCAGTCTTAAGTTAGGGATCATGAACTATGGATGGACTCCATCAAGTCCACAGACTCCCTGAGGTTGTAAGTACAAATTATGTGTGAGTCCATACACTTCCTTAGGGAGAAGGTCCCTGACTTCTTTCCTACTATCAAATTATTCTGTGATACGACAAGTAAAAGAGACAGTTAAAGGCCCATCTCCTCTGGGAGGACTGTTGCTTCTTCTTCTTCCTCTTCTTTTTTTAAACTCAGACCAGTGAAAATGACCCTTTCCTCTCTGCAGCTGCACATGACTCAGTTTCCCTTTATCGTACATTGCCTTTGATTTTATATGTTATTGAGGTATTCATAGCTTATGCCTCCCACTATTATGCACAATGTGAGATGAGGAGAGTCAGGTTATGTATTTTCTGTATCTCTGTGTTTAATCAATATTAAAGGGTCAAGTTAAAGTTTTAATATTTTTGCATGCTCTCCAGAAAGCACTCAATGGAATCATAAATTAATAAAATAATCATGTTCTTTATTGTTGCTCAAAAATGCTGGGAAAGTGGGATAAAGAGAAAAAAAGGCAGATGCTTATTTTGATTCAAGGTGTGTGACTGCTAGCTTTGTTAGGCCTGGAGAGCGTTTGTGAAAACTAGGAAAGAGTTCATATTTGCTGTAACAATATTTTGTTTGGTTCAAGAAAGAGAGGAAGTCACGCTGGGCTGTAGTGCCTCCAGCCCTCAGAAAAGCTCACCTGGGCTCCCTAGCTTCTCTCAATGACTTTGCCAAAAATGACACACAAGGTGTGTAAACTCTGGGATGGAGCAGGAAGGAGGTAGAGAATGTACCTCTCTCCCCACACCCAGGCCTGTAGGCAGGATTCCCCAAGTGGCATTTGCCTGGAAAGGTGACACCATCCTGAGAGAGAGCCAGCTCAGCCCCTGACTGCAGACACAGCCAAGCAACAAGCCATGAGGGTACCTGACGAGAAGCTGGGGGCTGAACATAATTATACAGCATCTCTGCCTTCAGGAACATACAATTTGGTCCAAGGGTAAGACGCGCACGTGTCAGTGTAAGCAGAGTGTAGTAGGGTGTTAGTGTCAAATTGTGCACAACATAAGGCAAGACAGGTCAGGGTAGGGTTGCTGAAATAAGACGGAGTTTGAACTGAGCCTTGAAAATGGACAGGAGGCATGGCGGGGAGCCACTTCAGGTCGGCAGTGGGGAGAAGACATGGAAAAGGGGTTTACCAACCCCAGCACAGCTCCCTTTGGGTCTGTTCTCTGCCAGCTGTGGCATGCACTAAGGAAGGAGGGAGGGAATCATGATACATCGAGGATCGCCTGGGTGCCCAGCACAGTGGTTGCTGCTTTATAGAATTTTTATTTTTTAATCTTCAGAACTCCCTCATGAAATAGAAAGTATCTCCCCTTTATGGATGGGAAAATTGAGACTTATGGAGGTTAAAAAACCTTTTTTAGGTCACACAGGTAGAACACATATTTGGGATTTAAATCCAACAGTATATTATCCCAAAGCTTGTCCTCTTTCTTCTTTAACGTGATGCCTCTGGTGGAGGCACACTGGAGATAATTTGTTGAGGAGACGTGACACAGGAAAAAAGATGAGTGACAGACTGTTAGTCAAATGAGTCACAGGCAGGAACATAAAATGTGTGTCCCTATGAATGACCCTTAACTAACCGTTCCTTTCAGACACAATTTTATTTAATTGGTAACAACAATCTACTTTTCAGGACTTGTCAATATGGCTTAGGGCCTCTGATTCAAGCACTGGTTGGGATGGAGCTGGGGAGGAGGGACAGACAGGCTAGGGTGATGTATGGGCATGGGAGTGACCTCTGCAAGAACAGGGCCACAGACATGTGTTAGCATACAGGACTCAGGTCTCCAACTCTCCAGGCCCTGGAAGTCCAGCTGGCAGGGACTCTTAGCTACTGCGTTTTCACGAGGTTTACCAGGCAGACAGCAGAAGTAAGACCCAAATATCTAGTTCTTCCCAGTTCTGAGATGCTGCAACAGAAAATAAATCACAAGGGTGTTCATGGCATCTTAGCATATGCACTCTTCCCTCACGTTAGTGGTTTGGGACTGAGAAATGACCATATCCACTTTGAATGGAAATAAAGATACAGGATTTTTGGTTATTATTCCTTATGTCCCCTGCTCCACAAAGTTAGGACCTATCCCACCCTCCCTGGAAAACTTACCTCTTACATCCTCTTTCCTTTCTCTTAAGCAGAAGAAAGATGCATGCAATTTAGTTCTTTTTTTGGGGGGGGCGTGCCTTGTGGCATGCGGGATCTTAGTTCCCCAACCAGGGATTGAACCCGTGCCCCCTGCAGTGGAAGCACGAAGTCCTAACCACTGGACCGCCAGGGAATTCCCGCAATTTAGGTCTTAATTATTTAAACTTCTCTTTTGCATATCTTTTGCATTTTCCTTTTTTTGCCTAACAAGCCCATGCCCAACAAGACCATGGTTTATATAAATCTTATATAACGTCTGCATTTCTCAAAGTGTGAAGAAGAGTCTGGACAATTAATCATTAAGTACCGATTGGTCAAATGACTTACAAGAAAAGTGGGGAATATTGTCAAACTAGAGGTGAGGACAAGAATGACTAAGTTACTGGGAAGTGTGAGAGACAGCTTATGACATGCTTCAAGTTGACAAGAGGAAATGACACCTAGAATGCTCAGCACCTAGAGCATTTCCTGCATGAAATAGCATTCAAATATCTGAATGAATTAATCAGCAGGGGAGGCTGAGGCATGGTGGAGAAGAGATGAGAATGTGCTTCCACAAATCACTGCCCTAAAAAGCACTGATCCAGACCCTGTCCAAACTGTCCCCACCACCCCCCGCCCCCCGACCAGACCCCTTCCTCATACTGTCCCACAGAAAAAGAGTTCATTGCTCGTGTGGGGGGGGATCCAGGACAGGGAGGCGAAGAGGGAGGAAATGCATTCCGCCGTGGCTCTGGGGACTGCAGTCAGGTTGCAGTTAATGAAAAGGATCCTGCCTTTTTCCAGGATGGCTAAATGTCTGCACTGCTCCCAGAAACAGGGTTGGGTGGGTGTGGGGGAGGAGGGCAGACAGAATTACATTTAAAAGGCAAAGGAAGGAGAAAATTCTTTCATCTCCCTGGTGGAGCTGGGCAGCATCCTTGGGCCCTGTCTCAAACCATTCTCATTCCTGACACGTCTCCCTGCTCTCTGGAACAGTCCACATTCAGAATATTATGATGATGACCCTGCTTTCCATTTTTGAGGAGCTGCAGTTTCTCTCTTGGCGCAAGTTCCATTTTTTTTCTTGGTCTCTCCAAGCCCAAAGGGCAGGCTGGGGAGCATGGAGACTGGGGGAAGATGAAGGAAGCTGTGGGGCCCTCGGGTGAGAGAAATACCTTCAGCTTCACAAGCAGAGGCATTCTGCTGGCATTCCTCTCACACCCAGCTTCCTGAACGGGATTCTCCCTTTGCTTCCCACACCACCGTAAGTCACCCCCAGCACAGCTGCAGCCAGCATCACCCTGGGACCTCCGTGGGCCTCAGACTGCCCCTCAAATAGCTTCCTTTTTGCCTGCTAAATTCTACAGCTTCCAGAGCTTCCTTCAAAAGAGGGGAGGAAGCGGCTCCATTTTCCTCTGTGTCCTCCAGCCCCAGGAGTATCACTTCCCCTCTTCTGGCCCCTCATCAAAAGGACATACTGCATCCGGGAAGGGAGTCCCTGACACAAAATGGGGAGTGTGGGGGGACTCACGCTGGACATCTGGCTGAAAGGATCCCAGCCTTGTAGACATGCAGCTGGACACACTGAAGCCCGGTTGTGCTAGGGATCCTCTAGGTTATTTGCTCTTCTCAAATATTCCCTCCCCATGGGCCAGAAAGGTAGATGACAACATATGAGCTAGATGGATGGGTGGATGGGTGGATGCGGCGGTAGGCAGGTACACAGATAAAGAAAACAGAGGAAAGACGGCTTTGGGGAAAACAAATGACCCTGTTTTAAGTTTCCCTTAAAGACACCATCCTTTCATTAAATACGTTTTTTACCTCACCTGTCCTCTTTTCAATCTGTGCTCCTTTCCCTTTTCTATTTTGTAGGAAATGGACTTTTTCCCCCTCTTTATTTTGTGAAGTGTCACTTGCTTCGTACTTTGGCTACAGGATAGAACATGAACCACATCCCACTCCAATCCCTCAAATGACAAAACAGTTGGGGACAGCCTGTGTGGAAGGCAGCCTCCCAGCAAGGGAGATAAACACCCAATTATGTGTGTGATTGGGGTTGTTAGAAACCAGCTAGAAACTGAGGTCCAGAAAGAGTAAGTGGCTTACCCAGTGAAAAAGCAGAAACAACAAAGCCAACCATATGCAGGCAACCCAAAGAAAGTTTTAGATGACCTAACACCTGGGGACTGGGAGATTCAAATCAGGAGGGGAGAGTGGCAGGGGTTAAGACAGAGAAAAGGAAAAAAAGTTAAGGAAGAAAGCTTGGTTTCTACCAAGCAACGGGCTCTGGAACCACCAACCATGAGTGAGCCTGCAACAGAGTTCCAGGCACACAGAAGGAAATGTGGAAACTGAATTAAGGGAGGTAAAATAGAACCAACAGGTTGCTATTCCTCACAGGATGACAACTGGATCACTGCTGTACAAAAGTTAGACTCAGAGGGAGAAAACTCATGTCTTGGCCCCGGGTCTGCCTCCACTCACTATGGGATCTGTTTTGGGGTCACTTCACCTATTCAGGTCTTGTTTTACCACCTATTAAATGAATTCTGTGTTCCCTCTGACCCCACAGTTCCAGTACCCCAGTGTGTCTCTCTTACCTCAGGGATAAAAGAGATGGAACAGACTCTATCTAGTCTCCTCTCTTTTTTTTTCCCACGAACTTTTCCCCACAAAACACTTCTAAGAGGTTGTCTACATTCTCTGGAGGAATTTCTAATCAGAAGGACAGATGGGAGGGCAATGAGATAGTCTTGTACTGTGTCTCTATTATTGGTGTGCAAATAGGAATTTAGAGAGTGGTCACTCAGGCTGCTACACGGGGTCACCATCCCAGGGAGGCTGAAGTCACATCCACATCCAAGCTAAAGGTAAACAACCTGACAATTTGGAAAGCATTAGTTCTAACTGCCAAAGCATTTAGGGTGGGTGATGCAGGGGCCAGGCAGCCAGCTTCCTCCCAGCCTAAGAAGTAAGTTACACACTCGAAGTGGCCATCCTAGCTGGGCTGAGTGTCCTTTTGCTAAATCCCCTCGCTCTCATGGAATTTTAAAGGTTAAACCTGAAACCACTGATACCTCCAGTCTTACTTTCAGGTTCTGTTCCAAAGAGCAACAGGGATGGCTAATAATAACTGAATATAACTCCAAGCAAGCCTGGTCTTGATTGCTTATATTTTTCTTGTATTATCTTTTAAATAATGGCATTCTAATATTTATAGGCGAGATTTGTAACAAATTCCCCTAGACATGTAGCCAAAAGACCTTATACATTTTTTTTAAAGATTCCATGTGTGATCTTGCAAGATCACACATATAACCTATGTTCTTAGAGTGGTATGTATATTTGGTTGTTGTCCAAGACACAGCTATTTCAACTTCTGGGTGAGAATGTATTTAATCCTTCTTGCAGATTAGAGCTATAAGTATCGAGCTTAATGAAAGAAGAGGCCTCTGAATGCCCTAATCTAGAACTCACTGAGACAAGAAGTCTTGTTTTATGTTATTTGAAGCTGGTGAACCTACAGAAGTTCACCCTGCACTTTTTGAACTTCCCAGTAAAATTCTTTGTAAATGTCTTCTGCAGACCAAGGAAACTGGATTTCATGGATGGAGGGCATCTTGTGTGGTGTTGGATGGGAAGTTTACAGAGGTAAATCTGGTATTAACTGGTGACATGAATGTTCATATCCTCATTTATTATGCATTTTGGTAAGAAATAGCTCAAGCGGGTTAAGTCGTTTCTGAGGTTACACCATTTGCAGGTGGTAGGGAGGCACAGGAGCCTGGTTTGGCGGATGCGTGTTCCCATTCACTACATCATAATACTCCATGAGCCCCACTATTTTTGGAATGTGTGTTAATAGAGGTTCTATCAGGTCCTATATGATGCCTCTGATGTTTCAAAATGAACCATGCATAGGAAACTTATAGAAGAGTGGTTTTCAAACTGTGCTCTAAGGAGCCCATCCCACTTTAGCCAGAACAGCACACCTCTTAGTGGCATTTTATATTGGATTTCCATTTAAGATCTATTTGATTTAAAACTTTATAAAAAATAAAATTGGAAGGCGCTTATCTTAAAAGAGAAGGCCCCTACATAGGTGAAGAAGCCACTACCAGTGCTAACAGAATATACCTGGGGGAAGAGAATTAACCAGCTCATCTCTTTTTTTTTTTTTTTTTTTTTTTTTTCTTTTTGCGGTATGTGGGCCTCTCACTGTTGTGGCCTCTCCCGTTGCGGAGCACAGGCTCTGGATGCGCAGGCCCAGCGGCCATGGCTCACGGGCCCAGCCGCTCCGCGGCATATGGGATCCTCCCAGACCGGGGCACGAACCCGTATCCCCTGCATTGGCAGGCGGACTCTTAACCACTTGCGCCACCAGGGAGGCCCTCTTTTTTTTTTTTTTTTTCCTTCTTTTTCTTTGTGGCACGCGGGCCTCTCACTGCTGTGGCCTCTCCCGTTGTGAAGCACAGGCTCCGGATGCGCAGGCTCAGTGGCTATGGGTCACAGGCCCAGCCGCTCCACAGCATGTGGGATCCTCCCGGACCGGGGCACGAACCCGTGTCCCCTACATCGGCAGGCAGACTCTCAACCACTGTGCCACCAGGGAAGCCCCCAGCTCATCTCTTTAAAGATGCTAAGACAGTCATCTCTTACTAGGACTGGAATGGATGCATGAGCAGACCTCATTTTTAAGAACACAGCCTTTAATACTTGCCATGATTTATTCACTGGGAAAATGCTTTCTCTTCTTTTCTTTCCATTTTCTGCAAGCAGTGATGTCAATTCTTTTCATCTGAAGTTCAGCAAGCTATACACTTAAGAAAGCATAGCTAACTTACCAGGAAAGAAAGGAGCTAGAGATGTGTTGCTTCTCAGGAGCACAATCTGGGCTGTAGTTCTTTCCTTCGAACAAAATGCAAAATTCACGTTCCATTGGACGCATCTGTGGGCTATTCCCAAAGTCAGTAAAAGGCCAGTAAAGGAGGTTCCCACACTGAACGTATGCCAAGAAAAGCTGGATACTGGGGAGAATCCATCCTCATCTCTGTCTTCACATCATGTACTGAATTTCTGCTTAGAACTGACCAGATGATCTGCTCGCTTGGCTCCAAGACTAGTATTGAAGCTTTATAATGCATCCCCTTGGCAAATCCAAGGAAATTGATTTACACCCCTGGGCTCACTCAGCAGCAGAGAATGGAAAAGTCAGAAGGTGCTTGCTTCAGAGAGTATCTGAGCACTGGAGTCAAAAGCTTGGCTGCTCAGCTCAGTGTAGCTAATTTGGCTGAGAATCTGGGCCCCTCGGGCCAAATCTAGAGCAATTAATCACAATTACAGGTGAATATCTAAAAGGGATAAAGTCAAGCTGGACCCAGTGATAGCTGGCCTTATAGCTGAAGGTAGCCACAGCTTTTATAAGCCTCGGGTAAAGTGGAAGGATCTCCTCGTTTGAAAGCCTATCTTGAACTCTTGGCAATTATAATATAAAAAAAATTGGTTTTTGATGCTTTAACTCTATTATTCCTCTTAATCTTCACATTATGAATGCAGGTTAGTATTATTTTCACCAGTTCACAGTTGAGCAAACTGAGGCTCAAATCGGTTAACTAATTTGTCCAGGGTTATAGGGGCAAAAAGTGGCAGAACTGGAATTTGAACATAGCTCCAAATCCTGACAAGTCCAGTCCTCTAAGGCATCCATGACCTCCTCAGGAATCCCTAAATGGAGTGGGGCTTTCTCCCTCCCTACTCTGTCAAGGAGTCATCCCTGGCACAGGGACATTGGAACCACTGACAGCCAGGCCCCAGATGACCCACCGTGCAGGTAGGATCCAGGCTTCCCACTTCCCATCAGCCCCACGCAGGCTCACAGTGTAGGCATCTAAGTAACATCTTGATCTTCTCCTCACATTTCTCTGAACTCAAGCTGACTTTTTTTCAAAGAAGCTTCGTTCCTGAACCCTGGCTGACCAAGGACTCACTAGAGTCTGCACTGTACGCTGTGCACTAATCATCACGTGGATATTCTCTCCCTAACCAAGTTCACCCCCTCTGCCTCCTTCCTGCTTTCCTTCCTTCCTTCCTCCTTTTCTTTTTTCTTCTAGCTAATAAGGGTGTGTCAAGTTCCAGGCACCATCACAGATGCTGGGAATCCCCGTAAACTACTAAATGCTTTCCAGGGATCAGCTCCTATTATTAATTCTTCTGGAGAACCTCATAAGGCAGTACTATGATTATACCCATTTTATAAATGAGAAAGCAGAAACTTAGCTACATTAAGTAGCTTATTCAAAGTCACAAGAGAGTAACTGACAGATCCAGAGAACATGCTCAATTCCATCTGAAACCAAAGCCTATGTTCATTCTTAACTCCTCCATACATGTGGCACTGCCAATAATCTAAATGCTGCCGTGGGTAACCTCATTCCACCTAGAAAAGACCTCTGCCTTTTAGAGACACACGCTAAGACACAATGAGGTGGGCATTTATAAAAAAGGGCAACCAATGATGGGAAGAGGATAGCTGCATCCCAAGGAAGGGTAATATCATTATGACCATATAAGTGGTCACTTTTAATAATATAGAAAAAGCCATCTCTGTTACTACAGGCAAGAAATGTGCTTTTATGTCATCTTCAAATCCAGCATAGCATGAGAACTAAAAGGAGCCCAAGTTGTTAAGGACAGTCTGGCACTTGACAGAATCAAGGAACTGGACAACAGGAGGTAAGATCTTTAGGGAAGACAGACAACCATATTCAACAAAAATAGAGAAGTGAAACCAGAGTTCTTCCTCTCATTTTCAAGAAACAACCTTCACAAAACTAAAATTTAAACGACGGTCTTTGTTTACCAAATACTTCTGCTTATGGTTTTCATTAGAAAGATTATTACGTATTTTTAAAGAAGTAAATTAGGTTATTTGCTTATTTATTTTAATGAACCAAGTGGGACTTGTTTGTTTATATGCTTTGCTATTGGTTGAAATGAAAATCTCTTTGAGCTTCTCTTGAAAACTGTTTGCACAATTAATGTGCAATCTCTTTCACAAATAGTCCTTCTCTTGCCTTGTACGACTGTACAATGTTACAGCCACTGTACGTGCTGTGTACTTACTTGGTTCTGCCATTCCCTAGGACGGGAGCTCTTTGAGGATCGAGACATCTGGCTATTTCCAGAATGATTCTTCACCATTAAAGATACTCTACAGAGTCTGCCACATCTTTCTAAAGTTGTTCCCCAGTATATTAAGCTTTAGATTCCTAGCATAACAACTTTGAAGGAGGCATGGTTCTCTGAAATACAGATATCCTTGTACTTTGTTAAAAATCTGTCCCTCTTGTATTTTATACAGGACTTCTGGAAGCAGCTGGTTCACCAGTAACTCTTCTTTGCTGGGGTGTGTATGTACCTGTTTCACATAGCCCTGCTGAGACTACAGTTTGCTAAAAATGTTTTTTTTTTTATGATTTTACTCTCAAGAACAAGAAGATCATCTCAAAGAGGTATCTGGAAAACAGAGGTTTTCTTTTCATCAAAATCCATCATATATGGATTATATCTCCCTGGATCTCTTCTCCTAATAAGATATCCTTTAACTGGTTCTCCCTGAAATCATGTGTGTGCCTGACTCACAGTCCACCCAATTTTGGACAAACTGCCCAGAATTTCCGGCTGGCTCAGCGGAGGGAAGCCTCTCTATATGCTACCCACTGAGACAGAGAGAAATGAGTGTAACACACAGATGCTACATCAGCAGGACAGGAAGTAGCTGCTAACTTAGTCTGAGACCCTTTTAATAATCATATGCCCAAGCCCTTTACTTATAGCACAAAGGGTCCACCACGCGGACTGATGATGTTCACTTTTGCAGCTACATCTGGCAATTCATTTGGTGACCTTGGGCAAGCCATGTCTCTGCCTGGCCCTTGGTATTCCCTGCCTCTGACATGAGAAACTCTGTAGGATCACCTCATGATATGACAGGCTGTGAATTCTGGAAAAGGCTATGGATGGCCCTGTCACTCACCCAAAGCATTATTAGGCTTCACATAAATTGTCTATTACTAGAGGTACTTGGGGGTGAGTTATCAAAGGAAAAATGGTAGAGTGGTAGAGTGTAAGGAGAGGCAGGGCCCTTGGCAGAACAGAGAAGCTGGTGAGGCCTAAGTGTATGTTTAAGAGAATCTATGCTCTCCATCTCTTACTGGTGTTTCAGAGAATAAGTGGCCTCTTGTTTCTCTCCACATCCCTTACTAAAACCTGGTTTTAGGAAAGTATCCACTATCAATCAGTAACACTATAATCAAACTGCAACTAGTCCCACTATAGCTATTTGCTGTGCTTCATTTCTAACTGGGCAAGAAAAATTGGAATCTCCAGGTCCTTTGATAAAAAAAAAAAAAAAAATCCCAGATCTAAGGAATTGTAGTTAAGAATAGAGGTGAGTGGCCTATAATTTGGAGGGCAGAGGATCCACTGCTACACGGTGAGTTATATGAAGCAAGCTTCACTCTGGGACAGAAGATGAAAAAGAGGGTAGGGAAGCCGTATCTAGCTGTGTCCAGCCACTTACCTTTGCCATATCGAAATGGAAGGCACCTGTCAACAGCAGTGGCCTAATCTCTCCATTCACCCTAAGGCTTTCCTTGACCTCATGGGATATTAACTATTAACAAGCATCCTAATTCCAACACACACAAGCTTATTTCCACATAATATTGAAAATAATTTGACAATAAGGCTGTCTTTTAATTATTTACCCTCTATTATCTGTTGAGTGCAATACAGCAGGCACTCTTCATAGTCACATCACACGGAATGTTGCCCTATTCCAAGGTGTAAAGTGGTTTTATTATAAAAAGAATGGTGAAGTATGAGACTGACAAAATACCTTTACTCTTAGATCTAAAAACATTTCAAATGATGATCTCACTTAATCATCTCAACAACAATGAAAGACATGAAGGGACAGAAACTATCCTGCTTGTTTGACAGATGGAGGAAATGAGGCAAAAAAATTGGTCAGTGACTTGCCTAGGGATGTATTTGGCTTTAGAAGTCTTAGTGTAGAAGGGATCCTAGGGGGTGATTATCCAGACCAGGCCCGCTCCAATTCAGGAATCCCCTTCTCCAACTTCTCTGACAGATGGACATCCAGCTTGAACACTTCTGAGGAAGTGCCACTCACTATTTTAGTCTTTAGCAAATTCTACCTTTATTCAGTTGAAATATGCCTCACTGAAACTCATCCCCCTAGTTCTGAGTAAAAGGAACTAACTGCTTTGCTTTTATTGTCAAGATCTTCCTGCTAAATAGATAATGTGAACCTCTTTTTACAGGTGAGGAAACTAACCAGCCCACTCCAGGCAACAAATCTCAAGTTAGAGCCAGACACCAAACCCCGAGGATTTCAGACGCATCCTCTCCCATACATTCTCCGGTCCTGCCCATGTGCCCACACTATAGTATGCTTAGCCCTCCTGCCACTGGCCATCCCTGATACATTTGATGACAGGTATCATATCCATATATCCCCAGGTGGCATATCCTAAGGGCTTTCAACTCTTCTTCCCTGGATATGGTTCCTGGTATCATCACCGCCTAACTTACAAATGTCTCCCTCAAAATGTGGCTCTCAGATCTGAGCACACTGTGCAAGTGGGAGGACTAACTGTTACTAACAAGTCTTGTCCTGACCTATCTTTAATAACTGACTCTCTGGGAGAAAAAAAAAAAGCCCTGATGCAAGGCATTTGCCAACTTCCACAGTGTAAATATTCTCACAACTTCAAGCCACCAACCTGAAGGTGCTGATTGCAGAGTTGGAAATAGATGTGCCCTGTTGCCTCTTGCCGCCATGAGCTGGCTCTAGCACACCACAGTGCCCACGAGACTATCTGCTGAAGACCACTGACAACTGGGCTGGAACTTAGATCAGGTGACTTGTATGAAATGGGACATCCCAACAAGCTCAGAAATTAACATGTTCTCTGTACAAATTTGTGTATGAAGTAAGCCAAGCTTTTGAATGGAGTAAATGTGAAGGACGCTGATATTCATGAAATAAGTTCCTTCAATAAATATATATTTTTCTAGGAACTGGGATATAAGAGTAAAAAAGTGCCTGCTTTCAATGAAAGATGATAAAGTAAAATGATAACAATAAAAATAATGATATAACCTGTGAATTGTAATAAAAGATAAGAAAAATAAAGCAGAAGAAAGGGGCAAAGTTGGGGATGTACTGCTTTAAATAAGCCAGTCAGGGAAGGCCTGTCCAACAAGCGACTATCTCAGTAGACAGAAGTATGGAAGTGAGAATAGAACAATCCAAACAGAGAGAACACAATGTGCAAAGTTACTGACGTGGACATGTGCTCAACGTGGTGGTGAAACAGCAAGGAGACTGGTGTCGCTGGGGCAGAGTGAGCAAGGGGATGGTGGCTGCAGGTGTGAGCCGAGCAAGGCCGTGCCACACAGAGCCATCAGGGATTAGTCCGGAGGTCTAGGGCATAGCACATCACACTAAAGGACATGGGAAGTCTTTGGAGAAGAGCACACAGGACGCGATTTGAGTTACACTGTTAAAGGTTCCCCGGCTGCTATGTAGGGAACAGCCCACAGTATTTGCTGATGGATTGGCTGTGGAGTGACAGGGAGAGACAGGAATGAAGAATGATGCCAAGGTTTTTGCCTAAGAAGCTGAGAGAATGGAGTTATCATTTCTAAAAATTTGGGAAGAGCAGGGTGGGTGGTGGTGTAGGCATGTTCCCAACCCATGAGCATCAGGTGTGGCTCAGAACTGAGAGCCTCGGTGCAGAACATATATGCACAGGGGCCGTGTGGGCTAATGCACAGCCTGCCCTGGTTAGAACTCAAGGTAGCTGAGGATGTCCTGGGCAAGGAGACTTGAAAGGTATGTGGGATTTACCCAGCATGTAAGCCATCATGAGAAATCTGCATTATTAGGGACTCAAGATGAACTTGAGGAAATCCCAGATAAATGTGGTGAATCTGCTTGCTATAGACTGAATGCTTGTTTGCCCCCAAAATTCGTATGTTAAATCCTGACCCCAACATGATGGTATTTGGAGGCAGGGCCTTTGGGAGGGGATTAGCCTTCCATGAGGGCTCGAGGATGCAGCCCTCATGAATGGAACTAGTGCTCTTATAAAGAGACCCCCAGGGAGCTCTCTAGCCCCTTCCTCCACGTGAGGACACAGTGAGAAGAACCAAGAAGCAGGTCCTCACCAGACAACAAGTCAGCTGGCACCATGATCTTGGACTTCTTAGCCTCTAGAACTGTAAGAAATAAATTTTTATTTATAAGACACCTAGTTTACAGTAGTTTGTTACAGAAGCTAAAAAGACTAAGACAGTGCTGAACCTGGCCCTGTTTCTTCTCCATCCTGGTTGAATGTGTTGGGTGTGAGTTTTTTTCGGACCTGTAGACCCATGCCCCTTCTCGTCTGCTGGGTCCACTCAGGTCTAAATTTCAACTCTGTCTTATTCAGCCAATGGGAATACCAAGTACCCTGCATTCTGAGGATACATCAATGAACAAATAAGATATAGTCCCTGCCCTCGTGAAACGCAAGAGTCTAATCAGGGAGACAGAATTATTTTGAATAATAGAAATAAATGTAATTTAGAGTTGCGATAAAGTAAAAAAAAAAAAGTATGGGAAAAAAGTATGGATATGACAGAGAGTTAACAGAGAGAGACCTGATTTAGAATTTGGGGCTGGTCAAGGAAGGCTTTCCTGAGGAAGCAACAATTCACCTGAGCCCTGAAGGATGAGCAGACATGGCCAAGCTGAGAGCTGTGGGAAAGGCACCTCAGAGACAGAGTATCATCTTCCAAAGGCCTCGAGCAGAAAAACGATCTGCAAATTGGAAGGCCCCTACAATCCCTAATGTGAAAAGAAAGCTAGACTGAGATTAGGGCTCCTAAATTCTAACCAAATCCTGTCATTAGCCAGCACGGTGACCTTGTTCCACTCATGTATCATCAGCTCATTTTATTCATCTGTGAAGCGGGAACGCAGATGAGGTCCATGCTGGATTGTCAGCCAGTCAGGTTCATATACTTCCTAGCAGCTTAATCTTCAGCCTCTGTTTTCTTAACCATAAAAGGTGGGTAACGCTGATACCTCATAGAGATATTTGGATGATGATATATGTACATGCCCGTTAAGGAGGCTAGGCGGTCAGTGCTTCATAAACGTCAGTTGCCACCCTCTTCCTCAGACCCTTCAGGGGTGTGGTGAGGCTTGCACCACTGAAATAGGATGGTGGGGAGGGCATGTTGTACCCCATGGACACATGGGATGGCTGGCAGTGAGCCTTGAACGCCTTCCTCTCCCTTGCCTGCCCTCAAGCCCATGACCTCTGAGATCTTTTCATGTGGGAGGGCTGTAGGCAACGTGGAGGGGCTCTGGCCATGGCTCTGCTGTGGCTAGGTTTTAAATGGCCACCTCAGCAGAAGGGTGGCAACTTGCCTTCCTGGGCTGAGGGTGAGGGGTGGGCAGGAGGTGGTTGGAAATGCTGCCTTTTCTGTGGAATCGTTTATTAGAAGCAGGGGATTTCCCAATGTTCTTTCAAACTCTTTTGGCCACACATTAAATGCCCCAAGGTCAAATTCATTCGTGCATCTAACAGCCCCGAGAACTCTTGGCTTCAGTGCCGAATCCCTCTTATCTCCCCTCCCTCCCTGGAGCCTTGCAATTTAGCCAAGGCAGCTGCTCATACCCACCATCCCAACCCCAGCGTGGTTCAATCTGTATACAAAAATAGACACATGCAGGCAGTCACTGCTTCCATGGGGCCATCATCAGAAACGAGATCTGCTCGGGACATTCTCCAATAAGGGGAAAGAGGAGCTGGCAGATGATTACGTGGCAGAATGACAGAGCTTGGGCTGGGCCCCAGCAATCCAGAGAGGGTAACACAGGCACCTGAGAAAAGCCTTTTTACTGTCTGAACTTCAGCTTCCTTATTTCTGAAAGAGATCCAAAAATCCTGCTTAGCTCACAGGATTTAGGGGAAAATAGTTCCCAAAATATTTGGGAAGATATTTTTGGGATGGGGGCCATGAACGGCCTTCATACCTGTTATACAAACAAAGGATATTACTGAGGATATTATTATTTCTACTGTTCCAAATTAGCCAAATGACCATGGTCAGGAGAGGGGAGGACCTGCTGGATCCCTTGTGGAGCTGGCTGCTCATGGGTTGGACTTGGTATTCATCTTGGAAGAGCAGCTGCTATTTGACCCGCCGCTCCACACCTTGTCTCATGGGAACATGGAGGGAACAGACCGCCTTTCCTGCAGCCACAGTAGAGAGCACGGCTGAACAACTGGCCAAGGGCACAGCATGCAGGGCAGCCATGGGGACCCCTCGAAGAGGCTGAGGGCACCCCAGAGGCAAGCTGAGTGCAGGGTCTGTGTGAGTTGCCTCGATTTCCTTCGGGTCTCTGAGCAGTGGCCCCTGCCCGGAGGTGCCCTTGAAGGAGGTGGGCTGGGGGCTGGGCAGGGCTCCTGGTTGCAGCCTCCCAGCCTGTGCCTGTGCATCTCATTACTGAGCAGGCCTGAATCAAAGCAGCCCTGTGCAGCTGCTGTCCCGTTTAATCCATTTGTAATCAAAAGTCATTAGCATGGATGTCTTGGTGCTGAGGTTATTGTGTGTGTGATCAAAGCCACAGCTCCTGCCCACTTCCCAGAGCTGCCTGCACCTGGGAGGGCATGGAGCGCTCTGAACCTGGGGCATGGGGCGGGCAGGCCCTGGTCATCCGAGGTAATGTGGGCTCCCTGAGCAGAAATGGGAGCAGCAAATGCAGCCTTGCCCGCGTGAGGCTCAGCAGCCTTGGGGAGGCAGGCCCCTGGCCCAGGTTTCCCCTTTGGAGGCTGACATTCCCAACTCAGAGACTTGGGGGAGCAGGTGGAGGCAGGGGCAGACTGCGGCCAAGTAGGGCCACACTTAGTATTAGACTCAGGAAGGATTCCTGAACTCTCACTTATAGAAGAAGACACTGAGACCCAGACCAAGGAAGCACAGTATGTGCCTGGCAGGCGCTTGTGGGTTATGTGGTAGGAAGGAAAGAAAGAGGGGAGGAGAGAAGAGGCCAGGAGAGAAGATGAGACGAAGTTACCCCAAGTGCTGCACAGCTGAGAAAGGAAAGAACACAAGGGTAAAGAAGTAGAGCGGGAGGGGCTAAGGAGTCAAGATGTTCTGGGTCTTTAATAGTCTATACACTCCTTCCTACACACCACCTCTGGTAACTCTCTGAGCCATCTCCCTAAAAGCAGTGAAATCCCAGCCCAGATCTTGTCCTCTATTTATAAATTCTGCCTGAGTAAAGCTTGATATCCCACTTCTCTCTGGCTGTCCAGATTATGAACATCACTAAGATCCAGAGGAAGACTTTCAAGAAGTTTCCGGGACCTCCCTTCTCTGAACCATGTCCTACCATGTCCTATCTTTAACACTCATTTGGTACTTAGCATGCCTTGTCCTTCTGATAGCTTCTGGGTTGATGGGGGATACAATTCCTCTGACTCTCGGATGATGACGATGATGACATTGACAACGATGCTGAGTGTATGAGCCTTGCTCTATCAGCCAGACTGAAGCCCCTATGGGCAGCTGTTGTGCCCTTCAGGACACCCCTCCATAGCTGCTCTGGGCTTGATCAGGTGTCTTTGACAGGAGATTGGGAGCTTCTTGAGGGCAGCGCTGGACCTTGGATAACCTTGCATCTGTCTCCAGGGCCACACACAGTCCTCAGACACAGCAGACCTGTAACAAGTGTCTGCCCGAGAGTGAATGAAAGACACAAAGAGTTCTGCATGAACATATCTGTGATTGCATTTTAACACAGTCAGTGAGGCTGCCCAGAGGTGCTGCATTCCCACCAAAACTTCTGAACCATTCTCAAGGAGCCGCAGAAAGCAGAAGAACGGGGTGTAAAGGGGAGTGGGGCAAGTGGTTTGTACACATGACCTGGGTGCATGGCAATACTGCAGGGGAGTAGCCCCCTTGAGTTAGGGGAGATTCTAATCTCCCCACATGGGAAAGAGTCCTTTGGGAGTTGCATGCATTCTTTTAGAGCCCAGTGGGTGCCTGGGATGCAAATTCCGTGATATATCACAAGTTAATACATGATATACATGTATTAACAGTTTACACGGCTATAGTTTTCACCACTGATTTAGGGGATAAAGGAACATCCCAGAGCCAATTTGTGTATGACTTTGTGCAGTCCTTCACACCAAGAATGATCAAGTTTGGGAGCTGAGAGCTGAGTGGGAGGGCAATTGACCTGGGGTGGGGGGCAATTTAGAAACATTTACAGTAGAACCCAATACTAAGAGAACTAATCTTTCCTTTGCTGAGTCCTATGTCATGTTGGAAGATAACCAAATACTCCAAAGGTATAAATAATAAATAATTACCCAGTACAGAGTGGGACACTGATGGTAACAACTAACCTTTATTTAATAAGCTCTCACGTTTGCTGGGTGTGTCAGACAAATCTCATTTGTTTCTCACACCAATTTTTCTGAATGGGCATCAGCAATTCCATTCTGAAGATTCACTGGCGTTAAGTCATTTGCCCAAGACCGCCTGGCTAGAAAGTGACTGAGTTGAGACCTGAACTCCTGTCTCTGATCCCACTGATGCACGCTCTTCTCCGTGGCCTTCACCACCTCTGGCTCAGCTCCACCTCGGGAGGCCATAGCTGATGTACTGCAGCCGCACGGCACGGGGAGAACCCAGGTATCTCAGTACCTGCCTCATCTCTCTGTTTACCCACACTTCAGCACCTTGACAAACAGGCAAACCACCACAGACACACTGCTGGAAAAAACAGTAGACTATATTCAAATCGAATCTTCTTTTTTTACAGATTAGTGAAGTAAAGCTCTGAAAGGTTAATCACCTGCTCAACACCACGATGCTAGTAGGTGATAGGCCCAGGCTTAAAACCCAAGTCTCCGACTCTCAGTTCACTGCTATTTTTATGGAATTGTGGTATCTGAGAATGGAACAGTGGCTGGGAAGTGGGGACTTGTGGGTATCTGTCTTTTGGGCACTGGCATTACAAGGACAACACTCTACTTAAAATGTCCAGAGGTAATTTACTAACATGTTGGCACCAGGGGCACATGGCACCAAGTGCCCATCTCGGCCTCCCAGGAGCAGATCAGAGTGGCTCCGGCACAGGCATCCATTCAGGACATAGTGTGTTGTATCCACCCGGCCTTTACAACACTGCGCTACCAGGGACTCACAGTAAACACAGGACATCGGGGAGAGAAGGTAGAGATTTTCTTCCCTGATTTTTGAGCATCCACAATTTCAGCTTAATTTGTAATAGATAGTGAGCGTAAAGAAACGGACAACAGGGCCATCAGCTATTCTGTTAGTAACACTTGGGGCCATGGCACTTCAATGTGACTGGAGCCAGCTGTGCAATGCACAAAACGACCTTTAGCCCCATCCTTGGAGAAATGTAATTCTCTTCATGCCTCTTTCTGTCCACAGGGAGTTAGAAACCGGAGCTGCCAGAATAATCAGAAGGCTTCCTAATGACCATGCTCAAACAAGCGGAGATTACGTATTGTCAGAAATAATGTAATCTGCAACTCTTCTCAACTGTTTCATCGTGTTTGCATTTTTAAACCACCTCTTGAGGAAGAAATGAGACAGTTGGAAGTCCTCCCTGTTCTTGCACCTAGAGATAGATTTATCTTCTTCATCTGAAATGCCAGGGGAAAAATTAGAATGTGGTGAGTTCAGAGGCTTTCTAGTTTTGCAGTTTCTAGCCCATAAAGTGGGTATACACGTCTTTTCTAGACACGTAACTGAACATGGATTAACTATCTGTACATTGATATGAGCAAAGACAGCTTCTCTGAATGCTGCTTCCCAGCCTTTGTCGATACATCCATGGATCAGATGCACGTGTGCTGATCTGTCACAGAGCACGTATGATGCTCACTGCAACCCCTGCTCCTATACTCTCTGGGGGCTTTCCATCATTTCTAATAACATCTGCAATCCTTACTGTGGCCTTCAAGGCCCTCTACAATTATCCTCTCATCCCCTAGACCTCTGGCCCACCCAGCTCCAGCTGCCATGGCTCCATGTTCCTTTTACACAGTCAGCTTGCAATTCTTGTCAGATGTACTACAGAATAGCCTAGTGGTTTACACACACACACACACGCACACACACACACACACACACTCCATGGTGAGGTCTGACCCTAGAGTTTTTTAGATTTGCCAGGGTGATTATTACATTTAGTCAGGGTTGAGGACTAAGGCTTTTGCACTTGCTGTTTTCTCTGCCTGGAACTCTCTTCCCTGGGATGCCTGCCAGCTCTCTCCCTAACTTTATGCAGGCCATGATATGTATCAGAGAGGCCTTCCCAGGCTACTCTCTCCATATCAGCACCTTTTCCATCGCTTTCCATCCTCTGACATGTTTTATCCTTCTTTGTACATTTATGCTCTGTGACATTTTATTATATATTTCTTAACTCATTTATTGTCTGTCTCTCTTCTAACCCCTGTCCCATCCTACTTCAGTGTAAACTCCCAAAGTGCAGAGGTTTGTTTCATTCACTCCTCTATCTCAGCAGTGCCTGGCACATTGTAGGGGCTAAATAAGGGCTTGTTGAGCAAAGCAAGGCATGAATATCTCTCTGCTCTGCAATCAGGAGGGCTCTGCTTTGCGTTCCCAGCACTGGAGGTGGGTTTGCATCAAGCCATTTCCACTTTGTCACATAAGTGCAGGCCAGGTTTGGACTTTCAGCCAATGGCCCTGTGTACCCACTGAGAGGTAACTGTGGACGACTTAGCTCAGAGCTCTTATCTGGGAAGGCACAGAGTGGAGGATGGAGATGCTAGTGTGATAAATGACTGGGCAGGCACCATGGCAGAACCGTGTAAGGCACTAGGCAAACAGGCATGGCCTGAGTGGCCTCTGGCTGGGGCTGGCTCCTTTGGGAAACAGGAGGCCTTAGACGTGGGAAAGCAGGACTTGGACTACTGAGCAGACCCTACAGCCATCATGTAGATTGGGACCACTGTGGTGTTATGCCTGTTCTTAACCTCCCCATCCCACCCACCCTTGCTCCCAACTCTAACATCTGTTACAGGCTATGTTTTATCCCCTCTTTCCAATGTCAGTCTAGCTTTGGTTCTGATACATGTATGACAGCCCAGTATGGCCATTTCAGTTAAGTTCCTTTGACTGACCAGGACTACCCTTGTCACTATAGAGTTCTCTGGAGAGCACCTTTCATGAGCTCCCAGCCACAAGGCCGCATGTGGAAAAGTTCTACATAAGGTGGGGGGATGGTAACAGTCATTGAGACTCATTCAATTTATTGATTGGGGAAAGTAGAGACTACAGTGGATTTTGACTGAGATTTCCAGATAGTATTGATGAAACAGCTAATTGGAGAAGTTAGGACTAATCAATATCTTGGGAGGCAAACATCCTGATCACACTAGGCTATGAGAGATTCCTCTAGAATGTGTACTTGGTCATTCAACAAACATTTCCTGAGCACTTACTGTGTGCTGGAGCAAAGGGGGCCCTTGGGCAGGGTGCTTCACCACTTCATGCCCAGGGCGCTCAAACCCTGGCTGTGGCTAATCACCTGAGACTGTTTTTAAAAGGAAATGTTTAACATATAAGGCTCTGATATTTCAGTTCACAAGTTTCAGAATGGGGTCAAGCACATATTGTATGATTTTGTTTATAGGAAATGTCCTCAATAGGCAAATCCAGAGAGACAGAAAGTAGATTAAAGGTGTCTTAGAGCTGGGGACGGGGAGGGGAAATGGGGAACGACTTCTAATGAGTATGGGTTCCTTTTTGGGGTGATGAAAATGTTCTGAAATTAGATGGTGGTGATGGTTGCACAACTTTGTAATATACTAAAACCAATGAACTGTATACTTTAAAATAATGAATTTTTAGAATGTGAACTATATCTCAATTTTTAAAAAGATGCTTTGAGAGCATTAAATTTTTAAAAACTGAAGGAACAGGACTGGGCTTCTAAATTTTTTTAGAAGTTCCACAGGTAGTTGGCAAGCACAGCCAAGGTTGAAAACCACTGTGCTCACTCCCTGAATCATCTCAAAAGAGACTGCAGCAGATTAAGGGTTAAGTCCTCCCAAGGCAACAGGCAAGAATGTGTTTATGTAAATTCTGAACCTGAGGAGCCCTGAGTTTCCAGGTGGAGTCTCAGGGATACTCATGTTCTCAGGCACCTCCAGGCAAACCCCTCTGCTAGGCACTGGGGACACAGGAAAGCCAAATGCAGACTCAGCTTTGCACAAAGCAGATGCTCTGTTCTCATTTACCCCAGGAGGAAGTATTGCTGCCAACAGTGGGCCATGCAACCTGAAGATCTTGATTGAATTTCTAAGTGTTCCCCCGCCCCAACTCTCCCCCAAGCAGATTTCCCCCTTGAGTATAGAGTGTAGATGGTAATTAATTAGCTGGGCTCCTGGATGAATACAGATAAATGAGAAAGCAGTGGTTGGGGGGCTAGCCTTGCCTGGAACAGCCTTAGAAGGAGCAGTCCCCAGAGCATCGAGGCAGAGCACGCCATGCCCTGGCAGCACTGCGTGTATGAAACAGGCCATCCCTATGGGGACCTATGGCTCTGCAGACCCCCAGCTGCAGTCTTCCTCCAAATTCAATGCACTGTGCAAACCAACAGGGAAATTAATCACCCAAAGACAAGAGATTGACTGCTGAAGAACATCGATCAGAATATCTTGGTGCCTTGAGTGGGAATTCAGCTCACGGGTGCCCATGTAGGTTAATGAGATGAAGTGTGAAGCGTCCTGCTTCCTGGAAAGTTCTGTGTGAATAAATGGCTGCAATCAGGCAGTTCTGAAGGGGCCAAGGGTAATGAGGAGAGTAAAAATAAAAAGAGGCTGGATGGCTGCCTGAGACTCCTGGAGACATCCCAGGCCCCTGCAGAACCATGGTCCAAGGAGGCTATTTCACTGTGGGTGGGAAAACCAACATAGTTAGGAGTAGCACCATCTAGTGTGATAACCACACTCAATGAAACCTCCTCCACTCTGAGTTGAAAAGAAAATGGAATATTTGTGGATTTTTGTCTCTTCTCTAATCACTATCTGGCAATTGCCCAACAGTAAAAGAGAATAGCCACTTGTAACTCTTCTACCATTCAGAAAAAACTCTCGCTCACATGATCAAACTTTGTCGGTCACCGATTCATATCGAGACCCTTCTCTCCACAAAACTAATCTCTTTCTTGGCCCCAGGCATGAGTGTGAATGTTACATCATGTTGGAAAGCAAACTTTGCCTACGGCTGCTTTTCCACCAGCTCCTACGACAACCTCAGCCCTCCACGCAGCCACTCCTGATTGTCTCCTTCTGGAAGCTTCCGTGTATCTTGCACTGCTTCCCCAGCCATCAAGACCCTCCAGCAACCTCCTCTTCTAAACGTGTAAACTTCAATTACGGGTCATCCTTAAGGGGACACTCAGCATACGCTGCCTTGTTGTACTGGTCAACGGAGTCAGGTTTTTACCTGCCCCTCCAGGTGGATGGTAAGAGCCTACAAGGCAAAGCCCATGATTTCTCTTCCCTCATCGCATGACAAGTGGAGGGTTTTGGAGTAGATCTACTTGACTTCAAATCCCAGCTCTGGCCTTACTAAATGTCCACACCTGAGCAAACTGAAAAACTCCCAGTTTATTCTCTCCCGCATGGACTCAAGGTCCACACATCTCCACGGGGGGCCTCCAGGAACACAACGCGCTGGATAAGAAAGCAGGAAGCAGAAAGAGACTCTCCAATTGATGTTGAAACAATGCAGCAGTGGCCTAATGTGTGGGGGGAAAGCCGGGGAGGCCGGGGGCAGACAGAGGCAGAGACAGGGGAGAGAGAGAGGATATGAATGAGAGAGAGGATATGAATGAGAGAGAATGGGGGAGGGGAAAGAGAGAGGAGAACGGAGGAGGGCAGACCCAGCAAAGAGAGGGAGGGGCTATGTTTGGGGGTGAAGGCTGATATTCCTGACAGAACTTAGACAAACAAGAAATTGGAAAGCACACAGCTGCTCATATCAAATACACTGTCTTAATGCACTACATCAAAAAGCTTTCATTATCAACTAATTTATTTGAGTGAGAAAATAAATTTCCTTATTGCAGATAAGCGTACTGTAAGTCAAAGAACAGAACTCCCAACCCCACCCCCACCCCACCCCGCCACACACACAGCGTAAAAAAATACAATAGGAGCGCAAATTAAACCTTTGGAAAAAGAATAGATAAGAATCTGGATCAAAGACAAAAAGAGTTTGTGGACTTGAGAGGTCAGCAGGACCAAACTGGAGACAACGCATGGAAAACTATCCTCTCTCTGCTGTGGGAACTCTGATAATGGTGACTGCCAAGACGAACTGTCGCTGCAGGTATGGACTGCAGTCAGTGAGGACGCACGCGGCCTCTCCATGTGCAAACCGGGGCTGTTTCCCAGTCCTCCTGCGTGCCTGGGTGAACGGGGGAGGGGGAGGTACCAGGATGGGTGAACAGCAAATCCTCCCTGTGCCCACGAGGCCCCCGTCCACCACCTCCACGTGCACGGCCTTGGAGGGCTCGCCCTCCGGCTGGGGCCTCTGTGGTCTGCACAGAACCACGTAGGAGAAGCGTGTGGTCGAGAAGTGCGTGGAAACGGAGGCTGCGGGCGGCTGAGAGGCAGGGTTTTCAAGTAGGACCTTGAACAATGGGTATCAGGAGAATGGCATTCCAGCCCCTGCACTGCCAATAACCTCCTCTGTGCTTCCCTGAATGAGCCGCTTCTCCCTCTGAGACTCAGTTTTCCCACCTGTCAAACGAGACAGCTGCAAATTCGAACAAGAAATGTGGGTGTGGAGGGTCACTTGGGGAACTGCAGTGACTGAAGGACCAAAGCTGCCCCACTCCACTCCAGCCAATTGTTTCCAGAAGCCAAAACTCTAAAACTGGTGTGGACGTGTTTGTCTGTGCATATGAGGAATCTCTTTATTTTCAAATGTTTGCAAATTTTGGTAAAACACTGTGTGGGTCAAAAAAGAGATGTCTGTGGGATGAATTTGGCCTCAGTGTCGTCAGAAGCCCCTTCATTCTTCACATTTCATGACTGCCTAGAGAGTTGCCCTCCCACCACACTCCTTCCCAAACCCCTGATATGCAGACACTTCTGAATAAAAGAAGTGAGCCAGCTAAGGAGAGGAGAGCTCGCCAGGGCCTCCTGCAGGTACGACAGCAGCTCTGGGCTTGAGGAGCCTTGCTGCGGTCAGTCTCCTGGCCCACAGCGTGTGGACCCCCGTTTCCTCATGTGCAGAACAAAGGGGCTGCACTAGGAGGTTCTCCAGGGTCCCCACCAGCTCCAAGGCCATGGCTGACGACTCCAGCATCTTCAAATGGTTTTGACTAAACAATGGAAAACCAAGAGAGATGAGGGTCTACCCTCTGATGGTTCCCTGATGCAGATGGGAAATGAGGGCAACAAACAGGTAGGGTAGTCAGACCAACGCCCGCTCACAAAATTGGGTAAATGTCTATTTTGTGGTCTCTCCTTCCAACTTCTCCCCCGTGTCCTGTCTCTGTCACCTGGTGGGCACCCCCACAATTGGGGGCCTAATTCCCATAATCCACATGTTAATTGATAAGCTGAAGACCATTTCCTTTTAGGAATCTGTAGCCTGTGCAGGCCTCCAACCAAAACGTTGGCTCTTAAAATGACGGAATTTCAGGTTCCCTGTGGGTCACTGTGAGATACTGTTTGGGGAGAGTCCCAGGCTGATGCCCGTCAGATCCTATAACCAGGTAGTCACCTGCTTCACCTGGTAGTCAAGTGGTCCCCAGAGAGCAATGTGGTGAGGAGTGACGCTACAGGGCTTTCTTGTTCCAATAAAAATCGACAATTTACTGTAATTTCATTGTGATTTAACAATGCTTTTAAAAGAGGAAGGAAATGGCTCATAAAGTCTGGTGACCTAGTCACTCCTGTGTGCTTCATCAGCACTCCCTCTGAGCTGGTGCCTTTCACATCCCCCAGGCTGCCCAGGGACAGGCTGGAGTGGAGAGCCGGGAGACCGACTCCACAGTCCGGGGCACCAGCCAGTTCTCACCTCTCTCGGTCTTTCTCCATCCCTCTCTGACTCTTTCCCTCCCTTTTGCCCACTCCCTCACTCTTTTCTTTCTTTTTCTTTTTCTGAACAATGGAAGTTGAATGGCAATGCAAATCTCAGTCTCTCCTTAAAAAAACAGGCCAGGGAGGCAGCACGTCACCCATATTTATGAGCTTTAAATGGCTTTTATCAAAGTGAGGTCGCGCTAAATCATGGCGGGGCTGTCATAAATACAAATGACTCGACACAGGCTGCAACAAGCCTTCGGGGAAAATTATATGATGTGCTGTTGCAGTTATGGTATATCACACAGGGAGCTCATATTTTTCCACTGGCAAGGTAATCCGATCCTTCAGAGGACTCTAATGGGTGAAAAGAGGCAGTAAGTCGAAGTGAATCACGCCAGGGATGGGATGGTCACACGCATGCCTGACAGGTGAGGGGCCCTTCTCTGGGTGCTGTTATTTTAAAGAACCAAACCTATTCACTGGAAGGAGGTAATTGATGGAATCTTAAATATTTTATGGGGATTTCCTTACTTAGAATCAATCGATGAGACTAGTTGATGGGGCACTGGATTAGTAGTTAAGGGACTTCGTAGCTCTGGCACTAAATGTAGTTACACGTGGTTCTGAAACACAAATTCTTTGATATTCTTCCTTGCAAAAGACGATGCCTATATCCCCTCCCCATCAATATGGAATGGCTTTAGTGATTCATGTCTAATGAACAGATTGTGGCAGAGGTGAGGTGTGTGCTTTCCAAGGTTGGGTCATAAAGGTATTGTGGTTTCCTCTTTGAACCACTCACTTTAAGAAAATCCAGCCGCCATGTTGTAAGGACACTCAAGCAGCCCCATGGAGAGGTCCACATGGTTTGGAACTGAGGTGTCCTGACAAGAGGCAGCACTAATTTGTCAGGAGTGCAAATGAGCCACCTTTGGATGGCTCTTGGATGAGGATCCAACAGCCCCATTAAGCCATCAGATGCAGATAGGCTACTTCTAGAGTCCTGACCCACAGAAGATCTGAGAGGTAATAAATGTTTATTATTTTAAGCTACTGAATTGAGATAATTTTTATGCAGAAATAGCTAGCTATTATAAGGCAATAAGCTTAAACACTCTAGGTATTAGTTTCCTTATTTTTATATAAAGGACGGACTAAATCCAAGGTCCCAAATCCTGGCTACACATTAGAATCACTTGCAAGCTGTTCAAAAGCATTTAATGCTCAGGACCTACACGCTACCAATTGAAACTGAGTCCCTGGGCACAGTGAGGCCCAGCATGGGCATTTTCTAAAGCTCCCCAGGTTATTCTTAATGTACAGCCAGAATTGAGTGCCACTGAATTAGATGCATTTTATGTTCTAAAAATACATTTTACAATTTTACGAAACCCTTGGCAGGTTTGGAAATTGAGAATGTGAGAGTTGGGCTATTTCTTCATTCCCAACTCCCTCTCATTACTTCGGATGCCTGGACACTGTCCAGCAGAGCCAGAGACAATTCCTTTACTCCAGCTAGTGCAACCTGGCCCAAGACAAAGAAGTATATTTTAAGAAGTAAAATATCATTACAGTAAGGATGAGTCAGTCCTAGGGAATAGGAAAACAGCCCAGATCTGAGGAAAGCTGACATTGATCAGTTTTCTTAACCCACTGCATAAAGAGAGTCATACGTGGGCCATCCTCAGCTTAGCAGACTCCTTTGGCAAAGATGAGTGCTGTCAAGCATGGAGCCTTTGTGAGGGAGCATCATGCCTCTGCTGGTCTAGCAAGGGCAGGTGTGGTGCTGGGTAGCAGTCATGCACTGGGATTTGAGCCAAAAGACTTGCTGCTCACTGGCTGTGAGAACCTGGACAAGTCAGTTCGTGTCTGTGACTCAGGGTCTAAGCCTGTGAAAATGGAAATTATATATCTCCCATACTGACCTTGTCAAATGGAGTAATGAGACAACAGAGGTGAAAAGCCTCACAGACAGTAGTGTACACACATCAGAGTGCTATGACCCTGAACCATGAAAACCCATAGAAGGAATTCCACTACCAACACAGGTCTCCTTCTCTGAGAAAAAATAAACAGTAAATAAACAAAATAAAATAAGAGAGCAATATGGATCAAGAAGACAATTTGCCCCCAAAAGGTCAGAAAGACCTTTTCCTGGTCTCCACTCCTGCCACTATCAGTTGTCACATGTTATTATGATTATTCTCCACCTGCCCTTCCTAAGGAGGTTTAAACACCTCTCTGTCATTCTTGGATGTCTAGCAAACACCAAGTCTGAGTCCCTCCTTCAGCCATCCACCTATTCAGTAAGTGTTTACAGTGTGCTTACTACACACAAATACCCTTCAAAACCATATGAGGGAGGAAGGAATGCTCATTCAGGTCTACCTCTTATCTCAGATCTCCACTTATCTGGATGCTACACCTTGGTCCTCAATCCCTTGTTACAGTCTCAGGCAGTCTGGACATCCCATAATACTGCACATTTGCCTCAGCCTTCGTGTTATCTCCAATGCTGGCAACTCATTTTGCACAGTATAGGACTAGGCTCCCAAGAGAGTGAAGATCCATAAGGGCAGAGCTATGTCCCCCATTCTCTGTGTCACCTGTTACAAAAGCTGGGAGTCCGGTAGATGCTCAAGCAGCCAGTGTGGGCTGATAAGCAGTCCCGTAGCAGCAGCGCCAGCTTTTGCCTGGACTTCCTGAATCAATCTCCTTCCTTCAATATCTGCACATCAGTCTGCCCATCCCCTGGGGTTGAGGGAAGTAGAGAAAAGGGATTAGACTTTCTGTTTAAGGGGGATGTCTGCTGCTTCCCTGGTGGCCTCCTCACCCTGATTCCCACTTCAGGCAGCACGATTTCTGTAGTTCATTCACATGCCTAAACCGTTTAAGATGCTGCCAGATGAGACTTTCAGGCTCTCTAGGAGCAGTCCTTCCCAGGTCCCCGCTGTCTACTCTGTAATATTTCATTCTTTGGAAAGAAGTAACAAGAAGGCTGGGTGTTTTTGTTTTGTTTTGTTTTGTTTTTTTAAGATTTTAAGAAAATCATTTATTGCTGAGAAGTCACATCAGGGTCTCATCCTTCAAAGCGACAGTTGAGTGTCTATCAGCCTGAGAGAGAGCCCGATTATTAGTTTTAAAGAGCTTATTTTATTCTCTTAAAAATGGGATCAGTTCGTCTTCGTCACATCTGTCTGTGTGTGGCTCCCGCATGCCACAACAACTGTCAGCTCCAGGCATCATGCTATTAAGGTGTAGCAGGTGTATGCGTGGGTCTGCCTGGGTGTGTGTGTTTTCCAAAGGAGCAGACAATGAGAGTTAGCGCATGAGTAATTGATGGGGTTGCTTTGCTCATCTGCATTCAGGAAGGGTCTAGGAAGACGGTTCCCATCCAGCCCATCCCACACCCCATTGGCTGGGGAGGAGGGAGGAGCCACAGCTACAGTCCATGTTATCTAAGCAGCAATAGTAAGGCCTTGCAATAAATCACCTTACTAAGGGATGCTGTAAAGGGAATATGACTAGAAGAAGCGTGTGTCTCCCTCACATCCCAAGGGCCATGTAGCTTTGGCCAATGACCCAGCACACCTGCAGCAGAGCTTCCAGATGTCCCTGATACCTGCTTAAAGAGCTATTTCATAGGGCCCAGGCTCCTTCTCATTCTGTTATGAATAAAGGCAAGAGCTAAGCTAAAGTTTCAGATAAAGGAAAGGGTAGAATCTTCCACTGTTTTGCTCTATATTGAAGCCTACCATTCATATCAATGGGAAAACACTGTACAGTGTCTGCAGTGAGTGTAGCATGGTACTAAACGTCAGTATAAAAGGAGTAGATAAGCAAGGAAAGACCCGTACATCAAAATATGTGACAAATAATATGGAGTAAATAATAAAATGCTAAGCTGAATGCAGCTGGGTGTTAAACATGGCTCACAAAATATGTTTTATGGATGACTGAGAAAGCCAGAGGACAGAGCCAGGCATGGGATGCTTCTGATAGGGACCTGGGAGCATCTTCTTTACAGAAAGGAGGAGGAAAAGCCTACCAGGCACGTGCCAGCAAGAGGAAACAGGCAAAATTGGGAAAGAGACTTGAGAATTATGGAAACATGGCACATACAACCCATAACAGGGAATGGTGGGCAATTCAGCTGAATAGCTACTAGGCGTGCCCAGAAAGAGAAGTGTGCTTGCGTATGTCTCTGTATACACGGATGACTCTAGGGCACATAATCTGAAATGACAGATAATCAAAACATCATTTAGCATGTATCTATGTCTTGGAATTGATATGGACGGGTAAGGAGATGTAGGGCTTGCAACACTTTCCATGAAATAATGAAATGCCTCTAAAGACCTGAGTCAGGAAGAGCTGGGAAGCCATCATGCTGGTCCTATGAGTGCACCTGTCCCCCCAGTCCTGCCTGCAGCAAATGGAACTCTTGGGCTGGGGCAAAACATCCACTTTGCCTAGTGTGCTGAGGCCAGGCCTCCACCCACCCAACCCACCCTCCTGAGGCAAGGAAGGCAGTTAAGGGATGACTGTATACAAAAGACACATTCTCTTAGTTTCTGCAGGACTAGAACAAATAATAATTCTATATTCATTATCAAATAAAATATATGTCATAGTAATAAATTATTTAAAATGAAAAAGACTTGTTATGGATCACATTACTGATAATTTGTCAGCAGAGAATTGAATTCCATGCAGGGGAAGGAAGCCTCCCCCAAGAAGCCTGGTTGACACTCTTCCACCCAGAATGAAGCACTCTTGCTCTGTACTCACATCACACTTTCTCATTTCTTCCCACAGTCAGCATCAGTTGAAGGAGGGAGCACATATCAAAGACTGCTCAGGGTGCACAGGGACCTATATCCAGGGCACTTGCATGCTGATGCACCAGCACTACTGGTTTCCAAGACATCAAAGGAGGTGCTTGTCTGTGGAGTAAAGCCTGTCGTGCCCTCTGGAAATCCTCTGTGGGAGCTGGAGAGCACGCACAACTCAAAAAATTAACACAGAAAGATTCTAAAAAAGAAATGGAGATGAACGATGAGAAATTCATGGCCACATACAGTTGCAGGAAAATAGGCATGAAAGTGTCAGGCCTAACAACTGCAGTGGCTTGCTGTATACAGGAAGATAACAATACGGATGCCATGATCCTCCCCAGGCCAGGTGTGAGGAGGGAAGCTGCTAAGGACAGGTCACAGCAAAACCCAAACTGGGTAGGAACCGAAGAGCCGAGGACAGCGCGGCCTGTCACATGTTGCCTGGCTTGGGACATTCAGAAACCTGGTCTTTCTTTCTCTCATCTGCCAAATAGACAGTTACAAACCTGGATCAAGCCTAGAGTTTACTAGACTAATATTGTGAAGCAAAAGAAACTATGACAAAGTTTCTTGAGTGGGCAAGCCATGGTTCTCAAGAGTCTTCAGAGCATCGCTCCAGAGCAGGGAAGAAGCAGGATGAAGGATCCTAAGGAAAGAGTGGAGTGAGGGAGGGGTGAGGAAGCCCACAGACCCCACACCTGTGAGCACCAGCTCCACCTGGCTGCACCCAAGGGCACTCCCAGTTCTTCCAGTCTCTGGATTTGACAACCCAGCCTCCTCTCTTGCACAGCATAAATGCTGCAGCAGATGTGTGCTAAACAAGACCAAACTGAGGGGAAGCAAGGGCATTTTAAAAAATGAAGGGGCATGGGCTTCCCTGGTGGCGCAGTGGTTGAGAGTCCGCCTGCCGATGCAGGGGACACGGGTTCATGCCCTGGTCCGGGAAGATCCCACATGCCGCGGAGCGGCTGGGCCTGTGAGCCGTGACCGCTGAGCCTGCGCGTCCGGAGCCTGTGCTCCGCAACGGGAGAGGCCACAACAGTGAGAGGCCCGCGTACCGCAAAAAAAAAAAAAAAAAAGAAGGGGCAGCGGGGAGAAAAGAAAAGAATGAAAATTTGACTACAGAGTGTTTATAAAAAGCTGATATGTAATTCAGTGTTTGTGGAAACTTTTCTTCTTTGTTTGGTGGCAGAAACCAAATTGGAGACATGTAAAGTACGTAAATATCATTTAAAATCTAAAGAACTTAAATTGTAAGATTAAGTGAAATGATGTCTGAGAATGTGCTCCAAAAAGTGCAGGGTATTGTCCCAATGGAAGGGGTTGCTGTCCAGGGCCAAATTCTTCATATGTTTATTTGATGGATCAGAGGCCACAAGAGCTCCGCTGGCCACCAGAGCAGACTGTGAGAGGCAATAGCTGAATTCCAAAAAGGCTCCAGGACCAGAATGCCTCCTTCACATCTACTATAGAACCAGAATTTACATTCCTAGAGATTCATACTCTTGGAGTTTTTGCCCTCGGGCCTTCTTTCAAAAATGCAGATACCTCCGGGAAGGCTGACACTTCTAACTGATTCATTCTAATAAGGTGCGGAGGACAGGTCGTCAAGTAGACATCTAGCTCGTCTGGAAGTCACAGCTCTGTTCTGGCCTGACTGTGTGAACTTGGCAAATAAACCACTTGACCTTTCAGTGCCTCAGTACCTCCTTATGGGAAAGGGACATTGGGCAGGCAGATAAGATGGACCTCTAAACCCTGAAATGAGATTACCTGATATATCAGAGGTAGGGTTGCAGATAAAAGACAGGGCAACCGGTCCAATTTGAATTTCAGATACATAATAAATACGTGCTTAGTGTATGTTCCATGTATACTTAAACTAAAAAAAAGAAAAAAACAATGTGTGGGAGTCCTATATTTTTATTTGCTAAATCTGGCAACCTTAATCAGATGGGCTTTTCTCTCCAGAGGGAAGATTCTAGGGGGAGCATGGGCAGCAAATGGAAAAGGCAGGGAGTGAGGAGAAATGGGAGTAGGAAGGCAGTTCCAAGCATAATGCTGCCTCCTTCACAATTCTTTGAGGGCTGACCTAGTGCAATGACATTCATAAAATGCACCTCACTCAAGGGCTTCAGCAAGATGCACAGGCTGCCAGAGCCCTCCCTGGAAAGGAAGTGGGCTCCAGGGAGAGCTGTCCTAAGCAGTAAGCGGCCACTTCATGCCTGTAATCTGACTCTCCACTGCTCTTCCCAACTTCCCTTACCTCCCTCCCTGGTAATACTCTTCGAAGGCTCCCTCCCGCTGCTCTGTGAAATCCAAGCTCCCTAGAAGCTCCCAGAAGGCCCATTTGGTCTGCTATACCCTCCCCCCCAACCCCCAACCCCAGCCTGGTCTCTTGCCCTTCCCACCTCGAACCTCATAAGCTAGCTTTCCTCCCCCACCTGCCTAGAAGGTGGTTTCTCTTTCTGAATGCCCTTTCCAGAGAATGGCCCTGGCTCCTCCCTCTCTCCTTTTGATTTAGCTCATCTCCCTTCCGGTCTCCACTGTGTCCCAGGTGGGCCTCTCTTGAGCAGGGTATCACCCTGTCTTCGAGTTCATGCATTCACACTGTTGGTCACTTCCTACTCCTTGAGAGCAAGTATGCATTTCTGTCTTAACTTCGTCTCTGAATCTCTAGTTCCTGCCACAGTGCCTGGCATTTGATGAGTACAGTAATTATTTGATTGATTAATTATTACATTTGCTGGTCCCTGTTGATTAAGGACATTTGTTAATGAATTGATTAGCCCCTTTCTCCCCAGCGCTGTGCCTCTTCTATAACTCCTGGGGGGGGTCACAAATCATCTCTGGAATTAGCCATTTTCTACCCATCCCCATATACCCCTCCTGCACTCTGCAAAGCACTGAGCAAGCCCTCCTTTGAACGCACAACTCTGAGTTGGCCTTTTATAACCTATACTCTTGGTAGAGTTTGCATTTCCAGCAATTAACCATATACTTCCTTGTGCCACTCCTTGAATTATGTTCTGTATTGTCATTCCCATTAACAGTTGTATCCCATTAGAGCTTTCTCTAGGTAAGGACTAGTATCATGTTCTTGGTGAGGAATGAAGCCAGGAAGTGAGGCCCCAGCCCTTTGGGAGCTTATACTTAAGGTAAAATGGAAGGTAACCCACATATCAGCTGAGCCATCCTTGGAGATCTATATATAGATTTGGATTTAATGTGGATTTATACACATTACCTCATGTTAAATGAGAGGTCTGACGCCTGCCCCAACTTCCTGCAAATTCCTGGAATCCAATCCTGCATTCTTATTTTTTACTTTCTATTCTCATAAAAATCACGATCTTCCCCCTTCCACAGCCCTGCCTTTCAGCTTTCTATTCAGGTCTCACCTACAGCAAAATTTTCATTCTTTTTCTTAATGAAGAACAATTAGTTTCCTTTCATGCCAAGCCTTGGAGGCCTCACCTTTCATATGCAAACCAGGTATTTGTTAAACAAAAAACCCACTCACTCCCCTAGAGGAAGAATGAGAGGCAAATCTTTTAATTTGAAAGATCCTTTACCTTCTCTCCTTTCTAACTAAAGTAACTATTACAGGGAGTAATAGTTATATGCCAGGGGAGCTTGGAGTAAAGAGAGACCATTTTTGACCCAGGAAATGTAGCATTGGTAGGCTGTGTTCTCCAGATTGAGTGTGACTAACCCATCTAGGCATGTCTGCCTTGTGAGTAGGAACGTGGGGCCCACTTCTTGGCCTCCCCTCTCGGAAGCTGCCCTCTGACCGGAAGACTGCTGCCTGGGCTCTGAACACACAGCCCTATTTCCCTGTCACTCCCCATCCAGTTCCAAGGCCCACGTGGTACAAACGTGGGCTCTGGAACCCATGGCTGTTCCTCCCAGTCTTCCAGACTCTGTCTAACACCCTCATCACCCTCCTAGGGACTCTTATTCTCCCAGCCCCCTGGCCGCAGCAAACTGCCAAGCTCCCATTTCTTGGAACACTGGAGGAAACCAACCTCTGCTAGGCTCGCAGCAGTTTTCCTTTCTCCGGAAAAGTGTTTCTATCCTAAACTCAATGGCTGGATTAACTTCAAATACTCTAGAAGCAAAGATTCTCAAACTGGAGCACATATCAGAAACATCTGGGGAGCTAAGCCCCAAGTTCTGAGGGGAAATCTGGGATTTTATATTTCTAACAAGCTCCTCAGTGATGAGGATGCCTGAGTACTGGCTTCAAACTTTGGCTTCCATGTGTCCACCTGGGCGCTTTTAGACACACTGCCCAGCATTGTGGGCCCCTGACTTCAGCAGATACTCCCCATCCGCCGCACTGTCCCCAGGAACACACAATCAGGCTTTGAACCCAAAAAGCAAGACTGTGCCCTAAGGGGTGGCCCTGGCCTACAGCAGCTGTTTGTCCAACGTGATTAAACCCCAATTATGACGTGCTTCAGAGGCCAGAGAACTGGGAGAGCTGGGATCTGGCTTGCAGAACAGCATGCATTTTGTGTAACCAGCGTAAACAGAGTTGGGTAGGCGGTGGGGGCAGACAGCTGTTTCCCATTCAGGGACCAGCAGGGCCCAGGGAGTGGGAAGCCAAGCACATCACTGCCCTGCCAGGCCCCTGCAATCAGAAGCCCAAGGGCACATCAGCCATTCCACAGAGGGGCAGGGCAAGGGGAATGAGGCCATGGAGGGGGGGCCCAGAGGACACTGAGTACGTAGGCTACACCCAGCAAAATGTCCTGATGCTTTAAGGAGGGGGTAACTATTGATATGAAGTTTTGTCATGACTAATTTGCATCCTGGGATTCTGAAGAAACTCAGCCTTACCAGAGAAAGGGCTGGAAGGGGTGCCTCCGATGGGGATGTTTCTCTGATGAGGTGTTCCTAAGAAAGTGGTCAGAAAACCAGGGCCATTAGAATCCCCTTGGCACTCACAGAATGTGCAGATTCCCAGGCCCCATCAGGTCTACAGAGTCAGAACCTCTGGGGGTAACCCCAGGCCCAGCCTGGGAATCTGCATGCTACAAAATCTCCCCAACTGATTGTTATGTTCACTGATGCTTGACCAGAGCAAGAGTGGGTTGGGTTTCACAGGCAGGAAGCTGAGGTCCTTTTCAGTGCCTTTTCTTCAAATCTATAAATGGTGTCTAGCCTCTTCTGACAGGTCTGGCAATCAAGGACCCCACGGACCATAAGGGATGACTCTCTTCTGTACAATGTACCCCAAAGACCACGTGTTCTCCAGCGCCAAGGGAAGCACTTGGCTTCTCATTTTTGGCATTTTCTATATCGATCTATTTAGTAATCAACAATTATTTATTGAATACCAATTTTGTGCTTATCACTCCACCAGGCAAATACAAAGAAGGAAAGGAAGCACAGTGAGATAAATACAACTCGGGCACGATGGACACACTAAGGCAAAAAGCACAGAGAGTGAGCGAATTGGACAGAGGGAGTGTTATTTTAAACTCTGTTACAGTCGGTGTCATAGTCACCTACCTGTTATTAGTTTAGTTCAGAAAGTCGATATGCCTCCCATAATCCAAAAGCAATGATAGCAATAACCTCTATTTATGGGATATTTACGTAGTGCCAGGTGTGGTACAAATGTGTTTCCCTTATATTACCTCACTTAATCCTCTCCAAAACCTGATGAGGCAGGTACAGCTATTTTTCAATTATAAATGAGGTTTCTGAGCATTGTGGTTATTAAATACATGCCCAAGTTTACACAGCTAGTAAGAGCTGGAGTTAGAAAGTAGGCTTAGTTGTGCCTCATTCCAATAACCTGTGTCAGTCTTGTGGTGTGACAATCATGGAGAATCTAGGTCTAATGTAGTAAAATGTCAGAAATGGGAAAGATAATTAAAAGGCATAATGGCACCCCAAAGGAAGAAAAGGGCAAAGAAATGTGTAGAAGTTAGGAGTAAACTTCATGGAAGAAATGGACCTTTGAAAGGGAGATTCGGAAACTCCCTGAACTAACAGGTACCCTTTGGCCACACGTCTTTCTATATATAGAACAGAGGCTGAAAAGCCCTGGGGATCCCTGACAGAAAGGTTAAGTCTAAGATGATCCACGAAAACAAGTCAAACTGAGCTTGCTCTTCACTCCATACTATTCTGCGTCAGTTGAGACCAGGATAAGAACAGTTCATCACTGGCAATGTTCACAAACAGGCCTCTGCTAGATTCACAAAATGTACAACTGGGCTTGTGCTTCATTTTTTAAAGGAGGATTGGGAATAAAAACAAAAAAGAAAAGACAACTCTATACAAGGCCTTACCGAATAAGCACTCTGGAAAGTCACTGAGCAGAAAATTGAATTTAAGTTTCTCCAAACGAGACATATTCCCCATCCTCCCAATGCTTTGTTGGAATGATCCACTCCCTCTATAAGGAAGTCATGAAACCAAGGAAACACTTCAAACTAGAGAAAACACTATGTACTATTTTGTGAATCCAGACTTTTGGAATCAATTCAAATGCTCAATGTATAGAGTTTCTTCACCCCACATACACACCCCCCACAATAGTGCACAGTGCTTTCAATCTCCTTGCAACAGTATGTTTTAAAACATCTGTGTTTTTCCTGTATTCGCTGTTTACAGAGGATGAGAATAAAACTGTATTCTGGCCAGGGAAGCACAGCAGTATCCCCAGTCACTGAGTTCTGAAGGCTGCCCCACCCAACTTCCATCTTATCAAGTCCCAAAAGTTTCCAACACACAAGATAAGCAGAAATGCCCTTTGTATAGGCAAAAAGGAGGTGGGAAACTTGTCGTTGTGATTGGAGAAGCTCCATATATCTCTAAACCTCCTCTTCCCTTAGTCTGAAATTCTGCCCTTAGAGATGCCTCTAAGGATTTTATAGTAAGAATCATCTGGAAAGATCCTTTGAGATCACCTAGGTCAGTCCCCAAATTTTATGGTTGGATAAACTGTAGCTATGTAAGGTGACCGCCTTGCAAAAGGATTCAGGTTTTCAACCGAAGCAGCCTTTCTCAATGTTAATTCGTTTCGTATAACGTTGACCCCTTCTGACCCTGGGTCCAAATAAGTGTCCCATGTTCAAATCACCTTGGGAAAGGCTGCACATAGTATATCACCACCCTTCTTTCTTTTGTAGATTCACAACACAGATTACTGGATTAAAGATTCCAAGAAGTTCTACTATCAAGAACCAACTATTATTTTTTTCCCAAACAGTTTAGCTACTTAAAATTTTTACAATATGATTTCTACTAACATGCAGAGGAATGAGTGTCCTTGTATAAGCCATTTGGAAAATACTGCATGATATCATAGTGTGTTCTCTCCTCTACCAGGAAAACAATTAAAGGCAGTATTTTATACTAATTCACATTCAGTTACTTAGGACTTATCAAGTCTCAATTTCCCCTTGGCAAGAAGAGTTAAGCAGTGGTAAGGAATCTGGATACAAAGAATAAGGATCTGAGACATGCTAAACAAACTTTGACAGCAATTTGGCATTGGTCATGGCCAAATTTTAAAGGTGGGACTGTGCCCGGCCAAAGGGATTAAATTCAAAGACCAAAGCAACTGACTACTTTGCTCCTCTGTTGTAGAAATCTTCCCTGGTTTCATTTTTAGAACTCTTTTTGCTCCAGGACTACTACTTCCTACTACAAGGCTACTTTCTCACATTTTTGATATTCTCTAAGCATAATCATGGTGGCAGACATGCCGTGGGTGCCCAATGATGACTTGAGATTTATAAAAATGGCATATTGTCAAAACAGAAACCTGATCATGGTTATTCTTCTTCTGGCAGAATGGAAATTGGAATGTGACTAGGATTTTACTTTACTAATTCTTATTTCTCCTAAGCCATTAAAAAGAGTTCAAGTATTTTCAGTTGTTCAATTGACTTAATATGTTTAAATAAATTCAGTTTAGATCCATTTTATCAGCAGAATTCAGTCTGATCAATAGAATTATACGTGACCAAAAAGGAAAAAAAATCATTAACAGGCACCAATGTAATAGAGTGTATCAGTAACATTTATAAGATGTGCTGCACTTGCAAGCATGAGAAATGAGAAGGTGCATTGGCAACCAAGTTTGTAACATCTTAAAGTCTAAGCCAGCTTCAAAAATCCCAAGTGGGTCTAAACAGGCCTTGCAGTGGGAACCATTTGTCTCCACTCCCTAAGTTTCTACTCTGTCGTTAGATGGAGATTCAATCTTCTGGGAAAGAAAAAGAAAGTTGGGAAAGAAACTTCCACTATTGTTCATTCTTTTCCACTTACCTGGTAGATGTAACTGGAAAAAGGGTTTGTCTTAGTCTACTCCAGCTGCCATACAAGATACCATATACTGGGTGGCTTAAAGCTTAAACAACAGACATTCATTTTCTCCCAGTTCTGGAGGCTCAAAAGTCCACAATCAAGGTTTCTACAGGGTGTGGTTTCTTCCTGGCTGGCAGATGACCACCTTCTCACTGGACCTCACATGGTAGAGAGAGAGTAAATCAGGTCTCTGGTGTCTCTTCTTGTAAGGACACTAATTCTAGAGGCTCAGGACTTCATCCTTAAGATCTCATTTAACTTTACTTCCTTACTCCAAATATAGTTAAATCAGAAGATAGGGCTTAAATATATGAATTTTGTGACACAATTCAATTCACAGCAAGTCTGAAGATGTGAAGCCCAAGTCAGTGGAGGATCCCTCTCTTTCTCACTCTCCCTTCTCCTCCTTCCATCTACCCCCTTTCAGTCTGACTCTTCATATTATACAAAATAGGAAAAACAGACAAAGCTCAAGAAATAATTTTCAAAATGACTGAAAACAAATCAGAATGGATCAAAAATACCTCATGTCCTCAGCTGCCCCTGAAATCACCATATTCAAAGAGACACCCAGTTCAGTGGTATCTGAACTTTCACCCACTACATTGATGATGACTTATGGTTCAGGAAACATTGCCAGATTTGACAAGTTAGAACTTGTAGCAGCTCACAGACATCGGGTCCCATTGTTTCCACTGCCTTGTGACAAGGTCACGGGTAACCTACTCCACCACATTTCAGTATAACGGAACTTCCTAACTGTAGATCCCTGGGGCTCTGTTGGAAAAAGTCAGCTATATAAGTTAGAAACCACTGGGATGGTCTCTCTTTTTTTTTTTTTTAAACCAGTGACATAGAGACAGGAAAAAAAAAAAAGGATATTTTAAAACATATTTTCAACAATGGCAATATTCAGTGCATCGCCTCTTTAGAAGAAGACTTTGAAATGTGACTCCACTTACTTGGAAGTATAATAAGACCCAGTGTGTGTTTTGAAAAGTTAGTCTTTTACTCTTCCATGCTTTGGATGAAAACATGCCCATCTTCTTCATTTGAAGCCATTAATATAAGGTCCCAAGGGTCGAATTTGGATTGTTTTATTAAATTTTCACTGCTCTTCCCTCTCTCCATTTCCTACCTGCTGAACTGGAGAGAAAGTGTGTACACCCATGGAGGAGCCAGTTGGAAGCCTAGGGGATAAATAAATATGACACACAGAGTATATAATGCTCAACTCAAGGAGCTGTCATTCACTTAAGATTTATTACATTGTAACTACTACATTTGGTTTCCCCATGGTCTCTATACATGGTGCAGTTACTTTTTGTGGCATGACCCTACTCACCCAAGAAGAGAAAGGTTTGCTAAGTCTTGCTGAAAATGCTGACCATCTAGAGTTTCACTGGCCAGGCTACGGGCCCAATATACCTGTTATATCCCTAGGCTCTCACATAGGGCTGGGCCACAAGGGGCCTTTAATGAATACCCACTGGATGGCTGAGATATACATGTTGCAACAACAACCAAAAAATGAGTAAATGAGCTATCATGGGCTCTTTGGCTGCTTGATGCTCACCAACTATTCTATCTCGAAGTCTGGTCTGATCAGTCTGGAAGCAGCGAGCAACATACTTCCTATTAGGGAATTTCATTGCAAAGATAATAAATAGGAAAATACAAGTACATTTCTATTGACCTTTCTATGGGCAGTTCCAGTCCAGTGATGTAGTTAGAATCTAGTTGTCCCACCATCATCACAAGGTCTTACTTTGTTTTTCTCATTTTGGAAACTATACTGAGGGTTCTTTAATTTAAAAGTCCTTGATTCCCTACCACAGACTCCAGAAGAGCTTTTTATAAGTTTCTTCTCTTTAAAAGGAAAAAGACATTTGTCACCAAACAGAACATGCCATCACCAATGGTGAGCCCATGCTCTCATCACCACTCTGCCTGCATCGTGAACTATGGCTCACCAGCAAGCACCCCTGGGGCCAATGAAGTGAAGGAGAGTTGCTCCCCCAAAGCATTCTCAGCCTGCACTGGATACAAAAAGTAAGCTCAAGAAATTGTAGTTTCTTTCCTTGGCCCCTTAGTGGGCCCCAAAGCAGCTATTAGGGAGCATTGGTGCTCCTGGATTTTGTGCTAAACAAACCAATATTTGAACCACAGAAAGGCCGAGCTGGGGCTGGGCTGATCTGCAGGGGCCTCCTTTGTCTGGGGGTTGGAATCATTCCCTGGTTTCTTTTCACTACTCTTCCCCACCCCCAGCTCCTTCCCCTCTCCCAATTCATTCTTTAAGAATTTATCCTGCTGCTTCTTTAACTCAGCATGTGTCTGGGCAGATGTCCAAGAACGCTCCCTTCAACAACGACAACAACAGGAACAGGAAAAAAACCCTCTACTTCAATTCAGTCCTCCCTGCTCTGGCTGGCTCGCCCTCTCCTCCTGGCTTTTCACAGCTCATGATTGATAATGTCGTCCTCTCTCTCACCCTGGGACTCCACATGCCTTTCTATTGGACAACACAGCCTCTGTGAGGCGACCTGGGAGCCAGCCACTAGGCCCTGGGACCCCCTTGGGGTCCTTTGAGAAAGGAAAAAAGAAAGGCCAAAAAGGGCCCTGGATGGGGGCAGGCCCAACAGGTACAAAGTAACCGGAGAGCCGAATGGGGTGAGCCTTTGTGCGAGGGCCAGGGCCCAGCAGCAGGAAGAGGATGGGGAGGGGAGTGGGGGGGTCTTTCTGTACCTCCTCACCAAACATTTTTTTGCCTTAGTAAGAAAGGCAATGACACCGATACTCCAAAGGACCAAGTATATTTTGAAACAGTGAAAATGATGCTACCACAACTCTCCTTTTGAACTCTATGTCTTCCCTTGAAATTCCTTGAGAGAAGACATCACATTTTCAATTGCATTCTGTTACAAAAAGATTCAACTAACATTTATTGAGCTCCTAGTAAATCTCAGATACTGTGCTACTTGTTTGCTCATTCACAATGCCACTTAGTCCTTGGAACAATAAGGTAGTAGATATTCCTTACTACCAGATGGGGAAACCGAGGCCCAGAGCAATGAATTCCCTTGTCCTGGATCACACAGCAAATATGCAGCAATGCTGTGGTCTAAGACTCATATACCCATACTTTTTATGCTTTACTCTACCCTTCAGTAAACTTTGAGAAATCAAAGAAAAATTGAATGAGGCGCCAAGGAAGGGGCATTATTATTATTTGCACCATCCAGTAAATCTGTATCAAGAAATTTGCATCACCCAGGAAATTAGTTTTTTTCCCTTCTCCTCATGACTGTCTTGGAATAAATGGGTCAGATGAGGGCTGCCCCAAAGTTGATGAACCATATTATCTGATTCTACCTTGGAAATGTTTTCTTGAATTTCCAGTTCAGTCATATATCCTGTACATTTCAAGAGGGTCAGTTTGAAAGCCATCTGCTTGATTGGGGTTTCTGTCATTTCTAAAACTGCACTTGAAAATATTTTCTACTATATAAGGGACAACTCTTGTTTAAAGATAATTTCAGAAATATTCTGTGGGTAAATCTGTGCCTTCTGTTAATGAAAATGATTATACAAAAGTTTCCTTTTTTCTTGTAACTTCTAGCAAACTTAGATCTCAAGTTAGTCCCCAGTGTAGATAAACAGAGCCTTAAAGGAGCCAGGTAGCTCCCACTCCTTTTAGGTGTTTCTGCTTTGCTTTTCCCATAATTGTTGAATTTTGTGTTATGCATATAAACCTCTGAAATTCCTTTGGAAAGAGATAAGATATAACTCCCTGATAAGTAAACAACCAGTATATGCGTCTATCCCAAGCTGTCATCATAATCTAAAACACCTTATTTTAATGTCCACACCTAGGACAGAGCAGAGTAAGACAGAGCAAGTTCCAAAATAGAAGTGAAAAAATCAACTCTGTCTGACTTGGTGAGCAACGTGCTTGCAGAGTCTCTACCCCTCTCTCCTAGGAGAGGAGCTGGGAAGCAGCTGACCCGAGTAAGTGAAGAAGAGGAACAGTCTTTGTGGAGGGCAGTGAAGTCTCCATGGCTCCACCAAGACCAAGACTCTTTTGGCTCCTTTATCTCCCTATGCTGGGGCCTGGGTCCTCACCTACTTTTAGAGTTTTCTACCCCCTTTCTTCATCTGCTTCCCTAGACACTCCCTTCCCTTATTGCTGCTCCCTCTTCTTTCTTCCTCCTGCTTCTTCTCTCCCCCTCCCCTTCTTTTTCCCAACTGCCTCAAAAGGACAATACCTTGGGAAAGGAAAAAGGAGGAGGAAGAGACGGCCAAAAGTTATAATTTCTCATTTAGAAAAATAGTTTGCTAGTGTTAAATATTTAATGCATCCTTCAGAAAAAAGGTAAGGACAAATCCATCAAAATATTATGTTAGACTCTCAGAAATAGAGAAAAGCAATCAAGAAATCCACCAACAAATACCTGTGGAGCACCTACTCTATTGGAGGTCCTGGGCTGGTGGGGCAATAGTATTAAAACTAGAAACAAATGTTATTGGAGACCCTTACCTTAGGGAGGATAGAAACTAGTAAGACACATGTGCCACAGTAAATAGCCACGTAAGTGAATCATACAAAACTCTACATGTGATGTTACATGCAGCAAATGAGCAGGTGCTGGGGCAGAGTGTTCTAGAGAAGATGTGCACCACCAGCTTCTCGGAGGCAGGATGCACTGAGAGGTGGGCTCAAGGAGGGAAGGCTTGAGATGAGCTCTGAAGGATGAGTGAACTCTGGAGAGGAGTCAAGAAGCATAAGGGAGCTGCAGCCTTAAGATCCACGGTCTTGCCACCCATCCCCCACCTATCACCTTCCAAGGCACCATAACTGGTCTTAAGATTAAGGCAGGAGTAAAGGGTGGAACCCAGATGGAGTTTGGAGTGAGAATGAGTAATGCCTCCTATCGGGACCCTGGGGAGTCATCTTCTCAGCCATCTGGGATTACTGCCATGTTTGTTATTAAGCCAAAGTCCTTATACACTAGGATTCATCAAGTATTATTTTGTCTCTTAGATTGAACTAACCCCATACCTAAATGGTCTTCACCACATTGCTCACCTCAAGAACTTACAACAACTAAGCAGTTCAATGAAAGGAAAAGTCAAATCACCTATTTGTGAATCAAGAGGATTATTCTCAAAGATCTTTTTGGTTCTCACATTTATGTTATCTTCCCTTCTAATTCTTTGGCATGTTGGCTAATAAGGATTACTCTTGTTTCTCTTTTGCACAAATGCCTTTGGTCTCAAAAGCAAAGAGTCTGTTTTGAAAGTCTGAACTTCCCTGACCTGAGAATGACTCCTCAGGTAGTGCTGTCTTGCTGCTATAGGATCTAGAATGCCTTTCCATCAGTATGTGATACTTAAGTCCCCAGTCGACTTGAGTTCTCAGCACAGAGTAAATTTTTTCAGTACCAAACGATAGAGCTAGGAATAAAAATAAATAAATGCCATCTATGTCTTGCTGAATAAAAGGTGTGTTCTGGCTTCCTTGGTGGCGCAGTGGTTGAGAGTCCGCCTGCCAATGCAGGGGACACAGGTTCGTGCCCCGGTCCGCGAAGAGCCCACATGCCGCGGAGCGGCTGGGCCCGTGAGCCACGGCCGCTGAGCCTGTGCGTCTGGAGCCTGTGCTCCACAGCGGGAGAGGCCACAACAGTGAGAGGCCTGCGTACCGCAAAAAAAAAAAAAACCAAATGTGTGTTCTTCATTTATTTATTTTCTTAAAATATAATTGCTATTGCTAGAAGAGGGAGGGAGAAGCTATCACTGGTTTTGTTTTGTTAGGTATTCTCCCTCAGATGCATGGAAGCATGTATCGTTTTCATTAATATCACCTGCAAGAAATCTATCCCAGGGATATTTATTTCTTTTTAGCCTATTAAATGCTCTAAGACTTATAGTCTGCCTGATATTTTCTGTAGGCAACAATCTATCTAATGAATAACACACAAGGAGCTAACCAAAGGTAAATTCTGTTTTCTTTCTATACCTAAACTGAAAACAGTTGTTGGTGACTTTGAGCCACATGCATACACGTCCCTGAAGTGAGGAAGCACTGGGGACATCTCAATCAGAGACCTAGATTTTCAAAAAGTGGACAAGCCATTGCCATGCATTACCCCCGAAGGCCACAGCTTCTAGATATAGCTACTGTCCGGGCCAGTTGAAGTTCAGTTCTTCAGGCTGATACCTATGACCTCTTCAGAGGGGTCAGCAGGAGAGGGAGGCCAGGTGCAGAGCAGGGGTGGAAACGTGTGTTGCAAAAAGACAGGACTGCAGTCTAGTGTCCCAACCTTAACACCAAACCCCTTGTCCACAGCAGGTGGTGAATTCTGAAAGGAATTTGGGGATGAATAGCTAAAGAATTTAAAAACCCTTTATTCGCTCACATTTTGATTGGAACTTGTTAGCTACTCAGTGGTTAAATATCAACTGACAATGATTTTAGAAGGCGAATTTAAATTGATGAATATTTAGGTGCAAGATGCTGTTAGATGCTATGAAGGTACGCTAGAGGAGAGAGAAGGGGAGACAACATGATTATTACGCTCAGGAAATTCTAATTTCCCAGATGCTACCTGGTCTGCCTGATGATGACGGAGTTGGGATTAGATAGCCTGAGGTTAAGTAACTCTCTTCCCACGCTCCCTAAGGGAAGGATGGGGCTGCTGAGTCAAACGAACGGGCCACAAATGGAGAAAGCAAATTTCCTCCCCAAATCAGTCATGCTCCAACCTGGACTATTCCATTCTGCAAAGCAGAAGTCACTGTTGTACTAATAAATGCAGTGACTCAGTCAACAAATAGTGATTGAACACTTATGAGAAAATCAAAGGAAAAAAGGAAGAGACAAGGGAGAATTTAATCAGAAGAGAGGGATATCCTTCACCTATCTCTTCTGCCTTTCTGCTCTACACAGAGCCACTTCCTGAAGAAGCTTTGCTGCTACAGATGTGGGGTATGGCTCCCCCAGGCAGGTGTTCCTAGTTATGGACAGCGCACAAGTCCCCAAATATACCAAGGGGATCCATGCCCTGGCTAACCTGCTCTGATTCTGTAGAGACTGAACACTGACCTCTGCTTCACCACTTCCACCCACAGTTCTCCTCTGCCTACTGGAGTGAGAGACCGAGTAGTCAGTCTGTTTCAGTACATTCAACAATGCTACAAGCACTATTTAACACTGAGCCATATGTCAGGGACTGGGCGATCCAAAGCCTCTCAGAAACCAGGGAAGAAGAGAGACAGGTGCATAAACAGGAAGCATGAAATGGGGCAAATGCTCTCTTAGAAGGATACCTAAAGGAGCGTGGGACCAGCTACAGGTGAGGGAACAACTCTTCTACTCTGAAAAAAGGGTGACATTTGAGCTTGGAAAGTCTCTGGACAGGCCGATTTTGAAAGATCCCTCGAGGCAGAAGGAGCATTGCACAGGGGCACAGAAGAACAAAGAAAGTTTAAGGAAATTCAGGAGACTTCTGTGACCAAAACACCAGGTGCAATAGAAAGAAAGACGGGTCAGATTGTGAAGAGCTTGGATTCTGCCTCGCAGAGTGTGGATTTTATTCTGTGGGTGGCAGGGAGCTGGTAGAGGCTTGCTTTTAAGCAATGCCTTGCAGAGAAGGAGTTAATGTTCTGATTTTGTACGTGAAAACAATTGTAGCACAAAGAGATTTTGCCTGAGGCCATTCAGCCAGTGAGGTCTGGAACATAGGTCTCCCTACCCCCAACCCAGATTGCTTTCCACCAACACAGGCTGTTTCCAGAGACAAGATATCTTTGTGGGAAGCAATATATCTTTTTGGACATCCTGTGGGAAGCAGAATCCTTACCTGCCAATAAGAAATTGTAATCCTCTCCTTCAATGAAAGGAAATGTTACTTTGATGGCTCCCAAGTTATCATGTATACATTTCTATCAAGTCACTTAACCAGGATGTCACTGGGACTAGTTACCCACCTGCCTTTCTGCACTAAATTGTGAGTTCCTTGCAATCAGGCACTGTAGCTTCAGTCAGTCCTTCAGACAAGTAACGTCCACGTGCCAGGCACTGTGCTGGCCACAGGGTAGTCCACTGCAGGTGAACTGGACATGGCTTCTGCTTACCATGCAGAGATAAGTCTGGAGTCATTCCATCTGTGCACTTTCGGTGCCTACACTCAGGGCTGACGCTCCAATACGGTGTGCAAATGACAGTGTGAGCAGAGCTGCCAGTGCTGCATTATTTTCCCCCAAATACCATGGAGGTTTTCCTGAAGTTGTGCCCTGTGTGTTCACAGCTTGTAAAGGGAAAAAGGAGCCTAAGTTTCAGCCCCTGTACACCCCTCCACTCAGAAACACCAGACTTAGGACAGAGGCACACACACCAGGCTGGACTTCACAGTTCTAGGCCAGATAGAGGATAAGCAGGTGCCAGAATTCTCAGAGTTTGGTGGCCAGGGAAGCACCCCATCAGAAGCTGCAAGAGTTAGGAAACTAAGGGGGCGAGGCCTTCCACAGCCTTCTAGGGTCCTCCCCCGGTACATTTATAATTCTCAACTATCTTGTGTGATTAAGGAAGAAACTAAAGCCCTGAAACAGGAAAACCGCTAGGCTGTAGGTTCAGCTTTGGACTCCAGAACCCAAGCTCCAGCCATGTTACTGCCCGCCCGCCACGTGGCGCTCAGCTGGGTGGCTCTGAGCCCAGCCTGGACTGGCCTGGTGAGAAATGTTCTCCTGCTGAGGAGGCCAGAAAGAGCCGCCAGTGACTGCAGCCACTCCCCTATGAACCAGCCAGCCTCCTTAAGCCTCTGGACTGGCAGGCCTGGTCCAGCTTCCAGCTGCCTGCTCAACCCACCACCAGCAGCAGGCAACATGTACACCGAGGGCAGTAGTTTTTGTCAAAGAATGATCCTGTGTGCCCTAACCTGGCTGTGGGTCCTTAACTTTTGCTGCTGCTTGGGGATCATTATAATTTGTCTTGTTCCCAAGGGAACAAGTAGGTTGCAAGCAGTCCTGCTGTATTCTGGAAGAATCATTATCAATGGAAATTCTTAGTATCCACTTGCTGACTGTTGGCTGTACTTTAACCCTATGACAGCATTATCACCTGAGCCAGAGTTGAACAAGACAGTTGCCCCATGCATGGCCTCAATGTGAACATGAAAACATGCTTCATTATGGTGCTGTGAAAAAACACTGGATTCCCAGTACAGGGTTCTGGGTGGAAGACTCACTTCTGCTTCCGCCACGGAACCCTGAGCAGGTTATTGACCTCTGGGGCCCTAGTCCCTGCAGTAACACAGGAGCGCTCTCTGCCCCCATTTGGGAGGTTGTACCGATGAGGTGAGAGACAGAGCTTCCATTTCTGTCTGCACCTCCAACTACTTCCAAAAATGTGTGACTGTCTGCAATGAAGGAAACATATACAGCAAGACTTACTATAAAAAGAAAAGATCCAATGCTTTGTAGAGGAAGGATGAGAAGGAAAGAAGCACACCCATACTCTCAGCTGACGGAGTAGCAGGGAAGCGTTCAGAAGTTCTGATGGCGGTGGGGGGGCGGGGATCAGTGGTGGGTGCATCTGGTGCTTGGTATTGCTGCTCAAAGGAAACCAGGTGATCGCCCAACCCCCACCTAAGGGGGGATTTTGACTTGTCTTTTGAAAACCAACAAGACACATTTACCAAGTGAAAAGGGAAGTCTACTCCCACTCTCAAGTATCTGTCCTAATGAAACAATCCCAGAAATAAAAAGCTACATAAAAATTGCTCAACTGCTTTCAAAAGTCCAATAATAGCAGACTATTAAAATATATTATATATATACATATATATACATATATATATATATATATATATACACACACATACACATATAGTCACTCAATGAAATATTATCTGTTCACTAAAATTGAGAAGAAAACATGGGAAAGTATTTGTGACAATGTTAAGTGAAAGCAAATGCAAATGGATATAAACAATGATTAGATCGCCGCAGGGTTTTTTCACAGAGATGGATGGTAAAGAGGAGCATTCTAAGAACTGAACATAATCCTGTTAGGCTGGTGAGATTGTGTGTGTGTGTTTCTTTTCATGAAAAGAAATCTCAAAATGTTTATACAAATGTTTTTGTGAAGACAGCTAATATCAAAGAAGTAATAGTTCACGCTTCTGAGCTCTCTGTAGGCCACATTTAACTTTGCAAAAGGTAGGCAGGTATGATATCAATCTTTCTTACAAGTGGCTATTGTTACTGGGGGATAGGAGTAGGGGTTAAGACACTCAACGAGCCCCACTAAGGACACCTGTGGCCTTGGCAACCTTTGGTTACTACCCCAAGGGCCGTGGTCACTAGTTTTAAACCTAAGGAGTCTATGCATCAGACTTGAGAGCTCACTCCTTTGGGAGTCTTGATTCAGTGCCGCCTGACCTGGCCAAAGTCACTTCCCAGCTCCTGCCTCACTTCCTCATCTTCAAAACAAGGGCTTGAGACCAACAAATTCTGAAGTCCTTCTCTTTTCTAAGGATCAGTGACTTTATGATTGTCTGAATCTCCAACAGAAAAAATTCATTTTTATAAGTGAAATCCTTTATAATAAAATATCTCTACAGTAAAAAAAGAATTTTGCTTCTCAAAAGTCAACCATAGACTAACAAAAGAGTGTGAATGTGGAGTTAGACAAAGGTTTGAATCTGATTTGCCACTTCCCAGGTGTTTATACTCTTTTAGGAAATCAATCAATCTTGCTGTAAAAGAGAATCAAACGTGATAATTTATGAAACTCCACACTGATGCTGAGTGGCCAAAAACACAAGTTAAAACTATATTCAAGCCAAATGGCAAATACATAACAAAATATATGTCATATACAATGATCTGTCTATTTTTGGAAGATTCCAAGATACTCTGAAAGGTTGTATATTTCCAAGAACCATAAGAGCCAGATTTCTCAGATTTTGCTTGGTACATGTGTCTTGTTGGTTTTCAAAAAACTTTCTCAGGTCACATAATCTGACTGCCCATTGTCACCATGAAGACACACATGTCTGGGTTTCTGTTTGGAAAGTGTGGCCACCCATAGTGCGCCTCCTGGTTTGACTGAGACCCCATGTTCATCCCAGACTAAGAAGACTCTCTTATTTTAAAGAGTGTTCACGGTCACCTAACCCTAACCTTAACCACTAGGGTACAACACTCAAGTGCTGTGCTCATTATTTGGTCAGATTCTTGCCTGAGTTCTGCACTAGGAAGGTCTAATGGACAAAGACACAGACTGGATATTATATTTCTGAGACCCCAATATTTAACCATGTGACCTTAGGGAAGTCATTTGCCCAGTCTGGGCTACAGTTGTCTGGTGAGGGGGCTGGTCTGGAATGTGATTAAGGCTTCAGCTTTCAAATGCAGTGCATCTCTGTGAGCAGCTGGCACTCTTAGTAAAGTCTCTTAGTAAATGCTTTGGTTCTACCTTCATTTCTACATGAAGTCATTTGGGTCCACGGCCTCTTGGTTTACCCTCAATGGTGCAGCTGGTCTGCTGCTGCTGTGCAGACCTGTTTCCTGTCAACTAAGGGAACACACAAGATAAACCTGGATATCCCTGTGTGCTATCTGGATTTAACCCAGGGGGCAATATTATCATCTGACCCCAAAAAGAACAAGCTCCAGAAGATCGTCCATTCCCTTAAATCAGTGGCTGGATCCATGTTTAATGCATTCTTGTCAACTAAGAGCAAGACACACAGTATTCTGGGTCAGAAAGAGGCGAAAAGACCCATGGAGGAGGAAGGGAGGTACAGAAAGTGACAAATTTGAAAGGTATTTAAAAAAAATTCTAAGTGCTTCTTTGTTAAAATTGGAATCCAGAAGAATAAAAATTTAAAGGAGGGGACAATACGAGGTGATGAACTGAGGTATCCTATTCCACTGAACACAGGCCTCTGACAGGTTATAAAAACAGGCAGCTAAAGCCTCATTCGTGGAGAATCTGTACCTCTTCTCTTTCCGATGCTCTGATGTTTAGAGAAGGGGCTTGGGTCCTGTGGATAACTGGACATCAATGGGAAATGTCCCTTCTAGTAAAGGCAGGCATAGAGGTAGCACTGAGTTACAAAACTCACCACTGGCCTTTTCCAGAGTCTGGCCAGCCTCCACTCCCACCCCCACCCCCACCCCACACCCTCGCCCTGCCCTTGTGGGTTCCCTACCTCTCCCCTCCAGCACCTTTGTCCTTCAGCCAGCTGCGGACCTCTCCCTGTATTTTCCCAAGATAGGCCTCACAACTGCCCCTCCAGCTGGTCCCTGGATCCTTCCTGAGTATTTGCATTTTAGCTCTGCTTGCACCTGCTATACAGACCCTGCCCCTCTCTCCCTGCTCAGGGGTCTGCCCTAACCCCCCTCCCACCCATTAGCAGATTCCCAGGCAGATGATGCCACAGAATGAAAAAGGCCAGTGAAGGCTGCAATTCTCCTGCCTGCTTGCCCTGCCTGTCCTGTTCTGGCTTTTGTAGAAAGCTCCCTGGGAGCCCCTCCCTCCCCTCTCTCTCCTCCCCCCAGGCTTCTTCTCTCATCTGCTGTCCCTTGGTTCCCAGGCTCTCTACTGTTTCTCTAATTTGTTTATTGATTTGGGGAATCAAATCACCTTTGTTCAGGCAAACAAACAGCCTGGTGTTACGGAAGACACATTCATTTGGAATCAGGAAAGCTGTATTAGACACAGGCTCAGGACATAGGGCTGGGAGGGTCCTCCAAGATCATCTCCTTCAAGCTTGTCATTTCACAGATGAAGAAACAGAAGGCCAAGAGAGGCTACAGTTTCCTTGTCACTGGGCATCTGTGTGTCCTTAGGCTGTCATTTTGCCTATCTCAGTTTCACTTTCCTCATCTGCCTGGCAACAGAAACAACATGTTTCAACTTCAAAGGCCATCTTAAAGATGGTAATTGTGTTGGTTGACCCTATAGCAGTAAATGTGTAACCTTGACTCCGTCCTCATCCTTAACACAGGGGTTCTATCTAACAGGTGGTGTCTACCCTGCTGACTCCATGGACATTCAGGGACAATGAAACAAGAGAGAACCATAAACTAGAAGGCATCACATGCACAAATCACACAGAGATATTAAACATTGGTATTAGTAGGTATCAAAAAGTAGTGTCAACCATAACAACAACAACCAAAAAATGATAATTATGGGAGGTGAAAGATGTGTTAACTAACCTTATTGTGTTAAATTAAACATTCCACAATATATACATGTATTGAATCATCACATTGTACACCTTAAACTTAATGTTATATGTCAATTATATATTGATACAACTGGAAGAAAAAAGAAGTAGTGTCAAAAGTCTTCAGATTTCTGGAACCCCAACCCCAAGAAAATGACCAAAGTAAACAGCAGCAATAGAGGGGACTGGTAGAATGAATCTTACTGGAGACCCCAAATATCTATTGCCCATTTTTCCTTTCCTTGCCCCTGGGAAGTAGATTATAGGCTCCCTCCTACGGCACTCCATTTTCAAACCCAACTCATAAAGTTCAATTCAAAAATCTCTAAATTCTGAAGTCCTGATGGATTTCACCATACAGTTTAATGTTAGATTGTGTATGGTCTAATTCTGTCTCCTCAACGAGAGAGATGAATGTTTTTTTTTTTTTTTTTTTTTTTTGGCCGTGACTCACGACTTGTGGGATCTTAGTTCCCTGACCAGGGATCGAACCCAGGCCCATGGCAGGGAAAGCACAGAGTCCTAACCACTGGACTGCCAGGGAAGTCCCGAGATGAATCCTTAAGGGTGGGAACTATATTTTCCTTTATTATCCTTTGTTGCCCAACATGCACTGGGCATATAGTAAGAGCTTAGTAAATATCAGTTAGTAGCTTGATTTCTGAACTGAAGAGAGAACAGGAATCCAAGTCTACACTGAGCTCCTGGCACTGTATGTGTCAGGCCTAACAGCTCCACATCTTCCCACCCAGTCCTCCCTGCCCAGCAATATGTTTATGACACGAGAGGCAGTAACATGGCCCAATTTATGAGATTCCAACTGACACTAAGTGCAGCTAAACAGAATTCAAAGACCCTGAATTCCACATACTTCATATTCACAGCCACCTCCACACACCTGTGTTCCTGCTATTTCACCGACCAGGAAAGCCTCCTCTCCAAATCTGATTACCAAATACAATCCAATTTTTTTTAATCTGCTCGAATTCTTACCTCCTGGAACACCATGTACAGCTGCATGAGCTGTGCACTACCTGACATAGGAGGCCACAGTTCACAATGCAGCAAGCTTGCATCCATCCCCGAAGCCTTAAGTATTTCTGCTCACATGGATCTCTGACTTTAAAGGATTTACCATGTGGGTCCCCTAATCAAACATTCAATTAAGTAGGAAGGGAATTTTCTTTAGCCTCTGCTTACTGCTGGAAGCTCCTACTTCCTAGGCCACCTAAAATTTGCCGTCATTTAAGCCAACAACAATGTTTCTGCTTTGCCAATTTTGGATGTTTGAGAAGCCATAGATAACTTTCCCCCTATTTATTGTCATAAATTCCACTTTAAGGAATCAGAGGCATTTGATTAGGCCCCTTGGGCTTGGCCTTTTATTCAGTTTGCTTCTGATTCCCTTGGGCCAGAGCCCCTCCCAACCCCGCACAGCAACCTCCACTTCCACATCCCCCACCACCTTAAGCCTGCAGAGGAAGGAAATCTATCCTTTTCCTCCATCACTCTGCCTCTTCCTCCCTACCTCAACCCAGAAGGACAAATGCAAGATTTATGGCTGAATAAAAAACAGAAGCCTTACAGCTAGTGTCTCAATGTAACTTCTTCCAGCACCCAGACACATAGGGAGGGTTGAATCCAAGGTCTGCACCAAAGAGGGAAAGCAGAGTGGGATTAAGGAATGAGAGAGAAGAAAGCGAGGACACTCAAAGTCTGGGCTGGACTTTATGACTTGGGACAAGCCTTAGTTCCAGAGAAAAGTCATGCTATCTTCAGTTCAGCACCTCTTCCAGGTAATTTTTCCCTGTGTTCTGGGGACGAAGAAATGACTCACCATCTGGGCAATCTAACCATCATCTAATCTGAAGACAAGAGTTGCTCCTATGTGCCCCTCCATCTCCACATCGCTAGAACCCCAATTCACAGCAACTCCAAGAGGCAGGGTTGTCCTCCCTCACTTTACATATACGGAAACAAAAGCTTGAAGACTTTCTGTTCTCAGCCAGACACTGTGAAGTACAGCTGAAAACTCAAGTCTGAGAGGCTCTGAAGTCATTTCCTTTTTACTTCAGCCTGTGGTCAAATGCTTTATTTTCTTGACCATCCAAGGAATTTACTGTCAAAGCCATCACTTTTGAATTTTTGAATATCATTTGAATGTTTACTATTTTGGATAAAGAAACTGCTTCCCCACACAAAGGGCAAGATTCCTGAGGGCAGGAAACAGGTCACACCGGTTATATCTTCAGAGGCACTCAGTTAGGCCCTCTGTTAAATTCGCTGTCTGATTTCATTAGGCCAGAGCACCTCTCCACACACTGCAACCTCCATTTCCACCACAACGACCTCGCATTCTGTGTAGGTTTTGCACAAAGCAGGTTCTTGGTATAGTTTCATAGAACTTTGCCCAAATCAAATAAGTGAGAAGCAGCTTCTGGAAGATTCTATCCTCTGCTTTTCAGGTGAGGTTCTCTGACCACCTGCTCTGTTCTAACTCGACCACCTTTCCCTACACTCCGACTGGGTTAGGTGCCCCTTCTCTATTCCTCCAGCCCTTGCCTCAACTATAGACCACATCCTCAGGTCACATTTGGCCTCCATCTCCCATTAGGCTGGGAGTTCCTGGAGGGCAGGAAGCCTTGTCCTTACTTATCACTGTATTTCCAGCCTATAGGACTTGCTAAATTTAGCATTTCATCAATGGTGTTTGTGAACTCAGTACAGGAACTGGACCAAAGGACTTATAAATCTGGCCTGGCAGACAGGACCACCAGCACTATTCTAACACCCCCACAAATTTGGGGCCCCAGTCCAGAAACAGGTGTGGTCTATTAGGGTATCAGCTCTCAGAGGACTCTGAGTTTATGACTCAAGACTTGCATCTGCAGAGCCTTGCACAGTGTCTGGCACACTCTACAGAATGATTGTGTATGTGGAATAAATTAATTACTGAATTCAAACTGGATCAATTCCCATATACTCCCTCTTTCCTCAGAAGGCAAAGCTGTGTAAGTTTCCCTTTTTAATGATTGGCAAAGTCATAGAAATTCAGAGCCTGATGGAGATGGGGAGCTGATTCAAATTTTTCATTTACACATGGGAACTCTGAGGTACAAGATCTCACAGAAAGCCTCCTACTCTCAGTCTAGCATGCACTCAACTCTGCCACTCTGCTGCACTTTGCAGGAAACCCAAGAGCCTGTGAGGCCTATGGCTGAGCCACAAGACTCCTGGCTTCTTTCTTTCCATCTCTGTCCAGCACTTGTCTCTCGATAGTGAGGAGAGTTTCCTCTAGGAAAAAGGTGGGGAAAAAAGCCTTTCTTCTTCCCAGTTAGAAGCCAGCAGCTTCTTCTGTCCTCTGACATTCCAGAAGAGGATCCATCTTCATATGGTGTCTTCCAATGGTACTGCCTCAATTTCAAAGACAATCTTCATGAAAGGACACAGACACAGAATGGACTGTTGAACTTGAGTTTTGTTTGACTGTAGAACATCAATGGAAAAGGACTCTCAGAGAAAGAATTTAGTGCCTTCCTCCCCTTTTACAGCCTGTTTCCTCTCTGCTCTATGGATAACTGACACTCAAAATGAACATGTCATTAACATGGGCCCGAAGAGACCTCTTAGAGTCACCTATTGTTAATGCCACAGAAGCGACAATCTTGGCACCACCCCTGGCCTGTGGGGCTTTCACATTAAAGAAAACAATCTTCAAACTAGAGAAAGCCTAGACCTGCTGAAGTGTAGCATTCCCTCCTCTCTAAGGCTCTCATCCAATCAAAAATGCTTAGAAACACTGCCCACTACTTGCCATTTTCCAGCTCACATGTTGGAATCATCCCAGCTCACATCTAGAAACTTGATTTTCAAGGTGTTGGTAGGAGGTGATTCAACGTACAACTGGGGAATAGCCATCAGTGTTGCCACAAAAGAGGCAACCACCCAGAGTCCAAGAAAAGGTGCTCTGCCAGGGCACCAATCAAGTGGATGGCACACCATGCCAAGCTGATGTGCAAAAATATCTCAAACACAATGATGGGGAAAGTAAAATGTAGTGTTCATTTAATAAAATAATTCACCCACAATAGCTTGAGAGACCACTTCCTCTCATTCAGCTATTTTCTACAGAAATCAGGGAGCACTAACAATCAATCAGAATTCTAGCCAAATCACAGACATCCAAACAGCCCTTGTGTATCAATAAAAAATTATTGAATTTGAGAAAAATGAATTTATTCAAGCATTTTTAGGAATGAGACCACTATCACTATGACATAGGGCATAACCTCTGAAGGTGTGTGTGTGTGCACATGTGTGTGTGTTTGTGTTGTGTATGCCACGGGGTAGGAGGGGTTGGGGGAGAGAGGCAAAGAGGGATGTCTGTAGAGACAGAATCTCAGAATCTTCTGAATCTGTCTCAGAATCTTCTGAAATTTACATAGCTCTCCTCAGAAAATGGACATATTCACATCTGAATACAATTCTGCATGACATTCCAAGGGATTTATCACCTGAAGCCTCTTTCTAGCATCCCTTCAGCTTTAAAAATCTCTTCTTTATATTTCTGAGCAAGAAAATCAGGACCTGTGGGCTTCCACTTCAGCTTCTCTTTTCCTCATTCCCTCAACACAGTGATATACCTGCAAAGTTACATCAAGCACTAAAGCTCTAAAGTTCTAGAAAACTGCTTCCCAAATCCAAGTGGGTATGTTATGTTAGGAAGCAAAAGATATTACAATTAAGGTTTCCAGTCCCGAAATCAAGTATCATTCACTCAGCTGTGGCAGAGATTTTCAGGAAAGCCTTGGGAATTAATATCCCCTACTAGGTGACTCTGTTTCTTTGGGGGGTCTTCTACCTGAAATGTGCTTGAATCTAATTGTGAATGGACACCAGGAAACCATGAAGACAGAGGCACATTTCTTTCAGCCCAATATTATAAAGTTACTTTCTCTCCATCTTTATAAAGGGGTTTGAGTACACTTTCCATTTCCTTCCCTTAAAATTACATAATTTTAGAACTTGGTGCCCCAGACATCGTCTAGTTCACAACCTCCATTTCAGATGAAGGCTCAGAGGGGTGAATGCTCACCAGGTAGAATGGGACTCAGACTCAGTTCTCTCAACTCGCAAATCTTGATTTTTTTCCTGTCTTTTGCTGCCTATTTCAGAGGCCTCACACAGAAAAATAAAGCAGGTTTAATATGTGTTGGGAGGAGAGGGAAGGTGGGGATATTTTATAAAATGAAGAAAAGGGTATCCATGGATAAGAGCTCTCCTGCTGCTTTCCTTTCCCACAAATGTAGTGAGATAAAATCCATTAAACACATGGGGACCTGTACAAACGGGAGAAATAACCTGTGCAGGGAGGCTCTAAGAGCAATTTCCCCTTTTCAGGGCAGATGGGAGACTGGAGGACTGGGTCAGTCCCAGCACTGGCTATTCTAAGAGTGTGTAGAAACTCTCGCTTTCTGCATTAAGATTCTTTCCTGAAAAGGATTATTCTGAGTGTTTCTATTTTATAACCTGATTATTATCCACTGACCCCCAGGCTCCAGCGATTCTCCTGTCCATTCTGGACAGATCTTCCATGAATCACACCTCCTAACACTTGGGTTGGACTTTTCTCCATTCGACCCACCTCCTTACTTTTGGACACCTGGGTAACGAGAGACAGAGCTTTTCTTTGAAGGAACAATAATATCTGTATGTGAGACTTCATCAAGGAAAATTTGGTTGACGGAGTGTCTTCCCTAAATCCAGCAAAATGCAGAAGGCCACAAGTAACCCCTGGACCTAGTTTTTGTTTGTTTTTATGGGGTTTTTTTTGTGGTACGCGGGCCTCTCACTGTCGTGGCCTCTCCCGTTGCGGAGCACAGGCTCCGGATGCGCCGGCTCAGCGGTCGTGGCTCACGGGCCTAGCCGCTCCGCGGCATGTGGGATCTTCCCGGACTGGGGCACGAACCCGTGTCCCCTGAATCGGCAGGCGGACTCCCAACCACTGCGCCACCAGGGAAGACCCCTGGACCTAGTTTTTACGGGCCAGATCCCTTTATATCCATTTCCCAAGACAGTTCCAAGGAGTCTTTCTGTGTGGCCCATTAATTTTCTTTTTAAAGTCTGAGATCAGGAATCACACATACACATTTCACTTCCCTGAGACATGTAAGTCCAGACTAGGAGGATAGGGGTTATATGTATTTATAGAATTAATTTTTTGAATTTTGGGGTTTTCCTGGAGCTGCCCTTATATGAGAATGAAGAGAAATATCCTATTTCTAGTATTATCTAATTGCAGTTTTGGAAGTCATATTACCCAGATTTATCCAAATGTTTCTTATACACTCCTTCAAAAAACTCTAGTTGTTCAAACTCCTGCTACATCCTCCCTACTGTCCCCATTTGAACGTTCTAGTACCTCAGTAGAAAAGCACAACATTCACACTGGGGCAAGTGGAAACATTCATGCCAAAACATTGCCTTTCAGGATTCTGCTTCCAAAAATCAAAACACAGAAGCAACCAGCACCGTTGGCTGTTACATCCCACTGCAAGACACCTAATCCTACTTTGCATAGCATGTGCATCCTGTTGGTGTTTAGGATGGGGAAATAAAGGATTTGTATCAACCCTCAGTTACTTGCAAAAAGTTAGTTGATGGCAATTTTTTTTGTTTTGAACATGTTTGTTCTTAGGTCAGTTTCTGAAACTTCTTTCCTGACCTTACTACAACCAATGCTCAAGGGTCAGCAAAATCATGGTAAGATTAGCTTGGGTCAAATGTAATTAGAAAGGGAAATAACTCTAGAAGGGAAATAGGTTTTCCCAAATGTACATCCTGCTGATTCTCCACGCATCCCATGAAAGATGATCTCTGTGGCCCCTGCAAGTGTCTTTCCTGCTTTCCAATTAACACACACTCTTGCGTTCTTAGAATTACGCTCAATTTCTCTTCATAGATCCCAGCCAGCAGATGCTTATCAATCTCCCCTCTGAAGGCTTCCTGAGCTACCCTGGTTAACCCTGACCTTTCCTGACTCTGAAATCATTGCCTCAAATAAAACTTAATTGCCAAATGGTAAATTTCAGTTGAACTAGTAAAGACTTGAAAATGAATGGCACAAAGATAATAAACAGCAAGTGTTGGTGAGCATGTGGAAAAAAGGGAAACTTCGTGCTCTGTTGGTGGGAATGCATATGGGTGCAGCCATTATGGAAAAAAAGAATGGAGATTCCTCAAAAAAACTAAAAATAGAACTACCATAAAATCTAGCAATTTCACTTCTGGGTATTTACTCAAAGAAAATAAAAACACTAATTTGAAAAGACATATGTGCCCCCATGTTCATTGCAGCATTATTCACAATAGCCAAGATATGGAAGCAACCTAGGTGCCCATCAATAGATGGATAGATAAAGAAGATGTGATATATATATACACACACAATGGAATATTACTCAGCCATAAAAAGGAATGAAATCTTGCCATTTGCAACAACATGGATGGATCTAGAGGGTATTATGCTAAGTAAAGTAAGTTGGACAGAGAAAGACAAATATTGTATGATCTCATTCATATGTGGAATCTAGAAAACAAACGACCAAACAAAACAGAACAAAAACAGACTCATAGATACAGAGAACAAACTGGTGGTTGCCAGGGGGAAGCAGGGTGGGAGGATGGGTGAGATACATGAAGGGAATTAAGAGGTACAAACTTCCAACTATGAAATAAGTAAGTCATGGGATGATGTAATGTACAGCATAAGGAATATGGTCAATAATATTGTAGTAATTTTGTATGGAGACAGATGGTTACTAGACAACGTGGAGATCTTTTTGAAATTTATTTAAATGTTGAATCACTACGCTGTATACCTGAAACTAACATAGTTTTGTATGTCAACTATATCTCAATTAAAAAAGAAAGAAAATGAATGGCAAATGGACACAATCCACATTTCGGATGCTCACATAAGGAAGTATGAAGGAGGGTGTATCAGCCAAGGTCTTAATAAGAAACAGATGGCACACCCAAATCAGGAGAGTTATGGAGAATTAATTTACAACAGTGTGGATGATGTAAGGGAAGCATAAGGAGTGACTGATTAATAGAGAAGCTGTTAGTATCTCTAGACTTCAAGCACAGAAAGGGAGCAGTTACTGGAACCACAAGAGCCTCCAGAGGATTGGTAGGTTTTCAAGTTGTCTTCTGGTCTCCATTCTGTCACTAGAAACAGCTTTCGAAGGGGCCAATATGAAGATCCCACTGCCTTATTTCTAAGCTCTGATGGCTTCTGTTTGTCCTGAGGATGAAGCCCAAACTCCTTGGCTTGCTCTTTCAGGCTTTTCAGCATCAGGACCCAACCACCATTGTTCAGCTCATCATGTCCCTTCCAGAGCTGCCAAATAGCATTATACCTTAACTGGAATGCCCTCTTTAACTAGCCAAGGCGTACCTGTCCTTCAAGATTCAACCCAAATGTCTATTCTCCTTGGGCCTTCCTAACCCTCCTGAGTAACGTTACTTATTTCCTTCAGCTTCCAGGTGTGTATCTCCTGTATCTCTGATGAGTACCAAAAAAGGTGAATGCTGAAGAGGGTCTGAGTTTAAGCAGAGACAGAGGGACATGGGCCAACTAGATATGTATTTTGTGTCTGAATCTTGGACTTCTTCCACATCACCATGTGGTCACATCCCAAAGGACCCATTTCTTCTTTTTGTAATCAGAAGGTCAAGATAATTCAGGGAAGATTCAGAAATAACATTTGTTGCTGCCAAAATTGGTTACATCCATACACACAAAAAATATGGGAAACAACTTAATATTGTAAAGATAACTCAATGAGAAGAAATAATAATAACAATAATAGTTATTTAGAGTCCCCTTCTGAGGGGCTGGCCTGACCTCATGCCTTTTGGTACAAGGCCCCAGAGAGTGTTGGGTTCCAGCAGAAGTACTCTGCAGGACATCCTAAATTAGCAATATAAATCTTTTAGAAATGAAGGATCCTACTAGTTCCCCAGCATCAGGAATAACTGAAAAATTAAGCAAGGAGGCATAAAGGGCCTTCAGCAAATAAATTCACAATGATAAAATGTTGACTGGCCCAGGGGATTCTATGTTATTACCATTTGGGGGTTTCTTTGGCTTTCAAAGTTAAAGCGAAACTGCCAAGTACTCTTGGCTTGAAACGTCTGAAAACAAAAACGAAACAAAAGAAAACAAAGTCACCAAATATGAATGGAAATGTCTCTATGATGGTGCATGGATAATTTAAGATAAGATAGAAAAGATTCCATGGTTCTAAATTGAGTAAAACAAATTTAAATGCTTCTTGGTAGAGTAGCTACTAACATCGTAACAGAAAACAACAAAAAATAAACTCTTAAGATGGAAAAATAGAATTGATGGACATAAAATTTAGTTCTACGATGTAAGTGTACAATCAGGAAAAAGCATGTAAAATGTAAAAGCTACAAAATGTGGTTTTAATACATACTGTCCCCTGTGCCCTGAGTCTTGATCAGCCTCAGTTTGCATTATATTGCCAAGATCATTATGCAAAACTGTTGTCACAGAAAAAATACAAGATTCCTGTCCTTGCCTTACAGAGCTCACAGTGTAGTTAGAAAGTGAAAACTAACACCCTTCAAACAGTTGTGTGCCCAGTTGTGTACTGGCTGCCTAGAACTTACAGTGAGTGGTAATGGAATCCCCAGATGAAAGCTGTCAGTTCAGGCTGAGTAAAGTGCAAATAGGAGTTAGACATGAAAAGATGGGAAGACATGGCTGAGGTGGCAAGGAGGAAGGAAACTAAGTCTTCCCACCATAAGGCACTACATAAGGCGCCACTACCAGAAGAGAAGTTTCCTGTCATAAGCACAGATCTATGGTGGAAAAACAAAACTCAGTGGGAAGACATAGACTTGTTTTAAGCATGTCTAGAGTTTAGGTATTACTAGTAGTCACATAGGTGAGAAAATCCCAACACACTGGGATACAAATACCTTCAGATCAGCAGTCCCCAAACTCTTTGGCACCAGGGACCGGTTTCGTGGAAGATATTTTTTTCCAAGGATCGGGGCAGGTGGGGGGGCTGGTTTCAGGATGATTCAAGTACATTACATTTATTGTGCACTTTATTTCTGTTATTATTACATTGTAATATATATATAATGCAGAACCAGTGGGAGCCCTGAGCTTGTTTTCCTGCAACTAGATGGTCCCATCTGGGGGTGATGGGAGACAGTGACGCCTGAAGTGTGTTGCTTATGTCCAGTCTACTCCGTAAGATGCAGCTTAATTGTCACTTGCCACTCACGGATAGGGCTTTGATGTGAGTCTGCAAGCAATTGATTTATTATGGTCTCTGTGCAGTCAAACCTCTCTGCTAATGATAATCTGTATTTGCAGCCCCTCCCCAGTGCTAGCTAGTATCACTGCCTCAGCTCCACCTCAGATCATCAGGCATCAGATTTTCATAAGGAGCGTGCAACCTAGATCCATCGTATGCGCAGTTCACAGCAGGGTTCGCACTCCTATGAGAATCTAATGCCACTGCTGACCTGACAGGAGGCGGAGCTCAGCCGGTAATGCGAGCAGTGGGGAGTGGCTGTAAATATAGATGAAGCTTTGCTCACTTGCCTGCTGCTCACCTCCTGCTGAGCGGCCTGGTTCCTAACAGGCCACAAACCAGTACAGGTCAGTGGCCTGAAGGTTGGGCACCCCTACTTTCGATAGATACACAGAGATCACTGTGATATCAATGATATCAGAGAGAAAGACTGAGAGAGAGACAGAGACAGAGACAGAGACAGAGACAGAGGGAGAACTTAGAATTAACCTTTCCCCAAAAGAGAGCAGAAGGAGACAGTGTTACATGGATGACTCAGACATGATGCATTAGCAAGGGACAAGCTTTTGTGATCACTCCTGCTAGAGAACGCCAATGGCAGAAGACAGATTCACAGGCTTTAAGAAAAAACAAAAGCAGTATTTGAAAGGTATCCATAAGGGAAAATAATTTAAAACAATAAATGAGGTTCTCTTGCTCTTCTCACAGGTAGATCAGTTTTCCTTCCACATTTTCATTTTTCTTCTTAGTTCCCTAATGTGGCATTTTCCTCACTTCACATTCTGCACTTGTGGATATGTGCACAGATGCGATACTTTAGAATAATGGAAATGTCAAGAAGTGTGTAATGGGGCAAAGAGGAAAGGAAGGTCTGAGGTGTGACTTCGAGACTCCCCAGCATTTTCAGGCCAAGCATGGAGGACCTACCAGCCTTTCGCTCTGACATCTAGTTCAGACATTTACAATTTAGTGTAGAGGAATGAGGCTGTAGAAGCTGGTTCCCCTTTCCCCTCCCATGATAGGCTGCTTTAGCTGGTTGATCTTAACAAGTGGAGTAAGTGCTTAGTTATCTCATTTGTTGAAAGAGACAGTCAGTCTCTTTTGGACTCCCAAACCCTAGATGTTCTAACCCTACAGTATCAGAGCTGAGCTCAGGGCCTTGCTGAGGCTGTGTGGAAACCCAGAAGAAGACAGCTCATACCTTCAGGTAACAGGCAGTCTAGCTCAGAAGAAAAAGTAAATGCCTGAAATAAAGAAAGAACAATTCAACAGACCATGTAAATGCATACCAAGTGGTAAGGACAACAGAACATAATAAAAGTTAAAGAAAGGATATGTCCAGGGTTGCGGCCCCTCTGGAGAAGTCCAAAATGACCTTGTCGGGGGCGTGGATTTGAGCAAGAAAATTAAGAACTGGTAGGCTGTGAGATGGGAAAGAGGAGGAGTAAGCACACATGCATGCCTGCACCCCCGACCCCACACACATGCTTACTCCCTTATACATGCACACATACAGAGCCACAGTCATCCCCATGAGTCCCCGGCAGCTGTTAGAAACACAAAGCAAGTCAACCCCTCAGGTCATGGCTGGGAGGCACTGAACACGTTCCTCTACCCAAGTGTCCAACGTCAACTTTTAGTATGCTTAAAAAACTCCTATCAATGTATTATTTCATTCCTTGAGGTCTTGAGGGATTTTTCTCTTCAAAGTCTTCCTATACTTAAAATCTCTGGAGGGAGGCAATTTCCTATATTAGTTGCCCTCAAACTTCAGCTCTGTGAGCAGACAGCTGACATCTTAGGAGAAGACAGTGTCTAGGAGTTAAAGCTCACACAGCGCTTCCTCCAGGGACAGCCAGGACCATAGAGTAGCCTTGTGCTGAAGGCCCACCAGAGAAATTTCCAATCATTAGTTATGTCTCACTGTACAGTATCTCCCCAGGAAAAGAAAGCCAGGCAGATGGATCAGTGGCAAGACCTGGAGAAGGTCAGGCTTCTGCACAGGCCACATAAGAACACTCCACAATAAGACTCCCCGCGTCAGAGATCACCGCTCCATGCTTAGCTCAGTTTTTCCACTTGTAAAGAAGAAGGTTGGATTCAATAGTCCCCAGGATCCCTTCTAATACTCAAATTCCATGTTTCTGTGTTTGGGACAAGTTGAATCATAGTATGGGCTTCTACTTTCCTAACATTGGCTAGAACTTCAGATCCTCTCACAGGCCATGAGAGTTACAAAAATACTTTGAGATCCATTAGTAAAAACATTAGTTTTTCCAAGGTACCCATTAAAATGGGGGGAAAATCCCAGACACAAAAACCAGTCCTTACAAAATAAGTTAGCCACGGGATTGCTTTTAAATAGCTCTCTTACCCCATTTTACAGGTAATGCTCTGTCAGAATATTCTTCCCAGGGCTCTCCACTGACTCTACAATTCAGTTTACAAAAACTCATTTCATACAACTCTTTGGGGAAATATCTATTGCTTGAAATGAGGTACACTTGTTTTGAAGCAGAGTATATCCCACAATAAGGAATTCAAAACATTTTGGTTGATAACATCCTGATACCAAGATGGCCCAAGCCAACTTATTTATTCTCCCCTTTCTTACCCACAACATGCCGCCTCACAGACTCACATGAACATGTACTCACTACACCCTTCACTCAGGCAGGTGAGGTTTATCCATTCAATTCTATACCAGCTTGGTCCATTTTCCTTGTTTCAAGTGTCCCTACTTCTTCAAAATGATACATATCTGGCCAACTGGTTTGCCATGAGGTGAAGAATACAATCTACTTATCCCAGATTCTAACTCTTTTCTTTTCCTGAGTAATTGATTAGCCAAAGAATATTGCTTGGAAAAGAAAAGGGAGAAAAATTGTTCCAATAACATGTTGTCATTTTCCCACATACCTCCCTGTCATTTTCCAACAAACCATGAGAAGAAATCACTACTTAAGGAAAAAATATATATAACTGTCTCAATCTATGAAGAGTTTTCTGCCTGAAAACAGTATATCATGCCTAGGATATGAGGAGCCTCCTTGTAATGATCATACTCTATTTAGACGTGAATAAGGAGGAGTTAATAGAGAAAAATAAAAGAAGGTAAAGAATGAGAAAAAGATAGGGCAAAGAGGTGAGGAGGAAAGAATAAGACAGAGGAGAAGGCAACATAAAGAGAATTTAAGAACATTACTAAAAAATTGTCCAACTCCTTGTCTTCACTGTTGAGGAAAGTGAGACCTACAGTATGAGGGGGAGGGAGGGGCAGAAATTGGAGTGTTGGAGAAGAAACAGGAAAAGAAAGAGTAATCAGAGAGAAGGAAATGGAGGAGAAGGAAGGAGAGACTGAGTCTTGAAGCAGCATCTGTAGAGACAGAGTCTAAGAAGCCTGCGCCCTGAGGGGCACCCCCGCCCGGGCTCAGATGCAGTCCTGTGAACAGGAGCACCAGCTATATTTAGTTCCAATGTAACTTCAGCCACTAGTATTCATTCCACTGGGGCAGCTGCAGCACAGTCCTGAGGAGACATTTCACTGCCCACCCTGGAACAGCCGTGTCAAGGGCCTGGGCCTTTGTAGCCACAGAATCCACTGTGTTTATATACAAGAGAGCAGCATTTTGAACATAACTGAGAGGACTGCACCAGGAAAGTGTTTTCAGAAGCCCAAAGTCATGACTCCTGTTTCTGAATGATGTCTCTTACCCCATCCCCTGCAGGCAGATACCAGCCCTTACCTTTTGTGGTATTCTCTCCTGAGAACTTCCCTGATCTTCTGGTCCTCACTTCAACTCCACAGAGGGTTCTGTGCTTTGGAAGAATACTCTTTGGTATCTACTCAAGCACCCCCAGACCCAGCTGACCCACAGAAATACCTGAAGGTTTCCTCTGATGCCAGGGGAACATGGCAGACTTCTACTAAAAAAAAGGTTTGGCTATTAAAGGGTTGGCAGGTTACCAACCTGAACACCCTATGCAAGAAATGAAAACCCTGGCACCACATGGGAGAAGTACTAAGACTGGGAACAGTTTAGAAAATCAACAGTGCTCAACCTGAATATTAAATAATTACGGGTCACTGTTCTGGGTAAGGCATCCTAGTTGAATTCTGTGGGACAAAAATCACACATAAGCATTCCCTTCACTCTCAAGAAGATTCAGTTCTGATGCATGTCTAACAACAATCACACAAGGTGGCTCAGGGAATAGATGAATGGGTTCCAGATAAATGCTGAGGGGAGAAGAGGCAGTTGGAATCTGGGAAGGCTGAGAAGACTTTTCAGAAGAGGAGGCTCCTTTCTCCAAAAATGAATAGGCTATTAATAAGCAGAGAGGAAGGAGGAGAACATTCCAGTTGGGGGAGATAAAATAAGCAAATATGTTCCTCATTCTTTGGTTGTATATAGTTGGACGCTTTTGCAAAACTAAAGTTCCCAATCCCGTGCCTTAACAAATATCAGTAGATTCTCCATAATTAATTCTTGGAACAAAAGCCATGTGCACAAAAGTTGTTGCCAATAAGCAACCTCCTTATCTACAAACCAGAAGCCAAAAGTCCCTCTCCCATGAAACAAGACTAGGAAAGGTAAGCAAAAACTAGCATAGAGAAAGCCTGGGTCCTTGGAAGAATGGTTGTCTGTGCTGCAGAAAAAAAATACAGGACAAGTGACATTGACAGGGGAAAATGATGGCAGTGCTTGCCCTGGTCTGAACTTGAAAAGAAGAATCCCTAGATGATGGTGTATGCCAACCATTCCTTCCTGGCAGAGCAGATGAAGTGAGGAGGCAAGGGCCAGGTGGGGTAAGGAGCTTACTTTAGCCAGAGTTCACCTACTAGCTGTCTAATTCATTTAACCCAGACTGGACTGAAGGAAGGACTGAGAGAAGAACATTCTCTTTAGGGTATGAAATGGGTTATTTCCAGTCCAGATGGTTTCCCACAAATACATTAATGACTCTATAGGCATGTCTGCCTGGAAAGGTAACAGTTTAACGACACTTGGTAAATGCTCCTTTTGGATTCTGTGTAAATTGAATAAAAGACCAAAGAGCTATTAAAAAGTAGGCTTTAACTTACTCCTTTCCCCACACCTCATTCTTTTTAAATGGCAAGATCAATAAACAAGCCTAATATTTGGTTTAAAAGAAAAAATAGAATACATCCAAACCTTGAGCAGCACTTGAACATGAATGGTCCCGGTGCTGAGAAACACAGGGACACACGTGCACACACATACACACACACACACCCCTCACTGGCGACAAAATCAAGACGTCTGCTGCTGAGCATGGCTATGCAGTGACAGGTCTGTGTCATAGTTCACCTGGACAAATCCCCAAATGTAGTCATATACCTGTCAAGAAATCTTGTTCTTCTGCCTCCGTGATATCTCCCAAACCTGATACTTTCTACCTAGACCCCCATCCCCATCCTCTACCCAAACCACCACAACAGCTCCATAATTCATTTCTGACTCCCTTCCATCCCTTCTTCATAGAACTTCCAGAAAAATCCCTTTACAAACAAATCTATTTTGGTCATATCCCTACTTAGCCCCTTAATGGCCCCCATTGTTTCTATGCTAGAGACCCCAGGAATCTTCCTCCTGTCAACAGGGGCTGGGGCAGCTGCCCCCTCCCTTTCCAGCCTCATCTCTGCCCCCCATCCCTGGTCATTCCATCTGCACTGCACATCCCACTGCACTGACCTCCTTCTAGATCCTCAGCACTGCCTAAGCCACCCTACTCCCTCTCAGCACCTTAACACAGAACCTTCTCTTTGTCTTCCAGACCTTCACAGCAGGTTTGCTTCAGAGTCCTTATCATATATGAAATTGTTTATTTACATCTTGATTGTTTGATGGATGCCTATCACCACTAGGGTTGTGAAGATCAAATCATAGAATGACTATGGAAATCTTTAAAGAACTGTAAACAGGATCCCAGTGGAAATCATAGCTTTTCCATGGCTGCTGTTAAGTAACGCCCTGCCCTCAAAACAAAATGTAAATGAAACAGTAGTGGTGTCACTTTCCCCAGACAATAGCAGGCATAACTTGGTGAATGATTAGCCTTGGGATCTACTGGCAACAAACAGAAATCCACTTCCCTAGGGCCAGTGGAGCCACGAACACCAGCCTGAGTTTTGACAATCTCCCTGGTACTAGAACACGTCCCCTGGGCCTGGCACACCTGGTTCCAAAGGTGCCAGCAGCCAAAGGAGAGTAAATATTAACTGTGGTAGAAATAATTAGTCAGTTGTGGATGGCTTTCCACAGTTTGCAAGGTACTGACCTGAAAGGGAGCTGAAAGGAAAAAAGATGGGGGTAACTTGCCCACTGGGCTGGCCATCCCACAAGTGCCTCTCCAGGTTCACTCCCCATCTCCTCTAACCTTTCTCTCTCAGTGACCCTGACCTCTATGGGCTGCAAATAAAGTTCCTTCACCCTCTGGCTTCACCCAAGGAGGGGCACCAGCAGGAGGTCACAGGAAGGGAGGTGAGTGAGGTCAGGAGCACTGCTCTCCCAGCCTCCTCCCTGCTGGGTCCCCCAGGCTGTGTTAGCCAAAGGCCACAGCTCCTATCACGTATTCCCCCAACATGACTTCCTTGTGCTCTCTAGTTTACTCCCCATCCCCAACACACCCATACATTCAGGGAACTGATCCTTCCCATTTCAAGTCAAGGGTGATCATAGCTCTCCTAGGCTATTACTATTCCTGGGATACTCCAGCAACCTTTGTGGTTTGCCTACACCCAGCTCAGTTCTGGAGGTGGAGAGACTTCACTGCAAGAAGCATACATACGAGCAAATAAGCTGAGTATGAGGAAGTAAGGAATGTGCTCCATGAGTGCCTGCATTTCTGTGATCTGTAGTGGCTGTGGGACCAGAAGTCAGGAAAGGCCTCCCTAAGAAACTGATGCTTGGGCTGACATCAGAACCAGGAAAGTTTGGGTGGGACACTGGTAGGAGGTTAGTGGAGGGAGCAGGAGAATCCCACGCAGAGGGAACAACCTGTTCCAAGGTCCTGTCACATCTTCTTTCCCTCACACTTGCTGACTCTTACACAAAGGGTCTTAGCCTTTATTTCACATTTGGTTATTTAAGCTTTTGTGGGGAACACATTTTGCCATTTTAAATGAATGCACAAATATGAAATGTTGATGATAATGATCATGTTAATAAAAATCCTCTAGTATACATAAAAGCTTCTTGGCAGCCCAGACTTTGTCCACAGCACCTAGCACATTGGCAAATATACATAGAGTTGAAGTTCAATAAACATATTTCAATGCATATTTCAATGTGGTCTCTCAAAATTCATACATTGAAAACCCTAACCTCCAATGTGATGGCATAAGGAGGTGGGGCCTTTGGGAGGTGATTAGGTCATGAGGGTGCAGCCCTCATAAATGGGATTAGTGCCCTTATTATAAAAGGGACCCCAGAGAGCTCTCTTGCTCCCTTCCATCATGTGAGAATACAACAAAAAGATGCAGTCTGCAACCTGGGAGAGGGCCCTCCCAGAACTTGACCTTGCTGGCACCCTGACCTCAGACTTCCAGCCTTCAGACCTATCAGAAACAAATTTCTGTTTTAAGCCACCCAGCCTACAATATTTTGCTATAGCAGTTCAAACTAAGACACATTTGCAACTGACTGATTGGTTGACTGACTGAGGAGGAAAATCCAGCAGAGACCTAGCACTGCCTGTCACTGAAGGTGGGTGTATAAAATGCAGGTGAGCTGACTTCTAGCTAAGTTGCAGGTTGACCTTGGACAAATTACACTTATCTTCAGATAACATTTGCTCAGGTCTCAGGTCCTAGGATGGGAGATAAGCAAGAGTTATTTTGGTCCCTGGTATGCCTCAGAGAAGAACTGGGACACAAGTGGTGACCTCCGTTCAGGGGGTAACATGTTAAATTCAGCCTCACGTGTGGGGTTTCATGCTGTCCAGTTCCCACAAATTGGAGGTTTCCCTAGAGCCCACAGTTACCATTGTTGAAAGGCCCAATGCCTGAAAAATGATGTATTTTCTGCTAAAGGAAAAGTGATATTTTATTCTATTTTTTAATCTAATTTTATTTTTTTATACAGCAGGTTCTTATTAGTTATCTATTTTATACATACTACTGCATATATGTCAATACCAATCTCTCAGTTCATCCCACCACCACCCGCCTGCTTTCCCCCCTTGCTGTCCATACGTTTGTTCTCTACATCTGTGTCTCTATTTCTGCCTTGCAAACTGGTTCATCTGTACCATTTTTCTAGATTCCACGTATATGCGTTAATGTACGATATTTGTTGTTCTCTTTCTTACTTCATTCTGTATGACAGTCTCTGGGTCCATCCAAATCTCTACAAAAGACCCAATTTTGTTCCTTTTTACAGCTGAGTAATATTCCATTTTATGTATCCACTACATCTTTATCCATTTGTCTGTCGATGGACAATTACACTGCTTCCATGACCTGGCTATTGGAAATAGTGTTGCAATGAACACTGGGGTGCATGTGTCTTTGAATTATGGTTTTCTCTGGGTATATGCCCAGTAGTGGGATTGCTCGCTCATATGATAATTCTGTTTTTAGTTTATTAAGGAACCTCCATACTGTTCTCCATAGTGGCTGTATCAATTTACATTCCCACCAATAGTGCAAGAGGGTTCCCTTTTCTCCACGCCCTCTCCAGCATCTCTTGTTCCTAGATTTTCTGATGATGCCCATCCTAACCGGTGTGAGGTGATACCTTACTGTAGCTTTGATTTGCATTTCTCCACTAATTACTGATGTTGAGAAGCATGTGCCTCTTGGCCATCTGTACGTTTTCTTTGTAGAAATGTCTATTTAGGTCTTCTGCCTATTTTTTGATTGGGTGGTTTGTTTTTTAAATACTGAGCTGTATGAGCTGTTTACATATTTTGGAGATTAATCCTTTGTCCACTGATTCGTTTGCAAACATTTTCTCCCTTTCTGAGGGTTGTCTTTTCATCTTGTTTATGGTTTCCTTTGCTGTGCAAAAGCTTTGAAGTTTCATTAGGTCCACTTTTGTTTAGTTTTGTTTTTATTTCCATGACTCTAGGAGGTGGGTTTAAAAAGATCTTGCTGTGATTTATGTCAGAGTGTTCTTCCTATATTTTCCTCTAAGAGTTCTATAGTGTCTGGTCCTAATTTAGGTCTTTAATCCATTTTGAGTTTATTTTTGTGTATGGTGTTGTTAGGGAGTGCTCTAATTTCATTCTTTTACATGTAGCTGTCCAGTTTTCCCAGCACCACTTATTGAAGAGACTGTCTTTTCTCCATTGTATATCCTTGCCTCCTTTGTCATAAATTAGTTGACCATAGATGCGTGGGGTTTATCTCTGTGCTTTCTATCCTGTTCCACTGATCTATATTTCTGTTTTTCTGCCAGTACCATATTGTCTTGATTACTATAGCTTTGTAGTATAGTCTGAAGTCAAGGTGTCTGATTCCTCCAGCTCTGTTTTTTTCCCTCAAAATTGCTTTGGCTATTCGGGGTCTTTTGTGTCTCCATACAAATTTTAAGATTTTTTCTTCTAATTCTGTAAAAAAATGCCATTGGTAATTAGATAGGGATTGCATTGAAACTGTAGATTGCTTTGGGTAGTATAGTCATTTTCACAATATTGATTCTTCCAATCCAAGAACATGGTATATCTCTCCACCTGTTTGTGTCATCTTTGATTTTTTCATCAGTGTCTTATAGTTTTCTGAGTACAGGTCTTTCATCTTCTTAGGTAGGTTTATTCCTAGGTATTTTATTCTTTTTGTTGCAACGGTGAATGGGATTGTTTCCTTAATTTCTCTTTCTAACCTTTCGTTGTTAGTGTATAGGAATGCAACAGATTTCTATATTAATTTTATATCCTGCACTTTACCAAATTCGTTGATGAGCTCTAGTAGTATTCTGGTGGCATCTTTAGGATTCTCTATGTATAGTATCACATCATCTGCAAACAGCGACAGTTCACTTCTTCTTTTGCAATTTATACACCTTTTATTTCTTTTCCTTCTCTGATTGCTGTGGCTAGGACTTCCAAAACTATGTTGAATAAGAGTGGTGAGAGTGGACATCCTTGTCTTCTTCCTGATCTTAGAGGAAATGCTTTCAGTTCTTCACCATTGAGAATGATGTTTGCTGTGGGTTTGTCATATATGTTGAGGTAGGTTCCATCTATGCCCACTTTCTGGAGGGTTTTTATCATAAATCGGTGTTGAACTTTGTCAAAACGTTTCTCTGCATCTATTGAGATGATCATATTGGTTTTTCTCCTTCAACTTGTTAATATGGTGTATCACATTGATTGATTTGCACATATTGAAGAATCCTTGCACTCCTGGGATAAATCCCACTTGGTCATGGTGTATCATCCTTTTAATATGTTTTTGCTAGTATTTTGTTGAGGATTTTTGCATCTATATTCATCAGTGATATTGGTCTGTAAGTTTCTTTTTTTGTCGTATCTCTGTCAGGTTTTGATATCAGGATGATAGTGGCCTCATAGAATGAGTTTGGGAGTGTTCCTTCCTCTGCAAATTTTTGGAAGAATTTGAGAAGGATGGGTGTTAGCTCTTTTCTAAATGTTTGTTAGAATTCACTTGTGAAGCCATCTTGTCCTGGACTTTTTTTTTGTTGGAAGATTTTTAACCACAGTTTCAATTTCATTACTTCTCATTGGTCTGTTCATACTTTCTATTTCTTCCTGGTTCAGTCTTGGAAGGTAATACCTTTCTAAGAATTTGTCCATTTCTTCCAGGTTGTCCGTTTTATTGTCGTAGAGTTTCTTGTAGTAGTGTCTTATGATGCTTTGTATTTCTGCGGTGTCCGTTGTAACTTCTCCTTTTTCATTTCTAATTTTCTTGATTTGAGTCCGCTCCCTCTTTTTCTTGATGAGTCTGGGTAAAGGTTTATCAATTCTGTTTATCTTTTCAAAGCACCAGCTTTTAGTTTTATTGATCTTCGCTATTGTTTTGTTTCTGTTTCATTTATTTCTGCTCTGATCTTTATGATTTCTTTCCTTCTACTAACTTTGGGTTTTGTTTGTTCTTCTTTCTCTAGTTCCTTTAGGTGTAATATTAAATTGTTTATTTGAGAGTTTTCTTGTTTCTTGAGGTAGGATTATATTGCTATAAACTTCCCTCTTAGAACTGCCTTTGCTGCATCCCATAGGTTTTGGATTGTCGTGTTTTCATTGCCATTTGTCTCTAGGTATTTTTTGATTTTCTCTTTCATTTCTTCAGTGATCGCTTGGTTATTTAGTAATGTATTGTTTAACCTCCATTTTTGGGGGGTTTTTTTACATTTTTTTCCCTGTAATTTATTTCTAATCTCATTGTTGTGGTTGGAAAACATGCTTGATATGATTTCAATTTTCTTAAATTTACCAAGGCTTGGTTTGTGACCCAAGGTCACTTACCTGTTCTTCTGCCTCAGTTATTCTGCTATTGATCCGTTCTAGTGTATTTTTCATTGCAGTTATTGTATTGTTCATCTTTGTTCTTTAATTCTTCTAGGTCTTTGTTAAACATTTCTTTCATCTTCTCAATCTTTGCCTCCTTTCTTTTTCTTAGGTCCTGGATCATCTTCACTAGCATTATTCTGAATTCTTTTTCTGGAAGGTTGCCTATCTCCACTTCATTTAGTTTTTTCTGGGGTTTTATTTTGTTCCTTCACTTGGTACATATTCCTCTGCCTTTTCATTTTGTCTATCTTTATATGAATGTGGTTTTCATTCCACAGCCTGCAGGACTGTAGTTCTTCTTGCTTCTGCTGTCTGCTCTCTGGTGGATGAGGCTATTTAAGAGGCTTGTGCAAGCTTCCTGATGGGAGGGACTGGTGGTAGGTAGAGCTGGGTGCTGCTCTGGTGGGCAGAGCTCAGAAAAACTTTAATCTGCTTGTCTGCTGATGGGTGGGGCTGAGTTCCCTCCCTGTTGGTTGTTTGGTCTGAGGCGACCCAGCGCTGGAGGTTACAGGCTCTTTGGTGGGGCTAATGGCAGACTCCGGACTCTGGGAAGGATCATGCCAAGGAGTACTTCCCAGAACTTCTCCTGCCAGTGTCCTTGTCCCCACGGTGAGCCACAGCCAACCCCCCTCCTTCTGCAGGAGACCCTCCAACACTAGCAGGTAGGTCTGGTTCACTCTCCTATGGGGTCACTGCTCCTTCCCCCTGGGTCCTGATGTGCACACTACTTTGTGTGTACCCTCTAAGAGTGGAGTCTCTGTTTCCCCCAGTCCTGTCAAAGTCCTGCAATCAAATCCCACTAGCCTTCAAAGTCTGATTCTCTGGGAATTCCTCCTCCCATTGCTGGGCCCCCAGCTTAGAAAGCCTGGCATGGGGCTCAGAACCTTCCCTCCAGTGGGTGGACTTCTGTGGTATAACTGCTCTCCAGTTTGTGAGTCACCCGCCCAGCGGTTATGGGATTTGATTTTATTGTGATTGCGCCCCTCTTACCATCTAATTGTGGCTTCTTCTTTGTCTTTAGATGTGGGGTATCTTTTTTGGTGAGTTCCAGTGTCTTCCTGTCGATGATTGCTCAGCAGTTTGCTGTGATTCCGGTGCTCTCGCAAGAGGTAGTGAGTGCACGTCCTTCTACTCCGCCATCTTCAAAAGTGATATTTTTGATTCAGCCATTTTTTCCTTTTTTTTCTTTCTTTTTACCTGTCAGTATAAGTTTCATTCATGTCTATCTCCCTATACCTCAAAGTTATGAAGAATCCAAGAAGGAGCCAGAAAAGTCAACCTTCATTTTACAGAAAGGTATTTCACTGCACCAGATAGAAAAAGTGTAGGGCAGAGATTCAGAGCCATTACTGTAATTAACCTGAATGTGGCCTCAGAGAGACACTATCCCTCTCTGGGCTCAGTTTTCTCATCTGTAAAATGAATGGCTTGTATTAAATGATCTATGAGATCCTTGGATGCTATCATTTTAAGCACCATTCTTTTTCTTTTTTTTTTTTAATTTCAGCAAATATGTCTTAAGAGTCAATATGTTCTCACCATTGTGTTATCTTGGGGGTAGCATACCATCCATATCCCACAAGGGTCCTTATCTTATGCTTAATGGGCCTCCTGGGAAGGTCCTTGAATCCCTTGATAATGAACACAGCATTTGTGCCTATGTGTAGTTTTCCTGGAAAAAAAGGGTCCATAACTTTTAGGTCCATATATGAGTCCTAAGTGCTTTTAGCAGAAAAGCATAGGTGTGACTGTGCAGACAACAGATCTCAGATGAGATGTGAATGTCTCAGATGTGTTCACCAGAGACCAATCCCAGAAGCAGATACACCCATCCAGCCACTACGTGCTGTGGGTTCAAAGGAAGACAAAACCCTGGGACCTCATATTTAGGAAGATTTTAGGAACACGATGGCTCCTGATTTGAGATGGGATCAAGGGAGGTGGAATGCTAAAGAGAAGGAGAGTTTGGGAACCCCATGCAAAAGTATACTTCTGGGTAAAATATGCTGTGTTCTCAAACAAAAAAACCTGGCTGCTGTACTAATTCAGCCCTCTCTCCACTGCACCTGAGGGTCACACACTTTCTTCTTCCTGCCTGTCTTCTATTAGTACCAGCATCACAGTTCTGGGTTCAAGAGAAGAAAAGGGCTTGGTTTCATGACTGGGAGTCTGCCCCAGATAAAGCGGCTATTTTTGCCCGGAGAAGGCTGGGAGATCCTGAGTCTGTATCTATTACTCAGCCTGGATGGGGAGGCACCACACCAGGCCACACCACGGGTGAGGACAGGGGAGTTGTTTGGAGCCTTTCCTGAGGGTGACAGAGAACAAGCCATGACAGTTCTGAGATTACTGCAAAATAGATCTCATCAATGATCTTAAGGTAAATTTGAAACATATAGTGACAGAGTAGAAGTTACACCATACACAGTTATACATGCATGTGAGAAAACATAAACATAACCATGTATAAGTTGAGGCTTAGGAATTATAACTTATAGAGTAAATGCTATTATCCAAAAGTTTAAACATATGTGAGACAACTCATAGCAAATATGCTGACATATGGCATTGAAATCAATATGTCAACACTTATAAGTAAGAAATCATCTATAAAAATAAAGTCAACCACATTTCTCTCTTTACATTTAGGCCACAAATGAGACCACAGCTGAGCATCTCTGGTTAAGCATTAACACACAACAGGATCTGCCTGTAACTCGTTCATTAAGGTGCAGTGCCCCAGCTAATTAATATATCACCGGCAGATCAAGTTCAGCGAACGATATTGAGCAAGTGCATTCCTAAGGCCTCATTTACCCTCTTTCAGGTGGGAGGAAGTCCAGAAGAAAAGGACAGGGGAGGGAAAGAGGGAGAGATGGGAGAAATGATCATTTTGCCACTGTAGAGAATCCCACAGTGCCCAAAACAGCAGAGTAAGTCACAATAATTACAATAAACCTAGACTAAACCTGACAGTTATAGGACATTGTCAGAGTAGGTTAAAAACTGTTAACAATAACAATATATGTACATGTACACACACACAGAGAGAAATCAGAAAGATCTCTCTCTGACACACACACACACACACACACACGAAGGAAACCGTTGTAACAGGAAATATTTAACTAGCTATACTTTTTATACAAAGTACTTCAAGGCAAAAAAACCCCGACACTGACACTAGGGGTAAAGAGAGTCACTATGAGGCCTCTGTATTATGAACATTAAAAAAAAAAAAAAAAAAAGAGGGAGAGATGGGAGAAATGATCATTTTGCCACTGTAGAGAATCCCACAGTTTATAAAAGTGGTGTGTGTGTGTGTGTGTGTGTGTGTGTGTGTGTGTGTGTAGCAGGTATGTGCCTATGTGTGTTGGTCAAACCCTGAAATCATGTCACTTGAGGAAAGGCTGAAGGAGTAACAGCTGTTCAGACAAGTAAAGACGGCATGTAAGGAAGGCTATCGTAACAGCATTCTGCCCTTTGTAGGACTGGAGGCTGACTGCAGGCACAGACGACACTGTCTTGCCTGTCAGTCACACTTCCTGGGCTTTGAATTCTTCATCTGTAATGTGAGTGGAGGGCATGAGATTCCTGGTTCTCAACTCCTGATGCAATCAGAATCACATGAAGATGCTGTTAACAAATACAGATCCTGCGACCCCACCCCAGATAAGAAGCTCTTCAGGCAGGAAACAGACACTGGTGTTTTAATAGCCCCCCGGGTCACCCTAATGCACATTCAGTCGCACTGGTCTACATCACACCCAAGTCCCCTCCAGGGTGACATTCCTGAGCCCTTCTGGCTCGAAAACTCTACTGGAATCAGTCATATATAATGCTCTCCCCACTTCCTCTGGGGCCCTGGGTGGAACCATGATCCTGAGAGAAACTCAATACATGAAATGTTGATACTCAACAAGAGAGTTCTCTGAAGCCAGATGGACAGGAAGATCCATGGAAAGAGAGCTCCATCACAGAAGAGCCGCTCCGGTCTTGGCTCAGGACCTGTTTACTCTGTCTTTCAGCACGATTTTCACCAGCTTGGTTATGTCCTTTCCCACCCCCAGCAGATTAGAAGCACAAATTGGAAGGGTAGTTTGGTGAAAGAACTGCTTATGTTTGTTAAAGAAGAACCAGCATCCCGACAGTGAGAGAGAAAACAAAAACACTGCAAAAACAGAGCACAGGAACCAATGGAAAACACAGTCTGGGTGCATTTGTTGTAGAAGCAAACCACTCCACTCATATTAAAAGACTCAGATGATCTCTCCACGCTGCTAATAATTAGGGGAGAACTCTACCTACCAAAGCAAGGACATGGGTATATGTGTATATGTAGTTGGTGATTTTTCTAAGCAATGGTTTCAATCTTTCAAAACATTGGAGGTCAGCCTAAATGCCACTGTATTCTTCTCAGGCTTTTAAAAATAGACCTGCTATCTGTAGCCTTTTCCACATCAAAAATCACTCTTCAGGTTTTCATCAGCCCCTGGATGTAACCAATAAACAACTTCAGAAACCCCAGAATCTGCAGGTGGGCAGCCTGAGACACAGATAGCAACAGCAATTTCCCTACCACTCTGAGTCAGTCAACCCTCTCTAAAATTATTCCACCACCCCCTACCCTACTTCTAATAAAATCTGTAGTGAATAAAAGGAACTCAGGTCAGGCTGTGAGGAAGAAGACTTGGTTTCAAGTGCAGTAAGCAGCAGAGCGTGAAAGGTAGAGCTCTAGGGGCCGCTGACATAGTGAGGACCCACCAGGAACCTGAGATTGACCGACTGAGAGATGATGCATTTTCTTTTAGCAATAATCACAATTATTTGAGGCACTTTAATAAGTCATGGTTTATTCCAAGAAGAGAGAAAGAAATAAGTAGGAAAACAGCAATGGAACTGTTAGAAGATCCATTAATGTATCAGTAAAATGCTGTGGCAAGCAGTGAAATTATTCACAATAACACTTCCTGACAAGACACCCCTCTTTGGCACTCTAGACCCACTGCTCTTGAATCAAAGCAGCCTTCTACCGACTTGCTTTACTGCTGCATGGGAATCATAAGTTTCTTGAAACCAGAGGGTAGGACCCCTGCCAAATCTGAGAAGGCCATGATCTTCTACTTTATCTGGGTCCTGCCTGTGGAATGATTAGAAAACTCCTGTCCGTCAATTGTTTCCTTGTTTTATAGTTCAAGGAAGAATTATAACACATAAATCTTGGATCTCACAAAAACAGTTTGTCTCCACCAGTACATCTCGAAAAATCTGAGTCGGGAACCCAAGTCATATATCTCGTCAGTATTGGCTACTTAAGAACAATGTCTGAGGTGGCATGTAAAGGTAAGAGGACCAGCAAATCTTCCTAGCTCTTATTTTGGTGCCTTTGGTAAACGATGTGGAGTGCCAGAAGGAGCGCTGGATAAGAAGAACATCCAAAGGCCTGGGAGCTATTTCAGCACCTGTGACCTCCAGCATGTCACTCTCCCCATCTGAACTTCAATATTCCTCTCTATAAAATGAGAGGTACCAGAAAATCTCGAGGGCTCCTTCCATCAGCCCCGTTAGACTGTGGTTCCCAATCCCATTGCTTCCAGTAATCTCGCTGATTGTGTGTGGGCTCAGATCTTCCTGGAGGTCCCCGCTGTTCTTCCTCACTCCGGGTGCCTCAGCCTGGGGTCAGGAGGCCAAGGTCCTAGTCCCAGCCCTGCCTCCTGGTTGCTGAGGACTGCAAGCAAGGCCTTCACTAATCTCTAGAACAAGCAGATGAACTTATTTCTTAATACAACTCAAATTCCGCTCCAAAACGCACTCAGACCCTGCTTAAGAACATCTTTTTAAAACTGCTGTAACCACTACAGAGAGTGGATTTTACAAAATGCAGTACAATGACTGCAATCCTAGATATTTTTGAAGAGCTAAAAGAATGACAGCTGTACCCTAAGAGAAAGGTGCTGCGCCTTGCCCACTCCCCATCTTGTTTACCACTCCCCTCTTCTCGCTCAGCAGGCTGTGCTGTTATCAGGCTATTTACCTGCCAATCAACTTCAACAAAACTGCTCAGTCACAGTTACAGAACCAGTAAAGGGGCCAATAATTCACAAATAGCTCACCCTTTGCTATATGCCTAAGGATTAAAAAATAATTTACCTTTTTAATAAACATATCCTGAACTGCAGGTATATACCACGAGCTAAAAATAACATTTTCTCCGCAATCCTGTGGCCCGCTAGAAGCTAAACCCAGAGAGAGACAGAGACAGAAGAGACAGAGAGAGACAGGGAGACAGAGAGAGAGAGAGACATGCCATGAATCCTAAACATCCTCTTAGTTGGATAATTAGACAAGCTCTGAGGGCAGTTCAAAGGCCTAGATTCTAGTAACGGCTCCACCACTTACTTAGCCAGCTCTGTGGCCTTGGCTTGATCTTGAGCCCTATCTAGGCTGTGTACAGGATTATAGGTTTTGAAACCTAGTAGGAACCCTTAAAAAAATTATCCAATCTACTGCTCTTTCAAACGTTTTCATGCATAAGAACTACATGGAGAGCTTGACAGGACACACTGCTGGCCCCAATAATCAGTCTCTAATTAAGCAGGCTTGTGTTGGGGTTTGAGAATCTGCACTACTAACAAGTTCCCAGGTGCTGCTGCTGCTGCTGGTCCTGGGGCCATGCTTTGAGAACCACTGATCTGGCCTCGTGATTGTCAACAGCAGCTGTAAATTTGAATCACCTGAGGAGCACTGAGAACCTGCAGATGCCAAGGTGCACCGGACTTCGTAAATCAGAAACTGGTCACGCAGTCACGACATCTATATTCTTAACAAATTCCCCATATGATCTTGGTGCACAGTGAAGGTTCCGAGGCATTGAGCAGGTCCAGTCTCCTCATTTTACAGATGATAAAACTGAAGTTCAGAGGGTCAAATGATGCCCAGTTCAACACACTCAACTGCAAAAGGGGAAAGTTTGGACACTTGGTGATTTTAAAGTCCCATGTGTGTAATATTCTATAGCTGCATTTCTCCTTTATCTCCCATCCCATCACACCCAAATAATAAATCAGGTAAATACCCCAAGGCTAAGGGAGACTCTTTCTTCGTCTGGCCACCCCAAGTAACCAGAAGGAATCAAAGAGGACCACGCGGTGTTGGCAGGCTCTGAGCCTTCTTAAAGCTCGCCTCTGTGTTGTTTCTAAATATAACAGGCAGTCAGACACTGAATAACTCTTGGCTGATTTGGCTTCCCTGGGATAAACTTTCTTCTCCTTAGATTATGCTACACCAGGAATAGAGCCCTAAGGGGAGAAATTCCTCTTCAAAGTCAGAGCGAGATAACACTGTGTGTGGTATTCAGATTGTTCTCCTTTTGGGAGGAGAAAAAAGTGGAAGGCAAGCTTCTAACATCAGACAACATCAAAAAGGATATTCATACTCTGTACGTGTGGTGAGCATGGAGGGGGGCAGAGTGCGAGGGGGAAGTGGTCAGGCAAATGACAATTAATGCAGCCCGGTGCCCAGTTGGCAGGGGGAAGGAGCATGGGCGACAGGCTCAGGGCAGTGGGCAAGGGGGAGGCCACGGGATAGCAGCCCTGGCAGCCGTCCCCATGCCGGCTCTGCCCTGTGGGCTGCTGGCTCCCTGGGAGATGGGCTCAGGTGGAGCTCCGACTTCATTTCCCAGCCAGGCGCAGACACTTGACCTTGCCCTCAGGCTCCTGCTGCTCCTTCCAGGATGGGGGAATTTGATGCGACCTAAAATTTGCCTGGAACATATGCAGACATTCACATCTTCTCTTTCACACAAGTACAAAACCCTTCCTCCTTATTTTAGAGCAAGCCGAGCCTCTCCATTTCCCAACATGATGATATATGTGAGCACTGGAGTTGGATGGGATGTTGGTGCTCACCCAGTTCTGTCCTCTCCATTCACAGAGGACACTGTAAAAGCTACCACTTAAAACCTACTATGGGGCTTCCCTGGTGGCGCAGTAGTTAAGAATCTGCCTGCCAATGCAGGGGACACGGGTTCGTGCCCCGGTCTGGGAAGATCCCACATGCCACGGAGCGGCTAGGCCTGTGAGCCATGGCCGCTGAGCCTGCGCGTCCAGAGCCTGTGCTCCGCAACGGGCGAGGCCACAACAGTGAGAGGCCCGCGTACCGCAAAAAAATAAAAATAAAAAATAAAACCTACTATGCATCAGGAACTTTATACCCATTACATCGAATGTTCCTCAAGCCCCCAGGGAACAGTACGTGTCCAGATTATAGAAGGTGATGCACAGGCAAAAGGAGAGGAAATGATTTGCCCAAAATGGCATGGCTAAGAGTCAGAGCTAGGATTCAGATGCAGGTTTCTTGCTCCAAACTGCTGCCCGGTCTACAGTCGTAGGAGGAGAAAGCGCTGGTGAGCGGCTTCCTGCCTCTCTTCACTCACCACGCTAGGCCTGCCTCAGCTGCCATGGCTTTGTGCCTTCCAACACATGACCCAAAACTTTATTTAGAACTTTTAAATGTCCAGGGAGGAGTGTGTTAGCTCTTTCTGGTCCCCAGAGGGAAAAATCAACCTTTCAGTTTCAACCTTAGTCTGGGAGAAGCCCAGAAAATTGCATGGGCAACCCAGGGACAATTCTCCCTCTCCATGGGAATTTCTCCAAAGTGCTGAAAGCTCAGGGAAAGACTGTGGTTTGGGGGAGGTGTGGAGACCCTGAAGACGTCCCCCATCCCTGGAAGACGCAAGTCTCCCCTGCGGCTCGTTGGGAGACCACAAAACAAAGCACTGAATTACATGTTTTATCTGTGTGGGTATGCACAGGGCTGGGGGGGGCCGGGGGGGGGGGCGCGGAGGTGAGAGGCATTGCAGTAAGAGGAATATCCCGCAGGAAGCCTTTCTCCCATTTCTCTCTCTTATCTCTAGAACAGAGTTTCTCAACTACTGACATTTGTGACTGGATCCTTCTTTGCTGGGGGTGCTGACCTGTGCATTGCAGGATGTTGAGCAGCATCCCTGGCCTCTAGCCCACTGGATGCCATAGCACTTCCACCCAGTCGTGACAATCAAAAATGTCTCCAAACATTGCTGAATATCTCCTGCTGGGAGAGGCAAAATTGACCCCTGATTGAGAACCACTGTTCTAGAATGTCCCTGCCACCATACATTAATAGGAAAAAAAAGTTCAAAGGTGTGTGCTCTTTGAAGGAGCTAAAGATTTGTAATCTGCGTATTTTCATCAAAACTCATATGTTTTCTACTGTGAAACTTATAGACGAATAAAACCAAGTACCAGGCACCTTGGGACGATCACGAGCACCCCAGTAGTCTAACGTGTTGTGGCCAAGTCTCCTGTCTTCTTTCTAGCTCCAGAAAAGAGCCCCTACCCCATTATTCTCCATCAAACCTTCCAGGCCTGCCTCCAGGGCAGCCTGTCCCCCAAAGTCTCCCTAGACCACAGGCAACTGAACTGTCCTTGAACTTCTATAAGCTCCACGAAGGCAGATTCCTTACCAGCTTTGTCCCTCTGTACTCTCAGGGTCTGCAACAGTGCTTGGCACATATGAGGTGTTCAATCAATATTTCTGAATAAATACAATATTGAATGAATATAAATGTTTGAAGAAACAAATGCTCTTACAGTTTATCTAGGTTACACGTTTCTTCAGAGTGGTCTCTTTTACGGGATGTACGTTTTACCTCACCAAACAAATGTAAACTTCTCTGAGGCAAGAAGTTCTGGCCAAGTGATTCTGGAGCCCCTAGGACAGCAGTTCTCAACTTGGGTCACTCACCTCTTAAAAACCCCAGTGCCCAGATAGCATCCACAGACCCCGTAAACAGACTCTTGGTGCGGGGGTCAGATTCAGGCATCCTAGTTCTTAATCCCCAAGTGATCTGCTACACAGCCAATGCTAACAGCCTATGCCCTGCAGCTCTGTGAATGGACTGTGGAAATCGACTTCAAAAAGCACAGGGAAGTCTTATGCATACCGGGATGAGGCGGCCATGTGTTCTCAACCTCTGTTTGGGTTTATAACGTCTTACTGGGACTACATGGGCTATCATGGATCAGAAGTTCTAGCTGGCTTTGAATAATCAAAATAAGAACATTAATGATTGGTTATCTAATAAATACCTTCAGCTCAGGAAACAAAATCGTTGTAAATGTGAGTCCATGTCGGAACAATAAGTTGGATGTAGTATCCCAGACTTGCCTTTTATCTTTCAAAATGCCTGATAGAGGCAGAGAACTGAATAATACTTGTTGCCAAACTGATTGATTTGATTGAGGATTTTTTTTAAAATTAATATTGTTGTTGTGTCATTCTTTATGCTGGGCCAAAAGTACCCCAATTCCCCCTTTCTAGAGCAAAAGTGATCACAAGAGAAACTGACAGTGGGATAATGTGGCTATTTCTTCTACATAAAATTCAGACCGTTCTTCCTGTAGAGATCACAGAACAGTAATCTGGGCTGCAGCTACCAGGATTCAAAGAAGAAAGAAGAAAAATCTCATAATACGTGGAGATTTGGTTTAAAGAATAGATCTGGGTAAATTACATCATTCCTGGGTTTGCCCAGTGAATTGGATCACACAGCTTGTCACACAATGACTTCTAACTCTCCGGAGGCCAGCAAAGCAGCCCCGGGCAAGCCTTATCGCAGGAATCAGTGTGGAAAAGTACTTTCTGAAATAAAACTAACATAAACCAGGCGTGTCAGAGTTAGCTTTGCTAAATTTCAGGAATGTGGGCGGAGTTAGTCTACTATGCATATACAGGTTGGGACAGACTCAGTTTGCTAAAAGCAGTGTCCATCCTACTTCTGTTGATAGAGATTCACTTCTGTTGATAGAGAATCTCTATCTCTGTTGATAGAGATTCACCAGAAAATAAACTCTCCTGTCTGCTTTTTAAGAAGATAAGCAGAGAAAAACAGGAGCAAGAGAGCAGTAGGGTGACAACTACCGTCCACACAGGATTATCAGTACTGAAGGTGTTGAATGAAATGGACACAGGCCAAAGATAAACTCTGTTGAAGGACCCCCCCACTACTGTCCTCTTTTTCCTACATTCTCCATAAATTGAATCAAGTCAGATTCAAGAGAGTATATCTGTACTTGCTGAAACACACAGGAAGGAAAGATTATTCAGATAAATAGATTTTATGCAGCTTTAAATTTTAGAACCTTAGAAACACTGAGCTGGAAAGTACACCAACAACCATTTTATCTTTCATTTTCAGAGGGAAAAGTGGAGGGATGGGGAACTTAAATGATTTCTCTAAGGTCACAGAGCTATTTTTAGTAAAGCAGCAACAAACCCCATGTTTCCTTCCGCACAATCCTTTTCTCCTCTTATCCAGCGTCCCTAAAAAAAATCTACCACTGATCACATTAGATCCAAGGGCTAGAAGACTTTCTTAGTCAGCTATTTGTTTTGAAACATGGGGGAAAATAAGCTCCTTTGAGTGGGGGGTTGTTCATGTTTAAATGATCACTTTTATGGCTGATAATTTCACTAATTAAATTAGTGCCGTGTGCTTGCCTTTTCCATAAATGATTCTGCTCCCTTCTTACCAGTGTTTCTAGCAGAACAAATAACAACATAAGGAAGCTGAAATACTGCAAAGATGAGGTCTTGAAGCTCTACAGAACACTATGAGAGCAACATGGGGTGTGGAGGAGGGAGGGCTTCCAGGCTCTCTTTCCCGTTCACTCTGCTAAGAGCTCCAGCCACCTAAAGTTATCCCCTGAGACCTTCCATAGGGTCCTCATCAAGAGAAAACAAAGGCATGGATGGAGGAGTCTTGGACACACTAAGAGTTCTACAGGGAACAAGGCAGTTGCCCTGCAGTGACATCATAACCGGAATCAGAAATTATACACTATCCCCTAAAGTCACTGGATCAACCCCCAGAGTCTCCCTATCTCTACTTCTTGCTGCTGGGGGCAGGGGATCTGGACAGAGGCAGCCTCTCCTCACATCTGCTCAAGAGAAGGGGCACCCCACCGGCTTTTCTGGGGGCCAGCCAGAAACTGAGATCCTGTACTCCTGAGGGTGAACTTCCTTCAGTGGCTTGAGGGCTTTTTACACCCACATTATCTGGGAAATTACCCTTGGGGACTGCAGTTTATCTTTGATCTTTAAAACATTGTTCTATTCCAGTTTTGAAAAAAAACATGAATGTATACAAGTCCAAAAGAGGAAGAGAGACAAATCACAGGTCTTTATTCACATTACAAGAAGCTTTTTATTTCTTCTTTCCTTTCTTTACTTAAAGAAGGATTTTCCCACGCTTTCTTTAAATGGCCAGCTGCTAAGATAGCATTTTTTTGTTTTTAAAGAACTGACTTCCAAAAAACTCCTCATCTTCTACATATCTTTTCAGTAATTACCTGTCTCATAAAGTAAGGGGTGCCTGTCCCCATGTGTCTACACGCAGTACACTCAGCTGTCGATCAGTCGGCTTCCAGGCCTTGCCTCGGTTCCCACCTTTTACTCAGAAGCATTTTCCTTCATAGAGAAGGAAAGTAGTGCCTGTTTGTGAGTACTCAGTACCTCAGTCTAACAGATGTTATATAAATGAAATATCCTTCCAATTATTGCCACTGTTCTCTATTGAATTAGCGCTATCACCGTAACTAAGGAAACGAGCCTGCCTACACAGCGGCGCCCCTTCTCATCCTGGTGCTCTTCATGCTCATCTCCTCATAAATAAAATCATTCCTAAAGAGAGAAATCTAAATTACCTTCAAATGCACTACTGTCCCTTGTATATTACTACACACCATCAGGACTCAACCGATAGGGCTTCAAAGCCTGTAAAGTCATTCCTAAGGAATAGCTCAAAATGTTCTCCCTTCCTGGGACCCAAATTATCTTTCCTCTGCTTTCCTCACAGACGGCGAACTTGAGAGAAGGGTCAGAACCTGAAAGCTACTGACAGCATGACAGGAGTATCTCAGCGTGACAGCTGACGGAGATGATCACATTCCCCTGACAAACTCAGCTGCTTGAGTAAATCAAGTGAAGGTCAATACAACCCCCCACCTCCTCTGGTCCCATATGCTTCTCCAACCCTGTGCCACTGAACTTGTTCTTGGTGGGCGGGGGCAAGAAGAAAGGCCTATATCTTCATGGAATAGGTGACTAATGTCAAAAAAAAAAAAAGTTTTCTTACTGCCATGAATAGCTGCTCTTTGCCAAGCAGAGGTGATGTTGTCTTAGAGCCTGAAACACATTATCTCCTCCCCATACGTCCTACATGGGATCTTGACCTTGCCTGTTTCCTTTGGTCTTTACTATGAAGGTTTATTTTTCCAAAAGTAACATGTCCAAGTTCCATACAGCATCTCCGTCCCTCTGTTTTGGCCAGTGACTTCTGCTTATGACTGTATAACAGTGCACAGTGATGCCATAATCAGGTGGTATGGAAAACGGTAATTCTAGAAAAAAAATCTAAGAGCCTTAAAATCCCACGTTTGTATTTTCATGTGTGCTAGGCATTAGGTCTAAATTTGGGCTGATATAAATATTAACCCAAAGAGTCTGGGGTGCCTGTGTTCTTTATGTGAGTTAATAAGTCTGTATACAGGGGAAATCCAGGATGTCAGCTCTGTACCTTTCAAAAACATTGGAAAATATATCAAGCAATAACTATTAAAATATTGCATTTCCAGGGGATAAAGGAAATGCTCTGTCACAGACAGGAAGTTGGCTTAAAGACCAGAAATAAAGGGTGGGAAGAATGGGCATATCTCTTCAAGTCTCAGTGTCCTCTCTGAGAAATCAGTAGTGGAATGGATGGACAGAAATGACCTAGAGGAAGAAGGACCCCATGAAACATAGAGCTACAGAAGTTTATATATAAAAATGGGGGAAGCAAAAAGAAACTCTTGGGAGAATGGCCAAGGAAAAAGAGCTAGGAAAATGTTCAGTTTGCACAAACATAGGTAATTCTTTAATTGAGGGTGGAGTATAATATATTGGAGTACACTTGTAGAACAATGACACCATCCTTTCATTTATGAGTAGGTCACACTGACAAAATCCTAAGTGGCTAAACTCTGGTATATCACTAAAGACATGAAAGAAAAAGTCAATGCTGACCTGTCCTTTGATGAAATCATACTTATCCCTAACCTGAAATGTCACGTGCTATTGGGGATATTATATCTCGAGGGGAGGAACACAACTAAAATCAACAAGGAGGTGGACAATGGTCTTGAAATAATCAATTAATGATATTTGGGATCTAATGGGAAGAGGAAGGCCAAGTAAAGACACAAGAAAGCAGAGACTGTGAAATCAATAAGCATAGCCTTGTTTACCAACCCTCAAAAATTTTCACCCAGAGGGAATCTCCTTAATGCCCAAAAGAGAAAACACAGGGCAAATGAAGGCAATCAGCTTAACACAGCACTAAATAAACTACATAATTAAGAGGCAATCTAGGTGACATCCAACTCTGGCTGATCCCCAAAACAAATTCCAATAAACTGATAGATTCATAATGGGTAACTGCGGGAAACTAGGCCATCAAGGAAATCCTGTAAATGTAACCTCTGAGGCTGATTTTAGAGGGAACAGCCATGTCCTGGCAATGCCTTTTGTGAAATAGTCTCACACATGAAGCCCTTTGAGCTTCTGTTAGAGAGAAAATCTCTGCAGTTTGACCAGGAATCTAACCCATATGTCATTGTTTATGTTCTTTTGTAAGTGTGTGTGCATGACAGTTGTTTATATATATGAAAATCCAAACATCGTCAATAAAAAATATTGAAAGTGCTCCTAAAATAAGCTTCCTTTAAAAATGAGTTAAACAAATACGGGATGATTGATGTTGAATATACAAAGTACATAGATTGTAAAGTTCTATCATAAGCTGAATGGTGTAAGCCTCAGGGATTTCCTCATTTCCCTTAACAAATGCATTTCAGTTTCACATAAATGTCTCACGATCATTCTAAATTTTATCAGTAGTCATCAGGAACTCCCAGGTATAAATATGCATACATTTTAGCAGCATAGTATCAAGTGGAAAGAAAGTTAACTAGGAGTACAGAGGCTGAATTCTGGTCCTGTATCAGCTACTCATTGACCACGTAATCTTGAGCAAGTTGCTAAATTTCTCATAAGATGTTGATTTCAGTCAACAAATATTAAGCTCCTACTATGTGCTACTGTATTAAGCACTGTTCTGGGTTCTTGATATGCAATGGAGAGTGAGGAAAACAGCTCTACTGGAGCTTAAACTCCAGAAAGGAGAGACGATGATAACGTAAACAGATATTCATAATTCAGGTAGCAATAAATACTCTGAACAAATTAAAACAGGTCAGTGTGATAAAGAATGATGGCAATGGGGACCTCAACTGAGGGGGCCTCTGAGTAAGTGACACATGAGCCAAACCAAGTGACAAGGAGAAGCAGGTCACATGATGGCCGAGAACCGTGCTCCAGACAGAGGTAACAGCAAGTGCAAAGTCCCTGAGGAGGGTCTAGGCTAGGACTGCTTAAGGTACCAAAAGGCTAGAATGGCCTTAAAAGAAGAAGTCATAAAAACTAGTCAACTTCTCTAAAGAATGTGGTATGGGCTAAATGAAACAAGATGGGCAAATCCTTGAAAATTTAAAATACTCTACAAAATAGAATGGATTATTAGAACCAGCATACTATGAAGGAAAACTCCTATCCTCCATATTGTACCTTTAAGGAAAGTTTAGAATTGTAGTATATTTCATCCTGGTATCTCAAAACATAACCTTTAGAGCTAGAGAGAACAGTCCAACCCCTTCAACTTCCAGATCAGAGGACAAAGGCACTAACTGACCCAAGACCATGTCGGCAGCCTTTCAGGACCAAATCTCTCAAGCTGCGCCCTCACCCCCACCATCCCCTCCCTGCCACGGCTGCTTAGAGATAGGGCTTCCCACTTCTTTTCTGGGCTAACTCATTTTATTACAAGAAACCTGTAATATAGGTGAAACAAACCAAGGACAACCTAAGGCTTAAAATAAACAACTGGTGGCATTAGCATCATGGGGATAAAAATTTAAAGCCTCAACACCCAGGCCTGATGCTAGACTCTCCACTTACAGGTTTCATGACCTTGGACATGTTTAACTCTCCAAGGCCTTAGGTTCGGCATTTAAAATCGGAGGATAATAAAAATGCCTTTTCTCCCTATATTATAGAATTCTGAAAGGGTCAAATATTATAATATACATGAAAGTCTGAATAAACTATAAAGCACATTAGAATATCATTATCCTTGTCATTTTTTTGGTATGTAGTCTCTCCTTAGAGCATTGACCATGTACTGCTGCCAACATCCTACTACTATGTTGCACCACCACAATTACCTTGGATAGACCTTGGGAGTATCTTTCTATTCTGGGAATTAAAAAAATTGCATCTAAGGAGCTCCATGAATACTTGATGACCTACGAAATTTGCCTCATGAATATACTTCCCACTGTTTCCTTTTCATCTGACTTCACACAGTGGGAGAAGCAACCACAGATTACACCCCTTCCTGGATGAAGACCCAGGATACTGCTAAAGACAAGCCATGGGACCTTGAGCAATCTCTGAACTTTAGGCTGCCATTTATGTAGTATGTTTTCATTCCCAGAATGTGCAGAACACTTATCATCTGCCCTCCACAATGTATAAGACATATTTTTTGAGTCTCCCAGAGTTTATGGAGCAATTTCAAATCCATTATTTTATTTGATCCTGTTAATAACCCTGGGAAGAGTGAGAAAAGGGACGAAGAAAGCAAATTTATAGAGGAGAAAACAGGCTTTTGGTGGTTATGTGACTCATCACATCTCAGATGTCTTCTAGGTATTCTGACCCCAAGTCCAGTGGCTCTTCTAAATTTACTGAGCCTCTTTCAGGTAAGAATCTAGTAAAGATCAATGAGGTCATGGATATGAAAACCGTTAGGGGTTCCCAGCCATGACACATGCTACTTTCCTTTGTCCTCATTCCCTGACCAGTCTGTGAGGCCAGCCCATCTAGAATGAAAGCTGGCAGAAGGGGGACTGGTCCAGGGTACTCTGCCTCCCCCAGAACAACTGGAAAAGCGCACAGTAGGCCTTTAGTAATCCTTTTTGATTGATTGTCTGAGCTGAGCCCGAAAGACTGTCCAGCTCTGTCCACTGGAACCATCCCAGTCCTTTAAGAAAGCCTCCCCCTCACCCACCCCAACCTGGAGTTCCAGCAGGGAGAAAACGAACATACCCAGTTTAGGCAATTTCCATACGGCTAGGAAACTCCATTTGAGTTAGCACCCTTGACAGGGCTTCCTTTCTGCTTCCTCCTGACCTTTCTTTCCTTCCCCTATGAGGTAAATAAATCTTTTAAAAAGAAAGAAAATTGTGTACTCTTTTGTTCTGTCTGATCTACATATTGGAACCAAATGACTATATTTTTCCCCCAAAGCAGTCATGTTGGTGAAGTAGCAAAAACACATTTCTTAAAAAAAATAAAATAAAAGTTTATATTACATGTTGTAAATAGCAGGAAATTCTTAGCAGGATGTGAAAGTTCAGGTCTTGTTTTTCTTTTATCCCCTTTCTTTCTCTTCGAGGGAGAGGAAGAAGAAAACCAACCTCTCTCTTCATAATGGACTCCCTTCTTTTTGTCTATGCCCTGCTGGAAGCAGCTTGCTTGCCTCTAAGTATCTTTTAACACTCTGATTGAGGTAGCCCTGCACTCCTAATGGCTATTTCATTTTCTCTAATCCCTAGACCGGAAGGGAATAATGTAGTAACCTATGATAAAGTAGTCCTGGTTGTCCAACATCCTTCTAGCAAAGGACATTTTATGACAAACTCAAAACGTTGAGGGTTGCCAATAGTAAGGGTTGTGCTGGATTTAAACAATATTACAGCGCCTTAAGTCACAGAATCACAAAAACTGGGAGATTAATAGGCTTTCTCTAGCCCAACTCCTTCAATTTATAATAGAAGGAACAGGGTATCAAGAAGATGCAGCTTTCGCTGCCCCATTTGCTCAGCTTCTCGGAGGGCAGAGGAAGGATGGAAACCTGGTCCTGTTCTTTGCATCGCTTCTTTCTCCCATGCACATCACTTGAACATCAAGGTAAACCTTAACAGGAAAATTCTTTCAAAAGAGAGTCTAGGGCTTCCCTGGTGGTGCAGTGGTTGAGAGTCCACCTGCCGATGTAGGGGACACGGGTTCGTGCCCCGGTCCGGGAAGATCCCACATGCCGCAGAGCGGCTGGGCCCGTGAGCCATGGCCACTGAGCCTGCGCGTCTGGAGCCTGTGCTCCACAACAGGAGAGGCCACAACAGTGAGAGGCCCGCGTACCGCAAAAAAAAAAAAAAAAAAGAGAGAGTCTAGTAAGGAATTATGCATTTCTTCATTTATCAACTTGGCAAACATTCACTGGGCACCTTTTATGCCAGGAACTATGCTAAGCAATGATGGGTGTGGGGGGGTACATAAATGAACATGATGTGGACCCTTCCCTTAGTTTGTGAGTGTGTGTGTGTGTGTATGTGTGTCTGAAGCACACTTAACATTGTAGCTTTAGTGATAAAAAGAGGACATGTCAAAAAATATCACAGTGGGAGTGGTACCAATCAGCCCACCATGGGCCAATTCTTCCCCGTCTCTAAGAATTTTCAGTTAGGTGAGCACATCCTGCATATCCACCCTTATTACCCTACAATCCTACAATCCATTCTCCACATAGCAGCCAGAACAATCGTTGAAAGAAGTAACTAAGGTCATGTCATTCGCCTGCTTAAATTCTTCAGTTAGTTTCCATTGTCCATAGGATGATTTCCAGAATCCCTCAGAGGGTTGGGAAGATCCCTACCAGGCACCCTCTGAATTTCCCCTCAACTCCCTCACCAGTCCTTCAGGCAGCCCTCTCCCTTGCTTGCCTCAGGCTTGCCGTACTGGCTCCTGTCAGTTCCTCCAAAGCTCTAGACTTAATCTTTGGCGCCATTTGAACCAGCTGTCCCCTTTCTTTGGAACTCCTTCTCTTGACCCAGCCAGACTTGTCACCACCCCATCCAATCTGCCATTCACCTGGCTGACTCCTTATTCTTCAGCTCTCAGAGTGGATACCACTTCTTTAGGAAGAACTTTGTGACCCGCGGTACTAATGAGAGTGCCTGCTGTGAGCTGCCATAGTACCCTACTTCGTGAGCCTTACATTCAACAGCTTAATTACATTTCCTTGATAAAGTCTCTCTTCCCCAGGAGACTATAACCCAATGAGGGCAAGTATTATGTTTGTTTTGTTCACCGTAAGGCCAAGGTCTAGAGCAATGCTTGTCACAGAGCCAGTTTTCTATAAACACTCATTGTTTGACTGGATGGATGACTGGATGAATGAATAAACATGAAGGTGTCATATGGACATTTCAAATAAGGAATACCACAAAACCATGACTGGGATGAAAAGTTCCAGTGTGGATTCGTTCAATGGAATTCAAGAACAAGCGGACGCATTCTAAAGTATGAAAAAAAGGACCTTTGGAAAAAACAAACATTTAAGATTCAGCATCCTAAAAGATGATGAGAGCAATTTAAAATGTCATGTACCAAAGGATGAAAGGAATACAGAAACGACAGTTCCAAAACAGGAAAGGCACAATTCGTGAGACGAGGAGTCCAGGGCCTGGGGCTCGCTGCCCAGCTATACGTCTTCTTCCTCTGTAAAACATCAGGAAGGTAACTGAGGAAAGGCAGGGAAACAGATTCCTATTTCTGGAGCCTTTTGAGGATTATCATCATGGAGCACAAATACATGCCTCCCAGGGAGAGTTGGAGGAGCCTGGCTTGCCTGAGAGTTTCTTGTTTCTAAAAAACTTGATGGCACAGGTGGGCACAGGTCATGGTGGGAGCAGAGAAGCTGTGAGTATCCCACTGTCAAGCAGGGAGGGAGCTCTCTTCTGTAGCCAGAAGTGTTGCTAGGAAAGTACAGTGTGTGGACATGTGAGTGTGCGTGTGTGGGGAAAGGAGTGTGAGATGGTGGTGGTTGGTAGAATCGTTGAGGCTGTAATTTAAATTTTACTCCATTAGACTATTAAGACAAGGTGAGAGAAGAAAACAACCACAGAGAAAAATAAAAAGCAGGAGGAGGGAAATGCAGTGACTTAGGAGCCAGATGCAGAACTGCAGAGGTAAGAAGACGATAGTAAAGGAAGGTAATTAGGTGACTACCCTCAGAGAGGGTTGAAGAGGCTCCCACACAGACTCCAAGAATGCTTGCAGACTTTTCCTCAAAGCCACCTCCTCACAAAGTTTTCCTGCAGTTCGCAGTGGGCAGCTTGGATAAGAGATCTTTCTTTCTCCCTCCCTCCCTCCCTCCTTTCCTCTCTCCCTCCTTTTCCCTAGTCCTCGAACACTCCTGCCAACTGTTTGTCCTCAAAGTAACCACTCACAGGCCATTATTGTTAAAAATAAAAAGGAAATTTAAGACTCAACCCAGTCACAAAGGGAAACTAACGCACGCCCGGGCAGTTTACATATCTGGACGTCTGCAATTAATGGGGGTGTTTCTTGCACTCCTGAAACGTCCACTCCTGGTTTGGGGGATAGTGCTGTGCTCTGTGTGAGGAGAGTCTCCCCAAGCTCTAACCACTTCGTGGGGGCCTGGTGCGTGCCCACCAACCTCCCAACACCCCCACCAAGTGTGACGCTCTGATGGCAGTGATGTGGTGCCTACTGCAATAGAACAGAAGCATTGCACATCCCCGACTCTCTGGTAGGTTGTGATTTTCTCCTGGTAGAATTCTGGAAACCTGGCCTCTAATGTGTCTAGTGACTCTCTGAAGTCACAAAAGCAACACTGTCCAGCCCTGCCTTAAGGAAGATTAAACTGCATGTAACGACCCAGGCAAGGTAATGATCTCACTACAAAATCAACACGCGGCGGTGGCGGGGAGTATGCTCCAGCCACTACTCAGTGGCCACCCAACACCTCGGCCTCAACCAGCCATTCATCCTTCTGCTTCCACTCGGTTGCCCAGCTCCAAGGCCTGACCCACTGACATCACCCTACGCTGAACAGGATTAAATGTTCTGGGGCTAAGTAAATAGACCTCAGCAGGCAGCTCCGAGCCTGCAGGGGGTCCAGTGGGGAGATCCCAGGTCTGCCTCAGGCTTGGGGAAGGAATTGCAAATTCCACAGTTCCACCCTCCACAGGCTCCTCAGCCTTCCTCTGCAACACCGAGAGAGAGCTTGAAAAGGGGGTGAGAGAAGGGCCAAAAACTAGAGTGGGAACTTTGGAGAGTAAAAGAAAATGAGTCACTTATTGGAAAAGTATAGTATCTCACCGCTGGATTTGCCAACTTAAGAAAATTACACGCCTGATTCCAGAAAAGATAAAATATTGACTTTTTTAAAAATTGCATTCTTAGTAAAATTCACAAGATCAGATAAAGAAAATCAAATGATAAAAATAAAGAATACTTAGGATTCAGTGCCTGAGAGTTCTTCATGGATATGCCAAACAAATGACCCCAATTTCTCACTGGTAAGCTCCTGAGGAACTTTTCAACACTGAGCCCAAGTTTACAAAGTGCTCAGAATAAAATTTGAGGGGAAATGGTGAGCAATTAGGGGCCCCTCCCAGCTCTAACAGTCGGCGGAGTGGGTCTCCGGGTCTTGGGGCACCAGCTCCCTGTCGGCTGACAATGAAAGAGGGACAGGAGGAGAGATGGCTCTGTTCTCCAGAGGCTATTACACTTTGACTTTCAGACAAGCAATCAGCAAGTGGGTTTCATACAGGCCAGCTCAGCATCAATGCCCCCAAACTCAAGCCAAACTAAACAGCTCAAGTCTTGGCACTGTCTCCTTCAGGGAGAAGGGAAGGAGGGGGCCTTGGCAGATAAAGGCACTTTAGAGCACACACCAGCCCGCCCCCAGCCCATCCACACACAAGGAAATTGATTTCCAAGCCCCAGGGAATCTGTTGGTGAAATTCCAAAAATTTGCTCAGAGACTGTAAATATAATAATCAAGTTCAGAAATGGGAGGTCTGTTCCCCAGCTCTTGCTTTTCCATGGAAAGTACTAATCAGTGCCATTCTGCCCCAATAGATAAAGTACTTGAGAAATCAGATTTTTATCATTGGCCCCCCAAAAGGGGCCTATTTCAGCTTGTCCCAAGTCCCTGCTTTCTTCCTGACTAGTGTCCAGGAGCCTCCTGTATACTCAGTTTACCTTCTCAGAAGCCTGGCGAAAGGGGTGCCTGTTCTGAGGGACAGGGCAGAACAGCAGGAGGCAAACGGACAAGGACACCTGACAAGGACACACAGGCTGGACAGTGCTGGGCCAGGAAGCAAAGGCAGGGCCACAAAGAAACCAGGCATAGCCATGAGGATGACCGTAACTGCCACAACATAATAGAGCATGCTGATGAGATGATTATCAAGGGCCAGGCACTTAGTTTGCGTTTCAGGGAGAGTCTGAGCTGAGTGTGTAACCCAGTTCTGCCACTTATAAATGGGCACACAGGCAAACAATGTCACATTTTAATCCTTGGTTTCTCCTTCTGTATTCGGGAGGAGAGAGAAGGCAGCACTCCAGAGCACCAGTGACACATCAGGATGATGCTGGCCCGAGGAGACCCCGGTTATACCAGATTCCCATTGCCCACCTTTTGACCTCTTAAGCATTTCTACGCCCCTTGTCTCATTTGAATCCTCCTGGTCTCCTGGGAGGTAGCCTAAGGAAAAATCTTCTCCTCACTTTATCAGTGTGGAAACGGAGACACAAACAGAAAAAGTGTAAGTACAGCAGAATACCCAGGACCAGTCCCAAGTCCTCCTGATCCTGTATCAAGTATCCCCCCTATTAAACGGATCACCATCAGAGCTGGGCATCTGCGAATACATGCGTGCAGGTTAGGGACATCTGAGCACCGAATGCCCCGCCAGGATATTGCCTCCCAGTGCCATTGTTTAGGGTGTTTTATATTTCTTTACATTTTTTCCCCTAGCTAACAGATTAAAAGGCAGGACTTCTTTACGCATAAAGGATAAGCTCCAATGGCACAGCTCAAGTGATAAATACGGGGAATTAGAGGGAAAGAGGAAAGCTTCTTAACACGTACCTTCCATTGCCCTGGAGCCCTGGAGCTTAAATATTGACCATGAAATATCCTGTCCCTCTGGCTTTGGGAGTTTCTAACTTGTTAGATAGAGTCTTATCCTGACAGTTCCACCTCACAGTGCCGCTAAATAAAATGAGAGTAGATCCTGTCTGGTTTGGAAATCATATTTTCTTTGGCTTTTTAGGAAAAAAATCAGTCTAGGCTAGGTCTAAATGGCCATCCACTGAAAGCACGGGCTGCAACTATGGAGCAAAGAGCAAGGGCCCTGCGGTCCTGACGTCAATCAGGAGCAGCTGAATGTGAACACTCGGGGCTGGGTGCCCACCGGCGATGGACAGAGATAGGGAGGGGGTAGAAAAAGCCAGTGGTGACAGGGCTCTGAAAAAGTGCTTCTCGACTTAACATCCAGGCCTGCACTGCCTATCCACACACTGCCCCCAGGAGGGGGTGACTGTTCATAATACCACCCCCTTACCTGCCAAGGAATCTTCACATAGATGATCATACCTCACAACTTCATAAGAGATAAAAGAAAGATACAGGTATATAGCAACTCAGTTGCAATGGACTTGGTCATTGGATGTTGGAGGGCAATTAAGAGATAGAAGCAAGATCATTCTAGAGGTGATCATAATTTGAACAGTTTAGGTAGAGATCCAACTGCAAAGAAAGTGGTCTGAGCAGAGATCCACCCAAGCCTAACTGGCTGGGTGACTGAGGCAGGCTCACCTGGGTGACAGATTCATCATGTATAACACACCGGCAATCGGTAAGACAGCCTTAAATGGCCCTCCAAATCTGATACTCTTGAATTCCATCATTTTAAGTCCAATCTCTACAACTCACTATTTTTCAGTGTAAGATAATGAAGGAATGATCAAAGGTAATGCTTTCCAAGCTTGGGAATTCCTCAACTGATCTAAGTTTGAAAATTATGCTCCATCCTAATTACTTGAATTGAGTAAGGGCATTAAGAGGTAAAATAAAACTACTACAGAAAAAAGGTCAGAAACTAAGGTAGACAAAAGTTGTATTTAATTCATTGGTTGGAAACAAGGCTGTAGAGGAAGTGATGTCAGAAAAAAATGTAACCAAAGCTTGAGTACTGAATTCTTGCAGGCACACAGTGAGAAAGAGAGAGGACTCTAGACATCCTAACCTTATATTACCTCTTCTGGAAACCTTCCTGGCTTCCCAGGCTGTTACCATAGCACCTTCTGTATCCTGCTAACTGCATTTGTCACACAGAAATATCCATGTTGATTTAGTTGTCTGTCTCTCCCAGAAGATGGTGAGTTCTTTGAGGACGGGAAGAGCCTTTTATTGAAATTTGTATCTGGAGGACCTTGTACAGAGCCTGTATAAAGTAATTGGTCAAAAATATTTTGAATGAATAAGTATTGAAATTACTTTCCAATAGCAATTAAAAGAAAAAATGATCCAGGTCACAGGCCAAGAGTTTTAATTTCTGGTGAGACTTTCAGTAGCAAGGCAAGGTGCACTGATTGCAAGTATCGGCATTCTCAGAGTTTCTCATTAGTATTTTCAGGGAAGTTAAAAAAAATTTTTCTAAATTTACCTCCAGAGACCTTGTCATTATCCTCTTTGCAAAGCATTATGCCAACTTTGAAGTGATTTGACTTAAAATAAAACCTGAGTAAAAATATAGAATCCCATGAATCTATTGTTAAGTACCTAGAGATATGTGACTCACCCATATTGAGAGGTTACTGTCATTTGTCTGGATGTCTAAGTGTCAGGAGTGTGAACTCTGGGATCAGATGATCCAGGTTCAATTCCTGGCTTGGATCCTTCTGGATTGTATAATGTTTTTCAAGCTGAGGTTGAAGAGTATCTTCCAGAATGCCTGTAGAGGAATTAGATTAGATGACCCCCCAAGTTACCTCCAACTCCAAGTTCCCATAGTCCCAGGCAGTCCCTCCCTATCCACAAATCATCTACTGCCAAGTCACATTCTGCATGACAACTCTTGCTAATCACCTGCATATGTCATAGCTAGTGACCATCATTTATATCAGTGGTTCCCTAATGCTCAGGTTGGCAAGGGGTAAAGGTCAGAGACGGGTCATCAGAATTTCTTTGTAGATCTTTTAAATGATGCACATATTCACACACACACACACACACACACACACACACACACACACACACACTCCTGGAGGGTACTTCCAATGATAGAAATCAGTAATGTATGTTTTAGTGAAGTTCCCTGGATAGAACGAGTTTCCATACCCTCACCCCTCATTCTGATTGAAACTCCCCTGATACCTACATCTAAGGAGGAAGCAAAGACTATCATCCTTTTAAGAAGAACATCTTCAAAGTCATAGCCACAGCCCATAGAAAACCAAGCACATTTCTAGCCCAAATTAGTACATAAATCTTGGGCCTCCACTCCTTCTTCTCACATTACCCCTCAATAACTATGATCTACCGCTGGCTCAAACTTTTGTTTTCAATCTGATTCAATGACCATGTTGTCCCCCTGGGGGAAGTGGTCGTGATGGGAGAAGAGAGTATATTAACATGTCACCCAGGAGCTCTGCCTTTTTCCTCATCAGGCCATGCCAAGAAAGAAATGAATACATACACATTCAGAGAGGGTAAGGGGAAAATGGAGAGAGAGAAATATTAGTATTTACTTAGAATCTGAATTATGAACCTAGCTTAAGACCACATTCTCTTCAGCTAGCCTGAGATACCCTGCAGGACCCTAGCAGCTGGATTGGCTATTTGTTTACTTATTTGTTTGTCTTTTTGGTTTTGGTTTTGGTTTGCATCAGTCAGGAATAAGCACTTAAAGAGTGAGGCTCCAAAACATCCCCACTCTCTACTCTGCATTCTAAGAGCCAGAAGAAAGCAACTTTCTGTTGATGTAACACAGATGTATTAAAACAAAACCTCAGCATGCTGCCCACAGCAGCCTCCACAGTCCTCCCGAGCTAGCAGGTCCTCTGGGGTCTCCTCCTTACCATTTTCTTTGTGCCTGGCCTGAGCCAACCTTCCCATGAGGCCTTTGGGGGCATATCTGCAACTAAGACCCGCAGGTTAGGGGTGAAGCCATCGAGGTCCCCTCCATGGATGTGCTCTCTCTAAGGGAGACTGCTCACAGCACAAGGAACGCCAGCAGGAAGTGCTGGCAAGCCTCTTCTGCAGGCAGGAGACCGAGGGGCACTTTGGTGAGCAGGCTTCCTCTACAGTCTCTAAAACTTTATAAAAAATCGTTGCAGGACACAGATGGATAACAATAAACCCTTATTCAATAGGAGTAGATGGGGGAGAAAGATGAGAGAGAGGAGCAGTCTGATTTGTGGATCTGCAGGAAGAAAGTATCTCTGGTCTTCAACAGATATCAAGAAAGTAAAAGGAATTTAAAGTACACATGAACCTCTCCTAGATATTTCTACACAAAAGTCCAAACCTTCAAAAGTCCAACCACATTCTAAAAATACCAATAGAATCAAAGATTCTTTTAAGTAAGAGACACTTAAGGAGGAATCATAATATTAAGGTCTAACATGCTTTCAGTGTCTATTCTATGCTAGGTATAATTCCATGCATTTTTATATGCATCATCATATTTAATTCTCAAGATGCCCCCATGAATCCCACTGAACAGATGAGAAAACCAAGGTGGAGAAACACATAGCCTATCTGAGGTTGGTCAGTGGTATTCAGTGGAGCTGGATTCAAACCCAGTCAGTCCCAGTGCAAAGCCTGAAAGCTTAAAGCACAGCACATAGCAACTTGGGAAGATGACAAAGAACAGAAGTATCAGACTGCTCAAGAGTGGAATTTTCCTTCAGCCCTGGGGTTACACCCTTATGAAAATACCCCCAGGTCCCGAAGAAGCATCGGAGCCAAGAATGTTCCTTTCCTGACAAGCACCAGCCTTCCCAGGGATGCAGCTCCCCATCCCTGCTGGGCCGGGGCAGGGGTCCAAGGAGGGGCGGGCCTTCTCCAGCCAAGGCGGGAGGCCCAGCCTTGCACTCCCCACGGCAGATGTGGATCCTGAAGGTGTTTTCTTTTCCTTTTCTTATTTAAAGAATAAACAAAACTCTCCACACTCCCCACATGTGAAATGCCGCTCTTGCTGCCACCAGACAATAATTTTAGTCACACAATGACCCTTGTGCAGAGAAAAGAGGAAAAGCCTGCACCCCACCCAGTCCAAGCTTGGAAGAGTCAACCTGTGGAAAAGCCCAGGTCACAGAAGATCAAACTCACTCGCTGAGGAACAGCAGGAGGTGGGGAGGTGGGTCGGGGAGAGGACGGGGAAGAAGGAAGCAGAAAGTTTAAAGGTCAGAGCAAATGTCAACCTAACACCAGTATTGTATGAATAGCACACAGCCTCACTGCTAGATAAATAAATGCTGCTGGGGAGGCAAGGTATCAAGAGGTTTTATTAACTCTCTTCCTGGAATCGTACACATAGGAAGTCTGTTCCATCATGTAAGCTGCAAAGCACAATATTTATCCCATGGGGGGGAAACCACAGAACTGATATTGAATCCATAATACAGAGCTTCTCCTCCATTCCCTTCCCAGCCGGTCTCCATTCTTGCCGCACCTCAGGAGGCCTGTCAGCAGGAAGTGCCCACGCATATTCTGCCAAGAGTGGGAAGGGTCACAGGCTGATGAGAATGCAGGGCACAACCCTGCCTCCACCCTCTGCTGACTTTCCCAGGCAAGGCTTGGTCCCACTGAGCCCAAGGGTGGCCTGAGATGAATGCGCTCCTCTTTGTCTGTGTCCTCCTCACTGGGGGGCTTCATCCCGACCCTGTGCCCAGATCTGTGGAGATCCCACCTCTGTCTGGGCCCCACATGAAAAATGCCCATTTGCAGAGCCCAAGGCAATTAAGGGGAACCCACTGGACTGCACAGCTGCTCTTGGTCCACTTGCAAGGGTAAGCTCTCTGTCCACTCCCTTTGCTTCCCACGCTGGCCGCTCACCTGGCCCACCTGGGGAACGTAAAAATGTGTGCCCGTGTTCATGTTTGTGAGCATGTGTGTGTTTGTGTGTATGTGTGTGTGTGTGTGTGTGTTTTCCCCAGCCCCACCCTCAGAAATTCTGATTCAGTTGGTCTACAGTGTATCCTAAGAATCTGTATTTCTTTAAAAAGCTCCCAGGTAATTCTGATGCAGTGTGCGATCCCAAAAGCAGTATGCAAGTGGGTGTTAAAGGAAATCAGAGATCACAGTATTAGCCTCCTTGCAAGTAGTACAGGACAGGTAGCCCAGTTTGTAGCCGGCCACTGGGATAGTTACCAACCATGAGCCACAACTGACTCAGAACCCCCATTTAGAGTGCCATGCAGACCTCTGCACTGTGTTCAAATGACAGTCTTGGGTCTTAGAGGCACGGCTCCATACTCATGCCTTCTCCAAACCATCTTTCCCTATTAACACCTTACTGTCATAAAATATGTGGCTGCCTATTTTCTATTCTATAATGTCTCCCCTACTTCCTGACAGAATTTGGTTCACTAAGCTCCCCGACATCTGTATTCAGTTATTGAAAACGTTTGAAGAAATGACTCAAAAAATTTTGTAAACTGTTTCTGAACCACTGAGGCTGGGGAATATTTTGTTCTGGTAAGTGCTAAAAACAAAACCAAAAATAGTGAGGCACTTCATTTTGTACCATCCAGACGTAAAAGATAAAAAGATTAATTTGGGGCTTCCCTGGTGGCGCAGTGGTTAAGAATCCGCCTGCCAATGCAGGGGACACGGGTTCGAGCCCTGATCGTGGACGATCCCACATGCCGCGAAGCAACTAAGCCCGTGCGCCACAACTACTGATCCTGTGCTCTAAAAGAGCCCACGAGCCACAGCTACTGAGCCCACGCACCACAACTACTGAAGCCCACGTGCCTAGAGCCCGTGCTCTGCAACAAGAGAAGACACCGCAGTGAGAAGCCTGCACACCACAATGAAAAGCAGCCCCCACTCACCACAACTAGAGAAAGCCCATGAGTAGCAACAAAGACCCAACCCAGCCAAGAAAAAAAAAGATTAATCCGCTGGCAATCCCAAAGACACTACAAAAAAACACCAAAATTCTATAATGGAAGGACAACCCAAAGGCAAGCAACAGATGAAAAATAGGTAAATAAAAACCAATTAAACAAAGTAGGTAAACTCAGAACATGCTTGATGGCAAACTAATCTAATTATAGTCAAGTGTGGTAAGGCTGTTACTCTACCATCTCAGGGCCAGGCTTGGGCAATTCAAGGAGATGCTGTGTTTTCCAGGCTCCCAACCTTCACTCAGCATCTTTATTTCTAGTTCTGTGCCCGCCCTAACCTAAACATGGTGGATACAAGGCTTTCTTCTCTTCTATCTCAGTTACTTCTACAGAAACTCTTCTTACAGACAAATCTGTTACCAGTCATTGACACCTCACTTTGAAAACAAACCAGTGATGTCTCTCCCAAAGAATATGTATCTTTTGTTTTATTTCTCAACTGGGCTGAGGGGACGGGAAGGAGGAGGTAGAGAGAATATTTTCCTTTTACTTTTGAAAAACTTTCAGGATCCACTAGCAGTGAGGAACAGTCTGGGGCTTTCTCTGGATGGTGGGGCTGAGAACAAAAATTCTGGAATTTCTGTGATTAAATGTCAGTAGTGAGCCCACAAAGAAGCTGGTGTGCCTTTGTTTACATGGTCTAGGTGGCATACGGGCACTTAGGTGGTGTCAGGTGCCAATGTTGAAAGAGTATCCCCATGGCAATTGCATATATGTGAGTGCCAGAAAGGCTGCCAGTCAGCCCTCGGGCTTTTCCATTCCATGACAGCAGAAAGGTGGCCCTAAGTGAACTACTGTGTAACATATAGTGGGAAGGAAAGGGAGTTTTGTATGTGGTTTCTTTTTGTTTGTTTTTACTAGATTTCTTTGTAAGAATAGTCATAGAAAAGAATAAAATTTTTAAGTTTTTACTACCCATTCTCACTTTTATCCCAATACTTACTTCCAGACACTGAATTCCACATAAGGTGGAAGAAAAGGAGGAAACATTTAGAAGATTAGAATCTCCAGGAAAACTTGATCTGAGTCAAGGTCATCTAGGTGGGTCTCTTCTAACTGACACATCTCTAAAAAATCACCACCCAATAAAAGTAGAGATAAAGAGCATACTTTGAAAAGACTTTCTTGTAGTTTGAAGAAAATACCAGGACTTCTTCCCTGTTTTTTGCTCCCAAGGGACTTGAGGTTTTCAGAACCAGTACTAAGTAGTAAAGATCAGTTTCAGGCTAAGTGAAACGTTTCTAGATGTTGAGCTACCATGGAAAGAAAAACAAAAAATGGTAAAGACAAAAAAAAGGGGGAGGTGTGTTAAGTAGAAGGAATCTATCCAGGTTCCCATGGAAAGTGCCCAACTGTGGGGCCCTTTGAACTCTTCATAGGTGAGAATTCCTTTTTTGGACCAGCTTCCTCACTGAATCCCAGCCCTAGCACTCTCGGGATCGCAGGTCCAGCTCTGACCATTGAGCTAATCCTCCAGCTTGTTCTTCTCCTTTTTCCCCCCTCCTAGTGAACCTTCTCCCTCTGTCACTTGAAGAAAGTCACGAGCTGGCGTATTATAGCCCACAGGTCACACTGCCCATCTCTCTTCATACAGCCCTTTGCAGAAATAAAAGAATCCATAAACCTATCACTCCATCACCTCTCTGTGGCTATAGGGGATGACTACAGAGCCAGAAGTCTTTGTCTTATTCCTGAGGATTTCCACAGGATTTTCTTGAGCCACCAGGGGCAACTGTCAAAGCAACAGAGTCCTTGGTGAAATACTTCTCTCTCTATATTGCATGGGGTTTGCAACAATTCAAATACTGTAGGTTTATTGCACAATTCATTGTCTGATATGGTTAAGCACTGATGTCTATAAATCCACTAATGGGAAATTCAAATCTCCTTAGAAGGAAAAGAAGAAAACACCTGGTAATCACCCAAAACTTGGTAAACATGAACAAAATCCCTAGCTAGTCTTGAAAGATCTCTAATGGAGCAGTTTGTATTGTAACCAGCCCAGTTCCCCCAAACTAGAGAAACATTTAATGGAGAGTTAAACTAAGTAAAGAAACTTGAAAACATTATATCTTACTCCAAGCTCTGTAATAGCCAACACACCGAACACAGACATGCACACAAACACATCATGAAAACATTTCCTGATGTTTTGAGTATTTGTGTGTATGTGTTTTTCACAACACTTTTACAGAAAACTTTACATGTAATACGTAAAACAGATAAAAGCAGACTTCTTTTAGGAGTGTTAGAATGGGGTCCTACCCATTTAGCAATCTCTTGGCACCCAACGTTGGGCTCTAAGGCATTCAGTGCTTCCAAAATCACATCTTAAAGACCACCAGCCACACTGACGCCAGGTGTGGGTTCTCTTCACAGGGGATGGAGACAGACATTCACCCTTCATTCTTCATTCTCTAATTTGCTGAACATCCACTGTGCTCATATACAGAGACACCAAGGCCAAAGCAACATGAATCCTGATCTCAAGGAGCTCACATTCTGTTATGGGAAAGACAAGGCATCAGAATATTCTGAAACATTAGTGAGTAACATGGTAAAGGTAGTCACCAGATGCTTTGTGATTCCAGTTTTCATCTCACCAAAAGTTTTGAGACACTGAGCCTGTTCCAGAGTGAATTTTGCCTTTAATTTATCACTTCATCAACTCTGGGGCAGAAGACTGGCCAGCCCAAGAAAAAAATATATATTAAAGGCTTGTTTGAGACAGACTTTATAAAATGAAGTTATTTTGTTTTATTCCCAAGAATTATGTAAAAAGCACTTACTATTCACCCTGTAAATAACTGATGATGCCAAATTTTTGAGGAATAGGAGGATTTTCACACTGTATCAAACAGTATACATCTAGCCCAGAATTATGATTCTGTGAATGATCTGGTGGCCTATATTGGCACTAGTCACGAAGATTAAAGCTATAAGCATGTATAACACTTAATTCAGTTTAATTACCCATGTCTTTTTCTTACAAGCATTTACTATAACCATTTTAAGTAGGTATAGATTTCCTAAGCATAATATCAATTTGGTTGAGTTGAGTTTGCTGATTTCCTTCCCTTTGCTAAACTAGAAACCCTTAAGTTTGAGGTCCAAGTCACAGTGACTCGTCTGAGTCACATGGTTTCTTATAAGCAGATTCGATCTGTCCCTAGATAATTCAATTTACTACCACATAACCTGTGGAGTCCTTAATAACTCCACAGTTGTTTTTTTCTTTGCAGTAAGAGATGCTGTTATTTGGGAGAATGAAAGAAGACACTCAAGCCATGAGAGAAAAGAAAAAGAGGACTATAGAACCTGAGAAAGGAAGACAATTTAGAACTATGTCATCCAGCATCCCACAGGGGTACAAGGGACCTGCACATGACTGCATGTGCTCCACACCTCCATCAGAGGGAGTTGACATCTTCCTGGGGAAGCTCATTCATCTTGGACTGCCTTTTTACTTATTTTCTTTAAAAAAATGTTCTTCTTAATACAAAGTTCTGCCTCCTTGTCACTCCTACCTATTGGTTCTAAATCTGCTCTGTGAAAGCACACAGTCCCTTTCATGAGGCACTTTCAAAGACATATCCTAGTGGAAGCTCATTTTCAAATATGTCAGGACCCTATAGATTGGCCTCCAGTGCTTTCTTCACTTTAAGGACTCACCACCACCTGAGGGACTACAATAGATTTTAGACTCTAAGATACAATTTTTAGAGTTTACTACTATTCCTTTTTCTAATTGAAAACTTTTAATTGTGGTAAAACACACATAGTATAAAATTTACCTTTTTTTTTTTGAAGATGTTGGGGGTAGGAGTTTTTATTAATTAATTTATTTATTTTTGCTGTGTTGGGTCTTCGTTTCTGTGCGAGGGTTTTCTCTAGTTGTGGCAAGCGGGGGCCACCCTTCATCGTGGTGTGCGGGCCTCTCACTGTCGCGGCCTCTCTTGTTGCGGAGCACAAGCTCCAGACGCGCAGGCTCAGTAGTTGTGGCTCATGGGCCTAGTTGCGCCGCGGCATGTGGGATCCTCCCAGACCAGGGCTCGAACCCTTGTCCCCTACATTAGCAGGCAGATTCTCAACCACTGCGCCACCAGGGAAGCCCCTAAAATTTACCATTTTTAAGTGTACAGTTCAGTGGCATTAAGTACATCCACATTGATGTCCTCCCATCACCAACATCCATCCTCTTTTCATCTTGTAAAACTGAAACTGTACCCACTGAGCACACATTCCCCATTCCCTACCCATCTCCACTTCCCATCAACCACCACTCTACTCTGTCTCTGTGAATCTGACTACTCTAGGTAAAGACTTCATAAGTGGAATCATATAGTTTCTGTGCTATGACTGACTTATTTCACTCAGCATAATGTGAGGTTCATCCACATTGTGGCATGTGTAAGAATTTCCTTCCTTTTTAAGGCTAAATAATATTCTATATGACTATTCCACTTTACAGATGTGAAAAACAAGGCTCCAAGAAGTTAAGAGCTTTCCTAGGGTCTCACAACCAGAACGGAAGCTAGGTGCCCCGACACCCTGTTTTCTCCGTTGCCCATCTCATTCTTCTCTATTTTCCAAATGTTCTACATTTCAATTTGGACTGAAGTTGAAGAGGAGACTCCTTTATCAACTTTTTCCAGGCTTACCTTGTTCTTGGAAGCCATTTCACACACACCCCAGAATGGGAAATACCTTCAGATAGTAAGGGGTTTAGAGGTTTGGAGACTGCTGTCCCCAAGATCTAAGCAAACAGGGGAACCAGGGTAGGAAGCATGTGGATTTAGTCCTACTATAATAAACACCACTTCCTTAAGGATTGTCTTAATTACTATTACAATTATTTATGTTGTTCCCCTTGAGAAGGAAGCATACCTCTTTTCCTCTTTTCCTTTCTTTCTTTTCTTTTCTTTTGTTTTCGATACTGGAAGTTGAATTCCTGTGCTGGGCAGCAGTAGCAGGGAGACAGAGTGCCTCATGGGTGGCTTTGTTTGTTTTGGATTTTAATCTGGATATGTGTTTTTATCTCTCTTGGCAAGATATGGGGAAAGCCACAGTACAATGTAACCAGAGTGCAGGCTTAGCCATTCCTCACAGCTATAACCTCTTAATAAAAGAGGAGCATTTCTGCAAGGGATGAGGTTACTGTCAGTGAAGGCATGACTAGTAATGATTAATTTGATCTGCACCATACATAAACTGGATCCACGATTCACTAAATAATTCTGTAGCCTAGATACCATTTCCATAGGGTTCAGGGAAGTTGCTGGCCATTTATCACATTACAACAGAACCAAAAAAAAAAAACCTACATAAACAAGAGAGGATAAAATAAGAAAGCATCCCCCAAATAAAGCCAAATGCCTTCACATCCACCCACAAAATACCTGCTTAAAGCTAGAAACAACAACAACAAAAACCCTATGTTACTATCCTGTGCCAAAGAAAGACAAACAAAATTTACTGGACACATATCCTTCTCCCAGCAGAGAAAAGGAGCCAAGTCTAGTACCTTTTCCAGAGAGGGAAAAGGATCAGCCATCTAATTGGCAGAAGTATATCTATCTCCTCAACTGATCTTTACTTCTGTCTTGTAGGTAAGATATCAACATCCATTCAACACAAACAGAAACTCTGATCTGGGATATTTACTCCCAAATTTCCCCAAACCACAGAGCATGTTTGCAGTAAAACCTGGTCTCAACCCAAGGCTTCTACCCTGTGGACTATCTTTTGCTGCAACCTTTGACAAAGTTCATCCTGGGCTAGATCCTAACCCAGACTGTCTCTTCTGAGTTCTGTTTTCAGAGGAGCTCATTGCATGAATCATTTTACAAATATTTATTGAGCAACAACCACTATGTGGCAGGCACTGTTCTACACACAAAGACACATCAGCGAGCAGAGCCAAGTCCCTGTTCTCAAAGAGCTTTCATTCTAACAGAGAAAGGCAGCAAATAAGCAAGTAAAATGTATAATACACCAGACATAGATAAGTGCTAGGTATAAAAATAAGGCAGGTTAAGAGGAACAGAGAAAGTCAGAAGGGATGGAGTCTGTTACTTTATATAGAGTAGTCAGGAAAGGAGGTCAAAAACAAGCATTGCAGATATTTGGGTGAGAGACTTCATGTCAGAAGAAACAGCAAAAGCCAAGTGCCTGAGGTAGATGGGTGCTCAGAGTATTCTGTAAGGTGGAGCACAGTGAGGTGAGGCCAGAGAGGCAATGGGGCCAGCTCTCTTAGGACTCTGCAAGCCATTGCCAAGAGTTGATTTTTGCATGAGTGAAATGGGGAGCCCTTGGTGGGTTTGGAGCAGAGAAGTATCCTAATTTGACTGATGTTTTAAAGGATCACTCTAGCTACTGTGAAAAATAGAATGGACATATGAATTTAGAGTTCAGCGGGTAGGTCTAGAGTGGAGACAAACATTTGAGTGCTTCTGTGTGTAAATAATATTCAATGCCATGAGAGAGGATAACAGAGGGAAGAGAGTTTGGAGAACTGAGTTCTAGGGCACTCCAATGTTTAGAGGTCAGGGAGTTGAAGAGAGACCAGCAAAAGATTCAGAAAAAGAGCAGGCAGTGAGCTAGGAGGAGAACAAAGAGAGCACCAGCCCAGAAGCCAAGGGAAGAATGTTTCAAGGAGGGAAAAACCACATGTGTCAAATGTGGCCAAGAGGTCAGATAGTAATGAATGTCATCAGAAGCTTAAGAATATTTCTCCTAAGATTATTTAAATTCTGGCTTTCAGCATACCTCGGAAGAGTACTGGAGAAAGGGCTTCACAGCTTTAATGATCATTGTCATTTATCATCCGTCTTGAGTTTCCAAACTGTTCACATAGTAAATCAACATTGAATAAGCCAGATCCATGCTGTATGTAGCTGGTGATGCTTGCTTCCACCTCAGGGATACAGATATATCAATGTCAATCACACCCCTGTTCTTTACCACACACCACGGGGCTAAGAGGGAGCAATCACTTAACTCTTTTCATTTTAGATGTGGAGACACTGGAACACTAACTTGGATGCTATGCCACATTGGTCTGTCTCATTAATATTATATATCCCCTCTGCCCATCAAAGTTTGACTTCCATGACCTGGCATTCAGTGTCCACTATAATCTACTATTTCAGAATCCCAACTATTTATGTCAACCCATGCGGTTACTCACTGTTCCCCCAATGCCTGGAACACTTCCTTACTTTTGGACTGGGATGCTTCCCTCCCTACCTCTGCCTATTTAATATAGTTTTTAGGCCCAGTTAAATTCATCAATGAAGATTTCTTTAAATGAGGCTCCTCCCAAGTGTAGAATAATTTCTCCCTTCTCTTTATCCTGCCCATATAGCACTTACTATATACATTTTGTTTGCATCCTGTTAACTTGTTATCTTTTTGACAGACACCGTATCTTCATCATCCCCATTCTGTGTATCACAACACTGTGCCTCACCCCAAATAAGTATTGATAGTTAATGATTACTTGGAGGATGAATGAACGGCTCTTAACAAAGAATGATGGACTTCAGAGCTAAAAGCAAGTCAGTAGCTGCGTTCAGTTCAGGACGTTTACGTTCTGACACACCCAGATCCACTCTTCAGAAATGCCTACCCTTATTCTGCCAAAGCCAATTGTTGATGGTGACAGAACCGTTAAACACACTCTGAAGTCCTTGGCTTGGCTGCACCAAGAACAAGCTTGCAAAGTCTTTACTTCTCTGGGCTCCACTCCCACAGTCAAGCCTCAACGGGAAACTCTTGACCCATCCCTGGTTTTAAAATAATGACTTCTTTCCTTTCTCTTTCACAGCATACCCTGGTAACCACTGAGATAATACTATGTAGTAAACCAGAGAAAAGCAAATGGCCTGTGCATACCTGGTAGGGCCAACTATATACTCGGAGCCACACTAATCACTCCCACCCCCACCTCCTGCACTATACTTGGCACACAGAAAAGAACTGACAAATATCTCCAGTTGTACATATACTTAAGATCTGAACAAACCTCAAACCTCCTCTATGTGGGAAGCGCTAAACGAGTTGTACTGCCTGGATAACAGCATCTTAGGAATTCGGGGACTGGGGAGGTACCAAGAACTGGCTATAATCAAGGAGTTCCTGAGGAGGTATGTTCTGGAATGAGAAGGATTTGCTAGAGTGGTAACAGGACAGGAGAACATGCCAGGAATGGAAGTTAGCAAATCCTGAAGCTTGGTGGGGCTGTGGATTGGCCCAAGTGAAAGATAAAGCTGGGAAAAGCAGTCTAACCAGCTAGTCCAGTTCTTTACCTCTGTGCCTTTGATGATCTGGGTCATCCAAGGTACAACTGTGAGAGCAGCCTGTGCACAAAGATCGCCCATTAGTCACAAGTGATGGAAAGAGCGCTGGACCAGGAGTGAGAAGAGGCCTGGCTGGGCCCCAGCCCTGGCTCTGCCACAGAAAACACTTACAGATATAAACAAGGCAGGGCTTCCCTGGTGGCGCGTTGGTTGAGAATCTGCCTGCCGATACAGGGGACACGGGTTTGAGCCCTGGTCTGGGAAGATCCCACATGCCGCGGAGCAACTAGCTCCATGAGCCACAATTACTGAGCCTGCGCGTCTGGAGCCTGTGCTCTGCAACAAGAGAGGCCGCGATAGTGAGAGGCCCCCGCTTGCCACAACTAGAGAAAGCCCTCGCACAGAAACGAAGAGCCAACACAGCCATAAATTAATTAATTAATTAATTAATTAATTTAAATATATATATATATATATATATATATATATATATATATATATATATATATATATATATATAAACAAGGCAATCACTTTTTTCTGAGCTCTAGTTTTCTCCCTTTAGGGGAGAAGGGGGTCGGGGGTCGGGGGAGGACAATGGCTCCAGCCACCTCATACAGTTGTCATGAGGCTCATATGCAATAATGATTGTCAAAGCTCTGTTCAAAAGTGGTGTATCTGAAATAAATATCTAGCAAAAACAGGGTAGTTTGTCTTAAGACCTAAGGAGAGCACTGTAACCCCTCACTACCTTTCCCTCAAAGAGCACATTCTCTTGATGAGGGTCTAGTGAATCCTTCAGAATCTGGGGCGCTGGCAAGAACACTGGTATCAGGCTGATTTGGACTGATTCCTAGCTCTGTTATTTGCTATCTTGTGTGACCTTGGGCAAGTTTTGTAAACTTGCTAAGCCTCAGCTTTTGTTTTGTTTCATTTATCAGTAAAGTTAAGACAACACTGTCTACTTTGTGGTGAAGATTAGCGACAATTCCGTGTAAAGTTTCTAAATTGGTTCCTGGCACACAGTAGATACTCACAAATGTTGTGGACATTCTTACAATTAGCTTCGATATGAAAGACCTCACATAAAAGAGATACCAAATCAAATTCGTCAGCCGTTTGCAAAGGATTGAAATGTTTTTTATATCATAAACATAATTTAAATTTTATTCGAGACTCCTTGCTTCTTTTTGCATGTTCTTCATTTCTGAAAGTGACACGGTGGAAACTTTACTTCTGAAAAATGGCATAGTAGAAGTCAGCATACAATGTTACTTAAATACACTGCGTGTCAGAAAATATTCTAAAGACCTCTCCTTGTCTCCCTACACACCTTCAAAAAAAAAAAAGTCCAGGTCTGCTGATTGTGGAATAACTGAAAAATACATTGTTATCCCATACCACGCTTGTAATTTGGATTAGATTCTGTGCTTCTATCATATTTGGGTTGACAGGGGCTGCAGAGGAGAGAGAAGAGGAGGGATAGAGGAGGTGTGTAAACCAGAATGGCTCATTAACCATCTGAACTTATTTTTTAATCTATTATATATATATATATTAGTGTATATATGTCAATCCCAACCTCCCAATTCATCCTGAACATTTAAAGTTAATGAAATCCACTGGGTTTCAGTCAAAGCCTCACTCCTTTCTTAGATGTCAGAAATGAGGTCAGTTGGCTGAGATGCAGAATTTGGCTTCACAGGCCATTGCTGCATTGAGAGCTTGGGCTTCTGGACAGGCCCTGGGTGATCATGCAGAGGCTAGACTGAGCATCCTTGAGCACAGACACATGCCCAGCCAGCTCTCTGCAGTGCCCCACGTGAACCAGCTTCCCACCCCGCCATCCAGAGAGAGCTCTGTGAGGATTGATGGGTGACAGCCCTCTCCTTCTATCTAAGGTGAAAGTATTCCAGATGATCACCTTTAAAACAAAAACGTTCTCAGAAACATTGATTACCCACCCAGGAGAGACAATTTGACCGGAGATGTAACCATCAGTGCAGGAGACACATTAACCTAGTTCTTCCTGCTGCTGTGACAAAGGCACCGCCAGCACAATAATCCTGACGGTCAGGAGAGAGGTCGTCAGCTAGCATCCTGGACAGTGGGCCCCACCCTGGCTGCATATAAAAATCACCTGGGGAACTTAATTAAAAGAAATTATGGTGCCTGGAATCCATTTCTAGATTTTCTAGTTAATTGGTCTGGGATAAGGCAGAGGTATCAGGTTTTTTTTTTTTTTTTTTTAAGTTCCTAGTAATTCCAACATGCAGCCAGAATTGAGAACTATGTCTACTTCAATATCATTACATATAGAAGAGGAATACAAAGGTCAAAGATCCCTAATGAGTGGTTTGTTCTTAAATCAAATTGCCTTCTTCCCCTTACTGTCCAATATTTTGGTCACATTTCAGGGAAATCTTCTTAGTTCAGACTTAATTATAAAGCCTTCCCACCTCGCCCCATGCACGCAGTGTATAGGGAAATGAAACTCTATTAGGCTAAGGTGGAAGAAGGGAACTGAAAGGCGAAACTGACTTTAAATAGGAACGAAACTGACAAGAGTCAGCTCAGAAGCCAAAACTGGAGAAATGAAGCAAATGAAAACAAACCAACTCACTGAGAAAAGCCAGTTAGACCCAGAAAGTTCTTTCAGTTTGTATAATTTAAGGTTTCAGTGAAGGATTATATTTTACATGTTGAAAGTATCCCCCAGGCAGTAAAGTTTAGCCAACCCAGCATTTCTTGGGGGCAACTGCAGAACTGTAACAGTCTGCTGATTGAAACCACACCTCCTGAAATAAAACAGGAGGGCAGTGATCACTGTTCATGGATCACCATAGATAAAATCAAGAGGCCACCTTTCCAAGCCCTATGAACAGCACCACCACGGCAACTCCTAACGTGTTCATTTTGATAATTGAAATATTGTCCGCCTTCCACATCACAAAAGAACCCAAAAGGATCTAATTCACCAATTACAAACTAAATAGAAGAAAGATAACATTCTCCAGTTGGGAAAGGCCCAAGCTTACATTTTCTGATAGAGAAAGTTTTTTTTACTTCAACAAACTGGTTATGAAGAGAGCTTGAGTTTATACCATGAACCAACATCACACGAATACAGCAGCTGTGGTGGTTGCTGCAGGTATCCCAGGAACCCATAAGGTGCCTTTTCATCAGTGGATGAAAGTCCCTAAACCCAGTTCTATATTTTCTTATATGGAAACATAGATAGGAACCCAGGTCCATAATTTCTCATAAGACCATATAATCATCAAACAAGAAACAGAACGGAGGCACTCAGAAAGGCTGGATTGTCCAGAATACGCAATAATTCATAGATGCAAGTTATTAGGTAAATAGCAAGATCTTAAAAAAAAAAATCTATTTTAGCCATGGGACTTTTGGAGTCTCAAGATTTAGTTCCTGAGATCTATTCTCAGCCACTGCTTGCTTTTTTGCCCAAAGGAAAGTGCTGGTAAGTCGAGGGAATTAGCTGAGGACTGATTTATTTGATTATCTCCTTAACATGGCTACAGCTCAGGAGTGTATCCTGTTGGTCCCTGTGCTCTGTGGTGTCCTGATGTCATCCTCTACCTCAGCAGTGTTTGTCTCCTGGCTCAGAGGCCAAATTAGAACAGGACTCTAAGGGGGTGACAGATGGGAGAGGAGGGGAGCTGGGACTTCCCACCTCACCCTCTTGATAGAGAGTCACACTGAGATTCGTCTATTCCCATCTCCTCAACCTCAGGACCCTCAGAGATATGTGTAACAGACCTATCTCCAACCAGACATGGAGTGTGGCTGGGGTATCTGGGGATTTCGATTCTCCTCATTATCCTTTGGTATGTTTTGAATGGAGGGTTAGCAGCCACAGCAATGGTCCCTGATCTGCAAAGCACTTCATGACTTACAGATTGCTTCCCTGTACTTTATAACTGAGTGGTTGACAGCCTGGACTCTGAAGTCAGGGTTCCAGTCCCAGAGGCATGACCTCAGACAAGCTGTTTAACCTCTCTAAGTCTCCATTTCATCATCTGTTAAATACTTCCCACAGAACTGTTGGGAAGATGAAAAGAGATAGCGCAAATGAAGCACACAGCAGAGAAGCAAAAAGTATGTAAGTGTTGAAGAGATGTTAGCCATTATTATTAGCATAATGTTATTTAAACCTCATAATAACAATCCCATTAACCATAGTGGAGACTGGCAGGAGAAAGGGCACACAGGTTCAAGCACACCCATGTTTATGTGTGCACGCAGGCACCCATGGCCAGTTGGTGGGCAGTGTGGATGTGTGTAGAAGAACTGGCATTAGCAGTGAGGTAGGCTCCATATAATGCCGTGCTTGCTATGTCCCAGGAGGTGTGCAGCTATACTGTGGACCACAGATAGTTGGGAATCCACTAAACAAAACCTAAGAGTATTTAATTCAGATCATACTTCATTGACAGAAGTGGTCAGAGAGATCAAGTGACTTGTCCAGGATCACCCACTTTGTTTGTAAGTGGCAGAGCTGAGATGTCAACCCAAACTGTCAGGCCCTAAAGCCAAACTCAGGGCAGAGGGGAGGGGGCTGTGGAGTTCTGGCCACTGGAGGGATTTCAGAAATGAACCCAAATTGTCTTCCCCACAGCCCTACATCACCTGGTACTGCTGAACAAAAACAAAGGGTCTCATCCCAATAGCTGCTTCTTATCTTGGATAGCTCAGAAGTTAGATGTGTGAACTAAATTATGTACCTCATTCTCCCCCCAAAAAGAATTAAAAAATGCCAGCTCTGCCTTTTGTCAAATTTAGCACTGTATTCATATGCACAACACCAAAATGTCACATTTGTGAATCAGTAAAGCCATTCTGAAAATTCAAGAAATCCAAAAAACTGTCCCTGGTGCATGTCCCCCACCACAGTTAGAGTGCCCATCATTCTCCCCAAAAAGAGGGGCAAGTTCCAATTCATAGAACAGCTCACGAGTGAAAACTCTCCTCCTGGGAAGTACAGACAGTGGCAAATTTTCAGGACAGACGTTTACATGAAAAAAATGATATTGCATCATTAAAGAGGTTAATGAGCTTCGCAAGGCAGATGCCCTGAACGTCAGGAAGGGGACAGCAGAGGAGGGGACAGGGTGGTGGTAGAGACACATACAGGGAATCACTCCCATTCTTCGATGTCAGGTGTGGTCAGGAGGTGCCCTCCTCATGGTAATAATTGCAGTGGAAGGATAAGTTTTTCTGGTGGGCACTGGAGCCTGGCTGATGGCTGGGCAGCAACTTGCCCTCACATCCAGCCCCGGGCTCTCTGAGTGAAGAACGTACTTCTCAGCACAAAGATACCTAAAGATTCTGCCAAAACCATATGGTTCAGTGTTTCTCAAAAGGGGTGCCACAGAATATTTGTCCTAACTGAAAGTGCTCCATGATCAAATAAAGTATGAAGAAAACTGCATACTATTTCTCACTCTTGGGTATTCATAAGGCACATTAGCATGTGGAAGGCTCTGAGAAATGCTTTATAAAGAAACTTGCCTAACTTTTTAAATCAAGCATTTATAAAACTTATTTAATCATTTTCCTCCTCTTCTCATTTTTTAATCTAAGACCTAGCAACATCTCATTTTGGAAAACATTTTCAGAAGAGCAATTCTAGTACAAGTTCCCTCATTTTACAAAATATGAAACAGATGCACTGAGGTCTTAGTGATCTACTAAGGGTCACAAACAAGTTAGTAGTTCTTATCCTTCAGTGAGTTAAGGGTATATGACATTGTGTGGATAGGTTCAAGAAAATCAGCAAAGATGCTGGGACAAAATATTGATCAGCAGATCAATATCAGCCTTTTGATCACACTCTCAATCAACAGCAGGCTGAAGAAGGAGTGCCTTTTACCCCCTACGTTGGGGTTTGTTCATAGTAAATTCCAGACTCAAACCTGAGGGAGCATTTCAAGTTTGAACAGGAAAAACATATCCAAAATCAGTCATTAGGGCCAGCAACAGTTGCATGAAGCTGAAATGCAGAGTCCAACAGGGGATAGAGAGCCAAGGAGAACCACGGTGACAAAGTTCACATTGATGGGGCTGACTGGGTCTAAATAAACTCTTGACATGGTGTCCCATGCCCTGGGCTGGGTATCTACATGTTCCACGGTGGGTTGCTGTAAGTGTGTGGTGCTCAATTCAAGAGGTCAAGAGCACAGACATAAAGGAACTTCTCTACCATAATGCCCAGAACTTCTTAACTTAACCCTGCTCTATTCAGTATCTCCATCAACTTCTTAAATTAAGTCATAAAATGCTTTTTTTAAAAATCAACTCCACTGATGACATAAAATGGAAAGAAATAACCAAAACAATGGACAAAAAAAATCTGAAGTTATCTCGGTAGGCTGGGATGCTGACCCAAAATCGACTTATCATTGATAAAGTTAGTTAGGTTTAAGTTAGCACATCATAAGGAATCCAGGTGGTTACTAAAAGACACAACATAGATCCCACTTTTTTCTGTACTAATCAGACTACAGCTGGAGGAATGGAATCCACTTTATTCATATGTATTTGAGTTATATTTAAATAAGACGCTCATAGAGGGAGTACCTCTTACTCAAGAAGCATTACAAGGAACAGCCTGCAGACTGACTGGAAACTGGAGAAACTACAGTTGTTAAGGATAGAGAAGACTAGAACACTGCAGCACAGCTGTCTCCAAACAGAGGAGAAGCTCTCCTGTGGAAGAAAGGAAGGACCTAGTTTGGAGAGTTTTAAGAAACTGCACAGGGGCAATCGATGGGGAATGCAAGAAGAAAATGTTTCAGTGCAATAAAACAAATAACTTTCTAAAAATATGAGCTGCCCACAAATGGCAGGAAGCCAGATGTCCAGGATTCTCTGAACAGCCACCTCTAACCAGACTTTGTCTGCTTTAATTAAGTGGGATAGCCTCAGATTTTCTCCAGGAGGTCTGCCATGCTTCTTCATCCTGTCTATCCCAGATTCCTGACTTCCTTCCCATTCATGACTATGATTTGACTTTCCTTCCTTCCACCCTCAGCTCCCTCTCCCAGGTCCATCACTCCCCATCCTTATGTTCCACTACTTTTTCCCCATACACTTGACCCTGACTTCCAACCAGGACGTGTGCCTTGCCACAGTGCATGCCTTGTCTCCAACACAAATCTCACACTAATCTAAAACATTTCTGTCTGGATCATTCATGGTCACACCAGTCATGGGGTAGAGAGACAAAGGCCCATCTATCAGGGATTTGAGGAAGGGACTTCCTTGGCTATGGGAGACTGAGGCAATGACGTGGAAGGGCTCATTAATGGTTTGTTCCTATAATTTCTGAGGTAGCACTGGTTCTAACATACAAGACTTTCAAAGGCAAAGGCAGTTCTATGACATTAAGCAAGTCAGACCATGTGTCTATTCCCTATTCTTAGGACCCCATCTCTGGAGGTAAGGCTGCTTAAATGGATGTTCACTGAGTGGGAAGAAGCATTTTCACACCTGCCTTCCAGGACCTGATCAGATTCAGATTATCCTTCTGGGGTTCTATGATTCACGGCACAAAATTCTTATTCTTCTGTGGTGAGCCTGTGGCTGGTTCACCTTGGTTCCAACACGAGAGTAGCCTTGTGGATTAGAGGCCTGGCAGGAAATCAATCGCTAATCTCTTTTTAGTGGCTCATCCTTCTCAGTAGGATTTTGGAAATAATCCACAGGCAAAGGTGACTTCTTGATCTGTCAGAGAGGAATACTAGAGAGAATGCTATGCTCTAAGACTAGAACATGCATAATTGTCCCAGCTCTGAGTGACCTGGGAAAGTCAGTAATCCTCTCTAAACCTTGGTTTCCTCACCTGCAGATCTGAGAAATTTCTATCTGCAGTAGTTCCTAACTTTTCTGGGTTACAGATGATCTTGAGAATCTGATGAAAGCCATCAACTCACTTCCCAGAAAATGCTTAAATGCACATACAGGCAAAACTGTGCATCCAATTGCAGAAGGTTAGAGGAAAACATGAAGACCACCTATAGAGATTCTATAGCAACCTTGGACCCTAGGTTTAAAACTCCACGGACCGGGCTTCCCTGGTGGCACAGTGGTTGAGAGTCCGCCTGCCAATGCAGGGGACACGGGTTCGTGCCCTGGTCCAGGAGGATCCCGCATGCCGCGGAGCGGCTGGGCCCGTGAGCCATGGCCACTGAGCCTGCGCGTCCGGAACCTGTGCTCCGCAACGGGAGAGGCCACAACAGTGAGAGGCCCGCGTACCACAAAAAAAAAAAAAAAAAAAAAAAAAAAAAATTGCACCCTATTTCATGGAAGTATTGAAGTCAACATTATTAAGTATTTACCAAGAAAAAGAAAACATATCCCAAGGCTTTGAGAGATACAAAAAAAAAAAAAAACAGTTCCTGCTTTCAAAGACCTGGCATTATAATTCGAGAGAGGAGAAATGAATCAAGTAACAATAAATAAAACAAGTTAGAAATAAATCAAATAGCAATAACTATAAACAGTAACTAAACAGAGGCTACCATCCTATAAGATTAATTGCCGAAACAGTGGCAGTAAAAGAGGAAGGGGCATAGAAGTCAAAGAATGCACACTAGTCCAATACAAACGCCTTGCCCTTTCCTTTCCAATAGGTTCCCTCCTTCACTTTCTCTCCATTTCAAGCTCTCTCGAATTCTTGCGGCTACGAACTTTTACAACTTTTAAGTTTAAGCTTGTAAACTTCCCTCCATCTTCCTCCCCACAGATATGGAGAACAGTGCTGATGCTGATATGAAAGGTATGTTCCCTGCCTCCCTACTTCTTCCCCCTCACTTCCAGCCCTTTCACTGACTACTCCCTAGACAAACAGAAAACAACAAAAATCTTTGCTTTGTCATGTCCTGCATGAGCTAGATAAATGCTGGAATGATGCTCACCTGGCCATGCCTCTCAATGGCTCCCAAATATCCGGCTCCTTCATGTCTGCATTGCTTATGCCCTTTCCCACTCCATCTGCCCCACTCCATAAGCCCTGCCGTCTTAAGGGTTCAGCATAAATCCCACCCACCCCAAGAAGCCTTGTCCTACTCAACTAGCCCACACTAATTTCTTATCTTTTCACCTTTATAACAGACTGTCAGTATCTCACACACCTTCCGTCTTACTGTTCTTATTCTTACAAATATGTCTTGTTACATGATCCATCCTGTGTTGCCCAATAAATAACAGACACAATCGAAGTTGCCAAGAGCAGCTTATCAGAGGCTGATCTTTACGTCTGGATCCCAGGTCCAGGAATACCAAGCCAATTAGGTAGAAGCTAAATGAGCACTGGACACAGTTCCCTTTACCTGCATCGCTCATTTCGGTGCATGCGTGAACACGCATGCGATGCCCACACAGACCATCTTCCTCCTGAGGGGTGTTTTGAACAGACTTAAACTGTTCAAACCCTCAATCGACCTTTTGCAAAACAATGGACTCCTGAACTACTAGAGGTTTGAGCAAGATCAGGAACCATCCTATAAAAGCAATGAGCCAAAAGCTAATAAAACTACAAAGCTATGATATCCCCCTTGTTTGCCCTCTTCCCCCTCCTCCTCTAGAAAAGTAAACAAGTGTTCTTGTTTATTCTCCTCTTCCCCTTTGCTTTTGTAGTCCTATGTTTCCAAACTTTGTTCTTCCTGATAAATGAAGAAACAGAAATCATTTTTATCCTAACTTAGAGAAAGATATTCATGTCCCTCTTCATGTTAGTGGAATGGCCTCCCTTCCTTCTTTTCTTCCTCTCTCTTGGGGGCGGGGGCAGTGACACTTAATGGAATTGGTGTTTCACAAAGCTTCCTTTTCCAGTCTTTTCCTTGTGTCTCCCAACCCCATCCAGCCTCCGGAGGCACAAGAATCAGTGCAACATCTTTACAAAGTCTCAGAGAGGCTATCTCTACACACTAATTAGAGCTGGGAGTGGTCCAGGGTTAGCTGGTCTAGTAGGCATCAGCTTGTGATCTAATGAATTTGTGAAACACCATAAACTCAACCACATTGCAGATCCATGATGCTTATTAACATATTAAATAAAGGCTTTGAGATGTCCTACTGCAAAAACATCTGTTTAGCTTTGTTTAACCAGGTGTTTCCCAATCTTTTCTTGCCCATGGAATCTTTTTTGGCCTCTAACACCTCTTAATGTTCTGAATAAGTGTGTTCCAGAGACCACATATTGTAAAATGCTGACCTAGTCCAATGCTCTCCTTTTTCTCATAAGGATAGTAAGAAACAGAGAGGGCCATTAACTTACTTAATCTCACCCATGAATGGCAATACAAAGCACTACATAAAAAGTACAGCAAGCTATAGACTAGGAAGCCAGGATGTCTGCGTGAAATCTCCTCTCAGCCATTTTCTAGCTGTGTGGCTTCAGCCAGCACCTCTCCTTTCTAGAGTTATTTTCATTCTCAGTAAAAGGAGGATTTTTTTTTTTTCTTCCAAGGATTTCTAAGGCTCTTTTCAATTCCCTTTTCTGGAATACTGAGAGACTCTAACACTTGCTATAACACCTCCTGGAGCAAGTCCCAGAAGTGTGAGTCTATAGTTTTTCTAAATTTAAAGTTTAGAAATTGTCAACCCACACAAAGGAGAAACCAACAGCAAAATCCCCCATGGTTATGAAGATACCCCCGAAAGGAAGCAGGGGAGAGACAGAGTCCAGGTCACCATCTACATGGAGAGGCAATCAGGGTCCCTGTGGCTGATTCTGTAGTCACTAGGAACCAGGAAGCCCCACCCACACACTGCTTACCTAAGCTCGAGGAGCACAGCTTAGACCACAGCTAAGGCTAGGGCTCAATTGTGACTAACCACTGTGCCAAGATCTGTCTCTGGACCCTAGGCACTAGATAAAAACATGAGGATATTTCAGCACAACTTAGATGCCTTATGCATCCACGGCATCCTCTATCTGTTCCTCACCCCTACCCTAAGGTAATGCTTAGACACCCAGGAACAACATTTACAATCCTCTGCCATCACATGAGCATGTAGCTTTTCTGTCATCCTTCGGACCACACCAGACAACAATCTCCATGTGGGCACATAACTTGCCAGCTTGTTCCCCACTGTGTCCTCAGTGTGTGGCATTAATTGGTACTCTTTAATATCTGCAAAATAAATGATTATTTCTAAGCTAATAGTTCCTGATTGTTAAGACTCAGAAAACACATTAATTTATAAGTTCATTGACTATCTATTAAGTGCCTTGCCTATTGTGAGCACTGAGCTAGACATTATGGGGGAACCAGGAGAGAATTCCCATCAGATCCTGCTCCCAAAGAAATTACATTAGACAACATCTATGAGGACTTAACTGTGCCAAAACTTCTCATCCTGCTCTTCCTACCCCTCCCACTCCCCCATTCTGTTCCTTTTCCTGCTTTCCCCATTTGAGGACATGACCTGGAGGCAACTACTCACTTGATCACCTAGAACAGCAGTCATCATCATCATCATTACAGATGACATTTACTGAGTGTTTATTATGTGCCAGGCTAGCAATGCTATGAATTTTGTACAATTTTTGCCCTATTTTACAGAAATGTGTATATCACAGATCCATGCCTTTCTTTCCACCTCCCTACGTCTAACCGGTCTTGAGGTCAGCTGCACATCATAAATGTCTTTCCCTTCCACCTTGGTCAGCGCTCCCATGAAGCACCAAAGCTTAATCTCTATTCTTGTTGGAACTATTTATAGTCGCTTTCTAAATGGTCTTCTGGCTGACTGACAATCCCTCGACCTCAAACCACCCAAAACGGAAATGGCAGACCCACCCCTCTTACCCTGCATGTCTGACCATGTTCTCCACCTCCATTCAAACCCTCTCTTTGCTCCTCGGTGCAGGTGAGCCTTCGAGATCAGGGACGGCTGTCCAGAGAGGGATGGCCACCACTATGCTAGCTGCTCAAGCTCCCTGGAAAAATTCTCCCAGCCCTTTCTCTTACAGACCACCCTGAACTTCAAAATAATCCTGCATTACCTCCTCCAGGAGCTTTCCTGACCCCCAAGGCTTCCTCCTGTGCCCCTCTTTGATGTTCATTTAGCACTTCCAACAGATTGTGGCCCCTACTTAATGGCCCTTGACTCTGAGACCCTAGGGTGGCCAAGTCTGGAGGCTGCTCCCTCTGCACCTGGCACATCACCTAGAAAGGTGGAGAGGCCTTCTCCTTTAGTGCAACTCCCTCCTCCCCTTGCCTTGTGGCTTTATTTCCCACTGGGCAATGCTTTACAAAAATGTTAGAGTAATACAGCGCACTCTTTTCTCTCATAGCTTTAAAAACATTAATGTTTCAAGAAATAATTAAGTAGTTTCTTCCTATCAAAAGAGAATGCTCTCATTTTTTCCAATGAAAAAACTGAGGCTTTGAGAGATTGAGTGACTTGCCCAAGGTCAGACAACTAATGAGGGACAGAGCTGAGATCCAAACCCTGGTGACACAGTTCCCAACATAGCAGTTTTCTCACCTGCCCCTGCCTCTGCCCAGGGCCCTCTATTAAAAAACAAACGAAAAAAGAATGTATATGTATATATCCATATCCGTATCCATGTACCTACATGCATTTATACTTGCACAAATATATAATATTAACACATGTACACATATATGAATATGAATGTAACCCAATGATTAAAGAAAAGGGTGGGGACTCTGAAAACTTCAGAAGGGGAAGAGATTCCCCCCAAGAGGGGGCCGGGTAGGGCGCGCAGCAGAGCAGCAGACAGCTGGTGTTTGGGTGGTAGTAAATCACCCTGAAATGAGCCTCTTCCTTGGACTCAGTGAGGCCCCCACAACAAAGGGAGGCCCAGCTTGCAGCCGGACAGCCTGCCCGCCAGCCCCAGACGCGCATAACAGCTTCATTCAGGAGCCCCACGTCCACACAAAGGCCCCGAAATCAATCCGACATCCCGCCACCCTGGACAATGCCTTGAATCTTCCCAGAATCGAAGGCTCAAACGAGGGGACAGCATTCAGGGGAGATCAAACCGCCGGCCTGCCCCTGAAAGCAAGCACGAAAGGAGAGTTTTTCAGAGGAGGCTGGGGAGGAGACGGCGCGCAGTGACTGTGCTGGCTCCCACCCACCCGGGCACAGGCGCCCAGCCACCTTTGGGACCCCGGGCGTGACACTCGCCAGCCAGGGCCACTGCGCCGCTTGGCCTCAGGCTTTGTGCAGCCCTGGCCCGTGTGAACCTCCTCCGCCCACTTTTCCCAGTGGCTCCGGGCGCAGGCCGCACACACATGCAAATACCCCGCCCGAGGCAGGGGCTTAGGGTGTTGACAGTGGCAGCCCCCACGCCAGGCCAGGCAGCCCCTGTTCCCAGGCAGGGCCCCTGGAGGTGCTCATCTGCCCCATTCTGCTGCCTAATCCGGTTATCAGCTGCAGAGCGGGTTGCCTGGTGGAGCTGGGGAAAGTCCTGCAGGGAAGGCGGGCAGGCTGCCGCTCCAGCAGATGAGCCCGGATTGTACCCCGAGGGTCATTGTTAAGGCTCCTAGGTCTCTCCCAGTCCCGGAGACCAAGGCGGAGATCACGGTGCCAGAAACCCAGTGCTACACTGGGCCACAGTCTCCCCTGGATGGCCGAATTCAACCTGCACCTAGGGAGTAAGGCGCCCCAGCAATGGCCGAGTGAAACCTTGCTACGGGTAGCAGAGTACATTTGACTGATCTGTGGGGATGCATGCACTGGAGTGACCAAGGCGTGGCCCATTATATGTGCTGTGGCCAGAATCTCTCCCAAAACTCCAGGTAAAGCTGCCTTAAATTTGACTTTCTAGGTGGCCACCATGAAGGTTAAATAAACTTCGATTGAAAACAAAGGGCGTATGCTGGAAGCCATTCATCTGGTCCCTAAATCTCCCTCCTCCCTCCTGCCTTGGCTTTTCTGTGTCAGCACAGGCAGTGGACAGGGTCTGCAGGACAAGGCGTGGTTATGTGGGCAGCTGCCCAGGAGAGAGCTGAACGAAACTGAGAAGGTACAGGAAACTCTGTGCAAGAAGCTCTCAGTAGAAGCTGGAACTTGGTTAACTTGGGCCAGTCTTCCCTCAACCCCTTATTTTAGCCACAGATACCTCTATTTTTCTCTCACTAAATTACTGGCCAAACTTCTTCCTGGAATTGATACATGAACAGACAGCCGCTTACCACGTTATATAAGAAATCCTGCCCACCTTCCACTGCCCCTCTCAGACCATCCTCTCAGAGCTAGAACCCTGGACAATACGGTAAGAGGTGGGATAACTGGAGGAGGGGGCTGAACCTTCAAGATGCAAAAAGGGTACTTTCTGCTTTAGATTCACTTCATTCTCAACGGCTTCCACTGGCCAACAATAGTAAATTGAATCCAATTTCCCTCTTGGAAGGGTCAGTTGTGTTTTTTTTTTTTTTTTTTTTTTTTTACCCTTCCCCTTTCCATTTTCTGCTTTTGTAGCTCACCTCCTCCAATCTACTTCCCTACAGGAGCTGAAATTAAACAAGCTCCCCATATGCCATGCCTCACTTGTTGTCTGTTCCCCTCACCACCATCTGGCCTATTTGCTCAGCCAAAAAGAGAAAGAGAGGGAGAGAAAGAGCAAAACGGGGGGGGGGGGGGGAGGAGAGGGGAGGAAAGCAGGGAAGCAGGCGGAGGGCAGGGGGAGGGCAGAGAGGAGGGGGGAAGAAGGAGGAAAATGAGGAAGGGTGAGGAAGGGTGAGGAAGGGAGAGAGAGAAAGAGGGAAAGAGGGAGAGGGGGAGAGAGGGAGAGAGAAGGAGGGAGAGCCAGACACAATGAGGAGGCAGGGGTGATGATGCAGCCTCTCCCATCTGCTCCTTGGCCAGAGGCCCGGATGGAGCAGTAATGGAGAGCAACAGAACCAGTGATAATTAACCCAAACACAGACCTGTTTATTTAACCTGCTCAGATAGATCAACTCTGAGGCTGCACTCTAGCAGAGGGTGCCGGGACACACTTAGGGAGACACCCTGGAGGCTGCTAAGGACACAGAGGCAAGTTGGCCCTCCCCACAGATATCCTGGGGCTCAGTGTGTGCTTGGTGAGCAGGAAAGACGAGGAGAAAGGAGCTGCTGAAAGAAGTCACTAACACCCACTCAAATCTTCTGGTGAGGGATATTTTTGTCATCTTGCCCTTTCCCATGCCCATTAGCCTATTTCATGGCAATAGCTGCTTCTGGATGGCCAAATGCTGCCAAGGAAAGCTAGCCAATGAGATACACTTGTCTCCTGCAGCTTCTTGCCCCAGTGTTCCCTCTGGACCACTCCCCATCTTGGCATAAGGCCCAGGGGGGCAGGAGACAGAAAACAAGCTAACTAGAGGACACAGAAGACCTCAGACTAAGATGGTCAGTAACCAAGGACAAAAGCCAACGGCACTGATTAAGCACAGGGTGAAAGAAGTCTAAGGTTCAAGGCCTACATCAGCCACTTTTGCTGCATCACCGGGTCTGCATGCCTTCCTCTCTCTCAGCTTCAATTTATCTGCTTAATGGGGGCAGCCAAGCTGACCTCCCAAGACGTTCCAATCTTCAAAAATTAAAATGGAAAAGTTCATTGTGATCAGTCTGTACTTTCTTCCCCAAGTTAGGGAGGAGACTACAGCCTTGAGCAAGACCACCAAGGATTATGATCTGTTTGAAATGGGCAACGTGCAGTGCCTAGAGAGGGGTGCTACACCACCTACATCTCCACCCTTGCAGGCCCCGGAAATAAAGGACAAGAACATCTCCAGGGCTGAATAGCAGCAGATAGGAGTCGTGAGTCTGGGAACCAGACCCAAGAAGCCTGGGCTGAGCACCGAGAGTTGGTGAGAGAGAGAGTGCACTAGCTGGTTTGAAAACAGGAAGCGTCAGGGGTAGCCGAGGAGCTGGCAGGCACCGGATTCCAAGTGGCTTCACGCTCCTCAGTGGAAGAAATGCAGAGATAATTTGAACATGGCTATTTTCAAGCTCCACAGCTGAGCTCCTTGCTCTCCCACCCCACACCTCCCACCCAGCCCTGCAATTTGGCAAACCCTTTCTGCTGGCTGCTCTTATACCCAATATGTTGGGTTGCCTTAGCAACTAAGGCAATTATCTCCTTGGAGCAGTTAAAACAATGACCGTCATAAATAATAACAATAAGAAGGATGATGGTAAAAAATAGATCTTAGGCTTCCAGGATCATAGGTTGACGGCGGAAAAGGAAAAGAGGTCCTGATCGGTCAGGCAGTAAGAGCTAGTCTCTTATGGACCTAGTCTTATTTTATTTATCTAGAGAAAGAGATAGAAAATACTTAGCTTTTTTTTTTTTACTGCCCCAGCCCACACCCTCAGACAATTTCAGGGACATTTCCTATTTGTTGTTTGTTTATCCTGTATATCCTCCTATCAGCCAGACCCAGGAAGAGCACTGAACACTAACTGTTTAATACCCATCTCCTCTAGGGACCAAGAACTCCTTACAGGCAGGCACTGGGTCTGTCATCTTGGTGTACTTAGCACTTAGCTTAAGACCTGGCACAGAACAGGTACTCAAAAATATTCACTGGTTGAATGAAAATATTATATTACATTGAATGAATGCCCAATTTTTGCTATACTGTTTTTTTTTTCTTTTTAAAAAACCCTCTAGGCCAGATAATTTTGAAGTCACTCCAATCTCTAACATTCTATGATCTTAGAATTTACTAACCTGTACTCCAAGATACAATAGGGCTCCACATTTACAAGAATAAAGACAAATCAAGATGTAAGTTCCAGTTTATCCAAGTACAGGTTTCATTCACCTATAGAACCATCCAATAAAGTTTTGTGAATGTAGAATGTCACTTGAGATACAACACTAAACTTAAAATGATTAAAAACGAGGATTAAACTGATAATGGATCATACAACTTTAGCTCACTCTATCCCAAACATATATGCCTTCCATCCTATACTCCTCAAACTCCATCCCAGGAATGATGCTCTACCAATTAATGAAACATCAATTAATGTGCAGGATTTGTAACTCTAAACAAAGACAATCTATCTTTTTCCAGTGCCCATGGGAGACATAGTGAAAAACAGGATCAGAGTTGAATTGGATCATCTCAACTCTACCCTTCCCTTTATGTTCCACTTTCTTTTGAAGTATTGGAAATTTAATACTTGACACTTTCAAAGTACATTCACATTATATGCACTCTCTATATTAATTCTTGAGATAAGTTGGGCAGGAATCATTATTTCCATTCTAAACATGAGGAAATGAAGTAATTGATCACAAGTGTTGATCACCAGGTTTCTTGCTGTTTCCTTTCCTGCTGTAATGGCCACAGTGTATAAAATGTATAATGTGGCCATTAGTGTAAAGGTGAAATGTACAACCTTAATTTTTGTGTGTGTGTGTGCGGTGATCCAAAGTTTTTCGGATTCTTTTGTTTGTTTTTTTTTAACCATTTTCTATTGAAGCATAGTTAATTTACAATGTTGTGTTAGTTTCAGGTGTACAGCAAAGTGATTCAGTTGTGTGTGTGTGTGTGTGTGTATAAATACACACACACACACACACACACTCTTTTTCAGATTCTATTCCATTATAGGTTATTACAAGATATTGAATATAGTGCTTTACAGAAGTGCTATACAGCACTTCCTGTGCTATACAGAAGGTCCTTGTTGTTTATCTAGTTTACATACAGTAGTGTGTGTATGTTAATCCCAAACTCCTAACTTATCTCTCCCCCACCCCTCCCTGCTATCGTCTTTGGTAACCATAAGTTTGTTTTCTATGTCTGTGAATCTCTTGCTGTTTTGTGAATTAGTATCATTGTATCATTTTTTTAGATTCCACATATAAAGTGATACCATATATTTGCCTTTCTCTGTCTGACTTGCTTCACTCAGTATGATAATCTCTAGGTCCATCCATGTTGCTGCAAATGACATTATTTTATTCTTTTTTTAAAAATTTTATTTATTTATTTATTTATTTTTGGCTGTGTTGGGTCTTCATTTCTGTGCGAGGGCTTTCTCTAGTTGCCATGAGCGGGGGCCACTCTTCATCGCGGTGCGCAGGCCTCTCACTGTCACGGCCTCTCTTGTTGCGGAGCACAAGCTCCAGACGCGCAGGCTCAGTAGTTGTGGCCTACAGGCCTAGTTGCTCTGCGGCATGTGGGATCTTCCCAGACCAGGGCTTGAACCCGTGTCCCCTGCATTGGCAGGCAGATTCTCAACCACTGCGCCACCAGGGAAGCCCCCTCATTCTTTTTTATGGCTGAGTAATATTCCATTGTGTGTGTGTGTGTGTGTGTGTGTGTGTGTGTGTGTGTGTGTGTGTGTGTACACCATATCTTCTTTATCCATTCATCTACTGATGAACATTTATGTTGCTTCCATGTCTTGGCTATTGTAAATAGTTCTGCTATGAACACTGGGGTGCATGTATCTTTTTGAATTAGAGTTTTCTCCTTTTTCTCGGATATATGCCTGGGAGTGGGATTGCAGGATCAGATGGTAACTCTATTTTTATTTTTTTAAGGAACCTCCATACTATTCTCCATAGTGGCTGTACCAATTTACATTCCCCCCAACAGTGTAGAAGGGTTCCTTTTTCTTCACACCTTCTCCAGCATTTGTTATTTGTAGAGTTTTTAATGATGGCCATTCTGACTGGTGTACCATGATACCTCATTGTAGTTTTGATGTACACCTTTCTAAGCTGACAGCAGAACATTAAGCACACGCCTATTCTCACTTCAAAATGCCGAAAGGAGTTGATGTAACTCTACTGTTGAATCCTTGGAGCCCTATCGTCACAATCCCCACTCTGGAATAATAATCAAAACTTCAACACCTCCAGACTCAAGGCCAGCAAAACCTATAAATGCTTAACCTTGGCAAGTCTTTTGGGAAGGTTCCTGACAGGGATTGGGAAAACAAGTTCCAGGGAACTGTGACAACTCTCAGTAAATAGGTGTACCTCATCCTCTGGTATTCCAAAGCAACTCCAGGCAGATGTCCTATTTTTCTGACCAAAGTCTATTCTTCAGACTCTATTCTTCTGATCATAATGGAAGGTCACCGGGCATCTCCCCACTCCCCATGTGTGCACCTGCAACTCCATGAGAGTCAAGTCGTTGCCCAGAAACCAGAATTGCTCCTACCTGGGCTTCAGACACCTGCCAAGAGTGTGCACTTACTGGACTATAACCTAATATACTGATTTTGTAAATTTAATGAGCACACTGCCAACCTCTTCTGTATCCTTTACGCATTCGATTAAATAACAAAAACAAATTATCCTTTTCAGAGTACTTCAAATGTGATGGACCTGAATCCAAAATCAGGTCTCACTGACAATGAAAAACAGATTTTCCAGAACCTCTGATGAATGAAAATATTTAGTTAGACTCTTTCACAACTATACAAATATCTTATTATTAAAACATATATTAAAAATGTTATGACTCCAACAGTTCTACAAATTATAGCAAATCTGATTAAACAAAAAGCAATTATTTTCATTTCCAAGTGTAAAGGATTGTGCTTGGGGGTATGAAAGGCAAGGTAAGGTTGTTTTTAGATGTTCTGTTAATCCAAGTTGTTATCACTACTATAATAAGGTGTGGTAGGCAGAATAATGAATGGACCCCCAAAGACGCCCCATGCCCTAATCTCCAGAACCTGTATGTTATGTTACATGGCAAAGGGCAATTAACATTGTAGATATAATTAATGTTGTTAATCAGCTGACCTTATAATAGGGAGAATGTCTTGGATTAACTAGGTAGGCTCAACATATTCTCTAAAAGCTCCTTAAAAGTGAAAGAGGAAGGTACTACCAGAGAGATATCGGTGTAAAAAAGATTCCAACTGACATTGCTGGCTTTGAAGATAGATGAATGGAGCCATTAGCCAAGGAATGCCAACAGCTTCTAGAAGCTGGGAAAGAAAACATCCTCCCCTAGAGCCTTCAGAAGGAATGTAGCTCTGCCAACACCTTGATTTTAGCCCAGGGAGACCCGTTTCAGAGTTCTGACCTCCAGAACTCTAAGGTAATAAATTTGTTTTGTTTGGGGTGGCTAAATTTGTGGTAATTTGTTATAGCAGCAATGGGAAACTAATACAGAAGTTGTGACTCTGTGTCTATGTGTGTGTATGTTTGTATGTGTGCACATGCTCCTATATATGTTCTCCTTACAAACACAAATATTTTTTTTAATGTGAAAATTTGTCCTCCTATGGTTTCAAGAAAACAAAATCAAGTGAAATGTAAATGATGTCACAATTTTCTCTTAGGACTATGAAGCTTCAGAACCTTTTTAATGTTGATAAAGATCTCTAGCAGCATAGACACTAGACAGGATTGCAGAGTGAATGAAAAGAAATCAACATGACACATATGACTACAGAGTGAACGTCACTCTCCAAACAAAGGCAACTAAATCATTAAGTGGCACTGGAGACCCCAGTAACTGAGCCTTCTGCAGAGGGACACAGCTAGTGTGGGGCACCTCAGTCCCCAGTTTCAATAGCAGTTAGCATGGCCAAGTCCGAAGGGACTCCAGGTGCCAGTCTGTCAAAGGAATAAGAGAAAGGGCACAAGCATGTGAACACATGGAGCTGTATGTGCTTCTAGATATACAGATGCCCAACAACTAACAGTCCTGAAAAAAGAGGATTCAAAAAGCGGTGGACAACAGGGATGACACTGTCTCTATCAAAATAGCCATGGCAGGTAATTAATTCACTTGTGAGTGGTACACAGCAAAAAATGTAATCCCTCTCCCTCCCTGACATCAGTTTGGCCCATGCTGATGCAATTCAAACCAGCTGAAAGTTATCACATCGGAGTCTCGGGCTGGAAAGGACCTCATGGTCATCTAACAATACCACACTTCCGAGGCACAGAATTCCTGCTACGAAACACCTCCAGCAACTGGAAACTCACTGATTTCAATGGTAACCCATTCTGTCCTTGGAAATTCCCAGCTTTAAGTCTGAGATCATGCAGTCCATGCACTCATCCTACAGACAGAAGTTGGGAACAGAGAAGTGACTTTTCTAAGGTTACATATTCAGGGAAGACCAGGTCTGACCCAGATAAACTCAACACAGGATTCCAGCAAGCCAGGCCTGCTGACCAGTACTCACCAAGCAACTTGCCAGACTTGTAACCAAATTTGCCCCTCCTTCCCAACCTGAACTGCCATCTGAGCTCCTAGAGCTCAATATCCACTCATTAATTCATTAACCATTCATTCGTTTATAAAGGTTTCAGAGTCTATTATGTGTCAGGCCCTGTGCTGGACATTGGAGATATAATTAAGGAGACAACTGGAGAGGGAGGGCAACCACGTGTGTAGAAGGAAGAGAGGGAGTACAGAGAACAGAGTGGCCAAGTTTGCCAAGGGCACAAAGGAGGTCAGAGAAGGCTTTATAAGACAGTTCCAGATAAATCTCTCAGTCACGCTAGTCCTATCATTTCCAGCAATGTCACCCCTTCAAAGAACTGCAAACCAAGCAATCTCTATGAGAAACAGAACCATGATGGCAGTGAATCAATCAACAAATTCCTGGTCAGCACTTGTGGGTCTGCAACTTGTTCTAAAAGCACTGTGGGTTATGAGAAGAATATGAGTGAATTTATAAAAGAGTTGTCACTATTGAGTCATGTTCCTGAATTTCAACATTTTCTCTTCCAATTAATTATACTCTTCATTTTCCACAAAGGAAGAACATTCTCCAAAGGAAACTACAGAATGCTTCGGGAGGGGCACTGCTGAATTCAGCCCCCCACTATGACAGATAACCCTGATGTCCATATTCAACCTATAATCCCTGTTGACTTGAACTCACAATCAGTCTTCCACGGGTTCACCTTTAAGCACATTTCAACTAAATCCTTTGCCCCTATACCAAATCCCCTTTCTCTGGATGCTCTTATCCAACAAAAATTGAGAAATTTAGCTTTGATTATCTAACTTCACAATATTTAATTAATGAACATCTCTACAAATATTTCTACGTGGACTTACAGGTAACTTCATCTCCTCTTACTTATTGTACAGCAAAATTCCTTACATGCAGGAATGGAATATAACAATTTTATACTGTCCAGAAGTTAATCATATAGAGTCATTTAATACTTATTGAGTACTTACTATGTACCAGGTGCTATGCTAAGTGCTGTGGGGAATGCTAATAAATTAAATCCTTTAACCCCAAAAGAAATTTCCTAATCTAAATGGGAGAAAGCAACATAAAAAGTAAGCAAACGAATAAAATTTAAATAGTTCAAAAGAAGAAATGTGACAATGGGGACACATTTTGCCACTAAATAATTGACATTGGCAATAGGTATGCTAGGAGTTTGGGAAAAGGAAGGTGTGTGCTGAGGAATCAGGAAGGAGAGGACTTTTCATGGAAAGGTGACTATTGGCCACATGAGGGAGAGAGAGGAAGGCATACGAGGTCACAGTAATGTGAAGAGAAGAATGGAAGTGGGAAACGGCCAGGGAATGAACAGACCACTCAGAAAGTGGTGAGAGACAAGCCTTTAAATAGAAGTTTGGGTGAAACTGGAAGCCTCTTTGAATGCCATACTAAGTTATTTCACTGTCTTTTTATGTCTTGTAAGAGCAATGGCATTTACAAGGGCCTAGGTCAATCCATATACACTCCCAAAGTACATAAAAGAGCTCAAATAGCAGCCGGCTAGCAGGATGTACACTCAGTCTTTGGGAAGGCCCAGGGAAGAAGCTAAAACTAGCACAGAGTAGGGAGCTAATTAGTAGTTCACATATAAATCCAGATGCATGAAAGGGCGAAGAAACTCTCCCTAGCAATAAGTATCATATCTTACCCTTATATCACATTTACAGTTTACAAATTTTTATACTGTTGGTGTCTGATCTTGTTCTTTAATATCCTTCTAGAAATGATCTCATCCTGTGTTCTGGAAAGCCCACTGGAGTAGACCTCAAGAGGTCCTCTGATTTTCAGTCTCTGCTCTTGACCCCATTCGCAGCGATCTGGGATTTGTGGTCCCATCTTCACTCAGTCCTTCCCCCAGCTCCATGGAGGCCTTGAACTGTGGTGGGAGTAAGGGAGCTCCGACCCAGCTAATCTGCGGTGTATGCCCTCAGGGCTTCTCAGCCACACATCTGTGGATTCGCAAATCATTCACAGACTGATCAATTTCCTCATCTACACGTGAAGTTGGCACAGAGGTCACAGAGGTTGGAAGTGGAGACTCCTTACTCTCCAGTGGGCAGGGGGAAGGGGTTGTCCCAGCGATTCCATCCAAAAGCCGATTAATCTTCAAAATTTCCTGAGGACAGCTTGTAATTCAAAGGCCACAGTCCTGTTGATGGGGCAATGAAAGAGGGTTTTGTTTTCCACAAAAAGGGAAATTGAGGTTTTTGTGGTAAAAGAGAAGGATGTAGAATCAGCCACGTAATGGTTTATTCACAGCCTGACCCCTCCCTAAACCCACAGAGATATTGGAACTGAGACTCCTCTCTGTCATGAGTCACGCAGACTTGCATGGGCCTGGTGGACTCAGGAAAGAAAACACCAGTCAGCCCGTGTGTACAAGCATTTGGGGACAAAGATGTGATTCAACGATGGAGAGATATAGGCCCTTGACTTTAATGTGGAGAGACAGGCCCGAAGACAGGGCTGTCTGGGTCTTACAGAGCCGACAGGTCCTCTCAGAGGCCAGAGTGGCTATCACTTTTGGGGCTTGTTACTTGAGCCCATCACAGCTGACTTTTCCACTGACATCCCCAACTTCCATATTAATTATTTACTTACCAGAGATTCAGCTTGGCTATGTCAGATGGAAATAGGAGGGGTGATGCTGTAGCTCATACGGGCAGGCGTTGAAACACTAAGAGAGGACACCTTTCAGACCACATGCCCATCTCCAGCAGAGAGGTGAACTACTTGCTAGTCTTAAAGGGCTCTACAATCCCTACACCTTTTTTCCTCATCTACATCTGGAAACAGAAATAGAGGGATGTACAGATCCCAGGACCTCCCCCTGGGAGTTGTTTTTTGATTAAATATTTTCTTGGCCTAATATCAGAATACTGAGGGGAAATGTATTCTCTGATTCTGGCTTGTCAGGGTTTGAAATCATAGGTGAAAGGGTGCCGAGCTGCTGGGAGGGCCTGCGCAGGAGGGGGCTCAGCCATCACTGTGAGCTCTGTTTGCCGGGAGAAGGACAGGTGTTAAGTTACATGCCTGGGGAATGTGAGCGCCAGGAAGGGACCTGGTGGGTGCCAGCCAAAGCAGCGAGGTCAATACCTCCTTCTGTACCAGCTCTTCCTGGAGACCAAAACAACAAACCAGCCCTTGGCTTCAGGTTCCTAAAAAGACCTGAAGTGTTCTTGTTTACTGTTCTAAGAGGCTGCACAGCACTTCTTTTTAAAGTAATTTATTTCACTGAATTAAAGACCTAGGAAAGGCAGCAGTACATGCAGTGAGGGCTAAGCAGGACATGTTTACAGAGTACTTTATCCTTAGCAGTAAGGGTCTAAATAAATGCAACATCCAATATGGTTGCTCCTGTCAAAGGTACAAGGGTGAGAAATAGCACTCCATGCATTTTGATAAACATCTTTACTTATTTATCTGTCCTGACACAGGCTTTGGGTTTCCTCCTTCACTGGATGCCTGCTCAGCACACCAAGTTCCTGTGGGGAGAAGTCTGTGATTGTACATGTAGAAGACAGCAGGGGCTATAGGGCGGGCAGCCCCTGCAGTCAAGTTGCAACATGATAAAGAAAATAGAATCTCAGAGTCCTGCTCATCTTCAAGGAGCAGTAAGGTAAATTCCAAGAAGATCATATTTAGATATGAATTTCAACCAATTCAGCTCTCATAATGAGGATATGTGATCATCTACTTGAGTGGTAATTAGGTTTCTTAGGTCAGTTCTGAATCTAAATCCTCCACGCATGTCCAGCACATATGCACACTCACACAGCACATCATTCATCAAGTAGGTCTAGACAGTCCCAGCACAAAACCTGAGAATGCAAACCTCACAAATACACACATGCACACACACCCCAGCCACTGGTATTTAGTGATAAAGAAAACATGTCAAAATGGGATCGGACATGGCATAAGGAAGAGGAAAAGTAGTCCAGCCAGACGTTATGGAAATTCCAACTCTTATTAGGGCAAGAAATCAGAATGACAATGATGATTCGATAAGAATCTATGAGTCTAAACAGACATAGAAGATTTTATTTCATATTGGTGACACATTGACCAGGTAAGTAGTATTATCCCCATTTGACAGATGAGGAAAATGACGTTGGGAGGCCATGTGTTTACAAAGTGGCAGAAACAGGAATTAGACCAAGGTCTGCCTGATTACACTCAGTTTCAACCCTTTCTCCAGTTTGTAGAGAATATAAGAATTTGTGTGTGCCTGGGGGGTGTGTGTGTGTGTGTGCATGTGTGCATGCGCGCGCATGCGTGAGAGAGAGAGAGTTTCTCTATCTTCCACAATCAGTGTAACTCCATTCAACCCAGGGTCTTGGTCTAGTTGAGTAAAATATAAAACCAATATGACCAGGATTTTAATTCACAGGTTAAAGTTATTCTAAGGTTGGTTAGATGGAGATAAAGCCAGAGCCAGAACCCAGGTGTCTTGGCTCCTAATTCAGGGCTCTTTAAGCCACTGGACAAGGGCCTTCCCCACAAGGATTGCGACAATCTCAAAAACGTCTCTGTGGACCCTATTTTCTGTCAGGAAGATATCACTTAAACAAGTGGTTCCTTTCTCTCCTGTGGCCATGTAGAAAAAGCAGGGCTCTGACAGAGCCTAACAAGCTGGGTTGGCCTTAGTGACTTGCTTGACCAGTAGAATGTAGCAGAGGTGACATCTGTTAATTTTGAGACTAGTATATCAGAACTCTTGAAGCTCCCACCCAATTCTCTTGGAAGGACATCCGGGAAGACTCCAACGATACTGAGCCTGACATGCTGTGAGGAAACTCAGGTCAGCCATGTTGAGAGGTTGTGTGGAGACAGCAGCACCCAGACAGCCCCAGCCGCTCCAGGCATCTCAGCCTAAGCAGCAGACATCCCCAGCAGACACAACACGAGACACGAGAAGAGAGAGACCCAGCCAACAGCTAGAGCTAGTCACAAGCCTGGCAACCTCATGCTGTCCCAGCCATTCCAGGTGAGTTCCAGACCACTGAAGAGTGGAAATAAGCCATCCACACTATGCTCATCCACAACATGGAGACCATAAGAAAATGGCTGTAGTTTCAGGGTGGTTTGTTATGCAGCAGTTAGACAATGAGAACAACTTCTGTCTCCTGCATAAAGGGCTCCCAGCATGATCCAACCGTCCAAAACTCCTGGGACTATCTGAGCCTTCTGCTCCCCCAGCCCCAACCACAGCTTTCTCATTGCTCCCTTGGTGTCCCTCTTGGACCTCTGGGCAATACTGAAGGGAAAAGAATTGGTTGAGAGCCTAAAACAGAATAGAGGGGCTTCCCCGGTGGCGCAGTGGTTGAGAGTCCGCCTGCCGATGGAGGGGACACGGGTTCATGCCCCGGTCCGGGAAGATCCCACATGCCGTGGAGCGGCTGGACCCGTGAGCCATGGCTGCTGAGCCTGCACATCCGATGCTTGTGCTCCGCAACGGGAGAGGTCACAACAGTGAGAGGCCCGCGTACCGCAAAAAAAAAAAAAAAAAGAATAGAGGCAAGACAGGTAGCAGATGTTAAATGCCCTCCCCTTGGTAGGCAGAAGTGATACATGAGAGCCTCTTGGATGCAGAGACCAAGGAACACAGGTTGTGAGCACATGGAAAGTTGCGAAAACGGAGGGTCGGAAAAGGCATACAGTCAAGGAGACAACTGGAGAAAAGAAAACCCTGAGTGTGAGAGGCATGAGCTGGGCTCCTCACTGCCTTCCTCCCCCAGGCCCTTTGCACGTTTCCACATCCAAGCTCACACTGTGCTCCCCAGATTCTCCCTGGCTCCACCATTTGCATCCTCAAGGACTCCAGCAATCTCTGACAGCCTACTGATTGACAGTTTCTCTTATCTTTCCTCTTAGTTTCCCATGTTTGTCTTCTCCCTACAACTGGAATAAAAATTGTTTGAGGTTGCACAGCAAAGGAAACCATAAACAAGACCAAAAGACAACCCTCAGAATGGGAGAAAATATTTGCCAATGAAGCAACTGACAAAGGATTAATCTCCAAAATTTATAAGCAGCTCATGCAGCTCAATAACAAAAAAACAAACAACCCAATCTAAAAATGGGCAGAAGACCTAAATAGACATTTCTCCACAGAAGATATACAGACTGCCAACAAACACATGAAAGGATGCTCAACATCTTTACTCATTAGAGAAATGTAAATCAAAACTACAATGAGACATCATCTCACACCAGTCAGAATGGCCATCATCAAAAAATCTAGAAACAATAAATGCTGGAGAGGGTGTGGAAAAAAGGGAACACTCTTGCACTGCTGGTGGGAATGTGAATTGGTACAGCCACTATGGAGAACAGTATGGGGGTTCCTTAAAAAACTACAAATAGAACTACCATATGACCCAGCAATCCCACTACTGGGCATATACCCTGAGAAAACCATAATTCAAAAAGAGACATGTACCAAAATGTTCTTGGTAGCCCTATTTACAATAGCCTGGAGATGGAAACAACCTAAGTGTCCATCATCGGATGAATGGGTAAAGAAGATGTGGCACATATATACAATGGAATATTACTCAGCCATAAAAAGAAACGAAATTGAGCTATTTGTAATGAGGTGGATGGACCTAGAGCCTGTCATACAGAGTGAAGTAAGTCAGAAAGAGAAAGACAAATACTGTATGCTGACACATATATATGGAATTTAAGAAAAAAAAAGTCATGAAGAACATAGGGGTAAGACAGGAATAAAGACACAGACCTACTAGAGAATGGACTTGAGGATATGGGGAGGGGGAAGGGTAAGCTGTGACAAAGTGAAAGAGCGGCATGGACATATATACACCACCAAACATAAGGTAGATAGCTAGTGGGAAGCAGCCGCATAGCACAGGGAGATCAGCTCGGTGCTTTGTGACCGCCTGGAGGGGTGGGATAGGGAGGGTGGGAGGGAGACGCAAAAGGGAGGGGATATGGAAACATATGTATATGTATAACTGATTAAATTTGTTATAAAGCAAAAAATAAAAATAAATAAATAAATAAATAAATAATTGTTTGAGGGCAGAACCTATGTTATATAATTTCCCTTCACATTCCACAGTACCAGGCCCAGACCTGAACACAATAAAGGAAGTCCTATTCAATATGTGTCTAGGGACTGAAATTCAGTACGGTCCACATACACCAAGGGCAGGTTATGTCCCAGGCTCACTACTTCAGGTTTCTGCAAATGTTCCATGATGTGTTTTCAAGAACTTGACTCACATGGATGCAGAGCTGCACTTCACTTCACCAGCAGGCTTCTGGAAAGATTGGTCTACACTACAGTTTCTGTGGAGCAACTAAGCTCATGCACCACAGGCTTCACAGGCTTCTGATCCCACAACTTCACTGGAAACACTCTCCCGAAAGTCACAGTGAGCAATGTTGCCAAAGTCTGTGCTACATAAAGCATACACTACTGGGGCTCTTGGGATTTCTTCTACTCTGGCCCCATCACTCTTTGCAAAAATGTTTCTTCTGCTTATCTCCTAAGTGCCTGTAATCCCCAAGGTCTTCCCACAGCCCTCAGACTCTACAAGTTACCCCAGGCAAATTAAACCACACCCATGATTTCCCTTGAAACTGGAAACTCAACAGGAATCACATACCTTAGCATTCTTTTCCCTAACCAGCTCTTCTTTATGAATGGTGATATACATTTACCTAAGAGATAAATTCCACCTTCTCATTCAACAACTTAATCCCATTAGCCAGAGTCAAACAGATTCTACTTGCTTAATGCTTTTTGAATCAATTTACTTCTGATGACATCCCCTGTCACCAGTGTGTTTCAGGTTTTTATCACTTCTCACCTAGATTATGTTAAAGGCCTCCAACCTCTCTCCCCTATGATCTGCTCTCCACATGACCCTCCATGTGACCTTTCCAGAATATAATTCTGTCTGTGTAATTCCTGTGTCTAAAATAAATCATAATTTTCAGGATAATGTTCAACCTCCTTGTACACAAGGCCCAAGAACAGTGATTCAAAGTGAGCTCTAGAGCCAGGCTTCATGGGTTCAATTCCAACCTCCACATCTTCCTAGTTCTTTTTTTTTTTTAATAGAATTTTTTAAATAAATGTATTTATTTATTTTTGGCTGCATTGGGTCTTTGTTGCTGCACACAGGCTTTCTCTAGTTGTGGCGAGCAGGCTTTCTCTAGTTGCAGCGAGTGGGGGCTACTCTTCCTTGCAGTGCGCAGGCTTCTCATTGCGGTGGCTTATCTAGTTGCGGAGCACGAGCTCTAGGCACGCAGACTTCAGTAGTTGTGGCACGCGGCCTCAGCAGTTGTGGCTCACGGGCTCTAGAGTGCAGGCTCAGTAGTTGTGGTGCATGAGCTTAGTTGCTCCATGGCATATGGGATCTTCCCAGACCAGGGCTTAAACCCATGTCCCCTGCATTGGCAGGTTGATTATTAACCACTGCGCCACGAGGGAAGTCCCATGTCTTCCTAGTTGTGTGAGAGAAAAATGGCTCAGTGTTTCTGTGCCTCGGTTTCTTCATTTGTAAAGTGGGGATAAGAATAGTAGTTATCGGGCTTCACTGGTGGCGCAGTGGTTGAGAATCTGCCTGCTAATGCAGGGGACACGGGTTCGAGCCCTGGGCTGGGAGGATCCCACATGCCGCGGAGCAACTAGGCCCGTGAGCCACAACGACTGAGCCTGCGCATCTGGAGCCTGTGCTCCGCAACAAGAGAGGCCGCGATAGTGAGAGGCCCGCGCACTGCGATGAAGAGTGGCCCCCCACTTGCCACAACTAGAGAAAGCCCTCGCACAGAAACAAAGAGCCAACACAGCAAAAATAAATAAATAAATAAATAAATTTAAAAAAAAAAAAAGAATAGTAGTTATCTCGTAGGCTTTTATGGGGATTATATTAGGTAAACAGGTGAAGGGCTTAGAATTCTATCCAGCACTTAATAAGGATGCAACAAATATTAGTTCCTATCTGCATTCTTCCCACTGCTCAACCTTCATCACTGCTCCCAACACACTCTTTGTGTCATTAATTTGAGCAGAACTACTTGTATTTCCTCTCATGGAAACTGTATTTTACCACCCAGACCTTTGTCCAGGCCATTCTTTCTTTTTGGAATGTCCATTCTCCACCTTAGTCTAACCGATTCCTCTTGTCTCTCAAAACTTGCTCCAAGGGTTCCCTCCCCTTCCATCCCTGAAGCTTTCTGTTCACTGCATTTAGTATATTATTTGGTAATTTTCACTTTATTAACCTCTCTCACTCAAGTTTGTGTGATTCTTTTCGTTTTTATTGAGGTATGGTTGATGTACAATGTTATATAAGTTTCAGGTGTACAACATAGTGATTCACAATTTTTAAAGGTTATATTCCTTTTATAGTTATTATAAAATATTGGTTATATTCCCTGTGATGTACAATATATCCTTGTAGTTTATTTTACACACAGTTTGTACTGCTTAATCTCCTACCCCTATTCTTGCCCTTCCCCCCTTCCTTCTCCCCACTGGTAACCACTAGTTTGTTCTTTACCTCTGTAAGTCTGTTTCTTTTTTGTTATATTCACTAGTTTGTTGTATTTTTAAGATCCCACATATAAGTGATATCATACAGTGTTTGTCTTTCTCTGTCTGACTTATTTCACTTAGCATAATACCCTCCAAGTTCATCCATATTGTTGCAAAAATGAATGGCAAAATTTCATTCTTTTTTATGGCTGAGTAATAGTCCATTGTGTGTGTGTGTGTGTGTGTGTGTGTATATATATATACCACATCTTCTTCATCCATTCATCTGTTAATAGATACTTAGATTGCTTCAATTTCTTGGCAATTGTAAATAATGCTGCTATGAACATTGGGGTATATCTATCTTTCTGAATTAGGATTTTAGTTTTATTCGGATATATGCCCAGCAGTGGAATTGCTGGGTCATATGGTAGGTGTGTGTTTAGTTTTTTGAGAAACCTCCATACTGTTTCCTACAGTGGCTGCACCAATTTACATTCCCACCACCAGTGTCCAAGGGTTCCGTTTTCTCCACATCCTTGCCAACACGTTATTTGTGTTCTTTTTGATGATATCCATTCTGACCAGTGTGAGGTGATATCTCATTGTGGTTTTAATTGGCATTTCTCTGATGATTAATGATGTTGAGCATCTTTTCATGTGCCTGTTGGCCATCTGTATATCTGGAAAAATGTATATTCAGGTCTTCTGACCATTTTTTAATTGGTTTGTTTGCTTGTTTGATGTTAAGTTGTATGAATTGCTCATATATTTTGGATATTAACCCCTTGACAGTCATATCATTTGCAAATATTTTCTCTTACTCAGTAGGCTGTCTTTTCATTTTGTTGATGGGTTCCTTTGCCGTGCAAAAACTTTTAAGTAGGTCCCATTTGTTTATTTTTGCTTTTATTTCCTTTGCTTTAGGAGACAGATCCAAAAAAATATTGCTATGATTTATGAAAGTGTGTGTGATTCTTGAAGGAAGATGACATGTCTTATTTGATTTTATATTCTTAATACTGAGTGCAATGACTGCCTCAGAATCCAAACTCATTCACTGTTAGTGGAATAAATAAATGATCACTATGGGACATTAATAACAGGTACCTAGATGCACCTTAAATTTGATTACTTGTACTTAAAACAGTGGACTTTTCAAGCATGCATACCTTCTGTGATTTTTAATAGATTGCAAATAAATTTAGCACAGAGAAATGTGGTGATATCCAGAGAGATGACCAGTTCTGAGAAACTCAAGTTTCTAACAGTGAACAGCCACTAAACATCCCAAAGACTTCTACTTCTCCCTATCCCCTGACTGCCCTGCTATCTGGAATAAATCAGACGTTATAACACCAGAGTTTGAATAAGGTAGCCAAGCTGTGCTAATGCGATCACAACACATTAGAGGTGCATGATTCAGTCTCTCAGAATCAGCATATTCCTAAGTACTGAGTCTTGAATGAGAGAAGAGAAGCCTCTGATTTCTTCCTGAGATAGCCTTCATTCATTCTGTAGACTGGACTTCATAAGTGGCACAGGACAAATGAGGGAATGCATGAATGGCACTTCTAAGGATCTCCCCCCAAATCAAGCCTCTTCTGTTACCAGATACAAGTGATCTGGGTTTCAGTTTAGGGTCTTAGAAAAGTGTCACCAACTCTCTAGCATAGCTTCTATGTTTTAGGGTTAGCTAGGATTAAAAGGCAAGGTTACAAAGAGGAATACTTTAACCCAAAATGGGAAAAAGCAGCTAAGCCCAGAACTATCCAGCACTGGAAAGGCCACTCACAAAGCACAGACAAGGGCAGCTAAGCTTCTGTCAAGAATACCAGCATGGGTCCATTTCACCTGTAAGAATCCAATTTTATGAAGGTGGTCAAGATTTCACATTTAAGGTGTTTTGAGAGCTTAGTGAAGATACAGTAGGGGTTGCTTAAATGATTCTTGTTCTCATTAGGGTTGGAGGGAACATTCTGGATACCTCAAATCATATAGTTGGCAACCACCAACAGAGCTCATACGAAGAGAGTGTCTGCCAACTATCCACTCTCCTGAACTCAAAGGAGATTCTGGCCATTCAGTGCCTAGGCTGCCCCTAGAACAGCAAGTTTCTCACCTAAATGCATCTTCATGGGACACATAAGACATTCAGCAACAAATCCTTAAATACTTTCAAATGAAAAGGAGATGATGATAAGGCCCTTGAAGATAGGAACCTCAACAGATAGCATTCATCATAATCTCTACCCCAAAGTGGGTGACAGGAATGAGAACACTGACAGTAAAACAAATTAAAAGCTTGTTTTTGTTTAGGAATCAAAATATACACACACAAAAACACACACATTCCTATATATATCCTGACTAAATATTTGAGTCAAATGTGTATAACTCTTCCTGAGAGCTAAAACACTGAGCAACCCAAACTAAATAGGCTTCATTTAAGACCTGAAAAGTGAGACTGAAACATGTTTAGACTGTTAAAAAAAAAAAAAAAATCTGTTAACGTGTTCTATTCTTGCATTTGGATAATGCTTTCAACTTTCCAAGATCCTTTGATAGCCATCACCTTCATACCCCCTCCTCCTCAGTAAGATCAATAGCAAAGGGATTTATCTCCCCAGTTGACCGCAGAATGTGAAAGCAGAAACCAGAGTGGGAACATGGCTGTCATACAACAATTTAGCTAGGTCCTTTCATCTTGGGCTCTTCTTCACATATTATTCCAAAAATGAATTATGTAACGAAGCACACAATTGTGTGGTTTGAGGCATTTGTTAAAACAAGGCCTTCAGGAAATCTTTGTATACCTTAAAAATTTAATAAACTTCAAGTATAGTTCATTGGGAAGCAAGCATGTCATGAAATTTAAAAGCAATATTATTACATACTGATGTAATATTACAACCTCTAAACTGCAAATGTGAGGCCCATATAGCCTCATGATTAAGAATATGAACTTTAAAATCAGACTAACCTGACTTCAAATACTCACACCCATATACACTTGCTATGTGCCATTTGGCAAGCTATCTAACTTCCCAAAGCCACAGTGTACTCATCAGCAAATTGGGAATAATAAGACTCACCTCTTAGAGCTGCTGGGAGGATTACATATAAATTTGCATCAGTGCCTAATATAGAGAACTTAAGAGACAGCAATTATTATTAGCTTATTCATAATCTCTTTCAGTAATTTCCAATTTTAGGTCCTACAATAAAGCAAAGTTTCTACCTCCCTCGAAAAGAAAATAATATGTATCTAGGACTACTGGAATGAGCTAAAATCCAAAAGCTTGAAATGTCACTTACAAAGTACTTTGTAATAATTCACACTAGTTAGTTTTTAAAGTTTAAAACTTACATAAGAATTTTATGAAGTTTTAGGATGTTCCCAGAATTGACAGGAGGGAAATTCCCTCCTGAACTAAAAAGCCAGAAACATTTCAGAGGGGAAGGAATCTTTCAGAGACCTACTCAAGGTTCCATGAAGGCACAGCTCTGATTTCCTCCAGGTTACCTGAGAACCAGGAGAGGCCCACCCCCTTTGAAGTTTCTCAGCCATCATCACTACCCCAGCACCCTTTCTAACCATAGATTTCTAAGTAAAAAAGGAAACTGCCTAAAATTGAAACTGCTTTGGTCTATTATTGGCTTGGTGACTGTAGGAAGACAATGGAGGAGGGGTAGCGGTAAGAGATGCTGATGGAAATATTCTGAGTCATCACTTCCTGGAAGAGGTGGCAGTGAACCCAAAGTTGGCTGGGGAGTCAGGGGGCTCAGGCTGGGTCCCAGCTCTGCCACAACCTCACAGGCACCGTGGGGATGTCACTTAAGTTCTGCGGATTGCCCTCTGTGATGTGACCCTCACAGCCCTCCCAGCTCTACATTCTTGTCATTCATAAATATCCCAGTGAATAAACCACCAGTGCTGCTCACCATCAGCCTGGAAACCTAAATGAACTTGCACTCCTGAGCACCGCAGCCGCCCTCACAAGCAAAAGCGGGCAGGACCGAGCAAGGAGGAGTAGAGCTGGCTCTGACTGAGCTGTTTGTTTGTGTAAAACAAACAACTGTTTTACTTCCTAACCACTTCCCCACACCCAGCCTCTCCCACCTGCACATGCGGCGCCCCAGCCCTGCTACACAATTCCCCGAGCAGTGCAGGGTAACCCCACTTGGAAACAATGCCCTGGGATAGCCTGAGCACTAGGGTAGCTGAAATCACTTTAAATTCTCTCTTAGATGCAAGATTATATAAAAGTATTCACTAAACTGTGAGCAGACACAGACGACTGTAAGATTCAGGTTTTAAAAGAAAACAACCTTAACAGCATTAAACCAAAAGTTGCAGCTTGCATTGGAATCACCGTTCATGCACCTGCGTGCCTTTGAGAGGAAGGACTGGCCTCTTTTTCATTTGTCTGATGCTAATTCCTATGGGCAGCTATTAACCCCTCCCCCCGATAAGGCAGGTCCTCATGACCACGTGCTGGATGAGTGAGTGAAGAAATGAATGCTGAGCTGCCCAAATAAGGAGGCAAAGGAGGATGATGCTTACACAGCTCCTTGAATTCTGTAGTCACTTTGGCTTCATGGGTTATTTAATATTCTCTCTCATTCATGTTCTCTCTCCATCTCCGGCCCCCACCCCCAATGCATTCAGTCTGACTGAATACCACTCAAAATATTTTCTCATTTAGAGAAGAAAACAGGAATTTGCCACTTGTCTGCCTCTATTCTGTTGCCTGTCAGCCTTCGGCAAATATTTCAATCCTGGGTCTTTGCCTGCTGTTAACCTTTCTCCTTTAACCTTTGGCCCTGCCCTCTTCAAATCTTCCAGGCTTTACCTTCTCATCTTTCCAGCTCAGACACTCCACCGCAGAGCTGACTTCTCTGACTACTATGTTCAACCAAAGGGAGATATGACAACACCCCTAAAGCAATCGAAGTCAAAGGAGAGCTTCTGCTTGCGTGATCAAAAGATGATTAGACACATTTGCACATCATGGTGGATGGGACTCTTCCTGTAACTGGGCTCCCATTCTCACTAGCCTAAATGTGGCCTCCCAGCCTTCAGTGCCTTTTTTCTAGTCCAGCCACTTCCAAATCCTAACTACCTCAAGTGGGCAGGTCACTGTGATTAGAGGCTCAGGGTTGGCTGTCAGATGTACACATAAGATGCAGATCAGGTCCACCAGGGACTGAGGATGCACAGCTCCTGGTGGACTTTTCACGTTTGGCCAAATCACATAACCATTGCCTTCCAAACCCCTGCCCCTCCTTCTCCCAATCACTGCAACTTCTCTGGTTCTAGCTAATCACCCCCATCCCACATCCCATTTTGTGACCACTAGCAGTCACCCTTTTCCCATTCTTGTCTGTGTCCACCAATATGTGACCTGTGCTATTCCTGGGTATTTCTGCAAGTTTGGGGGGAAGGTGGGGAATATTTAAGGACCTTTTCTTTGGCAATGACCAGTCTGCTGTCTAATAGCACTGCTTCTAATGTAATTAATTGTGCCGTCTCTTGGTTCATTAGAAATGAGATCCCCAGGCCGCAGCCAGCATAATGCAGGGTAAATCATGTTTAAGTAACCACATAACTAGTGGGTCAGTTTTATGTTTCATCTTGGTTGCGACCATTATTTAGCTGGGTTCTCAAAGTGCCTGTCAGTGAGGCTTTCATGTCAGGCCAGTATTAAAAGACGAATGTTTTCTCCCCTCCCCACCCCCATTTCTAGCCCCTCTTCTCTGAATGCTGCATGTACAGGGCAGCTAGGAAATAAAGGCTCCTTTATCTGATCCTCCTAGACAGAGCCATGTCAGTTCAGGAGGATTCAGGAGAGAAGTGCCAAACTGTAATAAGATGGGCCAAGCAAATAGGCAGGCAGACTCCCGTGCAGTGGCAATGAATGGCCACAGTAATCGAGTGTCCCGTCTCTTCTTTAGCACCCAGCATTGTGAGGATTAGAAAGGATTTTTTTTTCCAGACTTTCATTGATTGGCCATGTGATCCTGGACAAATCATGAAACATCCTGATTTGGACTCTATCCTCATCTGTAAAGGGAAGATTGCTCTGATGATCTTCAAGGTCTCTTTCAGCTTTAATATTCTTTACGTGTATCCATCAAGCACTGGGAAGCAGTCTGGCCCACTCAGATGGCTATGGAGAATGCCCCCTACAGCATAAAAAAAAGGGTCTTCTGAAGAGATGAAAGCACCAACTTTTTTATAGCCAGAGTTTGCCCAGTATAAAGGAAAGTAAGAGGAAGAGAAGGAAAAAGCAGGATGTCCTTTTTTTACAAAAGGGAAATTAAGGTGCAGTTTCACAACATCATAGAGAGAATAAATTACTGGTGCTTTTAGACATAAACACAGAAGAACTCCAACTTTTTTCCCAGATTTTTATCCTATTATATCAACCTTCCCGTAGGATGCCCTGATGATAAGCAAAAGGAGCATTTTCACTTTTTAATTTTTGTAGATTTGTGTTTACCATTTTCCCTAGGATGCCAGCCTGGACATCCCAGAAGTCTAGCATGAGAGCCCTCCTGACCACACACCCTACATAATCTTCTGTCTTCCACACTCCCTCAGGAGCAAAGCCTTTGGTGGTCAATGGACGATGATAACCAATCCCTCCATGCATGACCTCCAGAACTTAGTTCATCCCATCCACAGAGCATGTGTTGCTCATCATGCATCACTTCTACTCCATGGAAGCTCCCTGAAGACAAGGGTAATGGAGGTCACGAAGCCTTTAGATCCCTACAGCATACGGTGCACCACTTGTCTCCAGTAGGCTCCCTGCAAACACTTGTAGAATGAATGCAGGTGAAACAACAATATCTTTGACACAGAACTATTTGGTCACACTGGTAGCACATACCTCTCTTAGCTTTTAACTAGGATGTAAACTGCCCTAAACATGTTCTACCTCTTTCAGAACACACACCACCAATTAAGAACTGAAGCTGAAGCAAAGACGGGAGAGAAATTAGGGCAGCAGGAGACTCAGAGGAGAAGTAAAGGATAGGAGCGCAAGAAGGCTATTGGAGATACTGACGAGGAATGTCCAAAAATGACATAGATAGGATCTCCCAGGATTCCTCCCTCTCCTCCTAAGCCCAGAGCCCCATCAAAGCCAGTCCCCAAGACATCTATTTCTACAGCATACCAACACACACATACATGTCCACTCAGACGCCCTCTCACATACACATGTCCAGACACCCTCCAGTTGGCAAACAAGTGACAGTACGCAAATTAGCAGAAGCCACAAAGATTTGCTTCGGTGGGGAGCCTGAACAAACAAGGTACAATTTTGCAAGTGGCCACAGATGGCTTAGCTTCTCTCCTTACAATGGACACTAACAAGATTTGCCATAACTAATTCATTCTTTCACACCATTGCCCTGTTCCCCCACCTTCTGAGGGTGGGGGAAATTCCCCATCATGGCCATATGCATTTTTGTTCCTTTCTAACACACAAAAAGTGCAATTTGTTACTCCTCATTGTGTATGGGTAGATCCCACCTAAAGGAGTTAAGAAAGGTTTGAGAGGAAATGATGGTGGAAGCAAACATATGCTGGCTTTTCTCTCCCATTTCAGCTGTTTGGAGAAGGGGTGGAAAAGCAGATATTTACTGAGTCCTATACTGAGCTGGAGAACTCAGTAGTAGCAGAGGAATGGGTACGAACCATAGCAGAAAACAAAACAGTGAAACAGACAGCTGGAAACAAAAGTCCACAGCAAAATACTGGATTTGGAAACTTTGTGGACACCTTAAGCTCTTCTTCACTCCAGGCACTTTCTAATCAGCTTTTCATAAGTGTCCCTAACACACAATCAATGGATTCTTAAGAAAATGACTGAGTTTCTCTAACTCACAGGAATCAAAATGTTGGAGGCATTCCTTTGTACCTGCCTGAAGGCTCTTTAGGCCTCTTCAGGGTGATAGCAAAAACCAAGGGCACTTCCTCTCTTCACTGGGGGCTGCAGTAGACCTCTGTTTCTTGTCCACTCTGGGCTTGCTTCCCTCCATTGCTGCTGTATTTTGATTTCTTAAAGCAGCTCTCTGCAGACACCCGCATTCTCTTCTCCCCAACTTGGGAGCGGGTGGCAACATATCTTTCTTGACGCACTCAGGAAGAAGTCGGATCTCCCTATCTGCTCTCCCAAGGCTCTCCTGCACTCCAGATTTCCAGGTAAACCTTGCAGGCCAGCCCAACGGATTCAAGGCAGACAGTGAGCATCCTGCCCCCTGGACAATGGTTCAATCAATGCCCTGGCCACTTTTTCCTCCTGCCTACATCCTCTGCTTCCCTCAAGGCCCATTCAAGCTTCCTCTCTTCATTCATCCTTCTCTGGATTCTTCACACACCCCAGCATCTGGCACAAGATGACCATCACACTTGGGCCTAACCTTCCCAACCAAAGGTGAAGCTTGGAGGCTTCTTTGAAGGCCAAACAAGTCTGTATATACCTGGAGTGATGGCTCTGTATCCTTTCACCTGCCCGGATTTTCATTCTTAGTCATCATTCATATCAAGTGTAGCAGAATATGTCTATACTCTTTTTTCAAATAAATATGTATTTTATACTTATAGGCAGCTACTTAACAAAACTATGCATGTCATTATATTAATAATTAGGTCAAATCAAGTCCATTTATTAATATGCCTCCTAGTTACATGAATCAGTATTTATACGGGAATTTATTGGAATATCACAGTTGGAAAAGACTTTTGTATATTCTGCTTCATTGCCTTCATTTCAAGATGTGACTCCTGAGAACAAGAGGCAGTGAGGAAACCCAGGTGGTTAGGAGCAGAGACTAATCCCCTGCTTCTCAGTCAGGGCTCTATTGCATTGTATACAATATCTATCTTCCCAGAGGCCAGACACACACACATACATGTATGTGCACCTAACACCAAATACTCTCTAATGCACACACCAAACCACACCACCTTCTTAGGGCTTAGGGCTCCTCAGACAGAGCTCATCAGAGAAACATGATGACAGAAGAATGTATGTGACTGTGCATCCTTCTCTGATGTTCTCTAGATTTGACTTGGATTATCTCCTAAATATATGTCTTCCTCTCCAGCTCTTTGCCTCCACTGCCCGCAGGCTGAACCCCATAGCCGGGCTGTCCTCTTCTGAGAAAGGAAAGCTCCAAGGACGAGCAGTTGTCTCCCTGTGTTAAATGAGATGAGCAGGAGCAGCCACTGCTGCACAGCAGTCAGGCCCAGATGGAGAGGGCTCTGCTGCAGGCCTAATATCGGGAGCAGAGGTCAGCTGTCATTTAGGAATGAAGCCAGAAGGAAAGCCAGGCATCCAGAAGATCAGCACCTGCTCCTCCCTAGAGGTGGTGGGGACACAGCTGGTCCAGCCCGTGGAGGCCCCTCTCAGGCCCACCTGCACAGCTGCCCCCAAGGGGGTGTGAGCAGTGGCTTCCACACTAGTAGAAAGCCACCGGTACCTCGGGTGGAGCAGTAAGTACTTCTGAGAGGGTCCAGGACCAAAGGCCAAGCTCATCCAGGAGTGCCCGCTTTCTCACCAGTTCTTCCGTCCCTCCTCTGCAATGGTTGCCTGGACTGAGAGAGCCTTTCAGAGGCAGCCCTTCCCCCAGCCCATAAGCATGAGCGAATTCTCTGCCCCCCACCCCACCTCTTCTTTCAGATGCCAAACTTCCCTCCCTCCCTTTGCAGGGACCAACTCTCACATGGCCTCCACCCTTGCACCTGATTTGCCCCAGTAACCGGAGATTTCTACTTTTCTACTTTCATCTCCTCCACTCTTTTCTGGGTTCTGCTCCCTCTAACAAAACGTGTGACATGATTTTTCAGGTTTTCAGCCAACCTTGCTTTTCTCTCTTCTTCTTTCTATGCTGGAAATCTCAAGGACATCCCACTGATTAAATGCATCAGTACCATAAACCACATGTGTCTCACAGAATGGATGCCTTCAACTCACGTCTCATCTTGTTCTGCTTCGAGGTACTTCTCGTCTTTCTTTTTAATTAGCCAGGGACTGTCCCTCTCACTCAGTCAAATCAACCAGTCAACTACAAGGTATTTTTTTGCAAATTCTGACATCCTTCTTCCTAGTTGAGGTGTTATGAAGAAGCTTTTCTGTCTCAGTTCCTACTTTGAGGTAGCCTGCAAATCAGACAGACAACATTACCCCACTTAAGAATAATGCCCGGGCTTCCCTGGTGGCGCAGTGGTTGAGAGTCTGCCTGCCGATTCAGGGGACGTGGGTTCGTGCCCCGGTCCAGGAGGATCCCACATGCCGCGGAGTGGCTGGGCCCGTGAGCCATGGCCACTGAGCCTGCGCGTCCGGAGCCTGTGCTCTGCAACAGGAGAAGCCACAACAGTGAGAGGCCCGTGTACAGCAAAAAAAAAAAAAAAAAAAAAAAAAGGAATAATGCCCAGTTATAACTAACTCCATGATAGTGCATAGGGATTGAAGAAAATACCTTTTATTAAATGAGTGTATAAATGAATGAATGACTCAGTGATGCAGAAGAAAGGGAGCACTGTGAATGGGACAGTTAGCATCAGCAGGGGTACCCAAGTACTGCTCAGCTCAGCTCTATGACTCTTTGTTGGGTCATCTTTCTCAGGTCCAGCAGAGCCCACTGTTCTGAAGTCAACATTCTCTTTTTACTATTTCCTCCTGTTCTCCTGCTCTCACACCTCTGGGATCTGCAGCCTCAGGTAAAACAGAGCTAGAAAGGGAGCCTGGCTACCGAGTCAGCTGGCAGAGCTGAAAGTAGGGACCATTCTTCTTGGCCCCTGGCCCACTGCCCCTGTACCCACTACCACCCAGCTTACAGATACCAGCACTTAAAACCTCTCTCACCTAGTCCACTGTGTCTATATGCTGTCTTCTCTTGCTCTCTCTCTCTGAATTGCTTCAGGCGAGATTAGTTTTTACTCTTGGATTGTATTAGAAAGTGAAGGAGAGACCAGTTAGTAAAAATTACTTCAGTTTGCATAGTAAGGTTCTGAATAAGACTTTATCGGAGAGTTTCAGGAGCACAGCTGGGTACATTGCTACGTCAAGTCACCATATTTCTTATAATTCACATTAATAGGTGCCTACAATGTATTTTAAGATAGTAAAATAAATACAGACACACATGCATTGTAAGTTATCTAGGAAAATTCTATATCCTTAGGAGGAAGCAAAAGAGAAACCATTGGCCTCTCTCTCTGTTGTGTTTGTTTTATTTTATATTCCATTCTAGGGGGATCCTCCAGTCCCCCGATGCTCTGTGTCATAATTCCAGCCTAACAGTGAGAGGATGGAGGAGATGGCATGTTTAAAAACAGCTTTATGGATTTTATGGGTTTTCACCAATTTACAGAATTCATCATGTGTTCATTCCCTGACCTCTCCTCTCATCACCATAAAGGAGCAAAACATACCCTTGGTTTGTTAAAGGCTCTCACCCAGGAAAGCCCATGAGTGAAGGTTGGGAGTGTGTGTAGCAAGCGAGGGCTGGGCGTGCAAGGCCAGAGGCCGGCAGGGTGCTCTGCTCACAAAGCTGCAGGACCACTTGAGAAGATACCTCAGAGCATCTCCTGAACCTGCTGAGACGATTTTCACTTATTTTGTGGAACATGGCAGAAAAAGAGAACAAATGCACAAGGTGCAGGAATAGAAGAGCTTATAAAACTTTCACAAGATTTGACCAAACTGTCCCTCTGGGTTCTCAGGCATCTAGCTATTCTGGTCCCAGTTTACAGAGAAATGGAAACTCTGAGAAGGCACCTGCTTGTGGGTCTCAGGAGGGCAGGCTTAGAACCTTGGGCTTGGGCTCAACCCCCCGAGCCCTGAGTGAGGAGCTGCCTCAGGGCTCAGAGGGTGGACATGCTGGGATCCCAGCTTCCCGACCCTGAGACTGAGGCCAGGCACTGGAGGTTTCTGCACCTCACTGCATACAACTGTAAAATGGGGATAATAACATCTCCACTGCCGTGGTGGGGCGGATTTAGTAGACAGTGTGTGTCGAGTGCTTGGCAACGTTCCCGGCTGCGCTCAGCAACAAAATGGTGGCTGTGGCTCTGCTCAGGAAAGCAGCCTGCGTGGCCAGTTGCTTTTCCCTGTGGTTCAAGTTTTCCATAAAAGAATGACTCTCCTCTGCCTCTGATGCACAGTTCATATTCCTCAGCAGGAAATGAGGAAACGTAAGAGGCTGTACACCAAAGGATCTCCAAGCAAACATCCAAGGACAGCAAGGCCTAAGCTTAAGCAACCAGTAAGATTTTGTGTGACTTACAAAATGAGGTGGGAACAGGAAGAAATACTTTTCTTAGTGATGGTTTTAATTTTTTTCTGTTTTGTATTTGTTTTTATTTTTTCCACCCCCGCTAAAGGATTAACATGCAGGTTCTTAAACAAGGGGGTCCCCCATTTACAGCTGACAGCGGCAGCTGCAACTTCTGACTCTCCTGCAGAATGGCAGGGAATCGAATCAAAAAGAAAAGCAAGTGGACAACCTTTCCTCCGGGAGCACGAAACACAATACCAGCCTCTCGCCAAACCCAGCAGACCCCAGCTCTGATTGGAGGTTGCCTTGGAACAAAGGGAAATTGGTATTTAAAAAAAGATCTTCTGAAAGCCAACTCAGCAGATGGTTTTTTCCTGGGCTCCAAGAGAGGGGGGTGGGGCAGGGAGGTGGGGGTAGGGGAAGGATGCAGGGATAACCCAACTGCCACCAGGATACAGATGACTGAGAAGTGACAAAGATGGGTAAAGAAGGCTGACCTCTCGCCCCAGAATTTCACAAAGGGCAATTACACCATGTGGTGGTGATCTGGACTAGGCCGCTGATCACATCCAACCTGCAGCTGCTGTTGATCACAGCCACGTCTGGGGGCTTTATCCAAAGCTGGGGAAGACAGAGCCTAGGGATATTAGAGGAAGCCTGGAAAAGTTTAATTAGAGACTACAGTTTGATAAGAATCTACTATAGGGTAGTTCTACAGAAAAACACCTTCAATTTCCATTGCACTTTTAACATTTCAGAACCACTTTACAACCGTGCGCTCAGATTATCTTCAAAATAATGTGTAAGGAAGAGACACAGTATTAATCCCCTGTTAAATACGAGAAAACAGAGATTCACTTGCTAAAAGCAGAAGGACTCAAAACCAGAACCCCCAGCATGGAGTGGTCACCCTGCCCTCAAGTCTCAGGCCAGACAGGGTTCATGGAATCTTGTTTTGGACAGGTCCTTTGCTGAATCCCACATTTTCAGTCCAAACCAGGACACCTAAGTATACTTTTGTAAACAGCTTCTAGACTAAGTCTCAGTGAGCCTATTATCCATAGCTCTGTGCTTCACGTACTGCCAGCTATCACTTCTTACCATGTCTCACTGCTGCCATGCCCTGATGAGGAATGTTCTCCAGCGGGGAGGTGGCTGTGGGTCTCCGGGATGAAGCTACAATGCCCAGGTTCACCCACAGCCTAGACTGGGAACATGCAGGAGGAGCAATTAGGTGAGCTGCATAGGACTCAACTATTCTCTCCTTGAGGAGGTACCAGCAGGACCAGCTAAAGTGCACCATTCAACGATGGTGTCCTACTGCTAGAAACCAAGAGACCAAGGGTCTGATAAGGTTTGAGTCTCTCCACTCCCTCTCCCCTGGTAATTAGTTGTAACCTAGGGCAAGCCAGATTAAAAACCCTCAAAGTCCCTCCCTCAGTCTTTAAAACAGGGAGGAATAACAGCTGCTTCATGGAACTATCCCCAAAACAACCCAGAAAGAGGTCACAGTTGGGCGATGCAAACCCTTTGTAAAGGTACTGGGCAGATGTGACGGTTGCTACCAATTTTCCACACTATGCATTATCTGAAACATTTATTTTGACAGTATGTTGTATGTACTGTCCTGGGTTTTTCCCTAAATGCTCTGAGATCAATTCTTCCTAATAAGAACTGTGTATACCCCACACAGCATTTATGCTGAACACAACATACAACTCTGTAGATTCATGTAGAATTCAGATGCTTCAGCTCTGCTATGGTATATCTGGATGGGAGCACAGAAAAGGCAGCACGATGAAAAGTTTCAGATGTTTCTAAAAAACCAATGCAAAATATACAGGGCTGACTAGGCAGAAACTGTTCTGATAGAAAAGAGAGTTTTTTTCCATAGAGCCACCTTCATTGGCACAGAGCTAACAAGAACTCGTTTAACACCCAGGCCAGGAAATAAAAGACGCAGCTTCTGTCCTCAGAGAGCTTACACCGTAACCGAGAAGAAAATACTTTACCTTTGCTGACACACTTTTAAAACTTTTTTAGTTAGATCCAAAAAGGCCACTATGTAAATGAGAAACCAGGTTCACAGATGGTGGAGAACCATCTAGGGATGCCCCAGTACGAAAGCACAGAAGAGGAACTCTGAGTGAGAGGGCATCTACATTTCAAAGTTGCCCTATTTCTGTGCCTTCTGCGTAGTCCACAGACCCTATCTAGACCATCTGACTAATATTTGACGCAGATCCCTGCCTAGAACTATGCACAAAGAAATGATAAGAAGGATAATGCAAACCCCTGCATTTTGGCCCAGAGTCCACTGTATGTAGGATGTGATGATTTGGACCAGCAAAAGTAGCAGAAGGCAATATTAAACTGGAGTCTCCTTGACCTTGAGCTCAGTATACACTAACAATGATGAAGCTGCCATAAAGCTGATATAGCCTGGGGTCCTGTTAATAGAGATACTATGCTTAGAGTGGAGGAGGGCACAGTCCCCTGCAGCCCCAGACCACCTTCCAGTTTTGTCCTCTGCTCTGTGAGCCCTCCCCACTGATGCCTTTTAGGAAGGACACTGACAAACTAGCATACCTGGCATAGGAACCAAGGTGCTTTGGCATCAGGAAACGATGGAATCCCAGGAACAGTGTCAGGAACTGGAAATATTTAGGCTTTAAAAGAATGATTTTAGGGCTTCCCTGGTGGCGCAGTGGTTGAGAGTCCGCCTGCCGATGCAGGGGACACGGGTTCGTGCCCCGGTTCGGGAAGACCCACATGCCGCGGAGCGGCTGGGCCCGTGAGCCATGGCCGCTGAGCCTGCGCGTCCGGAGCCTGTGCTCCGCAACGGGAGAGGCCACAACAGGGAGAGGCCCGCGTACCGCAAAAAAAAAAAAAAAAAAAAGAATGATTTTAGTGCAACGTAAGAAGGAGCTTTACTAAAAGCAGAGCTGCCTCAAGAGGTAGCAGCGAGCCTCCTCCCTGAGGGCCATTGAGCAGCAGCCAAATAACTGTCCATGAGGGATTTTGGAAGGTGTCTTCTGTTTGTTTATGAGGGAGGCTGGAATGGAAATATTCAGAGGATCTTCTGACTCTCAGTGAAGTCCATGATGCTGGAAGTGTGACCCAATTGTGGACCCATTCTTTCCTTTTGACCCATTGCTTCTGTGGTTGGCCTTTGCCTGCCTCCTGACCTGGTGCCAGATTCTAGCCTGTGTCAGGTTTAACTCCTGGTTCTCAGACCCTTTCTGGATCTCCTAATCTTGCCTTCCTTCATGACCCAACGGCACCCATATCCCACCATGGTGCTGCCCTGCCACTTACTCAATGGCAGTAATCCAGTGGGAAGACTGGGAAGTTCAGGAACCTGATGATGCAAGAAAGAGCCACACAGACAAATAAATCCGTGTCCACCTCTTGCTCCCCTGAAAGGACAAGGATGGAGAAATCACGGAGATTCCCACTGTATGCTACAAATAGATCTCCTTTAACCACACCCATGATCCGCTCCCTTAAGGCTGTTCTCCAGAGATACAGTCTGTTGTGAACAGTGCTGAAACCCCCGATTTGTTTAGTGCTGTGAATGGGTTCTCATTCACAGCACTAAACAAATGAACTAACTGGCCTGGCATGAAAGGCTGCCCACGTTCCCGGGCACAATGCAAATGATTACTTCTTATTGGCAACGCATGGTGGTCCACCTTGAAGGCCAGAACAGCTGTCTGTCCACGTCCCTTCAAGGATTCTCTACCCACTCTGTTCCATCTCCACCAATCCTCCCTCCCCAACTGTGAAACTGGCCGAAGAAGACACTGTGGGAAAAACACCATAAACAAGGTCTAGAGAAACACACTGAAGCAACCCGCATTTGATACTAATGATGATTATCAAATGACCTCAAGGGCCAGGTACCAAGATGGGAACTGCTTGGATTTTTCAGAGTCAGTAAAGGCCTCCACTCTTTCCCCTGGTGAGGTCAGAGGCTAGTGGGGAGGTGAGGGAAGTTAGTCTGAGGAGGGAGGGGCAGGCAAGAGTAAAAACAAACCTGGGGCTTCAGAGGCAAAGGCACACTCCAGGGACAGACGGAGGCCCCCTGCCTTCATAGGCCAAGATCCAATGGAATACTATGGAAGGTGGGAAGGAGCCCTAGAAGTTATGTCATCCAAACCTACCCTCAATGCAGGGATTGGGCTGGCTGTCCGTGTTCTGACAGCGGCCTCAGCTTGCACCAAGGGCTTGCGGCTTCACCAGACAGCACATAATTCAGACTCCTGCACACACTGCATACAACTGCTAGTCCATGTGGGTGTTTGCATGCTGTGTCTGTCTGCACACCTCCTGGGAACTTGGCTCTACTGAGTTTCTGCCTTCCCCACTGGCAGCCTCTCCCTCTGGCCACTGGTTCCACTTGTGGGCATGCGGGGAGCAGAGCCTTAATGCCACCTTCCAAGTCAAGTCACCCTGAGGACCAAACGAGTTGAAACCATTTCCCCAAAGTAACTTGGCCATGTGAAAATTATAACACAAATTTTTAGCTTATTGTGGATAAACCAAACCCCTATAACACAAGGCTTCATTGCCTCATGTGTTTGATTTCTGTATGTAAGGCAGTCAGGAGCCTGAACCAATGCCTGGGGCCCAGGCTTTGAGAACCTCACTGCCACATCCCCATGTTCTCTGCCTAGGCAGCCCTTAACCAGACCCAGTGACTTCCTGACCAAAATGACTCATGTCTCATGAACAAGAAAGGCAGGAGAGGGACATCCTGGGATGTCCTGCATTGTAGTGTTTTGAAGGTGGGATGTTTTTCACTTAAAGTTGCAGGAATCAGAAGACCCGAAGGATGGGGTAGAGAAGGGCAAAACAGGATTATTTCTCTTGCCTTTTATTAAAAATAAAAAAAGGCAATGCAACTGAAGGTCAACTGGAAATGCCTTAAGAGAGGACTTTTCAAGGATGTAGAATTGGGATGATGGAGAAGGGCGGGTGACTCTGCAAATGCTGGGAGCGTGGCAGGGGTGCAAGGAAGCACCAGCTGAACCCCACTTGGTTGTTCTTATGATACTACACCGAAAGTTTCATTTTGAGTCATGCTTTGAGCTTAGCAGCAATCCTGATTTGGCAGATAAGTGACCACAGAGATAAAAGACCTTTGAATCATCTCTAAATAAATCCCATACCAATTCTCACCACCAAGAAAAAAAAGCATTAGTGGCATGCTTTATTAGTAGATGCTTGTGCAGGCATCAGAAATAAGACACTGGCACCGCCACCCAGCCAACACAATTCAACATAGCCACGAGCAGTATTAAAACAGGATCAGCCTAAAGAAACACATGGCTTCTTAGACAGCCCACGCCTCCTAGGCACCCAGCACAACTGCAGGTCACTGTGTACCTAGCTGTGCCTGTACTGAGGAGGGTCCTGTGGGTGACCTGGAAGAGAGAGAAGCAGAACAGGAATAAAGGTGATGCACACTGAGTGAGGTGCTGTGCTAAGCGCACCAGGCACTTTCATCTCCACAAGACACCAGCAAAGAGGTGCTACTATTATCCTGGTTTTCACACAGTTAGGAAACTGTTTCAAGGGGTTAAGAAACTTGCTTAAGGTTATAGGGAGCCCAGGTTCTACTGCAGGTTCTCTGCAGAGAACCTGGTCTAGAATCAGGGGATCTGAGTTCAAATCCACTCTCAGGACAGGTACTCTTTCTAACAGATCCCTTATTTCTTACCTGAACAATTCAGGGAATGAATGACTCTCTATCAGATGAGAACACAATTTTCTTGCTTTTACTCTGACAGGTTTATCTTCAACGGCGCGGAGTTCACCAAAGGATGTTCCTTGTTGAAGTCCAAAATGAAACTAAGTACCAAGAGGAAAAGAGCCAGCACCATGCTTTAAACCCCCAGAGAATCCCAAACACAGGAAAAAAACAAGAAGCACACAAGGAGGGAAGAGGGGAACCAAACATTCCCAGAATATCTTCATGGAATGCAAGTCTGATAAATCTCACCACTTTTTAAGCTCAACTCTGACATTTGCTCCCACAATTTTAGGCCTTTTGACACTGGGGCAAAAAGGAAACAATCTGATAACAGAACAGTGGGTCCCTAAGAGAGGTCAAAAATTTTGTTTATAGTAACTAGTTTTCTTAAAGAGAAAGTCTTGTCTCATCTCACAGAATGACTCTTGAAGTTTCCAGTTTTTGGAAGAGAAATAAGGCTTCAGAGGTCAAAAGCTGTTGGTTTTCTTTTTCTTTCTTTCTTTTTTTAACATGCAAAAAACTGAGATCCAGGAAGGTAAAGCATTCTTATTGAAGCTGTTAATAACAGAGGCAGAGCTGGTACCTAGGGTTCCTGTCCCCAAGTCCAGTGTTCCTTCCCGAACACCAACTCCAGATGTCAAATGTAACCTGTTGCTCAGTAGATACAATTACTTTATGGAAAAGGTTTTTAGCTCTGAAATAACTATAGAGAAACCTATCCGGAAACAAAATTTTCAGGCAGTCTGATGAATAACTAGGAATGTGCTGCTTTAAAAAAAAATCTATAGAGAGAAAATATAAAATTAAACGAGAGGGGAAATTCAGCTTCTTGTGAAGAAATGCTGGCCAGACTTGCTCTCCCAGCCAGGTTGAGGATGCTGTAGGAGAAGAAGCTCATATACTCCCAGGACTTCAAAGCACCACATTCACATTCCCTGAGGAAGGGAGGGCAAGCCCTCAGCCAAGCAATGCACCTCAGAGTGACCAGAGAAGGGGCTGCGCAGATGATGGCGAGGGAGGGACGCCTGAACCCTAAGGAGGGTGGAAGGCTCTCTGTTGGATGCTCAGGACCACCCATCAGAGTGGATGAGGAGATGGCGATGGGTGCAGCACCAGAGGTCCAGCAATCTGAGCCACCTTTCATCCCCTGCCCAGCGTGCCCTCCCTCCTGCAGCCCCTCCAAACTGCTATAACCCATAGAGGGTCAGGCGAGAAATGTGCATCTCAGCAGTCTACAGGGGAAATGGAGAACCCTGGTGCAGCCCTCCTTACTGACAACTGTACTATCAAGACTCTCCTTTTATGCTTCTCTTCCCTATACCACTTTCGTCATGTTCCCTGGACCCCCAACCCTTCCTTTCCCCAATTCAAAGCCTGCTGAGCACTTCCATTATTTATAGAATTAAATGCAAACCCATTTATTTATTTGATATTCATCACTCTCTGCAATCTGATGCCAGACTGGCTTCCCATCTACATCACCTAAAAAGCCTTTTTTCCTCTCCCATACTTTGTGTGTTTGACACGAGGAAGGTGCTATTTGAAGTATGAGTACATGAATTTGTGACCTATTAGACTTCCCAAGAGAGGGTTATGAGTGCTCAAAAGAGAACACAGGGTCTTTCCATACACATATGATGATGTTCTACATGGGGTTACTAAGAAGGAATCCTGATCATGCTCCTAGGACCATCGCAGGCCCTGAGGAATATGAGGTTGAAGCCTCTGCTGCTAGAGAAAATAGGTTCTCCTGATGAAGCTGGGGGAAGGGGAACATTAAGTCTAAAGAAACAAAATAGAAGCAAATAACAATCCATAAGCACAATAAAGGAAGAAATAAGACTCTAACTCATGAGGCTTTGAAACACTTGGAATTTAAGACAGCAGGCCAGGTTATGATCCTGCCATCCTCGCCAATATGGGAAAGTGGGAGAGAAATGCCCTCATGCTGGATCCTCACCTCCCAGCAGCCCTTTCCCGTGTGGGCACTTGAGGCCTGGACTCCAGCATTGGCCAAACAGTCTAGAAGAACTGACTTCAAAGGTCAACTCTGCTTCTGCTTATCTGAAGCCACTGAGCCTCAATTTCCTCATCTGTAAATAAATACCATCTGTCCGACAGGACTGTAATAAGGACTAATAGAGAAAGTGAATACAGATAAAAGAGCTAGCCGAGGGTCTGCCACATGGCTCAATAAATCGGAACTATTACTATGACGTGTGCTCTGTAAATTACCCATTTTTTCCTAGAATCTTACATTGGGTTATATCATGTGGAAACTAGCATCTCTATTTGGCAGATGAGGAAACCAGGGCTTCAGCAAGGTTATATTCCAGATCCAGAGTCACAAAGCCAGTTGGTGCAAATAACCACACCACATTTTCTACCCTGGATCACTGTACAGTGCTTGTCTCAGAACACCCTCTCCTTCTCATGCCGCTGAACCTGGTGGGTGTCCTGACACCCACAGAAAGTCCTCAGAAAGAGGAGAGCTGCTAAACTCTGCCCAGCTGAGAGCCTCTTAAAATACAGTATGTTAACACGTATATATGGAATCTAAAAAAATATATATATATAGTTCTGAAGAACCTAGGGGGCAGGACATGAATAAAGACGCAGACGTAGAGAATGGACTTGAGGACACGGGGAGGGGGAAGGGTAAGCTGGGATGAAGTGAGAGAGTGGACTGGACATATATACACTAGCAAATGTAAAATAGATAGCTAGTGGGAAGCAGCCGCATAGCACAGGGAGATCAGCTTGGTGCTTTGTGACCACCTAGATGGGTGCGATAGGGAGGTGGGAGGGAGGGAGATGCAAGAAGGAAGAGATATGAGAACATATGTATATGTATAACTGATTCACTTTGTTATAAAGCAGAAACTAACACACCATTGTAAAGCAATTATACTCCAATAAAGATGTTAAAAAAAAAAAAAAACCTGTCACCGTTGGAACATTTTAAGTTCACATGTTATACCTGAACTTGCTTCTAGAGACTCATTCTCATGTTCTCTATTGTTTTTATTGAGTGACCTAGAAGGAAAGTAGAGGAAGCTTAAGTTATTATACCACTTACCTGAGTCAGTCTAAGATGTAACAACATGGGTGCTGTGATAAAGAGCAACGTGTATTTATGGGATCATCCATCTGCAACTCAGGACCTGCCCAAAGGACAATTCTGAGGCCCTAAAATATGTTCTGAGCTCTCTTTTCAGCCTCCACTTCTTACCAAATGCTGCTCTTACACCTCACATAAATCAATTCAACATAAACCCTCTTCCAGGCAGCATCTCAAGTGCCATCCTAAGTTTACATGGAAGGGAGGTGACCTGTCCGCTGGTTAGAAGAGTCCACACATCCTTGAGCCAGTGAAGTGGTACTTTCATGGGTCCCTCCTACCATCCTACTACTGAAGTGGCCCTGTTACCTGAAAATCTGTAACAACTCTCCAGTTTGGAGGATTGGGCCTAGGTCTGAAATTTGGAATAAAGCTCTTAAGCATACCACACATACATCTGCTGCACCCCACATCTCCTCACCCCACAGCAGTAGAACATGTACAGATAGAAGTAGCAGAAAACTAGCTGTGATATGTAAGGAATGCCATCATTATCCTACAGAACGTTCTTTTTACAAAAAACAATGAAAAAGCAAATCATTTGGGATCTAATATAAGCTGCCTTTGCCAAAGGCTGTCAAACAATGACTTGAACAAAATTGATTGGTCTGCAAAAGTAAAACAAACAAAAACAAAAAACAACACAAAAAAAGCACATAATGATTAACACTCATTTTTCCCCAGCCTCCAAGTTTGGAGGCTGAATCATTCAAAACAAAATGAAATAAAACAAAATCCTTGTTATCCTAAAACTCACTGTCCTTCCCCTAAGTCACGGGTCAACAAGTGTTTTTGGTCAGAACTAGATAGCAGATAGTTTAAGCTCTGAGGGCCATACACTCTCTGTCACAACTACTCAACTCTGCTGTCGAAGTGCAAAAGCAGCCATAGCCGAAATGTAAATAAATAGATGTGGCTCCATTCCAATAAAACTGTATTTATGGACAGGGAAATTTGAATTTCATATAATTTTCCCATCTTACAAAATATTATTCTCTTTTTGATTTTTTCCCAACCATTCTTTGCCTGTGGGCTGTATAAAAATAGGCGGGGGGCTGGAATTTGCCCACGGACTACAGTTTGCCAAACCTGTTCTAAGTCAGCATATATGATCAGGTGATACTACAGTTTGCCAAACCTGTTCTAAGTCAGCATATATGATCAGGTGATACCCAAGTAGGCATCTCCACCTGCTCAAGGACCAGCTCAACAGAGCCTTTTTCCAAGCTCTTAGCAAAGGACCTGAGTCCCAGGGGCCACTCCATGTACACTTCTTCAGTGAGCAACTTGCCTCAAAATAAAAAATCCAGAAGACTAGATTTTAGAGTGAGACACTGATCTGATGCTTACAAAATGCCACCCTCATCCTTTTCCCTATCTCAAATTACTGATCATGTACTTCCCATTCATACAAATAAATAAATTCTGCAAGCTCATTCCACTGAACTTTTCTGTACAAATGGTCAGCAAGATTTCCACCTCTCCACCTCAGCTCCAGCTTTTGCTTACTCCTTGTTTGCAAAACAACAGGCACTTGAAGAGTAATAAAGTTCACATTCTAATCCAATAGAGATCAGAGAACTTCCTATCATCTATCAAATGATTAAGACCCAGTACCGATAACTTTATTCGTTCATCTCTGGAAAGAATCGGCTCTAGGCATAACGTAGGAAGGATAAAGGAGTACAATATGAAGCAAGCTTCTAACAATTTAAAATTTTCATAGATATTCCCATTACAGTGCCAGCATAACACAGCACTGTACATTGAATTTCAGCCTTTCTCCTTCCTTTCTTCCCCCTCCAACTGCTCAGGCTTAGAAATGCATACTTGGTAAGTCACATATTCAAAGAAGCAATTTCTTCTCTCTTTCCAATAAAGCACAAAAGGGCATCCAACTTTTTGGGTGAGAATGACCAGCCTGAGAATTTCAGATATGAGAGTGGAGGTCCATTGCACATTTCAGCTTTGAAATCATCCCCATGTCACAAATTCCAGAGTTTTATTCTGGGGCATTCCAATAGACAGAAGCCTATATTTGGGAACAATCTTATGGCCTTAGGAAAGTAGTACTGACCAGGACAACTTACTCTCTTTCTAGGATAGTGAATTTGGGTTTGCACACCCAAAACTGTGGGCTGCTACTCAAATTCTGGCAGTGATGGGGATGGAGGGAAAACTGTTGCCACAGTTTTCAAGACTGCTCACCCACACAAAAATCCAACAACACTCTCTGTGCCATCTCAGTGCCCAGAGACAAAGATACTCATTTTCAAAGCTGAAGAGACCCGACTCCAAAGCAAAGGCTAACTTTCTGAGCCTGCTTGCATTTCTTTGCACCTGCTTGCAAAAACCTCAAAAGTTTCCATGTGCATCTAGATAATCCTTGGTTTTATGACAGAGAACCCAGAAAGCATCGCAAAGTTGTAAATGGGGAGGGGAGAGGGGAAAGCACTACCTCTATGCTATGTAAAAACACACCAATTTCTAAAGATTCCTTTGTGTTCCAAATGTTAAAGTAAATGGTCAACTGCCCTGGCTTGCCCAGGACTGAACCTGGATGCAGGACTTTCCGTTTAAAAACCAGGATAGTCTCAGCAAACTGTGGGTGTTGGTCACCCAGAAAAGTCTCTTCTAGTCCAAGTTTTTGGATTTTAACTTCGACAAATCTGCCAAAATGCCTAGCATAAGGAAGGGTACAAGCCCTACACTAAAGTAACAACATGATTCTTAGCAGCTTTATTGAAAATGACTACCCCAAAGTTCAAAAACCACTGTCAACGAAACACTACAGATTACCTCTGGGCTATAAAGGAGAGCGGTTCATTCATATAGACCATTTTATCTTCCATCATGTCCAGAGTCCAAATAATTATGATGTGGGGGAGAGAGTTACAAAGACTCTGGTTAACATCTACTACCTAGAACTGCAAAACTCTGTCAGCAAGAGGGCTCCTTTCAGAGCTGTTCACAAGACCCAGAGATTCTTGGAAACAAAAACTTTCTAGACTAGGGCAGCCCTCTGCTATCACAGCTGAGTGCCACAGCCCTCTGCTATCACAGCTGAGTGCCACACCCCTCCCAGAAAGGGAGGTCTCTGTAACCCTCTGTGACACAAAATAAATACAATGAAACCTAGATCCATACATTCCCAACCAAAGAACATCACTAAATCACCTAGAGAGCTGCTTTCCACACCCACATTGACTTTCATGAGGAAAATGACCATGTACCAAGTTCATTCAACACTCAATCTTAAAAGTCTACAGTTTGTTAGATAAAGCTTCATGTCAGTCCCCTACCCCTTCCCTTTCTCCAGCTCTAAAGTTCACCACCGGCTTCCAGGATAATGATCTCTCAGCCCTAGAAGAGCCTCATTTACTACAAAGACTGGGCTTCCTCAGTCAAGTAAGTGATTTATCTATTGTAGAAAGACTTACAGCAGTGATTGAAACCAAAAGGAGGTTATAACTGATCTTGACTGTTCTGACTGACCAAAATTTTCAACATCCTACTCTTGACTGTGAGAACAAATGCAAATATTAAAGCAAAAAAAACAAAAAACACCCTCAAATTTTGTCACAGCTTAGCCAGATCTGACCCAGCCAATTGGCTGCTACACAATAAATAGGAACTTCCAGGATTATAACCCTAGTAGTTTCTTTTTTGCTTTGTTTTGTTTTGGTTTTGGTCGATAGTATCCATAATAATAAATTGGATACTATACCGAGATATCAGAGACATTTATTCTGCAGGTCCTAAGTATTCCATCAAGGAGATTAGTAATTTATAAATAATTAAGTAATAAGCAAATAGACCCTTAAAGTTTGAGGATAAAATGGCAAAAACAAACAGGAAAAAACCTAGTCAACAGGGATCCCTACCTTCTTTTTGGAGTGGCTTCTTTCCTCCTCCTTTGTGGCTTTGCTATTTTTCCCAGCACGGGACACCTTCTGGTCCCCAGACTGCTTGATGGTGATCTTGATCTCGGGTGGGCATATATAGTTCTCCAGATTCTTTGGGGGTTTCTTAGCCCGCTTCGTGGTCTGAATCTTCAGCTTCAGGCTCCCCTCTGTGAAGTTTGCCTCCTTGATAGAAAACTCCTGTTCTTCCAGACCATCTCCTGCCACCCATTTCTCACTGTCTGCATTGGAGTTGGAATCCACATCCCGTCCTGAGCCCAGTTCATCCTCCTCCTCTGGCTCCATGCGTTCTCCGCCTACTGGGATCCCCTTCCCAGTCTCCGGAGCAGAGAGCAAAGGTTCCCCTGCACAGCCAGGAGCAGTCAAGGGCTTGGCTGAGGAGACCGGCAGGAATTCCGATTCACTCCCCCTTTGCCGGGAACCGCTTAAGACTTCCCTGGACTCCATGACAATCCTAGTCTCCAAGAGTTCTCAGGAGGGGGACGGGGAAAAGGGAAAAGGGAAAGGTGAGAAGAAAGGGCTCCCAAAATTCCAAGGAGAAAGTGGTCCAGCTGCTGGGTTCAGAGTCCCAGGGATGGAGACACGGTGAGGTTGTTCAGAAGGGATCAGATCTGCAACTGAGAAGCAGAGAGATAATTAGCCACGGCAGGAAGGAAAATGACCTCAAAGGTAACTCAAACTAAGTTCCAGAAGCCCCATCCCACCTCACTTATCTATGGCATCAGAAAAATAATGATTGGAAAGAAATCAAACCAGAAAGTGCACATCCCCAAATTATATTATATTGGAGCAGAGGGGGAAACACACGCGCACACACAGGCTTTCATTGAATTGTTATTAATTTTTATGGTTGTGGGCCCGAGAATAAAGATAAGAGAGGTGAGTCCTCCAGTCCAGTAACAAGCTAGATGCTTCTTATACTAAAGCCACAGCTGCCTGAGTCACCATCAAAGCCAACCATGATGAAAGGAAGTCTAAGAGCTGATGCTCAGGTCTGTGGAAACTGCATCTGGCTGGCTTCTTGCACAACTTCCCTCTCACATGTGAAGGGAAAACTGCAAAAACTGAACACAAAACTGAACACAGCCCTGGGCTGCCTGGGCCAAGCCCTCCATCCCCTCAGAAGAAGAACCTCTGGACCATTCTTCCTTTATTATCTTTCATTATGAATTATTTTAATCATGCACAAGTCTTGTCTTTATTTCTTAAAATAAACAAATGCAAAGCTTAGGTGAAGGCTTGTAAAAGGAAAACAAAAAGAGTTCAGTGAGAAATTACTTCTAATGCTGTGATTAATGCAAAACAAATGCTAAAAATGTTTCCAACACAAAAGTTATTTAATCATTATCAATCATTTAGATAAAAATAGTCACCCGAGACAGTTTTAATTCCCTTCCTAGACCTTAAATAAAGTGGCGTTATGTCTACATGACAACAAAAAAGAGAGGGGAGAGAGGGAGCATTGCACAGGCCTCTGGAAGTGCCAGGAATCCCCCCAGGATTTTTTATTCTGCCTTTCTCCTCACCAAACCATCATAGGATCAGTTAAACTATCATTCACCCTTATTCACTCCATGTCCCATTATTCCCAATTTCATACTCATCATTTTTAAAGCTCAAAACAAAGCCCAAATGCTCATTCTCAAGAGAAAACCTCAAGCCCTGGGGCCGCCCTCAACTTCAAGACATCATCTCCTTCTACCCCTGGCTGTAGGTAAGATTACATCCAAGCCTTCACAAATGGCTGAACACTCAGCAGAAGGCATTACAGCATACCTTAGGCTGCTACCTTTGAACCCATCAATTTAAGGAACTGACCAGCAAATGTGCCCACCAGAAAATGCCAAAAATGCCTGCAAACATACATTCAGAACAGCCAAGAACTGGAAACCGAGCAGGTACTTCCTCCCTCTGGAATCAGTACAATTTCAGCTGACGCCCTGTGAGGAAGCCAGCCAGCAAGGCAGCAGGGCTTCAAAATGGACCCTGCTCCCCAGAGAAGCCCAGGAACATACTCAGCTCCTGGAAACTGCGCAGCCCAACAGAAAGACACATTTACAACTGCTTCCACTTAGGGGAAAACCCAATGAATGCAGCACTTCTGCAAGAGAATTGGCTGCCTGGTGAGAGCACGAGCATCCTCCCCAAAGTTGTCAAGCAAACACTGGACTGCCACCTGTGCTCCATGCTACAAAAGGGACCAAGTCCCCACTTAGGAGCAGAGGAGGGCAGTTAGACCAGATGACACTATGTTTCCTTTACTTGTGAGATTCTTGTCTCATCTAGACTGATCTGCCTACCTGCCCAAAACCTTACATAGGTTTTAAAAAGTCATATTCAAGCCAACATTCATTGAGGCCTCTCTTACTAGTGTCAAGTAACACACTGCTGTTGGAGGCATCAAGATGCCTGAGAACCTGTCCCTATTTACCTCTACTGAGCAAAAAACCATACAAATTGGTAGCCATGTTTCTTATGGCAACAGTGTTCAGTGGTTCACTCCCTCTGGCAGGAATCTTCAGTGTTACATTTTAATTCCCTGGTACCTACCTGTAAAGCGTCCTTTGGTCAGAGCAAAAGCTGAGGCATATTCTCCATAAACTTTCCTAAACTAAATCTATTTGGACCTTTGAACCAGAGTAGGTCAATAGCTATTGCAGGTTCTGTGATGAGAGAAAAGAAGGTAAAATCTAAACTTTAGAGGAATAGACAGGAGTACGAAGTGGACAAATTATCTATATTGAGAAAGTATCTTCCCTTTAAAAAATGACTCACTTCAGAGTTTCTTATATTTAGTAGTATAAATCATTAACTAATTAATACAGAAGACAAAGTTCCAAAACTTGAAATTCAAATAGTAAGAGATCCATAAAAAATGAGTATTCAACAATTTCTTTTTTCAGTTCTCCTCAAGTCAAGATCCTAAGATACACAATTTAAATACAATCACTTTCCTCAAGGAGGTTATAATCTTGAAGAAAGATGTGAAAAACAAAACAGAGATTTTTATATGTCCTATAATAAGGGATAGAAACAAAGGGAAGAGAAAGGGTTTTCCACTTGGGCAAGGTGTAGACTGATAGATAGGAAACTACACAGGAAGTCCTCAAGAGAGCATAGGATATGGCTCTGACCTTGAGGGGCTTCAATAAGTGGAGTGGGAAGGAAGACATGGCAAACAGAAGGAACAGCATGAGGCAAGGCCTGGGCAGGAGCACACAGGGTTATGTTCAGGAAGGAGAAAGCTGAGGTTTGGCTAGGAGGTGTGGTACAATGTGGTGACTGGTAAGAGGTATAGCTGGAGATAAAAGGTTACAGCCAGATCATGGACATCCCTGAATGGTACGCTAATGAGCTGGATTTTATCTTAAAGGTAATGGGAAGCCATTTAAGTGGGGGATGTCAGTAGGGAAGGGGTATTATTTAAGTTATGCTTTAGAAAGATAATTCTGGCATGTGGTGTGAGGGATGAATTAAGGGAACCTGATATTAGAGGCAGGGGGACCATAAAGAGGCTCGGCTGAAATTCAATTCTTGCTGCATGAGGACCAAACCAGGGCAGCGCAAGTATAAAAACTAGAGATGAAACAGTAATGCAGTTTCAAATAATCCCATCCAGGAACACATCAATTCCAGACTTTCCCTACTGGTTTACCTTAAGAATTCAGTCTTAGGGCTCATTAGCCAACAAGTTACATTCCCTATTCAAGTCAAACCAGTCTCCACAGTGGCATTACACACACACACAGAGTTCTTTCTGCCTTGATATTTTTGTAGAATATTTTCTTATATCCTCTTCCAACCATGCAGGTGATGCCTGCCATACAACTGGTGTTCTCCAAATGTTTGTTGCATGAAGGAATGAATGATCAAATGAACAAACAGATCCCAAGCCTTCCCACATTTCAAGGTCATGCCCAAGTCTTCACTTCTCCATGGCAACATACTGCAAACTCTGGACCACAGCACTCACTCCCTGGCCTGACTTAACACTGCTCGCAGCTGTAGAGCTTGCAACTAAATACTAGTCATATATTGTCTTCTCATTGTTTCCAGTACACAACTCTTATTTTCCTTACTCTATTGCAATTCAGGCTCAAGCTGAGACCAACTGTAGCTGTACAACACTTACATTTGCTTCAGCACCCAGTGCAGGATGGGGCACATGGAGGACTTCATGGAGTTCTTTCTGAATGAAAATGAATTAGCCCCTGACAGCTCATCAGAGTCCTGTGGTTCAAACTACTCCAACTGTAGCTCCACCCAGGCAGGCGGCCCCTGCGCAGTTCACTGTCTATGCCCCTTATGGCCACATGTAAGAGAGACACTTTCAAAAGTAAAGAGCAAAGAAACATAACCCGTTTGTTTACTTCACAAGCACACAAAGCTGTTGTTCTCCTTTTGCCTTCTCCCAGCACGTACCTATCATCCCAAATTCACAGTTCCATTTTTTGGTGCATCGGAGAGACCACTGTGAGTCCTCTTGTGGCACTACTGCCAACGTGTCCTGTGAGTACACGCACACGTTCACTCAACGCACTCACAGAGGAGGGTGAAAACAAGAGCAAGGTGAAAACGGTTTGCCTTGTCACATTCCAGCAGCCAGCAATGACTCCAGAGGGGGCAGCGCACAATGGACACTCTGTACTGGCTCAGGCTTTCAGGCCAACAAAAGTTAACCCTTCTGTGGCTGTTTGCAGGACTTGGAATGAGAGGAGCACCATAGGAACAATAACGCTTGCTTAGGAAATGACCACTCAGCAGGTTCCAGGAGAATAGAGGGGAGAGGAGAGTAGCTGTGATGTGCTTGGGAAAGAACACTGAGAGAGCAGTCCAAAGACTAGGCCTGCCTTTCACCGACAGTGAGATGCTAGACAAGTCACTCTGAGTCCCTTACTCCATACTTATCCCAGCAATGAACTGAGCAGGACCAAGGTCTGTTCCATACTCAAGACTGTGTGATTATACCCTGCACAGACATAGACCTATGGGACACTCCAAAGTGGGTAGTGTGAGCCTAAAGAATTATTCGTCTGAGGGCCCAGGGGACTCCTGCTTGGCTCCATGGGCTCCATGACCCAAATGAGTCCCAGGGAGTAAGTACATCCTCTTTCCTCCATGATCTACAAAATGGAAGTATTTTTCCTAGTCTAGAACACATTCACTACCTGCAGCCTTGAAGGAACTCTTACTAATCCTGGAACTTGGTGGAAATGCAAATTCGCAAGCCCCACCTATGGCTCCAAGGGTGGGGCCCAACATTCTGGCTGGTACCAAGGCCTCCAGGCAGTTCTGATGGGCTTAGGCTTTGCCTATGTGCTTACCCTTACCAACTGACTTGACCAAAGAGCACTACTGCTCTATGTTTAAAGGGAATTCTCCCTTACAGTTTTACTTTTAGTCTCTTAAGAACAGACATCAGTGGCATTTTATTCATCTATACAATCCCATGCCTAGCACAGTGCCCAGTGCATAATGGGCACTCAAGAAATGTTGGTTGGGGCTTCCCTGGTGGCCCAGTGGTTGGGGGTCCACCTGCCGATGCGGGGGACGTGGGTTCGTGCCCAGTCCGGAAGGATCCCACGTGCCGTGGAGTGGCTGTGCCTGTGGGCCATGGCCGCTAAGCCTGCACGTCCGGAGCCTGTGCTCCGCAGCAGGAGAGGCCACAACAGTGAGTTTTGCATACCACAAAAAAAAAAAAAAAAAAAAATGTTGGTTGACTGAATTAATAAATAAACAAACTAGCTCGGGCTGGGCTTCCCAGCATCATCCACCTCTCCCATCTGCTTTGCTTCCAGGGCACATTCAGGCCATCATCACCCTGACCGCTGCTTTCCAAAGTGTCAACATGGTGGAACTGATGCAGCCCTTGGCATATATAACAGGAGTCAAAAGATGCGGATTCTGGACCTAGTTCTGCCACTTAGGAGCCCTCATAAGCCCTCTTTCAGCCTTGGTGTCTCATCAATGAAATGAGAAAAAATGTCTTCCTGATTTTCCTCATTAGGTTATAGTTTTTATCTCTCCTTTTTTTTTCTAATGGAACTATATGCTTCTTGTAAATTTTTTTTTAATAGCACATGCACCTCATAAGGTCTTAAAGGCAAACAATGACAAATATAGGGAGAGTTTGCTGCCTCATCCCTGACCTTTCCCAAACTCCCCCCGGAACTCCTCATCCTCAGTCCTACCTCGGCTCCTTACTCTGCAGATCCCGTAAGGCTGGACACTTCTTTCATCTTTACATGTAGAAGACACTGAGCTGCCTATACAATCATCAGGTCAGAACCCTTTCCCCTCAAAACTCTGTAGAATGTCTTCTATCATGTGCAGTAACAGAAGAGAAAACGGAAGCCAGCCTGGTTTTGTTTCCTTTGTCGGTAACTTGTCTCATGCTTTTCTAATCGCAGATTTTTTTTTTTATTGTAACAGAATTTTATTAATGACAAAATGAGTAGTGTGGACCTCACTTCTTTTATTTTTCCTGGAATATAGTGCGCCTTTTGGATCTGTAGTGCAGGTTATTTCTAGTTCAGAACCGTTCCCTTCAATTATTCCTTTAATTATTTCTTCTATTCAGTGGTTCTGGCTTCCAATTTTTTCCTGTAACCTCAGTTTAGAATTCTCATCTCTGTTCTCCATTTCTCTCATTTTCTCTCACTGTTTTTTGCATTGTGGGAGAGCATTCCTTAATCTAAGGTCCATAACACCAGTTTAATTCTGTCTTCCATCCTCCCTTTGCCTTTATTGACTTCACTGTGGATGTTTAATTTTGCAATTGCACATTTTGTATCCCTGGAATCTAACCTTATTCATCCTTCTTTCTGTTAATTCTGATGCTTTTTCATCTCAGCATGCTCTCTCCTTGTTACTTTATGCTCCTTTTCCACCAGGGGTCTTGCCTCTTCCTGTTGCAGATGTCTGGCAGCTATCTAAAATTCTTATTTTGCTATTGTAGTAAATAATATCACAATACTGTTCTTTTTTCCTTGTTCTGAGTGTTTCTCGCCTAAGGTCTTGTGTTTGATTAGTTCTCTTCACTCATGCTCTGAGGAAAAAGCCATGCAGGGCAGTCTTGTCTACAGAGAAAGCACTAGACTGCTTTTGACTCTACCTTCCATCCATCCATCCATCCTGAAGTCAGTCAAGTCCTTCTCTCAGAACTATCGCTATTATCAGTGATCTGGTCACCTCAGTTCCTAGTGAACAGTAACAGTGGTATGTTGGGGCTCGTGAGAGCCCACCCATGTGAGTCTCATCCCAGCTCCACTTTCTGTGGTGTCAAGTTGAGAGCTTGAAAATTGGCTGTGGTAGGAGTGTTTACACCACAAGAATCAGCAAACTTAACAAATCAGGGCTTAGAAAAAAATCAAGAGAACAGGGTGTTAAGCATTTACACAACTGATAGCAGACATCTACCTACAACTATTTTGTGTGACTAAAAGGGGATTCTTCTGTCAGATTCTTTGCAACTCCGAGCAGCTGAAATCCACAATGTGCACTGTCATATAGACTCTTTATGTCTACCTCAGAACTTTCCTTGAGGAAACATCTCTGCCCAGAAGTCAACAACTCCTCCCAAACCTCCCTCCTCCAGTCTTGCCCATTTGTTCTCTGAAATCTGTAGACTTTGAGAATATGTATAATGATGTTAAGGAGAAGACAGTCTTTGGTTGTTTTATTAAAGTTGTCCGTGCAGTAGATCTGATGACTGCCTATTTTCCTTATTGACAGAAATTGTGAGTTTCTGATCTTAGGGGGACAAACCGTGTAAAAGGATGGAGTGTGAGCCTACCTGACAACAGATAGCAAAGCAACTGCATCTTCAACTTAGGCTCATTGGCTACGGTTATAAGAAATCCCTTCTCAGATTCTGACAAGAGACTGACCATCTGTCTGATTTTGGCTTTGGGGTGGTTGAGCGTTCATCTCCCTATATGTCTTCTGAGGTATTTAGGTGGGGAGTCAGAAGTGGCCTTTTCCTCTTGGGGGACTTTATATGTGTCTGGGATCCTCTTCTGCTCCCTCAAGCTAACACCTCTTCATTACTCAGGCCCACGTCAAAGGGTACTTCCTAAGCTTCACAAACCACATCAGGACTCCCTGTTTTGTGCCATTAGAGCATAGACCTTTTCTTTCCTAGCACTTACTATATTTTATAATTAATACTTGTGCCACTCTTGGTTTCAACTCTGCCTGCCCCACTAAATGGGAAGCCCTTGAGGGTACATGCTGTGTTTGTTTAGCTAACCATGGAACCCCCAGGGCCCGGCACAGCTCCTGATCCATGGATCCAAATTATTCACTGTGTGAATGCTGAATGAGAGGCTGTGTCAAAGACCTGCCAGGTGCCATTTGACTCAGATGCCCATGACTCTGAGTGCTGTGTCTCTGAAAGTCCACATGCTGCAGAAGCATACAGAGTAAAAGCTCCATAAACACCGATAAAGTGATCAAGCAACCCAGCCCTTACCAGCTCTCAATCAGCGAGGGCAAAGGCAGCTCTGCCCACAGCTCTCTGACCCTACAGACACACCAGTGGTCTCCAGCAGAGAATTAAGAGCAGACTCAGTGGCTTTTTTATATTACATACCTGTGTGGTACATTCCTGATCACAGTTCACCTCCTCCAAGCAGCGTTCTCTGAGTCCTACACCCACCACATTCCCCAGCACCATCTCTTGAGTGGCAGCTCCCCCAAATCCCACTGATTTGCTTAACTTCATATAATCCCCTAATTCTTCTGGCTGGCCCATCCTTTCTTCTTTCTCTACCTGGTTACCTCTAAGTCATCCTTCAAGAATTGGGTCAAGTTTCACTTCCTTCATGAAGACTGGCTGGGCCTTCCTTTTCTCCTCCTTTCCCCTTGTGTGTACACATGTATAGACACACACTTATACACACTCACACTCACAGGTGGTCTTGCTCTCACTTCCCTGGGCATTTTGCTATCAAAGCATTTGGCAAACTGTATTGCAGTGTTATCGGCTGGGTTTTCAGTGGGTCTCTACCACAGTTCAGAGGACAGTGAACATACTCAGTAAGTGTCCAACAGCAAGTGTCCAAGCCATGTTTCCCCTTGAAAAGAGGAATGGAAGTAGCACTGATTTGATGTCACAGGTTTAGATTACTTAACCTCTCTTTTCCATTTAGTAGTTGTGTTCTTGGAAATTACATTTAAACCGTTCAAGTTTCATTTGGAAATTAGGTAATAATCCTACCTCAAGGGTTGTTTTGAGAAGTAATTGAAGATTAAATAAGATATTTATGAAAGATCATGTTGGGATCACCTTAGTGGGCATTCAAAACTTTTGGTAAATTTCATTTACTCCTGTAGTCCGTGTCACCCACACTGGCTTTTAGCTAAATGTTGCCTTTTCTTTGCAGATCCCAAGTAAAGCCCGAGAGTTGGGCGTTGGAGACCAACCTCCTCCATCTCCCTTTACAATGGGAAGCACAAACAAGTAGTTTAATTTGTACCTACTAACGTGAGTGTTTTGATGTTGTTTGGCTATTGCTTTCTTCTTCTACCCAGTTTGTCTTGTGGAGGAAATAAGACTTAGTTCAGCCACAAATTCCAGACTCAATTCCCTGCTCTGCCATTCAGAGCTGGGTGGACTTAGGCAAGTTCTTTTTTCTCCCTAGGTCTCCCCATCCTCATTTGTAGAACACGGGAGGTGATGAGGTGAATTCTGTGGCCCTCCAGCTCTGACCTTCTCAGGTGCTGAGCCCTCTCTCCTCAACTTTACGACCAGAGCCCTTCAAAGACAGAGCTGGTACCTTACACCTCTGCATAGGTTTTACTGGTTCTGCAGGTCTGCTTGGCTGAACCTAACATAAAACTAAGAATCAGTTCCTGTGCTCAGGGATCTCCATGACAGGGAGAGAAGCAGAATCAAACTCCCGAGGCCTGAGGCCGAGAGCACACTGTTAACCAACAGTTCCAGTTCTAGCAGCAAAAACAGTGCGTCCTCTGGGAACCAATAACACAACACAACAGCACGAGCCCTGGGTCTTCGGCCCCGGGGAGAGGTCTCCACAGCACTGGCTAGGCCAATCCTCAAGTTTACAGGTGGAGCTCTGGTCTTGGCATATTACCTGTTGCCTGTATTTTTCCACTCAGTCAAGAAAAGCACACACTTGTAGTGCGACAAGGGGTTAAATACAACAAATGGCCTCTACAGCCATTATCAATTTAATCCAAACAACAGCCCTGTGATGCAGAAGACCCATCCTCATTTTAAAGATGTGGAAATGGGGCTTCTCTGGTGGCGCAGCGGTTGGGAGTCCGCCTGCCAATGCAGGGGACACGGGTTCGTGCCCCGGTCCGGGAAGATACCACATGCCGCGGAGCGGCTGGGCCCGTGAGCCATGGCCGCTGAGCCTGCGCGTCCGGAGCCTGTGCTCCACAACGGGAGAGGCCGCGGCAGTGAGAGGCCCTCGTACAGCAAAAAAAAAAAAGATGTGGAAATGGAAATGGAAATGTCCAGGAAGGCATTTGCTCAAGGGCACACGCTACCTGTGCCAGAGCCACAATCAAATTCAGGCTTATATGATTCCAAAGTCTGTGCTTTTACTTTTAGATCATGATGTCTCTAAAACACAAAGTGATGCCAGCTTTTGGCCAAACGCTCCTAGCTACTTCTATACATAGGAGCTCTAAAACCAGTTTGCCATCTGACTTGCCACATCACTTAAATTCTCTGGGCATCAGTTTTCTCATCAGCCTCCTAATCTCTTCACAGACTCTTCCAAGGAAAAAAGTAAATAATATACGCAGAATAGCATCTAAATAGGTTAAATATGTAGGGTTGGCCGGTAAGAAATAACTGTGATCATAATATTTCTTGTCCAAGTATATTAAAGAAGATCCACATGGTAAAGAAAATGATCCTAACTTTGAAGAGAGAAATAGTATATAATAAGTGCTTTAAGTTTATTCTTTGATTTAACCCTGAGATGTACCCATTTTACAGATAAGAAAACTGAAATTGAGATATTTGTTGAAATCACAGAGGTAGTTCTGTCTGACTCCAACTGTCACTTGCTTTCCATTGAACTATAATGCCACCAGTCTTTAAATACTCAGCATTAGTAGTCACTTAAACTCTGATCCTCCACCATACCACATGTAAACTGGGATGAAAATGGTAGACTTATCTGAGGGCAATGCAGCTAAACTGAATAATCAAACAGATAATAAATTCCCTAGTCATTCTTTCAAGGCACTTTAATTTTACCTGTTCAGTCTTAATTCAAATTCCTTGACTTCTCAACCATCGATTCAGCAATCGCTTTGCTTATTGTCATTTGAATGTAAAGTGTAATCTGACACTTTCATGTTTGTGCTTCTGCCACAAAGGAGATGCTAGGCATACCAGAGAATAAACAAATACTGGCTCCATTTCCTGCCCTTTGTTATATTTCTCCTTCAGCTTTCCTGCATGGTCATTTAAATATTGCATTGTTACTTGAAACTTGAATCTCCAATTATGCTTTAAACTCCTGGAAATGAGTACCTGTATCACAGAGCTTCTTTGTTTCCCAGAGTGGCTGATCCCCATTCTGAATGTTTATATGTAGTTTTATTTTTGTCCTAAAGGTGCCTCTTTTGGACTCCAGACTGAAGAGTTGGTGGCTGACAGGACTAGTAGTGGGCAGGACAGTCAGATGTCAGGATTCTCTCCTGTGTGGCATGCGTGGAAGTGTTCCTCACACCTACCCTCGTCACATTCTGAAAACTCCGGTCACGGCTCCCATCTCAGCTCAGGGGAGATGTAGCCTTGGCCTATTCCTCACGGGACCCCATCCCATCTGTTTTGCTGACTGACACTCTACAGAGCCCTACATGACTGTCCTCTGTTGCTGCTCCTCCACTGGTTTTCATGAGTTCTTATGGAGTCTTCCATCAGGTTGAGAACAGAGACAACCTCCTCTGTATCTCTTGAGGTCCCCAGAGCACCATCAGGGTCTATCATACTCATGTTTAAATGTAAATGAGCAAACCAAGTTTGCTGAATCAGAAGGTTGAAAAGTTGATGAGTTTGAATGAAAATTCTGGACAGCTAAGATTGGGCCCAACTTAGACAGCCCTGAGTTTTGTCCTTCCCACTGCTGTCAGGAAACCTCAGACCAGCAAGATGCCTGCTATGGGTGACCTGTGCCTCAATATCAGACAGCTGGACCTTCTGCATCAAGGCCTCCCTGCTCCTACCAGATGCAGTACATGTTCATGATTAGCATTCGTTTCCTTGCGGCAATTCCAAATTCACATTCAAACTTTGTCCCATCTCTGCTACTGTACCCACCAAGAATGTCCCCTTGTTTCAGTTCCACCATCAACCCCCAAACCACATCCTCCTTGAAGCCTTCCCTGACCACTTTATCCCTGATCAACCAAATAGCATAATTCCACATAGATCATGTTCCCACTTTGGCTTCAGACGGATGCTTTCCATTTGAGCTAAGCCTGTCTCTCCAGACATACTGTCCATTCTCCAAGGGCAGAAGCCATGTCTCATACCAGACCTTTCTCACCCAACAGTGCCAAGAACAATGGAACAAATTGCAATGATGAGACCTTAATAAACACATGTGGATCCAAAAACCGACTGTAATCAGGCTCTGAATTACAGAATAATGAACAGAGAGAAGGCCCACAGGGCTTTCGCATCAAATCATCCTTTTTAGTCACCATTATGAATCAATACTTTAAAAAAAAAATCAAAGCTCTCATTGCTCGAATAACAATAGGTCACAGACATACCACCCAACAACTGCAAGGGACTTGCCACCCAGATTTCATTATTTTGCTACAAGCACAACAACTGTGCCCCAATTGCCTCTAAGGAGAGTTCTCAGGCCACTGCATTGAATTCATCAAATTCAGCATCTCCAGCAACTACATCTTTCCAGGCCCAAGTTCAAACCCAAGCAGTTTCTTTCCACTGACAAAACTCTCAATCTTTGGCAGATAAAAGGAATAAAGAAGAAATTGCTTTTTACGGAGTTAGGCTAATTGAGTTCCTTGCCTTTTTTTTTTTTTTTTTTTCTATTCCAAGTCCTAGAGTAAAAGTAATTGCAGCATCTCAGTAGCTTGTAGAGCCTTGCTCTTCCTAAATACTCAAGCAGTGTGCTCCTAGGTGACTCAGAATGCCCTCTGAACTCAGGTCAAAACCCAGCTTTCCTGATTCCACCCCAACCCTAATCTCAGAGGCCTCTGGCTTTGGACAAACTGCGGGTCACTCGCTTTCATCTCAAAATGCATACAAACCAACTCACTAATTGTTATTGAACACAGGCCATGAAAGGGCAGACTCTGCTGTGAGGACTGAGCAGACATCCCGGGAGCACAGGCACAGCCCTAGCCTTCATGCCCAACAGAATCTACACAAGAAAATAATGCCTAGCCCCCGAGATCCATGAGGTCCGAAAGTAACCATGGCAGAGATTCCAAATGCCTACTGGGCACAGGAAGCAGTAGCAAAGCCCAGATAGGGAATATAGTCTAGATTTTCCAGAAGCCGTCTTTGGCTGCTTCATTCCCGTTGTCTCAACTCAGTCATTTCACCAATGGGGGCCAGTTTTCAAAAGACGTAGAGGATCAATCCTTTTCTTCCTTCCCCATTATTCACTACAGTACTTCTTCACACTTAGCTCCCCACCCCCTCCTCTCCTTTCCGTGTCCCCAAGTCTGGCTCTTTGGTGCTCACTAGGGAGTTTCTCCTGGTCCCAGTTCCCCTTCTGAAGGTAACTCTCATCCACAGCAAACACTTAGCAAAGTTCACTGATCCTCAGTGGGAGTGGTGTTGTTGGGGTGCCAGGAGTTCTGAGCTTTAAGAAACCTTTAAAATGCCCAGGACACTTCTACCTATAGAGTCACAGAATTTCAGAAGGGGCCCTCCCTCCACATCAATCCAAACTCTTTCTCTTTACCGTGGCTCAAGCTAAGGAGCAAAAAGGCAGTACAGCTGGTCCCACACCACGTGCTGACGGGGAGACAGCCCAGCCTGCAGCCTGCCTCTCAGAAGCCTGTCCCTGGAACTTTCCCCTGAGTGCATTTCTCTGCTCAGCTTCTTTTCCACTGCAGCCAGGCGCACTCAGTCACCGAGGAGTGGGAAGCACTTGGACTTAAGTAACAAAGAAGACTGCATGGTTAAGTGCCAAAATGAGTGTGGTGGACAAAAAAGGCAATTGGAATTTTCAGAGAAAGTCAAGAGCTATGTGTGCGAGAGGAGCGAGGAGGCTCTAGTAGGTACTTAATAAATATTTTGATGATTGAATGAATGAGTGAATCAGTGACTGATAGGATGTAACATGCAGTAAAACATTAACTCTTAGGCTTTGAGGGAGAAACTGAGAGTGGGCGATTGCCCCTGAAAGATAGCCAAAAGTATAAAAAGCCGTTGATGTAAGTACTTATTATTCACTTTGTCGAAGAGGTCCTCGTTGTGTTGCTTCACCGTGCAGAGCTTTAGTGTATCTTAAACAACATTCACTTTTAATATTCTATCTCTGCATAAATTCTGTGATTCATTCATGCAACAGAAATCATTCACAAGTAGGGCTTTGTGGGGCCAACTTGGCCCCATCCTTCAAGGACTCACAGCCTGGAGAGGTGAGTGACAACGAAGAACAAAGCAGCACGAGCCAGATGCCCAGCAAGTACTTTAGTCCTGAAGCGCTCTGGAGAAGGCACTGAAAAGCTAAGAGCTGGTCAGGTGTCCGAAGAGGTAGACACTTTGGCTAAAAGGGACCAATAGGGACACCTACCAGAGAGGAGTCGTTGATACAGAAGGGGCAGAGGTGTGGAGGTGGACAAGTGTACATAGTGCCTAGGGTCTGCCAGGAAATGAGTCTGATGGGAGCAGAGCCTGTGTGTGCTGCATACAACGGGGTTCCCCCGAGAGTGCTGCAAGGTGCCTGGTACAGGCTGCTGGACAGGACGAGCCAGGAAGCGTGGGAAAGAGAAAGAGGAGCAATACAGAAGAGTCAGACAGCAAATGTACGGTGAAGAACCTCCCTGATTCGAGAGAACTTGCTGGGTTAGTCGGGACAGATGCAATCTTGCTCTCAGTTCTGTTCTTTAGAGAGGGTGCAAATTCTGTCTTGAATATCATTTCTCAGCCACTGTGGCTCCCTGATGAAAACTCTCCCCCTCGCACTCGCCACCCATTACCTCTCCTCTCTGTGTGTCTCCATGTCTTTTTCTTTCTCCTTCTCATTCTTAACTCAAAGAGCATTTCCTGAGCACCAATACATCCTTGAGTCAAAATTGCATACTATCTGAGACTCTGAGTCTCAGATGTATATGCAAAGTAGGCGTCCAACAATTCAACTGATTTAAAATACATATACTGTACACACTTTTTTTCCCCTTTGGTCAACTCAGGAGCACAAAACAACTATTCCCTGACTGTCTTATAACACAAGGGGCCTCTACAGGCATTTCTGGTCATACCAAGAGGTTATTAACCTCCAAGCGATGGTGACAATAATCCCAGACATCAGTTTCCAGGAGGCAGTGTGGAAATCCTCTCAGAGTTCAATTACTGAAATTAGCTGGTATTATTTAATCCGCAGAACCCCTATGTAGTAGGCAGGGTAAGCATATTTTATCCCTATTTTACTGATTAGTTTGCTGAGGCCCAAAGAGGTTAAATAACTTTCCAGGGACATTTAGCTGGGAAATAGCAGGGACAGGATCCAAAGCAGATCTTGTCACTTCAGGTGTGACGCTCTTCACACTTTAACAGAGCCATCTGGTCCCATGTGGGCCACCAACTTGTGTCATTTCAGCAAGTCAGCACATCAATGGCCTCATCTTCTGAAAGGGGATAAAATGCTTAGTAAGCCTCCTTCCTCCTTAGAAAATCAAGGGGGCAGATGTGGTATAAAGATGTTTTTGAAAAGAAAAAAGTGCCATGCATATAAAAAGGAGTATGTTTTGATAGGAAAAGATAAGTTGGGTCAAAGAAACATTTTTCCAAGCTGGCAAAGTTCTGAAACTCTTATCTGCTCTCCATTCATCCCCTCTCCCTTCCCAGCACATGGAAAGGTGGAAGCCTCTGCCTGCCTGGGGGTTAGCTCAGCTGGCTTTGCCTGTAATTATTTCTCATGGATCTGCAGATCACAATTCATCATTAGCTCCTGGGGAGGGGTAGCTGCTTCCTCCCAAGGGATCCTGTGGACTTCAGGGCTGCTCACATTCTCCATTTGACCCTGGCATTATTTGCTCTGAACTGGATAGGAAGTCAACTGCAGGTTTCCACACCAAAGGCCATTAAAAAAATAATGTTTCCTCAACCTTAGATGGTACTCTCTAAGGGGGTAAAAAACCGACTCTGAAAGGGAAGCTGTTCTGACCTGACTCTGAAAATTCCAGATGTGAAATGTAAGGCCCACTAAGTTGGACTCAGTTATCTAAGGTCACCAGTTTCCCCCAAAACTTCATATTGCCCCAAGCTGGTATGTCTAGGGAGGCATAAGAATCTAGTAGTAGGCTAAGTGAAAATGGAAATAAATACTTAAAGCCAAAGAAGAATGTAAGTTGGCATCTTTCCCCTGCGTTCATGAAGTAGTACACTCTGCGGGCATCTTGGTGTTTACTTTTCTGCACTTAACAAGACTTTGGCTGCCCAAAGTGTCTGCAACTTCATGGAGAGTTTGTGAAACACCAGGGTTTCCTTTAGAAACAACCCTAAATGAAGCTCACACCTATGGCAATAGGTCTGATGGCTGTACTCCTTATTCAATCCTGACCCAAAACATTTTGGGAAGCTCACCAGGTTTCACAGTATACCATAGGACAGCAATGGAATTGGACTGCTTTGCTCACTTCTTCACAGGAACCCAACGACCAAGCATAGTGATATGTGGCCAGAACTCTATGAGCCTCCTTTTCTCAGGGCAGTCCTGCCACCCCTCCAGGATAAGAGCAGCCTCTTGTCTCCACCTCCACCCCCAAATAGACCTCTCCCACACAGTGGGTCTCTAAGCAAACTCAATAACATTATCTCATTTTTTAAGGCACTGCAACTTCTTACAATGTTAATGTGTTAATAATAATTTACCCCATTCTTCTGGCAGGAGCAAAACTGAAGCAACTTGAAATGCCATCAGCAAAAAATTATTTATTTCCCATTCCTGAGCAGTGAAGAAAACAAGGTTTTGTTTGGCCAGGTCCACTCTTGATAGCTATCTGGTTTCAATTAAAACTTCAAGTCTCCAAGGGAAAAACTGGCATCCTGGGCCGCTGAGGCCCAGCCAAGTTTCAGTGTCTCTACAAGATTTCAGAAAGGATGTTCCATCCAGCCAGCCACCTCTCATCTTCCTCCTTTTGCATATCATATAGAAGCTTCAGAGCAGAGACTAAATAAAGGACAACTAAAAATAATGACCAGGTTGAAAGAACTCTGCCCTCCTAGAGATACATTTTTTGTGCCAGAGAAGTATTGATTCCGCTCCTAATGGAATTGAAAGTCAAGATAACAGCAGAAATGGAATCAAGAATCCAGGGGAAAGTGCCTACCTATTTATTTCTTCTTCAGCAAACTCCTGCCTCTCCCCACTGACCATTTTCAACTAAACTTTCTACAAAGATTCCAAGCACTGTTCTCTCTTTTCCCCCAGCCCTCATTTAGGTCAGGTGATTTACAAACTAGCTTGCCATGAATAATGCACTCACAGGACCAGAAGCCCTCGTGGCACCAAAGGGGCTCCTTGGTTCACTCAGGTACACTCCTAGGCCTCCCCTGTGTGAAGTCCAGAACTGGGCCTGCCAGCAGTGCCTTCCTATGGGATGTTCTGATGTTAACATACGAAAGATTCGATTACACTCCTTCACCTGCCTAGCCCATTCGTGAACATATAAGGCAGTTGATATTTTCTCCCAAGCTATGAGTGTCCCCCTTAGGGACCACTTCACTGCCTCTCAGCCACTCCTCCTTATGTTCACTACAAGCCATCCCATCCCCCACCTCCAATTTGTTTATTCCAGTGACACATCTATTTTCCCTGCTAAGGGAGACAAGTCTGTTTCCCTCCTCTGGCTCCCAATAGCATTCACTCACCACCTCCTCCCCCCAGCCCCGCTCAGGTTACTATAGTGGCTAGCAGCTCCCAGAGCCCAACTCTAACACCAATTCAACTTCCAAAGACTAAGACTTTTATTTCCTTAATGGGGGAGGGGAGATGGTGTGCAAAGCAGCACTTTCTGAGTACCTGGTCTCCTATCTTCTCAGGCTACATATACCCTGGAGTTTGCAAATACTCTGTGTTTAACCATACTCTTCTGATCTGTCCTGAAGCCCTTCTTTGGTAGCAGGCAAAGCAATTAAGTACAGAGGAAAATACTGCATCTTCAGCTTAACTGAAACCTGGGACTTCCAAGTCAGGGCAAAAGATATCACACCTCCCTCCACTAGTCTTGGGATGGCAGAAACCACAGAAAGCAGGAGAAAGGGGAGGGAGTGACCTGGGATTGTAAACTGGCTACATTTTAAAGTGCTACAAACTTTCTCCTCCCTCACAGGCCCCTGGACAGCTGGCTCCGCCTCCCCATCCCAGCCAGACAACATCCAACTGGGGTGTGTGAGGATAACTCTCCCAGACCATCCTGGTCCGGCCCCAGTGTTGCAGATGTGGCCTGCATAGAACACCCTTCCTCTCCTCTCCACGTCCTTCTTCCCAAACGACTCCTGCCCCTCCAAAACACACGAGTGTGCGTGTGCACACATACACACACGTTTTGAGGATAAGGATGGATTGGGAAGGGCACATCTGATTTCCCTGTGTAAACTACAGGAGGGTAAACGATAGGGCAGGACTGCCAGATAGTTTTGGCAATGGCGACTTTATAAAGTTAGTTTTTGCATAAAACTACAGGAAAAGAAGAAAAACAGGATGAAGAGTAAAGGAATGAAAAGGAAGAGAATAACAAATAATGTAAGAGGAAAATAAGTAATATTAGTATCTCCATAAAAACCATAGACTCCAACTAACTTTAGGAAAAAAGGTGTGGATAGTGGTGAAGGGGACGGGGAAGCTTGGAAGGAAAAGTAGCTGTGGTAGAATTCCAAAATAAACTGCCCTTTCGGAGAAGAGCTTCTGCGGGGATATACAGAAACACAAATTGGCCTTTTAGCATTAGATGTCAACCATGAGATTATCAGGACAGTTTATTTGAAGTGGAAACGAATCGGAAATCCTTCCCTGAACAGTCCTCCTAGACCACTATACACACCCTCAGAACCCACAGAGACACACATAAAGAATAAATGCAGCATCAAGGGGCAATAAGAACCCGCTCCCCCCACTCCCAGTACCTCTAGCCTCATCTCATACTTCCAACTGCACAACTTTCCGATCTCCAAAGAAAATATTTCCAGTTGGATCCTATTTCAGAATTGTAACTGGTGTGGGCTGTGAGAGGAGGGGTGTGTGCAGCCTGTAGGGGATGGGGACTGGAAGACAGCATTTCGGTAGTTCCTTATTTTTGTAGAGCCAGCATGCTCTACCGATCAGAAATTGCTATTACCCAACAATGCTTCCATCACAAACAGACACCAAAAACAGCATCAGCGTTATCACCATCTTGCTAGAGATCTGCCCAGTCCAGTTTACCTGACTTTGTCTCTGTGGAACTTCTCCTACAGTATTTTAGTCAAAGAGATAAGCGTTTGAAAGACAAAAACAATAAATCGATACTGAAGTGTTCCCTTTCAGTAGTTATTTCCCACTGGAAACCACCGAACGGGGAAGCCTGTCGTTAATTCCCAAGACCACGGCTCCTCTAGAAACACACACAATGCGTGCTTTCAAAAAAGGCATTCGTCTGCTTTTAAGGGAATTCCTGTCTTTTCAGAGTCCCAAAACCGGAGAGCACGAGAAAGAGACTCAGATCCATTGATTAAGATTTTAAGAAAAAGACTCACACAGAGCCACGACGCAAGCACACACCAACCTTCGCCGTTTGGACCACTTCTTCCCTGTTCTTCTTTCTATTAACGACACGTTAGATTCTGATACATTCCCCCCCCCAAAAAAAAATCTAACTAGATACAATGTAGCTCTCTAGCTCCACTTAACCTGCAAGTTACAAAGAGAGAGAGAAAAAAATATCCTGCCGCCTTCCCACCCCTTTCGCTCCCCCCTCCCCCTCTCTGGTCCACTCCGCCAACGCCAAACCCGCCAGCCCCGGCAGTCAGCGGCCGGACGGAGGGAGGGTGCAAAAGGCGTGGGGAGGGAGAAGGCCGGGGTCGGGGGCCGGGGGGGGGGATCAGATTAGGCCAAACTCAATAAGGTCCCAGACCTCCAGCCCGACGCCGCCACCAACGAGTCACTTCAAATGAGCCAGCATCTCTGCCCACCGCCGGCGGGCCGTAATCGCGCCCATCCTCGGCAGCCTCGCCGGGACCGGCATCCCGCCCCTTCAGCCCGGTCTCCCCCTTCCCATCGGTGCAAAGTCAAAGCCCCGGCGAGGCAGCTTTAACTTTTTCATGCAGGGAACACACACCGCCCCCGACCCCGAGCGTGCGGCGGCCCGCGGCGTGGCTGGAGGCTGGGCGCCGGGCTCCCGGGCCAAGGTCGCCGCGCGTGCTCACCCACGTCCCGGCGACTCCGGCTCCGCTGGCCCCGGCGCTCGCTCAGATCCCGGCTCCCGTCGCTCGCCCGAGCCCCCGAAGGTGCTGCTGCGGCAACTCCATAGCGATGAGCATCTGTCACACGGCGAGCCGCGGGCTGGCCACCCTCGCTCGGGGGGCGCCGGGGCCCCCGGGCGCCCGGAGGCGGAGGCGAGCGGCGGGCGCCCCGGCCGGCCCCGCGCTTCCCGCCCGGCGCTGCCGCCTGCGCCGCGCCACCGATTTACGGAGAGAGATATCAAGGGGGAAAATGGCGTCTCCGGAGCCCGAGGAGTCCTGGAGTAATCACATTCACACACACACGCCCGCACGCACACACTCGCACACCGCGCGCCGCGGGCCTGGCTAATTTTAGCAGGAGCCCCCCCCCCACCCCCCAAATTATATATATCCCAGTCTCTCCAATCAATGCTATTTTTTTTTTCTTTTCTTCAAAGGATGGATTGGAGCCTTAAAAAATGTTGCCGGGTTCGGGCTCGCAGAAGGCGGCGCGCGGAGGGCGAGGGCGCTTTTGCTGAGCTGTGCAGTTCGGTCCGCGGCGCCGGGCGGCCCAGCCCGCCAGCTTGTCCGCCCGCGGTCGCTAGTGCTGCCGCCGCCGCCGCCGCCGCCGCTCCATGGCCGCGCCCGACCCGCGCCCCCGCCGCGTCCCCTCGCCACCCGCCCGCGTCCCCGGCGAGCGCTGGAGTGGGGTCGGGCCCGAGTGGCTGCCTCCCGCGCCCTCTCCCGAGTCCCGGAGTCCTAGTGAAAGGAAGGGGGAGGGCGCGGGCGGGGGAGGGGGAGGATCGGAGCGGCAGCGCGGCGGAGCCGAACGGGGACAGCCACCCCGCGATCTGCCTCGGAGGGGGTGCGGGAACCCACACCGCTCGCCCAGCCGATCGGGGGCCGCTTCCCCGACTTGAGCCGGGGGAGGCACAGCCAGTAACCGGCGAGCGACCTCTCCCTTCACCCTCCTGCAGTGAATTTCTGTGAATTTCGATCAATTGGAGGGAGTGGGGCTTGTGCCCGGGGAGAAGGAAAACACTTCGTGGAGGCGGACCGGGGACCCCTCGCCGCCCTCGCGCCCCTCCCGCTCCCCTACGCCCTCGAGGCCCAGTGGCTCTGCGCGCCGGAGTCCGCCGCGGAGACTGGGCTGCCGCGGGGACCGCCGCGGGCTCGGCACCGGCTCCCGGGCTCAACACTGCCACTATCTGACACAACAGGAGCAGTGTTGGGGGAACTGCGCGCCGAGGCGCGAGATGTGATAGGCTCTGAAACTGGGTGCATTTTTTTAACCTGGTAATTACATTTCAGGGGGTTATATTTTTGTTAAGCGACATGTATGCATTCAGATGCTTATGTGCATTTTCTCGTTATTCACAAAAATTCGACAGTTGATGAGGGGAAAGACACTGAGAGATGACGTTGGCATGCAATTCTCTATTAAGGATGGTGAAAAGAATAAGGTGGAATGTCTTCAGTTCATACAAAATATAGTGGTATTTTAATCTCTTTGACTACTTGTATTGGGGCTGCAAAAGTGGACCTATTCAGGCCACTCAGTTGCAACCCCAGGCAACTGAGGAATGTAACCCCTCAGGGGTGTTTCTACATTATAGGACAGATAGGGATTCAGGAAGGTTTGCAAGTGGTTTTGCTTAAAGACCTTGTGTAGAGTTTACTCAAAACTTGGATTGTGAGAGAACTCCTGCTTACCACGTTTTATATTGAGAGTTCTGGGACTTCGGATTGAGGAATGATTTGGTAGTGATTGGGAATGAACCCCACCAACCACATCAGCCACTGAAGACCTGGGTCGCCTGCTCGTGTGAATTCTGTCACAGAGCTTCTTCACCCTCATCACTCTTTTCACAGGAACGATGTAGTGAAGTACAGCAACGGAGACTGGCTCTGAGGACCCCGTAACTCCCATCCTGGTCCATGTCCCTGGATCAGGTTCAGTCTGATTCTGGACAGATCACTGCCCTCTGACCAAAGTGCCCTTGCTGTCTTCTTTTTGTCAGAGAAATGTTCTGATTGGCCAAAAACGTTTCCTCTATTACTCAACACTGCAAGACCTCTGTTCGAGCAATGTTTCAATAGGTCTTCTGTTACCCCTATACTGGAGTACTGTTTTTATTAGTGGGAAGGTAATGCTTAATTAGAAAAAAACTCAGCAGGGCATATGAACTGATAATAGAAATAAAGATCTAGGCACAAAATTTGATGTCAAAAACAAAGATTCTGTGCAATCAGATGACCTTTGCCTGATTCCTTCTGTACCTAGATTTCTGAAATCCTATTCCAAAGCCCTCAGAGGACTAAGAGAGCATGTGGGTTTTTGCCTACACTTTCCAAATGGAGAAACTGAGCTCCAGAAATCAGAAGGGTTTGCCCATGAGCATATGGCTGGCTGGTGTCATCTGAGCCAGAACTAAAGCTTGTTGCCCAAGTCCTTTCCCTTCTTAACCTTAGCATATTTACAGGGTCTTCCATCCTGTGTTGTTGTGTTTCTTTGAAGAGCAGCTCAGAGAGCACATGGCATATTAAAAATTCACTATAATAGATGGTAAGTCTACAGCATTATGGTGCAGGAAAAGTTTACCTGAGAGATCACCTAGTCAAACCCCATCATCTTAAAATTGAGGAAACAGAGACAGAGATGCAGTGGACTGCTCCAACTCATTAAACTAAGGCAAAGCCATAAACAGACTCTATGTCCTGTGACTTCTCAGTCAATGTTCCTTCCATATATGTAGCCCATTTTTTGGTCATGAGGGTGAGAGGAGGGGAAGGAAAGGGGGGTCTTCTCACTCTTTGTTTTATATAGCTATATATAAAGTACACATACATATGCACATATATATCTATGTACATCTACATATACTAATATGCATTACATATACTGTATTTTGGATATATCTTAAATTTTAAGCATATAATAACATATTAATAATATAATAATATAATTTTGTATATAATAATAAGGGACTCCTGAAAAAACTAAAGCCACACCCCTGAACAATATGTTTATTGATGGAATGGGACCTGTATTCAAATCCTAGCTAAACATCACAGGAATTCTTATCTTCTTTCCCTAGTAGCCCACTTTTTGGTTATATCTGAGAACCAGATCCTAAAACACAGAAAGTCCGAAACTCGTAAAGAAGTTGGTCTGAAAATTAGTGCCATGCAATTTTAAGATACCTATTCCCAATGCCCCAGGATCCTTGAGAAAATAAAGGGGCAATCTGAGCAGCTGATGGGAATACACACAACACACATCTCTTAGTCCTACAGTCTCCAATGTCAGCATCTTGCAGTCACTCAGCAAATAATTACGTAGCATGAATTATACCAGACAAGATGGTAGCAACTAGAGATTCAAACTCAGAATTCACAACCCAGTGGGAGAGACTGACATGCAAACTTCTAACTACATCTAATATATGGAAATATCAGAAAGGAGATGTTTACAAAATACACAGAGCACAGATGCAGAAATAGTAGAAGGGTGAAGTCATAAACCATATCTTCTTGAGAACTGCTACACATTTATTACGGGTTGGGCTGGCCAAAAATTTCCTTCTGTTTTAAAGTAAAAATAAGAGACACACTTTTCATTTTCACCAAGAACTTTATTGAACAATGTATTCACCATTTTGTTCCACTACCTTCTGCCATTTTTCAGGCAACTTCATAATGCCATCTTCTCAAATCTTTTTATCTTTTTGAGCAAAGAACTCTTCCAGTTGCCTTTTACAATCTTCCAGGAAATTGAAATCTTTTCCATTAAGAGAATTTTGTAAAGATCAAAATAAATAGAAACCCGAAGGTACAATGTCTGGTAAATATGGCAGATGAATCAGAACTTCCCAGCCAAGTTGTAACAATTTTTGCCTGGTCATCAAAGAAACATGTGGTCTTGCATTATCCTGATGGAAGATTATGTGTTTTCTGTTGACTAATTCTGGACGTCTTTCATCCAGTGTTGCTTTCAGTTGGTCTAACTGGGAGCATTACTTGTTGGAATTAATTGTTTGGTTCTCTGGAAGGAGCTCATAATAGAGGACTCCCTTCCAATCCGATCATATATACAACATCACTTTCTTTGAATGAAGACTGGCCTGTGGTGTGGTTGGTGGTGGTTCATTTCACTTGCCCCACAATCTTCCGTTCCACATTATTGTACAGTAACCACTTTTCATCGCCCATCACAATTTGTTTTAAAAGTGGAATGTTTTCATTATGTTTAAGTAGAGATTCGTATGTGGAAATATGGTCAAGAAGGTTTTTTTCGCTTAACTAATGTGGAACCCAAACATCAAAGCGATTAACATAACCAAGCTGGTGCAAATGATTTTCAACGCTTGATTTGGGTATTTTGAGTATGTCGGCTATCTGTTGCGTGGCATAACATTGACTGTTCTCAATTAATGTCTCAATTTGATCGCTATCAACTTCAACTCGTCTACCTGACTGTGGGGCATCGTCCAGCGAGAAATCTCCAACACGAAACTTCGCAAACCACTTTTGACATGTATGATCAGTCACAGCACTTTCTCCATACACTGCACAAATCTTTATTTTTTTTTTTTTGCGTTTCAGTTGCATTTTTACCTTTCTTGAAATAATAAAGCATAATATGCTGAAAATGTGGCTTTTTTTCTTCCATCTTCAATATTAAAATGGCTACACAAAAATTCACCAATTTTGGAAAGTTTTTATTAAATGCATGCTGATATGACAGTTGTCACAATACAATCGAACAAAATTGTTTCGAATGAAGTTCATGACAACTAAGTGCTACTAGAGCCATCTTACAGAAAAAACCAAACTTTTTGGCCAACCCAATATTTATTTAACATATATATTTCTTTTTCCACTTTTTACACATATACCTTTTTTTCCCCTATAACCTGTTTTTCCAACCAAAGGTAAAAGTTTTGAGGACAGGGCTGTTCCTTGCACATGCAATGTCAATAAATATAAGCAAGAATAAATGTCCCCCTGATATCACCAAGTAACTGACTTGCTGCCAGCTGGGCTGTTGCTCTGTGCTTTAGGCATCCCTGTGACTAACTGGTAAAATGACCATAATAGTACCCCCTCACTCCAGGCTCCACACCAGAGATACTGCAAGGAGCTGCAAGTTAATCATGTCCCTACATGGCTTGAGAGCTAGATAAAAGGCATATATACAAGCAATGTGTAGTTCAAAGTACAAAGGTTGGTCATGTCATTTTCACATCTCTGAAACTAAAGGTAGAAAGAAATGAGTCAAATGCATCCATTATTCCTTTGTAAGAAGTTGAGATCAAATTGTATAATCAAATCCTCAGAGCCAGTCATCTTCCCTTCTTCAGTTCAAATACTATATTGATTCTCACCTTTTTAGAAAATGAAGTTGTATTATCTAATGTAGTGCTTCTCAACACTTATTGTGAATCAGAATTACCTGAGGGAATTACTGATGCCTGAGACCCATATTGATTTAATTGGTCTTAATAATAATAAATGCCCTGGGTGCTTCTATTATGCAACCAGCATTGATAATCACTGACCCAATAGAAAGGGCATGCCCCACAATGTGATCAGGATACTTAGAAAGCTCCTATCCTCTTAGGTTAGGTAGCATTAAAGAAGTTGTACCTAACCAATGGAGGTGATAGCCACAGTGAATTGTAGTTATTTTTGGAGTTTGGGGGCAATTCTGGAAATGTAAAAATTGGAAGTATGTTCCAACGATGTAATGAAAAGACCACAGACCAAATTGTTAAGGAGACTAACTTCTAAGCTTATTTGGAAAGTCCTCTCATCTCTCTGACTCTAGGATCCCACTTTTGAAAAAGGAAGGGTATCTTAAAGTCTTCTGACGACCAAGCCAGCTGTAGAACTTTCTCCATATTTGATTCCGGGACACAAGAGAGTCCCAATAGGACAGTGAGAACATATTGGGAACAGTCAGAGTGGGATGTGAAAGCTGTCCTTAAAGGTAAGAAAGACATTTGGGGAAAATAAGGATTAGTTTGTTTGATTCTGCTCTATAGGGCATAGCAAGCCCCAATCAGCTCAGGTAATGAAGAAGCAAATCTCAGCTCAATATAATGGAACGTAAGATGATTCCATGATTGGACCTAAGAGAACAGATCATCTTAAATAGTAATGAGCTCCCTGCCTTGAGAAGTGTTCACGGAAAGATTGTGTACCCTTATTTTTCACTTCCCCCAACCACAGTCTGTGAACTCCTTGAGGTCAAGGGCTTTGCATTATACCTCTGTATCGTCACTGAATAAAATTGTACCTGGAGCCCAGCGTACGTCCAGTAAGAGTTCATGGAATGTCAAAAATATTTAACAGTCAATATGACATGGAGCCAATTGGTCAGAATGTATACTGACACATGGCCTTGCTCAGCCAGTTGATACCTCTTCAGTTTTTGGACCCTTTGGAGGTTCAGGAGGGACAGGATGATACAATAAAGGGTATGGGGTGAGTTTGGAGCAATAGTTATTTAAAAATTCTAATATTTTAACACCATCAGGCCTATCCATGTATATTAGATTAACATTGGTTTTATATCATGAAAAATGAAAGAAAGAATCAATCAATCAATAAAAGCTACAGTGGAGAGTTAGAAACTGGTAAACTTGGACTGTAGTCCTGTTCTGCCATTAACTGGCTGGGTGAAGCTGAAGACATTATTTCAGCCCCCTCTACCTTAGTTTCTTCATGTATAAACTGAGAACCATAATCTTATCCTAAGGTATCAATCATCATGAGTCTTACAGGAAATATCAGATATAAAGTTACATTGCAAGTTAAATAATTCTGTTCAAATACTGGTTTTGATAATTAAATATGAAGTGGACATTTAAATCACTGCCTCCAGAGGCAGCCTAATTCTACCCCCTGTGAGGATCACAATGTATTTTTCTCTCTTCTAGGAAGTGAGAAGGCAATTTTTACTCCCACCCCAGCCCCACTTTGGAAAGGGCTCTTCTCTCCAGTGGCTTCCCCTTATGCTACTGTGGTTGCTAAGCAACAAGGAGCTAAGCAGGAACAAAATGTAATTGTCCCAGGAAGGGAATTCCAGGTCTGACAATGACTGGATTGCAGTTTTGGAATCCTTGCCTTCCTGGTTGCAAGAAATTCACTACAGGAAGATTTCTTATCACGTGGTTCCTTCTGCATATGCTCCAAGAGACCAGCTTTCACTACTTGAAAGGTGGGGGAAGGAGCATTCTTCTGGGTTTTCATTTTCTGGCTCCCTGGCACATTTTTTTCACTGTAATTTCAGAGTGCCCCACATCTGCAGCAAGATTTGGAATGTTCACAATTCTTAACTGAGCCTTAGGAGCCCAGCTATAAGGAATTTATGTTTATATCACTGTGTATGGCACAGGAGCCGAAAGGAGATCTGGGAGGAACACCAGAGGGGATGTAGGCTCTTCATTGCCCCTAAAAATCCACCTACTTGGGCCAAAACAGACAGAGGTATGCACAGAAATGTGTTGTAAGGATGGCTTGTTTATACTGAAGGGAATTTGTTGAAAAGCTAAAGAGGAACCTCATGGAAGGCAAAAATAGGAAGTACACCAGGCCTTGTGGGAACTGGGAAGTTGCCAGGCAGCTCCTCTCTCTCTCCCTCTCCAGGTCACACTGTCTCTTGTCTGTGCCTCTTTTTATCTATCTGTTTTATCCTTGCAGAGACAAATTCTCTCTGCAAGATGCTTAGTTTTGCTCCTTCACAACTTTGGCATTTATCTGGCTTTAGTTTACCCTATCCTCCATGACAACCCTCACCTGCCATCCTTTCTGTGATTCCATTTCCTCATAGAAAAATATCTGATTTCCTCCCAGTGCATCAAAGGGACATTCCTGGGACCCATGACTGTGGCCAAGGGGCTGGCACACACATGGCTCTCCAGCTTAAGCATTTCTTCAGGAGGACTATAGGGAATGTATCTATGATCGGGCCTGGGCTGGACTTGAACTCCAGGAATATTTAGAATGAAGAGCTAAAACTCTCAGAAAACTTAGGTTTCCAGCACCAAGGTCATCTTGCAACATGGGAAGAACTTGAGCTTTGAGGTTGGGTTTGACTCACTCTGAGAAAAACGAGACAGGCTACTTCTAGTAGCCTTGATCTTCTTCTTGATCTTTTACTTCTAGTAGACTTGATCTTCATCTGAAAAAATACGCCTACTCCTAGTAGCATCAAATCTTTAGGGTTTTAGTGAGGATTAAGTGCAGTTAAACGAGATAATGTATGAAAAGATCTATGTGGCCAAGATTATGCTAGATACTATAAAAAAGTACAGAAGAGGGCCTCCCTGGTGGCGCAGTGGTTGAGAGTCCGCCTGCCGATGCAGGGGATACGGGTTCGTGCCCCGGTCTGGGAGGATCCCATATGCTGCGGAGCGGCTGGGCCCGTGAGCCATGGCCGCTGAGCCTGCGCGTCCGGAGCCTGTGCTCCGCAACGGGAGAGGCCACAACAGTGAGAGGCCCGCATACCGAAAAAAAAAAAAAAAAAAAAAGTACAGAAGATACATAGCATAGTTTTTGGTCAATAAACTTTCATAGAGAAACTACTGTGTTTGACCTGTACTTTGTACTAGGCATACAAAAACTATTAAGATATGTCCTTTACCTTGAGAAATTTCAGTCTAGCGAAAGAGACCCAGGCAATGTTACAAGCCGACTGTCATTCCACCCTCTTCATTTCTTAGTGGTTGAACCTGAAGACCAGATTGACTCATTCTTGACCTCTTGCCCAAGGCCACCTCTAGCTATTAATAGCAGGACAGTCTTCTGTATGCAGCTTTTCCCTGACCTCATGCAGCCTGAAATCAAATTTTGGCAGACAATATTACATGTGAACCAGTAAATTAAAAATACAAGAGATAATACAAACTGTGCCTGCTACTGACAAACGTAAAGTTGCAGAAGGAATTCCCTCATAGGAAAGAGATTAGGTGAGATGATCTTTAAAGTACTCTCTATCCACATGACGTTATGAAACTAAGAGTTGAAAAGAAAAAGAAATCCAAGTAAGCTACAGTTAAAATAGAAGACTTTACAGTCAACTTGAACTTCTGAAAAAAAAAAAAAAAAAGGACGTAGATCAAGAGGAAGCTGGGTAGTTCAGTATGGGTAGCTCAGTTTTACCATGTGATAAATTATAAGAATGTGGAAGTGTCAGCTCATTATTGCTGTTTGGAGTTGTCTCCTGGCTTGACCAACGTCATATGAACATTAGAAAGACCTAATGCTCATATGGGGAGGACAGCTTGGGTAAACATTAATTTGAGCCATGCTTCATCACCAATGGGTTCATTCTATACTTGAGTTGGAATCCACAGAATCCCTCTTTGCCCCTTGATAGTCAAGCTATTAATGTCAGTACACCTATCAAATATAGTGTTCTGGATCTTGACACTAGACAGATCTTCAAAATGGCTTTGGTTCAAACCCAATTGCAAATGATTCAGCACAAGGGCCATGAAATGGAACCAGCTAAGGAAGCTGAAACAAAGTGCTCAAAGTTACAGCTCTAGCAGAAACTAACACACCATTTTAAAGCAATTATACTCCAATAAAGATGTTAAAAAAAAAAAAAGTTACAGCACTAGTTTGTGGAACTGGGCTTTGAAGCTCAGTAGTCTGAGTCCAGAGCCCACCCTCTTATTCACAGACCCATACAGCTGCTCTATTGCAATAATGCATAGCCAGGAAGCAGCACAGAGACACCTGGATGTTCCTTAAATCACCTCTTTAGAATGTATGGAATGAGCTTGTTGATTTCAGCCTTCTAAATTAAAAAAAATCATAGTAACATTAAAACCTTGAATTATAGAGCTGGCAGGTTCTTTAGGAATCATTTGGACCAAGAAATTCATTTTAGAGATGAGACAAAATTGAGAACCAGAAAGGTAAACTGATAAATTTCCCAAATTTCCATGCAGGTGACAAAGCCAGGTTTAGAAACCAGCATACTGGACTGGCAATTCCAGAGCCCTTCCCATTATACTCAGCTGCCAGGACTTTAGTTGTA